>NC_080023.1:98912500-100162500 GCF_030020395.1 Manis pentadactyla
CTTTCTTATGGCTGAGTAGTATTCTATTGTGTATATGTACTACCTCTTCTTTATCCATTCATTTACTGATAGACACTTAGGGTGCTTCCATATCTTGGCTATTGCAAATACTGCTACAATAAACATAGGGGTACACATGTCTTTTTGAATCTGAGAACTTGTATTCTTTGGATAAATTTCTAGAAGTGGGATTCTCAGGTCAAATGGTATTTCTATTTTTAGGTTTTTGAGGAACCTCCATATTGCTTTCCACAATGGTTGAATTAGCTTACATTCCCACCAGCAGTGTAGGAGGGTTCCTCTTTCTCCACATCCTCGCCAACATTTGATGTTCTTAGTCTTTTTGATGCTGGCCATCCTAACTGGTGTGAGGTGATATTTCATTGTGGCTTTATTTTGCATTTCCCTGATAATTAGTGATGTGGAGCATCTTTTCATTTGCCCATTGGCCATCTAAATTTCTTCTTTGGGGAAGTGTCTGTTCATATCCTCTGCCCATTTTTCAATTCTGTTATTTACTTTCTCATTTTTGAGGCATGTGAGTTCTTTATATATTCTTGGATGTTAGTCCCTTGTTAGTTATGTCATTTACAAATATATTTTTCCATATAGTAGGAGACCTTTTTGTTCTACTGATGGTGTCTGCTGTACAGAAGTTTTTAGTTTGATGTAGTCCCATTTGTTAATTTTTGCTTTTGTTTTCCTTGCTCAAGGAGATGTGTACAGGAAAAAGTTGCTCGTGTTTATATTCAGGAGATTTTTGCATATGTTGTCTTCTAAGAGTTTTATGGTTTCATGACTTACATTCAGGTCTTTGATTCATTACGAGTTTACTTTTGTGTATGGGATTAGATTATAATCCAGTTTCATTCTCTTATATGTGGCTGTCCAGTTTTGTCAACACCAGCTGTTGAAGAGGCTGTTATTTCCCCATTGTATGTCCATGGCTCCTTTATCATATATTAATTGATCATATATGCTTGGGTTTATATCCGGACTTTCTAGTCTGTTCCATTGGTCTATGTGTCTGTTCTTGTGCTAGTACCAAATTGTCCTGATTCCTGTGGCTTTGTAGTAGAGATTGAAGTTGGGGAGCATAATCCCCCTGCTTTATTCTTCCTTCTCAGGATTGCTTTAGCTATTTGGGGTCTTCTATGATTCCATATGAATTTAAGAACTATCTGAAAGTGGTGAGGTTGGACATCCTAGTTCATTGAAGAATGCTGTTGAATTTGTATTGGCATTGCATTGAACCTGTAGATTGCTTTAAACAGGATGGCCATTTTGACAATATTAAATCTCCCTATCCATGAGCATGGGATAGATTTCCATCTATTTGTCTCTTAATTTTTCTCATGAGTGTCTTATAGTTTTCAGAGAACAGGTCTTTCACTTCCTTGGTTAGATTTATTCCTAGGTATTTTATTTTTTTGGTGCAATTGTAAATGGAATTTTTTTCCTGATTTCTCTTTCTGTTAGTTCATTGTTAGTATATAGGAATGAAACAGATTTCTGCAACTTTGCTAAATCCAGTTATTAGTTCTAATAGTTTTTGGGGAGTCTTTAGGATTTTCTATATGTAGTATCATGTTATCTTCAAGTAGCGACGTTTTAACTTCTTCCTTACCAATTTGGATGCCTTTCATTTCTTTATCTTGTCTGATTGCCATCGCTAGGACCCCTCCAGAACAGTGTGGAATGAAAGTGGTGAGGTTCAACATCCTTGTCTTGTTCCAGGTCTTATAGGGAAAATGTTCAGCTTTTCACCATTCAGTATGATGTTAGCTGTGGGTTCGGCATATATGGCCTTTATTATTTTGAGTTACGTACCCTCTATGCCCATTTTGTTGAGAGTTTTTATCATGACTATATGTTAAATTTTGTCAAATGCTTTTTCAGGATCTATTGAGATGATCATGTAGTTTTTATTCCTTAATGTGGTTTATCACTTTGATTTATTTACAAATAACAAACCATCCTTGAATCATGGAATAAATCTCACTTGATCATAATGGAGGATACTTTTGATGTATTTTTTAATTTGGTTTGCTGTATTTTGTTGAGGATTTTTGCATCTATGTTCATCAGGGATATTGGCCTAGACTTTTCTCTTTTTTTGTAATGTCTTTTTCTGGTTTTGGTATTAGAGTGATGCTGGCCTCATAGAGTAGTTTAGAAGTACTCCCTTCTCTTCTACTTCTGGAATACTGTAAGAAGGATGAATATTATCTCTTCTTTAAATGTTTGGTACAATTCAACTGTGAAGCCATGTGGTCCTGGATTTTGTTGTTGGTAGTTTTTTGATTATTCAGTTTTGTTACTGGTAACTGACTTGTTCAGATTTTCTGTTTCTTCCTGGGTCAATCTTGTAAGGTGGTATTTTTCTAGGAGTTTGGCCATCGCTTCTTGATTGTCCAATTTCTTGGCATATAATTTTTCATAGTATTCTGTAATAATTATTTGTATTTGCATGGTATCCATTGTGAGTATTTTTTCATATCTGATTTGTTTTTTTGTGTGTTCTCTCTTTTTTTTCTTCATAATTCTGGCTAGGGGTTTTACTGTCTTCTTTATCTTCTCAAAGTACAAGCTCTTGATTTAATTGATATTTTTCTATTTTTAAATTCTCTTTCTAACTTATTTCTGCTCTGATTTGATCTTTATTATGTCCTACTATCTTTGAGTTTTATTTGTTTTTCTTTATCTAACTTTTTAATTGTGAGTTTAAACTGTTTATTTGGAATTTTTCTTGTTTCTTAAGGTACTCTTGTATTGCTATGTACTTCCCTCTTAGAATAGCTTTTGTGGTGTCCTACAGATTTTGGACTGTTGTATTTTTGTTTTCATTTATCTCCATATATTGCTTGATTTCTACTTTGATTTGTTCATTGATCCATTAGTTATTTAGAAACATGTTGTTTAGCCTCCATGTTTTTGTGGATTTCTTTTTTTTCCACTTAGTTTATTTCTACTTTCATACCATTGTGGTTTGAGAAGTTGCCTGATACAGTTTCAATCTTTTTGAATTTATTGTGTCTCTTTTTTATGGCCTAGTTTGTAATGATCTTCAGAACATATACATAGTCCTGAGAGAGTTTATCCTGTTGCTTTTGTGTATAACGTTCTGTAGATATGTGTTAAGTCCATCTGATTTAACATGTTGTTCAGTGTCTCTGTTTTCTTATATATTTTCTGTCTGGTTAATCTATTAATGTAACTGATGTGTTACAGTCTCCTAATGTGAATGATATTTCTCCCTGTAGTACTGTTTGTATTTGTTTTACCTACTTAAGTCCTTCTGTATTGGGTGCATCTTTATCCATTCTGCTAGGCTATGTCTTTTGATTGGTGCATTCAGTCAATTTACATTTAAGGTAATTATTGATAATGTACTTATTGCCATTTTGTTAATTGTTTTCTGGTGTTTTTGTAGTTCATCTCTGTTCCTTTCTTTCTCTCCTATTCTCTTCTCTTGTTACTTGATGTTTTTAGTGTTGTGAGATGAGTTTTCTTTTTTCTTTTTTTTTTTTATATTTATTATAGGCTTTATGTTTGTGGTTACCATAAGGTTCTTGGATAGCTTCTTAACTATATAGCCATCTATAGTAAGTTGGTGATTTCTTATATCAAACACAATCTAAAAGTACTTCCTTTTTATTCTTCTTTCTCCTCCACACTTTACATATTAGATGTCATAATCTGCATTTTTTTGTGTATCCCTTGACTGATTTTGTGTGTAGTTGGTTTTACTGCTTTGGTTTTGTTTTAATTTCATACTTGCTTAGTAAGTAATTGGTCTACTACCTTTACTGTTTTATTTATTTATTTATTTTCATTGGTGAAAACTATTTAGGCTTAAGAACATTTCCATCTATAGAAGTCCCTTTAACATATCCTATAATGCTGGTTTAGTGGTTCTATATTCCTTCAGTCTTTGTTTATCTGGGAAATTTTAAATCTCTTCTGCAAATTTGAATGATAATCTTTCTGATTGGAGGATTCTTAGTTGAAGGTCCTTCTGTTTTAATACATTAAGCATTTTGTGCTACTCCCTTCTGGCCTGTATAGCTTTTGCTGAAAAGTCTGCCAATAAATGCTGTTTTTTTAACTCCAAATCTTTGCTCTTTCCATTTTGTATTATTTTTCAGTGAACAAATTAATATGTAAATGTGAGTGTATGTGTTTGTGCGGACAGAACAGCTATAATTAAATTAATAACTTTCTATTCTTAAATGTTTCTCAGGAATCTCATACAAATACATAATTAGCATAATTCATCATTGATTTTTTTTTCTTAAATAAGCTTTCATATAATGTAGTGGGCACTATCTTTATAATATTTTCACAGAGAAAATTGTTTTGTAAATTAAAAAAGTAATTTTAGTGTCAGTGAGCAATAGATGACATGTTCAGTATTTATTCCATATGCTATTTTTAATTTAGAAATGAAAATATTTTCCAAAAGGACTGACTTTATGTAAAGTGTGTGTTTATTTAAAAATTGCAGTTTTGTGATTTACTGAGATATTAACACTGAAATGGTGATGTTAAACAATACACATTCTATAGCTCTAAATTGAAGTGGGGTCATGATTTCTTAAGAAGGAAATTAGTTATGTAGGTAACATTATTGTATAATTTTCCTCAGGCTCTCTATATTAGGCTTGCCTTTATTATATCTCACCTATGTTCATTTTAGATATAAAGTAGTGTTGAATAAAAAATCACATGGCAGCTCACAGTATGAGCAAAGACATCTGTTTATATTAGTATGAATAGTTATGAGCTGAGGTGTTCAAATGGCTTTACCAACAAAGCATTGTCTCCTAATTTATTTTTATAGCAAATGAAAGCCTCACTTTTCACAGTTCGGTAGTTTGCATTCAAATATACCAATAACTTCAAATGCAATCACTCTACACAGCATGTTTTATTAAAGAACATGAGATGGAATTTTTAATGGTCTCTTGTTGGTTAGTTATCTCCTCCACCAAGAATTTGTTCTTATTTTGCTATACTTTTTTAAAATTAAAATTGGGATTTATTTCTTTATAGCATAATTTAATGAATCTGGAGTTAATGAGATCTTAATACAACACTCAGTGAGTAAAGTTGAAAAAGTAAATGTAAATATTCTCTGTAGGAAACTTGGAATTCTTCAGTTCTGGGGTGCTGAAACTGAAGATTTTCTTAAGGATTTTTTTTTTAACAAAGGAAGAAAGAAACTTCATTTATTAAATATATTTATATTACTAAACTTAACAGAGAGGAAATTTTCTGTGAGTATGATACTTGAGATAATGACTACTTTACTGATTGTATATCATAACAGAAGCCATTACAAGTATTATATTTCCAGACATATAAACTTAAATTTGAAAATTTTGACTCTTTATTTTGGAAATGGAGACTGTAATTTTATATAAATATCTGTAATTATCTTTATGGTTAAAAAATAGAAAATAAAACATTTCAACTCTAAACATATGACATTTATATCAAATCCTACTTGTTCACATAAAGAATTATAATTCTTTGTAAATATTTGATAAGAAAATCACTGATTTATTTTGTTAAAAAATTATAAATACTATTTTCTACCCATTAATTAATTATGATTATAAATATGGTTTTAGTTCACTTCATAATTGTCCTATATATATAAAAGGTGGTAGACTTATTATAACCAAATGTAACAGAACTTACCACTACAATAGAAACATAATAAGAAAGTGACAGAAATGAGATACTTGTGCTTACATATGGAGATACAGTATTCATTTTAAGGAAAAAAGAAGTAATATGGTGAAATTCATCAGGTAGAGCATAAAATGTATTATTATTAGTCCTATTATAAAGCATATAAATAACACTCTGACAGATACAGTAAGTGCTATAGACTTTACATTTATTATTGTAACAAGTTTATGAGAACATGACAATTTATTTCCACACAATACTGATGAGAAAACCAAGGTTTCAAAGGAAAGTACTATCCTTCTTTCTCTCTCTCTATTAGGGTTCCATCAGGGAAGCAGAATACCAAAATGTTATAGAATTATAGGATTTACATGTAGAAATATATACATTATAGGATATATACATATAAATAATTTTATATAGGATTTTATATAGGATAGGTTTTATTATAGAACTTAGACTAAGTAATTCGAGGGATTGGTTAAAATATGTAGCAAGGTCTGTTGTGTCTGAATCTGATGACAGGCCTGGATCTCTAAAATTTAGCTGGTAGTCAGGAAGAAAAGCTACATATGAAAACTTGGAATGTGAAAGGAAATTGGAGCCCATTAGATCTAGAACATTCTGTGCCATATGTACATTTTGTGTAGGGTAGAGGGTAGGAGAGGTGAAGCCCTGGCTGCTGCACTCTTCCTAAGATGCCAACAGATATTAACAATGTACATGAACTACAGTGATGCTTGCTGCTCTGAATTAACCTACAGAGCATGAAGCTGCCTCAATTCTACTTTCCAAATATCATGCAAAATTACTTTGTAGCTAATTTTAACATGAAAACTGTAGAGAAAGGAATCCTGGGAAATGTAGTTCCAATGTAAGACAAGACTAAAACCACCATACTTTATTTCTTCATTGTATTTGGGTCCAAAGGTTTATTTTGGTCTGCTTTCTTTTCTACCTCTTTGAACACAAAGTTGAGATAAATTTTTCCTTTCAGATTGCATATATTCTATAGAAATTACTAAAATAAAAGTGATTTTTAATTATGAAACATGTAATTTTGAAGGTGAATTTTAAAATTACCACTTTGTAATTAGGAAATACAAAGAAATTAGCTTTTACACTAAATGTATTTCCTTTCAATAGGTATCAGGGATATTTGGAAAAATAATTGATAAGATGCTAAATCTTTACTAGGAAAATAATACATGACTCAACTCTGACATTTACAAAAATGAATTAATAAACAAAAATTACTTCATTACATAATAGTGACTAGACCTACTTGACTATTAATATAAAGCTATTTTGTTATATCTGGGAATATTGTTGGAAGTGCTAAATTATGTCATACATAAAATATCAACAATAATAATTTTAATTCTTTTTGGGGGATAACATCTCAAAATTAAGAAAAGTATTCATGCATTTGTCATGTCTAAAGAACAAGCCTTAAGATTTTACTACAGCAGATAGAGTTTGGGTTTTTTTAATTATGCATTGATTCAATATCACATTAAAATAAGTATGAGATAACACAAAAATAATAGTAGGAAAGAATCCTGGAATAAGGTGAACATGCGTTATATCTGAGGAAAATGCTCACTGACTATAACATTGATGTAGTTTGATTTATAATCATAATTCTGGGTAAATCAGTGATATCATATCACTTAAGGAGGGGTGCCATCAAAGAGACTGGGGAAACTTTCATGCAAATTCATTCTCTTATAAATGTTAATTTTACTTCCCAATAGCAAAAATATTTGATATTCCACTCCATTCTTACCCCACCTCACTTCAAGAAGCTTATTTTCAGAGTTAGCCAAATTTACTCTACATCTATCTCCATAAACCTCTCTCTATTTACCTGTTTCATAGACTACAACCCCTTGAATACAATTAAAAGTGGTTAATAATTTAGAAGCAAAATAACACATTAGGATGTATATTTCTTTGTGAAAAATTGCTTTCTTGGAAGCAAAAGAATGAGATATATATTACAAGCAATGAATAATGGGAGGCTGTCTTTCAAGTACTAGCCCATACAAAAGAAAACCGTAAATTAGTCTGCTTATCTACAATAGGCGAAGAACCCTATGTAAATCTAGCACAACTTTACCCAATGAATAATTACTAAAATATTGAGCAAAAGCTCATAGTCACAAACTTTAACAAGTATACATCCAAGAGAGTTATCTCGCCAGTTACAAAATGGAAATGGACTATGCTTGAGGTAATGACACACGAGGAGCTCTTTTTTTTTTGGAAAACCTCACCTGTGACTATTTGTGTATGTATTACATATGTGTTCAAAAATGTATCTGATCATAACAGAAAAACCAGATTTATACTAACACTGGACAAATTAAAAAATAAAATAGCTGCTCTTTTTTCAAACACTGGAAGCAAATAGTAGATTGTGGTCACTGAGAAAAATTAAACCAAGGACAAGTCCTTAGATTTTCAGACTTTATGTCTTGAAAAACCTTTGGAGCACAGAGCTAGGAGGGATATCCAAGTTGTAGTCTTGCTGCATTTTCAGAATATGATCAGATCAGAGAGATTATGACATATCTGAAAATTTCAGAACACAGTTTCAGAGAAAGGGAACTTTAGAGAGAAAGCTCCATAAGTGGGCATGGGATCCTATTGAATGTTTCTTGAATATTAGGTCAAACAGAATGAATAAAACAACACATGTGTAGGTGAAGGATGGTCTGAAACAATGAGCTGAATAATTCGCAGTTACACATAAGCTGTGATGAACTTGAGTTTCAACAGCTGGGATAGAATTAATACCATTTCCTGAGATTCATGCCTTAATATGATGGTGAAATGCTCATTAATGCATAAGATACTCCAAACATTTCCTAACAAAGCTTTAACACAATAATTGAAATTCAAGCTGACACTTAAAGGAACAAATTGCCTACCAGCACAAAACCCAGTATTCTTTAAAGGGAAACAAAAACAATCCAAGTAGTCAGCAAGACAAAGTTAATTATGCATAGAATCCAAACAAATAGTACTAACCATGCCAATAAGCAGAAAAATACAACTGATGAAGGAAAAAAATGTATCAGTTGGTAGAAACAGATCCAGAAATGAGGCATGAAATAATTAAATAAATATATTAAAACAAGTGTTAGTTATATTCAAGTGAATAAAGTAAAACATGAACATAATGAGAGGAAGCCTGAAAGAAATAAAAAGAAGAATCTCTAGAGATGGATGGAAAATATAACATCTGAAATTTAAAAACATGGGAATGGGATTAGCTGTGGATTAAATGTTGCACAAGAAAATATTTATTTCATAAAGACACATAGAAACTAGGCAAAAATCAGCATATTGAGATAAAATATGAAAAATAATAGTTTCAGTGATGTAGAAAATAACAGCAGTTAATAAAAGTTTATTTAGGGATGTCGAAGAGAAGGAGTGTGTATCATTATTTAAAGAATACATGGATAAGATTTTCTAAATTTGATGAAATTTCAAACCCTCAGTTCTAGGGAACTCAAGAAGATTCCATTAACATTCCATAAAACAAAATTAAGCTGCATCATAAACAATTTACAGAAATCTACAATAAAAGGAAATCTTAAAGCACAAAGAAAAAAGGTTGCATTATATATAGAAGAACAAAGAGACACATTCCAGCAGATTTCTTAAAAGAACCTGCACAGTCAATATGATGGATTTGTACTTTAAAATGTTGAAAACAACACATATTCTCAACCAAGAATTCTATACACACTATAGAATTACATACTGCAAGAAATGTTAATTAAAAATTTTCAATCAGAAGTAAAATAAGACTGGATTAAAAAGTTGGAGATTATATTCATATATGTGTATATTAATGAAGGGAATCAAGAAATGGTGAATATGGGGGTAAATCACTTTTAAAATTTCCTCATTTTTCTTGTTACTTTGTTACTAAAAATAATTATGTTTTAACTTCACTGTTATTATGTTATGACAGTATTTTACTTCAAAATATTAAAAATGTGTTCCAGAAACATGAAAACACAGAAGACCTTCAAATTACTTTTAAACTCTCAACAACTATGTGAAATTATTGGCAGACAGTTCATTTTTTTAATGTATTTTAGGTGTGCTCGCAGTTATTAAAAGAAACCTCTCTAATGTCAAAATATGCATAACATAGATTAAGGAAGGGTGAGTGGGAAAACTCTATTATCACTACCAAACTTGTTTCATTGTCTATGACTTATACAAATGGTTGTTGAAATTAAATCCATTCACATTCAGTTTTGCATATATTTTATTTAAGTTAAAAGAATCTCTCAAAAAACATGTTGTTCCCAATCTTGATGTTTTTAGTATGTCATACACTCAATCTTCAAAATTAATTGTGATTTTGAAATAAATGGACTACATCAGGAATATAATGGACAGTTTGTTTAACATATGCCAAAATGGATTTTAAACCTCTGGACACAGCACCTTTAAATTCTACTAGTAGATAAATATCCATATATAACAGTGTGTATGTGTGTGTGTGTGTGTGTGTGTGTGTGTGTGTGTGGATACAATTTTCCTTTTTCAAACATCAGAAAACTGGCTTTAGAATGTATGTCTTTTGCTTAAAAAAAAGTCTATCTTTCGGATTCTGACCAAAAAAGGGCCCCACAAAAGACAATGTATCCTAAATTATCATAAGATTCTCTATATTAAACTTACATGATGAAGCAGTAAAAAAATAAAACCTATTCCTATTTGTTTGTGTTTGAAAACTTCTGGAGTACTGTGGATTATTGTCTCTCTTACTGATTCTGATCAGGAGGCATTTAGATAAAATCTGTACGGGTCCAGATATAAAAATACGGGCATTTGCTTTTGTTAATGTGATTCTGTGGTAATAGTCATTATGTGGTCATTTGGCTGGATAGGGGAGCACAAATAAAAAAGAGACTGATAGAACATATGGACACACATATTGCTGTCATTTACAGGTCCATTATGCAAAATAGGTGGTGTTCGTTCTTATATACGCTTTTCTGTAACAATACATCTGCTAGATAGAAACTTTATACAACACACAATTTTCAGTATAGGAATGACACCATAATTGAAGTCAATATATTTTATCTTAATAAACACTTCTGATTCTATGTAGAATAAATGCATAGGATGGGCTCAATTAGTTGATTAATGTTAAAGTTTACTGACAGTTCCACTTCACTCTTTATTTGGTCCATTTAAATGGAGACAATATAAATTGAAGATATTTTCCTAAGCAAGATACATGCTATAGGATGTTAGCATTTCCAGAAATTAAAAAAAAAAAGATACTACTTATAATAAAATTATATAAAATAAATTTGCAAGGTATTCCAGAATTCTATCAATTTGGTAGCTGAATTAACTATTTGTGATTATTTCACATATCATTTGTCATTATCATAATGTATCATTACTATTATTGTTATATTAAATAGATTTATCTTACCCTAAAGAAAAACCATTACATTATTAAAGATACTGACCAGACTTAATGCTACTGAATAAACTACATAGACAGATTAATCTAGATAATTCAATACTAAGGAAACCTATATGTAGTATGTAACTAATTTATGTAGTATGTATTTATATTGCTATAATGCTAGGTAGTATGTAACAGTAATCTGTAGTTAAAGGATGCAGAAGCCAATGAACTTAGAACTGCTTTGAGTTATGTTATGTGCTTGCCTCTTCTGTGGAGGTATTATGAATTTAAAGTTGCCTAATATAAGAGAAAATAAATTATTCATAAAAAATAGTTTCATAGGCACAATATGACTATTATAATTTTTGTTCAGTTTCCCAAACCATAAATCATAGTATAGAATTTATAAAATAACATAGTACTTTAAATATTAATAAATTTTGCTTCTTTTTTGCATATATCTACTAAATTATATGAATAACAATGAGGTGATGTTCAGTGGAAATTTACATTATTTATTATTGTTATTTGCATAAATATGAAGGTAATATAAGTAATATGTAATGATATTTATTTCAGTTAAATACTTTAAAAATGGACTATTTTATATCATGTTTTATTAATATATACATAAAAAATAAAATACTTATTGACATAATATTATTTAAAATTCAGATTTAAACTTGTAGTTTTGAAGTACTGCAATTGAATAAGGTATGAGAAAACTACCATTATTTTGAAAATTTGTTATTCTCATTTAATTTAGTCTTAATTGAGAGAACACTTGAAACTCAGGTTTGTAGTTGACGATGACTTCCACTGGTTTAACCACATCCCCATGTCTTTTGACTTTGGTCCTTTGGTCTTTCATGTTTCACATTACATCTTAATAATTATTGCATCTGATACTCATGTCTGGTGAACATGTGAATGCCTACAATATCAAACTCTCCCATTCTTTCCAGTGGTATAGATTATTTAGCTACATAGACACTTTTGACACAAACGACAATAATCTTAGTAATTTTCAAACCAAATTCAAGGTCTAAAGGAGTCTATGCTTTATCCAGTGTGTTCTTATATAGATAAAGATCATATCAGCCTCACTGTCAGACTCTCCCAAAGACCAATAACATAAGCTTTATAATTTTAAGATAGGTAACAAGTCACCCTGATTATTCATATTTATTTACATTTTACTAAGACATAACCATGTTTGTCACCAAATATTTATTGAGCATATGTTGAAATGATAGATTAGTCAAATCTAAAAAGCCATAAACTCTATGGCTTTGGAAGAATACACAAATGTGCACAAATATTTAGGTATACAAATGAAATTAACATAGCAAAATAAATAAAAACTATAATAATTCATAGAATAATTTCATATAGTAGCTTTAGAGAGTCTGAGTATAATTGAGAAATTTTCAACTTTTTCTATTAGTTGATGATGAGGTCAGTGTGTTCATTTCAATATTGTTGCTCTTAAATGTGAGTTTAATTGAAAAGAAAACCTTTCCTTGAATGTTTTTCCATTTAGACATGTGGAAACAAAATGAAAAGTAAAGCTTGCCCCATGAGGAAGCAGGATGTTCTACTTTTTTACTGATAAATATATATTTAAAATAATATTTTAATTTTGTTATCTAAATTCTAACACAGTATTTAAGTTGTCCATTTTTCAGTGCTTTTGGTAGTAAATACTGCTCTTAATTTCTACCTTGTAGAGTTGGATATTTTAAAAATCTAGTCTTATATCAACAGACACAGCTTGTAATTGCATGTACTAAGAATAGATGGATTCATAAACAGTCATCAAAAGGAAAAGCACAGCATGAAGGTCTTCTTTTGACATTAATATTTGGTCAGTGGGTTTTCACTATTTCAAATGTCATTTTGCTAAATCAGAACAAAATTGTTTCACAACAATGAACTTTAATAAATAGGTAATATAAAAGCATTAATACTGATGACCATCAACTAGACAGCAGATTGATGTGCTGGCAGTGAAGCCTCCAGAAGAATTATACAAATCTGTCAATAGCATCAGCATTTTTTAAATTGACTTGCATTAATATTGGTTAATACTAAAAATGAGAAAGTTAGGTGACTTTTTCATCACAATGGAATTGTTGACAAGAGAGGACTGTACTGGCATTAGAATGTATGATTATTTCACACGTCTCCATTATTTGTTCCCAGTTTCACTCTTCCAACTTTGTCTCTTTATTCTATTTCTCAGCAAGATCAGTTACTGTTTTTTTTCCCCTGATGGGAGCAGATTCCAATTTAGTGTAATATTAGAGAACATAAGATAAATCATTTTTGGCATTTATTACAGATTAAACCACAGTTATCATCAGTTGTCATTTGTTAAAAAAATTGAGGACTGGCATATTTGAAGGACATGGTAAATATTAAGATCCCGAGAAAAAGATTGAGAAAATTTAGGCTTCTATAAGCTTAGTAAGAAGAATGTATTAAAATTAGCCACCAAAAGTAATATTTGTTCCAAATTAATTTTAAGTGCTTCAATTATACATGTTTCAGATTATTTCTCAAAGTTTGCCATTTGTCTTTATCTATTGCCTATAGATTTTTCTTTGGTGGGTTCGTTTTTGACTATGCCTTTTTAAAATCAAATTTTAAAACTCTTTCCTAACTACTTCTGGATTTGTAAGTCATAGAAAGGAAAGCTTTTTCTTCTCTTGGATATGTTTGAAAATTTTTGTAATGAAAATTAAACAAAAGCCGGTATTCCTATTTGAATAATAGCAGCTAATACTTCCTGAAAAAATTCATATCTAACAGGCTTCATACTGAATCCCTTATCTGTATTATATAGTCTGAATAGTAAAGTCATAAGACATGTTCTCTTATTTTCTCTTTTTATATAAGAAGAGAGACTCAAAGATTTAAGTTCAAAAGCAAAAAAAAAGATCTTGCCAAGAAATGGCATGATTAAAATAGAACCTGGTGTCCATTTCTACAGTCCACATGAATAACCACACACTGTTACTGCATCTGAAAACTGTTTTAGCAAGAGTAGTTATGCCTGTTTATCCCTTCACCTCTGTTGAACAGGCAGTAGCAGGTTACATTCTCCTACTGTCAGTGTTTATAAGACTCCTTTATCTCCTTAATTTCTGCTTTATGTAAGTGATTACTTATTTCTTTACTACATAGGTATTCATAACTGTTGTGCTTTTATTATGTATTGTGAATTTTAACATAGGGTCTCTTTCTTTGGTTTGTAGATATCCAATCCTGCTTTGTTGTAATTTGTATTTGTCTTGTATGTCTTGCTCATACCCTCCTTTTGTTCAGCTTTTTTGAATCACTATGCTAATCTTCCTTTTTTTTACATCTGTTCTTTTTAAGATATCATTTATTACTTTAATTACCTCAGGAAAGGCTTGCTATGCGTTGATCTTAGTGGTGCAAGTATCTTTGGTAACTTGGTAATAATCATCTATTATTTTCAAAAGTTAAGTTTTCTTTTTTTTTTTCCTTTTTAATTCTTCAACTTCCTGACTGTCATTCCAATGTGATACTTACAAAAGCCATTTGTGGAGGCAAAGAATGCATTTTAGGTAAAATAAGTTCCTTGAACCCTTTTGTAGTGTTATCAGCACAAAAGCAATACTTTCTCCCAAGATTATAGCATAGTGAAAAGTTTCCATATTATTATTCATTGCTTTTGACAAGTTGGCACATGTAGTTCAAACAACTGCTCATACCAATCCCAGAAATTTTAGTATCATATTCTCACAGTAGAGTTGCCAGTGACAATGTGCTAAATATAACTGTGTCAGGAAGCATGTCAAAATATACTACTAATTGACTACACCCAATAAAGTTATAAAAATAACCTACAGACTTTTAATAACAATAGCTTTCATCAATTCTAATTAAATTAATAAGATTATTGTATTTCATTGAAAGCTTATTTGAATCTAGTTAGTATAAATAATGTCTTTATTTGTCAAGGGCCAAAAGAAAATACATGTATATCAGTAGATTAGAAATAAGTTTCATAGAAAAATATTCTTCATCAGCTTAGCACTTCTGCGTTTTCTCTGTATATTACATTGTTTTGCCTTTGCTTCTAGATGCCTTTGTTTCTATGAAATTCAACAGCCATAATAAGCATCAACAGATTAAATAGATGAATGAACTTTTGTTCAAGCAGGTAAATTGTCCCCATGTAGCTGGATTGCTTGTACTATAATTATACAGCTAAAGATAATATGTCCAAAAAATTATCTTGTTAAAAGCCACTTTAAACATTGGTATATAGGTGTTTAACCACATCCATAGAAAGTAATGGATTTATAAATGTTCTTCCTGATCAGCAAATTCACCAACCAAGCAAGTGACAGTTTATATTAGGACTAATAAAGAATACCTAATTTTTGGCTGTTAATAGGAACAAAAATCCATGTGCTCAACTTTCACCTTTTTAAAAAAATTTATCAAAGCCATATAATCAAACTACAAATGCCTTTTTAGCTTGTTAATGAATTTCATAAAACATATTTCTTATACAAAAATCAGTTTATTTCATCTTTTTGTCATTTATAAATCTCATATAATTATTCTGATAGTCAAATTCTTTGAAAATCTATTACTTCTAATATTTCTATATGTCTTCTATTTCTATTAATTTATTAATGTTGATTCTATTCTGTTAATGTGAAAAATGGCAAAATTTAGTCAAAAATGGCCTGAAACTTGAGGATCATATATAGTTCATGTGGGTTTTATTTTGCTATTTGTAAATTAGGTTAAGTTATATTGTATTTTAGGCTAGAGAGAAAGTCAGAATAGCTAATGGAGTGTGAGAAAAGTTCTAAGTTGTGTGACGAGGTGAAGAAATAGATGTGATAAGTGGAGATCAGAGTTAAAGTAAGAATTGGTCTGATTCAGTAATAAAACATTTTTTTATGTGGACAATAAAGAAAACTCAACAACATTTATGCTACAGTAGAATGACTGACATTCAGTTTTCACCTGAATACCAAGACTGTTTTGTATGAGTCAGTTAGAACATTCTTATAACTTTAGTATCCAAACGTGATGATAAAGAGAAGTCTCAAGTTAGGATAATGAAAAGTAGAACCATATGCTGAGTTAAACATAAAGAATAAGACCAGAGATAATCAGCTTCCAAATGTTGGAGACTAGAGCTTTCATAAGTAAGAATAATTCAATTACTTTAAATAGTCTGTACTTATAAATGTGCAATAGAAGGCAGAGGTTTTCTTTCTTTTTTATTAAGGTATTATTGATATACACTCTTATGAAGGTTTCACATGAAAAAACAATGCGGTTACTACATTTACCCATGTTATCGAGTCCCCCACACCCCATGCCCCCTTGCATCACTGTCCGTTAATATAGTAAGATAAGTCAGAGGTTTTCTTTTTTAAAATATTGGCGTTTGTGGATGCCTTAAAGTCTACTACTCTAGAAACTCTTAGGTAATCTGTCTATAAGCATCTGAGCAGTGTGTGTGGTTGCCCTATTGAATGATGTAACTATAATTTATCTTATTAAGTACCCTAGATATTTATATTATCATATATGTTTGATACCATTCTAGATAATCAGGAAAACAGAAATACTTGCAAGTAAATGAAGCTTTAGACTAATTGGTTCTGATTTATTGAGAATGATCTTTATACGTATTAAAGTGACCATAGAACTATAATGATGAACTTCTACCCACAAAACTTTCTGTATTAGTCCAATTTTTTTCCATCTGAAACAGTTTTTCAATTCTGCCACAGTAGTTTTACATAATCTTTTGTAAAATTTTAAAGTCATTCTGGGAATAAGATCATAAATATTTTAAGATTATTTAATACTGTAAAAACCAATATGCAATGGCATTTGAGAAAAACATGTAATTTACAGGAGAGGAAATGAAAAGATTGATTAAAACAAGAATAAATAGGAAAAGGTACACCAAAATATTTAAATCCTGTTGATTTTAATATAGTATTCTAAGAAACATGTTCATAACAATTTTCAGATATTACATATATGAAATGTTGCCACATAATAAATACAATACTACCAACAAAGTGAGGCAGATGGATTGTACTGGTAAAGCACTCAGTAACTGTAACCATCTTCTAATTTGTTCAGAACAGTTTTTTGAAAACAATAGGAAGAAAAAGAAAATTACTTTTGTCTTATCCTTAAATGATAGTATCAACTAAAATTTACAAAGTCACAGGGTTTTATAAATCACAATGTTCTTGCCAGTAGTACCAATTTTCTTGCTAATATGTATTACTTAGGGCAGATAATGTTTAATTTTCTATTATTTCTGAAGAGCAAGTACAGTTCTCTTTAAGCACACATATATATAGTATTACATTTAAAATTTTAGTAAAAAATCTAGAGATGTGAATCCAGTATTTAGAAGAAAGCAATTTACTGCAAAATTAGTCACTAAATAAGTATTAGGAATGATGGTATGATGTCTAAATGAATGGAAATTATTAATGATGTTTATTTTGGTGTAAGGTCATATTTAACAAATTTAGCTTTGAATGAGGTTTGCCCATTTAAATATCTTACCACCTCTGTATTATTACATGTATAGATGTATTTAATATCAGTACAGACTTTTAGAATATTAGAAAAGATTATTATGTAAGACAATACATGATTAATAAAAGTTAAGAGTTAGTAAGAAATACTGTATGACTAAATATATATTACTATTAGGGTAGCTCTAAGTATTTTTAAATAATGACACTATTAATAAATATTAATAATGCTATTAACAATTATTGGGTATTTACTATATCCTGAGTACAGATTGCTTAAAGAATTATCTCTTTTTTTAAAATATGTGCCATTGTTACCTTTTGCAGAAATAATTACAGACTTTTCTCCCTTTAATACTATGTATTTCTGTAAAGTGATTATTTTACAATGCTTTTAAAATACATGAATCTACATTTAATTAACTCTGTATTTTTCAAATTCATACCGATGAGGAAACACTGAATGATACTCATTTTTTCCCCTTGTCTGAAATGCAGGTAAGCCATCTAGTATTTACAGGGATAATTTTTATCTTCCAAAATAATTAAATGAGAAAATTAAGGTAGCCATATTTCTAGATCTAAACTCTGCTTTGTAGTTTTCTAACTGCATGAAATCCATGAATTTAACTTTCAGCCACAGATAATAGGTTTTTTAATTCAAAAATACATAAAAAGAAGAAAAATACTGTAAATATATTATCTGAATGTTTTAGGAAGTTTATGGAGCTTTTGGCCATTTCAACAGAGCCAATATACAGGATAAATATATTTTTCCACTTCTAGGAGTCTGTTTTACAAACCTATCAAAAAATTATTTATAAAATATGCAATTTCTCACCTCTTAGATGAAAAAAGATAAAAATTAATTAATTTTCTTAATATTCTTGTGTTCTGAAATCCCTGACGCCAGCACTGTATACAATAAAGATTATATTGTCCAGTCACTTCCTTTCAGAAGACAGACCTCGGTGCAGGCCAAAGCAGTGCCAGGGTGAGAACTAAGATTTCTCGAGCCACAGGTCTATGTCACTTTTGCACAGACACTTTGCCACCATGCTGAAAACAACCCAAAACACGAAGCGCTTCATTCTGTGACTGAGTGTTCAGCATACGTTTTCTCCTTACTGTGAGGATTTATATCAACGTGTAGTTTTGCTACACTATGTATTTTAGATTGTACCACTCCAAACAATTTTTAAATTATCCAGTAAAGAAATCAAGTCTAGCTTTATTCTTACTCTTTTTCCCCCTTCTTTTCACCGCTGTCCTTGAACAGTGAGACAGCTTATTTGCACAATCTATTGGCAAACAAAAGAAAACAGATGGTTTGAGATGACTGAATTCTCAAATTGCTAATTATAAAGAGTCAAGTGGCCATAATTTTTATGGTTGTCATTGCAGTATTTATTTTCCAATTTCCAACAGTATGAAACCATTAAAGAAAATACAAAATGATATCTATGATATTTGTGTTAATTAGTATTTCTCCATGTGTTTCCTAAGTAAGTGTTGTAGCTCAGTTATTCAACTGACGTTGTCCAGAGGAATTCTGTCCATCTGTTTGAAATTCTTTTAAACAAGATCATTTAAGAAAATGGACTTATAATAACATATAGTAACTATATTCAGTATGGGTTTTCCACTGCACTGATCAATTTAGAGAAATTCTCTTATGCAAATACAAACGTTCACAAGCTAACATTTCCTTCTAGTATGGCTATTGTTCAGAAGATGGGAAGGAAAACCATGCTTTCAGCTGGTGTCATTTGTATGCACTAATCTCAGTTCTAAGGGCTGGCCTGGGATGATTCCTTTGAAGACTATAAAGGATTTTGCATACTGATTTCTTGAAGTGTTTTAGAATTTACTGTTTAAAGTTGTATTTATATTTACATTAATCAGATTCAAACTTATTGGACAGGTAGAAGATTGACTCTTTGAATTTTATAGCCTTATAGTGCTGAATGACAATGCACATATAAACCTCTGTATTGGGAAGTGTCCTTCAGAATGTACTTTTAATTTCTTTCTTCTGGAGAATAATAGATCACCTGTTTGTGGTTCAAGCATTAATGTGGTTCGCTTTTATAACAACGTGATTCAGAAATACCAATTTATTTATCAGCATGATTTGGACTTAGAAATGTCCTTACTTCTGTCTCTCTAATTTTAATAAACCAAATAAATAAAAGTTAGATACTTTTCCTTCAAAGAGGTCCTAGAAAAAATAATAAATCAATGAGAATGAACTCTGCAAATTAGACTCTTCCCATATGCATATACCCCTCTAATATTTTATCTTTTTTGATTTCTTAGAACTTAATAGAATTATTTTATTTTATTTTATTTTCATATAGTATTTTATCACACTGACAAAATTAAAGTTACTTGAAGGAAGGGATTTGATAATGTTGTTTTACTATACCTAAATTATAGTAGGTGCCTCATATGGTTTAGATGTCCAATAAATATTTACTAAATGAATGAATCAAGTGACCTGTCTTCTGATATAGGAGCCTGTGATCATTATGGGATCATTAAATTATTATTGGTCTTGCTTCAAATGGACAGAATGAGGTAACAGATGGTGATGAGGGGAAATACTTATACATAAATCAATGAAGACAGGAGTGTACTCCTGCTATGGTGGTTGCATATACCATATTCAGATGGCATCTGAGCTATAATCCTACTTCTCTGTGTCTCCACTAATCAGTTAGAATCCACATAGCTGATTATCATCCAGAAGAATCTATTAACACCATAGACCATATAAACTTTACTCATCATAAGGTATGTCTGACTCATCAATTCATCTATCCTAGTTAAAGACATGGTATATTGAAAGGGAGTGCTGGGAAATAGTTATGCTTTTCTTTGTTCTCTCCTTTGTGCAATATAACTTCTTTCAAGTTTTCAAAGTTTCTATATTGCACGTTTAGTATAATTGAAATATTTACATAGATTTTTTGAAGAATTAATGGCATTCAATAAACATTTATTCAGTAACAAATATGTTCTAGGCATGATTCCAGCTGTTAGGAGTATATTAATAAGTAGATTATCATTCTTTTCATTCAAGGAGCTTGCATTGTCACGGAAGAAGTGCAATTGACTGCCAGTAAATAAATTAAACTCAATGAGAATCTGATCAGTAACACTATTGAATGGTTGTTTATTTTATTCTTATTTACAAAAATCCAAATGGAAAGTTATACCCTTGAAAAAACTCACTGATACTTGAATTGTACTGTTTACCACTTGACCTAAGAGTTGGCAGTGGAGCATGAGGAAGTTTAGTTCACACCAAATGTATACATTGCAATGGCATGGTATTCATCACTGAATGTATACTTAAATATGTATCATACTTATTACCTAATTACTATATATGTGAGCACATATATTTATTTATATATAAGTATATAAATAATTATTTATATATATAAACATATATTATAAATATATAATATGTTTATATATTAAATATAACATATTACAGAGTCCACACTTTTTTGGAAATTTTTATTGAGCTTACTAAGAATAGCAGAGGAAATATTTACAAAATTATTAAATCATTATTTATAAGAATAATAAGAATATTATCAAATTCCCTATCTTTAGATTATTTTTATTGCATAAGCATCTAATTTTTAATTGAACATGGCCTCAAATGGTGAAAGTGTACTTTTTTTCCTATTATGTATGAAAATACAAGTAGAAATAAGACAAATTTCATAGATAAGTTATTGCAATAATAATCAACTTGCTATATGGAAGATTTATTCACAGAAATTTCACTTACTTGGCCTTAGGGATCTCATAGCTATTTTACAAGTGAAATGCATACTTAGAGAGGAAGGGTGAAGATGCCGCCAGTAAATTAATAATAAATTCAAAGAAACAATTCTCTTAACTAAAATTTTCCAAAGCAGCACTTTGGCATGTTGCTGTTCATCGTAGTCTTAGTATGTGAAGCACAGCTATTTGGGAGAGCTATTGGGAATAATAAATGGCCTATGCAATGTAAAGACAGTACGAGAAATATTCTGAAAGCTCTTTTCATGAGATATATGTATTTTAGTGTTTAAACCTTCCTTAAGGGCTAAGGAATGAAAAATGCAATATGTCACAGTAAGCAGCACACTTAAAAGACAAGAAATTGTGTCTATCAGAATAATTTTTAAAATACTGTAGATGCTGTTGGAGGAAACAGCACTGAAATCAGTTGAAGTGCAGCTGACAGATGCATGCCATCAGGTTTCTATGACACTGAAGTAGAAAAATGCAATAAAATCAGTAGTGAGAAATGACAAGAAAAAAAAGTACAGACAAAGGCCAGGACCTCCTGAGCCACTTTCTTCAAAACCATAATTTAATCTTATGTTGTCTCTCAAAATGTTATTGCTTATTAGTATTCTTTTTATAAATAAATTATTTAAAAAGAGGTTTCACTTTTCAATGTCAGCATCCAGGGAGTTTCTCCTCACTGTTCTTGTAAGTTATGAAGACAATGGATATGGGTGTCAAGGTATATTAGCTAATTAATTTCCCAAGACATCATTAAATAGCCTGATTGAATGGCCTAGAGGCCTACCTTAATATTTCATTGAAACATTTCCATGAATTAAAAAAATGCACTGCAGCATAAATAACAAGATGGAATAAAGAGATTGGATCTGTCTAAATCCAAAATCTACCAAAAATCTCTTGAAGTAAAAACAAAATAACAAAAAAACTAAGTATAATGGTAAAAAGATAGGATACCATCTAGAAACCAAAATTTACAGAGGAATGATGGCTGGTAGATAGAAAGTGAGGAGGAACCCTAATGGCAAGTGAAGGGAAACTTCAATCAAAGCGATCAATACACTGGAGGAAAGGCCAGAGTGAAGCTAATAGCAGATTCAGAGAAATTCCCACCCCAACTCAACATACACAAAGGCCAAAAAAAAAAGAAAGAAAACAAAAAGAAGCAGTTTTAATCGTCAATATGATTACAAACTCTAAGGTGGACACTCGGGAATCCCTTGTGGTGTAGGCAGGGAATAAGCGAAACAGAAGAGTGTTTGAAAACTTCACAACATGTGCTGAGGGGCAGAAAGAAACAAAGGGAAAAATAACACTAAGACTTCTTGTCACCAAAACAAAGGCCCCCAAGCTGAAGGGTGAGGATAGATAATATAGAAAAGTTGAAAAAAAGAAAAAAGTACTAATCAGATAACAGAAATAGCAAGAAAACATGGAAATAGAAAATTGGTAGCAATAAAAAGAGCAACAACAAAAACAGTATAATAATAATAGTAATAATGAGAATGTGATTATGCTACAACTATTTGTTATTTACTGAGCACTTACCATCCCAGAGCTTATTCTAAATGCAGGATTCTTATTAATATATTTAATACTCCTAACAGCCATGGGAGGTAAGTCCTGCTTTTTTCCCTAATGTTGGATGTGAGAAAAACAAGATGTAGAATATTTAAGTAGATTGGCATTTGTCATATGGTTGGTGTGTATTGGTATTAGATAATTTGACTACAAGTAAAGGGAAATGGTCAGTTAACTACATTATCTACAGTCAAACAGTGAGAAACACTGGACATGCTGTTTGAAACAAGGCATTTGATCTCCAGTAACAGGTAAAATTAATCTGAAGTCTTACTCTAGTAAATCTCTGAAAAATGGATTTTAGGTAAAGAAAGTCATAGTTATTTTAAAGACAAGAAGCAGAAATCAAGAAAATGTTTATATGGTGTTATCAAAATATTATACTCAGAATATATTAGTGTTTTCTACAAATCAGTAAGAAAAATGGAAACTAGCCCATTCATAATTAGCTCTGCAAGAAACTAAGCTTACCAGAAAGTTCAAGCTATTTGCCCTATAGCTCTTAAATAACATTTCTCAACCTTGGTAACCCTTGATTAAAAAGCCCTGCACACTCACACACACACACACACACACACACACATGCATGCACGCACACACACAGCCAAAGTTAAGCCCAAAATTGATAATGTCAAGTGTATCTTATAATAGGTGTGTGAAAAAATGTTGAATAAATTTTGGTTGAGGTCCCTTAGAAGTGTTATAATGGAAAACAGTATCCCTCAAATTTCATAGGAAGGTTTATCAATGCTACCTCTGTTGCATCAGTACCATCTCTATGAATAGTGATACATATTTTATCTCAAGGGTAAATTAATTTATATTTGGCATTATATTTGACAGATGGCATACTCTCTTTCATAACTCTAGGGTTGGGGAAGACAGTGTTTTGTAAAGGAGAGGATCCTGGATGAGAAGTCAGTCCAGTTGAATCCTGTCCATAGTATTATCATTTTTAGCTATGTGAATTCAGGTCATAAACAAAGTATTTATTAGCTAACATTTGCTAACAGATTACAAATTGCTTTAAGATATATGAATTTATTCGATTACCATACTGTAAGTTAGATTCTATTATTATCTCTGCAGCATTAAGTTTGAAACCTGAAGCCTACAGAACTGAAATACTTCTACGAGAAGGTCTTATCTATTAGAAAAAGGTGAATCCCTAAATCACTTCAGAAATTTGGCCCCAGAGACAGTGCTTTGTAAAGAGCACACTACTTCTCATTCTCATGTTATGTATGAGAATCATGTGAAATATTAAAGTTAGAACAATGTGTAAGCTATAAAAAATTATAGAAAACAGAGTCTCAGTTATTTTCCAGATAATTTCAAAAGTTCCATCCTGTTTTTTAAAGATTTTCAGTTAATTTTTAAAGGCAGATGAAATATATTCATTGTAAGTATGAAATAAAATAATCGTGAAAATAATAGACAAACTAGTACAGTAGAAAAAGAAATGTGCCCTACTCCATTTCCTGTTCCCTGGGAGTCCACTTCTCATCTGCAATTGCACATTCACATGGGCTATTGTTTGATCTATGGGAATCTAGTTTTGAAAATATTAGCTAAAAATATCCAATACATTACCAATTATACATTAATATCTGTGTTAATGAAAAATGGGTCAGGAGTCTGAGGGTAATATATATACATATAAAATCATATAATGTCCTATAAAACAAAAAGACAGTGAATAAAAATAATTTCCTACCTATTTTTCTATAAGAGTTCTGCATGCTACTTGAATGAATTTATAGGTTAATACCTCTGAAAGTAACTTACAAAGATCTTAAACCTTTTCAAATTATGACTCTTTGAGTTTTACACATCACACTGGCTTTTTTACTATTAGTGAAAGTTTTTCTTTCTTAAAATGAAAGAAAATATGAACTGTAAAGATTTGTAGGCTATGTCACAGGATTCTTAAAGATTGCTGTTTCCTTTAGATTGTTTCTTTTATGAAAACATTTTTCATCCATGCCCCAATAAAGTTATTTCTCCTTGCTGTGAGTACATATATTTTTTACCTTTTTGTGTGGATTTTGAATTTTGTTAACCTTATATCTTATAAGGCAAGTATACAAGGCTATATTTCTTCTAACATTCTATTTAAACAAACATACAGTAGTATACTGTACACATACTACTGTAACACAACATACACACATGTACATTTACATATACACACACCCCAAATAATATTACCTCACTTTGCAAGCCTGTCAACAATTTTGACCACCTTCTCTTGGAGATAGGCATACTTGAAAGAAAATTTTCGAACCAGATTTAATAACTCTGGCAATAGGTCCTGGAAAACTTAAATGTAAAAATAGCTTTATTCTTGAACTTCATTTTCCTTTATTGATTGTATTGGTTTTTTGAGAACTGACCTTTATTGCATCAAAAATTATAAAATAACCCAGTTTAATGTTTTTGCTAAACATACAAGTCTGTGTGAAATGCACATGGATATGTGTTATACAAGTACATGTTATTAACATATATTAATATATATTTTGTATTTATATATATCATAAAGATGCTATAAAAGTACTTTAGTGTGGAATGTATGTTGCACAGGACCTATATGTATGTATGGTCCCATTATTATATTCAATTATGCATACATGTTTTCTATAATTACAGTTTTCATAAGGAAACAGACATATTTGTCATGATAATGGGAACAAAAATGTATATTTGTTTTTTTGTTTCATTTAGATAACAAGCCTGAATATTTTTCTACTAAAATACCCCCTTTGTTGTTTTCCTTCTAAAACAGTAAATCTGTGGTGGTTTCATGTATAATTCTGGGCATTTTGAGGCCATTTTCAAATGAAAGGTATTTAGTTTATGTAAACTTGCATAAGATAACTTTGGCTGCTACTTTAGATAACATGTACTTGATAAGTAATAGGATTAGTCTGGAGAAGTTATATTTCTACTCAGCATTACTCAATTTGGTAAACTGCCCAACATTTAGCAACCACTTAGCAACTCTAATTGACTTGAATAGCAGAGTCAAACTACGTTAATCTTTTGAAGGTGGCCATTACATGGCCATAGCATGAAAATATACTTAACTGACCTTAAACTATAGTAGACCATATTAGGTAACTGTTAAACTCAGTACAGTTTCCTAATGCCTTAACACATATTTATAACAATATTTGAAAGGGAAATTTCTTAATGAAATGAAACTATATATTAACTGTTAAATTATCAACTTTTAAAAATAGAATAAGTGTTTTGTATGAAAAGTATAATTCGATTAAAACTTAAATTGCTTATTGTTTTGGGAATTTTGTTTAAATATAATTGACAAATTTGATTACCAAAAATGTGGTTTAAAAAATATATTTCCTGATTCCTTATACTTTTCTACTCTTCAATCTATATTTTCTTATAATTATAAGAATTTCACTTTGCTTTATTCATATAAGTTCATTATATTCTCCTTTTGTTGCTCTGTCCATATTTATTCTTCAGCCTCTTAGGGATATGATTCTGAGGGAAGTGATTGCAGCATTGCCCAGATGCTTGTTTGATTTTTGTTTTTGTTTTTGCCTTAGTGTGATAGGCAGATATTATGTCATGACTGTATAGTGATTGTTATGCAAGAGCAAATTTAAGTTATTTAGGAACAAAACTTTCTGTGACATGAAAAAGTAGAATAGGTTTGAGAAGTAGGCTCAACTCTTTATCAACTCTTTATCAATCTATCTGTCAATTACTATTTATGTCTAACATAAACACATGAAGTATGATTGATTAAATATTTGTAGCTGAAAATAAAATTTAAAGTATTTTTTGATATAAGTACTGGAAATGTGAGGTAATGTTATTAACCGAAAGCAACATCATCTCACACGTTTGTGAGTTAAAGAGATTGATCTTTAACTAAACTTTAAGCTTTTTATGTATGTGTCAAATAAATGTAAGGAGCACTAAATCATCATATCTAGTATAGACACAAAGGAGATTTATTATAATAAAAAGTTAAAGGAAGACATATTTTAACTAGGATGGACTAACAGGGATCAAATCTACATTCCCCTTAACAATAAAAGGAAAATATATAAAATGATGGTTATCCTAACACTGAGCATCAGTCAAAGATAGGATTGACTACTAATTAAAGGGAAACAAACAGTGAAATCTATGATTGTCCTAACATACTTCTTTAAGAGAGTTTCTAGTAGCTTAGGTACAGAATTGGAGATATAAATTTGGTAAAAATTATAAACATACATATTCAAAAAGTTGAACTGACATGATACAGGATAAATCTAAATAAATCTACAAAATAACACATCATAGTCAAACTTCTGAAAACTAAAAACAAAGAAAAACTCTTCAAAACAGTGAAGAACAATGACAACTTACCCATTGGGGAAAAACAATTTCTTGGAAGGGTTATTTCTCATCAGAAACCATGAAGGCCAGAAGGAAGTGACAAAACATTTTACAAACGCTGAAGGACTCTCAACCCAGAATTCTATTTTAAGTGAAAATATTCTTGAAGAAAGAAGGTGAATTAAGATACTCACAGATAAGGACAACTTAGAAAACATCATTGGCAGATATGTCCTAGAAGAATGGCTAAAGGAAGTTCTCTAAATAGAAAAGATATGATAAAAGCAGGAGACTTGGAATTCAAGAAAGGAAGAAAGATTAGAGTGAGCAAAAGATATTTGTAAATACAATATGCTTTCATCCTTCTTTTGAGTTTTCTAAATTATGTTTGTTCAACCAAAATTATAATACTGGGTGATATGTTTTTAAACATAGATAAAAGAAATATTTAAGGCAATTATAATAAAATAGGGGAACAATAAAGATACATAGAGATAATATTCCACACTTCACTCAAAGTGTAAAGTGACTAAATAATTAGAGTGTAATAGTTTATGCACACACAGTAAATATGTGGGGAAAGCACTAAAAATCTTGAAAAAGAGATGCACTCAAAAACACTAGATAGATCAAAATGAAACTAAAAATGTTCAAGTAACTCACAGAACAGCAAGAAAAGACAGAAAAATGAAAATCAGTGACACAAGCAGAAATACAGAAGCCTTAACAATCAATAATTACATTTGAAAGTGAATGGCCTAAATATATCAGTTAAAATCAAGAGATGGCAATGCAGATCAAAACAGAGCCAAGACAGCCTAATTGTATGCCATCCACAATAAATAAATTTTAAATATAATAATATAGGCAGTTTTAATGAAAAAAAGATAAATCATGCAAACATGAATTAGAAGAAAGCAGGAAAGTCTATATCAGTATCAGGTAAAGTGGGTTTCAGAGGAAAGATTACTATGAAACAGAGTAAATAATGCTAAAAGTGTCAACCCACCAAGCCAAGAAAACTGAAATTCTAAATGTGTATGCAATATCACCATAGCAAATGTTGATTAAATAGAAAAAGAAAAGAGAATAGAGAAAACTTAATATATGAAATGAAAAGTGATGAAACTGAAAGGAGAAATAATAAAATACATACAACTGGAGACTTCAGTATTCCTTTCTCAAAAACTGATAGAAAATCAGCAAGGATATAAAGAACTAAATGTCAACTAAGATGATCCAATTGATATATAGAATATTCCACCCAACAACAGGATATTCATTCTTTTTAAGCAACCACAAACATATACCAAGATATCCTGGGTCATAAAACAAACCTTGACAAATGTGAAAGAATTTAAGTCATAGTTTACTTTCTAACAACAATGATGGAAATTAGAAATTGTTAACAAAAAACACAAAACAAGAACAAAAATGAGGAAAATCTCCAAACATGGAAATTAAACAACAGGCTTCTGAAAAATCCAAGGGCCAAAAGAGGAAGTCTCAGAGAAATTAAGAAAGAAAACTTGAACTGAGTAAAAATGTAATATATCAAAAATAGGTGTGACTCAGTTAAGGCAGTGCTAGGAGGGAAATTTTTAACATTAAATATTTACATTAAAAAGAGAAATTATCTCAGATCAGTGATCTAAGTTCCTACTAAGAAACTTAGAAACAGAGAAGCAAAATAAACTTAAAGTAAGTGGAAGGAAAATAAGAGAAAAGGTTGAGGAAACTGAAAATAGAGAAAAATCAATGAAATAAAGTTATTCCTTTGCAAATACTAATACAATTAACAAACCTGAACCAAAATTGATAAGTAAAAGGGAAACAGATAAAATGAGCTATTTCTATAGGCCTTGAAGATATTAAAGGACTAATAAATTTTACAACTCAGATGAAATGGAACAATTCTTTGAAAAATATAAGCTACCACAACTTACCCAATATGAAATAATTAATTGTAATAGATTTTTAACTATTAAGAAAATTACATACTAATTTTTAATAAACTCCCAAAAGGAAAATCTTTAGTTAGTCCCAGATGGTTTTGAAAGAAAATTTTACTAAATGTTTAAAGTAATAACACCAATATTACACAATCTGTTTAAGAAAAAACAAGTAGAGGGATCACTTCCAAATTAATTTTATGAAGCTAATATTCACCTGATACCAAAACCATTGAATGGTAGTACAAATAGAGAGTGAAAGAAAGAAAGGAGGGAGGGGAGGAAAGGAAGAAGGAAGGAAGCATGCAAAAATAAATAAGTAAACTATACATCAGTATCTCTCATGACTCTCAACTCGAAAAACTTACCAAAAGCATTAGAAAATAGAATTCAGAAATAAACACCATGACCAGGTGGGATTTATTCTAAGAAGATAAATAGGTGGTTCAATATATGAAAAGTCAGTCAATATAATCCACAACTTTTATAGGCTAAACAAGAAAATCACGTGATTATACACACAAATACTGGGGAAAAAAAAAAGGATGGAAAATCTCCAAACTAATAAGCTGAATTTGTTTTAGATGTAGCAAAGGAACTGAATGGAGGAGACAGGATTAAAAGCTAGGTTTTTTAAAACAACTTGTATTATAAGATAAAAACAGTAATATTTTACATGAATATAAGATTAAATTAAAAAAATTAATTTATAAATATTAAAAGCAGAATGACACATATTAAACTACCAATATACAATTTCCGTTAACATCACAGAGGGATGATTTTCAGTACTACTAAAATAAAGCAATTACACTTAAAATTTTAGTGAAATAAGAATGTCTTTAGTTAAAGTAATAATTTTAGTAATCATATTTGTACTGTTATTCTGATTAGTTTTAAATATGCTAATATTAGGAACCTATATTTTCGGTATTAAAAATGTATGTTTAATTTCTGAGGCTAAATAAAAATCTTAGAAGTTATGACGGATTAAATATTTGTTTGATTTTATAGTTAATTAAAAAGTCAATATGTCTATGCCTAACTCATTTAAATCCTTTTAAAAATGACCAGTGCAGTTTCAATGAACATCACTAGCTGCTAGATAGTAGTATCTAATTAATTTGTTCTCTTATTTTTCAAATGACTGATTCCAGACCTGTTGCAGGAAATATACAAATTGAAGTTGAGATCTCTTGTTTTACTAGAAAATAAATTATCTACACCTATCAGGAACTTTTCAAAAGGATACAGAGTCAATTTCAAGAAGTTTCTGTTGGCCAAAGGTGTGGCAATTTGGGAAACTCTTCAGAGCAATTGAGTTTCATGAATAAATGAATTGCAAGAAAAAAAGAAAAACACTACTGAGGATTTACAGATTAAAGATCTGTAAGAGACCTAAAAAAATAAATCTACTGATGTTTGCATTTATTTTCTTAAATTGAAGTACATACAATCAAATGCACAAATCTTAAGGTACAGATCAGTAAATTTTGACCTGTGAATATGCTCATGTAACCATCACCCAGATCAGAATATCAAACATGCTTATGTAACCAACACCCAGATCAAGACATCAAACATTCTCACTATTTTTTCCCCTTCATCTCTTTAACCTGTCTACTCCCTCTCCCTCTCAAACCAGCCTGAATTTGAGTCTATAATGTTATGTTTATTTTGTTTTGTTTCCATATGTAAGTGAAAACATATGGTATTTGTCTTTTTCTGACTTATTTCACTTAGCGCAATATCCTCTAGGTCCATCCAAGTTGTTGCAAATGGTGAAATTCCATTCTTCTTATGGCTGAGTAATATTCTATAGTATATATGTGCCACTTCTTTTTTCATTTATCTTTTTATGAATACTTAGGTTGCTTCCATATTTTAGCTATTGTAAATGATGATATAATAAACAAAGGACTGCATGTATCTTTTGAATTAGTGACTTTTTTTTCAGGTATATCCCCAGAAGTAGACTTTTGATATTTTTATTGGGTTATATGGTATTTCTATTTTTGGGTTTTGACAAACCTCCCTTCTGTTTTTCCATAGTGGCTGTACCAATTTACATTCCTACCAAGAGTATACAAATGTCCCCTTTTATTCACTTCCTCACCAATACTTGTTATTTCTTGTTGATATTAGCTACTCTGACTGGTGTGAGGTGATATCTCATTGTGGTTTTGATTTGTATTTCCTTAATTATTAGTATTATTTAGCATCTTTATGTGTGCCTGTTGGCCATGTGTATTTCTTTGGAAAAATATTCAGGTCTTCTGCCTATATATTTAGTCAGATTATTTGGAGTTATTTGGTATTAAGTTTTTTTTTTTGTAGATAGTTATTTTTTATTGAAGGGTAGTTGACACAGTATTACATTACTTTCAGGTGTACAACACAGTGATTCAACATTTATATACATGATAATTCTAGCTACCAGCTATCACCATACAAAGTTGTTAACAATATTTTGACTATATTCCTTATGCTATACATTACATCCCGGTTACTTATTTATTTTCAATTGGAAGTGTGTACTTTTTTTTTTTGAGAGGGCATCTCTCTTATTTATTGATCAAATGGTTGTTAACAACAATAAAATTCTGAATAGGGGAGTCAATGCTCAATGCACAATCACTAATCCACCCCAAGCCTAATTTTCGTCAGTCTCCAATCTTCTGAAGCATAACGAACAAGTTCTTACATGGAGAACAAATTCTTAAATAGTGAATAAGTTACATGGTGAACAATACAAGGTCAGTCATCACAGAAACTTTTGGTTTTGCATGCATTGTGAACTATAAACAATCAGCTCAAATATGAATATTCATTTGATTTTTATACTTGATTTATGTGTGGATACCACATTTCTCTCTTTATTATTATTATTATTTTTAATAAAATGCTGAAGTGGTAGGTAGATACAAGATAAAGGTAGAAAACATAGTTTAGTGTTGTAAGAGAGCAAATGTAGATGATCAGGTGTGTGCCTGTAGACTATGTGTTATCCAAGCTATACAAGGGCAATAAAACATCCACGTATGCAGAAGATTTCTCTCAGAACAGAGGGGGTGAAGTTCTAAGCCTCACCTCTGATGATCCCCAATTTCTCACCTGATGGCCCCCCTGCGACTGTGCCTGTCTTAGGTTGTTCCTCCCTTGAGGAATCTTACTCGTCTCTGGCTAACCAGTCATCTTCCGGGGCCATACAGGGAAATGTTAAGTTGGTAAGTGAGAGAGAAGCCTTATTGTATGAAAAGGTTAGCTTTTTACTTCTTTGCATATTTATGCCCTGTGGCTTCTATGCCGAGCATTTGTCTTGAGGTGTCTTTACCACTTGGAAGAAATATGATACTCGGTAAATTCGATATGTGGCATGAATTCTATTTAAGGGTTGTAATTAGGAAGGAAGAAGAAAAGGTATAGAAGTCGCAGGTGGAAGAAAACATGGGAAGATTGATTATTTCTTTGACATATCTTCTTGTAGAGTAATTTCAGGATGTATAGGTTTTAAACTATTAATTAAATTGCACACACACATTAACATAATAGGAGTACAGTTACATAACCAAAGCAGACCTATAATTACCAGCCTTCTCCAGTGAAAACAAGAAAACCAGTTAGGCACCTTAGGCATTTGTGAAAACTTATCTATGATATGGTGGATATTGTCCAACTGAACTTGAACAGTCTGACAGAAAACAGACAAATTAAAACAACCCATTCCTGGGGACTGTTCACATCCCATATTTTCTTTTAACAGTTGATAGTCTGCAGTTGTAAGATTTTGGAGCGCTACAATTTACACTTCTCCTAATTCTTGGTTGAGTTCCAACAGTATAGATACAGTCAAATTTGTTGTTTTACTGTATGCACAGGCCAGCTTAGATATCTCCTTCTTCATTCCCATGGCAAGTCCAGAAACTGGTGGGATGAGTGCCTCTACAGCTGTAGCAGCTCATGCATCTTTTTTGGGGTTTTTTGATGACCATCTTCTGGTATGAGTCTTCCAGAGAGTGCTGATGTTGGAAGTTCTTTTTCATATCGTATCTTAGTTCATTTTCGGGGAAGCAAAATTAGGCTTTGATCTTCTGTATAAACACAAACAGACACTTTGCCTACACTTTTATATGCCCTTTATACCATTGTGTAGAACTCATTGGAGGTCACCACACAGGAACTGCTTTTTTGTTTGTTTGTTATCATTAATCTACACTTACATGACGAATATTATGTTTACTAGGCTCTCCCCTATACCAGGTCCACCCTATAAAGCCCTTTACAGTCACTGTCCATCAGCATAGCAAAATGTTGTAGAATCACTACTTGTCTTCTCTGTGTTGTACAGCCCTCCCCTTTCTCCCACTCCCCCATGCTTGCTAATCTTAATCCCCACCTTCTTCTTCCCCCTCCCCTTATCCCTCCCTACCCACCCATCCTCCCCAGTCCCTTTCCCTTTGGTACCTGTTAGTCCATTCTTGAGTTCTGTGATTCTGCTGCTGTTTTGTTCCTTCAGTTTTTCTTTTGTTCTTATACTCCACAGATGAGTGAAATCATTTGGTATTTCTCTTTCTCCGCTTGGCTTGTTTCACTGAGCATAATACCCTCCAGCTCCATCCATGTTGCTGCAAATGGTAGGATTTGCCCTTTTCTTATGGCTGAGTAGTATTCACTGTGTATATGTACCACATCTTCCTTATCCATTCATCTATCAATGGACATTTAGGTTGCTTCCAATTTTTGGCTATTGTAAATAGTGCTGCGATGAACATAGGGCTGCATCTGTCTTTCTCAAACTTGATTGCTGCATTCTTAGGGTAAATTCCTAGGAGTGGAATACCTGGGTCAAATTGTAAGTCTGATTTGAGCATTTTGATGTACCTCCATACTGCTTTCCACAATGGTTGAATTAATTTACATTCCCACCAGCAGTGTAGGAGGGTTCCCCTTTCTCCACACCCTCACCAACATTTGTTGTTGTTTGTCTTTTGGATGGCAGCCATCCTTACTGGTGTGAGATGGTACCTCATTGTAGTTTTAATTTGCATTTCTCTGATAATTAGCGATGTGGAGCATCTTTTCATGTGTCTGTTGGCCATCTGTATTTCTTTTTTGGAGAAATGCTCAGTTCCTCTGCCCATTTTTTAATTGGGTTATTTGTTTTTTGTTTGTTGAGGCATGTGAGCTCTTTATACATTCTGGATGTCAAGCCTTTATCGGATCTGTCATTTTCACATATATTCTCCCATACTTTAGGGTTCCTTTTTGTTCTTTGGTGGTGTCTTTTGCTGTACAGAAGCTTTTCAGCTTAATATAGTCCCACTTGTTCATTTTTGCTGTTGTTTTCCTTGCCCGGGGAGATATGTTCAAGAAGAGGTCACTCATGTTATGTCTAAGAGGTTTTTGCCTATATTTTCTTCCAAGAGTTTAATGGTTTCATGACTTACATTCAGGTCTTTGATCCATTTTGAATTTACTTTTGTATATGGGGTTAGACAATGGTCCAGTGTCATTCTCCTACATGTAGCTGTCCAGTTTTGCTAGCACCATCTGTTGAAGAGACTGTCATTTCACCAATGTATGTCCATGGCTACTTTATCAAATATTAATTGACCATATATGTCTGGGTTAATGTCTGGATTCTCTAGTCTGTTCCATTGGTCTGTGGCTCTGCTCTTGTGCCAGTACCAAATTGTCTTGATTACTATGGCTTTATAGTAGAGCTTGAAGTTGGGGAGTGAGATCCCCCCTACTTTATTCTTCTTTCTCAGGATTGCTTTGGCTATTTGGTGTCTTTGGTGGTTCCATATGAATTTTTGAATTATTTGTTCCAGTTCATTGAAGAATGTTGCTGGTAGTTTCATTGGGATTGCCTCAAATCTGTATATTGCTTTAGGTAGGATGGCCATTTTGACGATATTAATTCTTCCTAGCCACTAGCATGTGATGAGTTTCCATCTGTTAGTGTCCCCTTTAATTTCTCTTAAGAGTGACTAGTAGTTTTCAGAGTATAAGTCTTTCACTTCTTTGGTTAGGTTTATTCCTAGGTATTTTATTTCTTTTTATTCAATTGTGAATGGAGTTGTTTTCCTGATTTCTCTTTCTGTTGGTTCATTGTTAGTGTCTAGGAAAGCCACAGATTTCTGTGTGTTGATTTTGTATCCTGCAACTTTGCTGTATTCCAATATCAGTTCTAGTAGTTTTGGGGTGGAGTCTTTAGGGTTTTTTATTTACAGTATCACGTCATCTGCAAATAGTGACAGTTTAACTTCTTCTTTACCAATTTGGATTCCTTGTATTTGTTTGTTTTGTCTGATTGCCGTCGCTAGGACCTCCAGTACTATGTTAAATAACAGTGGGGAGAGAAGGCATCCCTGTCGAGTACCCGATCTGAGAGGAAAAGCTTTCACCTTCTCGCTGTTCAATATAATGTTGGCTGTGGGTTTATCATAAATGGCCTTCATTATGTTGAGGTACTGGTCCTCTATTCCCATTTTGCTGAGAGTTTTTATAATGAATGGATGTTGAACTTTGTCAAATGCCTTTTCAGCATCTATGGAGATGATCATGTGGTTTTTGTCTTACTTTTTGTTGATGTGGTGGATGATGTTGATGGACTTTCAAATGTTGTACCATCCTTGCATCCCTGGGATGAATCCCACTTGGTCATGGTGCACGATCCTTTTGATGTATTTTTGAATTCGGTTTTTTAAGATTTTGTTGAGTATTTTTGCATCTACGTTCATGCGGGATATTGGTCTGTAGTTTTCTTTTTTGGTGGGGTCTTTGCCTGGTTTTGGCATTAGGGTGATGTTAGCTTCATAGAATGAGTTTGGGAGTATCCCCCTCCTCTTCTATTTTTTGGAAAACTTTAAGGAGAATGGGTATTATGTCTTCCCTGTATGTCTGATAAAATTCCGAAGTGAATCCATCTGGCCTGGGGGTTTTGTTCTTTTGTAGTTTTTTTGATTACCGCTTCAATTTCGTTGCTGGTAATTGGTCTGTTTAGATTTTCTGTTTCTTTCTGGGTCAGTCGTGAAAGGTTGTGTTTTTCTAGAAACTTGTCCATTTCTCCTTGGTTTCCCAGCTTGTTAGCATATAGGTTTTCATAGTATTCTCTTATAATTCTTTGTATTTCTGCTGGGTCCATCGTGATTTTTCCTTTCTCGTTTCTGATTCTATTGATTTGTGTTGACTCTCTTTTCCTCTTAATAAGTCTGGCTAGAGGCTTATCTATTTTGTTTATTTTCTTGAAGAACCAGCTCTTGGTTTCATTGGTTTTTGCTATTGTTTTATTCTTCTCAATTTTACTTATTTCTTCTCTGATCTTTATTATGTCCCTCCTTCTGCTGACCTTAGGCCTCCTTTGTTCTTCTTTTCCCAATTTCGATAATTGTGACATTAGACCATTAATTTGGGTTTGTTCTTCCTTTTTTAAATATGCCTGGATTGCTATATACTTTCCTCTTGAGACTGCTTTTGCTGTGTCCCACAGTAGTTGGGGCTTTGTGTTGTTGTTGTCATTTGTTTCCATATATTGCTGGATCTCCATTTTGATTTGGTCATTGATCCATTGATTATTTAGGAGCTTGTTGTTAAGCCTCCATGTGCTTTTGAGCCTTTTTGCTTTCTTTGTACAATTTATTTCTAGTTTTATGCCTTTGTGGTCTGAAAAGTTGGTTGGCAGGATTTCAATCTTTTGGAATTTTCTGAGGCTCTTTTTGTGGCCTAGTATGTGGTCTATTCTGGAGGATGTTCCATGTGCCCTTGAGAAGAATGTGTATCCTGTTGCTTTTGGATGTAGAGTTCTATAGATGTCTATTACGTCCATCTTTTCTAGTGTGTTTTTCAGTGCCTCTGTGTCCTTACTTACTTTCTGTCTGGTGGATCTGTCCTTTGGAGTGAGTGGTGTGTTGAAGTCTCCCAGAATGAATGCATTGCATTCTATTTCCTCCTTTAGTTCTGTTAGTATTTGTTTCACATATGCTGGTGCTCCTGTGTTGGGTGCATATATATTTAGAATGGTTATATCCTCTTGTTGGACTGAGCCCTTTATCATTATGTAATATCCTTCTTTGTCTTTTGTTACTTTCTTTATGTTGAAGTCTGTTTTGTCTGATACCAGAATTGTAACACCTGCTTTCTTCTCTCTGTTGTTTGCAAGAAATATCTTTTTCCATCCCTTGACTTTAAGTCTGTGCATGTCTTTGTGTTTGAGGTGAGTTTCTTTTAAGCAGCAAATGAATGGATCTTGCTTTTTTATCCATTCTATTACTCTGTGTCTTTTGATTGGTGCATTCAGTCCATTTACATTTAGGGTGATTATTGAAAGGTATGTACTTATTGCCATTGCAGTCTTTAAGTTTTTGGTTACCAAAGGTTCAGGGTTGGCTTCTTTACTATCTTACTGTCTAACTTAACCTGCTTATTGAGCTATTATAAACGTGGTTGATGATTCTTTATTTCTCTCCCTTCTTATTCCTCCTCCTGCCTTCTTCATATGTTGGGTGTTTTGTTCTGTGCTCTTTTTAGAAGTGCTCCAATCTAGATTAGTCCCTGTAGGATGCCCTGTAGAGGTGGTTTGTGGGAGGCAAATTCCCTCAAATTTTGCTTGTCTGGGAATTGTTTAATCCCTCCTTCATATTTAAATGATATTCGTGCTGGATACAGTAATCTTGGTTCATGGCCCTTCTGTTTCATTGCATTAAGTATATCATGCCATTCTCTTCTGGCCTGTAGGGTTTCTGTTGAGAAGTCTGATGACAGCCTGATGGGTTTTCCTTTGTAAGTAACCTTTTTTTTCTCTCTGGCTGCCTTTAGTACTTTGTCCTTGTCTTTGATCTTTGCCATTTTAATTATTATGTGTCTTGGTGTTGCCCTCCTTGGATCCCTTGTCATGGGAGTTCTGTGTACCTCTGTGGTCTGAGAGGCCATTTCTTCCCCTAGTTTGGGGAAGTTTTCAGCAATTATTTCTTCAAAGACACTTTGTATCCCTTTTCCTCTCTCTTCTTCTTCTCGTACCCCTATAATGTGGATATTGTTCCATTTCGTTGGTCACTCAGCTCTCTTAGAATTCTTTCATTCCTGGAGAACCTTTTATCTCTCTCTGCATCAGCTTCTCTGCGTTCCTGTTCTCTGTTTTCTGGTCCATTATTTGTCTCTTGCTTCTCGTCCATTCTATTTTGAAGTCCTTCCAGAGCTTGTTTTATTTCTGTATTCTCCCTCCTTAGTTCTTGCATATTTCTCTGCACGTCCATCAGCATGGTTATGACTTTTGTTTTGAATTCTTTTTCAGGAAGGCTGGTTAAATCTATCTTCCCAGGTTCCTTCTCAGGGGAAGATGTAGCAGATGCCGAAGCTGCCTGGGTTAGTCTTGTCTGGATCATATTTTTTTGCCTTTTCATGTTGACAGGTGCTATTGACTGTCAGCTGGGAGGACCAAACTTTTCACTTGCTACTGGCCTTTCTTTACTGGGACAACTGCGGCCCCTAGTGGCTTGTGTTGGGTAATTGCGTGTAGGCTGTGTCTTTATGTCTTGCCCAGTGCGAATGGAGGAATTTCCCTCTCTGTGGGCTTGGTCTGCCTTAGGCTGCTTCTCTGCTTTGCAGCACCCGGAAGGGTAATGGACGGGTGGCTGTTTGGCTGTTTACCTCTGTGAGGGGTCTCAGAGCTGTTGCCCAGAGGGTTAGTGTGCCCAGTTTCCCTGTAATTTGCAGCCACTGGGCTGTGACCTGTTTTGTTTCCGTCCAGCTGTTAAGTCCCTGTCCCTTTAAGACTTTCAAAAAGCACTCGCTTTTCTTTGTCACAGGGGCATCAGCTTCGGAACCTGCTCAGAGGTCTTGCTGCCCTGTTTCCCTCATTTCCAACCCTCCACGCATGCACTGCGTCTGTGCTCTGGTGTGGGTGGCTGGGGCTGGGTGTTTAGCAGTCCTGGGCTCCCTCTCCCTCCCGCAGGGAGCTGGGGGGAAGAGTGCTCGGGTCCCACCGGGCTGGGGGTTGTATCTTACCCCTTTCACCGGCGCTGGGCTCTTGCACGTGTGGATGTAGTCTGGCTGTTGTCCTGTGTCTTCTGGTATCTCTTTTAGGATTAGTTGTATGTGTTGTATTTTCAAAATATATATGTTTTTGGGAGGAGATTCCCACTGTCCTACTCATGCCGCAATGTTGGCTCCGCAGTGTTTGGTGTTAAGTTTTATGAGTTTTTAAATATATTTTGAATATTAGTGCCTTATTGGACATATCATTTATAAATATATTCTCCCATTCAGTAGTTGGGTTTTCATTTTGTTGATTGTTTCCTTTGCTGTGCAGAAACCTTTTAGTTTGATGTAGCCTCATCTATGGTTTATTTTTGCTTTTATTTTCCTTATCTAGGGTAACATATCCAGAAAAAAATTGCTAATGCTAATGTTCAAGGGTATACTCTCTATGTTTTTATCCTAATTTTTCTTCTAGGTTTTATATTTTTTTCTTTTATCTACTTTGACTTTATTTTTGGATGTCGTATAGCACAGTGGTCCAATTATATTCTTTTGCATGCAGGGTTTCCAACAGCATTTATTGAAAAGATTGTCTTTCCCCATTGTATATTCTTGCCTCTTTTGTTCTATGTTAATTGACCACATGTCTGGTTTTATTTCTGGTCTTTCAGTGCTGTTCCATAGTTCTATGTACCTATTTTTATGCTGGGGCCATATTGTTTTGATTACTGTAACTTTGTAATATAGTTTGAAATCAGGGAACATGATATCCAAACCTTTGCTCTTCTTTCATAAGATTGATTTAGCTGTTTAGGATCTTTTGTGATTCCATACAATTTTGGGATTTTTTTGTTTTACTTCATTGAAAAATGCCAAAGGTATTTTTTTGGGAACTGAACTGAACCTGTAGATTGCTTTGGGTAATATAGACATTTAAACAATAATTCTTCCTATCCAAAAATTTTTTTGTGTCTTCTTCAATTTATTTCCCCAATGTGTTAGAGTTTTCAGGGTATATATCTTTATCCTACTTGGTTAGATTTACTCCTAGGTATTTTATTCTTTTGGATAAAATTGTTAAGTGGGATTGTTTTCTTAAATTTCTCTTTGTGCTTGTTATTTGTATATAGAAACATAACAGGTTTCTGTATAATGATTTTGCATCCCATGAATTCACTGAATTCCTGTATTAAATCTAATAGTTTTTTGGTGGAGTCTTTAGATTTTTCTACATGTAATATCATGTCACATGTTTACCCCAATCAGGTAAACAATAAGTTAATTGGGGAAATTTGAACAGTGATTAGGAATTCTTTTTTAATTTTTGGTGTGCTAATGGTTTTGTAGTTGTTAAATACATCCTTATTCTTCTAGACATACTTGCTGAAATATTTACAAATGAAATGATAGAATACTTAGTGTTTTTTAAAACTAATTCTGTAGAGGACAACAGACTGTATATAATGATATAAGTTGAAATGATTGACCAAGAATCAGTAAATTTTAAAATCTGAGGAGTATATTTTTGTTTTTACTAGTTTCAAGTTTTGTGTATTTGCATTTTTCCAATTTGAAACTTAAATACAATATACTAAAAGCTGAGAAAGGCAGGAATGATATATTTGACTCTGTAGGCATTTTAGAGTTACACTGCAAGGCACTCACACTATCATATTAAATACTAATTATCTAGGTAACAGAATATATGTAAGTAAAAAATTACTATTTCCATAGCAGTATAAAAGGGGATCAAGTTACCAAAATCATAAATTTGATATTTAGAATAACCACTCATTCTAAATACAGAAGCTTAGTAAAGTAAACAGGGCTTTCTTTTTAAAAGGAATAAAGTTGTATAAAAATTATTATGTTGGGCTGAATTTTATTTTTTAAAAGTAAATATATTTTTCATATTCATCTCAAATCCCATGTGGATAAGAACAGAAATAGCATTATAAAAAAATTATAAATTTAAAATTATTAATCTTGATTTGGAGATAAGAGACATTATGTTAGAAAAACATAAAATTATTTTTGCATATGGCTACATTATGCTAATATATGAAACAATTCTCATTCTAAGGGTAAACATTTTTGAAATGCTATGTATAAAATGTCATGTTAACTTCATTTGTGTGTGATTTGGCCTCTGTACTTTATTTTCAAAATGCATAGATGATAATGGCTGTTAACTTTGATAATATGATATCTGAGATTTTTTTAAAGCATGTTATTAAAATAAGAACATTTACTAAAGCTACAGAGCAAGAAGTAATTATTTTACATAAGAAATTTTTATTTCAGTTTATAAAATGTTAGGTAGTATTCACTGCATATGAGTGTACACAGTTTGAAAATTTTGCTTCATATGCATTTTGCATATTAATCTAAGCATATTCCAAATACATACCAGTTGAATACACTTCAACATTATTGAGGAATAGTCTTATTGACAGATGACATTTTTCTAACATGATTCAAAAATTACATTGGCCTCATTCTTTACATACTTTCAATAACTTTATAATTCTTTCTGAAAAAAAAAAGCCCTTACATTCTACTGAAATGTTATGCAGAATGATTTTTAAATTTTTCTATTTTAACATTATGTTATAGTTCCCATTACCATCAATTTTGAATAATAGGGTGAAAATACTAATTTTATCATTTTTGTTATTGAAAGAAAATCATATGATGGAAACATGTTATATTGTACTTTGAACAGTGGTATCCCTGACTTAGTTACCAAATCTCCATATTATACTAATGAATTTTACTGGTTGAATATTGGAGAAACTTCAAAATTGAGTAGCTTCAATTTTGTTTTATGTGTAAGCTTATGGAGTATACATTATGCCTATTTCATTGGTGCAATAAAATATTTAATTTTAATAAAAAGTAACATATTCTTAAATATAATAATTTTGAGTCAGTATGTGGCACATTGTATGGTTGTGATGTGAGCAAGAAACAAACATTTTATTGTGTTAAGTCACTGAGATTTAAGGATGTTGGTTAGAACATCTAGTCCCATATATCTTGATATACTAGTATTATGAATGTGGCAGAATTTTTTAGTTTGTTTCAAGCATATGGTATCTTTTATAGTCAACATTAACTTCCTTACATAAATGTAAAACCTCTTTTCCAACAGCAGATTTTCAAGGTATAAAACTTAATATTTAGAAATAAACATATTCAAATAATGTAGGAAATTTAGAACAACCTCAATTTATGAAGGTCCATAACAAGGCATAGTTACCCAGCAGAAAGCTTGTGGGTCACACCCACAGAACTCATGAATTAGTGGTAGGCAATAGTATGCTTCACACATACTTTATTTGTGAATGTTTGTAGGTATGCATATGTTTGTGTGGAGAGAGAAGAGGAGAGGGAGAAATAATCTATTACAAATAGGTATACATGTGTGTGTGTGTTTATACTGTTATGCAGATAGAAAGAAAATTATATATAAAAAAAGATGAAGGCAAAACATTACATGACTTTGTAAACTATATTTAAACTATAATAAATTGTATAACAGGAGATCTGAAGACTGACTTAGTCAACAAATAACTATAGTCAGATAGAATATTATAGGTATTAAAGAACTGCTAAATTCTTGAGAAACTAAAAACTGTTATTTTTATCATTTGCCTCATTGCCATTTTGCCTGCTCTCCTAGGTAATGTGTATGGAACTAAAGCATTCTTGGGGGAAGATGTATCAGTGCAACACTTTTCTCATAATTATAATTCCTATTTTTTTCTCATGGAGGCTGACACATATTAGATAGGAAAGATACTTCCAGAAACCAATGTTATAGTTGTCAGGACTAGACTCATCACTGTTATCATGGGAGTTGTACCAGTACACAGCCAACATCAGGGTTCTGCCTTGCTTGCCCATTGGGGACAAGAAATCCATCAAACTGATGGAAGTGAATGAGAAAAATAAAATGCCCACATTTTTGGAGAGCAGTCAAGTGTACCCATATATGTAAGTGATCAGTGCATGGGTCATAGGACCAAACGATCTTGACTATGATATATGAAGAAGGAATCACTGTCACTTTTAATTCCATATGAATCATTCTTATTATTTTATCCAGCTAAAAATAAAATGTGTACCAATGTGCAGATAACAAGGGCAATCAAAAAACCAAAAAGTAGAAATATTAGTGTAATAAAATTGTTCAGAAAAAATGTGGTTTTTATATTTTAAAAGAGCAGTTTTTCTAAATGAGTCATGGGGATGAAAATACAACATAGGGAATATAGTTAATAATATTGTAACATCTTTGTGTGGTGACAGATGGTAACTACACTTATCATGGTGAGCATTTAATAATGCATATAATTGTTGAATCACTGTTGTATACCTAAAACCAATATGCAATATATCAATTATATTTCAACTAAAAAGGGACAATTTTTCTACATAAAAATTCATTTGTTTATCTAAAATTACTATACTAAGCTAATTCTTAAAGTTAAAATGCTTCACCATAGAACTTAAAGCTAAATAGAACAATTTCATTTCATTATCTCTAGTCAGCAAAGCAACATTCATTTTGCGGTTTAGCTTCTGAGGTTCAGCTCTTAGAGTTACTTTATAAAACAAATTGCTTTATAGATATACTATGCATTATTGCCTAAGTAAAGCCTCTAAACTTGCAACTTTTGAATCATGATACTTATATTTGATAGTTTTTCTGAATGGATATATGATACTGGTCTGAACAAATTGCTTTTTTTCCATGTGAAATTCTGGACTAGCCTGTATAAATGTATACTCAAGATTACATCTACCTCATCAACACGAGGCCATTTTTGTTCTCGTCCCTATTTTCTGAGTCCTTTCTGATAACACTGTACTCTTAGATCATTTGCAATTTGTTATGCAAAGATTTTGCTTATTGTTTACTGCATTACTTAGTACAGCTATTGTAAGAAAATGAGTTTTAGGAAACATAAAAGCTAATCTGAAACAACACTATCTAAAGCATCAGGCAGATGTGTCTCTTTATAACCTACCAACAGAAGCAGTTGGCTCCTGAATACTTAGAGCAGAGAAATAAAGGATTATTTAGATTATTGAAAAGGGATCAGTGATAAAATTAGGCGAACATTTGTACTTCTCTACCTTCTTGATTATTCCATACTTTTGACTGCTTGAATTAGAAAGATAACCCCATCTTCCTACAGTGCTTTATGAAGCCGTTTAGAAATTTGGTCTCTTTTTATTTTAATGATTAGGGAAATAGATAAGCATATGATGTCTTTATGGATTTTCCTCAACAGGACAATAAAATCATTTTCAAAAGATATTCATTATGCATAACAATGTTTTAGCTTCCTCAGTGTTATTTGTATAAATCCTAAAGGTATACTTATTTATAAAATAAAATATCACTACCATTTAATATGTTAAATGCTTTTTGCAAATCTTTTATGAATTAGATGATACTAAATTGGGTAAAAATGGGAAAACCTGTTATAATACATACAAGAATACAGACAGCACAAGTATCTTGCTGTCTTGATAAATTCAGATCACTTCAAACTTAATTTAGCTGGGGTAATTTCTATTAGTGATGAAGAAAGTTGAAATGCGTAAGTCATGTTTGCCAGAAGCACAGACTGCTCCATACAAAGAAGGCGTAGTAAGAAAGTTTTATCAAGAAACGGCTCACAAGTATTTTGAATTAGAGGAATTGAAATCAACCCACTATGCTCATGCCTATTGCTACATATATATCAGAACATTGGTATACGTGTGAAACCATGGCCTTTTGTTAAAAAGCCAAAAAGTCATATCCTGCCCCTGTTACTCACTGCATTGTTAAAATTCGTTACCATTTCCTGTGCTGTCTTTTCTAGGACAAGAAGTTACAAGCGTTTTGCAGGACTTTTGGAGCCTGCGTCACTCAGAGCAGACCAGTCCAGGCTGGTGGGGCCCACCTAACCTCACCTGAGTCTGCGCAATAAGTTACAGATGACCTCAAGTTACCTTTCGTTCATTACCCGATTAAAAATCTCCACCTCTATGTGGGGTTTATGTGCCTTTTTGAGCATGTGTATTAACATGTTAACATGCTATGCAGGGGCATGAGAAAAGTCCCACCCCAACTCTGTTGATTTTACCAGCCCCTGCTAAATATGCATAAACCTCTGTATAGATCTGAGTTAGGAAGACAGATTGGAGCCCTGCCTCCTGTCTGCTTATTTGGCTGCCTGACAATGAAACTTTCTCTCTGCAAGAGTTTTTAACATGGGCACAAGAAATTTGCAAATCCTTTTAAGAAAAAAAAAGGGGATATGGATCTATAGTGAGCATCCAGCAGGACCTGACCCACATATTTTGGCTCATTGAATTGTCTGAACACTTCTATAAAGTAGGCCTTATCATAATCACAACTGAGTAAAAAAAAAAAAAGAAAAATCCAGGAAGAGCTCAAGTTAAATAGCCAAGTAACACAGCTAATAAACCAGAGCCAAGCTCCCAATCAATGTGGTTTAATTCCAAGAGCCAAAGCACTGAGCCAAGTCCTGGGAATTCTTTCCTGATGAAAACCTTTCAGAGAGGTCACCCTTTGTTGTTAAACCTTTGTAACCAAAAATACAGTGTTGCTACTTTGTATTCCCAGTAAACAAACCATGCTTCTGTCCATTAGATCTCATTCCAACTTAACAAAATTAATTTGGTTTTAGAGTATTGTTCCCGTTGGCTGGGCATCCTACGCTAAGTTGTCAATGTTATTTTTATTTGTGGAAAAGATCTTGTGCACCTTGTTTTTATTAATCTAGTTATCAGCATGAGGAATGTATGTCTGACAAGATTCAGACATACTAACATAATTTAAAAGAGATAGGAATATCTCATATCATTTGTCCACTCCTTTCAACCAGTTCAAATTATTTTCTTAAATTACATCTATCCTAAATACATTGTTTTAGGAGAAATAGAAAAATAAGGTTTTTCAAAACTGTTAGAAGATATTAGTTTAACAGAGAGTGTATGACACTGTTCTGCAAACAATCGCATTTTGAATTAAGTGGTATAAAACTGGATCTATTTTTGTCTTTGGGGAATTTATCATCAATCTTTTACAAAATTCATAGGGATATGGAGCTGTCCATTTACAAGATTAACACTGAATGCTTTTTAAAGAATTCTAGGATGGGATTTTTTTTAGGGTAGTGACAATATTCTCTATGGTATTATAATGATGGATACATGTCAGTACACCTTTGACTAACCCAACAGAATGCCCAACATCAAGAGTGGATACTAAAGTAAACGGTGGACTTGGAGTGATTGTGATGTGTCGTTGCAGGTTAATGCTTGGTAAAAAAATGTGCCACTTTGGTGAGTGATGCAGGTAATGGGGAGGGTATGCATGTGTGAAGGCAGGGGGAATCTGCATTTTCCTCTCAAGCTTGTGGTAAACCAAAAACTGTGCTAAAAAATTGTCTTGAATAGAAAGCCATGGTAAAAGGACATATTGAAAATTAAAGGAATTTTTATTTAGAATAATTATCGCCATGGCAATAATCAAATAAAAATTGTGCATGTGAGTAATCAGTAAGTTGTCATAAAGGTAGATAAGCTTTAAAAACATCTAGAATGGAACTTCCTCCTTAAAATGGAAAGAGAATTAATTCCTCAGAAAAGAAAACCTGATCAAAGAAATGATGCTCCATAATCCATACCTCACACACCTGCTTCCTTTGACCCCAAATTTTCTTTTTGATTAACCTACTTACAGTGTATAGAGCTAATCAAAGTCACTGGTAGATAATTCTACATGTATTCTTTCTCCACTTTAAGTTCTATTCTTTAAAGCCAGTTTTATTTTTTATATCTGGTAAGATTCACCCTTTATATAATCATGTAGCAACACAATATTCAGGATATAAATCATTTATAAAGTTCCTCACACTGCACTTAGTCAGTATCCTCCCTCCATTGGCGACCACCAATCTGATTTTTGCCTTTTATGTTTCTGCCTTTTCCAGAATGAATAAATAAAAATTAAATCATGAAGTATATAGCTCACATACATTGTTTTCTTAACAAAATGTTTTGGTATTATATCCACATTGTTGAATGTGTTAGCAGTTCTCTCTGTCATTACTGAGTAGTATTCCATTTACAGGTATTTTGTGATGCTTTTCTGTTCATGACTGATGAGTATTTGGGGGATTTCCAATTGGGGCAATCAGGAATCAAGCTACTATATGTATTCTTTTATATAGGTCCTTATGTGGACATATATTTTTATTTCTCTTGGGTAAATACTGGGAGCATGTAAAATAGAAAAATAAGTTCCTAGCTGATCCCTTAAAAGAGGGATAGGCAAACTTTTGTCCATGGGCCAAATCTAGCCTGCTGCTTGTGAAGTTTTATTACAAGCAGAGCCATGTTTGCTGAATAGTAGCACACCCAAAACTTTAGAAAATAAAAAAAAGAAACATGTGCATGTCGTAATTTCTGGATCCCATGAATAATTTTCCTTGCACATTAAAAGGGACTCTCAGTTGTAGTGAGGGGTTTTGAGATGGGGAAATAATCCTGAATCCAGTGTAATCACAGCTGTCCTTATAAGAGTGAAGCAGGAGAAGCAGTCAGTAGTGGGAAGTGTCATGGTGATGGCTGGCATGCTGTCTTGAGCCCAGGAATGTAGTCAGACATCAGGAGCTGAAAATGTAAGGAAAGGTACTCTCCCTCGAATCCCCTTACAGGAATGCAACCCTGCTGACACTTCCATGTTAGATGTATGATCTCCAGAAACATAGGCAGATAAAGCTGTGTTGTTTTAAGCCATAAAATGTGTGGTAATTTATTGTAACACCAACAGGAAGCTAATACCTTCGCACATTCATTCACATATTGTATATGGCTGTTTATACATTACAGAGGCAGGGCAGAGTAGTTGCTACAGAAACCATAAATCCTGCAAAGTCTAAAATAGGTACTTCCTATTACTTTGTAGAAAAGAAATCTGCAGATCCCTACCTTAACAGAGAAGTATACTCCTTCCACTCCAATTTCATGAAACTTTCTTCAAGTATCTATTATGAGACCTCTTGTATTTAGCAGCTTATTTGAATGCAGCAAAACTTGCTTGTATGTTTTCTTTTTTTCTTCAGACTAATAGCATAGTTTCTTGCATGCATAGGTATTCTAAACATATTTATAGAGTGAGAAAATTTTTTAAATAAATGCTTGGAGTAAAATACTTCAAGTTATTTTTATTGTGTAGCTCTGGTTGACACCTAATAAGTTTTCAAGAGCTCATTATCTAGATATAACTAGACCCTACAGTCATATAGATATTTGAATTCCCTTGTATCAACATGACAAACACCAATGATAATAATCTCATCTTGAAATTTTTATTTAAAAGTCAACCTCTCTTCATACTTACTAGAAAGCAGAGAAAGCCAAATAGAGATGGTGATATTTGAGGAAAAAACTGAAAGTAGTGAGGGAGTAAACATGAAGGTATCTAGGAGATGAAATACCAGGCTGAGGAAAACAAAACAAAGTCTTTCAGTCCTTCTTGAAATGTGATATTAAATCAGAATGATCAGAGCGGCTGAAGTGGATTGAATTCAGTGGGCCACTGGAATCATCTATTGGTTCTCTCTTTCTAAAGAATTGTTCAGACCTAAACATGTGATTGATTATTTACATTTACTACTGTTCATGGTTATAAATGGTTTCTTTTTCTATTATTAAATGTTGTAAGAAAAACAAAGTAGTATCAGACTCTAAGCTATAATCTATATTATTGTGAAATGAAAATAGAGACTCTCACTAAAGGTAGGGCTGAAGAAATTTAATGGGGATCATTTGAGGGTGTTTGCACACATGAATGCAAAGATATAAGTAGCAATTTAGAAAGATGAGTAGAAGTGAAAGTCTGACCACAGTTTTGAGACAAAGTTCTAGAAATGAGAAGAGAAATATTTATTGTAGAGTACTGACATACATTCAGAAATCTTATAGATTTTTTTTATCCATATAATTTCCAGTAATAGAAAAGTCAGTTAAAATACCTATGGATTTTAAAAGCAAAACTAATTTTATATTCAAAAATATAGATGTAATTAGTATCAAATGGCTTTTAAAAAAGTATTTTATTAGAGTCTTTTACTAATTCACTTTTCAGATTATACTGCAGGAGCTAAGCAGTTTCCTACACACTCAATTATAAAATGGACCTTAAAGACTTTTAAAAACAAGGAGAAATATATACCTTTAGAGAGAGACCATGTGCTCTAGCATGAATAAATATATTAGTCTTCTGTTTCTATAGAAGATAAACATTAACCAGGTAGTTCTAATATCTATGTCTTCTAGATACATTTCTTTGACAAAAAAGTAAGAAAACTAAGTTGCTCTATGCGTAAAACAGCACCTGGGATGATTATAAATTGAAAAAGACTTGTAATTTTTGAGCTGAGATTATAGATCCAAATTTCATACAGTGAGATATAAAAACTTCTCAAGAGAAATCCACCAATCAAAACTATTATAAATTCAAAACACCTTACAAAATGTACAATATTCAGAGAATTCTTGAAAGATGTTAATTGGGTCACTTCACTCCAGCTAGGTTTAAAAAAAAAAATTCTTAGCTTCTAGCTAGGTGATAATTACATTCGTTCTTGTGAAATGAAATGGCTATTATTGGGTAGAAAAATTCTTTGTGCCTACCTACACAAAGGCTGAGTAGAAATCAGTGAAATATAATGAGAGAGAATAGTACTAGAACAATGAAATTTATAACTACACATAATTAGCATTATAACAACCTTTTATTTGTGCATAATTAGTAGTTTTGTAGTGGGTTGATAATTAAATTTTCATCATAGAGTTGCGTCAGCTTTATCTTCCCCTAACAAGAATTCTGATTGCTGTATTATTTTTTTTCTTAATAAAGTATTCACCTGAGTTTTTCTGACCATTGTATTTTAATGTTTATGAAATAAAATCCTTTTCTAAAGTTTTAAATTATTTTCTAAATATGAATTTTGGGTGATTTGTGCTTTTTTTAGCAAATGGTTTTCATAATTCAAGCTTGGATTTTTGTTTGCTAATTCTAGTCATTAATTTTTTTTTCAGTGCCTGAGCTATCAATAATATTTTAATAGTCATTTTTCCCCTTGCCTTTGTACCACTCAACACAAGTAATTGTAAATATGCAGGACACACTGGTTTCAACTGCAACAACTTGTATATTTGTTCCCTATGGAGGGTTCCTGTGCATAAGGATTTTTCAGGCTGTTATGAGATAGGCCAGACAGTAACATGTTCTAGAAATGGAATTTTTGAGGAACTCCATACCTGGTCTTCTTCCTTCAGTGCCTGTAAGCCTCTGACCTTCACAGTTACCACGACTGTGGAGCTGCTGGCTGTCAAGGCTGGTGCAGACCTAAAAAGAGGAGGCTGGAAGTTTGCCACAAACCCAGACCTTCTTTCCAAATCTCAGCAGATTTTCTTAAATAATGCTCAATATTCGAGCAGTTGGTTAATTTCCAGATTTCTAAAAAAAAAAAAAATGTCTTCCCTTTTCAGACGTCCAGGAAGTCTGGCCAATGCATTTATTTGATCAGAGAGGAAGAAGCAAAAGCCCTAGCACATATAAGTAATGACACAAATGACATTGTTTAATGCCATATCATTTTCTTTTTTTTCACATACACAACCAAAGCAAGAACAGAAAACACTGATTTTTATTATATGGTAAAAGTTTACAAGCTGTTCTTTAAAAATGGATAAAATGTGTTATTAAAGATCCAGCAATTTCAGTTGTCTGAAAAAACTGGGGCTGTTAGGTGATAAAAATGTCTTATCACTGAAAGTGTTCAAGCAGGATATGGTAAAGGATCCAAACACAGAATTAACTCTTCCCCTGGCATTTGGGCCCTGGGATTTCAAAAAGTTATGTGCAATCAAATATCCTCAAGATTTATGGCGATTCTCTTTGCAACCACACTGAACATTCTTAGAGCCCTGCTGAAGTAAACCACTATTAGACCTATGGGAGCAGGTGTCTTTCACATAAACAAACATACCATATTCAAAGAAAAACCTTGGTCATCCCCGTCCAGCTCCCTAGAGCTTGCTAGTATGTCTCTTAACCTAAAAATTAACACCATAACAATCTTAGTTATTTAAGAGAACTCAAGGAGTTAAGATTCTATATTCCCCTTCCGTATCCCTGTACCCACTCCTCAGCAAGTCCTTGCTAATTACAGCAGCAAACTATGTATTGAATTCCTCCTTTTTTCATTTCATAGGCCACCAATCTAGTAAAAGCCCCACATTTCTCATATAGACTCGGGAATAGTGTCCCAAATAATTTTATTTGCTATTTTTATCCATTTTCCCCAATAAATTCTTTTAGATACATTAAATATATTATTCTCTCTAACATGTTTAAAATTATTCCATTGTAAGTCAGTTAACTATTGCTGTGTAACAAACCACCACATAATTTAGCAACTTAAAAGAAACAAGAATTTATTTCTTCTGTTTGCTAACACATGCTCAAGTCAGAAGTCTCATGCATCTTTGGTCAGCATTGATCTGGCTAAATGGCTTTGTTCATCATGATCAGTCTCTGTCAACCAAAATGCTCAGAGCCTTAGCAGGAGCAACTGTGCCGTGTTGGCTATGATTCATATGTCTTATTTTCTAGGCAGCTAGCTCTGGCATACTGCCACGACAAAAGCAGGGAAGCAAGAGAGTGTCAAAGTACGCAAGGCTGTTATGGGCCCAGGATTATAACTGGCCCCTGGCCATTCCAGATTCAAAAGATGGGGAAGTGACTCTACCCCTGGAAAAAAGAAAGGCAAAGTCATATCAAAAAGGGCACAGATATAAGAAGAGTAAACAATTGGGACCATATTTTGCAACTTGCCAGACATAGGTTCCTAAATCACTCGAGGTCAAATGTGAACACTGTAATATGGGCTGCTTGGTCCGCCCTCTGTCATCTGGCTTCTGTCTTTTCAGCTATATCTCAGGTAACTCTCCCAGCACACATTCTGATTGATCCAATCTAGTCTTCTTTCATTTTTTCAAATGATCAACATCTTCCCAACTCCGGAATTATTTATGCATCATGCCTTCAAGTGTTCTTTCTCTCTTTCACTTGACTAGACACATATTGCTTTAGGATTCATCATAATTTTTCACATAAAGGTCTTCTCTAGCACACAAACACACACACACACATACACATATACATATGCACAATACATAATTATTCTTATTCCAAGGCACTGTTTGCCCTTATAGCATTTATTATAATATCTAATTTTGTAATTAAGTGCACCTAGTATTACTGTCCTCTACTAAACTAAAAGTCACAATAAAGACATTGACTATTTCTTCCTCTCCTTTTTTTCTCCTCCCTTATTTTTTTCTTTACCTTCTCCTTGTTTCCTTCTTCCTTGTTTCTGCTTCTTCCACTTTCATCTTTTCGTAATTGTACTATCAGATCAAAGAAGAAGTGTCCTTCACATTGCTAATGCTGAATAAACACTGGTTAAATGAATGAGTAAATAATACAGTCACTGATAGTATGTGAGGGGTGTACATTTAACATAAGTTCTGATGTCATAATTTTTAAATAAAATGCTATTTTTTAAAAGACATTCCATTTTTTACATCTCTTCAGTTATGGTTGAGGTTAAGTGTTCTCATGTATTTATTACTAAGCTGTTTTCCTTTATAAGATATATTTCTTCATGTACTTAAGAAGATGTTAATGTTGAAATTTCAGCTAGTGATCTTTTAAAGGTAAGGTCTCTTTTTGCTCTGGCAGTTTTATTATTTTTAACTCTTCACATTCATTTGTACCAGAGATTTTTAATATGCTTCAGTGTAATTTTTTAAATAACTGTACTATTTGGGATTTGAAGTTGTGCATTGGTATTTTGATCAGGTTTTTAAAAATGTCTGTGTTTGTATTTTTAATTATGCTCACCCGTTTTTTTGTTCTGGGACTACAATTACACACCGATTCACCATTATTGCTGAACCCTCTATATTTCTCTTGCTGTTTTGGGTGTCTCCAACTTTTTTATCTTTTCTGTTCTTCAATTTTTAGTTTTTATTGACCTGTATTCCAGCTCTCTAGTATGTCTTTTTCAGCATGAAATCTGCTCTTAAAATCATCACATAAGTTTTTAAATTCAAATATTTGAGTTTATAATTCTGGAAGGAACATTTGCTTCATGTTTAGAGATTTTGGAAGCTAATGTCTAAAAATAAAAAGATACTAGCTTTTTACTGATTTTATTATAAGGAATCATACTGGTTCCTTCACTGGATCATAGAAGGCAATGAGCGATATATCTTGAGGAAGACTAAACAATGCTGTCCACATGGTGACATGGAGGAAATTTAAGAAAGATCATTTCCTCAAATGAAATCCTTGCACTGTATTAGAATATTATTTATATTAATATTTAACTAATAACAAGCAAATGTCATGATGTATGTTATGCAAGTCACATTACTCATCAAAACCAGTGAAATTTTAAATTTTATAATTTAAAATTAAACTTAAATAATTTGAAACTTAAAATAATTGATATATAATAACACAAAATAAGCAGATTTGTTTCATTGAAATAATATATTTTATGGGATATTCAAAGCATACTTGGTCAAATATTACAGTTTCTATTAAAATGTTCACAAATTTTATTTATTCTATGACATTTGACACAAACTATAATAGCATTTTAAAGAAGCTACTTAATCTACTAGCAACTGACATAGACAAAAATTATATATAATCTACAAGCTATATATTAGTCAGAAATGTGAATAAAGGGAAGCCATTACTAGAGATAATATATTGGTTTATTTGAGAAATATTTGCTTTTCTAACAACTTTATATTCGGTTTAACTGAATTTGCCTCTTCCTCACATCTGGAAAGAAAAACATAATAGTTAATATGAGTTCACATATTTCACATTACATATATAATTTATTTGATATTAACAGTTCCTTTTTAATTGTGATATAAATGACATAACATTGTATAAATGTAAGGTGTACAAAATATTGATTTGATACACTTATGTTGCAATATGATTGCCATTGTAACATTAGCTAACACCTCTATCCTGTCACATAATAATCATTTCTTCTAGTGATGGGAACAGTTAAGATCCGGTCTCTTAGCCAGATTAATGTCAGTAAGTTTAATGTTCATAATAGAGTTTTGTTGTCTATAATTTCTGTACTGTACATGAGATCTCCAGAAATTATTTCTCTGCTAGCTGAAAGTATGTACCCTTAAAGAGCATCTCTCCATTTGTCTATCACCCATCCCCTGGTAACCACCATTACACACTCTTTTTAAATTTGATGTTTTTTCGATTTTTTTTTAGATTCCACATGTAAGAGGTATCGTACAGTATTTGTCTTTATCTGACTTATCCCATTTGGTATAATGTCCTCAAGCTTCACCCTTGTTGTTGCAAATGTCAGGATTTCTTTTCTTTGCATGGCTGTATAGCATTCTATTATATACAGATATAACACATACTGTTTACCTTTTCATTCATTGATGGACACTTAGGTTGTGTCCACATCTTGACTAGAAGTGTAAGTCCTGTGTCAGTGAAGCAAGGAATGCTGTAGCAGTGTTGCGGTGAGCCTGGGAGCACAGCTATCTTTTCAAAGTTGGGTTTTCATTTTCTTTGGGTAAATACTCCGAAGTGGAATTGCTGGTTATCTGATAGTTCTATTTTTAACTTTTTGATGACCCACCATACTGTTGTCCATCATGGTTGAATCAGATTACAGTCCCAGAGTGCAAGTGTTCCCTCTTTTCCACGTCCTTACCAACACTTATTATTTCTTGCCTTCTTGATGAGAGCCGTTCTGACAGGACTGTGGTGATGGCTTGTGTGGTTTCCATTTGCATTTCCCTGATGATTAGTGATGTGGGGCATCTTTTCATGTACTTATTGGCCATATAGATGTCTTCTTTGGAAAAATGTCAATTTAATTCTTCTAAGAGTTCCTTTTTGTGTTTATTACATTACCATTACAAACAAGAAAAAAAATGATTGCTATAACTAGGTAATATTATGCAGCCAACTCATCTAGGTTTATGTAATATTTTCTGCTCTGTTATTGATAGTTAAATAGTCATTATTAGAACATTTTCTCCAATTAAAGTTTCTTAGTTATAAATATGAAACAGCTATCACCTCTAATATCATAAAAAATGCTAGATAAAATGACATGTGGTATGAAATGTCAAATTTAGCCAGCACACAAATATAAACAAAATCATAGGTATTTTATGATCTTTGAACAACATTACAAAAGTAGTGTCTTATTTAGAATCTTAGGCTATTTTATGTAGTTTTCAATGAACAAAACTAGGATGTTTTCCTTTTACTGACTTGAAGAAGAAATGTACATTGTATCAACCTTATTAGATCAATCTGTTTCAACCATATGTAAATAGTCTAATACTTGAATTTTAAAAAAAAGTTAAAAAGCAATTGTGATGTTTTAAAATACTGTAAGGAAATCTATGTTGTGAATAGCGACCCCTTGCATGTGGCATCTCTGAGTGCTGTTAGAATATGCACAACTGCATGTTGCAATCTTGAAAATAAAGACTAGTTAGTGGTGCTCTTACATTTTCATTAATTTACAATATGGTGTAATTTAGTTAATTTTCCAGGTTACATTGATTAAGGAATAACATAAAATTTTAATGAAATGGTCTTTACTATATGCTGTATCATTTAAAAGCCCCTGGATAAAATCATACACAGAGATCCAATATAAACGTATATGCAAATAACAAGAAAATGGTCATCATAACACTGATTACTGTTGAATACTTTTTAAAAAGAGATAAAAATAAATTATTTTCAATAACCTTCTTCTGGACTTAGTCCCAAAGCATTCAACATTACCAGGAAGATTATTAGAAACAGAATTCGGATCACTATGCTCAGCAATAAAACATGGATAAAGTTTGTACATTATCATGAGATTTTAAATAATGGCCATGTGAAAATATACCAAGAATATTTAAAAGAAAAACTTACATGATTAAAAAATTCCAGATATAGAATCAAGTATCTACATTTTTTCATTTACATTTGAAGTCAATAATCCAATGTACATTTTATAAATGTGACTAAACTTACTGCTGAATATTTACTAACACCTTAAGTATTTTTCTACTTAATTGCATAATTCAGAAAGTTCTATAGTATGGAGAAAAAAATATCCTGTTTTTCTGTGGTAATAATAGTTAATGATGCATAAAATTAAATACTATAATAAACACATGCATTCTGATCTCATTGAATATGAGAAGACTCATAAAATATTGTTAAATTTTGATCAGTTATTTTAGAACATATTAATAAAGTAATGAATTCCTCCATAGGAGTTGAAAAGAAAGATTATCTTATTTTCTCAATTTATAATGTTTTCTAATTTATATGTAAATAAAAAAATGAATCATTTCCTTTTTTTGTTTTAAAGTAAACATCCATATAAAAAGTCAAGCTGAATACATAGTTCCCAGCCTTGTATAATATAGGAAAATTGTGTTTTTAGTGTTTCTGAGGATCAAAAGTTGACCAGACTTGAAATCATATTGTTAAGCAACATTGGTAGAATTACAGAGGTTTTGTACAAATTTTGGTTCAGTATAAGCTAAGACAAAATAATCAATTAGCAATATGATTCCCCTAATATGTTATTGATAAACATATTCAACATAATTTGCTAAGTTACTTTATCAAGGTAATATTATTTTTGAGATTTTATTTACTATGTTATGAAATGAAAGTTCAAAGCAGTAGGTTAAACAATAGCAAATATACTCAATGGACATACTTTTGTAGACCAATGAGAAGAACATTTCTCTTATCAGTGTTTCAATACTAATGACACTGTAACTGATTCTCCTTTTTAACTTTGCTTGTTTATTTTCAACCTAGTTTGGAAGTTATTTTCATCATGGTTGTGTTTGTTTTGTTTTGTTTCATCACTGTTTTTAGTAGATCTATGTTATGATAAAATAATATCTTAGAATCAGAACTTACCTAAAAAAGAAAAGGAAAGGAAAAGGTATTTATTTTAGAATATGAATGGCAGGATTTCTGGAAGTTGTCAGGCAAACCAAATTACATGATATGGTTTTCAATTCATTTTAATTCTACTTGGGAGCATTTGTATCTCTACAGCAGGTAAAGTAACGCACCTTAGATAAAAAAATTCATGTTGTAGTTGTAACTGATTTAGTTTGAATTGAGAATATACCCAAGGGTCCTATTTTTCAACCAAATAAATATGCACTAAATACTGACTTAGTGTATAGCAAATTGAATCCCATACCTCCCACTACATTAAACATTAAACTGTTATATACTTGGGACAAATTTAACAAAATTCCTTAAATTCTGCCAGAACATGCTTTATTGATGATAATAACACAAAAATAGTTTTGATAAATGTTTTGTTTTGTGTTTGTTTTTGTATAAAGACTTTAAAATATAAATATACCTACATAATCGGAAGACACTCTGCATATCACACACAATTAGCTTTATTTATATCTTTCTGTATTTATGTCTATATAAAATGATTTGAAGGAGAAAGACTAAAACAACAGTGATTTAAGAATTCATCTCATGAAGCTTGAAAATGTAACTATATATTCAATGAAAGTAGGAAATGGACATAATAAAGATAACAGCAGAGTGAAATGAAATGTATGCTTGGGAACTGAAATGTCTAGAGGTGGACGTGCACATAATCTATGATCCAGCCTTTCATTCTTACGAATGTACCCCAAAATAACAGGTACATGAGTGCCACAAAAGTATGTATGAAGAGACTATGGTAGCATTACTCATAATAGCTAATACATGGAAACAAATCAAGTGTCATGAAGAAAATAGAAAAATAAATTATGATATGTTCAGAAAAAGAGAATGCAATATATGAATGTGTGGTATGTGAAACAACATGGAAAAAAATCTCATAAGCATTATACAGATGGAAAGAAACCAGATACAAGAAAGTAGAAACTATACGATTCCATGTAAATGACATCTATTAAAGAGGAAAACCAATTTCTGTTGTTGAGGTCAGAATATTGGTTTCCATTATGGGTATTGTGTTTTAGAGGGATCTTTATGAGAACTTCTGGATTCTGGAACTATCAGTTGTATGTTCACTTTGTGAAACTATCAGGCAAAATCCTTATAATAATTTGTACACTTTTCTGTATTTGTTAAACCTTGATTAAATTTCTATAAAATAGCAAGAAAAAAAATTGACATCAAAAGAGTTGTCTAGAAGTATAACCTGAAATATAACCCAAAATATGAAATAAAAATCAAGTGAAATATGCTCTGGGACATAAATATTTATGTCATAAGCAAATGGCAATGCAGGACACAAAAGACAAATGAAAGGATTGCACAGTTCATGAATAATAACACTGTTGCCATATTTGAAAGATTGATAGCTTATAAGTTTCTCAAACATATGGTGACATTGGTATAGATAAGATTTATGATGTTAGTCAAATTAAAATGCCTGTGATGAATATTGAATTTTAACTGTCAATACCTGCATAACTAGCCTTATTAAACGGTTTGTCACTGAAGATGATTTAAATGAGAAGATAATGAAGCAAATCTCTTGGAATATATTTAGCAGAATTAATTTTGAAAAGTTGGGAAGTTCATTAAAGCTAAAAGAAGTTTTCCACTTTGTGAACTATAAACTACACAGTTTAAAATACTGCATTCAAATGCCTTAAAACAATGGGTAACAAAAACTATGATTCTTAATATTGGATTTTCTCAGTAGGAGATACTATATAAACTATTTGATATAAATGTCTTTAATAAATCAATAGAATCATATCACTTTCTGAATTAAGTTACAATTTGGTAATAATAATTATAATTTGTTAAAATAGTTATTATATGGAGGGTGAAAACATTGGCACATAGGGATTATACACTAAAGATGAAATCACATATCTGAATTTGGTATATGCTAAAATAGCAAAAGCTCTGAAATCTGGCTCCTGTTGGTAATTAATTTCTTGTGTTTCAGTTTTCTTATTTGTAAAAGGGAGATGAAAGCATATGCCATCCTATAGGGTTCTTTTGAAAATATAACATGTGACCTATTGTCCTGCACTATAATACACATTCCCAATCAAAAGGCATAAGACAAAATGCATTGACAAAGCATATAAAAAGTTAACAGTTTGTAGAATCAATCACAAAAGCAATTACTACAGTAAATGTGAACTGTACAAAGAGATGTTTAGCAATAAGATAGAAATAATAGATATAAAAGAAGAAATGAAAATATTTAATAAAAAATTTAAGAAGCCAAAACACTGCAGTTAGCATTTTGAATATGGGTTGTCTCTATCACTGGAAATTTATACCAACAATCTTGATAAGGAAATCATATGATGGAACTCATAAGTCCAAATCCCATACATAACCCAATTATTGAAACACTGAGATACTTACTTTGTTATAAAATTTGAAAATGAATATTGGTAATTATATAGACAAAAATATTCAATTGATTTTTAGTTGCTCTCCATTTTTGACAAGCTTTGTGCAATCTCAGATTTATTCAAAGTACTTATTATATTGTATTATTTTTTCACAGTGTTGTGAAGGGTTCAAATTCCATTAAATTCCTCTTTGAGGAGGCTTTAATAATTATTCCTCAAAACACTGTGCCAAGAAATAAAATACTGCACTTTGATGTATCTTCCTAATAGTAAAGTCATACTTAAGACTCAAGTTTTCTGGACAGGACCCTTTTCTACAAACTTTCTAGAATATTTTAAAATCAATTTAGATAACTCTCAACTAGCATATAGATTAAATTTTTATTTTACAATCTTGCTCTTTTTCTCAACCCTAACATTAGAGAAAACAATCTGACAATTCTGAATTCCATTTAAACAGTGAAAAACCTGTTATGGAATCAAACAACTTTGCTCCAAGTAGCTCTTCTGCATTTCATTTTTCACCAAGGTGTTTGCACTGTGACACAGACATTTACCAGTGCAAGGCCTCTCTCCAGATTCCAAATTGCAAGTACTTAACTGTCCAAGAGAGTCACTTATCTGTGAAATATGCCTTTAGTGGTTCTGTAATTTCAGTTGTGTTCTATCTCACAGGAAGAATTACCAGTAGCCCAAAGATAGCTAAGATATATTTAGCTCTTCAGTAGCAAGTAGATGTTTTTCCTGCTTAATATTTCATCATTTAAAATTAACTCCTAAAGTTCTTATTCTTAAATATCAGTGCCCTGATATGTTTTACTTTTAACTAGATTATTAGTTTTATTTTATTCAAGTTCTAATTTAGTTTGTGTTTTCCAAAAATAACACTGGGATTGTAAAAAAATTCTTCCAAATTCTGTTTAAAGAATATAAAAGTCAAAGGAAGCACAGATCCTACAAGTCAAAATTTTTACATAAATCATTAATCAAAGTAAGTCCTATAAATACCACTTTATTGAAAAGAGCTACAGTTCTTATATTCTCAAATAAGAGAAGCCCAAAGAAACTAAAAGAGAAAAAGAAAAAAAATTTTCTCTTTCTTGAATTTAAATATTAGTTCCCAAAGAGATACATTTTGATATTTTATATATGATACTGTATCATTAAAAACCATTGTGTCACTATTCTCTAATTAATACCAATTTAAAATTATTTTTGTTATTGACCACTTTTGATTTATTTTTTAATTTATTACTGATTACAATTCAATAAAACCAGATATTTATGTATGTCTAATAAAGCACCTAGAACCGTGCACACTTTTAGAGTGAATGTCAAATACATCATCCCTAAGTTTAACATAATATGGGAATGCCATTTGTGTGTGTTAAAAAATAGATTTTTTTAAGATATCCAATTTTTGAGCAGAATGCTAATATTAGCATCCATCTTCTGAATCATTAGGATTTATCTTGAATCATTTAAATGAAATAGGCACACAAAGCACTCATCTCATAATTTGACAATAAATTGGTTGCTTTCCAGTATATGACAAAAGCATGACTGAGATAATTACTATTTTGAAAGAGCCAGTCTAAGAGCTTGCTAATTATATATTCTTTCACATTACTGCTTCTCACGTGCTACTGTGCATAAAAATCATCTGTTAATATTCAACTCTCCTGTCTTACGATTTAGTGAATGTTGATTATGAGGATAACATTTATATTCCTTCCCTTTTATTTTTCCCATGGCCCACCTTTCTTTCCTAGTCTTCACTTTTAAACTTCTCTCCTTATCCAGCTACTTATCCAATGGAGTCTGAGAGACCCACTGGCCCATGTTATTAACAGTGCTGTTTCTTAGTTACAAACCAGAGGCTTCCTTTGTTTTTTTACTTGTTATGCCAAGGTCATAAGAAATATTTTATTTCTTGCTTGCTTCTAATTACAGGCTCCATACACTTATCAGTAAGCTAGATCTAACAATTTAGGGCTGGGACTACAGTAGGTTTTATGGAGAATTTGATGTTTTGCATGTATCCATTAACAAGGCAGAAGGAAGGGTATTTCTGTATGATGGTTGTCCTAGTAGTAGGGTTTGAGCTTGTGTTCAAATTATTAAAGAGATTTGTGAAAATGCAAAAGTGAAATAAATAACACTGTGGGTACAGAGTTGATGAGAAACAGCTGAAAACAGAGTTGAACATCCCAGTGAACACGGAAACTTAGAATTTGTAGTGCAACCAATTTTGTGTTGTTTAGTGGAAGTCTTGGCACTACTAAGCAGCTTGGGTACAGGTATACTGTAAACAGAGATTACAGAAGTCATTGGAGAAAGAGAGAAATTTAGTAATGGCAGCTTGGCAAATGTTTGCTACTGAAATTGAAAATCATTTTTAACACTGAGATTTTTGAAGACAAGGTAGAAGTTTAAGCTATTCTGTTATAAATGTTATTGCTTCAATAAGCATCATCAAACATGTTCATCTGGATTTAAAAAGTTACTTCTAGACTCAAAAGCTGTAAGACATTCCTGGATTTTGCACACACATACACAAATAAACACATAAATAAGTAAAATAGTAGAGTGCACTTTGATACCAATTTGCCCATAGAGAAGCATTCTTCGAGTTGATCTTTTTTAACATGTAAATGTTAATGGAGTTCAGTTACAAGATTGAATTTAGTGTCCATAAATTTGCCATATACTAACCTAGTAAAAAATCCCTAAAAGTCACAAATTTTTGTTTATGCTTTGAACAAGCAAGCAAATCTATGGTACTTCTTTCTAAAATTTAAATATATGTGTCTTTCCAAACAGAATCAATTGCCATATTCCAATACTGTGCCTAATAAACCATGAACAAATTATTCTTTTCCATCTCACTGACTTTAAATTTCCCAACTTAGAGATTTCTATATGTAATTACAACTGGAATAAAACAAAGTCGACAATAGATTAGAGTCTGAGAGTGCTCTCTGAACATTTGGGGTATTCATGGTAACCAACAAGGTATTTTGGCATTGGCCGGAGTATTCATCTTCTCCCTTACAAGGAAATGGGAGAAACATGAATTGAATGAAAGTATTTCTACAGAGTACTTCCAATACTGCCATTGTCCACCATTAAAAGGTAAAAAAAGCTAATGAAGCCCTATACAGGAAAGAGCTCCAAGTAAACAAAACTTTCAGGAAGGACTGTTTGAGTCATATCATCAAGTAAAGAACTATGACCAGTTAGGTGCTAGCAGTATATAAAAGAAACATAAATTGGTTTAGATGAGGAAAGCCATAGTCACAAAATACAACTTTAGTACAAAGTTTCTTTACGTATTTTCTGATATACTGTTTCATTTAAAACAAGCTATTTCCTCTATTTTCATGAATGTTGTTGATTGAAAACCTTACAATTGATTCCAGAAGTAATAGAATTTCAAAGAGGGAAGAAGGCATGGCTGTCACCAAAGATCTTGATCCATTTGATGTAGGATCTGGTGGGTTTTGATTCATTTTCTGTGAGAATGAGCTGGCTTCATTATTTATTGCAAAGAAAATAGATTCATTGTATAGAGTATTTTCAGGGGTTAGGATAAATTTGTGTATGGTAAGATCAATTTATTTTAGACATCAAACAGGATGGCTCATACTGAATATTTACGATTGTGTGTGTGTGTGTGTGTGTGTGTGTGTGTGTGTGTGTGTGTACCATATGAACCCCTTTTCATGTTTGGAGAATTGACCCTACAGTGATTCTCAGTGGGAAGCACATCTGGCCTCCCACTCAAGAAACTGACACTGCCTGATAGTTTCCAAGCTTCCCTTATGAAAGTGGGCAATAAGATGTAACTAAGACTCCACTAATTTGATTTTGTTAAAGATAAGCAGGAACCATGGAGTAATATATATTGGGAAGAAATTCAGTTTGGAGCCTCGGCAAAGTCAGAGTGGAAGGAATTCATTAAAGCAAGACTAGTAGGGAAAGGCAGCTGCCTTGCAGGCAGCAGACAGCAAGGAAAAACAGAGGGAGAAAAAGCAAGCTTATTGAACTCCTGCTCTGCATAGGGCAGTTCCCTTGCCGACTCCTAAAGCCATGGTCACCTGGTATCCAGGGTCCACTTGAATATGTGCAGCATGGAAACTAATTCCCTACCATCCCAGAATTTGGGGGAGCTACAGAGCACTGGGTGGAATGAGATTATGTTTTAGGAACTTCCCAAAGCCAAAGAAAGGAGATTTTCAGGCAGGCTACTATAAAACGTGATTATGTCTGCAATCCTGCCTGGGTCACCCAGGTGAAGGGAACTTGTAAGCCCAAATCAGAATTCTCAGCAGCCCCTTCTTACTTATCTGAAGTAGAACAGAGTGAAAACTTGTTCTTAAATCTGCAGAATATAATAAAATAGCAAAGTAACGAAGGCACCACTGAAAAAGCAGAGACACTACATAATAAGTTGAGCAGTAAGAATTCTTTATTTAAGGCAAAATGGTGCACTTGAAGAAAGGGGAGTGTGGGCAATGTCAGAGGAGATGCCTTTAAGGGTTTAGGGTTTGGGGGTTTATAGGGCCTGTTGAATAAGAGTCTGCATAAGGCATGATGTATACAGGTGATTCATAATCCTTTTGACGTTTTCTCTTAAGAATAGGGTTATTTACGGAAGATGACTGGTTAGCCAGAGACGGGTAAGATTCCTCAAGGGAGGAACAACCTAAGACAGGCACAGTCACAGGGGGGCCATCAGGTGAGAAAATGGGGATCAACAGAGGTGAGGCTTAGAACCTCCCCCCTCCTGTTCTGAGAGAAATCTTCTGCATACGTGGATGTTTTATTGCCCTTGTCTAGCTTGGATTAACACATAGTCTACAGGCACACACCTGATCATCTACATTTGCTCTCTTACAACACTAAACTATGTTTTCTACTTTTTTCTCATATCTACCTACCACTACAGCATTTTATTAAAAATAATAATAAAGAGAGAAATGTGGTATCCACATATAAATCAAGTATAAAAATCAAATGAATATTCATATTTGAACTGACTCTTTATAGTTCATAATGCATGAACAAAACCGAAAGCTTCTGTGATGACTGCCCTTGTAATGTTCACCATGTAACTTATTCACTATGTAAGAATTTGTACTCCATGTAAGAACTTGTTCGTTATGCATCAGAAGATGGGAGACTGATGAAAATTAGGCTTGGGGTGGATTAATGATTGTGCATTGAGCATTGAGTCCCCTATACAGAATTTTATTGTTGTTAACAACCATTTGATCAATAAATATGAGAGATGCCCTCACACACACACACAAAATATATATATATATTTGTATATATATATATATAAATGTATATATATATAAACACACTTCCAATTGTAAAATAAATAAGTAACCGGGATGTAATGTATAGCATAAGGAATATAGTCAAAATATTGTAACAACTTGGTATGGTGATAGCTGGTACCTAGAATTATCATGTATATAAATGTTGAATCACTGTGTTGTACACCTGAAACTAATGTAATACTGTGTGTCAACTACCCTTCAATAAAAAATAATTATCCAGGAAAAAAAAAAGAATAGGGTTATTTAGGTGACCATGTTGGATCTAAGCATTCTTTATCCACAAAAGATTTCTTGCTTCAGAGGTCTATCTGCTGTCCTGGTTACAAAGTTACTTAATTGATTAAGGGGCTGGAAGGAGAGGACAAAAATCAAATAGATTAAGTTAAAGAATAAACTAGGCCTTTTTCACAGGCTTAGTAGATTTTACAAGGCATGATCTAATTGGTACAATGGAGACATGGGCTGCTCTCTGACACTTGTCTTTGGGGAATTGTTTTCATTTGGGGACTATCAGGACATTCCAAGTCACTCCTGCCTTTGAAACTTTAACTACTTAATTAATTAACTCTGTTCTTTCTGGCTGTCTGGTTTTGTCTGGTTAACTCTCCGAATCCCTTTTAGTGAGAGGGCTTTACTGGTTTTGTTCTCTCTCCACCCTGTTCATGTCTGTCTTTCTGCCTAACATCTAGAGCAGAAATTGTTACAAAAAGATCAGACCCCTTGTAAACAAAGGGAGCAATGACAGCTCAACACCTATTGCTTGGCCAGCACAAGGGAGGGTCTGTTAGCGTGCCTTGCGATGAGACATTTTCCTGTCTCTGAGGTTTTAAGTCTAGTTTTCCAGCTCTCCTGAAAATTATGTGAAAAGCACAATACCTTCTTAAAAATTCCTTTTTAGCCATAGTAAATGTCTCTTACTTGAAACTAAGAATGTTGAGTGGACACTAGAAGTCTGTGCCTGAATCACACCCCATGTCCCAGTGCTGGGAAGCCCTAGCAGAGCTTCCTCCTGGATTCTCATACCCCTACTACTCAACTTTCCCTCTCAGGAAAGGAAGATGAGTGAATGCAGCACTCATTGCTGAGCAAGCTCCTCTATTGCTTTTGGGAACCTCCTGTTCAGAAGGGTGTATAGGTCATAGGTCACAGACATTACATGCAATAAGTCTGGGAGAAGCTGCTCATCATGGGGAAAGTGGAAATTGTCCAAGAGTGGATTAATTGGATGTGCAAGGTTATCTAGTTCAGGAATGAAATAATAAATCTATCCCCCCACAGTTCTAAGGTATGAGTTCATTTCCCCATAGAATGTAAGGCAGCAAAGGTATGATATTTTTATGTCATTATTTTTTTGGTTCCCCTATTTCTCAGGGATTCTGAACTCTGCTGAACCAAAAAGTCTTTCAAAAATGAGGTTATTTATTAACCTTTCAGCAATACCACAGATTTTATATATAACCAGTCTTTGAAAGTGTAAAGATTTTAAAGAAAATTAAAGAAATTGTGCTTTATATGTCAGTCAAATAGGGATTATAAATGACCTACTAAAATCATATTTGTCTTACTGCTTTACAAATGGATTATGACTAGTTATTAATTTTGTCTCAAGACTCATAGATTATTGTAGAAACGTTTGGTGAAGTTAAAATAAGGAAAACTAAAATCACATAAAACTATAAACCTTTGAACAAGTGGGACTATATTAAGCTGAAAAGCTTCTGTACAGCAAAAGACACCATCAATAGAACAAAAAGGAACCCTACAGTATGGGAGAATATATTTGAAAATGACAGATCCGATAAAGGCTTGATGTACAGAATATATGAAGAGCTCACACACCTCAACAAATGAAAAACAAATAACCCAATTACAAAATGGGCAGAGGAACTGAACAGACAGTTCTCCAAAAAAGAAATACAGATGGCCAACAGACACATGAAAGGATGCTCCACATCACTAATTATCATAGAAATGCAAAACTACAATGAGATATCACCTCACACCAGTAAGGATGGCTGCCATCCAAAAGACAAACAACAAATGTTGGCGAGGCTGTGGAGAAAAGGGAACCCTCCTACACTGCTGGTGGGAATGTAAATTAGTTCAACCATTGTGAAAAGCAGTATGGAGGTACATCAAAATGCTCAAAACAGACTTACCATTTGACCCAGGAATTCCACTCCTAGGAATTTACCCTAAGGACGCAGCAATCAAGTTTGAGAAAGACAGATGCAACCCTATACTTATCGCAGCACTATTTACAATAACCAAGAATTGGAAGCAACCTAAATGTCCATCGATAGATGAATGGATAAAGAAGAGGTGGTACATATACACAATGGAATACTACTCAGCCATAAGAAAAGGGCAAATCCTACCATTTGCAGCAACATGGACTGAGCTGGAGGGTATTATGCTCAGTAAAATAAGCCAAGCGGAGAAAGAGAAATACCAAATGATTTCACTCATCTGTGGAGTATAAGAACAAAGGGAAAACTGAAGGAACAAAACAACAGCAGAATCACAGAACTCAAGAATGGACTAACAGGTACCAAAGAGAAAGGGACTGGAGAGGATGGGTGGGTAGGGAGAGATAAGCGGGGGGAGAAGTAGGGGGTTATTAAGATTAGCATGCATGGGGGGGTAGGAGAAAGGGGAGGGCTGTACAACACAGAGAAGACAAGTAGTGATTCTACAACATTTTGCTATGCTGATGGACAGTGACTGTAAAGGGGTTTATAGGGGGGACCTGGTAAAGGGGAGAGCCTAGTAAACATTATATTTGTCATGTAAGTGTAGATAAATGATAACAACAAAAATAAAGCAGTTCCTGTGTGGTGACCTCCAATGAGTTCTACGCAATGGTATAAAGGGTATATAAAAGTGTAGGCAAAGGGTCTGTTTGTGTTTATACAGAGGATCAAAGCCTAATTTGGCTACCCAGAAAATGAACTAAGATACGATATGAATAAGAATTTCCAACATCAGCACTCTCTGGAAGACTCATACCAGAAGATGATCATCAAAAAACCCCAACAAAGATCCACACACTGCTACAGCTGTAGATGCACTCATCCCACCGGTTCCTGGACTTGCCATGGGAATGAAGAAGGAGATATCTAAGCTGGCCTGTGCATACAGTAAAACAACAAATTTGACTGAATCTATACTGTTGGAACTCAACCAAGAATTAGGAGAAGTGCAAATTGTAGTGCTCCAAAATCTTACAACTGCAGACTATCAACTGTTAAAAGAAAATATGGGATGCGAACAGTCCCCAGGAATGGGTTGTTTTAATTTGTCTGTTTTCTGTCAGACTGTTCAAGTTCAGTTGGACAATATCCACCATATCATAGATAAGTTTTCACAAATGCCTAAGGTGCCTAACTGGTTTTCTTGTTTTCACTGGAGAAGGCTGGTAATTATAGGTCTGCTTTGGTTATGTAACTGTACTCCTATTATGTTAATGTGTGTGTGCAATTTAATTAGTAGTTTAAAACCTATACATCCTGAAGTTACTCCACAAGAAGATATGTCAAAGTAATAATCAATCTTCCCATGTTTTCTTCCACCTGCTACTTCTATAGCTTTTCTTCTTCTTTCCTAATTACAACCCTTAAATAGAATTCGTGCCTCATATCGAATTTACCGATTATCATAATTCTTCCAAGTGGTAAAGATACCTCAAGACAAATACTGGGCATAGAAGCCACAGGGCATAAATATGCAAAGAAGTAAAAAGCTAACCTTTTCAAACAATAAGGCTTCTCTCTCACTTACCAACTTTACATTTCCCTGTATGGCTCTGGAAGATGACTGGTTAGCCAGAGTCGGGTAAGATTCCTCAAGGGAGGAACAACCTAAGACAGGCACAGTCTCAGGGGGGCCATCAGGTGAGAAATTGGGGATCAACAGAGGTGAGGCTTAGAACGTCACCCCCCCATTTTGAGAGAAATCTTCTGCATCTGTGGATGTTTTATTGCCCTGTCTAGCTTGGATTAACACATAGTCTACAGGCACACACCTGATCATCTACTTTTGCTCTCTTACAACACTAAACTATGTTTTCTACCTTTATCTTGCATCTACCTACCACTTCAGCATTTTATTAAATATAATAATAATAATAAAGAGAGAAATGTGGTATCCACCTATAAATCAAGTATAAAAATCAAATGAATATTCATATTTGAACTGATTGTTTATAGTTCATAATGCATGAGCAAAACCGAAAGTTTCTGTGATGACTGCCCTTGTAATGTTCACCTTGTAACTTATTCACTATGTAAGAATTTGTACTCCATGTAAGAACTTGTTCGTTATGCTTCAGAAGATTGGAGACTGATGAAAATTAGGCTTGGGGTGGATTAATGATTGTGCATTGAGCATTGTCTCCCCTATACAGAATTTTATTGTTGTTAACAACCATTTGATCAATAAATATGAGAGATGCCCTCTCAAAAAAAAAAAATACACACTTCCAATTGTAAAATAAATAAGTAACCGGGATGTAATATATAGAATAAGGAATATAGTCAAAATATTGTAACAACTTTGTATGGTGATAGCTGGTACCTAGAATTATCATGTATATAAATGTTGAATCACTGTGTTGTACACCTGAAACTAATGTAATACTGTGTGTGAACTACCCTGCAATAAAAAATAATTATCTACACACACACACACAAAAAAAAAAACCTATAAACCTTTGCCCAAAGAGTAAAAGCTGCAGGTGTGAGTAGTGTGGCAGAAATGCCCTGTCATAACCACATATATTTTGAAAATACAGCAAATACAGTTATTCCTAAAGAGTGACCAGAAGTAACAGTACACCAGCCAGTCTACATCTGGGAAAAATCAACATCTCACAGAAAAGGGTAAAGTACAAAGCCGTGACCCAGTGTGACGTGAGCACTTCCCCCACCCCAACTCACCAGCAGGAGGAAAAGAATCAGAATGGGGAGGGAGTGGAAGCATGGGACTCTTGGAATGGAAGTACGGGACTCTTAATAACCAGTCCTAGAAATCTGCTCTGGGGCACACTGCATGGTGCTCTGAAGATTAGAAGAGCTGAAAAGCAAAGTCTGACACTAAGACTGAGAACAGGTTCCCACAGCCGGCTGCCCTGGGACGAAAGAAAAGCAGGCATTTTAAAAGTCTTAAAGAGGCAAGGGTTTAAAAGGTGGATAAAATTATACTGGCACAGTCAGCCCAGCAGGCTGGGAACTTTCAGGAGCTTCAGGTGCCCTAATTCTGGTTGGCAATGCAGCCCCAAGGCCTCTCACCATGACAAGCAGCTTTCCGTTCCTCCCTCCACACCAGCACCTGTGCACAAACCAGCTGTCCTTGCCATTGCTGCAGACCAGCCTGAGGGCAGCCCCCTATATAACAACTACACAGCTTAAGGCTGAGGCTTCTCCCTATGTGTGGCTAACCTGCCCAGACCCAGAGGCTGCTCCCTGTGCGTTGTTGACAAACACACACAGCAGAGACAAGTGCTGAGAACAGGAGGCACAAAGGGGCTTTGTTCTCATGGCAGAACCCACGCCACTTGCCTGCAACCCCCTTCAGTGCCCTAGGCCATCCCGAGGGCTACCCCACCCATGGCAGCTTAGGGGATTAACTGAGAGGCTGCTCCCTGAGCGTGGTTAACCACATAGACAGCAGAGACAGAAGTTGAGACCAGGAGCCACGATAAGGCTTTGTCCTTGCAGCAGACACACACACCATTTGCCCGTGACCACTCTTATCGCTCCAGGACCATAAAAAAGCAGAAGAACCTTGTTCAATCCAAAATCTCTCAAACACCAGAAACAGGGCTTGGTGAGACTGAAACCACCAATCTTTCTGAAAAAGAATTCAAAATAAAAGTAATAAGCACGCTGATGGAGATACAGAAAAATATTTAAAAGCGAAGGGGCAAATACAGGAGGGAGATAGTAGAAATGAAACAAACAATGGAGGGATAGAAAAGCAAATTAGATGAGGTGAAGGAGACTGTTAATGAAATAGAAATCAGAGAAGAGGAATACACAGAAGCTGAGACAGAGAGAGAAAAAAGGATCTCTAGGAATGAAAGAATATTAAGAGATTGTGTCAGGAAGGTAATGCAGAGAGAGGGGTGCTTCAGTTTACTGAATAATTACATAAACTCCTTTTTGGATAATTAACTCATAGTGAATGAAATAATGAAGATAGTATACAACTAGATTGAGGCACATTCAGTAAAATATTTTATTTTTCTCCTATGTAAATGTGAATGTTCTGAAATCCTTAAATTATTCTAGTAGTTTCACAAAGTTAAACACACACACAGATTTTGCAACAGCTTGAAAAATAGGTCATGCAAATTTAAACTGTTCTGCCTCCAGTATCTGGAATAGAATTAAATATTAATGAGTGAAACTAATAACCCTATGTAGTCAGAAGATTCTGTATGGAGATGTAATGCAGAGCCATTGAAACAAAGCTGTTTCTATGATGTTTTGTTTCCAGATATCATATTCAAAAAATCTAAAACATATATGAAGTTTGATGAGAGTCAACTTGAAAAGTCTTTACTCATTGTTTTATAAACAGTAAATTTTGGAGTTAATAGCAGAATTTCCATAATCTCAGGCCTGGCCTTCATCCATTTACATATCAATAGGCCACTGCACAGCCTCCAGGGCAAGAGGTGGAGAGAAAACAGCCATTCTCTCCTCCCCTCCATTCCTGTTCTGTAATTGGTCTGGCAACTGCCAGTCACCAAGAATCTGCCCATAGGGTTCCTGCCAGAAGGCACGGGCAGGAGAAGCAGAGCATAAGTGGGGCCTGGAGGAGACAGAGGAAGCCAGGCCTGGCTAGCAATTTCTAGCGACTGTAAGAAATAAAAGCCTTTCTCCCAACTTACCCTTTCCCTTGACTTATGTTGGTTTCACCAGTTTCATAGGAGACTTGCTCTGGGTTGGGCACACCCTTCCCGCTGGAGCTACACGAACCCATTTTATTTTCAACTGTAAAAAAGAAGAGGTGTATTCTAAAAGTAAAGACAGAGTTATGACTGATGGGCAAGGTTCTGATCCCCGAGATCCCTAGGGAGGAATAGAAGCTTAAGATGGAAAAGATAGTCCAAGATTTCTCAATAAAAAGTGGTCCAAAGTGGATCTACTAGTGAACAGTGTGAGTGAGCTCTTCTCTGACTCAAAATAATTGTATGTTGTTGTATGTTTAACTGGATGCATAATAGCATTATGTTAGGTTAGCACTTGTTAAACCTAAAAATAGGAATCTTAAATGTTTTTATTCCATATTTATCCAGTTAGTGGTCAAAGGGCATGGCTAAGAGGACATTTTAACAGTCTCCTTTGTCACAAAAGCATTCATTTGAAATCACTTAAACAAAACTGACTATCCACCAACATCAATAAGTTGACAAAGGAGAAAATGGAAGGTCTGTCAAGATTTTCTCGAAAATGCATTTGTCATTTTATAATTCCAAGGTTTGCAGTGTTGTACATGTGATTATGGCTTTATACTGAAGTTTATAAGACCATGCAGCTTTTCATTGTGAGACCATGCAACTCTCCTACTATGGTAGTAATACTGCATGTGTAATACCTTTTAACCCAAAATGTATAAATAACAGCTGAACTGTTTTAGTTGGCATTCTGCAGTTCTGACACATAGTTGTGTTGATTAATGCAGTTTAATTAAATAATTTTTATCACATAGTTTGATTAATGAATATATTACCTATAACATAAACAAGTTGAACATAAGTGCAGATGGTTTTTCTTAAATATGTTAATTAATGATAGATGAATTGAGGAATCCAGCTCCAAGTCCAAATCCTATGTGTGATGTTTCAAGCCTGACCACAGTCAATTGACATGTCTCGTGGAGGAAAGCTGCTCTCCCCATACCAAACAGGGTGCAGAAACTGTGAATTACAGTATGTGAAGGGAGTCACAGTCAATCAAAGACTCAGGTTCCTCTTGCTGGCCATTCTCTTGAGTGTAACTGCATTCCTAACACAGTGCCTCTGCTCAGAAGTCTCCTTCAGAGGCCATCCCTTGAGGGCTTCTTCTGGCACCTCTGCTGAAGCTTCCTTATGGAGTGGGAGGGAGAAAATATTTTTTTAAATTGATGTATAATTGCATCATATTTGTTTCATGTGTATAATGTAATGATTGACTATTTGTGTACAGTCAAATAATCACCACAGTAAGTTTAGTTAATATCTATCACCTTACATACTTACAAAATTTTTTTTATGGTCAGAACTCTTAAGATCTACTCTCTTAGCAACTTTCAAATATGCAGTACAACATTATTCACTCTAGTTAGATGGCTAATGGGTGCAGGAAAAGATGCTGAACATCAATAATCAGTGAAATGCATATCAAAACCACAATGAGATATTACCTCACACCTATCAGAATGGCTATTATCAAGGAAGGAGGGAACCTGAAGATTCTTTTTCCCATTCTAAGTCAGTACTCATTATTTCTCTACTCTTAGCTCTTCCCCTTTACCCTCCCCCAAGCCTCTGGGTTCCTAAAATGGCAGGAGTCTTAGGTTCAGGACTCCATCATCAATGAGACCATGCCACCCACCTCATCTCTTCTGATAAATTTGACAGCAATCTAGGTATAAAAGGGGAACAGTGTTCTCCTAAAATTAATATCCACCCAAAACCTTAGAATGTGACCTTATTTGAAAATACTGTATCACTAGACTGAGCACTCCAAGAATCTTCATGTTGTTCTTTTGTCACACACATTTCCTTCTACCCCAGCCCCTTCCTTAATGACTGGCAAATTCTAAGTTTTTATTAATTTCCAAGTATACTTTAGTGCTTTAATGTACCCCAATCTAAATAGCCAATGATATGAATATTTTGAAGTTATCCATAGTAAGGAAAAAAATAGCTTTGTCATACTGAGTATGTGTCCTGAATTCATATTATACACATATGGTATATTACTCACATTTGGGTGAGTCATCAATATTTGAAAATGGGAATAAGCATGTATTAACATTAGTTTAAATAGTATACATTTCCTGGGAGACAACATAGTATTGTGTATAAAATTATTTACATGTGATCTGAAAATCATACTACTTCGTTCCAAAGTCAAAATCAGATGTTATATCCAGAAATACACTTTCATGACATTCATTGACAAGTGACATATAAGAATTAAAAAACAGGCAAAATGAGTGCATTTAAATAGAAGAAAGCCCCCAAAACTAAATTATACTCTTGAAGACTCACTACTTAACTTGGGTAATAATAATTATGTCAAATAACCTAAACAAATATTACTTAGAAATATAGTAAGCTGGTTTTGAATCGTGGCTCAGCCACTTATTAATATATGTAAATATGGTTAACATAATCCCCCAAACTTCAGTTTTATTATCTCTGGAAAATGGATAGTAATAAGTCGATATTGATAAGTTTTTTGTGTATGAATTAAATTTATATCTAATGCATAGATAAATTTATATCTATATCATAATATAGATATAGAGCAAATATGTATGACATGTTGCTTATTATTGTGTGTTGTCTCCTAGTGATAATGATGCGTCATGAGTATGTGTTTGGTTGCATAATCTGACCAAGAAATGGACAGGCAGAAACAAAGACCAAGATATATACCATGGTTAACCTGGGGTTGCTGATTTAACTAGCTTAATGTTAAAAAAAAAAAGTCTTTCAATTATTTATTTATTTTCACAAGGCTTTTGAAAGTTTATCTGTTTACACTGTAATTTGAATAATACTTTATTAAAAGATTAGCTACTCTCTGTTTTCAAGGATGTGTGCTGGATATATTATTGTATAAAGTTGTATGTGAGGAAAATAAGCTCATGTGCCCTTCATCAGGTAAGAATTTTTGAGCTCTTTCATGGATGTCAGGGACATGGACCTCTGAAAGCTTTGAGCACAGAGAGACCTGTCTACTGTGTCAGTATTTCTATCCAAACACCTGTATGTTGGATGACCCAACAGAAACTCACAACTTTTTAAATGTTTTGTAAAGACTCTCTTGTGGATTACATCTATGTTTCCTAACTTCTTTTTTATCCTTCATGAAGAGTGAAAATAATTTCATGAATCTATTTAAATACCTGCTTTGAAAAATAATGAATCAATTTATTCCAGTTCTATGTGAAGGCAGACTATTATAGCAAGAATATCAAGAACTAATGTGCTGCCTACAAGAAATATACTAAAAGAATTCAGACCTTTCTGGTTATTTTTTTAAATCAATTCATTTTTTTAAAAATTTACAACTGGATCTGATACCAGAGATCTTTTCCTATACCCTATAATTTAGGTTCATTTGGCAACTAGATTGGTAACAGAAATTTCTATGTGTAGAAAACTGGATATCCAAATATATCAAAGAGAGAAATATAAAAGAATGGTGTTCCAGTATAATGACTGAACAACTGTAAAAATTCAATTTCATTTCTTGGATAGAATACTTACTTAGCTTATGGATCATCTGAGTGGGAAAATAGGGAAAACAAGATGATACTGTTAGGAAGGAGTTTGGTTTCATGATGTCAGGAAAGTTAAGAAAGCAAGTGTTTATTACACTGTGTGATAGAGTCGACCCCAATGTAATGCCAGACAGACCCTGCATATTCAGAGAGTTCCTTTTCATGGGGTCTGCAAGGGGCCTTCAGGAGGGGTAGTGTTATGCAAGTAAGTGTTGATTGATGGGCTTGCAGTGATATAAGCTCATTTTTACTGCACATACTTTTTCCCAGAATTCTGATTGCCCACCAAGGTGGGGGCTAAACCACAATGCAGATTTATTTTAATGACTCTATAATGAGGAAAAGTTACTTCAGAACATCCCAGGAGCATCCCCAGTTGGATTTTATCTTGTGGATCCTACCCAGTTGGATTTCTCTGTGGTTTTATTCCTCCTGCTAGGGATTTTCTAATTGGTGGAAGCTATCTGCAGTCCCAACCTCTCTGTGATCGACCCAATCAACCTCTCCTCCCACTTGTCTCTGCCTTCCTCCCTAACAGTACTGTTAAAGTCACATTAATAGTTATATTAAGTCATAGTATATCAGATATATAAAAATTAAGAAGTGTTACTCTAAACCTCTTTGAATATCAAGGAATAAATGGTAAAAAATAATGGTAAGAGAAATACCATGATAAACTAAGAAAAAGGCTAGAGTGGCTATATCAATACCAAATAAAACACAGACTTTAGAACAAAGAATATTACCGGAAATAAAACAAGATATTACAGCATGATGAAGAGAGAAGTTCATCAAGAAGGTATAGTGCTCTTTAATGTGTATGCACTTAACAACAGAGTTTCAAAAAATGAAGCAAAAAAAAAAAAAAAAGAGAGAGAGAGAGAGAGAGAGAATTTAAAGTATAAGCAGAAAAATGAACAATTAAAGTTGGAAATTTTAGCACCCCTCACTCAGCACTTGATAGAGGCAATAGACAGAAATTAAGTCTATTATCCAAGTAGATAAAAAAATAAGTTCGTAAAAATAACTAAAATATTTCTAAACAAAACAAAAAGTAAGGTGCCTTCTGCTATTGTTTATTGGAGGATGTAATAAATGTCGATTAGATCAAGTTGTTTATATCTAAATATATAAACATAAACCAAAATGAAAGCACTTCATAAAAATATGGAACAACAAAAAAAAATTTATCAAACTTTCAATTTTTTTTAAGACTATAAATGAATCCAAAGTACACAGATACCCAGAAAATTTCACTTTTGAAATATAATCTGTAAAAGTAGTTAGTTTTAACAAATATAAAGATCTAGCATGAGTACTGTGAAATTGATTTTCTCAAAGTTATAGTCATTTTTAATTGCTGATTCTATTTTTTTCCCCTAGTCTTATTTGCACATGTTATTGTGGGCAGATACATAAATGAATTTCTTTTATTTCAGAAGTATCTTTAGTTTAATTTTCTTCCATGAAATAGTTTTGATTTCTCCCTTTATAAATCTTTCAACATGACGGCATGGCATATTAAGTTCAAAATCAACTTTCATATTCTTCCTCTTGAGTTACAGTTTGGACAACACAGTTTGTCCTTTTACAGGATCAGGCATTCCTGTAGGAAATGAGCTCATATTTTGAGAAGCAGACAAATATGAATTGTCTAAAACATTGGGAATCTGGCATCAGCTAATATGTCCTTTGCATTTCTTTTACTAATCATATCATCTAGAAAGCAAACTAATTCAGGCATCTGAAGGGAAATTTGGAAATGGTCTCAGAGAAAGAATATAGCAAAGTATGGACAAAAAGCACTCATCTCCACATAAGGTTATGCTAATGAAAGCAGCTCCTTTTCCTTTTCCAGACTAATCCATTACAATAAAGGTTTTGTTTTCATGATCAAAATTAATTTTTCTTCCACAGGCTGGCTGAGATAATAAGTTGTGAAGGTACAATTTGCATCATAAAGTCAAACATCTAAACTACTGATAGGTTTTGTATCTAAGGGACATTATTTTAGTAATTTAATAGACCCTGTAAAGTCCTTAGTTTAGTATTCAGATCAAGATAGAGTTCTCTGCTTACTCCTGCTTGATTATTTCCCTGACATCTCCACCACTATTTTGCCCCTACCTCATCTTTTTGTCTTGATTAATTTCCTTGTCTAGAATTGATGCAGATATTTTTTTACTTTTATTTTCTTGATCAGATTTGTTTTACCCATGATATCTTCTCATCTAGTTCTTCCCTTTCATATACAGTTGTCACGTTTTTTTATTTAAAGTATCCAGTGTTCTTTATTATTCTCTTCATGCCACCTCCCTTATATTCTGCTATCCAAATCAATGTCAGCAAGGTTTAACTCATACTTAAGTTGATCTGCTCACTCTGGTAGTTGATTCATTTTCAATTTAATTGCATTGTACATGTTTTCTCCTTCTATCTTCAAACTTTTAAGAGTCTCCATATTTTTTTGTTGTTGATCCATATTTTTATGAAGTGCTTTCATTTTGGTTTATGTTTATATATTTAGATATAAACAACTTGATCTAATCCATATTTATTACATCCTCCAATAAACAATAGCAGAAGGCACCTTACTTTTTGTTTTGTTTAGAAATATTTTAGTTATTTTTACGAACTTATTTTTTTATCTACTTGGACATATAAACTGTATATATTTAAAGTATACAACTTGATCTTTTGATATATGTATACACTGTGAAAAGATCATCTCAATCAAGCTAAATAATTTATCCATCAGATATATATGGTTCCCATTTTGTGTGTGTAAGAAGACTTAACTGAAGACCAATCCTCTTACAAAATATGTAGCATACAGTACAAGATTATTAATTACTGCCACCATGCTATGTCTTCAGAACTTACTGACCTTTTATAACTGGCACTTTGTACGCATTGACCAACCTCTTCTCATTTCTCCCTCCCTTTCATTATCCTATCCCTGGCAACCATCATTCAACTCTCTGCTTCTATGAGTTTTACTACTTAAATTCCACATATAAATGAGATCATGCAGTATTTGAATTTATGTGGCTGGCTTATTTCACTTAGCATAATGCCCTCTAGATTCACCTTTGTTGCCACAAATGACAGGATTTCTTCTTTTTAAGGCTTAATAATGTTCTGTTGCATATATATATATATATATATATATATATATATATATATATATACACACACACACACACACACAAATATATATATATATATACATACACACACACACCATGATTTACTTTTTTATCTGTTGATGCAAACTTAGGCTATTTTCATATCTTGGCTATTATGAATAATGTTGCAATGAACATAGGAATGCAGGTATCTCTTTTGAGATGCTAATTTCATTTCCTTTGGCTATGTACTCAGGATTTCTGGGTTAAATGGTAATTCTACTTGTAATTTTTTCTGAGGAAACTCCATACTATTTTCTAAAATGGCTACACCAATTTATAATCCTTCCAATAGTGTACCAGGACTCCTTTTGTTTACCACATCCTCTCCAACAATTGTTGTCTTTTTCTTTTTGATAATAGCCATTCTAATAGGTATAAGTGGATATCTTATTGCAGTTTTGATTTGCATTTCACTTATGAATAGTGATGTTGAACACTTTTCCATATATCTGTTGTCCCTATATACATCTTCTTTGAAGAAATATCTATTTACATGCCATTTACTAATTGAGTTGCTTTTTGTTGTTGTATTAAGTGGTAGGAGTTCCTTATATACTTTGAATATTAACCTCTTATCAGACATCTGGATTGCAATATTTTCTCCCATCCTACAAATTGTCTTTTCACTTTGTTGAGCATTTCCTTTGCAATGCCTAAATTTTTAGGTTGCTGCAACTCCACTTGGTTATTTTCCTTTTGTTGTTTGTGCTTTTAGTGTCATATCTAAAGAACTGTTGCCAAGATCAATCTCCAGAAGTTAACCCCATGTTTTCTAATAGTTTTACAATTTCAAACCTTACATTTAAATATTTAATCCATTTTGAGTTGATTTTTGTATATGGTGTGAGATAGGCATCCGATTTCATTATTTTATATGGAAATATCCAATTGTATTATCATTATTTATTGAAGAGACATTCTTCTCCATTGTGCATTTTTAGCAACCTTGAAGAAAATCAGTTGACCATAAATATGTGGATTTATTTGTGGGCTCTATATTCTGCTCCATAGATGTTTCTATCTCTTTTTATGCCAGTTCCACATTGCTTTGATTACCATAGATTTATAATATACCTTGAAATAAAAAAAGTGATGTGTCCCACCTTGTTCTTGTTCAAGATTACTTTGCCTATTCAGGTTCTATAAGAATTCTAAGGATCATTTTTTTCTATCTCTATAAAGAATACCATTGAGACAGTGATAGGAACTGCACTGAGTCTGAAAATCACTTTGGGTAATATGGATATTTTAACAATATCGATTATTCTAATCCATTAACAAACCATGTTTTTCCATGTATGTTTTCTTTAATTTACTTCATAAATGTTTTATATTTTTCAGTATACACAAAGTACTTTTAAAATGCACATGGAAAATTCACCAAAATTGATCATGTATTGGGCAATATGCAAGTCTTAAAAATTTATACACATAAAATTAGTAAGGTAATAGAATTAAACAACATTAGCAACCAGTTTGGATAATTCACTTTTATAAAATATTCTAACCCACAATAACAATGCACATGATTTTCAAGTTCACAGGGTAGAAAAACCATATGATGGGGCATGATACAAGGTTTCATACATGTAAATGGATTAAAATCACACAGATTAAGTTGAAATTAAAAGAAAGATCTTGAAAATCATCAACTATTTGGAAGTTTAATAGCACAGTTTGAATAAATCATGGATCAGATACATAACAAGGTAAATTTATAAATGATTTGAAGTAAATGAAAATGAATACAAAAATGTGTCACAATTTGTAGGATGTAGCTAAAGCAGTGCTTGGATTAAATTTTACAAGATTAAATGCTTATATTAGAAAAGAAGAAAAGTCAAGTAACGGGAAGATGGCGGCATGAGTAGGGCAGCAGAAATCTCCTCCCAAAACCATATATATTTTTGAAAATACAACAAATAAAACTATGCTTAACAGAGAGACCAGAGGATACACTACAACAGCCAGGCTACATCTACACCTGTGAGAACACAGCATCTCACAAAGGGGGTAAGTACAAGCCAATGCCTGGTGGAACCCGAGCGCTCACCCCCACCCCAGCTCCCCGGTAGGAGGAGAGGAGTTGAAGCGGGGAGGGAGTGGAAGTGCAGGACTGTTAAATACCCAGCCCTAATAATCCGCACCAGGACCACAGACACACGTTGCATGGTGTGCTTGATATTAAGGAAATGCAAAAGTAAAATCTGTGAGTGGGTCCCCACAGCCAGCTCCCCCAGGACAAAAGAAAACTATTAAAGGGACAGGGGCTTCACAGCTGAATGGAATCATACTGGCACACTCAGCCCAGCAGCTGGGAATCCCGGGGAACTCTAGGTGCCCTAACCCCCTAGGTGGCAACGCAGCTCTGAAGCCCCTCATGGCGATAAGCAGCCTGCTGTTCATTCCCCCTCCAGCACGACCCTGGCCAAGCAGTGTGGGAGTGGCCACACCCACGAAGTGGATGCACAGAGCCTCCTCCCAGCACACAGTTGCCTGGGCCAAATCCAAAAGCCGCTGCCAGCAAGCATGTGCTCGATGCAGGCAGTGGAGCGAAGGGGCACTGTTCTCACAGGGGAGCACACCCAGCACACCTGCATCTCCCTGGAGAGCTCTGGGCTGCCCCACCTGCTATGGCTCAGGAAATTAACCTGGAACCTGCTCCCGGTGTGTGGGTAACAAGCACAGGAAGCAGAGAAAGGCAAGGTGACCAGCAAGCAGGAAGGGGCTTTGTTCTCCCAGCTAACACATGTGCTACCTGCCTATGTGACTACTTCTATCACCATGAAAATGCAGAAGAATTTGGTCCAGTTCCAGAATCACCCAGACAAACCCTGAGAGAGGACCAGGGGAGATAGATTGAACCAATATTCCTGATTCAAAATAAAGGTCATAACCATGCTGATATACCTGCAGAGGAATATGTAAGAGCTAAAGAATCAAGTTGGGAGAGAGAATAAAGAAATAATCTCTGAAAAGACTAAAGTGCAGACTGGATGAGGTGCAAGAGGCCATTAATGGAATAGAAATCAGAGAACAGGAATATAGAGAAGCTGAGGCAAAGAGAGATAAAAGATCTCCAGGAATAAAAGAATACTAAGAGAACTGTGTGACCAACCCAAATGTAACAATATTAGCATTATAGGGATACCAGAAGAAGAAGAGAGAGAAAAGGGAGAGAAAGTGCCTTTGAAGAAATAATTGCTGAAAACTTCCCCAAACTGCGGAAGGAAATAGTCTCTCAGAGCATGGAAGTCCACAGAACTCCCAACACAAGGGACCCAAGGAAGACAACACCAAGACATATAATAATTCAAATGACAAAGATCAAAGACAAAGACAGAATATTAAAGGCAGTCAGAGAGAGAAAAATGCTCACCTACAAAGGAAAACCCATCAGGCTATCATCAGGCTACTCAACAGAAACCTTACAGGCCAGAAGAGAATAGCATGATATATTTAATTCAATGAAACAGAAGGGCCTTGAACCAAGGATACTGTATCCAGCATGATTATCATTTAATATGAAGGAGGGATTAAACAATTCCCAGACAAGCAAAAGTTGAGGGAATTTTCCTCCCACAAACCACCTCTACAGGATATTTTAGTGGGACTGCTCTAGATGGAAGCACTCCTAAGGCTAAATAGATGTCACCAGAGAAAATAAAGTCACAGCAAAAAAAGCAGACCAACCAAATACTAACTAAAGGCAAAAAAAAAAATCCACTATGCACAAAAGCAGTCAAAGGAAACACAAAAGAGTACTTATTAAAAACACCTAACATGTAAACATAGGAGGAGGAGGAATAAGAAGGGAGAGAAATAAAGAATCATCAGACCCTGTTTACAATAGCTCAATAAGTTAGTTAAGTTAGATGATTAGATAGTAAAGAAGCTACCCTTGCACCTTTGGTAACCACGAATCTAAAGCCTGCAATGGCAATAAGTACATATCTTTCAATAATCACCCAAAATGTAAATGGACTGAATGAACGATTCAAAAGACACAGAGTAATAGAATGGATAAAAAAGCAAGACGCATCTATATGCTGCTTACAAGAGACTCATCTTAAACCCAAAGACACACACAGACTAAAAGTCAAGGGATGGAAAAAGATATTTCATGCAAAAACAGGGAGAAAAAAGCAGGTGAGGCAGTACTGGTATCAGACAAAATAGACTTCAAAACAAAGACAGTAACAAGAGATAAAGAAGGACATTACATAATAATAAAGGGGTCAGTCCAACAAGAGTATATAACCATTATAAATATAAATGTACCCAATAAAGGAGCACCAACATATGTGAAACAAATAATAACAGAATTAAAGGAGAAAATAGAATGCAATGCATTTGTTTTAAGAGACTTCAACACACCACTCACTTCAAAGAACAGATCCACTAGACAGAAAATAAGTAAGGACACAGAGGTACTGAACAAAACAGTAGAACACATGGACCTAATACACATCCACAGAACTCTACACACAAAATCAGCAGGATACACATTCTTCTCAAGTGCACATGGAACATTTTCCAGAACAGACCACATACTAGGCCACAAAAAGAGCCTCAGTAAATTCAAAAAGATTGAAATTCTACCAACCAACTTCTCAGACCACAAAGGTATATAATTAGAAATAAATTGTACAAAGAAAGCAAAAAGGCCCACAAACACATGGAGGCTTAACAACATGCTCCTAAGTAATCAATGGATCAATGACCAAATTAAAATAGACATCAAGCAATACATGGAGAAAAATGATAACAACAGCACAAAGCTCCAAATTCTGTGGGATTCAGCGAACACAGTTCTCAGAGGGAAGTACATAGGAATCTAAGCCTTTTTAAAGAATAAGAACAATCCCAAATGAATAGTCTAAAGTCACAATTATTGAGATAGGAAAAATAAGAACAAATGAGGCCCAAAGTCAACATAAGGAGGGACATAATAAAGATCAGAGAAGAAATAAATAAAATTGAGAACAATAAAACAGTAGAAAAATTCAATGAAACCAAGAGCTGGTTCTTTGAGAAAATATAGAAAAATAGATAAGCCCCTAACCAGACTTATTATGAGAAAAAGAGAATCTACACATATCAACAGAATCAGAAATGAGAAAAGAAACATCATGATGGACCCCACAGAAATACAAAGAATTATTAGAGAATACTATGAGAATCTATATGCTAACAAGCAGGATAACCTAGAAGAAATGGACAACTTCCTAGAAAAATACAACCTTCCAAGACTGACCAAGGAAGAAACAGAAAATCTAACCAGACCAATTACCAGCAATTAAATTGAATTGGTAATCAATAAACTACCCAAGAATAAAACCCCAGGCCAGATGGATTCACTTCTGAATTTTATTAGACATATAGAGAAGATATAGTACCATTCTCTTTAAAGTTTTCCAAAAAATAGAAGGGGAGGGAATACTTCCAAATTCATTCTATGAAGCCAGCATCACTCTAATACCAAAAACAGGCAAAGATACCACCAAAAAAAAAAATTACAGACCAATATCCCTGATGAACAAAGATGCAAAAATACTCAATAAAATATTAGCAAACTGAATTAAAAAATACATCAAGAAGATCATACACCATGATCAAGTGGGAATCATCTAAGGGATGCAAGGATGGTACAACATTTGAAAATCCATCAACATCATCCACCACATCAACAAAAAGGGGGAGAAAAATCACATCGATCATCTCCATAGATGCTGAAAAAGCATTTGACAAAATTCAACATCCATTAATGATAAAAACTCTCAACAAAATGGGTATTGAGGACAAGTACCTCAATATAATAAAGGCCATATATGACTAACCCACAGCCAACATCATACTGAACCACGAGATGCTGAAAGCTTTTCCTCTGAGACTAGGAAGAAGACAGGGATGCCCACTCTCCCCACTGTTACTCAACATAGTATTGGAGGTCCTAGCCATGGCAATCAGACAAAACAAAGAAATACAAGGCATCCAGATTGGTAAAGAGTAAGTCAAACTGTCACTATTTGCAGATGACATGATATTGTTCATAAAAAACCCTAAGGACTCCACTCCAAAATTACTAGAACAAATATCGAAATTCAGGAAAGTAGCAGGATACAATATTAATACACAGAAATCTGTTGCTTTCCTATACACTAACAATGAACAAGCAGAAAGAGAAATCAGGAAAAAAAAGTTCCTTTCACAATTGCATAAAAAAGAATAAAATACCTAGGAATAAACCTAACCAAGGAACTGAAAGACCTATACCCTGAAAACTATAAGACACTCTAAAAAGAAATTAAGGAGGACACTAACAAATGGAAACTCATCCCATGCTCTTGGCTAGGAAGAATTAATATTGTCAAAATGGCCATCCTGCCTAAAGCAATCTACAGATTCAATGCAATCCCTATCAAAATACCAACAGCATTCTTTAACGAACTGAAACAAATAGTTCTAAAATTCATATGGAACCACAAAAGACCCTGAATAGCCAAAGCAATCCTGAGAAGGAAGAATAAAGCAGGTGGGATCTTGCTTCTCAACTTCAAACTTTACTACGAAGCCACAGTAATCAAGACAATTTGGTACTGGCACAAGGACAGACCCACAGACCAGTGGAACAGGATAGAAAGTCCCGATACTAACCCAAACATATATGGTCAATTAATATATGATAAAGGAGCCATGGATATACAATGGGGAAATGACAGCCTCTTCAACAGCTGGTGTTGGCAAAACCGGGCAGCTACATTTAAGAGAATGAAACTGGATCATTTTCTAACCCCACACACAAAAGTAAATTTGAAATGGATCAAAGACCTGAATGTAAGTCACAAAAACCATAAAACTCAGAAAAAAACATAGGCAAAAATCTCTTGGACATAAACATGAACAACTTCTTCATGAACTTATCTCCCCAGGCAAACAAAACAAAAGAAAATATCAACAAGTGGGACTATATCAAGGACACCACCAATAGAATAAAAAGGCATCCTAAAGATGGTGGCGTGAGAGGAGAGACAGAGGCTTCCTCCTAAAACTGGATACAAGAAGAAAATATAGTTGGCGCAACTAATCCTGAGAGAGCAACAGGAAAGAGGACTGCGCCAGACTGCACACACCTGGAGAAAAGAGCAGACCTCAGCGAACGGGGTAAAGTACCAGAGCTGTGGCTCCCCGGGAGCTGAGCCCTTCCCCCACCCCAGCTCACCAGCGGGAGGAAGAGAAACGGAGCAGGGAGGGAGCAGAAGGCTTGGGACTGCTGAATACCTAGCTCCTGAGATCTGCGCTGGGAGCACAAACCTGCATTTCATGGTGCTTTCATCATACTCTTCTGATTATGGGGTTGGAAAGCTGGAACAGGTGGACTTCCTGGGGAGACTGGGATTACGGCCACTGGTGGAAAGCAGGGATCCATATCCGGCTGCTCTGGGACAAAAGCTTATATCTGTGTGCTTGGCCCACTGGTTCAGGCAGTGGAGACAGGCACAGCAGCTGAAAGTGGGGAACAGCTTTTTCCTCCACCCAGGCACCAATACTGTTCCCCTGCATCCCCAACATTGCTTCAGTGGCTGAGCAGCTCCAGAATAGAGCTTCTGGACACTAGAGGGCTCCATATACAAATATGAAACGCCAAAGAAACCTGGTCCAGAGTAAAATTATTAATACAACTCCCGAGAAAGATTTAAATGATATGGACCTCGTGACTCTTCCTGAAAAAGGCATCCTACAGTATGGGAAAATATATTCATAAATGACATATCTGATAAAGGGTTGACTTCCATAATATATAAAGAGCTCATGCACCTCAACAAACTAAAAGCAAATAATCAAATTGAAAAATGGTCAGAGGAGCTCAACAGACACTTCTCCAAAGAAGAAATTCAGATGGCCAACAGACACATGAAAAGATGCACCCCTTCGCTAATCATCAGAGAAATGCAAATTAAAACCATAATGAGATATCACCTCACATCAGTAAGGATCACCACCATCCAAAAGACAAACAAAAACAAATGTTGGTGAGGTTGTAGAGAAAGGGGAACCCTCCTACACTGCTGGTGGAAATGTAAATTAGTTCAACCATTGTGGAAAGCAATATGGAGGTTCCTCAAAAAGTTCAAAATAGAAATACCATTTGTTCCAGGAATTCCACTTCTGGGAATTTACCCTAATAGTGCAGCAGCCCAGTTTGAAAAGACAGATGCACTCCTATGTTTATGGCAGCACTATTTACAATAGCCAAGAAATGGAAGCATCCTAAGTATCCATCAGTAGATGAATGGATAAAGAATATGTGGTACATATACACAATGGAATATTATTCAGCCATAAGAAGAAAAACAAATCCTACCATTTGCAACAACATGAATGAAGCTAGAGGGTATTATGCTCAGTGAAATAAGCCAGCATAGAAAGACAAGTATCAAATGATTTCACTCTTCTGTGGAGTATAAGAACAAAGAAAAATTTGAAGGAGCAAAACAGCAGCAGACTCACAGAACCCAAGAATGGACTAATAGTTACCAAATAGAAAGGCACTGGGGAGGATGGGTGGGAATGTAGGGATAAGGGGTGGGGGGAAAAAAGAGGGCATTTCAATTAGTATGTATAATGAGGGGAGGCACGGGGATGGCTGTGCAACACAGAGAAGACAAGTAGTGATTCTACAGCATCTTACTATGCTGATGGACAGTGATTGTCATGGGGTATGTGGGGGGGACTTGGTGGTGGGGGTTGTCTAATAAACATAATGTTCCTCATGTAATTGTATATAAATGATAACAAAATAAAAAAAGAAGAAAAGTAAAAATCAATTATATACGTTTAACCCCTTAAAATCTGGAGAGATGAAAGCTAGCTAGATTAGAAATAGAGAATAAAAAATTTATCATTGCTAAGTCATTATCACTAAAGACATTAAAAAGATAACAAAAATATTAAGAACATTTATATGCCAATACGTTCGACAACTTAGATGAATAAACTCATGAAAAGACGCAAATTACAAGCACTGACTCAAGAAGAAAGATAAAACCAGGATGGTTCTAATTTAATAAAGAATGTTAACTCACAACTAGAAATTTCACCACAAAGAAAAATCTAATTCCTGATGGATCACTAGAGAAATATATCAAACATTTAAGAAAGAAATTATAGCAGTTCTGCCAATATTTTATAAAGTCTAAGAGAAAGGGAATCTTCCCAGTATTTTCTGCAAAGCTAGCATTACCCTGATACCAAAATCAGAAGAAAAAAAAGATATCATAGAAAAATGGTATTTTCAATATTGATATCTGACAAAGGACTTGTACCCAGAATATATAAAAACTACTACAAACCAAAAATAAGAAAACAAACAATGCAAGAAAAACGGCCCAAGAAAGATATGCAAATGGTTGATAAGGACAAGCAAAAGCCACAAGCATCATTAATTATCAGAGGTTGCAAATTAGAACTATAATCAATTACTACTATATTTCCAATAGAATGAGAAAAATTAAAAAGTCGACTATACCAGTGTTGACAAACAGGTGGAGTAGTATTTTTTTCATACATTGATAAGGAGAATTTTATGTGGTACAACTTTAGAAAATGCTTGACGTTCATAAAATCAAACCATAATTAATCATTTTGAGAGACCCCAATCTGAGTCATTTACTAAAGGGAAAAGTAGACCACAAAAGTACTTTTTTAAATACAAATATTCATAGCATAGATTTTAGAATAATCTAAAGGTGAAAAAAAATTGAGTATCCATACAGTGAAACACTACTCAGCAATGAAAAGGAATAAACTTCTTAAACAACCAATGATATGAATTTCATTCATTTGTTATTGTATATTTATATGATTCCATTAATATGTAACTCTAGAAAATACAAATCTGTTTAATAATAGAACCTAATCAGTGTTTGCCTGAGGTAACACTGATTAGGAAGTGGCAGAATTCATTCTTGAATCATTGAATCCATTCTTCAATAATACTTATAAAAGTATAATATACTTATAAAATCTCATTAAGTTGTAGAACAGTGGTTTGTATTTTGTATATAAATCATATTTAAATAAAGTTTATTAAAAAAATAAAAGGAATATCTGGAATGTTTCCATGATATTAAAATTATTTGAATGGCCTTGAATAAATTACTTAATTTCTATGAATCAGTATAAGCTATAAAAGGAGAAATTAGGCTAATCATTGATAAGGATATTCCAGCACCAACTTAAAAATGATCTTGGTTAGTAAAGATAATTTTTATTCATACATAAAGCAATACTAGACAAAGTAAGCTGTTATAATAAAGACATTCTTTGGAAAATAAACACAGCAACAGGAAAAGATGATTTAACTAGCAAAAGATAAAAATGGTGCTTGGGGCTGTGGTAGGGGAAAATAAGGAGATGTTCAATAGTTATATAGTTTCAGAATAGTTATAAACTTCAGTTTAAAGTTTTATGTATGCCGATTAATAAGTTCTAGAGATCTGTACCACATAGTGCCTATAGTTAACAACACTCTATTGAGCACTTAAAACATTCCTTAGAGGGTAGATCTCATGTTAAGTGTTCTTAACACACACACACACACACACACACACACACACACACACACACACACACACACACCATACAAATAAACAAAACAAACCAAGAGGTACTAGAAAACTTTTGGAGGTGATGAATATGTTTATTACTTTGATTGTAGTGAGTTTCAAGGTGTATGCATATATCTAAACTTATCAAATTGTATACATAAAATTTGTGCAGGTTTTTATATATCAATGATAAGGTGTTTTTTAAAAAAGGGGGAAAAGAGATTATTTGAGTTATATGCTTATAAATGAAACAAAAAATCCTGAGAAATTAATAATTCATAAATTTCCAAGTCTTTGAGTTGAAGATTGAAGCTCCAAGTTGGAAATCTGTACATGATGGACACAGTGAATAGCAGTTTTTTAAAAAGAAGAAAAAAAATATGTTTTGTTGAATCAAGGACATGCTTTTTTGATGGATACAATAATTGAACCAGTCTCACAAAATTACTGTGGCCATATGTTGTGGACTATTATTATTACTTGAGAATAATATGTTGTCATTACAGACTCTAAACATAAACATAATTGTGATTGTACAATTGCAATTAATGAATATTGTCACATTATTTTATATTCAACTTTCATAGTTCACCAGGCAATTGTCATAACAGTAAACTATTTTTCAATCAAAATGTTCACCTAAAAATAATCAAGAGAAAAATATCTGATATTACTGTACTTAGCTAATACATGATTTTTAACTTTCTATCCTTCCTTAAAAATACATCAGTATCATAAATAATTGTAATGCATCTTCAGTTTTGTTCTTTCAATGCTATGATTATTAATAGATGAGATTAGTGAGAATATATTTGCTAAGGATATCTTCTGCATTTTTGCTATCTTTCCCATTGCAGACTATCTTTGATGCATCCTGCTTTTTTGAAAAAAAAGACTGCCCTGTGTTAGTGAACATCTGGTGACCTTATACCTCCATTGGTTACAACTCTTTTTTCCTGCTTTCATTTGCATTTAACTGTTAATCACAACTTCTGAACCACAACAAGAAATGTTACTACCTCTGTATTTTTCTCTGCTATTTGACATGGGTTATTAAGTCTGTCACCAGACAATAAAAAAAATAATAGCTGTTAAGTTTATTGTCCTTGGAAGTCATTTTTTATACTATCAGCAATGTCTATTAAAAGTCTGCCCAATGTCTGCTGGGTAGAAATAATAAATTCTTCATGGAGAAATAATTGAACCATTACATAGAAAACACAAATATGAAATCTTTACCATTAATCTCTTTCTCATTTCCAAAGTTCAGAATTGTTTGGGAGTTATTTGTTAGAATGATATATGTGTTTAATTTCATCCAAATTAGCTTAAAAGAAGTTTGAAATCCTTATAATACTTTAAGAATTTAAGCCTGTAAAAGGGTTTTGATATACGGTGGAACCTCAAGGTTTATGGAATGAGAATATTTGTAATTATCCGACTTGTATTATCAATGTGGAGCTACCTTATTCCCCTTTGGCTGTGTGTGTCTTCATTATGTCACTGGAAACAACGAGCACCTCGCTTCTCCACCACCTTGGCAGTTCTGTCAGCTTCCTGAAATGTGTACTTCTAATCAGGTGGCCAGTGCATGAAGTAAGAAGGGCTACTTAGGATTGTAAACTGACTACATTTTTTTCCTGAAACAAGAAAATTATGAATAACATTGTTATGACTGGGTAAGCCAGGCAAATCCTTTATTTCAAGTCTTGGACTGAACAGTTTACATGACTTTTGTATTGCCAAATTGTAAGTCCTGCAAATGTTTTGTCTTTAGTCTGAAGCCCTGTGTGAAACCAAATTAGTACATTTTAATTTTAAGCATCTTCATGTCACTTTCTTCAGTAGATTACACATTTGCTTAAGGAAGTCTAAGTGTCAAAATTTTCATTCTTAAGTTCCAGTCTTTCTCTCAAAGAGAACTAGATGTTGAGAAAAGGTCTGTGTCCTCTTCCAAGGTACAGAGTTTTGCTTCAAACTACTGAACCAGCGAGGGACTGTATTCCTTACCTTTAGCTCCTAGTAGGGGGACTTGTTCTCACAATGAAAAGTAAGCATCATTTTCTACTTTTAGATAGTAAGGTGTGGATTTGTCTTCTTCACTCTAATCCCTTTTGTGCCCACTCAATGTTGATGAAAAATTTGGAAACCATATGTTGAAAGTACCAGAAATTCTGAAATATTCCTTCTTCAAATAACTGTGAAATGTAACCCATAATTCTGTGCCACTCCTGCTACAGAACGGGACTACTCGCTTTTCAAATTTTAGTCAAGGGAGATACAAACTTCTGTTGCACTAAGTCACAAAAAGTTGGAGATTTTCACTGTCTTATTTCAACTTAAGTAATAAAATACTCAAACTACTTATTACCAGTATATCACTACTATTGTTATTATTATTTTATTCAATAAATAGTAACTTGGGATTACTGTCATATCTTTGGTGATTTAAATAGAGGAACCTTATTAATTCTTGCCTCTGTTTGCTAATCTCAGTAGAGAATGTCTCATTAAATCAGATATAATATAAAGATTAATCATTTGGAAAGTTTGGGCTAACAATCTTTGAAAAAAAATGAAGTTTTTCTTTTCAAAGAATGTTTGCTAGGCAAACATATTGTAAAATAACATGGAAATGATAAAGTAGAAATTCCTTTGTGAAATATAGGCACATGTAGTAAAAGAGTAAATAATTCGGTTGTAGACATATATATTATATATTTAAGTCTAGACTTGTCATATTTAATATAATATTTTAAGATCATAGAACATAGAAATAACCTAAACAATTTTATTATCATCTAGAAATAAAAATATTGGCATTGCAAATATATCTGTAACATATTCATGAAAAAACTGTTTTGAAGATTTTATGTCTTTAGAATTACATATTAAAACACATCTTGTCATTCTCATCTTGATTTCTATGTCATGTTTATAAGTAAGCAAAAAGCAATAACATAATTTGGACGTAAATCGTTCTTCCAACCCTTCATCCTAATGGAAATACTCTCTGTTTCAAGAGTGAATATTAGAAAGTGGAAAACACAAAGAGCAATATGTTAGCCCAATCATGTTTAATACAATAAATAATTGTCAACACTTATATTTTCTTCTAGTAGACATCCTTTTAGAATATTTCTGGAACTATTTATTGAACAGACTTTCTTTACCTCAGTAAATTTGCCCTAGCATCTCTAGGAAAATACATTGACCATATATATATGGGTCTATTTTCTCCCCCTCATTCCTTGCATTAACTTGTACTTAATATTTGATATTGCTGAATTTTTGCTCTCTTTTGTCTTGTTGTTTATACACACCAATGGAAAGCAAGGTCTTTCTAACATTTTAACTCTACTCTCTGCCCATCTGACTTGCATGCTATTGTTGCTGGATATTTAAAAGTCTGTGCATATTTTAGGTTCCATAAGGTATCATTGTTTTATATGTCAGTGTTTATTTAGATTAACCCTCACATTAAGTCCTACCATTCCTCTTACTTCCTTCATCCAAGATAAGCTTTCTTGTTTTCTGAAGAGTGCTTCAATGTTTTCCAGTTCTGGGACATTTCTTCTGGTAAAGTCCTCTCATTATTTGTTTCATTCTTGAAAGATACTATGAAGGACACAAAACTATAAACATGGAAACATGAGGTTTTCTCTTTATTTTGACTTTTTAGTTTTATTATGATGTACCTCAGTGTGCTATTATTTAGATTTCTGTGGTTCATGGGGCTTCCTCTTTTAAGCTCTATCCTTAATATCAGAAAATTCTCAGTCATTATCTTTTCAAATATTTCTCTACCCAGTCATTCCCCCATCTCTTTCTGGAATTTCAACAAAAAATATTCTAGACTTTCTCATTTTATCATCTTTGTCTCTTATCAGGATCACATGTTGCTTTTGGCTGGCACATCTCCAAATTCCAGTTTAATCTAGAAATGTGACATCCTTAGCACCAGGAACTCCTAAATCTTTGCTCAGCTTTTTAACATCACAATTCTTTCTTTTCCCTGTGTTCCTTTGAATCTCCGCCTATGCGTGTATAAGTATCGGAGTCAGTTATTTTAAGGAGAATTTGTACAGGGACTTCAGGACTCACCCTTCTAGGTCTCCTACCCCAGATTCCTGACATTCTGATAGTTGGAACATCAATATATCTCTCCTTAGGTCATTATCTTTACTATGTCAATTGATGTATTTGATATTCTGATTGTGATGTTGAACTATAGTTTGCAAAATGCTACCATTTTTGGAAATGGGGTAAAGAGTGTATAGGCTTTCTCTGTATCATTTATTACAATTTGTAAGGGTTAAACTCTGTAACATTTCTCACAACATGTGAATCTACAAGTATCTCAAAATGAGAAACAAAAAAATAGTTTTAAAAAAATCTAGAAGAATGAGTCCTTGCCAAAATATCCTCAGACTGGGTTCCATCATTATCATTAAAAAGGAAAATTCCCAGGTTATTCTGATATATAACAAAATTTATGAAACACTGGATAACGTTGATGAAAAATTATTTACTTTGAACTTAACCAATTTTCAGCAGGCATATAATACAGCCATATGCTATAACTGGAAAACTCCTTATATAGTTTTTTTTTCTCTATTCAGAACACATATGTATGCACACAGTGTGGCCACAGTAATCCTTATAGGATAGCCCAGTATAAACTTGGTAGATTGTGCTCAAAATAAAGCCAGTGTGAATGAAGACCTCTGAGAAGTAGAGGGGAGGAGGTATTAGACCCTTGTTTTATTATGTGAGTCCTGCACAGAGCCCTGCCTAAACACTAAATGCACCAGTGAAGGGTAGAGATATACCAGTATTATTTTCCTTTTTTTAAAAAAAAGAAAAAGAAAGGAAATGAAAGAAACTATATTTGGAACCAGTTATCAATGAAGGATTTAGTGTTTGTTTCATTTGCTTTTAGCAAGAAAAGAGATTCTTCCTATTATAATGGAATAAATATTTCTCTCTTCAAAATAGTAAAGAAGGTATTGGGAACATGGGCTCCCTTTGCAGGACAGCTGAATAAAATTCAATTAGAGTAAAATTAACAGAAGTGCTAAGACCAGTTTATAACATTGTAGGCATGCTTATGGTTCTAACAGAATTTGCATATAGAAGATGATTAAGCAGATAACAAATGGGAGGAGGAAAACAATAATTTTCAAGAACCCAAAATGAGATAAACAGGTTTTAAAATATAAACACACAAAAATTTTTTGACAAAAAAGAAACAGTAAAAATCTTATTTCCATAAAAGGTACAACTTTGTATATATTTTCATTAATCAATAAATTTGCACATTAATGAACTTCAAAATATAAAAAAGCCATTAGAAATTGGTATTTATCAAATAAGTCAGGTATGGAAGAATTAAGGATACAAAAATAAAAAATTAATATGTTATTTATAAAAAATATTTCAATTGGTAAGTCATACATTTAGATAATACACCATTAAATCTCCTTAAAATATATGAAAGCACTGATCTAAACTGGGTAATGATAAAAGTATCAATTTCTAAAAAAAAAACTTGCTAGGTTATCTGATAGTAAAATAGGCATAATTTGAACAGTGGAAATGTTTTTTTTGAAAACCTTTTATTAAATAATGCAAAGTTCAAAGAAAAAGTAGTTTTTAATATAACTGATTAATGGAAATATTACAATAATCCCTCTGTCATTAAATAACATTAAGCTCCAAGAGAAATTCAAGTGTGTAAAGAACAGTATTATGGAAATAATTAAATATGAAAATACTTATCAGACCTAAGAGAATTTAGTTACTTTCTGAAGATAAATGCATAGACTTAAATATCTTGGCTATTAAAAGTAAAAAGAATATTGCAATAGTCCTTTGGGTAGTTAAGCTTTACAAGTACACTGTTTCATTTTTTGGTGGCTGCTAACAGAGGAAAATAAAATTTGTTCCTTCACCTCATGCTAGACTTCATCTCATGCAAGGCTTCATGTTGGAGTAACAAGATGAGTAGACTAATCTTACACATCACATTTATCGGAGTCAGTCCTGTATTCCATGTAAGCGTGTTTATTTAGTCTTTCAGAGTCTTTGGAAATCATGAATACCAAAAGGCACAGGCAGGATCACCCCGTCACCATACACAACTTATGCTCAAAAAAAGCTTTAAAAATGTTTTACACCTCAACCAAACATTTCTCCAATTTTATGAGTATGATACTCATCTGGTAATACTCATCAACCTATGAGTATTGCTCTTCCACACAGACTATGCTAGATCTCGTAAAATAGCAATGGCCTTATTAAATTGAAAATCAGATTGACTAATTTCTAAAATGTGACAATGCAAACTAAAATGAGGAACAGTAATGCATAGGAGAAGAAATATTTGCATATGCTTTCCCTGAAAATAAGAGAATATTTGACAAAAATTAGTCTTTGTACTAACAAATTAGCAGTTAGAAAATTCTCATTAAATCTGGTAACTGCTTTAGAATAAGTTAAAGGAGAAACTTCTTTCCCACTTGAAACATCTGCAGTTTTATAACAAAATTCGTGCTTATATTTCCCACATGATAAAACAGAAAAGAAAGCATAAAAGGCAGAAACTCAATATTAATGATAACAATAGTATTTTTTCACCAAACTGCTTTTGTCATTTTTCTAAATTGTTATTTTTTTCAATTAATATAACAATTTTGTCAATTGTCATTCATTAGAAATATATTTCTAAATATGCATGTGTATTTTATTCTCTCTGTAACACCTTCACAAAACAAGGTTCTTAGCTAAAATGTGTTTATATATAATTTTAAATACTTCTCTAGGGATCATTCACATTGATTTGTAGACCTTTCTCACCTTTAATGAAATGAATGTCATCAATTCTGGAGAAAATAGGAATGACATTGCCTGTAAATTGTCAAATACATACCATTGAATCAGGAGTCATGGTATGGGTTTTTCTACGACTCCTTCATTTTTTTATTATTAATATCTAAGCCTTCCCCACAGTTGTATATGATCTTAGCCCTATGAAAACTGTTCCTATTTAAAAACCATAGTGCTGGCTCTTCTTTTGACTGAGTCCCAACTGATTCAGAGGATTGTATTTTATGACTATCATATTCTACCCTCTTATCAGAATGCAAGATTACAATTTTTTTCTCTAAATATTGCTTTTGGGTTTTTTTTGGAAACAACTCTAACTTTAGTTCAATAACAAATAACACAGTACAAGAATGGATAAGGACAATATTCTCCAAATATTTAATATTTTGCTGACCTTAAACTATTTAATTTAGTTAGATGAAGAAGGAAATGGTAGCATGAATGATCTATAGGCATTTAACTCAAATTTTTTTTAGAAAATATTTTTGCAATAACTGGAATGGCTTCACTGTAGAGGCACTGTCTTAGCATATTTTAGTTTGACTAGTATTCAATAGATTAGCCTTCTCAACACACAGGACCTGATAAAATGAGACCTACTCTGGGAATAACTGGGGCAGGATTCACCAAATTTATTTAAAAATTAGATAAAATCAGAATGAAATATGGAAAATAGTAATGAACATCTTCGTATCTCTATGAATCAAAATGAAACTGAATTCACAAGTCCATGATTTAGATAGCATAATTATTTTATTCTTTCGTAGGCATTATCTATAGACCTGATGGTATGTAAGGAAATATGACACATAATATAAACAGCTGACCTTAGTGAAACATCTTTTAAATCACTTCAAATTTGATAGAAGTTTTTGTTCACTGCACCCTACTTTTTAATTCTTTCTTGGGATCTTTAATTCTTTTTGTGAACACCGTATTTATAAAGATGTATTACTCACTCTAACTTCTGACACAGGGAGGAATAAAAATTCTTCAGAAAGATTGAAACAGACTGACTCAAGGATGTGCACACATGCATACAGGTTTTCAAAAATATAAGAAATGAGGCTAAGTGTAAGGAAAACCAATATAAATATATAAAATTAAAAGTCAAAAAATGCTCTAGGATTTAACATTGATCACAGCATATTTGGCAAGTTGGGGTAGTTAAGCCCATGAGTTAATTCAGTCCAAGATACTTGTTATCTTTGTTCCCATCTCAGAAAGTAGGCTGTTTGGGTTTATATTTTTTCAGCTATGCTCCTTCCCATACTACTCTATAATACTGAACCCTGAATTCACCACTCAACTACTAATATTCCCCATAACCCATACTATGGTGGAAAATGGGGCCACCATTCCATCGTAAATAAATACATAAATGCCCTTCCACTCACAGTCTCCTCATGAATGGCCTATATCCCATTTGGATTTCCTTAAAACCTGGATTTCCTTCAAAGACTACTTCTCTTATAGCCTTCATTGGGCCTAAAACATCCTCGAGCTATGTTGTCATTTTTTTCTTAGGTATTAAAACACCTCTTCTTCTGAGGAGCTCAGAAACATAATCACCTTTATGTATGTCTTAGTATAATATAAAATATATGTGTGATACATATAAGGTACAATATAATTTTTATTTCAACACCATGTAATCACCATTGTATTCCACGTTATTAATCTCACATTCCCACATCAATACCGTAGCTGGTTGCTTGATCTGCTTTCTTTGGAGTCTACAATAGTTTCTCCGTTATACATTTCTGTGTAAGCTATACAATGTAGATCATCTCTACAACTGAAGTTTTGTTCTTCTGTACCCAGGACCCATGAGAAATGCTAAGGAGAAAGAACACCAATTGATGATTTTCAGCCCTTAACACTCTCCATTGATCATTCAACCTATTTTTAGCCAGCTCCTGTCATTCTTCACTTAGTGAGCATTCAGACATTAGACTTCTCCTTAAAATTCTTTCCCAAACTTTTTCCTGTCAGGAAAACTTCTTAGACTTTGTCTTCTCTGAATAGCACATTGGTGCGTATGCCTTGGACTGTTTTTTGATCCCATAGTGTGGCTCTCTCAGTTTCCCACTTTTTAAATTCTGTTTATTTTCTTCGGTTTCCTTTGTCAGACTTTTTTGTCTATCATTTTTCATTTCTATACTATTCCTCTGAGTGAACTTGTTCACAAACCTCACATTTTTTTTTGCCAATATGAAGTTGTTGGAAATACTTTCAAGGCAAAAAGAGGAAGATGAGTTATCCCAGAAATTAATAACAAGAACAGTTACTATGCCAAGAAACAGAGAAAAAGTGAAGAGTTTATGTTATCAGAGTCTAAGATACTAGGTTTTCTAGTGAGAAGTGGAATTTCATGAGGACGGAATGTCAGTCAGGTGTCAGAACCATGCATGAAATAATCTATGATCTGAAGAGAATAAAGTCAAAGAAATATCTTGGCTTCCCCACCTTCTAATCTCTTTCCAGTGCTTCCCACTGGTTAAAATATATGCAGAACCAGTTGGAGAGCAGACCTGGAAATATTGCAAGGGTCAGATTCTTTCAGTACAAAGCAGAATAAACAAGGGCAGGAAATGAGTCTGAGAAAAATCACACAAATGACTGTGTGGTTTTGGCATGGTAATTGCCTTATATCATTGGCTTTTGGGCTTTTCCTCAGGCCATAGTCTTTGTTTCTAGAATGTTCTTCCCACACAAGTTGTGGCTATGGCTACAATCTTTCTTGATATTTTGGTGCTTAACATTGTATTTTAACACATACCAATATATGTTTTTAACAACTTGAGACTGTTTGTATATTTTTAGTCTTTTCCTAATTAATATCTAACAAAGCTCCAGATTCAAATAAATTATTCAATATACATTTACTGAATGATAAACATTGCTAATTCTAAATACCCATTTCTGGTATTATGAATTCTAGTAAAACCAGCAAAAAAAAAAGTAATAATCTTTTCAATATTGTCCCCAAATAACTACTAATCTACTCCAGTTCTTCATTACACAAGTATCAGTTTTGCTCCATTCTAAAATGCTTTTTAAATTTTTAAAATGCAATATTGCACCCTTTAAATGTTTCTATCCAGTTCTGCTATACTGTCTTGGGAACACATTTCACAACCTAAGAGACAGTAAACAGCTTAAAGGCTATATTCTAGAAGCTGACAGGGTAAATTCATATTCTGACTTCAACTCTTATCTATTGAGTAACTTTGGAGAAATTAATTAGCCTTATTGTGTTTGAGTGTTCTCATCTAAAATATTAGATTAATATTAACTAATCCATATGGTTGTTGTGAGTATTGAGTAAAGATAGATAAAATAACTTAAAAATTGTTTGACTGAATAATTTTGATATTCATTACTAATAATCAAATGAATACTTATGAATTTTAATGAATAGTAATTCAAATTATTTTCTCACTAAAAAAATTCTTATAAAATCTCATTTATGAATCTATAATACTGAAAAAAATCATAAATATGAAATAATGTAATATGCATGCAATGAGCAAATGCAATTAAGATCGTTAATGTAATTACAAACTGAATTTACAGAAACAAGTGAGGCTTTATTTCATACTCTACTATTTAATTATGTAAGATGTCTAATGACATACCAGAGACTTCTTTCCAATTAGAGTAGATAAAAGAATGTATGGAGCATACTTAAATATTATTTGATCAGAAAAGTGCAGTCCTACTGAACATGTCAGAGAGTAGTGACATTTTGAATGGTTAGCTTTCTTATTTTCAGAAATAAACTGTGTATGTTTATTGAGTATTAAATCAACTTTTAACAGTTTCAACAGAAAAACATTAAAAACTAGATAAATATATTGAAATGTCAGCACTTAAGACCTACTGACTAAGTCAGATATAATATAAATAATAATGCTAGAAATTATACTGGTGTATGCTTTTTAATAACTGGTTTCTAAATTTTATGGTTTTCTGCTCACCTCCAAGAATTCCACTTGATTCCCTTAGGTTCATACTTCCCTTGGTGTCTTGAGTTTATCCTAATATCACACAGGAGAAATTCTATTCGTAAGTAATTTTACCAGTTCCATGACTACTACTAGCAGTCGAGTTCTCAAATTTTGGGACTTACCTAAAAAGTAGATCCTTGTTTTTTTCCATGTACAGGATCTATGTTATAACCACTAGGATTGGGAGACTGACTCTATCTTGTCTTTCTCCCTCATAAGGTTGAAAATCATTATATATGACCCCAGGTGAGTTAGAGAATTCTACCTGCTAACAGACATCTCTGATCAAATTACCACTTATGTGACCTTATTAGCTATGTAAGTCTGGGAAGAGGAAATCCTGGGGAAAACACCTCTAAAAACCAAAATCAATCAAAGGGAGAAATAAAGTTTAAAATCTGTTTATTGCTTACAAACTGCAGTCTGGGGCTATTTCTCTCTTTCCTGCTCCAGCAAAAGGAAAACCAGCTTTCCCCCTTAGCTCTCAGGTACCAATAAACCCTCTGTTGCCCAGACCCATTGATATGGAGATAAACTTCTCTCCATCCCTGAGGAATGATGCAAATGCACTAAAGCCATACTTCTTTCCACCCCTGAACGTCTATTGATATGCAGATGTACTAAAGCCAGGAGAGAGATTCTGGAAATTTTACAATTTTACCCACAGGCTATCATCATACAGAAACTTGAACTGGACCACTGTCTTACAACATACACAAAATTAACTCAAAATGGATTAAATACTTGAACATAAGACCTGATACCCTAAAAACTCCTAGAAGAAAATATAGGCAATAAGCTCCTTGACATAGATCTTGGTGGTGATTTTTTAATCTGACAAGAAAGGCAAAAAAAACCAACAGCAAAAACAAACAAGTTAGACTATATCAAACTAAAAAGAAATTCTGCAAAGCAAAGGAAACCATTAACAAAACAAAAGTCAACCTACAGAAAGGGAGCAAATATTTGCAAATCATGTATCTGACAAGGGGTTGATATCCAAAATATATAAAGAATTCTTACAACTCAATACCAAAAAAAAAACAATTTAATTAAAAATGGGCAGAAGATATGAATAGTTTTTTTCCAAAGAAGACATACAAATGGCCAGCTGACACATGAAAAGATGCTCAATATCACTAATCATCAGGGAAATGCAAATCAAACCCACAATGTGATATCTCCTTATACCTTTAAGAACAGCAATTACCAAAAAGACAAGAAATAACAAGTATTGGTAAGTATATGGAAAAAAGGTGCTTGTTGACAATGTAAATTGGTGTATCCACTATGGAAAACAAAATGGAGGTTCCTCAAACATTTAAAAGTAGAACTATCATATCATGCAGCAATTCCACTTCTGGCTATTTATCTAAAGAAAACAAAAACACTAACTCAGAAAGATAATATGCACCCCATGTTTACTGCAGCATTATTTACAATAGCCAAGATGTGGAAACAACCTGAGGGCCCATCAATGGAAGAATGGTTAAATGAATTGTGAACATATTATTCAGCCATATAAAAGAATGAAATCTGGCCATTTGCAACAACATGGGTGGACCTAGGTATTATGCTAGTGGCATAAGTCAAAGAAAGACAAATACTGTATGACCTCTTTTATATGTAGAATCTAAAACAAAACATAAAAACAAGCTCACAGATAATAGAAAAAAGACTTGTGGGCACCAGATGTGAAGTTGGGGGATTGGTAGAAATGGATTAAGGGGTGTCAAAGGGTAAAAATAGATAGATAAATAAATAAACAAACAAATAAAAGTGATGCTCCCATGCATCTACTTTTGTAAGAGAAAATATTAAATATGTTTATTATTTGTGGCATTTAGTGAGTCATGAGAAATAATTCATTTGGGAAGATGACAAAATGACTGTTAAACAATCTCAGTTGCATAACCAGATTTCATTTTATCTTTAACTCAGTTAAAAACATGAATTAATTCAAGACAAAAATCTACAAACTGATACAGTAGAAGCTTAAACTATTTACTTGTTTTTGCTAATTGAAAAATTACTGGTCTCATTGGAGCAGAATACACCATTGTATAAAGATTTTTTTTTGTTCTTGGGATCTTTTTTTTTTTTACACAAACTTTTCTACTCTTTTTGCCACAGGGGTACTAGATTTTTTTCTTGAAAAATAATACAGTTCTGATTAGCCCATTTTGTCACATTGTAACATTTTGCTGGCAAATAATCAGAAAAACAGTAACATTTAATAACTGGTGTGAGCTGAGGAAACAAATATAAGAAAGGTTTCAGTGCTGGTCCTTGTAAGCTATAATAGAAACTACTTCATACTGTATAGTACTAGAGCTTCCAAAAGGAATGCCAGTGATGATGATGACAGAAGTGACATTCACAGATGGGTGCATCCACATAAAGGCATGTGTGAGAAAGTTATGTTAAGAATATTAAATCATTTAAGGAAGTGCAGTATAGCCTTTCTTGCCCTTTGCACATTTTGCACACTATAGTTTCAAAGTGTAAGTCTTTTATTGCCCTATATAAAAAAACAAACAAAAAGTAAAAACAAAAAATCTCTAAATATCTTTTAAAAACTTGATTGATGATACCCCTACACAAGGGATCCAAAGACAACACCAAGACACATAGTAATTAAAATGGGAAAGATCAAGGATAAGGACAGACTGTTAAAAGCAGCCAGAGGAAGAAATAAGATCACATACAAAGGAAAGCCCATCAGAGTAACATCACACTTCTCAGCAGAAACCTTACAGGCCAGAAGGGAGTGGCATGATGTATTTAATCCCATGAAGCAGAAGGGCCTGGAACCAAGATTACTTTATCCGACGAGATTATCATTTAAATTTGAAGGAGGGATTAAACAATTTCTAGATAAGCAAAAGATGAGAGAGTTTACCTCCCACAAACCATCTCTGCATCTATTTTGGAGGGACTGCTATAGACAGAAGTGTTCCTAGGGGTGGATAGCGGTCACCAGAGGTAGGAAAATTATGGTAGGGAGGGTGGAGCAGCTGATTGCGAGGCAAATGCAAAATTAAATTGACTATCCCAAAAGCCTATCAAGGGATAGATAAAAAGTATAGAATCTGATACCTAATATATAAAGAATGAAGGAGGAAAAAAAAGGAGGAGAAATAGAAAAGAACCTTTAGATTGTGTTTGTAACAGCATACTAAGTGAGTTAACTTAACTGTTAGATAGTAAGGAAAGTAATCTGGAAACTTTGGTAACCACAAATCTAAATCCTGAAATGGCAAGAAGTACATACCTATCGATAATCACCCTAAATGTAAATGGACTGAATGCACCAATCAAAAGACATAGAGTCACTGAATGGATAAAAAAACAAGACATATCTATATGCTGCTTACAAGAGACTCACCTTAAACCCAAAGATATGCACAGACTAAAAGTCAAGGGATGGAAAAAGATATTTTATGCAAACAATAGGGAGAAAAAAGGAGGTGTTGCAGTTCTAGTATCAGACAAAATAGACTTCAAAACAAAGAAAGAGGGACACTTCGTCCAGAGGCAGGGAATATAGGGATCTCTGGGCACTCTAAACCCCTGGGCAGCAGGGAGCATGGAGGCCCCTCACAGAGATAAATAGCCTCCCGGCCGCTCCCCCTCCAACACGGCTCCACCATTTTGGAGCAGGAGACCGAGCCAGGCCAAGCCTGGCCAAGCCCACAGCAACAGCGGAAATAATCTCCATAGCAGACCGGCAGGAAGCAGAAGCCCTGTCTGCGTGCAGCTGCCCAGTCCAAGCCACTAGAGGTCGCTGTTCTCCCATGAGAGGAGGGCCACAAACCAAAAAGAAGGAAAGTTCTTGCAGCCGTCACTCGTCCCAGCTCTGCAAAAGATTTCTATCACCATGAGAAGACAAAATTACAGGCAAACCAAGATCACAGAGACAACACCAGAGAAGGAGACAGACCTAACCAGCCTTCCTGAAAAATAATTCAAAATAAAAATCATAAACATGCTGATGGAGATGCAGAGAAATATGCAAGAGCTAAGGGATGAAGTCCGGAACGAGATCACAGATGCCAGGAAGGAGATTACAGAAGTGAAACAAACTCTGGAAGGATTTATAAGCAGAATGGATAAGATGCAAGAGGCCATTGATGGAAAAGAAACCAGAGAACAGGAATGTATAGAAGCTGACATAGAGAGAGATAAAAGGTTCTCCAGAAATGAAACAACATTAAGAGAACTGTGTGACCAATCCAAAAGGAACAATATACTTATTATAGGGGTATCAGAAGAAGAATAGAGAGAAAAAGAGATGTAAAATGTCTTTGAAGAAATAATTGCTGAAAACCTCCCCAATCTGAGGGAGGAAATAATTGAACAGACCACGGAAATACACCAAACTCCCAAAAGAAAGGACTCAAGGAGGACAACAGCAAGACACATAATAATTAAAATGGCAAAGATCAAGGACAAGGACAGAGTTTTAAAGGCAGCTAGAGAGACAAAGGTCACCTATAAAGGAAAACCCATCAGGCTTTCATCAGACTTCTCGACAGAAACCTTACAGGCCAGAAGAGAATGGCATGATATATTTAATGCAATGAAACAGAAGGGCCTTGAACCAAGGATACTGTATCTAGCACGATTATCATTTAAATATGATGGAGGATTTAAACAATTCCCAGAGAAGCAAAAGTTGAGGGAATTTGCCCCCCACAAACCACCTCTACAGGGCATCTTGCAGGGACTGCTCTAGATGGGAGCACTCTAAAAAAGAGCACAGAACAAAACATCCAACATATGAAGAATGGAGGAGGAGGAATAAGAAGGGAGAGAAGAAAATAATCTCCAGACAGTGTATATAACAGCTCAATAAGTGAGTTAAGTTAGGCAGTAAGATACTAAAGAGGATAACCTTGAACCTTGGTAACCACGAATTTAAAGCCTGCAATGGCAATAAGTACATATCTTTCAGTAGTCACCATAAAAGTAAATGGACTTAATGCACCAATCAAAAGACACAGAGTAATAGAATGGATAAAAAAGCAAGACCCATCTATATGCTGCTTACAAGAAACTCAACTCAAACCCAAAGACATGCACAGACTAAAAGTCAAGGGATGGAAAAACATATTTCAAGCAAACAACAGCGAGAAGAAAGCAGGGGTTGCAGTACTAATATCAGACAAAATAGACTTCAAAACAAAGAAAGTAACAAGAGATAAAGAAGGACACTACATAATGATAAAGGGCTCAGTCCAACAAGAGGATATAACCATTCTAAATATATATGCACCCAACACAGGAGCACCAGCATATGTGAAACAAATACTAACAGAACTAAAGGGAGAAATAGAATGCAATGCATTCATTTAAGGAGACTTCAACATGCCACTCACCCCAAACGATAGATCCACAAAGCAGAAAATAAGTAAGGACACGGAGGCACTGAACAACACAGAAGAACAGATGGACCTAATAGACATCTATAGAACTCTATATCCAAAAGCAACAGGATACACATTCTTCTCAAGTGCACATGGAACATTCTCCAGAATAGACCACATACTAGCGCACAAAAAGAGCCTCAGTAAATTCCAAAATATTGAAATTCTACCAACCAACTTTTCAGAACACAAAGGTATAAAACTAGAAATAAATCCCACAAAGAAAACAAAAAGGCTCACAAACACATGGAGGCTTAACAACATGCTCCTAAATAATTAATGGATCAAGGAACAAATTAAAATAGAGATCAAGGAATATATGGAAACAAATGAAAACAACAACACAAAGCCCCAAATTCTGTGGGATGCAGCGAAAGCAGTTTTAAGTGGAAAGTATTTAGCGATCCAGGAACACTTGAAGAAGGAAGAACAAACACAAATGAATAGTCTAACATCACAATTATCGAAACTGGAAAAAGAAGAACAAATGAGGCCTAAAGCCAGCAGAAGGAGGGACATAATAAAGGTCAGACAAGAAATAAACAAAATTGAGAAGAATAAAACAGTAGCAAAAATCAATGAAACTAAGAACTGGTTCTTTGAGAAAATAAACAAAATAGATAAGCCTCTAGCCAGACTTATTAAAAGAAAAAGAGAATCAACACAAATCAACAGAATCAGAAATGAGAATGGAAAAATCATGACAGACTCCACAGAAATAAAAAGAATTATTAAAGACTACTATGAAAACCTATATGCCAACAAGCTGGAAAACCTAGAATAAATAGACAACTTCCAACAAAAATACAACCTTCCAAGACTGACCAAGGAAGAAACACAAAAGTTAAACAAACCAATTACGAGCAAAGAAATTGAAACTGTAATCAAAAAGCTACCCAAGAACAAAACCCCCGGCTGGACGGATTTACCTCGGAATTTTATCAGACACACAGAGAAGACATAATACCCATTCTTCTTAAAGTTTTCCAAAAAATAGAAGAGGAGGGAATACTTCCAAACACATTCTATGAAGCCAACATCACCCTAATACCAAAACCAGGCAAAGACCCCACCAGAAAAGAAAATTACAGAAGAATATCCCTGAAGAGTGTAGATGCAAAAAAAATCAATAAAATATTACCAAAACGAATTCAAAAATATATAAAAAGGATCATGCACCATGACCAAGCGGGATTCATCCCAGGGATGCAAGAATAGTACAACATTCGAAAATCTTTCAACATCATCCACCACATCAACAAAAAGAAAGACAAAAACCACATGATCATCTCCATAGATGGTGAAAAAGCATTTGACAAAATTCAACATCCATTCATGATAGAAACACTCAGCAAAATGGGTATAGAGGGCAAGTACCTCAACATAATAAAGGCCATATATTTTAAACCCAAAGCCAACATTATACTGAACAACGAGAAGCTGAAAGCTTTTTCTCTGAGTTCGGAAACAAGACAGGGATGCCCACTCTCTCCACTATTATTTAACATAGTACTGGAGGTCCTAGCCACAGCAATCAGACAAAACAAAGAAATACAAGGAATCTAGATTGGTAAAGAGGAAGTCAAACTGTCAGTATTTGTAGATGATATGATATTGTACATTAAAAACCCTAAAGACTGCATTCCACAACTACTAGAACTCATATAAGAATACAACAAAGTTGCAGGATTCAAAATTAACACACAGAAATCTGTGGCTTTCCTATGTATTAACATTGAAGCAATAGAAAGAGAAATCAGGAAAACAACTCCATTCACAGTTGCATCAAAAAGAATAAAATACCTAAAAGAAGTGAAAGACTATACCCTGAAAACTCCAAGTCACTATTAAGAGAAATTAAAGGGGACAATAACAAATGGAAACTCATCCCATGCTCGTGGCTAGGAAGAATTAATATCGTCAAAATGGCCATCCTGCCCAAAGCAATATACAGATCTGATGAAATTCCTATCAAATTACCAGCAATATTCTTCAACAAACTGGAACAAATAGTTCAAAAACTCATATGGAAACTCCAAAGACACCGAATAGCTAACACAATCCTGAAAAAGAAAAATAAAGTAGGGGGGATCTCACTCCCCAACTTCATGCTCTACTACAAAGCCATAGTAATCAACACAATTTGGTACTGGCACAAGAACAGAGCCACAGACCAGTGGAACAGATTAGAGACACCGGACATTAACCAAGACATATATGGTCAATTAATATTTGATAAAGGGCCATGCACATACAATGGCAAAATGACAGACTCTTCAAAAGATGGTGCTGGCAAAACTGGACACCTACATGTAGGAGAATGAAATTGGACTATTGTCTAACTGCATACACAAAAGTAAATTCAAAATGGATCAAAGACCTGAATGTAAGTCATGAAACCATAAAACTCTTAGAAAAAACATAGGCAAAAACCTCTTAGACATAAACATGAGTGACCTCTTCTTGAACATGTCTCTCCGGGCAAGGAAAACAAAAGCAAAAATGAACAAGTAGGACTATATTAAGCTGAAAAGCTTCTGTACAGCAAAAGACACCATCAATAGAACAAAAAGGTACCATACAGTATGGGAGAATATATTTGTAAATGACACATCCAATAAAGGCTTGACCTCCAAAATATATAAAGAGCTCACACACCTCAACAAACAAAAAACAAATAATCCAATTAAAAAATGGGCAGAGGAACTGAACAGACAGTTCTCCAAAAAAGAAATACAGATAGCCAACAGACACATGAAAGGATGCTCCACATCTCTAATTATCAGATAAATGTAAATTAAAACCCCAATGAGGTAACACCTCACACAAGTAAGGATGGCCACCATCCAAAAGACAAACAACAACAAATGCTGGCGAAGTTGTGGAGAAATGGGAACCCTCCTACACTGCTGGTAGGAATGTAAATTAGTTCAACCATTGTGGAAAGCAATACGGTGGTTCCTCAAAATGCTCAAAATAGACTTACCATTTGACCCAGGAATGCACTCCTAGGAATTTACCCTAAGAACACAGCACTCAAGTTTGAAAAAGACAGATGCACCCCTATGTTTATCGCAGCACTATTTACAATAGCCAAGAATTGGAAACAACTTAAGTGTCCATCAGTAGATGAATGGATAAAGAAGATGTGGTACATATACACAATGGAATATTATTCAGCCATAAGAAGAAAACAAATCCTCCCATTTGGAACAACATGGATGGAGCTGGAGGGTATTATGCTCAGTGAAATAAGCCAGGTGGAGAAAGACAAGTACCAAATGATTTCACTCATCTGTGGAGTATAAGAACAAAGGAAAATCTGAGGGAACAAAACAGGAGCAGAATCACAGAACCCAACAATGGACTAATAAGTACCAAAGGGAAAGGGATTGGGGAGGATGGGTGGGTAGTGAGAGATACAGGGGGGGAAGAATAAAGGGGGTATTATGATTAGCATGCATAAAGGGGGGTGGGAGAAAGGGGAGGGCTGTACAACACAGAGAGGACAAGTAGTGATTCTACAACATTTTGCTCTGCTGATGGACAGTGACTGTAAAGGGGTTTGTGGGGGGGACCTGGTATAGGGGATAGCCTAGTAAACATAATATTCTTCATGTAATTGTAGATTAATGATAACAAAAAAAAATGGAAGAAAAGGGGGATTACTCCCTGATAGGATAAAACTAACTGTAAATCAACGATTAATGCATGCTTTAAATATCCTTAGTTTTGATCATTTAAAGGGTGACAGATGATCAGCTATGGAAATACATTTTTCTGATAATATTCCTTTCTCTTAAAAAAAAAAAAAAGCAGTTCCTGTGTGGTGATCTCCAATAAGTTCTTCACAATGGTATAAAGGGCGTATCAAAGTATGGGCAAAGGGTTTGTTTGTGTTTATATAGAGGATCAAAGTCTAATTTGGCTACCCAGGAAACGAATTAAGATACGATATGAAGAAGAACTTCCAACATCAACATTCTCTGGAAGAGTCATTCCAGAAGATGATCATCAAAAAACTTCAACAAAGATCCTGGCGTTGTTGCTGTTGTAGCTGCATTAATACCACTGGTTCCTGGATTTGCCATTGGAATGAAGAAGGAGATAGCTAAGCCGGCCTGTGCATACAGTAAAACAACAAATTTGACTGGATCTATACTGTTGGAACTCAACCAAGAATTACGAGAAGTGCAAGTTGCAGCGCTCCAAAACCTTGCGACCACAGACTATCTACTGTTAAAAGAACACATGGGATGTGAACAGTTTCTAGGAATGTGTTGTTTTAATTTGTCTGATTTTTCTCAAACTATTCAAATTAAGTTAGACAATATCCATCATATCATTGATAAGTCTTCACAAATGCCTAGGGTGCCTAACTGGTTTTTTTGGTTTCACTGGAGATGGCTGGTAATTGTAGGTCTGCTTTGATTATGTAGCTGTATTCCTACTATGTTAATGTGTGTATGCAATTTATTTAGTAGTTTAAAACCTATACATGCTTATGTTACTCTACAAGAAGATATGTCAAGAAATAATCAATCTTCCCATGTTTTCTTCCGTCTGCTACTACAATAGCTTTTCTCCTTCCTTCCTAATTACAGCCCTTAAATAGAATTCGTGCCTCATATCGAAATTACCGAGTATCATAATTCTTCCAAGTGGTAAAGATACCTCAAGACAAATGCTGGGCATAGAAGCCACAGGGCATAAATCTGCAAAGAAGTAAAAAGCTAACCTTTTCAAACAATATTGATTCTCTCTCACTTACCAACTTTACATTTCCCTGTATGGCCCCGGAAGATGACTGGTTAGCCAGAGACGGGTAAGATTCCTCAAGGGAGGAACAACCTAAGACAGGCACAGTCACAGGGGGGCCATCAGCTGAGAAAATGGGGATCAACAGAGGTGAGGCTTAGAACCTCACCCCCCCTGTTTTGAGAGAAATCTTCTGCATCTGTGGATGTTTTGTTGCCCTTGTCTAGCTTGTATTACTACTTACTCTATAGGCACAGACCTGATCATCTACATTTGCCTTCTTACAGCACTAAACTATGTTTTCTACCTTTATCTTGCATCTACCTACCACTCCAGCATTTTATTTAATAATAATAATAATAATAATAATAATAATAATAATAATAATGGAGAAATGTGGGACTCACATGTAAATCAAGTATAAAAATCAAATGAATATTCATATTTGACCTGACTGTTTATAGTTCATAATGCCTGATCAAAACCGAGTGTTTCTGTGATGACTGCCTTTGCACTGTTCACCATGTAAGAACTTACTCACTATGCAAGAATTTGCTCACCATGTAAGAACTTGTTCGTAATGGTTCAGAAGATTAGGGACTGTTGAGAATTAGGCTTGGGGTTGATTAATGATTGTACATTGAGTCCCCTATACAGAATTTAATTGTTGATAACAACCATTTGATAAATAAATATGAGAGCTGCACTCTCAAAAAAAAATCACTGAAAGTAACAGGAGATAAAGAAGGACATTACATAATGATAAAGAGGTCAGTCCAACAAGAGTATATAACCATTATAAATATATATGCACCCAACATAGGAGCACCAGCATATGTGAAATAAATACTAACAGAACTAAAGGAGGAAATAGACTGCAATGCATTCATTTTAGGAGACTTCAACACACCATTCACTCCAAAGGACAGATCCACCAGACAGAAAATAAGTAAGGACACAGAGGCACTGAACAACACATTAGAACAGATGGACCTAATAGACATCTACAGAACTCTACACCCAAAAGCAACAGGATACACATTCTTCTCAAGTGCACATGGAGCATTCTCCAGAATAGACCACTTACTAGACCACAAAAAGAGCCTCAGTAAATTCCAAAAGATTGAAATTCTACCAACCAACTTTTCAGACCACAAAGGTATAAAACTAGAAATAAATTGTACCAAGAAAGCAAAAAGGCTCACAAACACATGCAGGCTTAACAACACGCTTCTAAATAGTCAGTGGATGAATGACAAAATTAAAATGGAGATCCAGCAATATATGGAAATAAATGATAACAACAACACAAAGCCCCAACTTCTGTGGATGCAGCAAAAGCAATCTTAAGAGGAAAGTATACAGCAATCCAGGCATATTCAAAGAAGGAAGAACAAACCAAAATGAATAGTGTAATGTCTCAATTATCAAAACTGTTAAAAAGAAGAACAAATGAGGCCTAAAGTCAGCAGAAGGAGGGACATAATAAAGACCAGAGAAGAAATAAGCAAAAATGAGAAGAATAAAACAATAGCAAAAATCAATGAAACCAAGAGCTGGTTCATTGAGAAAATAAACAAAATAGATTAGCCTCTAGCCAGACTTATTAAGAGGGAAAGAGAGTCAACACACATCAACAGAATCAGAAACGAGAAAGGTAACATCATGATGGACCCAACAGAAATACAAATAATTATTAAAGACTACTATGAAAACCTATATGCTAACAAGCTGGGAAACCTACAAGAAATGGACAACTTCTTAGAAAAACACAACCTTCCAAGACTGACCAAGGAAGAAACACAAAATCTAAACAAACCAATTACCAGCAAAGAAATTGAAGCAGTGATCAAAACACTACCCATGAAAAAACCCCTGGGCCTGATGGATTTACCTTGGAATTTTATCAGACATCAGAATGGGTACTAGAGAAGATCTAATACCCATTCTCCTTAAAGTTTTCCAAAACATAGAAGAGATGAGAATACTCACAAATTCATTCTATGAAGCCGACATCACCCTAATACCAAAACCTAGCAAAGACCCCACCATAAAAGAAAATTACAGAACAATATCCATGATGAACGTAGATGCAAAAATACTCAATAAAATATTAGCAAACAGAATTCAAAAATATATCAAAAGGATCATACACCATGACCAAGTGGGATTCATCCCAGAGATGCAAGGATGGTACAACATTCGAAAATCCATCAACATCATCCACCACATCAACAAAAAGAAAGACAAAAAACACATGATCATCTCCATAGATGCTGAAAAAACATGCAACAAAATTCAACATCCATTCATGATAAAAACTCTCAGCAAAATGGGTATAGAGGGCAAGTACCTCAACATAATAAAGGCCTATACGATAAACCCACAGCCAACATCATACTGAACAGCGAGATTGGCAAAGAAGAAGTTAAACTGTCACTATGTGCAGATGACATGATATTGTACATAAAGAAACCCTAAGGACTCCGCTGCAAAACTACTAGAACTGATATCAGAATACAGCAAAGTTGTAGGATACAAAATTAACACACAAAAATCTGTGGCTTTCCTATGCACTAACAATGAGCCAATAGAAAGAGAAATCAGGAAAACAATTCCATTCACAATAGCATCAAAAAGAATAAAATACCTAGGAATAAACCTAACCAAAGAAGTGAAAGACCTATACCCTGAAAACTGTAAGACACACTTAAGAGAAGTTAAGAGGACACTAACAAATGGAAACTCATCCCATGCTCTTGGCTGGGAAGAATTAATATCATCAAAATGGCCATCCTGCCCAAAGCAATATACAGATTTGATGCAATCCCTATCAAATTACCAACAACATTCTTCAACGAACTGGAACAAGTAGTTCAAAAATTCATATGGAGACACCAAAGACCCCGAATAGCCAACGCAATCCTGAAAAAGAAGAATAAAGTGGCAGGTATCTCACTCCCCAACTTCAAGCTCTACTACAAAGCCATAGTAATCAAGACAATTTGGTACTGGCACAAGAACAGAGCCACAGACCAGTGTAACAGACTAGAGACTCCAGACATTAACCCAAACATATATGGTCAATTAATATTTGATAAAGGAGCCATGGACATACAATGGCAAAATGACAGTCTCTTCAAAAGCTGGTGCTGGCAAAACTGGACAGCTACATGTAGGAGAATGAAACTGGACCATTGTCTAACCGCATACACAAAAGTAAATTCAAAATGGATCAAAGACCTGAATGTAAGTCATGAAACCATTAAACTCTTGGAAAAAAACATAGGCAAAAACCTCTTAGACATAAACATGAGTGACCTCTTCTTGAACATATCTCGTGGGCAAGGAAAACAACAGCAAAAATGAACAAGTGGGACTATATTAAGCTAAAAAGCTTCTGTACATCAAAGGACACCATCAATAGAACAAAAAGGTACCCTACAGTATGTTAGAATATATTCGTAAATGACAGATCCGATAAAGGCTTGTCATCCAAAATATATAAAGAGCTCAAGCACCTCAACAAACAAAAAGCAAATAATCCAATTAAAAAATGGGCAGAGGTACTGAACAGACGGTTCTCCAAAGAAGAAATTCAGATGGCCAACAGGCACATGAAAGGATGCTCCACATCGCTAGTTATCAGAGAAATGCAAATTAAAACTACAATGAGGTATCACCTCACACCAGTAAGAATGGCTACCATCCAAAAGACAAACAACAACAAATGTTGGCGAGGTTGCGGAGAAAGGGGAACTGTCCTACACTGCTGGTGGGAATGTAAATTATTTCAACCATTGTGGAAGGCAATTTTGAGGTTCCTCAACATGCTCAAAATAGAAATACCATTTGACCTAGGAATTCCACTTCTAGGAATTTACCCTAAGAATGCAGCACTCCAGTTTGAAAAAGACAGATACACCCCTATGTTTATTGCAGCACTATTTACAATAGCCAAGAAATGGAAGCAACCTAAGTGTCCATCAGTAGATGAATGGATGAAGATGATGTGGTAATATACACAATGGAATATTATTCAGCCATAAGAAGAAAACAAATCCTATCATTTGCAACAACATGGATGGAGCTAGAGGGTATTATGCTCAGTGAAATAAGCCAAGCAGGGAAAGACAAATACCAAATGATTTCACTCATCTGTGGAGTATAAGAACAAAAGAAAAACTGAAGGAACAAAACAGCAGCAGAATCACAGAACCCAAGAATGGGCTAACAGTTACCAAAGGGAAAGAGACTGGGGAGAATGGGAGGGTAAGGAGGGATAAGGGCGGGGAAGAAGAAAGGGGGTATTATGATTACCATGTATAATGTTGGGGGTGTGGGAAAGTGGAGGGCTTTGCAACACAGAGAAGACAAGTAGTGATTCTACAGCGTCTTGCTATGCTGATGGACAGTGACTGTAATGGGGTTTGTCGGGGGGACTTGGGGTAGGGTAGAGCCTAGTGAACATAATGTTCTCCAAAAAAATGAAAATAAATAAAATAAGAAAAAAAAACTTGATTGAAGTGTGAACTCCATAAGGTGAAGTAAAGATCAGCAACCGGTTTTCCATGGAACCACATCGTCACAGAGACAGTCCCTCCCCCTGCCCCAATTCCACTCTGAATTCTACTTTGAGATGTAACCTACAGAAACTGCTTTCCATTCCAGATTAACCAGAACACTGGATCAGCTCCATATCACTTACTTCCAGAATGACATTGCCATGAGCTAACCAATTTAAGCATCAAAAATGGTTTTCATTATTTGAAAATAGAAATGTTAACATTACCTCAAGAAATGTTTGCCCAGTATATGAATAATTAAACACGAACATATCCCTATTTTAGTTTTATTATTTCAGAGAAATCAAATGAACTGTCCCTGGCCACTTTTATGACAACTTAAAACCAAAATCCAATCTATTTGCTTTGATTTTAGAGAGAAAGTCATAATTTTTTATTATAAAAGGTAAATAGAAATAGGCCATTTATGACAGTGCTCCCTCTAACAGTACGATATTTATGTTATCCCTTCCTCAAATGACCCATTGCTCTACAAATGCACCAGTCACTTTTCATTCAAATATGGAAAATTCGATTTTACACTCACCATTTAACAAAACTTTGCCATAGTCTGGCTTTAATTCTGGTGGTGATTGGATATCTGGAATTATTTTGAGGTCAGAGCAGAGAATGCACACTGATAACCTTAGTAAATTGACATGAGGTGCACAGACTAGAATGATCTGCTAGTTGTTTCAGTTCTGAATTTGGCAGGTAACAGACAAGACGCAAGGATACTGGATGGGTGTAGAAAATATTGCCAGAGCAATGAAATATAGGTGTTGTCATAAAATGTGAAAATAGAATTCTAATTTCAGTTTTGGTAGGTTGTACCAAATATAATATTAAGTTGCATCTTCTCTTTTCATAGGAGTTTATGAACCTTAGTTCATTTATTATAGGAAGATTTTTTTTTTCATCCCCAAACTTGTGTTATATTCCTTCCTTTAACTTGTGGGGTGTGTTTGTGTGTCTATAAGTATGTATCTCAGTTTGGTTACAAAAAAACAAAAGGAAACATTCTAACAATTTCATCCAGTTAATCAAAACTCAAAATGATTTAGTGGTTTAGCCTGTGTTAATAATTTACAATGTTTTCTTCAAGTCTTACCTTTTTAAATAACGAGCCAACAAATGTAGATTTGTAGTACTTACCTAATAAGGGTTTTTTGTATGCAATTAAAAAGTATTGAAATGCTTAATAATGCTCTGTGATGAATTGAACAATAGCTAAATAGCTGGATAATTTCCACTCTCTGTTACCTCTTATGTCCATTTATATTTAATCAATGTAAAATCTCTCTAATAAAAATAAAAAACAGTTTTAATCCTGTTTAACCACATGTTCATCTCCAGAAAATGCTGATTTCCTCCCTTTCTTTACTGTATAATATCAAAATTATTATTTGCCTGTAAGGCATTTCTACTTATATATTTATTAACAATTCAACAAAAGGTAGTCTACATTTATCACCAACTTTAATAAACATAGAAATAATAAAATATAATAATACATGTGTGTGTGTACATTCCTAAATCATTTGTTATTCATCAGCAGTACGCCAATGAAGATTACTTACATCGTCATTCAAATTTTTATGTATCTGTTCTCTGTGTAACAACATTGACTTCCTTACTGATGCCAATTACTGAAGGTAAAATCCATTTTTTCATATCCTACTATATTTTAAATGTCCTATAAATAATGAAAAAGCAAGCAATTCTCATTATTTTCAACTTAATTGTAATCATAACAGGCCAAGTTTCATAAATTTATGACCCATTTTGATAATAAAGCCTTGCTTTGAATGGAATTTTTGCATTATAGCTGCACTGAAGTTGGATGGTAATCTAAATTAGTTTGTAGGTTAGCTTCATCATGTAGATAAAAATTATGAGCTTCTGAAATATTTTGTCAGATAGTTTGCATGATCATTTAAAAATTTATTACTTGAACTTTAAAAAATAATCAGTGCATTGGTTTATGAATAAGATTTCAAAGAAAGTAAACAGCATTATTATATTTAGAATGTGATCTTAATGAGGCAGACTAAGCAGGTTCTTTATCTGCAAAAACATGTAGAGTTCACTAACCACCCATCTCATTAAGTTTGATATGTCATCAATATGGGAAGTAGAATGTTGGATATGAAATAAATGTAATTTGAAATATGCCATATGAAGTCAATCTCAAGTTAATGCAAGGCTGTTTTTCTTACTGTGCATATCTTTCATGATAAAGTCCTTTGTACAAGGTTAAGATATCAGTAAAGTTTATTGAATCTACTGATTATAATATTTTTGCACATATCAATTAATTTACTCCTCTTGCAAATACACAAAACAAAGAAAATGTTTTTAAAAGTATAAAAAATGAACATACCATTTAGTATTTGAAAAGAATATCTAATGTAATTTCATAATAGAAATCAGCTGTGTATGACTTTAACCATGCCAATATCATTAATAACCACAAATGTTCACAATTCTGAAATACAACAAACATAATAAACACACATAAATAAATGAAGGATTGCTATGACATAGCTATATTTTAATCTTTTTCTTCAAATGTGACAAAAATCACTCCAAAGTGAAAAATCAATCAACAGTTATCTGGTTAAATAAGTTAAAAAAAGCCATAATCAACAGTTTAAAGTTCTATGTACAAATGTGTCAGTTCACATATATTTCCTTATGTATTATTCTGAAATTCTTCACAGTTTGCATGGGAGAAAACTAGCTCAAATATATCATATCCCTTGATTAAAATAGAAAATGTAAAATGAGTTCTTATCTTTAGTCGTTAGATCTGGAAAGACAATAATGCTACAAATTAACAAGATAAAATGGTGTCATTATCATGAGAACAAATATAATAACTAACAACTATCCTTTGTGTATTTGTTTATTGTAATCTATACTGTCATATTTAATTCTCAAAAAATACAATCTTTAAAAATGAAAAATTTATAGTTTTTATTTTTTTTAATTTTTATATTGAGGTACACAATAAAATGCACAAAACTTAGTGTACGTCTTGTTGAATTTTGACATGTGTATATACTCATGTACCAGATCAAGTTATCAAACATTCTTACTAATTTTTTTCCTCCTTCACCCATTTCACCCATTTCACCCATACCCCATCCTTCCCCTATAGCAACCACCAGTTTTTTCTCTGCAGTTATGAATCTATTCTATATTTGTTTGTTTATTTGTTTTGTTTTTTAGATTCCACATGTAAGTGAAATCATATGGGTTTTGTCTTTCTTTGTCTGACTTTTTCACTTAGCATAATATCCTCTAGGTCAACCCATGTTGCTGCAAACAGCAAGATTTCATTATTTGAGTAATATTCCATTGTGTATATGTACCACATCTTCTTTATTCACTATCTGTCATGGACACTTAGGTTGCTTTCATATCTTGGCTATAGTAAATAATGTAGCAATAAAAATAGGTGTCCATATACCTTTTCAAATTAAAGATTTTGTTTTCTTCAGGTAAATTCCCAGAAGTAGAATTGCTGGGTCATATAGAATTTCTATGTTTAGTTTTTTAGGGAAAACCTCATGATGCTTTCTATAGTGGCTGCACCAATTTACATTCCCACCAAGAGTAGGAATATCCTTGCCAACACTTGTCATCTCTTGTCTTGTTCGTATTGTCCATTGTGACCAGTATGAGGTGCTACCTCACTGAGGTTTCAATTTGCATTTCCCTAGTAATTAGTGACATGGAGCATCTTTTCTGGTGTCTGTTGGCCATCTGCATATCTTCTTTGGAAAAATGTCTATTCAGGTCCTCTGCCCATTTGTTAATCAGATTATTTATTTTTTGGTATTAAGTTGTATGAGTTTTTTATATATTTTGGATATTAGCCTCTGAGCAGATCTATCACTTGCAAATATATTCTCCCATGCAGTAGGTTGCCTTTTTGTTTTGTTGATAGTTTCCTTTGCTGAGCACAACGTTTTTAGTTTGATGGAGTCCCATGAAGCATTCAAGTAAAGGTGAACCACAATTTTTATAACAAACTTACAGAAATGTAAAGCAAACGGAGTAAAGACCCTCCAAAATATTTTAAAATTTGGGCTGTACAATTAATGGGATTTTTCTGGGAGAATCATCTAGAGTATTGTTTCAGTTGGATACTGTCTGGTTCATGTCATTTTCTTAAACAATAAGGACGTATCATCTGAAGTCAGCAGGCAGGGCAGATTTCAAAGTGTATTCTACTCTGTTACCCTCTCTGTGTCAGTTTTATCCTTCTGTAAATAGCTACTGATTCTCCAGGCACTACATCAAGACAAGGCAATGCTGGGATTCAGGAAAGGGTCACTCTTTTCATACCTGTTTCCTAAAATGGAAAATATTTTATTAGTGGTCCCACAGCATCTCTCTCCGTACTCTTTGGCCAGAATAATGTGATATTCACTCATGTCAAGTATCAGTTACCAGAAATTTAGTATCACACCATGAAAGAAGACAAGAATAAAAAACTAAAATATATTAAGACCCAAACCACAGTTTAAAAAAAATTATTTCATGAGAGCTATGCTCAAAAAAAAATTACATGAATGCTCATGTGTAATTTCAAGAAAAAATGGTTATATAAATTAAATTAAGAGTAAAATAGGCCTAATTTCAATTATACACATAGTACAGGTTTGTACCATAAAAATGGAGATTCTACTATTATGGGTCAATGGAATTATCACAAAAGTTGATTGTACATCAAGAAAAAAAAAAAGTCCCAAAGAGTAAAACTTTATCTGATCTGGATGTAATAAAACTTTTAAAGATAGAGAAATACCAAAATCAGGAATATTTTTAAAGTACCATTAACTCTAAGATGAAAAAAGAAAGAAAATCCAATTGTTTATTTATCTGTTTATTTAATTTACAAATATTTCCCAAACAACTACCATACAGCAAGTGCTGTGCAAGGCACTGAAGATACAGTGGTGACCTACGAGATAACGGCCATCTCCTCCATGAAAATTGCATTCTAATGGGACAGACCCACAAAGGAGAGGGAGAATAGCAGAGGGTGATTATTTAGACCAATGATAGCATAAGGGAGATTTTGAACGCTAAAAGTGTGAGAGTGAGCCATGTGAATGCCATGTGATACAGAGTAGTAAGGGGGAGATCTGTGCAGAAACAGCGTTCTAAAATTACATTGCTTCTTAAAGCACTTGGTGAATATGTGTTGTGAAGTGACCCTTACATTGACTAGATCTTATTTTGCCCACCTAGTCTCTTGTTTATAACATATCCAAATGGGACATAATTCCTGGAAATAAAAACAGCATTGCCTCCTGCATTAATTTGGGATCAGAACAGAGCAGCCAAGAAGACAACACACATTTGAATGAGCAATTAAACCAATGCCATTAATTAAACGCTTTCGTCTTTCACTGTAATAGGTGACACAGGAGAAATAGACACTGGATAAATTAGGTGTACCTGCATTCATAGGTGTAGCTGATTTTTGATGCCTCTTAACATCTAAGCTATGATATAAATCTGGAGTTCAAAGGAAAGATCAGGTATGGAGATAAAAAATTGGGGGATTATCAGATTAGAGATAATTTATTAAACAAGTGACTGAACTAGATAACTATAATAGCAGTATTTTAAAAAGAAGAAAAAGTCGGAGACAAAATCCTACAACACGTCATTATTTGTTGGTTAGGAAAATTAGGAATATATAACATAAGAGATTTGTAAGAAATGATCATGGAGGTGAGAGGAAATCCAGGACTGTGTGCTGCTTCAAAAATCAGGAAAGAAAATGTAGAAAGGAGAGAGTGATCAGCTCAGTCTTAAACACTGCTTAAAGGTCAGGTTGGATTAGGAACAAGAACTGACATTCAGATTTGGCAGTGTGGAAGTCATTACTGACCTTAACAATGGGAATTCTCATTGGAGACACGTAGATTTAAGCTTTGTGGAATGTTGGTTCCAGAGAGTACTTGAGAAAAGAGAGTGGAGGTGGAAAATACAGTCACCAACAGGATTTCCATAATGGGGCTGGGTAAAAATAAGTCAGCATGGGGAGATGCCTGTGCTGTCAAGGGAAATTTTTTTGCTTTTTTGTTTTTGTTTTTGTTTAAGATGAGATTAATTTCATCATCTTTATATGCTAACTGGAAGGGTCCAGCTAACAGGAGAATACAGACAACATAGAAGAGAGAAAGTATAATTACAAAAACTATGGCTGAAACTGGGTGAGAGTTTACAACTTGGGTGCATAGATGGAAGGATTGACTTTAACCAGGTACAAGAAATATCCACAGTTTTTAGCAGAGGCAAAGACAAGTAAATTTTGTGGTCAAGGAAAATGGGACTTCTCTTCATTACTTTATTTGCTCATAATAAATATAATTATCAGTTGAAAATGGAAAGTAGAGGTATTATATCATTGTTTTGAAGGGTAGTAAAATGATTTAACTAAGAAAATGTACTTGGAATACACAGAAGAACTTAGGTTTCACTGTGGTTTGAGATAATTTATTTAAAGTGAGACTATGCAGTGTGACTCAGTAATTGAATGTATCAGCATTCCAACACTCAGCAGGTATGGAAAGAGAGTTAGATACAAGCAGACTTGGAGTTTTGAGGGCACAGATTATGGTGAGAAAGAAGCAGGAGATATAAATAGATATACTACTAGAATTATAATTTTGATTATGAAGGAAAGTGGTACATGAGAGAAAAAAATGTACGGTGAAAAGTGATTAAGTTCAGTTATTTAAAAATCCATGTCAATTCACTTAAAAAAATATTTCATGTATATTTGAAATGTTCTGTGTACCCATCACTGATCTGAACCTGCCACATACACACACCTTTACCCTGAATTTGATGATTGTGGTTTCTGAACATGTCCTTGTATGCAAACTACACATAAACACACACATATATATATATTTTAACCTTTATAAACATATGGTATAATATTCTTTGTATCCTTGTGCAACTACTTGTTTTCAAGCTGAGCTATGTAATAATTTGGGGTTTTGTTATTTTATTTAGCATTCCTAACAGTGATATCCTAATGAATCTTTTTTATTTTACTCAGACTATCATATTAACCATAATTATATTGACGATAAAACATTATTTTTTAAATTCCTATTCAATCAGAAATTCTATTTTAAATAATATTTTCTTCTTGGGAGTATACCCATATTTTCTAATGAGGACTTGTGGTAATTTTGTATCTCTATATAAAGTGGTTAATACCTGTCTTCCAGAATTTATGATATTCTTTGTATTATAATATTTATGTATAGGTTACATACCAAATGTGTGCACAGTAAAAATTCTCTTTAAAAAATAGTCAATTCTTATTGAGGTTATAATTGACAAGTAATATTATGTATAAAGTGTATAAGATGATGATTTGATATACATATCAGGAACTTCCATTTACCAGTGCCTCTGTGGGATGTTTTCTGGTATGTGTTATCTTGCATGAGGAGATAATGTCAGTTTAGGGACCCCCTCAGGCCTTTTGGCCAAATAAAATGGATGCCAAGGCAGCAATACCATGGAGCAGATTAGCTGAACTCTTGACACCAATTTCTCCTCATTTTCCTCAACCCCTGCAACTGCCATTCTACTCTATATCTATGAATTTGCCTTATTTTTTTTCAGATTCCACATAAAAGCTATTCCCTACAGTATTTGTTTTGCTCTTTCAGCTTATTTCACTTAGACTGATGCCCTCAAGTTCCATATATATTGTCACAAATGGCAGGATTTCCTTCTTTTTTATGATCAAATAAGATTCCATTATATGTATGTATCCCATTTTTGTTATCCATTCCTCTGTAGATGAATGCAGGTAGTTTCCCTATCTTGGCTATTGTGAATAAATGCTGCAATTAATATAGGTGTGCAGGTATCTTTTAAAAGATATTGTTTTTGATTCCTTCTGCTATATATCCATGAGTGGGAGAGCACTATCATATAGTAGTTCTATTTTTAATTTTTGGAAGAAACCCCATACTCCTTTCCATAAGGCTATACCAATATGCATTCCCACCATCAGCATACAAGAGTTCCCTTTCCTTCACAGGCTCACCAGCACTTACATTTTGTCTTTTGGATAATAATGATCCAAATAAACATGAAATTATATTTCATTATTGTTTTGATTTAATTTCCCTGAAATTAATGATTTTGAGCACCTTTCATATATTTGTTGTCCATTTGTATCTTTGTTGAGAAAGTGTCTATTCAAGTCCTTCACCCATTTGTAAAACCCAATTTGTGATTTTTCTATTGAGTCATGAGTTACTTATACATTTTAGCTTGAACTTTTTGTCAGATACAGGGTTTCCAAATGTTTTCTCCCATTCCAGAGGTTGTCTTTTAATTCTGTTGGTCATTTGCTCTGCTCTACAGAAGCTGAAGTGCTGTTGTTCCACTTCTTTATTTATGCTTTTATTGCTTGTGCATTTGGTGTCATTTAAAAACAATCTGCACCAAGATCAATGTCAAGGTAGTTTCCCCTATGTTTTCTTCCAGGAGTTTTATAGTTTCAGGTCTTACATTTGTTTTTAATCTATTTTAAGTTAATTTTTGTAAAAACTTTTATTGCTCCAATATAGGCCTTTAATATTGCTACCCAGTTAACTGAATTCAGTTTCACAGCTATAAAAGCTAAAGAAGAGGTAGATTAAATGGAACAAGTTCTGAAGAAATCAAAGAACAGAAATTTAATTAGTAAGTCAAGAGAAGGTGGTGTGTGAGGCAGAGGAATGTCACTGCCTATTAGTGGAGAAAGTGATAAAAATGGAGAGAAACTGCCTAGATTACATAAGCTTTAGGGAAAAGGAATTGTCTTAGTTCATTTGCTTTGCTATAACAAAATGCCATAGATTGGATGGCTGTAAACAATGAACATTTACTTCTCATTGTTTTGGAGACTAGAAGTCTAAGATCACCACACCAGTATGATTCTGGTGAGAGCTCTCTTGCCTGTTGTGGATTGCCAGCTTGTCATGGGGTCCCCACGTGGCAGGAGCAAGGGAGCCTGCTAAGGCCTTATTTATTTATTTATTTATTTATTTATTTATTTATTAAGTATAGTTAGCATACTAGTTTCAGGTGTACAACATAAAGATTTGACAATTATATACACTACAAAATGCTTACCATGATAAGTGTAGTTACCATCTGTCTTCATATAAGTATTTTACAGTATTACTGACTATATTCCCTATGCTGTACTTTTCATCCCCATCACATGTTCATTTTATAACTGGAAATTTGTAACTTTTAATCCACTTCCCCTATTTCATCCATCCCCCATCCTCCTTCCCTCTAGCAACCACCAGTTTGTTCTCTGTATTTATAAGTCTGTGTTTGTATATGTTTGCTTATTTTGTTTTTCAGATTCTACATATAAATGAAATCATATAGCGTTTGTTTTTTCTGTCTGACTTATTTAACTTCGCATAATACTCTCTAGGTCCACCATGTTGTTCTGAATGACGAGACGTCATTTGTTTTTGTGGCTAAGAAATATGCTATTCTCTTGTGTACATACACCACATCCTTGTTTCCATGCATCAACTGATAAACACTTAAGCTGCTTCCACTTTTTGGTTGTTGTAAATGATGCTGCAATAAATGTAGAGGTGCATATACCTTTTCAATTTTGTTTCTTTCAGGTAAATTCCCAGAAGTAAATTATTGGTTTATATGGCATATCAATTTTTTGAGGAACTTTTCTGTAATGGCTGCACCAATTTACATTCCTTTCAATAGTGCACCAGGATCCCCTTTCCTCCCCATCCCTTGACAACATTTGTTATTTCTCATCTTTTTGAAACTAAGCCATTCTGCCTGGTATGAGGTCATATCTCATTGTGGTTCTGATTTGCATTTGCCTTACCATTAGTGATACTGAGCATCTTTTCATGTGTCTGTCGGCCATCAGGTATGTCTTTGGATAAATATCTGTTAGGTCCTCTTCCCACTCTTTAGTTGGGGTGGCTGGCTGAGAAGCTCCGTGTAGCTGCTGTAGGCCATGTTGGCAGTTAGGGCAGCTTCCTTATCCCCTGGAACAGGAATTACTTTGGCCAGGTAACTTCTGGGGTGGGTCTGCAAGCAAACACCAGGGCAAGAGGAATGGTATATGAACAATGTCAGTCTGGTGCCTGCCAGCACACCAGGCAAGCTAGGCTGAAGGAGGGCAAGAAAAACAGTGCCCACAAGCACGTCCAGTCCCTGAGCAAGTTCCTGTAGATCTGCTCCTCTGGCACATGCCCTGAAATTAGTCTGTAAATGTCTTTCATGTGTAAACTCAAGTTGCTTTTCAAACTGCTACCTCTGGGCTGGTTCTCAGACTTAGGGATATAGTGCACATGCCTTTAAAAAATGTAGTCTCAGTTTCATATAGCCCTCTGTCTCTCCTGGAGTTAAGCGCCACTGATTTTCAAAGCCAGACCACATCTCCCTGATGCAGCCTCCTAGGGCCAGAGGTGTCCAGCGTGGGGCTCGGTCCGCTTGCTCCTCAAGGAGGACCTCCAGGCCAGTGGTATCCCTTCCACCTGTGGGTTGCTGTGCTGAGGGTCTGCGCCTCTCCTGCCCTTCTTGATGTGGCGTTTTATTTATGTTTGTAGCTGTGGAAGCCTGTTCTGCTAGTCTCTGGGTCATCTTCAGGGAGGTGCATTATATGTAGCTGCAGCCTTGGTGTGCCTGGGGGAGAAAGTGAGTTCAGGAACCTACTGCTCTACCATCTCCCCTGCTCCTCTAGGGCCCCATTTAAAAGTGTAATCTCACTCATTAAGGTTCCACTCTCATGATCTAATCATTTCCCAATGGACCACTTCTTAATACCATCACATTGGTCCTTGGGTTTCAAAATATGAATTTTGAGGGGACATAAACACTCAGCCTAGAGCAAGAATGAAAGGGTTTTGCTGTTTTATATTGTTTTATTTCTCCTTAATCATGTTCTTCTTGAATATTTATTGTGTTAATTCATTTAAAAATTCATGTTAGAAATTTTTAGTTATAATACAATTACAGAAACACAAAAGTATGATCTTGTGAAATAAAGATTAGGTTTCTACACATCCTCATGCAAGCTCCTCAAAGGTTAATGTACTCCAGCTTTTCTGTTCTCTTTGTCACTTGACCAGCAGCTTGTTTTCCAGAATGGGGTTTTTCACTTTTGCATAACAGTAAAAGGCATATAGCTCAAGCTAGCCCAATTGCAATGATACGATATTAAAAAAAAAATCTGCCATTAAAATAATTTGTACACTAATTTTTAATTAATAATAGTTAATATGAGATTAATAATATCACTTAATATTCAAAGAATGCTTCATAAACACCAGGACTGCATACTCGCCAGGCATATGTATTAACTTATGCTCTGTGGTTTATTTTTGCCTTTTCAATACTAGAATTGTAACTGATAACAAGAAGTCAGTCCTATAACATAATTATAATTGACACAATAAATGAGCCTGAAAGAATAAATCCAAAGTAACATAAAACACTGCCTTAGACATAGACAGACAATAATCAACACCAGTCCAATCTGGTCAAGAAACTGAAAACACATGCTCTTTCACATAACTTAAGCTTTTGCCAGATGCTGTTTTGTTTATAGTAATAGAATTTGACAGTTAATTACAGTTAGAAAAATTAACAAAAGCACATAGAAGAATATATTCAGAAACTTTTCTTTTTGGACTGTATTTTGGGTAAAATGAAAACAAATTAAGACAGTGGCACTAACCACTTCTAGTGGTGATTGTGTTTTTCACTAGCAAGTGCTTATTGTAACAAGCAAACACAAGTCAGCTTTCATCTTCAATGAAGATATAAACACTAACGTTATTAAATACTGGTAATAGGGGGTGTACATTTCTAATATTATGTGTGAAAATATATAAAGTTAAAACATGCTTAAAAAATACTTACGATACATATCAAAAGTATAACTGTGGCCTTCAGTAAAAGAACCTGTGTGATTGTTTGATTTTGGAACTGAATTAGTCAATTTTTCAAGTAAACCACAATTTTGCTTAAAAGAATGACCTAGAGACAAACTGTGGTTATGCAGACTTAGTTATTTTCATACATTTTCTCAAAAATGAAGTAAGTTAGCCTGACACTTGAAGGAAAATGACTTAACATTTGAGCATAAGAGCAAGCATTAGAATTTTGGAAATACAGATAGGTTCTTGTATCTACCACTCTGACTTGACATTTTCCACTGCTTAAATATTTTTCTGATGAGAAAACCAACAAATGTTTTTTTTGTATAATAAAATGTGTCAACATTACACATATTTTTCATAACCCAAAGAACCAGCATTTTCCTAATGACCAATGTATTATGTTACACGATCATGCATGGATAAAATGTCCATTCAAAATCCAATAAGTCCAGTGGGTTTTAGTATCACACACTGCAACAAGTTCATAATCATATGTTCAGATTCCAGTGAAAGTAACTTTTAAGAAACTTCCATTTGTTATGTTTTGGTGTAGCATCAAAGAAAAATATCTACAATTATCTGGAAAAACATACATTAAAGATACTTAAAATGTAAATCAATTCCATTTCCTCATGAATTTTTGCATTGAAAAATATTTTTTCACAAAATTATTTGGGTTAAGATGTAACAGGTTCATATTGTTCTTCTAAAAAAGACATAATAGACCATTGTTTAGTACTATCCTTTCCAAGACAGTAAATAATCATATGTACTAAATATAAACAAAAGCTCTTTTGGGTCCTCAAAAAATTTGTTTTTCAAGTTTAACAGATTCTGGAGCCTGAAAAGTTTGAAAACCACTGTTCTTAAGAGTAGAAATATAAAACAGATACATTGCCTGTGTTAGTAGAACTCCTTTACAGTTCTATTCATTCATTCACTTTTTTCCTAACAAAGGTTTATTGAATAACTATAGTGCAGCAGCCACTTTTGCAGGTGGTGGGGTTATGGAAGTAAAATAAATAAACCACTATACTGTTTTAATGGATATTGTATATTGCTGCTCTTTTGTCCTTTCCTCTTAGTGACAGTGTCCCTTACTCTTCACCTTTTGCTGTTTTATTTATTCTCTTCTTCCTTTTTTTGAAAGTGCTTACAAAAAGCCTTGAAAACATCTTGAAATTAAAAAAATCTCTTAACATAAGCTTTTTAAAAAGTTCTTCAAATAGGATAGATTTATACAATAGCCATAGTAGTTAAAGAAAGTCATTTCTTCTATTCTGATAAATTTTACATTTGTTATACTTTATTTGACTTGCTACATTTTCCAACATCGTTATTGCAAATGGTTTCAGCTTCTCTAGTTTCTAGACACATATCTACACATATCTTTACAGAAGACTTGTCCTGCTAAGAGTAAAGTCTGAATTGAGGGGAATGAGTCAGTTTTGGAAACAAATATTAGAGAATTGATTTGTAGTATCTGATTTCTTATTCTGCGAGGGCAAATGCATTTTTAAATCAGTAGATGCGTTCTGAGAAGCAGGTCCAGAACCCTCTAAGTGGAGAGTAACAAGATGGAACAGTAAGAAAACTGGGAAAAAAGAAAGAACAGAAGTTGGTGAATATCTAGCATCTTGAAAACTAGAGCATCTCAAGCATGTTCTCAAATAGAAGAGAAAGCTTACATAGTCAAATATTATGTAAGTATTACTTAGTCAAATACTACATAAGTAATACTATGTAAGTCAAATACTTTGAAATTTTGAGAAGGAATATATTTGCTTGTATATATTAGCATTATTAAATCTAATTTGTTAAACTTCTCATTTTTATTAATTGAGCAGTTTCTTCAACTTGGCAGCAAAACATTTTTAGGTTAAGTGGTTGTCTAAAAGTCTGAGTAACTTGAGTCAGCAGAAGCCCTCAGATACAACTCTTACTCCTCTATTCAAATTTTACAAGTTGTCAATGTCTATTGATATGTTTTCATATCAATTTTCAAACTTTTCAAAATCAGTATAATATATATCCTATTTATCAATTTTTGAAAAGCAAATTGGTACTATATGAAATATACTCTGTAAAATATCTCAGTTTTAAGCAGATATTTATTTTAGAAAAATACAACTTTTTGATTTATTGGCTTCCTTTGCTCTGTTTTTTCTCCCCAGCTTATCTACTAAATTTAAAATGTAATTCTTAAAAGATGACAATGACCTAATATTACATCTTTATGATTCTCTTTATCAGGAATTTATAAAAAAGAAAAGAGCCATTGGGGCCATAAAAACATATTGACATTTATGTAAGAAAATTATCCTAAAGCAATCTGCTAAAAACTTGAGTCAAAATGTTAGGCAAGTAATAGAAAGTTAGAATACAAGATAACAATGAAGTGAATTAGCAAAATCAGTGATAACTTATCAACCAGAACTTGACAAAAGAAATATTTGCAAGGCAGATCATTTGCTTTTGAATAGTTAACTGAAATTTTTACTGTGTTAAGATTTCCAAAGTCCTACTGATACACAAAGAATATTAATTTATATCACAATTATTTTTCCTAAATAGATACGGAAAAATATTTCTGAGATCATTCCATATAACTTTCAGTTAAACCAAATATTACTGTTTATTCACAATAATGTGGTTGGGAAATAAATCAGTACTACTGAGTTGAATAGAAAATATTTCTATTTTTAGTTTTTTGAGGAACTTTCATACTGCTTTCCACAGTTGTACCAATTTACATTTCCACCAGCAGTGTAGAAGGATTCCCCTTTCTCCACATCCTCACCAACATTTGTTGTTGTTTGTCTTTTGGATGGTGGCCATCCTAACTGGTTTGAGGGGATATCTCATTGTGGTTTTGATTTGCATTTCTGTGATGATTAACGATGTGGAACATATTTTCATGCGCCTGGTGGCCATCTGTATTTCTTCTCTGGAGAAATGTCTTTTCAGGTCTTCCACCCATTTCTAGGAATTTACTTGAAGAAAACAAAATCCCGATTCAAAAAGATATATGCACCCCTATGTTTTTTGCTGCACTATTTGCAATAGCCAAGACATGGAAGCAGCATAAGTGTCTATCAGTAGATGAGTGGATAAAGATATAATACATATACATTCAGCCATAAAAAGAAAGAATCCTTCCATTTGCAAAAACATGGAAGGATGTATAGGGTATTATGCTCAGTGAAATAAGCCATGCAGAGAAAGACAAGTACCATATGATTTAACTTACTTGTGAAGTCATAGACTCATAGACACTGAGAAGTGACTAGTGGTAAACATGGGGAAGAAGCTAGAGTATGTGGGTGGGGAGAGTTCAGGGGATAAAAGGGCACAAAAATTCTCAATTATAATATAAATTGGTCATGAGGATAGTAGTACAGCATGCAGAGTACAGTCAATGTTTCTGTATCATGTTATGTTGACAGATAATAAGCACACTAGTGGGGGTGAGGATTTAATATTATGATAACTACCAAAAGGCTTCTTTGACAAAGAGATTTTAAGAGCATCAATAAATTCAAAGGAATATACTTGATGTAATACTGACACACATGCATATTATAGGCAGAGTGTATTTTGGGTGTATAAAAATTTTGAAAATTTTGCTTTCTCTTCTTTTCTTACTTTTCATTTTAGCCTTAAGTTGCTTTTCCCTTATCCTGTAATGCTCTTGATAATCTAGATCTTTATAAGGTTCACTATATTACATTGTTCAAGTCTCTGATAAAATCTCACCTTCTCAAAATTTTCTTCCTTTACTGCTCTATCAGAAACTCAAGCCGGGAGTGCAAACAAGTCAGCTTCCACATGACAATTATTTACATGTTTTAAGACAACCATGAGCTTTCTCTTGTACATGATACATATTTTTAATCCCATTATCCATTGTTTGATGATTTTAAATATTCTAACCATTCCATTGGTCTCCAAATTATCATCATACTTAAAGTAAAAGTCTAAACTGGAATAAATTACCATGTAAGGCCTGATCAGTAAAGAGCAGAATAGAACTATGACCCTCCGTCATTCTAAATGTTTGACTTTTATTATAATACTTTAAGATTTTAGTAGTATGTTTGTTAGATATATCTAATTGGTGACTCACACGGATAATATTGGAAATTTAAGTACCTAAATAATGTTGGTAAACCATTTTCTCCCTTGATTTGCAATTGTAGCTCGATTTGAATTTTTCATCCAGTGACACTATTTTTAATGTTAGTTAACATATATAAAATAACATATAATTTGACCTCAAGTTAGTAAGGAATATTAGGTTTAACGTAATAACTAACAATTCCTATTATATTTATTGTCTTAGTTCTCTATGAATTATTTTCCTGATGTGAGCTTTCTCATACTCTTACCACAATTCTGAAAAGACCTGATGAGTAGAATATGCCAGAACACCACTTAAAGAAATATACCTCAAATTATTGTAGTAATAAAATAACATTACAAATTGAATAACTATTGCTATTTATATTTGGGAAATGCTATTAATTGAGATGTTGAAATAATGAGCTTTTCATTTTCAAAAGCTCAGTGTGGAGCTTGGCCACATAATTCATTATAAAATTGTCCCCCAGGCATTTAAAAGCTGTTAAGGAATAAAGAGTGAGTGTCTTTCCAGAACCGTGAAGCTGCTCAGGCAGCAATAAGGAAATAAAACATGATTGGTGTTTTTTTCATATTTCATAATCTGATGTGCTTTAACTACCTGTTTTAGTTTCAATATTGGAGAACAACTCAAAAGAATGATCCAAACATTATGTTTTAACTGTATGTCAGAAACATTTGAGATGTTCTAAGTATATGGAAGGAAAATGTAACTCCTAAATACTGTATCTCAATTAATTTTAGTTTTTTTGTTTGTTGTTAAGGAAACGAAGTTGTGAGAGGTAAACTCAGGCAAACTGCTACACTAGTTATTCCCATGGAGATGTGATGTTATACTTTTTCAGTCAGCCCCTATCAGATTTTTCTCCTATCTTAAAGTCCATTTGTTTCACGGATAATGGGAGAAGAGCAAGGGTTTTATTATTCAAATGCAAGAAGCAGGAATAAGTTTTCTGTTTATGTCAGTTCCCTGTGCTCCCAAGTCCTAAGGGTAATGCGTTAGACACATGCAGTCAGAGGCCATGTTCACAGTGGATTTGTGGCATAACGGGAGGAATTCAAGCTTGGGAAACACAGATTATTTCAAAACAGGCTGTTAGTGAATCTGCCCAACCTTTGTAAAGAGGAAACATGATTTCTATTTTTTTCCCGGATAGAGAACAAATTTGTGTTCTGCTCCAGAATGGAGTGCACTCTCTGTATTGCACATCTTTACTACACAACCGTCCTTGAAAACGTTGGAACCTGCATTGTGACCTCGTGCCTGGGCAGGCTTAGGTAATGGTGGGCAGAAAGTCATTGTTCTGTGTGTTGCTGCATAAGGACCTGCCCAGTGCTCTTTGCGGACTGTGGGTGGCAGGCTTGCAGCATGCGGATGCAGCAGATGTAATCTCAGCGCTCCACCTGCCCCTGGGAGAATAAAAGCTGGGTAAGAATCCTATAGTCTTGTCATTTTCTGGCCTTGCTGACGCCAGCATGAACCTGCCAGGAGCTGAGCTCCTGCACTACAGACCTACGAAAAAAGAATTCTAATGAAAAGGTGATGTAGGGCAAAGAGAAAATTTATTTTCTCTTGTTTCATGGTGGAAGACACTAAAGCACATTGATATATGATGGGATTGATCCCATAGCATGAGTAAAATTGAAACTCTATAGACTATTACAGAGGAAGTTACAGATAAAAAGTCCCTGAAACAGCAGAAGGGAATGGGATACAGATAGGGGCAAGGATTTTAAAACAGGTGCAAATTGTCCATTGTAACAGGGCAGAGGGCTGAGCTTGTTTGCTATCAGTGAGATGAGACATGGGCTTCATATGATTTTTCTCTTCTTAGAAACGTAAGGTGAGACGATTGTTGTTTTGCTGTCCCGGCTGGGTAGGTCTCTCCTGCTGGTTAGGTGAAATCTCAACCTGGACAGGGGAGGGAGGGCTCTTGAATCTGAAAGGGAAAGAATTCATGAGATTGCATGAGTACAGGTAAGAAAGGAATCCATTCAAGTCAAAGTAGTAGCAAATGTAAGAATTGCCTAGCGCCAGGAAAAGTGACTCTTATATTTGTGCGGCTACACAGCTGGTAGAAAGCAAGGAAGAAGAACAGAAGGAAAGGAAAGTTCATTGAACTCCTGCTTGGCATAGGGCGAATCCCTTGCCAACTCCTATAGCCATGATCACCTGGTGTCCAATATCTGCTTGACCTGCACAGCGTGGGAACTATGTCCCTACCACCCTAGAATTTGAGTGGACTGCAGAACACTGGGTGGAGTAAGGTAATGTTCTGAGAACTCCCCAAAGCAAAGGAAAGAAGACTTTCGGGCAGGTGCTAAGGAATTTGACTGGAGGGCGGTAGTTCCAGCTGGGTCACCCAGGCAATGAGAGAATGCAAGCCCTTTCCTGCTCGGAAGTTCCTGCAGCTGCTTCCCTACTCATCAGTTAAAACAGAGAAAGAAAAGACTGGCACCAAAGGTTGGTAGGTTGTATGAAATAGCAAAGTGATGAAGACACCACTGGTGGTGGATGCTGGTGAGTGCTTGTCTTTGCCTCAGAAAATAATTCAGGACAAAGTGCAATAGACTTATGCAGCAAGGAAGTTTCATCTAAGCAGAGTATGTGCTTTAACAGGGAATGTGGGGAACCTCAGAGAAGAAGTGCAGTTGAAGGGTTTGGGGTTTTATGGGGTCTTTTGTGTAACGGTCGGTAGTATAAGGCATGATATACACAGTTGGGTAATAATTTCTTTGAAGTTTTGTCTTACGAATAGGGTTATTTAGGTGACTGTGTTGATCTGGATGCCAGCGTACTTTACCAAAGCAGGTTTATTTACAGTCTGGAGATCTGTCCCATCCTGGCTGTGATGATACTTCATTGATCAAGGGGACTGGAAGAGCAGCATACAGGTGAAGTTAAAGAATAAACTGAGCCTTTTTCACAGGTTAAGTAGACTTCACCACGGCATGACCCTTGTCCCCTTTCCCTGCTCATCTCACCATTGTTCAAATAGAAGAGTAGGGGATTTGTAATGCTCAGGGAAAGAGGAAATTTGAGCAGGTTGCTGTGCAGAGTGAGGAAGCAAAGAGGAAAGAAATGTGTAGAGCGATGTTGTTTGCTGACCTGACATTTTTGGTTGTTGAAGTAAGCCTAGTCAGTGTTCACTGTTTCTGTTGTTGTTTTTCCCAGTTGCTTACCTGCTTACAAGCCTACCTGGAGAAGGAAGTCAGTTGGGATTTCTCCAGGAATAAGACAGATGGAGGGAATAGAAAAGCAAAAGAATTAAAATGCTCAGAAGATTCACTTTTTTTTTTCCCCTGGATAATTGTTTTTTATTGAAGGGTAGTTGACACACAGTATTACATTAGTTTCAGGTGTACAACACAGTGATTCAACATTTATATACATGATAATTCTAGGTACCAGCTATCACCATACCAAGTTGTTACAATATTTTGACTATATTCCTTATGCTATATATTACATCCCGGTTACTTATTTATTTTACAATTAAAAGTGTGTTTATATATATATATTTTTGTGAGGGCGTCTCTCATATTTATTGATCAAATGGTTGTTAACAACAATAAAATTCTGTGTAGGGGGGTCAATGCTCAATGCACAATCATTAATCCACCCCAAGCCTAATTTTCATCAGTTTCCAATCTTCTGAGGCATAACAAACAAGTTCTTACATGGAGAACAAATTCTTACATAATGAATAAGTTACATAGTGAACAGTACAAGGGCAGTCATCATAGAAACTTTCGGTTTGGCTCATGCATTATGAACTATAAACAGTCAGTTCAAATATGAATATTCATTTGGTTTTTATACTTGATTTATATGTGGATACCACATTTCTCTCTTTATTATTATTATTTTTAATAAAATGCTGAAGTGGTAGGTAGGTACAAGATAAAGGTAGAAAATATAGTTTAGTGTTGTAAGAGAGCAAATGTAGATGATCAGGTGTGTGCCTGTAGACTATGTGTTAATCCAAGCTAGACAAGGGCAATAAAACATCCACGTATGCAGATTTCTCTCAGAATGGGGGGGTGAGGGTCTGAGCCTCACCTCTGTTGATCCCCAATTTCTCACCTGATGGCCCCCCTGCGACTGTGCCTGTCTTAGGTTGTTCCTTCCTTGAGGAATCTTACCCGTCTCTGGCTAACCAGTCATCTTCCGGGGTCATACAGGGAAATGTAAAGTTGGTAAGTGAGAGAGAAGCCTTATTGTATGAAAAGGTTAGCTTTTTACTTCTTTGCATATTTATGCCCTGTGGCTTCTTTGCCCAGTATTTGTCTTGAGGTGTCTTTACCACTTGGAAGAATTATGATACTCGGTAAATTCGATATGTGGCACGAATTCTATTTAAGGGTTGTAATTAGGAAGGAAGAAGAAAAGCTATAGAAGTAGCAGGCGGAAGAAAACCTGGGAAGATTGATTATTTCTTTGACATATCTTCTTGTAGAGTAACTTCAGCATGGATAGGTTTTAAACTACTAATTAAATTGTGCGCACACATTAACATAATAGGAGTACAGTTATGTAACCAAAGCATACCTGTAATTACCAGTCATCTCCAGTGAAACCAAGAAAACCAGTTAGGCACCTTAGGCATTTGTGAAAACTTATCTATGATATGGTGGATATTGTCCAACTGAACTTGAACAGTCTGAGAGAATTCAGATAAATTAAAACAACCCATTCCTGGGGACTGTTCACATCCCATATGTTCTTTTAACAGTAAATAGTCTGTGGTTGTAAGATTTTGGAGCACTACAATTTGCACTTCTCCTAATTCTTGGTTGAGTTCCAACAGTATAGATCCAGTCAAATTTGTTGTTTTACTGTATGCACAGGCCAGCTTAGATATCTCCTTCATCATTCCCATGGCAAGTCCAGGAATTGGTGGGATGAGTGCATCTACACCTGTGGTAGTGCGTGGAGCTTTGTTGGGGTTTTTTTTGCTGATCATCTTCTGGCATGAGTCTTCCCGAGAGTGCTGATGTTGGAAGTTCTTTTTCATATCGTATCTTAGTTCATTTTCGGGCTAGCCAAATTAGGCTTTGATCCTCTGTATAAACACAAACAGACCCTTTACCTACACTTTTATATGCCCTTTATATCATTGTGTAGAACTCATTGGAGGTCACCACACAGGAACTGCTTTTTTTTTTTTATCATTAATCTACACTTACATGACGAATACTTTGATTTACTAGGCTCTCCCCTATACCAGGTCCCCCCTATATACTCCTTTACAGTCACTGTCCATCAGTGTAGCAAAATGTTGTAGAATCACTACTTGTCTTCTCTGTGTTGTACAGCCCTCCCCTTTCTCCCACCCTGCTATGGATGCTAATCTTAATACCCCCCTTTCACCCCCCCCTTATCCCTCCCTACTCACCCATCCTCCCCAGTCCCTTTCACAGAAGATTCACTTTTGATAATGAGCAATAGACTATGGACTCCAAATGGGGTAGAGACCAAAGTAAGGACCTGAGAGGATTAGATTTACTGAGCATACAAACTGAAGAAGTTGAAATCAGAGGAATTTTAGTCAGGTAACTGATACTTTTTCTTTTCTGACTACCCCAGCTGTAATAGGTAACTGGTCATTTATCAGGAAAAGCTATAGGTACTTTTTACATGGCTTCCATTGAAATTTATTTTAAGTTAAACATTGATTTTTTTTCTTACATAATTTAGAACTCATACAGGCCATGAAGTTACCAGGAAGAATTAGTATGGCATCCAAAGGTTATGTGGTACCTCTGGATTGCTTATATTGACATTGCTTTTATACCCCAGCAAGAGAGGTCCAGAATTTCTGAGGGTGCATTTCATAAGCACAAACAGAAAAATACATTTGTTAAAGAACACACAGGAGTCTCATTCACAGAGTGTGGCACTCAGCACTTGGCAGAGCACCGTCTGCAAAAACTAACATCCACTCCAGTGATGGTGCCTTTCAGGTTAAAAGGAAAAAGCCCTCTAAATAGGGCAAGAGCCCCATGACCTCAAAATAAAATAGAACTGCCTCTGAGTGCCATAAAGTATATATATTGTATTCCTGCCAATGCTAGCGATAGATATTAATACAGAATGTACATAGGATTTGAGTAATGGATGTGCTTAGATAAGAGGAAAGACAAATTAATTAACTTGTCAAATCCTTCTTAGACAGCAAGAATGCAATAGATTCTTGCATAATTAGGTATTGATCCTCAGTAGTTCTAAACATCTGTTTTCTTGCTTATCTTGATGTTCCCATTTGTGATTTCAGAGGAACTCATGAATTAGAAATGATTTTCACAACAGGGGTAAATGGAGGCTGATATACATTTGTAATATTAAACAATCTTACTCTTGATACTGTATACGTGCTATAAATATAACATTCATGACATGTATCACCATTCTTTGTACTGTCAACTAGATAAATGAGGTATAGAATTGGAAGTAGTTCTGTTTTGAAAAGATCTTTAATGACATTTAACTGAATATATAAAATAAAATTAGCTTTATGCAGTTTTTTGCATTTTAATTTATAATGCCTTTTAATACTAATAGGTAATCTTAATTTTAATAATTTAAGAAGAAAATGACAAAAGTACAAATAAAATAATTTTCATTGTATAATTTTTTCAGTCAATTTACATTTTTATAGCAACATATTCAAAGTTGAAATGTTGAACACATATTTTATTTTTAAGCCTTCGTGTCATTGTGAATAAGTCCTGATAGAATAATGCTTAAGATAGGATGAAAATATGAAAGTACAAATCAGTGGAGGGAGGCATAAATGAAGTAAGATAATCTTTAAAGAACAAGATCCACATAAAATTTGTGAACCAAATTAATAAAGAAGGGCACAAGTAACTATGTGAACTTCCATGTGGAATTGTGCCCTAAGCCCTGAAAATGTTAGCAATTGGCCTGGAGTTCTGTTTCCCTCAGAATGCTGAGGGGTCACCTCTCCACGGGAAGGCCACCTGGTCCCTCTGGCCCCAGCACTGACTACAGAGCCAATTAATATTGCAGAGCTGAATCCATTATAACCATTAAAAAGTTTTTAACATTAAAAGTATAAATTCAGAAATTAACACTTGTAACTTTTTGCCAAAGTCAGTGATTGTTATACATGTATAGATAAAAAAGTTCCAGAGACAAGACTTTGGTTTGGGCAGGGGAAATGTAGAAGATAAACCCAATAGGAGAGACTGGGTTGTTAATAGAGAGGACTCCAAATGATAGACAGGTGGTGGTGTGTGAGGCGAATCCTAATCCTAACACTCACCCTAACATTTTAAGATTTTTCTTGAGATCACCAAACAGTACTCCTCCCATGCCACCCTAAACTTCTACAACCAATTAACTGACTGAATTTGAGATGTTTATTCTTGAGGTATATCCTTGACATTTGAGGTTGGCAACCCTTATCTCGTGTATGGAATATTGAGGGTTAAAATTAGGAAATAAGACAATGTTTAAGGTTTATAAACAAGAGAAGTAAATGATCACATGCGCCCTTTAGAAGCATCATTCTGACAAACATATGCAGCACAAATCAGAGTGAGAGCAAGTGTGGGTAGGGAATAGCTTCCAAGTAACTGTGGAAACCCACACGGTAACGAAAAGCTACATAGGGCAGAGCAGGTGTGTGGGCAGAAGGATAAAGTTTAAAAGCAGAAATGACAGAACGTGTTAGCTGATTTATGTAGAGGCTGGGATGAAATACCACTCCAAGTTGTGAATAAGGATAACTGTAAAAATGGGGATCTCATTAAGACATATTTCCAAAATTGAGGGTAACAAACATTGACAGAAACAATGACCCCATGTTTTGTTTGAGATATCATGGGCCCCTTCAAGGAATGTTACCCAGAAGACTTACAAATCTGACTCTTAATCTCATAAGAAAGACAAAGACTAGAGTTTAACGGTCAGGCATATAAAGGAAATAATTTGAAAAATGAAAACACAAATGAAGTATAAACAGAAAATACCATACTCTTGTAATAATTTAAATGCTTATTAAAATAATTTTATAATCTACTTTACTTTCAGATTAAAATGATATTGGTGTGTGTGTGTGTGTGTGTGTGTGTGTGTGTGTGTGTGTGTGTGTATGCACATGCATAAGTGTGCATATTTTCCTAGGAACATTCAGTACTGGTAAGAATACATTGAAACAGGCTTGTATTTAGTATAGATAATTTGTTTTCCAAAGAGGCATTCCAAAAATTTACATTCTGAGCAACTCCTTTCTGGGAATATTTTATAAATATGTTCCTAACTTGTCTGTTAATGTCGGTTACCGATTTATCTCTTGGTGTTTAGTGTCTTCCCTTAAATTATTGAACATACACCTAGTTTTAATTTTGATTGTACTACATCGTTGCATGTTGTATGTATTCATGAATATTCATATGTGTACATTTCATGTAATCAAATCTAGCATTATTTTGTTTTATGGTATTTTAAATTTCCTTATAACAGGTTTTTAAAATTTTAAGTGCATACATTTGTCTTTTTGAATGAAAAACTCTCACTAGGCAGAGATTTTTAAGAACTGTTCTCTATTTTCTCTTGTTCTTTTCTTTTTGAGCTGGGTAATTCATCTAGGGTTAAATTTGGTATTTTGTGTGAGGTAAGGTTCATAACATTGTTTTCATTTACCTACATTAAACTATTATTCCAGACTGTAAACTGTCCTGCTCAACTTCCTCTACTATGTCACAATTCATTTATAAGTTCTCAAAACTTTCATGCATTCATTCAATCAACAAATATTTATTACATGTATATCATTTGTCAGATAATATTCTAAAAGTGGAAAATACAGCAGTGAAGGAAAGATGTCTTCTACTGTACATCTTTCATTTTATTGTGGAGAAATGGACAAGAAGGAAAATAAATTAAAATTTTAGTCTAATGTGATAGTATTTTATGGAGGAAAAAGTAGGAAAATAAAGGGTAGATAAGTGGGTTTAAGAGAAAAGAAGAGGAGAAAAGTTGAAGTCATTGTTGATGGGTAACTGTCAGGACAGTTAAGTGTTGTGCTAGTGGAGAGTCCATAGAGGCCTGGGTTTGGGTTTGGAATTTGGTTTGTTTGTATTTTCAGACAGGAGGAATAATAGATGGGGCACACGGGAACCACTGTTATGCAGAAATGAGAGGGAGATCCTTGGATTTGGGCTCTCGAAGAGGTGATAGGATCTAATGTCCACGTCGGCCTTGCAATGAACATAGACTATTCACCTAAAAGAAGATAAAAAATTGAAGAATGCATGGGTACCAAGCTCTTCAGATTGATTTTATTTTCTCAGGATATAGGCATAAAGGCATGCAGTTTTAGAGTGGTTTGTTAATCATTATTCTGGCAGTAATCAAACCTGTACATTAGTTTAATGGATTATTCCAATCTACAATGGATTCCTAAATCACTTTCTGATAATTACATATTGAAACCTCTGGTAAAACAAAAATGTATTTCAGGATTAAACTTTGAATAATTAAATCAGAGCTTTTTTGTTTGTTTCTATTTCAACCAAACCAGTCCAGTGATGCAGAACTCATATTTGTAATACGAACTCTTTTTGAGGAGGAGGGTGCACTTACCATGAGTTAGGTGCTGTATCAAAAACTAACATGGAGAAATACTGTTAAGCATTGCAACAGTACAATGGAGTAACTTGTAATACTATCTCTATTTTATAATTGAGTAAAGTGAAACTAAAGAGATCAAGTAATCTATCTAAAGACACACAGAACTAATATAGTGTAAAGCCAGGATTTAAACTTCAGAAGTGTCTGCGTCCAGGGCTTCTGCTCCTAATGATTATGTTCTATTTCCTTGCTCCATTACAATCACTTCATCATTCTCAACAGAGTGATATCTAAAGAACATGATGGCACTGAATTCTAAGAAAGTGCTGAGAATCTGTAGAATCAAAACAATTGTGATATCCAACGAATGAAGAATAATCAATATTTATCTCACATTCTGAGAATGCAGCCAAATGTTTACCAATTAAAGTTTATGTTTAAATTCCTTGGAACTACAAAAATCTGACACATTTTATGAAATGATACCATGACTACAATACAAAGCAGATAATACTTGACATAGTTTATGTCATGTAGTAACTTCGGTTAGAAATAAGAATTGATACTGTATCCTTCACACTAAAACACAGTGAGTATGAGCACAAATTGTTTTTAAGGCAATCATGTATTATTTGACTTAATACATTTGATACCGTATTGCTGGTAGGTGCGCACCAACAAAAGTGCACAAATTGCCATAGCGCATTTGCAGTGTTATAAAAAGCTGTCATATTATGTGCAATCCTATCCTAAAAGCCTTCAGAGTCTGCAAGATTCACCAGAAAATATGACTTACCAAGATTATAGAGTCACTTACAACAATATTGGAACATGTTTTTCACGTCTGCTAAAGTATTTCTTCTTGAAGTGAAAATGACCAATTACATGTAGAACAGGGTAAAGAGAAAGAAAATAGGAACGTATTTTTGGCTTTGAAGAGAAGAATTAATGAGGTTAAACCAAGAATTCTAACTATGCTCCAGGAGAAGGTTAAGAAAGAATGAAGAGAATACGGGATTTTAAAATACATAATATTTAGCATGTTGTTTTAAAAAAAATATTGGATAGATTTTAATATTCTGTTGGCATCTGGGGTTGCCGATAAGGTCTTGGGGCAAAGTGAAGAGAAAAGAAGGTGGTGGGAGTCGTCATGGAGGTGCTCAAAAGAGGCCACTTTATTCTGCATAAACCTGTACTCCTTATACTGCTATCCTGCTAATTCATGGTTACGTAAGTATTGAAGACATGCGTGCATATGGCCTTCATGGCCAGGTGTCTGACCTTCAAGGCCCTTACCTAGCTCCTTACTCATGGGTACAACATGCTGTGCTTTCAAGGTTTCTCAAGGCTAGACATATCCAGGGTGAAGTAGTGGACAGCTGTCCTTATAGAACAGTAGGGAAAGTGGGGTGGGGTGGGGGTGGGGGCTTCCCTACATATTTCCTCTTAGAAAACTATCTTAAAATATTGCAATAAATTACTGTATTTTTGGATAAAGGAAATAACATTTATTATCATTTAAGTCATGTTATACCCTACTTCCTGAGTCTTGGAAGCCTTTATCATTTAACTTTGTTCCATCTAGAATTAATGATCTCTTAAGTCAAGGTCCTACTGACTATACCCTAAACCTATACAGCAAGTACCACATGTGAATAAATACAAATCTTTTTTTAAATTTTCCCTTCCTTTTCAATATAATTTGTCACCTATGCTGAAACAAGTGTTTGAGAAACTATGAACCAGATCTGAAAGATAATATTAAATGACACCACTTCTAACAAATGCTATTCAGTTAAATCCTTCCCCGGAATTGACAACCCTGCCTCTTAAGGCTCGTTCCTGCTCTTCTGTTACTCACTGTATTTTCAGCTGGTCTTCCTACTTTAATACAATTTCTCTTCCTATTTATTCAGTCATACCTTACTGTGGTGTTGACCTTACACCAGGAGGAAGCAGCGAATAATCACAAATTCCCCTGGGTACTGACAGATGGTTTTAGGATTTGGGCTTTGCTGTCAGCACTGAACCTCAGCATGTGCATAACAAAGGAACAAAGTGAAGAGGAAATGTTACCTGGATTAAGAGGCAACAAAACCATTTGCAGGCAAGAAGTGTGCTAAATCCTAGATTTTAATGGAGGTATATTTTCAGCTGAAAACTGTTCCCAAGGCTAAGCATGAAAAAGAAATACTAAATATGTATATTGCTAATTTCAGCTGCCAGACTGAAACATAAGTAATCAAAAGACACATGTAATTCTAAGCTTATTTTTTAATGTATAAAACCTTCCAAATAAACCATAAGAATTTATTTAATATATGATAAATAACCTATTAGTGTCTATATATTTTTGAAGCATGCATCACAGCCCTCATTTGTATCCACACACTCAACACTCAATAATAAAACAGAGTATTATTAATGTATAGTCAATTGAAGGAAAATTGTACTCATTTGAAATGATATTCTGAGGATTTACCAATGGAGGATAAATTTTTAGCAACAGGTATGTGTCTTTTTACTGATGTGGTCATTTTAGAGACAGACTTGAATTAAACTTTCAAATAAATGATAATGAATCTTTTTAGTTTAGTATTCAATTCTCATTTAAACTACTTTCAGTCATCTTATTCTATATGAATTATGGCAATGGTATTATAATTTATTCCCAGATCACTCTTTTTTCTTCAATCCATCCTTTATACTCTCATCAGATTTTTCCTCCCCAACACAGATATCAGTTTGTCCCTCACCTTATAAATCTCCCACATGGTTCTCAATTGCTTAGAAAAATGGACATAAAATTCCTTAGCAAATAATTTAAGACCCTTCAAAATTTGAAACTAATAAACTGTTTTGAGTATCACAGTCAATACTTGCCTCAAATATTGCATTAAACTGCTCTTAGTCCCCTGAAAATATTATTCAGTTTCACAACCCTAGCTCTTGTTGTTAGCCAGTCTTCCCACCTTGCTCAACCTAAAGATATCCTATTCTTGATTCAAGCTTTCATTCAAATGTTACATCCAACATTACGATTTTCATAGCCTTAGCATTTAGAATCAAACTCCCTTTGCTGTACTTTGAAATGCTGGATATTAGCCTCTATGTTTGTTATTGTCCCCCTCACCCACAGGCACTCAGATTTCAGTGAACACATGAGTTTTCACATAAAATAAAAAATATTGTATTATAATATTCTTTAGCAGAATTTGGCCTTATTTCTTATTCTTTTCCCAGAACCAAGCATAGTTCTCAGACATGTTTCCTGAGGTGCATATTTTGACTCACTTTAATGGAGAAGGGGGAGGGAGATGGAGGGGCCCAGACATGGTAGTCAAATAGAGATAGAAGTCATTTTGTACTCTATTTTTCCCCATTCACTTATGATATTCCTACAATACAATAATAAGAAATTTGAAAAATAGTACTAATTATAATTTAAGAATTTTAATTCAACTATGTGAATGACTTTGATATCTGACCTAATAGAACTACATAGCTTTAGATATAAGATAAACCTTTTCTGTGCTCAGAAATGAAAACTTCACATTATGGTATGGAAAAAGAATGTATTCATCTCTGTATCTTTGAAAAAATATCTCCATAATATCTAGGAAAATAGTATCTATACTATGTAGCCAATCAAGTATCATCATTGTCATTTGGATAATAAACAGATCCATGAAAAATCATATACCTCTTAGTCCAAAGAAAAAAGGCAAAATTATAATATTAATAAAGATTTTCATTAACTCAAATATTTTAAAACTAAAAACAGGACTGGAAGCAAGGCATGGCCTTTTAACTTTAAATGTCATCACAGACTTACAGACCTATTATACTTTAAATTTGAAAGTGTAACTATCTTTCCTTTTTTTAAATTGGTATTTTAACTATTTTCTCTTCACAATAAAATCATGAATATTGTATCGAAAACCCTTTTAATTGTACATAAATCTTGTTCTGATGAGCCATCCACTGAATCTATCAATAAGCATACTTGCCTATTAAAAATTTGAAAAAAAAACATTGCCTGATACAGAAAAATAATACTTAAAATGGAGTCAGGCTTATGATCAGCATCAAAGCAACTATTCCAGCTACTATTTTTTTATCTTTGTTTCTTCTAAGGCTTTCTTTATTCAACAGAATATAATAGTTGTCTTTCAGATTCTAAGGTTATATGTTAGTAGACAAATATTTTAGACCTGTACCAAAACTCTTATTTGAACTCTCTCTCAAATTTAGGTCCACAGTCCTACTATCAATTTTTTCAGTGAAAATATAGGAAAAAAAACAACAACAACCTAATAGTATCTAACAATTGCTGTAAAGTTTCCCATTGCTACCCATTAACTAAAATTCAGCTTGTGGTAATAAAACAAACAGATACATCATAAAATGTTAAAATTGCACAGACTCATTAAGAAAAACTCTCTCTGAATAAATGAGAAAACTAAATTACAGACAATATAACTGACTTTCCTGGAATCCTAACTGATAATCAAGTCTTTATTAACATTTTGCTGGTCTCTCCCTCAGCCTCACATGGCAAAAACACCAACCCAGGAAATTCCAAGTATCCATCTTTTCTTTTTGCATAAGGCTACATACATTTCTGTAGATGATCTCATAAGTCTGTCAAATGATCACACTCTAAAGTAATGACTGTACAACTACAAAAGATGCATTTTAATTTTCCTGCAGTGGTTCTTTAATGCACACATCACTTCCCCACATAAGGGTAATAAAGTTTCCACTTCTAAACCTTACAATGGTCTTACCTCTTCCTCATCTTAACTTGTCATTATATCTCACCGATGTAAGAGAAGCAATATAACAGAAATTCACACCAAAGCTGTAAATATACCTGTATATGTTTACATATTTTCTCTATCCTCCTGTTACAGAAGCACAAATATCCCTACAATTCTGAAAACAAAAGAAAAATTGCAACTCTTTCTCATATTCTTCTTTCCCAGCCCCTTTCTTTATATGGAACACATGGGTAGAAACTGAGTGTTAAATGACCTAAAAAAAGTAATTTTATTTATTTATTTTTACTTTACATTAAAAAAAAAATGAAAAAGATGTCATAAATACAATTTAATGTCCTGTTTGCTAATTGTATAGTTTCTGAAACTTCTGAATCTGGTTTTATTGCATGATTTTTCACCAGTTATCACTGGTGTTTACACCTTTTTCTGCCTCCCCCAATTTCTTATAGATTTGATTGAATGCTGGGAAATGTGAATTTCATATTATTGATTGGTATATTTTGCTGTCTTCCTAGAGTATTGGACTAGGTTTGATGGGCATTTAAGTTCCTTATGAATCAGTTCAATTTTTGAGGCTTGCAAGCTTTGTCAATGCAGACCTCATTGCGCTTTCACCATAGGGCCAGATTAACCCTACTACTAAGGTGGGACACCGGCTCGAATCTATTAAATGTCACACGTGTTTGATGAGAGCTCCCTATCTATGCTAGGTGGAATCTGAGAGTCTGCTAGCCATGTATGGGCTCTTGGAAATTTGCTGTTTCATTTTCCTGCCAATTTTTGCCTGCCCTCTGCCATTTCAACCTATGTGTGTGTGACAGTATTCAATATTTTCATATTCTAGGGAACACTACGCAGGTTTCTTAAGTGTCTTCTCTGTGTAGCTCCCTTCACCCCAGTACTCTTTCCCACAGATTTCAGCTAAGTCGGCATCCCCGAATTCCTGTTTCTCATTCCTTAACATCACAAAACCTGTTTACTCTGATTTGTACATTTTAGAAAGAGTGATCATAGGGCTGATTTTTTTTTTTTTTGTCTATTCAGGGATCAGAGTTCTGCTCTGCCTTTTGTCCTTTTTTCTGTAAAGGGTTAGTTGATATATCATCTCCATTTTTCTGTTTCCTGTGGGAGTCTTTAATTTACTTAAGGTTTAGTCACTCACTCATGAGTGAAAGAAGTCCTTACTTGAATTATAGTGATCATCAGTTCTATAGGCATACTACCAAATGCATGGTAGGAATGTATAAAATAATCTGTTAAATCATATTTACTGAATGAAAATCTGATAAAGTAAATAATAACCCTTTACCTTAAAAATATTGTTATATGCATGCTATATTTTTGTCCAATAAGGGTTAATACTGCTAACAGGTCAGCATCATGGGAGAGAATATAACTGCAATGCCCTCTGGGTGCCAATGGTTGCAGAGACTTCCCATATTCAATTTGGGGGAGACTGATGAAGTTAATGAAAAATCTAATTTAAAAATGCAATTGTAAAGTATAATGTGAAATCTTAATTTTAAAATGAAAAGTTTAGACTGCAGAGCAGCATTGGTTGTACAGAATAAGAACAAACAGGAAAAAATGCTATGTTAAAGAAATTTTTGTACTTGGAACAACATGGAGTAAGATGTTCATCTTGCAAAGTCTAGAGATAATTTTAAACCATTCCTAAACATCTTTGCTTCTTTTATTAATAAAACAACACTGAACTGTTATGAATGAAGCTTTGGGCTTTTCATTTTGATATGTGACTCTCAGAAAGAAAAGAATTGTGCTTGTATATGTGGCATGCTAATTCCTGTCAAAATTAATGCCAAATGCAAATATAAACAAAAGTTCAGAAATCACACCAGTATTTTTTCTTAATACTTTGTGTGGCCCAGATGATTATAGTGACCAGTAAGTATCATGTTATTTATGATGGTCAAATGAGTGATAGATTCTGCATTTAAGGTAGACATATACTTCCCTGAATAAACTGGACAGTTCTGATGGGCCCTGGATCCTCCCTCTACCGGGGCATCATACTCATTTTCCCCTAAAACACTCTCAGTAAACTTGACTTTTTTCTAAATCTTGCTGCCCTAATTTTGTACCTCTATTTAAAATTAATCACGGATTTAATTAACCTCAAATACCACCCATAATCCAGCTGTCAGTGCCAAGACTGAATAGCAGCTGGTTATACAAAACAAAGTGGAGCAGACAGTGCCGCAGAGCATTAAAGGGTGAGGAATGATGAAAATACAAGGTGTAAAAGGAAATACCTCTAGGAATAGAGAATTATTGTGAGAGAATAATGGTTTTTGTGTTACCTATCTCAGAAGTACTTTGTATGATCAAATTCCACATGTAATTATTTGGAAGCTCTAGGAAATGCAGGCATACTGTCCTAGTGTTCACAGCAAGTTCAATGTCTAAAGGCTATTTAAGCAAGGTGGACTGTATTGTTGCGCAGCACATATTAGGCAGAAACACAGTGATACTCAGGCATTTTATGTAAGCTTCATCCTTTAAATCATGTACAACTTTTATTTTTCCTGAAAGGAATACCCAATACTTCAAACCATGACTCTATCACTAATTATTATAGTTTAATGAGACACAGAAGAATGAGAAAATTGCCCCAGGTTCAAAGAGAAATTTGAAGATAGACATTGAATTTTAATTAACAAGGTCACTAGCATTTTTTTTTAAAGTTGTCACTGTAATATTAATATTCATAAAATGATATGTGAAACCATATTAATGAAGCATAAACATGAGATTCTTATCTTCCAGAATGAAAACATTCAGTTTTGCCCCCCACAACACAACTATTTATGAACATCAACCATCCTAGAAAATAGAATTTTTGCCTACATCATAGTATTTTGGTAAAGAATTAATTTTCTAATAGGAGAAATTTATTTCCTAAAATGCTGTGTTGCTCTTCTCATGAAATATTCCTAAATAGGATTGACTTCCAAGAGCAGCCATAAAGCATTATAGCTAAGAGTATCTGCTCTGTCATTTACTAGCTGTGTGAGCTTCCAGACTTTTAATTACATGTGTGCCTCAGTTTCTGTATTTATATTCTGTTAAAAGGGAAAAGAAAATTATAATAGTATCTAACACATCAGGTTTGCTGGGAAAGTCAAATGAGTTAATATATATAAAATGCTTAGAAAAGCACCAAGAGTACTATTGAGTGTTCACTGTAATTATTATTGTGATTATCACTGCCGTTGTTTTTGTTACTATTGTAATCATTACAATGAAGAATAAATAGTTGGATCCTGCTTCAACTTAATTATTAATGAAAATAACTCTAATTAATAATTTATTAGCCATAAATTATTAATAGGAACCAGAATATTTTCACAGATGTTACTTTATTTACATCTTCCAGATCCCCTCTGAAGTGGTTATAGAATTGAATACAAATAAAAAGCATGAAGTATTCCATGTACTTTAGAAACTAAAGAATTTAAAAATAACCCATGATGTATGTATATATATATGTGTATATATATATTCATTTAATTTATTTATATCCAAATCTGACCATTGCCTTCACTTAGTGGAAATAAATCCTCAGGAATACACTGAGGTCCTGGCTCTCAATAGGTAGTAACACCAGACTGGTCTTTCTTTGCAAAGGGGAGGAGGTGATGTAAAACAAAATAGTGAAACAAAAGAGTAATTTTAAAATTAGGATATATAATTCAGTGTATTTGCTCTGTTTGATTCAGTGGTCTTTATTAAAGTGCCAGATAGATTTCAAAGCTTTTTTGTATTTTTACCAGATTTTGGGAAAAGTTGCATAAAATATCTATACTTTCAGAAGGGAATGGCGAAAAAAAGAGGGTTAATTAATAGTTAATCATAGGTTCAACTGAAGTCAATTCAGCCACAAGCTTGTCACACACTTCAAAAAAAACCTTTTTATTTTTATAGATTTTTGGATTTCAAAATGTTGGACAAAGAATAGTTTACTTGGTTTTCCTCACCATATACACTGAGTTCATTTTCTTATCAAGAATGTTTGCTCTTTGCCTTTAGTCATTCACTTTTTAAAAAATTCTTATATATGTGCACTTTACCTATGATATATAATACATTTCATGACCTTGTACATCACCGTCTCCTTAAAAATATAAAAATCAATTAATTTTTCCTCATTATCCCCAGATCTCACTAGCTGGCTAACAAGGCTAACATATATAGAATGTTATAAAATACCTTAAGGAACAAAAATGACTGATGCTGTCATATATCTGTTAATCATGGATCTATCTACCTACATATTTACTTTTCATCTTCCAATGTACTTATTTATTCTTTTTAACTGAGTAATGTAATTCCACTCAGAAGTTCTAAAACTTAATTTCCAATCATTCTACATTTGGATATATACATTCAGGAGAACCAGCAAACATCCTGAAAAAGCATGATAATTAGTGTATTTTTTATAAAGTGGGGCTTTCTTCTCTTAGCCCAACTCAGACCATCAAAATGACCCATTAGCCAAATTAGAAATTAGAAATTTAAAAAAATTTTCACAAAACTATATTTTCTATAAATAGAGATTTTTATCCCAGAAGTACATTATGAGTGCACCCTCCTAGAGTACTTATAGTATTGAAATGATGGGAAGGGGGATCTGCTGCATATATCCACTCCCCAGTCCCTCCAGTGGCTTGTCCTTGATGACAAGTCTTTATCAACCCACCTAAACAGGAATGGTGAGCAAAGTACCAGCACCGGCAGCTCCTGCCCATTGTATCTGAAGTTCAAGTTGTGTCTAATTGTGGTCATTGTTCATTTAGTCATTTAGTAGAAGTTCCTCATTCCCACATTGTACAGTAGTTACACTAGGAATAAAGATACCCTTTTATGGCAGTTTGCTCTTTTGTTTATGGTGGAGAAAGTTAGTAGGTTCCCCTGTTCATATTCTCTATCTGTTCCCAAATGTTGTGTATATGAAAATAAGATAGAAAAATCTCTCCTGTGAGTGCTTTATTTGGCAGCTTTATTTCAAGAAATACACAGGGTTCTTATTTAAATATGATCTAAGTAAATATTTGTATCTTAACCTTTTCCAATTCTCAATGTGTTCAGCATTCCACTGAGAGCAGCCAGATACAGAGCACATTTTGAAGACAGTGAAAGCTTTGGGCTTTAGTCAGGACCACTGAGAATGTAAAACAAAATACAAATCAGTTCCCAAGACTCATTGTAAAGGTGTGATTTTCATTCACAGGAGAAAATATTGAATTTACTTGCATAAAGTCAAACAGAACAACTAAAAGTGCTGGTTAGAAAGCATCAAATGAGCACTGGGCATATATTATACATGGAAGATTGGTAATAGACACATTTTAAATCATTCAGTATAATTTTCAAATTCCTTCCATACTCAAACAAGTTTCAGTGTTCAGGGATCATGCCTTCACCTTTGCTTCTAAAGCACTAAGTGAATCCATGATAACTCAATAAATAACAATGAAAAAATTTGCTGTTGGGAGGACACTAGATGAAACATTTTTTTTCTTATTTTTATATCTATAATTCATTAAGCTGTAGTTTTAAGTCATCAACAGACTATTCCTCAAAACACTGTGTAAGAAATTTATACACAAATAGTTTTTAGCTCCCTTTTTCAAAAATATACTCTAAATACTTAAAAAGAACCATGTTATTGTAATGTTCCCTTTTTTTCTGTACATAAACTAGAGGTTCTATGAAGGAATGATGGCTGAAATTAAAATAGAAAAAAAATGTTTTAGCTACCATTTAAATATTCCTGATTATTTTAGGTATAAAATATGAGGTAATAACAAAATCACATTTTAATTATATCAGTACAATTTAGATGGAGTTTAAAAATATTATCTGAATAGCTGGCTCCTAATAGCTGTATCTGGAAATATGCAAGAACTAAAGAGATGGAATATAAAGTAGTACTATAAAGTATGCATGAAGCTTCCCAGAGCTTGCCCAGACCTATGGACAAGAGGTATGAGAGGAGCACAGAGGTAAACTGTCATTTTAATCCCATGATATTATACCATGAACGTGACTTATTATTGACTCTGGTCATCTGGCTATAATGAAGATTTCAGGTTTTTCCACTTTCCTCTTTCTATGTTGTACTCCTGGGAAGGACACACTGTGCATCCCTCGCTGACAAACTGGGGAGCTATGCTCAACTATGTCAATAGTGGTGTGTCTACACGAGTTATTTGGAATTCTTCTGTTTGAGAGATTTGTCTCTTTTCCCCTATTTTGTATATATTCAAGCACTGATTTGTATCAGTATAGACTCATAAATATTTTATACTGTGGCTTATAAACCAATCCTAATTTATTCATTTTCTTGCTCCAATTGTTTCAGGTTTGGCCATTGGAGACGCTTTCATACCTTTCGTTGGCTCCCATGTCCCTTTGACAAACACTCATCATCAGCATTGTAGGCTGCTTTTGTTTTTTTATTTCGAGTGCTTCCATGCTTTCTAGGACCACAAGGTGCTCCAGGTTCATCTTGAGTACTTCCTGCCCTAGAAATTGTGTGCATGTTAATCCCTGCAAAGTAAGTTATGCCTGCCCATAAAACTAACTTAAAACCTGTATTGCAATACAAGAAGTATAAACACAGGACTGAGTAATTGCTTTTTGGCTCCTTAAAACAACTATAAGCAAAGTAAAGATTGTTATTTGTAATATTTCACTTGTGTTTAGCACAGAGTGCCATAGTGGTACCAAATGTGTAATATCTTCACAAAACATATCTAAGAAAATTCCAAAAAGCTGAATTTTAGTAGATAATATATACCCTCACATGGCCATCTAATATTTGAAAGTATTTGTCAAATAATATGTAGTTACCTTTTATTGCTGCAGTGTGCATTTTGACCTTGTATATTTCCTCTTTCCCTGCTTTAAAACAAAGTCAGATGGTGAAGTGGATTTTAGTGGTGCAAACTGTTTGTTAGATATTCAGTAATCTTTAGATCTCATTTCTAAAACTACTCAAATACTACTGATCTAATTATTACTGCTGAAAGCATTAAAAAAAAGTAATGGCATACACTCACATTTATACGCATTCACACAAACACACACACATAGACATACATGGAATATAATGTGTTGACCAAAAAGAACCTAAAGCTTTCAAATGCTGCAAACTACATCAATGACTGGAGTATGTCTGATAAAATTATCTGAGCGGGGAAGAGGAAGGAGAAAGCATTCTGAAATAAGGCAAGAGGAAGATTTATTGCACTCCTGGGATTTCTTGGGTGTCAGGAGGCCTCATCAACAGTGAGGGAGGGTCACAGGGAACAGTGGCTCCAGGAATAATGTCGTATCTATTAACTGAACCGGCTCTAACCCATTGACCCTGGTGGACAGTATATGACCTGGTGATAAGGAGGCCCTGTGTAAAGTGAAAGGACTATCCCACTAACCATTTTGGACCCAAACCCTTAGACACTAGCATCTCTAAAAGAGTCCCATAAAGACTGGGGAACCATTTCCCTACTTCAGAAGAAAAGTCAGTCTCAGCAGCCAAAAAGAAAGTAAGTTCAATTCATGCAATATTTATTGGGCACTTAGTGTATTCCAGACTTGGTGATATACAGTGGGGACACAGTGATAAATAATATGCCCATTGGCACTCAAGTAGCATCTTCTGCTTGAAAGTCAGGCACAGTGTGATATCCAGAAGCTGCCTAGAAAAAGAAAAACTTCAATTGATGTCAGAAATCAAATACAGCATGTGCACTGGCCTCTGTAAGGGCTCTAGTGGAGCACAGAGGTAAGCTACTCTGGTGCAAGTAACACACACCCTGACTTGAGCAGAGCTTTGATTAGTTTAGAAGAATGCAGTCCGTGTGCTCAGTATTGCCACAATGTGAGTCCCCAGTAGCAGTATGGACAGGAGGGGCAGTGGGAGAACCTAGCAGAGGAATCAGTGGGCTGGTGAAAGGGTATTGGGTACATATAGTAGAGGGAGAGGAAATGAAAAAGTTAATAACTCATAACGTTGCACCAGGTGGGAGTTAAACCACTAATACAATCTCTGTGGGAATGATATATCCTTATGCTGATTAGGTCTGCATCAGGGCACCAAAGTATGATGTCACTTGGAAACCATTTTGAAAAATATAGAAAATGTGTATAATTAGCCAGAATGTAAGCAGACTTAGAATTTAATGTATAATTGCTTTTTAATATGATTTCATATACTTTTATATGAAATATCAAGAAAGGTATCTGAATTAATCCAGGGGTCCCTTGATAGTAACATCTTTTATTATATTACTTAATTAATTTGCTGCAGGATGATTCTTATGTGAGTAACTAAACCTTTCAATAGTTTCCACATCTGAGCCACTGTTTGGAATTTAATATTATTAAAACAATGTAGTTAATCCCAGTATTTAGTTTTTGGAGAGAAGAAATTGTCGCTGGGTCAAGGAAGGTGTTAACTAGTAATTGGTTTTGGCTGGAAAATCTGTATCAGCATGCCCTCACCTTCCCCACTGGAGTGCTGATACCAGGATGACCTCCAGCTCACCCAGCCGCATTTCAAATGCACAGCGCTGCTGGCGAGCAGCCTGTACCTTGTGAAGCTCCCACAGATTAGTTTTGCTTCCTGGGGAAATACTACTTATCACATCTGTTTTCAAGGTTGTTCAGATAGAAAACACTTTCTTTCCCAGTGCCTACATAAGCCACTGTGAAATATGACTTTCTCTAGCAGATGATATTACTCATTCCTTTTTTTAAATATTGACATTAACTGCCTAATAAGGTTTTATTCTTAATTATGCCCCAAAGGGGAATAATTTGCACAAATTTGGAATTGTTTTACATAAAACATTAACTTCAGTATTGACTGAAAGCTAACAAACTAATTGCTCTAAGTTCAAGGCACTGAAATAGCAGGGAAGAAAACTTGTCTCTTTGGCTGGCTCCAGGTATTTGTGCTTGTAAAAATGATTTTACAATACTGGAAAATGCATAATATTTTTCCTGCTATAATCACATCAATTTCATAACTAGACATTTTTCTTTTTAATAGCTTTGTTTGTAAACAGAAGATTTAACTTCTGCATAATTATTAGAAGAGCTTTAAATCACTAAAATTACTCTATGCAATATTCAATTTCTGGTCAGTATTCACTTAATAATCTAAAAAGGTTGAAAAAGAAAAAATATGTATATAAAATTGAGATACAATATAAGGCTTTGCTGAAGGAATAATCCACACCATAAATATGTATGAAATAAAATTATCACAAATAACTGAAAAATAATAATCCCTCCATTTTCACTGTTTTGATTGATATAATTGTTATATTAAATAAGAGAGATATCGTTATGATTAGAAAGTTTTTGTGCTTGAAGATATCAGAAAATATCCATTAAATTTAGTGATATTAGAATGATGATATCTGGCCATTTTATTCAGTTGCTGTTGCTTCAGGAGGAGGGGGTTCCCCAGTTGACTCAGGTGCACTCTGAATTTGGTGAGAATGAATGAAGACAAGAGCAAGTTGTAAGGGCAAAGTGGTTCATGCCAAATTTATTCTCACATGGTCACCCAGCTAAGTACAAGCGACAAACACAGCTCAGTCTCTCCTGGCTCTGGGGCTGCTCCCCTCGTCCAGCAGCAGGTTCAGTCCTCTCCCTTCATAGCACTGCTTTCTCTCTCCGCTCCCTAGGCCCTCTGCTCCCCTGCTCCCACCACTCTCCTCCACTCTCCCATTCTCCTTCCTTCCCACCCCTAGCACAACGAGGAACTCTGTGGGTGAGTCTCTGTGGTGACTGGCAGATGCCCAACCAGTTACTAAGTATTTAAGTAACAGGAACTAAGGAGAGGAGGGAATGGGTGTTTCCTCTCCACCCCTCCTCTAGGCTGGTACTCCATGGCTGACCAGCCACTCTGTCCCCAGTAAATATACTTCTGCCCACATATATATGCAAACAGGCCCTTTATGTACACAGTGGGCAATATCAAGACCAGGTGAGTATCCTGGTCATAATTTCCATTTTCTCTACAGTTGCCTAAGTCATTATAATACCACCCATTTCCCCCAATATATCATTCATGGATATTCAAGTCAGCCCTAATCCTACTTTTACCCTCTCCTATCATTAATTACTATCACTAAAATCAACACATTCTGTATTATATATTATGTATTTAGTTGGTCTCATTCCACCGTTACAATGTAAACTATTCAAGACTAGTGGCTATTTGTCTCCAACATTCAGCACCGTACAGAACACATGAGGCAATTCAACAGGCATTATATAACTGAATGTAAATGAATTTATGTAAGATGCTTGCTGGTTTTTCAGATTGGTTAGCTGATTTGCATTTATCATGAAAAGGACACTGAAGAGGGTTGGGGAGACTTATTTTGGGTTTAGAAAGAGACATTATAGAATTATTAGAGTTTGTGCTCCAGTGACCTCCCATTTATCAATACATAAACAATTTATTGTTCATTATTTTCCATGAATTTATACCTTGTGTGGTTAACATTAGACCATAAGGTACTTGGGGACAGCAATTTAACACTTCACTATACAGCCAACTTTTCTATAACACCTATCATGTTGCCTGATTCAAAATAGGACACAAATCATATATTCTTATTAACTATGCCTATTATAAAAGAGTAATTCAACTAAGCAAATATTGAGTACTTGTTCAGTCCAACACTATGCTCATCCCTGCATATAAAAATTAAAGCTAGTTCCTTCTCTTACAGTCTATAACCTAGATGAGAGAGAGAATAGTTATCAAGGAGTCAAACTATGTGGTGATAAGCAATGTGACTGGGGAAACTAAACCAGGCTTCTTTGGTGTAAGAAAGTCTCCTTCAAAGTACTAATGTGCATGCTCTGAACTAAAGAACAATAGGAATTAGATACTTTAAGCCACTGATGTAAGTTTTCTAGATGAAGAGAAAACCATATGGAAAACATTTTAGCAAAACAACACGATCAGATTTGTATTTAATAAAATATCACTGGCTGCATTTTAGAGGATAGTTTGGTGAAAGTCAGAACAAAGTTGGTGAAATATAAGGCTGTTTCATAAAACTCCATAAAAGAAGTAAGGTTGTCTGTACTAAAAAAGAGTAAAACCAAGAATGAAGACAACAGGAAAGATGAGGCACTTGTGAAAAGAGTCTTAATAGGACTTGGACCTTCTACAGATATGTAGAGAGAAGTATACACATATTCACCCTTAGAGATTTCTCACCACTGTATCTTCAGTTATCATCTATCTGTAGCATGACTCAAAAAGAGAAACCTTTGAGATCTTCCTCCCTATTTTGACTTGTGTGTATATATACATATATATACACACACACATATCTATATACATATCTATATCTATCTATCTATCTATCTATCTATCTGCACAATTGTAGAAGGACCAAGTCCTATTAAGACTACCTTATTACTGCTGCCTGAATCTGTCCTTTTCTTTCCATTCTCATTGATAGTACTTGAGAACAGGCAACCTTGTATTTGATTAACTTCTGTCTGACCCTCACCAAACCATTCTAAGTGGAAACTTAAGAAACCAGTAATAACAACAGCTATTTCAAAACACCTTTCTTCCCAGATAGAAATGTGAAAAAGTAAATGGGTGAATCTAAAAGAGACTGCATAATACTGGAAAATTAACTTAATGTAAATTTCTACATGGAAATAGCATGATGCTTTATATAAAAAAATTGTAAAATCAGAAGCCATGAGTTTGAACCCTTTTTTCTTTTTGTGTCTCCTTAGAAAATTTAGTTCCTGTTCTCAACAATAAAATGGAAGCAATTATACCTGTGCTAAATAATAGGTTGCTGCAGGATGCAATGTACTAGTGAAAAGCAGCTTATGATGTGGCAGCTGACATAATTTCTCTCCAAGACTTGTTAATATAAAGAGGGACATAGTTGGTAGCACTGCCCAATTCACTAGGAATGATCATGGATCTATGAGAAGGTTGGAATCCACACCAATTACTGACAATTCTATATGGTTTTCCAAGAGACACATCTAAAACAGAAGGCCACAGAATCGAAGAAAGTCAGAAATGGAAAAAATACACACCATGCAAATTCTAAATAAAATAAAGATGTGGTTATAGCTATGTGAATGTCAAACAAAATAGACTTTAAGGAAAAAGCAAAGATACTGACTAAAATTATAGTCAGTTTATCATGACCATAATTATGTAGGAAGGAAAGTATACCAATTTTAATTTATTTGGCACCTAGGAATATAGCTGCAAATTTTCTGCTTAGACAGAGATTCTGTCATTTTTAGCAAAACAAATACACCCTAACTCAAGTAGAAGGAAAATGTTGGGAAGCTCTGACTATCTCTTAAGGCTAAGTGGTTGGGAAATTAGGAAAACAGAAACAGTGATGCTAAGCTTCAACTACTCCAGCAAAGACTATAACCTAAGATCAGTCAGGTTACAGCTGGGCACTGACGCTGCTGCCAGATGCAGCTACTCACATCACTAGATGCCCTTAACCATTCTGTAGGATCTGTTTTGGTGAATAAATTGTGATATTAGCACCTGAAAATGGAGCCAAAAATCCTGATTACCAATTGTTTCTGGCTAGAAATAGATGATGATAGATTGATAGGTAGATAGCCAGATAGACAATAGATAGATATAAAATTTACCTAAATAGACACTCAATGAGAAACTTTCAAAAGAAAAAGAAGTATAAAAGTAACAATTTGCTGTTCCAATAACAGAATGAAAACTTCCTGTGCAACCATAGCACGAGGCTAAAATATACAATTTTCTAATGGCATTTACTACTCTGATGGAGTTCAACTTCTCTTTTCATGCCTAGCCCTAAATGAGATTTCTGACTTATTGATTCATCCACAAGGAAAGTGGCTGAAATATCCTTAAATAATTAAAAGTGTAAAATCCAATCTCCAAAGAATTAATAGGTTGTCTCACATTTTCTCCCACTTTTATTGAGCCACTTTTGATATGGAGTTCTGTGATCCTTTGGCCTAAAGTAATCACAACACAGCAGCTGGCAATTTGACAGGACAAATGACAAGCTGACAGCCACTCTTCAAACAAGCATAGACTGTATTTCCAGTGCTTAGCTGAATTTGACATTTAATTTAAAAGGTATTAAAACATAAGTTCATACACACACACACACACACACACACACATACACACAACACGTACAGGCCACTGTTATACTATCAATGTTGTCTTACCTACGCCCCCCCATACTTCTGATGTCCAGAAGGCATAATTTTTGTGAGAAATAAATTATGGCTCCATATCTGTAAATCTTGACAGGTTTAAAAATAATGTACTGTGACTACTTAAGTACTAGTTTCTCTCATTGGTACAAAAAATACTGATACAAAGTTAAAATAGAAGAGGAAATTGCTGTAAGTACAAAATTACTGTTGCTATAATTATTTACCATATTGGACAAAAGTATGTATGAGTGTGTGCATGTGCACACAACAATGTGATAATACACACATTTATATATAGAAATTTTATATATAGAAATCATAAATGTCACAAAAGCATTGTGTTATTTCTATTCTTAAGAAGGAAGACCTTAATCTGCTCATTAAAATTATTTACAGAAATAGAAATAGCATTATACTTCATTTTACAGAATAAACACATATGTAAATTCTTAATGAAACCGATTTAAAGATAGATTAGGTCAAATACAGTGTCACTGTGTTCTCAGTTTAATCAAGTTAAAAGTATCAGATTGATTAAAATGGCAGTTTTCAATATATTGTTTTTCAGTATACTGTTTTGCAGTATTTTGTTAGGAAATAAGAAAGATAAATATACTTTTTAATTATCTCTTCAATTCCAAATTAGTTAATGGATTATGAGAAACTGCTAAAGCTAGAGTTGTGGAAGGAGATGAGCCAAAGCCATTAACTGAAACCTTTATTATACCTTTGCAAAGTGAGAACAGCTCAAAAAGTTTCCTCTATGTAAGCAGAAAATTCTATAGGATAGATTGGGGAAGGTAATAAAATGTGGTTTTGTTTTGTACTAAAAATTGTTCACTATTCAGATTCTTGAAAGGCATAGAGAAACTGAGATCTTGTTAATCACAGGATTGCATGCAGGTTAGTTAATATTGAAATTGTAATTTAGCCTATAATAAATAATCGAATATTCATTGAGTAAGTTAGTAAATGGCCATTAGTTGGCCAATTTGGGTTTAGCAAGATGATAGAAAATAAAAAGAATGAACTAAGACCTTGGTAGAGTCACTGGAAAATTTTCCATTGATCAGTGTCTTTCATTAAATGCAATTCAAACATTTCTTTTCTTTCATAATATTAATTTCAGCAATGTATCAGGACACAAAATCACCATTCAAGTATCAGTTGCATTTCTATACACTAAAAATATCTGAAAAAGAAAGAAGGCAATATTTTATACAATAGCATCAAAACTAATAAAATATTTCAGAATAAATTTAACCAAGGAGGTGAAATATTTGTACACTGAAAAGTATAAAACATTCATGAAAGAAATTGAAGAGACAAGTAAATAGAAAAATAATCTGTATTCATGGATTAGAAGAATGAATAGTGTTAAAATGTTCATACTACCCAAAGTAATCTTTTTGCAATCATATGCAAAAAGAAAAAAGTGAGAGGAATTACACTTTCTGCTTTCAAATTGCATTACAACACTATAGTAATCAAAACGGTATAGTACTGGCATTGAAACAAACATACAATGTAACTGAATAAACAATGCTAACATAAACTCACACATATAAAGTCAACTGATATTTGACAGGGATGCCAAGAATACAAAATGGGGAAAGGACAGCCTCTTTAATAAATGCTACTTAGAAGACTGGTTATCCACATGCAAAAGAATGAAATTGGACTCTTATTTTATACCATATACAAAAATCAACCTAAAATGGATTTAATACTTAAACATAATACTTTCAGTCATAAAACTCCTAGAAGAAAATACAAGGAAAAACTTCTTGTCATTGGTCTGGGCAATGAATTTTGACACCAAAGCACAGGCAAAAAAACAAACGTAAGCAAGTGGGATTCCATCAAACTTAAAACTTTAAACAGCAAAGGAAAAAATCAACAAAATGGAGAGATAATATATGGAATGGGAGAAAATATTTTCAACCCATGTATCTGGTAAGAGGTTAATATCCAAAATATATAAGGGAGTTCTACAACTCAATAACAACAACAAAATATTAAAAAATGGGTACTTGAATATCTTTAAAGAAAACATACAAATGGTCAACAGGTATATGAAAATGTGCTTGGCATTACTAATCATCAGAGAAATATGAATCAACACCACAATGAAATATTACCTCAAGCCTGCTGGAATGGCTATTATTAAAAAGTCAGAAGAAAAGAAGTGTTGAGGATGTCTAGCAAAGGGAACTCTGGTACACTATTGGTGGGAATGTAAACTGGTGCAGCCATTTTGGAAAACAGTATGAAAGGTTTTCAAAAAATTGCAAATAGAATGGTTTACGATCCATTAATCCCACTTGTGGGTATGTATCCAAAGGAATTGTAATCTGCACTCTCAAATTCACTGCAGCATTATTCACAAAAGCCAAAATATGGAAACAAACTAAATATCCATTGGCATGTCAATGAGTCAAGAATATTTGATATATAGGTACAATGAAATATTACTGAACATTAAAAAAGAAGGAAATCCTGCCATTTATGATAAAATGGATGAACCTGGAGGAGATTATGCTCAGGAAAATAAGCTAGATACAGAAACACAAATACTGCATGATCTCACTTGTAAGTGATATCTAGCTCATAGAAACAGAATAGGATTTTGGTTGCAAGGGGGCTTGGTCAAGAGGGAAATGAAGAGGTGATACCAAAGAGTACAAAGTTTCAGTTACGCAAGAGACATAAGTGCTTAAGATCTAATATAGTGCATACCGCCTATAGCTGACAATGCTGTATTGTATACTTTAAAATTGCCAAGAGGGTAGATCTTATGTTAAGTGTCTTACTGCACCCATGAAATAATAATAGTAAAAAGGGGGTAGTAGGAAACTTTGCAAGTTAAATATGTTTATATCTTTAATGGTGGTAAAGGGTAGCAGTATATGCCACCTCAAAATAGAGCTGTTAGAAGTTCAGGACATGCTGTGCCAAAATATGCTGAATTGGTATATTGATTATTTTGAGCTATAGGTACTTGAAAAACAGTAAATGCAAGAAGAGGCTGTCTTTGAACTCCCCCATCTGCCTAAACAGAGCCTCCTAAAGAACTCAGTTGTTGTAAATCCCCACCCTGGGAGTTTCATCATCCTTTATCACAGGAGAGACTGGATGTCCATACCACACCCAGGGAAACTGTCACAGCTACCATACCTCCCATCTGTTCTTCTAAAGACTCATTCATCTTTCCTAGAAATCATTTACTTTCCTCTCCTAAGGGGTCTACCTCCCTTGTCCCCTTCCCTATTAAGATTGTGTTTAATTCTGAATTCTAAACCACCTGGGGAGGCAGGTGGTTACTGTGTGTCTTCCAGGTACACATGATGTGTACATGTTAATAAACTGCTGTTCGTTTTTCTCTTGTTAATTTGTTGTTTACTGTGGGTTCTCAGCTAAAAACTCAGAAGGGTAGAAGGAAAATAATTTTTCTCCCTCTATAGCAGTGATGGTTTCACTCTTCTATATATTGAGCCACAAACTCAGACACTTATATACACGAAATTTGTATAGCTTTTTACATGACAATCATCCCTCAATAAAACATTAAGAAAACATAGATCATACCATTGAAATGGATTTTAAGAGCTATGACCTTGTATATGACCTTAAATACTCACCCCAAAGACAAATGACTACCTTTAGACTGTGATATGACTTTAAAAATTTGTATTTGAGTTTAAAAGAAATAGTAGGTAGATATAAAACACTCAGGCTTCATTTCTGGAAACTGAGGCTGATCTGTGTCACACTGAGTTGTTCTTTCCTTTCCATCTCTTGTCAACCTGAATTTCCTTCAGTCTGAAGGCAGAAGGAAACCTTAGTCATCAACATAATTCCCTTCAGTCCTCCCAACTATAATTGCTAACATATTTTGCACATATGTAATGATTCTATAAATATTTGTAAGTAAATTATTAAGATTTAAAGTCAAGGAGATTAAGAAAGTGACACCATGGGCAGAATGTCAAAATAGGTGTATAGTAAAATTTGGATAAGAGATTGCCACTCACAGATTGGCTAGGACGGTTCATGGCATTGTAGTAATGGGAGAAAATAGACATGATTTTTATTTTTTTCAGTGAAAAGGAGGCCAAGAATAAGTCTTCTTATTATGGTGACACAAAACTCAAATATATACATCTATGTGTTGGAAATACGTATTTACTATTTCTCACATGACAAAATGATTCTACATGTTATTAATTTTGGTGCTTACAGTAATCTTACATAAAAGAGATAGCCACTTCTTATGTAATCAAATCCTATTATATAACTTATTCAAAGAAGCCTTTGTTTTATATCTTAAATCTAATTGCTCCCTCCTTCCATGTGACTTTACAATATATTGAAGACTTCTATTTTAGCAATTTTAACATATAACTTATTTTATTATTATGTGCTCTTATACTGTGTATCTCGCGGATACAGAATATGAGCCTTAAAAATATTTATTTTAACATAACTGGTCTATTGCATATTAAATGAACAATGAAATGTTTGTTGAATAAATGAATGGATAGAGGAATTATTTTGTCTCATGTGAGGTTGAAGGGAATAACTTCAGTTTATAATTAGAATACGTGTGCTACCTATAAGAAAATAAGAAGGCTTAGATAGCATGCTCTACATTTACAAAATAAATTAAGAGAAAGTAAAAGTGATTAATGCAGTAAGTATAACAGTATGATATGTGCTGTTGCTGCTAGTATGGATTATGCAGCCGGCTTCCTCTGTTAATATTCCTTTACAAACACCACTCATTTTTGCCTTCAGCAATATCCAACAAATGTTCATTTTTAATACCTAGTAGAAGAGAAGAGATCTGGATTGGAGAAAAGGGCTTGGAGGTAAATGAGAAAAAAGATCGTGGTGTGTATGCTCCTTTTGTCTCACCATGAATTAAACTTGGGTAGTTTAGACTGAAGAATGAGGGCCCCGAGTTCTCTGAGTGCCTCAAGGAAAATGACTTGAGTCTCTAGACTGACTGTTCAGGTAACTGCCTGAGGCGACAAGCTGGTAAGAAGCCCTCCTCCTCCACGGAAAACTGCATCACACTAACCCAAAGCAGGAAAGGTCCTCAGAGCATGGGGAGGTGGCTTCCCTGGTGTCCATTTACGGTGGGAAGTAGCTGTGGCAAAACTTGTATAAGCAGCCAGGGAAGCAGGCACGGGCAGGTGGAGGCTGAAGGAAGAGAATAACACCAGAGTAACACAGTTTGAGGACCACAGTTCACACATGGTTGTGTATGAAGAGCTCTCTGGACACCAGATCTCAGTACAGGACCCTGAAGGGAAGAGCCTGCTCACATCATTCCACAGGTCAGGGCTCTCAAACCGAGAGTCATGTGAGCGGATATTGGAGGACCCAAGTGAAATTGGAACCCGTAAATTTGCCCCACCGGGCAGAGTTATGTAGTTCTCCCCAGCAAAGCTCAGCAATGGGGAAAAGCTTTTGATTAGAGAGGTCCAGTTTGGGAGCGTGTTTAAGTGAAAGCAGCAAAGAGCAGAGGAAGGGAATCGAAGGTAAATGTCGCCTGAACGGCCAGTCATGATGATGAATTTGGTTAGGAAAATAAAGTCAAGAAGCAAATGATAATCTAAAAATATATGGAGGGATTTAAAGGCTGAAGTGAATGAAAAAATATATTTAGTGGAGATAAGTGTTTGTTATCAGATAGAGGGATTTCAAATTAATGGTTTAGAATGCAGTTCAGTTCAGGTAGCTAATAAACCCTGACTGTGGCCTCAGGCATAGTTTACTGAAGGAAAATAAAGTGCAAGTTATTGCCGTAGAAAAGATGAAGAAATTGTGAGGACACTGAAGTTACTCAGAAGAAGGCAAGAGTGGGAAAAGAATAAAACAAAGGGAGTCATCTGCTACAGTCTCCTCAGAAGGCTGGAATATTTCTGCATGTAGATGATGTATTGATTAAGAGAAATTAACCGTGACTGTTTTAAAACAATCCCAAAATTCCATTCACTAAACTTCCCTTTTCATTCACAGCTTAGTGCCTCCAGGGCAATGCAGCTCTCTGGGGTCCTGTCAGGCCCTTGGGCTGTTGATCAGATTTGCCCCATCTGGCTGAGAACTGAGAGGAAGAGAGTAAGGAGAAGGGAGTGAGACAGAAGTGGAACATTTCAAGTTTGTTCAAGTCATAGCTGGAACTCAGTTGCTCCCACGTGATTGCAAGGGAGCTGGGTCACATAACATAGTTGGTGTGTTGTAAAGAAAAACACTTCTATGTGTCTCCTTTACTCTCAATACTTCACTATGATCACCAAATGTGTATGGGTTCCCCCCCCCCACTCACCAAGCGCTTCAGTGTCAACAGCTAGGTTGTCTACTTCTGATAGTGTCTACAATTCAATTCACTTCTGATAGTGTCTACTTGAAGATAGCATCAGATCCTACAGATTAAGGGCTCAAACCCATCAGACTGCCCCCCAACCCCTACACTGGGGTGCCAATCACAAGTCCAGGTTGTCACCCATGCTTCCGACTGGCTGGCTATAAATCAGAGGTCCCCCAATCCTGTCCTCAATTTCAATTCATTTGCTAGAGTGTCTCACACAACTCAGGAAGACAGTTTACTTACTGGATTATAGGTTTATTATAAAAAGATAAAACTCAGGAACAGCCAGACAGGAGATGCATAGGGTAAGGTATATGGAAATGGCATGGATTATCCATGTCCTGTCCCAGGGAGCTGCTCTCCCGCACCTTCATGTGTTCACCAATCCAGAAGCTCTCTGATGCATCTTTATGAAGACTTCATTACAAAGGCATGGTTGATTAACTCATTGGCCATTGGTAATTGAACTCTCTATCCCTATCCTCTTCCTGGAGGTCAGGGTGGGGACTGAAATTTCTATCCTCTAATCATACGGTTAATTGCCCTTGCAATTAGCCATCATCCTTAGGAGATTTCCAAAAGTCACCTCATTGACATAACGCAAGTATAGTTCAAAGGGGCTTGTTTGAATAACAAAAGACATGCATTGTAATTATCAACAATTATTTGAGCTTATTACATAATTTTAAGATTTAGCACTGTTGATTTTATTATTAATATCTGTAAACAAGGCACAATTATTATTATTATTTTTTCCTTCTAAGTCAGCAAATCATTAGGAAAATTCACCATGAGTCCATATACATTCATGGGTAAACATCTGATTTCTATCAAGGCCTAAGAGCAAATCAGAAGTTATTGCTTAAAAATCAAACAATCATCTGAAGAGGAGGGTATGGTTTTTCTCCCAAATTTGAGTGGTTTGCACTATAATATTTGTATTAGGGTTCTCCAAAAGCTCCCCAGGAAATTCCAATTTTCCACAGACAAAATCTGGAGTAGCAGGGTCCTAAGCCCACCTGTAATATCTGCTGTGGCATCCTGGCACTGCTGCAGCAACTTTCTTGCTGTGGGCTGTGCTCACAAGTGGAAGTGCCATGGCTTACCTGGGGAGTGGGTCAGAGTAGTTCCCTCAAAAGTGGTCTGTATTTGCTTTCAACATCCAAAAATTTTCACCAAGATATTACTGTGGACTGTCTTATTTCATCCTGCTCTAAACCCTGGATCCCAGAAACTTCACTGAGATAACAGGCCACTGAATTTTCTGAAATTTCTCTTCTACTTTCAGTTCATATGTGTCATGATAAGGCATCAAACAGCTGATTTACTCATCAGGTTCAATTAGCATAATGCCATTATAGGCAACAGTGATGTCCTGTGAAATGCCAGAGAGACATTCTGTGGAATGTCGAGATGGTTGAGACCTTTGAAGACTTTGTATGGCACAAATCAGGAGAATTTACTTTGAAGATGTTTAGAGTGTTTACCAGGTAAAAGTAAATGGCTTCTGGTTGTGTTTCATATAGAGAGAAACCATTTACTGGTTCCACAGTTGAATAGCCATTGTGAGGGTCTGTGCTGAATTGCTATCTGGAATTGTAGCTGCAACTGGAGTCACCACATGAATAAATTATAATAACTCAGCCATTTTTCAAGATCAGTTTTCTTTTCACACAAGCCAAATAGACAAGTTAAATGGGAATGTGGTAGTCATGACCATCTCTGAATCTTTAAAGACCTTGACTGTCTTAATCCCTGCAATAACCTGAGGAATGACATATTGTCCTAATGAATTTATAGAAACAAGACAAAGTCATATTTAATCCCCTGTCCACAATAAGCTCCTATTATGACTGGTTGACTATTAGTGTCATATTAGAGCTGATGTCAACTAATCCACAAATATTTTTATTATTCTACCTTCATTGCTAAGACACCCTGATAAATGACTTCAAATTCAAAGTTAGAAGCCATGAGAAGTTGTGGAGGTAGGTTCTGAAGAGCATCTCACATGGGAAAACTACTTCAGAGGAGGAAATTCAGGCAAGAGATGACTGCCGTCTTGGACAGAAAAGAAGGGCTATTTCTCCTGACAAAAAAAGCCATGAAGTTTAAACATTCAAGGTCCTAAGTGTCAATTGCATGTTTTCATTAAATGTATTGCAGTGAAGTGCCTCTGAGGCTGTAAGTATGGGTTAAAGAATTGTTGACTGTGTAGCTGAAACATACTGGGAGGTGAAACATCTGGTCATGCAATTTATGTTTCTCGTACCTGTTTGAGTTCAAAATTATATGTACATTTCCCTTAGAGATTGGTGTTTTGAGTCCTTTCTTTTCTTCCCTTGGCTTTATGAATCAGCCTACAGATTATTTATTACAGATTCTCAAGTTGCAGAGTCACTGTAAGTGTCATACTCATGTTTTCAGTCTCTCAGAGACTATTAATATGCTGAGTGAGTATAACATATTTCTTTGCACTAAGTAAAATATAATTCCCTAGTTTAGGAATGCCTTAGGCTCCATGTGGTAATCTCACCACACGTACTTTGAGCACCATATGCTTAGATCTAAGTACCAAGTAGTATATCACCTTCTTTCTGGCTAAGAAATGCTGGAAGTCAACTTGGGCCTCACTCACAGATATCAGTAAATGCATGAATGCCTCATTTCCTAAAATGTTTTCCTTATTCCCTTCCTTACCATGACACCACTGGCATCTTTCCAAGTATTAACCATTCTGATTGGTGGCATTCCTGTCTTTCTCAATCAGTGATCCTGCCTTCATACAATGTAAGTCAAATGGTCATAAATTCACCACTGTTAACTTTGAAATAAATAAGGCTGTACCAATCATCAAGAATCAAGGTTGTAATTGTTGTGTATCTGGATGTGTATTCTCTTTCAGAAAACCCAAGCTTGCCATATGATATAAGAAGAATCATGACTTAAGCGGAATTGATATTTTAAAGTGATCCAAAACAGTAAGTCCTCTAAACGCATTCTTTTACAACATGACTTTTAAGTTTCAATGTATTCTCTTTCTTCCTTCAAGAAATATGTAATAATACTATTATCTCTAACAAACTCTTTCATCAGTGGGAATGTCAACAAATTACTTATAGTGCAACTGTTAGAGGCATTTTAGTATGGAAGGAAGTCTGTTTGGAAGAAACTCAATCAATTGAGCTTTCTCTTAATATCACTGTTAGAAGAGTGCAAGCGTTTTTGCCCTACAGAAAAACGATGGCATTAACAAGACATTTAATTAGTAGTTTCACAAATACTTAGAAGTAGGAGCAATTATTCTTTCAGTTCACAGACCTTGAACATGAATATGGGGGCAAGAAATAGCTGAGTCTGTTTTCTGGGGTGGGGTTCCAGGCAGGTTAACGAAGGTGGTAACAACAGAAATTTTTCAGTCCTTTAATCCCTCTTATGCCCTAATCTTTATAAAAGAGTCAGAGTTTATGTTTTTAATAGGAAAGAGAATTGGGTGTTAATGTCCTTGGTTAAGGGGTGTCTCTATTCCTCCCAAGATGAGAGCTGCTTACTGGATCTAACCTTGATAAGTCTCTGTGATGTGAAATAAGTACAATAGGCTTATGCTATGTTCTGAATGCTTGTACTTCTGCACCCCAAATTAATTTTGTATGTTGAAATGCCAACTCCTAAAGTGACAGTATTAAGAGGTGGAGCCTCTGGGAGATGATTAGGTGAACGAGGGCAGAACTCTCATGACTGGGGTTTGTTCCCTTATAAACAAGGTCTCAGAGAGCTAGCTTACCCCTTCAGATCTCCAAGTTACACATAATTATCATGAGCAAAATTTGAAGATAAAGGGGAAGCTAGTTGGACTCTAGAAAGCAAAACATTCTCTGTTTATAATATGAGAACATTATGCCAAAACTCATTGACAGAGTCCATTACCATTTTCCTTAAGATTTCTTAGACTAGTTATAGATTAGTGCTACCTTGGTTTATCGAATAAACCAAAAGGGATACATACATGCACATACACACACACACATATCTCTGACTTTATGTCACATACCCTGAATGGATAGATTGGAATGAATTGGATATTATGTAAAAGTAGATCATTGTTACAAGAATATGGGAAGTTCCTATCTGTATTCCAAAACATTTTTTGAAGAGGAAGTAAGTGTCATCGATCAACTTATTATTTGCATCTCATGTAGAGATATTTCAAAATGATTCTAATATTTAAAACTAATATCTAATATATAAAACTCTCTAATATGAACAAATCACTTCAGTTTCTATAAAAATAGAGTAATTTATAACTTTTTATAAAGTAGCATCTTTGAAAATGTGAGTGCGGCTTTTGTTTTTTTGAGCATGCTCTCTCATATGCTGTCAGCATCCAAAAACAATAAAGAATAAAATACACAAAGGTATATAATGGGGGATTCTGATATTCTACCAGCTCTTAGACAAAATAATTGAATAATCAATATGATGTGAGGCTAATCATTGGGATCAGGAGAAATGATGAATTTTCAGGGAATTAACTTTAATTAATTTTATCAGATCAAGACATCTGTAAAGGTGTAATATAACTTATAAGTCATAAAGGATTTTTTTTGCTTTAGGTTCATCTATCAAAAGTTTAAAAAGTATCTTATGGACATTTCAATGTATCCCCTTTCTTTTTATGGCTATTAGTAGGATTCTGGTATTTCCAAAGAAGCATCAAATATAGTTATATTAATTTGGGTCTAGTCACTACAGGGTCAAAAACAAATTGATTGCAATTATAAGCACATTTCCAGTTACTGATTTTTTTTCACGTATTATTAATTTCTTTCACATGGAAGATGGTGGTTTTACAGTCATTAAACATTTTGCTTCCTTTTCTGACTGGTTATATTTAATTTATGGTGAATTACATTCCCTTTCTTGTTTTCACATAGATTTTTACATTTTGTTTCTGTCTCTTAGAGAATTGTCTGAAAAAAAATTAATTGACAAAAATTGTTTATAGATTTTTATTCAAATAGTAGTTTCTATGCCATAGTTTCCAGGTTAACTTAGGATATTTTAAAGCTCTTGAAGGAATCATTTACATTTTCTTAATTATTTTTAATTTTAATACTAAATTCAAATTCTATTAAAGTTGCTTCTGTTGCTGGGCAGCTGTGTCTGGGGAGTTCTTTCCCTGCACAGTAGGTGAAACCTCAACCTGGATGGGGGAGGGTTCTTGACTCTATATGAGAAAGAATTCTTGAGCAGGTCTGATGAATGTAGGTAATGAAGGAATTCATTAAAGTTAGAGAAGCAGTGAGTGGCAGCTGCTTTGTAGGCAGCAGAGAGTGAGGAAGAACAGAGGGAGGAAAGGGAAGCTCAGTGAAATCTTGCTAAGCATGGGGCACATCCCTTGCCAACTCCTGAAGTCAGGGTCACATGGCATCCAGTGTCTGCTTGAATCTGCACAATGTGGGCACTAAGCCCCCACCACCCCAGGATTGTGGATTTGGGGTTGCTGCAGAGCACTGGATGGAGTGAGATTATGTTCTGAGAACTCAAAGGAAAAGAAAGGAGATTTTTAGGCAGGCTACTAAAGAGCATGATCATACAGCTGCAGTCCTGTCTGGGTCACCCAGGTGTCAGGAGCTTGCAAACCCAAATCAGAGATCGCAGTAGGCCTTCACTACTTGTCTGAAGTAGGATAGAGAGAGAGAGTGAACACTTGTGCTTAAGTCTAGAAAATAGAAGAAATAGTGATGTAACAAAAATGCTTACCACTGGAAGAGTGCAGAGACAAAACACAGTAAATTGAGCAGTGAGAAGGCTTTGTACACACTCAGAAAGGGAAGTGCAGGCCACCTTAGAGAGGAGGCACACTTAAGGGCTTAGGATTCTGTCTTTTAAGGCTTTCAAGAATGGGGCAAAGAGTGGCAAGGGCATGGGGTGCATAGGCTTTACATGTGGTCTCATGATGTTTCACTCCGATGAGCGACATTATGTCACCATCCACAGTCAGTCCTCTAGATTATTTTGTAAGATAAACAACACAAGGAATTTAGTGATCATGTCATAGTAAATTTTGAAAGAATATTCTCAGTGGAACAATCTGCTACATTTTCTTGCTAACCTCTCACTTGGACATACAGAGGTTAAGGGGGCTTTGCAGTTAGCACTGAGTAAAGAACACTTTTCCCCTTTACTGTAATCTCTCCATCTTCTCCTTTCTTATTTCTCTATAACTTCCTTTCCCTGTTTGTAACTTCCTTCTCCTCCTCATTCCTCTTCATCTCCTCCTTGTTATAGGTGAGTTGTAGTATTTAAATAAATAAAAAAATTTAGAAACACTATATGGCCTGAGAATGTATCTGGATAACAAAAATTTTAATTATGAACAGTTTTAACTTCTAAGAGCTTACATGGCCACTTCCATTGCTCACTGTCAGCTGCAAAGGAATGACCTTGGCAATCATTTTTTTAATATCATTTGGTGATGAAGACTGTAATCAGTATCATCACTGAGTGGTAATATAAAAGTTATTAAAATAGATAAATTTAAACCATATTTAGAAAGTTATAAGCAAAATTCAGAAAAGGAAGAAAAACTATTTGAAGAAACAATATTTACTGGTGAGGAAAGGAAGGCAAATTATAAAGACACCTGAACCTTGTGAATACCAAGGCAGACTTAACTCAGTGCTCCGTTCATGGGCTGTGATTCACAGTTTTGCTAGAGGGGGCAAGGCTTGCCAGAAACATGGTTGCACAATTGGTGGCAAGGAAATCTGGAGAAGAGATACATATATTTAGCTTTCTCTGAATGGACAAAAAAGCATGAATATATTTCTGTCTATGTGAATATTCACCAAAAGTTGAGCTTGGCAGAGGAGGATTTTAGTAATCAAGTGGATAGGATAAACCCTTTGGTGGATATGTTAGCTTCTTTCCCTAATCACCCTAGTCATTACCTAATGAGCTGGCTAATGAGCAGTTGCCATAGTGGCAGGGTTGGAGGTTATAATGGGCTCAGCAACATGGACTTGCACTCATCAAGGCTGATCTGGCTACCGCCAAAGCTGAATGGCCAACCTGCCTGAAGCAGAGACCAACACCGAGTTCCATGTATGGCACCATTCCCCAGGGTGATGAGCCAGCCACCTGGTGACACGCTGATTAAACTGACCACTCCCATCATGGAAGAGGTAGCATTTTGTGCTTACTGTGATGAACACTTACTCTGGATCTAGATTTGGCTTCCCTACATGCAGAGCTTCTGCCAGAACTACCCTCTGTTGACTTACAGAATGCCTTGTCCATCATCAGGGTATTGCACACAGCGTTGCTTCTGATCAAGGAATTTACTTCAAACAGAAGAAGTGAAACGGTGAGTCCATGTTCTCCACCATCCTGAAATGGCTAGCTTGATAGAACTATGAAATAGCCTTTTAAGGACTCAGTTACAGCCTTAGCCAGGTGGCAGTATCTTGCAGGGCTGGAGCAAGGCTCTCAGGAAAGCTGTGTATGCTCTGCATTAGCATCCAGTATATGATACTGTTTGTCCCACAGCCAAGACTTAAGGGCCCAGGAATGAAGGAGCAGAAGTAGGAGTGGCATCACTCATACTATTACCTCTACTTCCTTACTGGCAAGTTTTTTGTTTGCTGTTCTAGTGATCTTGTGTTCTGCTGGGCTTAGAGTATTAGTTTCAGAGGAAGCAGCACCTCCATCAGGAGAGCAACTGGTCTGATCTTACATTTTGTCTACTTTATTGGAACCTTTAACATATTAATCATAGTTATTTTAAATCTTCTGGTAGTCCCAGCATATACATCATATCTGAATCCAGTTCTGTTCTCCTTGTCTTTTGACAGGGTTTTGATATCTTGACATTTTGTATGCCTCATGAGCGTTTTTGTTGAGAGTCCTGCATGTTGTGTATAGCATAGTAGAACCTGAGGTAAATAGTATCTGAGTCCTGAAATAACCAAAACTTTCCTTCTGCTAGACTTTTAGTGTGGGGCTTAAGTCATCTCATCAGTAGGTGAGCCTGTTTGGGATCTGTGGCTCCTTACCCGCAGTAAATCACAGGGTCTAAACTGCTCCACAGGGTCTAAAGTGCTCCATGGTCACCTGGGTTTAAGGTGGAGGCTGGTTTATCAGAGTATTTTCTTACTCTCTATTCTACCTGCAGTTTTATGTCATCTTTCGTGCTGGCCTCACAAAGACTCTTTCCTGTATGTCTCCCAGCAATATTTCACTGTTACTTCATATTTATGAGTTTTGTGGTGAATGTGGGAAGTGTTCTAGTACTCTGATATAGCCTTAGGCAGTTGCTGTGTACTTGTAGAGAAATCTCAGAAATCTTGCTCCTCCCCAGCACTAGTTATAAGCCAAGACATATTCCTGTCCTATCCTAGTGCTGGAAAGCTTTCTCTTTCCCCTTTCCTCAATTGCAGTAGGTTTTCAGCAGAGCCCAAAGGCAGCAGTGTTTGCTGCCACTTTCCTAGAAGTTTTAAGTTATTTTTTGTTTCTTATAGATATTGGGGAAATGGATCTGGGCTGAGTTGTACCTTTACTATAGCCACTACTATTCCCAACCCAAACCTTCCCAAAGTAATTTCTTTCAGTGATTTATTTTTATTAAGGTCCTTGCGTGATCTATGGAAAGATGTCTGCAAACTATATGAAAATTCCCTTGGATCTACAAATCTACAGTCATAGAAGTTCTTTTCCTTCCTTTTATTTTTTGCTATCCCTACTTGCCCTTTACCAGTTCACTAACAATTTCTGCTCAAAGCTTCTTACTGGTTTCCAGGGGCACCTGCCCCAGATAGGCAAGTATTCATGTTCTGTTTTGCCCTGTAGGCACCTGTTTTTCCTTAAATTTCAGATCAGTTAGTTGATCTGTGATATCAGCTCTCTGATGGGTTTAAAGTGAATGTGAAGATGGTCTGACTTTTTTATTGTCATTGTTGTAACACTGGGAGCAATGCCTTTTTTAAACTCTACATCCCAAGAAGAAAACAGAAGTCTTTTGCTTTTTAAAAAATCTTCTGTACCTTTCAATCTGATCGAACTGTGAACTTGGGTCAGAAAGTTTTGGAAAGCTTTATCTTCAGCTCCTCCAGTTAATTCAGAAATCTTTTACACAATTATCTGATCTACTAATTCCTTTATTTTCAGCAATTGAAGAGAGGACTGCATAGGATCTTAATGAAATAATCCTAGCTTTGAATTGCCATTATTTATTTCACAAGCCTTTAAACATTGTCAGGAATTTGAAAGCAATTATTATGTCTTGAATTTGAAGTTTCCTGAACAGAACCATCCTTCCAAGCTAAGTAACAGAAGAAAATCTAAGAAATGTTATTTCTAAAGACTGTTAAACTCAACAATTTAATTTAGGGAAATAATAGGACTTTAGCTCAGAGAAACTATTACATTTGCCAATATGATCACATTAAAATAAAAAGAATATCTTTGATATTTGCTCTTCTTTCTGCTTTCAAAAGATTATATCCACAGATGTAAGATGTGTTATTTTGTTGTAGCATAATATGACATTCTTTATATTATGGATTTTTAAACTGGATTATTTCTTCTCAAAATTATAGCTTAGAAAAATGGATTTATATTCAGCCTAATAATCATTAACAGTCTCCTAATTTACACTATATACAGGTGCAAATCACATTTGAATAATCTTTCCACTGGAGAGCTGACAAGTCTATTATTTAGTATTAACAAGATTAGAGATCATATAACATTGATCATATAACTGAGCTTAGTAACATTTTGTTCAGTTTCTTTAATTCCAAGACCATGAAAAACTCCAAAGAATCTTGTGAATAATATTTTACTGCATATGTTAAATTGTGTTGGAAATCCTACACTATAGTATTTGCCTTGAAATTTTTAAAACTGGGTCATCCATACATAATCAATGTACTAGAACATTTTATTCCCTAACCATTGACCAAGACTGCCTCTGTTCACCTCATCTTGACTAAACTACTTCTTCCTGACTCCAGGGCCTTGACCTCCCTTTCCTTAGCACATTTAGAAAATTTATGATAGTAAATTATTTCCCTGTCTCCTTGAAATTAGGTCTTTAAAAAAGCCTCTTGTCAATTTTATATCCCAGGATTGTCTTTCTCATGGACTTAACAGCTTTTCTTTTGAAATATTATCATCAACCATGATAGTTCCCCTCTGTCCTAGATTCTGTAGGAAGGCCAGAGCTTAACTTCAGTGAGCATCTTGCTCCAAATTATAAAACTACCTCCTGTCATACAAGTAGCAGAAAATTTACTTTCCTTTGGACAAAGGCAATTAGCAAACACAGATGGCCTAAAATCTCCCCTTCATCCTGGATCTTAAAAAAATCCTACTGTCTTTTATTTCAGTGGAATTGAGCCCAGACAGTTCTGACAATGCTCCCCTATTGCAGTAGCCTTGAATGAAGTCTGTCTTGCCTGTCTAACTTTGGCTAGGGCAATTTTGCTTTCATATCCCAAAATAAATAAGTAACATATAAAGCAATCCCAGACTTACAAAAGTCAGTAATATTAAGATCACAAATCCAGTTTCTGAATCCAGCCACCCATCAAACAGTACAGATTAAAATCTATATAATGTTTTCAAATCTACACAATATAGGTAAATATTCAAATCTTTCCCAAAGTTGATTTACCATTCCTTGATAAAAATCAACATAATTCATATACCCATTTAACTTTTGCTTTATATAAAGCAGGTGCTTTTGTCAATTGCATTGTGTTTATTTTTGCTTGGATCTTCACAAAATGTCCTTTTAATTTCCTTCCATCTGTCACTAGAAACAGGGTAGATATCACCAACAAATTTCTCATTAGTTACTCCCCAAGGTAACAAATTTTATTCACTATCAACCTGACTATATTTAAAAAATAGCAAGTTAAATGTTGAAATCCCCATATTCTATGATTTGTCCTTGATGATTTGTAATTTTTTTTTTTAGATAATTATTTTTTATTGAAGGGTAGTTGACGCACAGTATTACATTACATTAGTTTCAAGTGTACAACACAGTGATAGAACATTTATATACATAATTCTAGGTTCCAGCTATCACCCTACCAAACTGTTACAATATTTTGACTATATTCCTTATGCTATACATTACATCCCGGTTACTTATTTATTTTACCATTGGAAGTCCGTCCTTTTTTTTTTTTTGTGAGGGCATCTCTCATATTTATTGATCAAATGGTTGTTAACGACAATAAAATTCTGTATAGGGGAGTCAATGCTCAATGCACAATCATTAATCCACCCCAAGCCTAATTTTCGTCAGTTTCTGATCTTCTGAGGCATAACAAACAAGTTCTTACATGGAGAACAAATTCTTACATAATGAATAAGTTACATAGTGAACAGTACAAGGGCAGTCATCACAGAAACTTTCGGTTTGGCTCATGCATTATGAACTATAAACAGTTCAAATATGAATACTCATTTGGTTTTTATACTTGATTTATATGTGGATACCACATTTCTCTCTTTATTATTATTATTTTTAATAAAATGCTGAAGTGGTATGTAGGTACAAGATAAAGGTAGAAAATATAGTTTAGTGTTGTAAGAGAGCAAATGTAGATGATCAGGTGTGTGCCTGTAGACTATGTGTTAATCCAAGCTAGACAAGGGCAATAAAACATCCACGGATGCAGAAGATTTCTCTCAGAACGGGGTGGTGAGGTTCTAAGCCTCACCGCTGTTGATCCCCAATTTCTCACCTGATGGCACCCCTGCGACTGTGCCTGTCTTAGGTTGTTCCTCCCTTGAGGAATCTTACCTGTCTCTGGCTAACCAGTCATCTTCCGGGGCCGATTTGTGATGTTTTGACAAAAACACCCCATACAATGATTTTATTTTCGATAATAACTTTTTGCTGAGATTGGTAGGGTACCCAATACTTTAGGCTAGAATCTGTGGAGAGATGCAGAAATGTGTCAGAAAAAAGCAAACATGCTAAAGAAAAATATGCTACCTTACAGGTAACTTGCCTCAAATATAATCCCTTGAAATCATTAAAAACAAAATAATCAAGGGGAATGCCTTTGTTATTTCTGTTGTTGATTGTCATTACAAATTGCTGCATTTTGATTTTGCAAATTCAGATGTACAGTTTAAAAATATACTTTAGAAGGATCATTGATGTATAGTGAAACAAAGAAATAAAATAAGGATGGAAGGGAAGGAAGAAAAGGAGGGAGAAAAGGGGAGAGAGAAAGGGACACAGTTTAGCTAGGTACCTGTTTAACTACTCTTGCCTATCTTGTAACCAAAAGAAAACATGCTTTCTCGGTACTTATGCTATAAATTTCTTAATTCCAGGCTACTATTAATGGACACTGAAGGTATAATAGATATTAACTTAAACAGGTGATTTCCTTGTGCAGTAAATTTCTACATAATGGGCAGTTTTTTCATTTTTCCTTAGATTACCGTTTATTTACCACAAAAAAATTTAAAATTCACTTTTTCATATTACATATTAATATGTGTTTCTTCTACCAGTTTATTTTGCCTATTTGCCACAACGCTAGCTTTTGTCACTAATATCTATTTTTACATTATGACTTAATCTAGATCTCATTATTTAAACACTAAAAGTAGGAATAGGAGAGGAAGTGTCTTGAAGAACACATAGTTAGGGAAGGGGCTTCAAGTTTTATTCTCTACTGCATTTCTTAAGCATGTTACTGACCTCCACTTAGATTAGAGAGGAAAATAAAATATATTAAACTTTCATATCACATCAAGTGAGCATTACTTTGGTCCATCTATATCAAGCTTTTAAATTTTCTTTTACTCAGAATAGAAAGCTTTGTGTTTTACGTGAAGTTGTTTGATTGAAGAACTATTTATGTTTCAGGTTATAACAATGGTAAACCAGAAGTTACTTTAACAGATCAATTGCCTAATAGTCAAAAACTTATTTTGGAACTGAAATAGAGAATTAATAGTTTTGTTTTCAGTCATGGATGGAAATTTTCTATGAGCAAATATGCATTTGAAAACAATCCCAGAATCTATAGAAGATGTTAAAAGCAGCCAATAAGCTGCTTCTCAAAGGAGAGGTCATAGCATACCTTTCTGACTGTATTGAAATAATATACCATAAATATTTATTGATATTTTAGGAAGTGTCACATTATACAAGTGCTAGATTTTAAACCAGTCAGTACATGCCCATTATTGGATTCAGCTGGGAGTCTCAAGGTATATAACTCTTGAACTGTTACAATAGAATTGCATGAGCTAAAACAAACTTAAAACCAAAGTTTGATCAGCAAAAATTCTTCGAAGGAAGGACTTTCTTTGCACACTGTTATAAAATAATGCTTCTAAAAAGGCATTGATTATTCTTTAATAACATCAGCAATCTGGAGGCCTGATGTCTAAATGGAAGGAGAGCCTTGGACGCCCCCAGGCAAGCAATGTATTGATTTCCACATCAGGTTCTAAACAAATGGATGAGGGCTATTGTATAGCGTGCCAGAATCAATGCCATTTGGCTCTATCACTTTTCAGGCAACAAACAGATATTTCTTTTGTAACTAATGTTGCTAATCTAGGATATTTTTCAATTATAAAAAAAAGCAATCCTGTTAAATACTTATTATACATCTCCAGAAATAGCATGATTGAATGCAGTAAACTGAAATAATATCAAAAACTAGCCTACCAGCACAAACATATTTCTGTTACATTTTTGTTTATTCAGAAATAATTTTTAAAAAACATTTTCTGTTTCACAAAGAATGCTGCAATAAAGACCATAAATTCTCTGGGGATTGACATCTGGAAGTGTTTCAGACAAGACCTTATCTAACATGCAACCCATATGGCACTTGCCTGGAAGCAAAACTTCTGAGAGAATCAGAATGTAGCCCAGCTGCCCTTTCACAGGGCATCCAGTGAGTCATCTGTACCTGTGCTTGAGGGATAATTTATTTAGCTAGGCATGTATCAGCATGAAACTTCTTTCTTTTTCTCTTTCTTTAATGAGGTATGTCCTATCATGGCATTTTAACCTATAACCCCATCTCTTAATCTGCTAAAATTTAGCCACTATTCCTCATAGAATCTTATGTGACAACTCTGTAGTACCACTAGGAAGAAAAATACTGAATGAATGGGATGCTGGGTTGTTTTGTCCCCGTCTCCTAAAGCCTTAAGCTCTGGGAACCTTATTTGATTTCATATATATGTATATATGTAACATTTTTTTAGGTTTATTATATATATATATAAAATTATTTTAAAATAACATTTCATATGTTTCACTTTATATATTTGTCTGTCATGTAAAACTTGTTTACTTTGGAGCCTTGACATAAAATCTGCTCAAAATTAACACAGTCACACCCCATTACCTTTTGTCAATCACCCATTGAAAGTGTTTAATTCCTACAGATTAATCCATTACAGTTAGCATGGAAAATTATTTTGATTTATAATAAAAATTACCCAAATTAATGGAGTTCTTTCTAAAAAAAATGAGGCTAGTACTGTTGTAGCCAATCTATGGACAATGACATGGGTGCACTAGCAGTTATGTAATCTACCCAGATTCACCCTTCTAATAAGTGAAACACAGATACTATGGATAGTTTTTCTGAAAAGTGGATTAAGCAGGCAAGAATGTCATCTTCTAGGTTTAAAATGTCCATGTTGTAATTATGCACATTTATTTGAATTTATGAATCAGATCATTATTGTCTGAGCTTGAAAGAAATTCTACAAAACATATAATTTACTGTAATGCTATTTGTTTCTACAAAAAAAAATTATCTTCATACACTCCTGGTCAACATATCCATTTATGTTCTTACACATTTACAAGCAAATTCCATTTTAATTTAAAACTGCCTGATCTTTTCACTGAGATTTGTTCCAGACATAGAGTAATTTATCCTCTGCTTTGCAGCACCTACTTTTGAAATCACTAGATTTCTGTGATGGCAGACATCACTTATGTATATACCCAAGGAAGAAATGTCAAGATATTTCTTTATTGTCAAAAGCCTCTGACACTGTTGAGATTGTTCTAGAAATAAATATGCAGTCTAAAATATCCCTATTATATTCTTTGCCTTAAGACCACACTATAGGCTTACTGCACTGTCCTCCTTTCTCAGGGTTTTTCAATTAACTAGATCATAGTTGCTGTAGACACTGCATCCGAGGGCCCCCAGAACAAGGAAGTGAGGGAATGTTATGCCATTTATCCTCATAAGGAGTAGAAAAGTTTGGAGCAGCAATAATCCTGCAGGAAGCAAGACTGCCTGTAAGGGTTGATAGACTATCAAGACAAACAAAATTATATTAGTGTTATAAAGTTTTTCTTAGGTAATAAGAAAAGTCTCACCATAGGTTAAAGAGAGAGATTTTTTCTACCTGAGATTTGTATTAGAGAGCTACACACACACACACACACACACACACACACACACACACACACACACACACACCTGCACACACACACACCTGCACACAGAACATATCATACAGAGAAAATACAGACCAGATTTCAAAATACAAAAAAGGTGTCTAAGACAGATACTTTGATTGAAAAAGCCTAAGCCTGCTAATTCTCTGTTCAATAGAAACACAATTATCAAGTTATTTTTTAAGCTGTTTCATTACTGTCTCTTCACTTGGGTGATAATTGTCATCTTGAGCATGTTGTATCTTCTGGGCCAAGAACATGGTGTGTTTTTCCATTTATTTGGATCTTATTTTATTTCTTTCATCTGAGTTTTATCGTTTTCTGCATATAGGCTCTATAAGTTTTTTTCTGGTTGTACTGTAAATGGTATTGTGTTTTATTTTTAAATTTCAAGTGTTCATTGCTGGTATATAGGAAAGACACTGATGCATGATAACCCTACTCCTACTGTGATTTTCTGTTATCGCTTGTTAGTTCCTGGTGGTTTTTTTTGGCTGTGCTGTTGATTCTTTGGAATTTTAGGCATAGTTTATCAGACCACCTGAGAACAAAGGTAATTTTATTTCTTCCCTCCCAATCCATATGCCTTTTATTTCCTTTATCTTATAGTTTGATTGTCAGAAGGATTTTTTTCTTCATGGCTCATCAGGGTAAATTGGGTTAAAATGATTTACTTTAGAGTTAAATACTACTCTTTCACAATTTGTGAAAAATCTTCAATTGATTAAGTAATGGATTTCATGTCAAGCTATTTCTTACTGGCTTTATATGATGGTAGCAGTGCTAGAAGTAAAGTGGAATTAAAACTAAGATTGATTAAGCGATTTATCTTCCATGCATTCTATCCTAACTTCCTTAACAACCACTTTGTCATTTACTGATGTGAGTACATAATCATGTGCCAGATGCCTTTCATTTGCCTTTCCAGAGTCATTCTTTATCCTGCTTCTCCTATTTGCAAACCAATGTGTTGCCCTAATTTATAAAATAACTTTTCCTTTGGCTTCAAGTTGGGTTTATACTCTGTGAAGATCCAAAGCAAAAGAGGCAGTGGTTTTAACAACTGAGTAGGTGTGCTAGCTCTAGTGAACATGTTTAAAATTTTCATCCAACAGATCATTGTCTAGGAAGGATGAATCTCAGTCCTGAGACAAGGGAAATAGTCCTGGATGCTTTGGGAACTGGTACAGGTACTCAGGCCCTTAAATGTATAAAAGAGAAAATAAAAAGTGCATCAAAAGAAGCAAGAATAGAGAGGGAGTTTGGAGGATAATGGTGTGGAATTACTGGAGATCATCTTAGGTTTCTTCAGAATTTGATCTGTGACTAATGGGTTTTTGGCTTTCCATTTAACATTATATAATGGAATAGGAAACATTTCTATTGCTATGGACTGAATTGTGTCCCCCCCTGCAAATTCATACATGACACCCTAATCCCCATGTGACCTGTATTTGGAAACAGAGCCAACAAGGAGGTAAGTAAAGTTAAATGATGTCTGTAACAGTAGGGCCCTGATGGTAGGATTAATGTTAATACTGGAGATGACCCACAACAAAGGAATGCTGGTGCTAATGGTTAGAGGTCATGCATTCACCTGAGGACAATGATATCTTGATGATTATTATTTTACACAATTTCTCAAGCAAGAGCAAATTAAGCAGTTGGCACATTTTCAAAGCCTGAAAAGAATAATAATTCAGTGTCTGCTCAGGTGACTAAAATTTTGTTTTACTATTAAAGCAGATTTAAAGGAGCCAAAATGTTATGCTATGTAGTGTTATAAATAGGCATATAATTCCACACCATTATCCTCCAAACTCCCTACCTGTTTCTCAGGCAAGCTACTTCAATGTTGAGTGACTTTATTGCCTTCAGTGAAAAACCAAACTATTTAGAGAAACTCATAGTAGTACACCTCACTTTATACCATGATAGTCTGGTGAGGAATGAGTGGGTCAGCATGAAAGAACAGGAGGAAGGGGCACATAAAATTCTACTTTGTTACAAAAGGGAATTTCTTGTTGACCATTAATTGGTCCATATTCACAGTTTTATTTGTATCCATATATATATATCCCACTACACATTTTTTGTAGTAAAGTCCCCACAAAATGCCAGGTAAAGAATCTGTACTCTTAGTGCTCAAAATAGTAAATCCCAACACGAGATATTTATGCATTATATGGAAAACATCATATGATTGCTATAATTTCTAACTATGCTCCAGAAAGATAGACTTCAATACATACAAACTTATATTCATTAGTGGTATACAAATATCTTGTCATCTGGGATATGAGTAATTATACAATAGGAAAGATAAATTTTAAATGCTAGCAATAATATACTATCTAAATATACCAACCTTCCTTTGAACATAAATATTAACAATGTTGTTTATTCTCAATGGTTTCCTAAAACACATAAATGTTTTTATTGTGATTCAAATTTATCTGTCATTTGAAAAATACCAGTATCATGAGAATATTTATCTATTGAATCAAAGTGAGACTTGAGAGGAAATTCAGGTTGGAAACTACATATTTATTTTGTTAGAAGAAACTGTCCTAGTTAATAAATCCAGCCATTGAACCAGGTATATATTCAGATTGTTCACATAGCCTTTGTAATTATTTCAAAGAAAATTTTATTTTGAAAATACTACTTCTACAGTATTTTAAACATTTAATCCAATTAATAAGCTCTTATATAAATTGTTTCATGGCTTAGAGAAAGGAGGTAGAAAATAAGATGAACACTATATCACATATTTTATATACTTTATGTCTATGATAAAAAAGATATTTTTAAAATTCTAACAGGAACATTGGAGTATTGTTTCTCATTTTGGTATCCTCAGGATTTCATTGTCAAAAATTATTTTTTATATAGTAAACATATGATTACTTAAACAGAATATGACTTAATTTTGGGAATTAATGTTGAATAGAGGAGTCGGTTCAAGGCGGAGTGTCAAAGAATGACCAGAAGGTGCACGAACAGAGTCCTGCTGATGCAGCTGATGCTCTGATTGTGTCATGCAGAGGGACCGAAGGAAACCCTGACCGGCTCGCACTGCAGGTGCCTCTTGACCCCCGACTCCCACCCCCAAGATCGAGCCTCTGGAATGTTGCTCAGTAAGATCTTAGGTCTCCACAAGGTCTCCACAACTGTTTGTTGGCAGGAAACAACTAAGCAGAAGACCAGTCCACCATCAACAGCTCATTTTAAATGCAACTCTTTGACAGAAATCAGTTCTCCAGTAAGAACTCTGACATAGGTAATTTTAGATTTATAATCTCTTCAGGACAAGTAAGCACACTGGAAGAAAAAATGAAAAGTGAGAGCCTTCATTCAATTATCTACCATAATTTAAAATTACTTTTAAATTTCAAATTCATTACTGGTGTTCTTGGTCTTTTTAAAAATAAAAGAACAAATTGAAAATAAAAATAGACTAATACCCTGATGAATAATAGGATGTTCCTTATGCATTTTTATTTATGAAGTCAGAAATATTTTTACTTGAAATACAGTTGATTTTTTAATACTTATAAAATGACATCTCAAGTTCATTGCAAAATGTTAGACTAAATTTCTAATATGATATCCTCAACTTACTTTAAGTAGTGGTTTTTATCTTGGCTAGTAATTGAAAAATTATAAAGGTGAACTACATGCTCTTCACTTATTTTACTAAACTATAATCACATATAAAGCGAGACACTTTCCAGCAGTTACCAAGTTTTGAAAACTGTATAAAATGGAAGGAGTTAGAAGGAGGAAAAAAGGAGAAAGAAGGAGCACATTCCCAGAAACATTTTTCAGCCTGCAGTGCCACAGGCTGTAGGCCACACAGCTAATATGATGCTGTGTGACCTTCCTCTGCTCAATTACTCTTGCTGCCAATAAAAAAATCTGAGATTTCTCAGTTTATATATTCAGGGATTTTGTAGTTTTCAGGATACAGTGAGGAGGTAATTTAGGATGTCAGAAGGCCAAATAGCATGAGAATGTCATGGAACACTGGGGTCAAAATGGTCCAGTTTGCATCTTGGATTTGACTACTTAGCAGCTGTACTTCCTTGGGCAAATTGCATATAATCATCTATGCCTCTGTTTCTTCATCTGTAAAACAAGGATAAAAATAGCAATTAACACAGGATCATTATGACTGTTAAATGATATAATCCACATAAACTTTTTAGAATAGTGAGTATTCAGTTATTCACTTTATGATGTTACATCGCAATGCTAAAGCACTCAGTAAATGAACAGTAATTCTATGAGATGTATTTGTCTTCATTTCTATTTAAGAGCTATAAAAAAGTTCTGTGATAGACTTCAACTACACACAAAACAGGTCATGCATTCATTCATTTAGTATGCAATTAAACTCAGAAAAATTAAATTACATCAGATTCTAATAAGCACATATTCACATATGTACATATATACACCATAAGGTAAATGTAAAAATTATTTAATACTAACTTGGACTGAATGTTTGTGCCTCCCGCCCCAAATTTGTTTGTTGAAACTCTAATACCAAATCTGATGGTATTTAGAAGTGGAGCCTTTGGGGGGCAATTTGGATTAGATTAGGTCACAAAGGTAGGAAGAACTCCCATCATGTGATCAATGTTTTTATAAAAAGATAAGGAAATACATGATCGCTAAGTCTTTTTGAAAGGCCAAGTGTGGGCGTATCAGGAAGAGGGCTCCCAGCAGTATCTGACCATGCTGGCACTCTGATTTGGAACTTCCAGCCTCTAGAACTGTGAGATATTTCTGCTGTTCACACCGTCCAGCCTATGGTAATTTGTTATAGAAGCCCATGCCAGGACAAATAAAATACTAAGTGAATCTTGGTAATTGTAATTATAGTCAAGAGAAATAGTTAAGTGATGAGTCATGAATATCTACAAAGGTCGTAAGTTAATTTAGGTATTTATATTTATGAGACACATAAGTGTTTAAATTACCATATTTCTAAAGGATATATGTAGTTTTCCTTAGGTTCACAAAATGGATATTCATCAAAATGTAGCAATTTCATAAAAACTTGATATCTATTACAGTTCAATTCCACATTGACTGTGCTATATAAATCATAAAGTAGTAAAATACACTGAAAAAAGGTTTCCATGCAATCAAAAATCTGTATATACCCATGTATTCAAACTGCAATATAAATAATGGTGCAATTTTTTTTACAATAGTGAAAGAAAATTAAATTTTTAAAAACCTCAAATGAATTAAAAATGCTCATGATATTATCTATAAACATGTATATGATATTCCTGAAATTCTAATGGGAATTAAAATTTAATTCCAAAGTTGGAATTCTTTGTTTATCTTTTCCTTAACAAAACTAAATACCAAATTTCATTGTAAATAAAGGATTAATGCCTTTAAGAAATATGGTTAAGAGGGATTATTACTCCTCTGTATTTTTACAATTTTGGCAATTGATTCAACTCCCTCTTTAAAATCTATCACTGTAGAATGTTGCGATTATTATCTTAAATTTACCCATATGTATGTTTTCCAATCTTTTTAAAACTGCATTTTGATGTATTTCTGCTAAGTTTTAATGCACATTTTGGTCTAACTACAAATATTTAAAAGGTGACCTTTAAATTGATTGTTTAGCTGATTTTAATGCTAAGATGAAGATGAGGTGTCCAGTGAACCATGTGTATGGAAATGATAGATGGCTTATTTGGAATTCTATAGACGTGATACTGCGAAGCCTGTTGAGGAAGCTTTCAAACCTAATTTTAGAGATATTTTATCCCTTACACAGAAACAGGGCACATTTTAATAATTTTCACAACATTATATTGCCTGAGGTACCAAAATCCATTAAACTGGGATTGTAAATTTTGTTTTAAACTGGATCCTAAATTGTTTCTTGATGTATGGTAAACAGAGGCTCTATAAAATCAATCTGAGTCACTAAAACATATTAAAATCATCTTTAATTTTAATCACTCATATGCCTGACTCACGGAGGTATAGCTATTCACAAAGTTAAATTACTTTTGTCTAGATAGGGCAAAAGTATGTTTTAGGCTGGGTTCCCCATAAGTCATCTTAACTGCTTCATTATTTATTATTTTTATTTTAACATATTTTTTCTGAACAAAGGATAATTTACTAACACCTAAAAATGTTTATTCAATGTTTTCTGTAATTCCACAGGGGTATAAAATTTTTCCCAAAAAATTGTTTGAAGAGTTAAAACATTTTTGTGAGGGTGCATGTGCACATACATACAAAGACACTCATGTTCCACATGGACGTATCCTTGCAGAATCCTGATCAGCTTAAGAAGGCTAATGTCACTTAGAAAAAATATTCAGTGTTTCAACACAAAATATGTTTTCTTGTTATAAATGGGGAAATGACTTGTTTGATTCTATGAAAAACTGATTTGTGTCATTCATTTCAATGTAATTAAACATATTTTAGGTAAATATCTTTATTTTACTTTTGGAGTGCGGAAATGGGTAGGTAGAGCATGGAATAATTTTGGGGCAGTAAAAATACTTTGTATGATGCCATAATGGTGATTACATGTCATACAGTCATCCAAACCCATGGAATATACAGCTACAAGAATGAACCCTAATGTAGAGTACAGATTTTGGGTGATTGTGATGTGTCAGTATAGACTCATCATTCACAGCAAATGCACCAGTCTGTTGAGGGATGTAAATAACAGGGAAGCACTACATGTGTGGGGGCAGGAAATATATGGGAAATCGCTGTACCTTCTCTTCAATTTCACTATGAATCTTAAACTACTCTAAAAAATGAAACTTTAATTTAAAAAAAATGGAAAAAAAGGTAGTCTAAAAATGCTTTTAAACAAAATAATGCAAACTCCTCTGAAGGTAGTCACAGCATAAAAATAATGTTTAGTTGGAGAGAAAATGATATAGGAGAATTAACTGAACCATAAGAATGAATTCAAGTAAAACAAAACAAACAACATGAACCTAGAGAGGTGAAACTTGTCAACTTCAAATGACAGGCTGAGGGTAAAGAAATAGGTAGAGAGTGCAAGTGTGGGTATGTTTTATTATTTGACTCGTAATGAAGTTTCAGGAAGTTTATTGTGTGGAGAAAAAAATAATTGATCTCTTTTCTTTAAATTACAAAGTCTGAAGTTTAACCCAGGAGTGTGAGTAACGCAAATACGACTGTGTAAAACCACAATTCCCTGTAGCTACCTCTAACACTCACTGCACGGTAATATTCAATTTGCACCCACAGATACCATTTGAGATATTCATCTTTTGTAGGGAATGTGTGTTATTCTCCCTTAATGACGTCAGAAACCTACATAATCCCAGTGAAGAGTAGCAGTAAATACATAGGTTAAATATTGCACAGATAAATAACATGCATATTTGGGGACGGTTAATCTGGTATGTTGAAACCATTAAAAAGGAAAAAGTACTGATAAACTTTTGGTATAGGAGACTGAGGCAAATATTTCTATGTGTACTGAGGATGACCAATCAGAGGGAAGTCTTAAGTAGCAACAAGACGAAAGAGAGAGAAAGGGAGAAATTATTGAAATAAATGAAAAGTCCTTTTATGGGACTTTGCTAAATCTAGATGGGACAAAATTCTTTCCTTGCCCTACCTAAATTGTCCCATGAAGAGAAACTAAAAGCTAATTTATTCCATTAAATTTTATCAGCATACGTGCACCAAACCAATTGAAATTTTGATTTTATTATTGAATATATGTTCAGTGCTAGAAGGCATTGTTAAAATTATAGATATTATGGGCTATTTTAGTGTGTCTAATGGGTATAAATTAATATACTTCAAGTAATTATCTTTCTGATTTTTTCACATAAATTAAAATGAAATGTTAAAAATGACCACCCAATACTAGTGTTCTTTGACTCTTACATAAACTTTTTTTGTTTTTGGTATCATTAATCTACAATTACATGAAAAACATTATGTTTACAAGGATCCCCCCTTCACAAAGTCCCACCCCCACATACCCCTCCACAGTCACTGTTCTTCAGCCTAGTAAGATACTGGAAAATCACTACTTGTCTTCTCTGTGTTGTACAGCCCTCCCCGTGCCCCCAACCACACTATACATGCTAATCGTAATGCCCCCTTTCTTTTTCCCTGCCCTTGTCCCTCCCTTCCCACCCCTCCTCCCCAGTCCCTTTCCCTTTGGTAACTATTAGTCTCTTCTTGGATTCTGTGATTCTGCTGCTGTTTTGTTCCGTCAGTTTTCCTTTGTTCTTACAATCCATATATGAGTGAAATCATTTGGTACTTGTCTTTCTCCTCCTGGCTTATTTCACTAAGCATAATACCCTCTAGCTCCATCCACGTTGTTGCAAATGGTAGGATCTGTTTTTTTCTTATAGCTGAGTAATATTCCATTGTGTATATGTACCACATCTTCTTTATCCATTCATCTACCGATAGACATTTAGGTTGCTTCCAATTCTTGGCTATTGTAAATAGTGCTGCGATAAACATAGGGATGCATCTGTCTTTTTCAAACTCGAGTGCTGCATTCTTAGGGTAAATTCCTACATGTGGAATTCCTGGGTCAAATGGTCAGTCTATTTTGAGCATTTTAAGGAACCTCCATACTGCTTTCCACATGGTTGAACTAATTTACATTCCCACCAGCAGTGTAGGAGGGTACCCCTTTCTCCACAACCTCACCAACATTTGTTGTTGTTTGTCTTTTGGATGGTGGCGATCCTTATTGGTGTGAGGTGATATCTCATTGTGGTTTTAATTTGCATTTCTCTGATGACAAGCGATGTGGAGCATCTTTTCATGTGTCTGTTGGCCATCCGAATTTCTTCTTTAGAGAACTGTTGATTGAACTCTTCTGCCCATTTTTTAATTGGATTATTTGCTTTTGTTTGTTGAGGTGTGTGAGCTCTTTATATATTTTGGATGTCAGCCCTTTATCGGATCTGTCATTTATGAATATATTCTCCCATACTGTAGGATACCTTTTTGTTCTATTGATGGTGTCCTTTGCTGTACAGAAATTTTTAGCTTGATATAGTCCCACTTGTTCATTTTTGCTTTTGTTTCCCTTGCCTGGGGAGATATGTACATGAAGAAGTCACTCATGTTTATGTCTATGAGATTTTTGCCTATGTTTTTTTCTAAGAGTTTTATGGTTTCATGACTTACATTCAGTTCTTTGATCCATTTTGAATTTACTTTTGAGTATGGAGTTAGACAGTGATCCAGTTTCATTCTCTTACATGTAGCTGTCCAGTTTTGCCAGTACCATTTGTTGAAGAGACTGTCATTTCACCATTGTATGTCCATGGCTCCTTTATCATATATTAATTGGCCATATATGTTTGGGTTAATGTTTGAAGTCTCTATTCTGTTCCACTGGTCTGTGGCTCTGTTCTTGTGCCAATACCAAATTGTCTTAATTATTGTGGCTTTTTAGTAGAGCTTGAAGTTGGGGAGCAAGATCCCCCCACTTTATTCTTCCTTCTCAGGATTGCTTTGGCTATTTGAGGTCTTTGGTGTTTCCATATGAATTTTTGAACTATTTGTTCCAGTTCATTGAAGAATGCTGTTGGTAATTTGATAGAGATTGCATCGAATCTGTATATTGCTTTGGGCAGGATGGCCATTTTGATGATATTAATTCTTCCTAGCCAGGAGCATGGGATGAGTTTCCATTTGTTAGTGTTCTCTTTAATTTCTCTTAAGAGTGTCTTATAGTTTTCAGGGTATAGGTCTTTCACTTCCTTGGTTAGGTTTATTCCTATTTATGTTATTCTTTTTGATGCTATTGTGAATGGAATTGTTTTCCTGATTTCTCTTTCTATTTGTTCATTGCTGGTGTATAGGAAAGCCACAGATTTCTGTGTGTTAATTTTGTATCCTGCAACTTTGCTAAATTCTGATATTAGTTCTAGTAATTTTGGAGTGGAGTCTTTAGGGTTTTTTATGTACAATATCATGTCATCTGCAAATAGTGACAGTTTGACTTCTTCTTTACCAATCTGGATTCCTTGTATTTCTTTGTTTTGTCTAATTGCCGTGGCTAGGACCTCCAGTACTATGTTGAATAACAGTGGAGAGAGTCGGCATCCCTGTCTTGTTCCCAATCTCAGAGGAAAAGCTTTTAGCCTCTTGTTGTTCAGTATGATGATAGCTGTGGATTTATCATATATGGCCTTTATTATGTTGAGGTACTTGCCCTCTATGACCATTTTCTTGAGAGTTTTTATCATGAATGGATGTTTAATTTTGTTGAATGCTTTTTCAGCATCTATGGAGATGACCATGTGGTTTTTGTCCTTCTTTTCGTTGGTGTGGTGGATGATGATGATGGATTTTCGAATGTTGTACCATCCTTACATCCCTGGGATGAATCCCACTTGGTCATGGTGTATGATCCTTTTGATGTATTTTTGAATTCGGTTTGCTAATATTTTGTTGAGTATTTTTGCATGTACGTTCATCAGAGATATTGGTCTATAATTTTCTTTTTTGGTGGGGTCTTTGCCTGGTTTTGGTATTAGGGTGATGTTGGCTTCATAGAATGAGTTTTGGAATATTCCCTCTTCTATTTTTTGGAAAACTTTAAGGAGAATGGATATTATATCTTCTCTGTATGGCTGATAAAATTTCGAGGTAAATCCATCTGGCCCAGGTGTTTTTTTTCTTGGGTATTTTTTTGATTACCGCTTCAATTTCTTTTCTGGTATTTAGTCTATTTAGATTTTCTGTTTCTTTCTGGGTCAGTATTGGAAGATTGTATTTTTCTAGGAATTTGTCCATTTCTCCTAGGCTCTCCAGCTTGTTAGCATATAGGTTTTTGTAGTATTCTCTAATAATTATTTGTATTTCTGTGGGGTCTGTCATGATTTTTCCTTTCTTGTTTCTGATTCTGTTGATGTGTGTTGATTCTCTTTTTCTCTTAATAAGTCTGGCTAGAGGCTTTTCTATTTTGTTCATTTTCTCAAAGAAGCAGCTCTTGGTTTCATTGACTTTTTTGTATTGTTTTCAACTTCTCAATTTTATTTATTTCTTCTCTGATCTTTATTATGTCCCTCCGTCTGCTGACCTTAGGCCTCATTTGTTCTTCTTTTTCCAATTTTGATAATTGTGACATTAGACTATTCATTTGGGATTGTTCTTCCTTCTTTAAATATGCCTGGATTGCTATATACTTTCCTCTTAAGACTGCTTTTGCTGCATCCCACAGAAGTTGGAGCTTTGTGTTGTTGATGTCATTTGTTTCCATATATTGCTGGATCTCCATTTTAATTTGGTCGTTGATCCATTGAGTATTTTGGAGCATGTTGTTAAGCCTCCATGTGTAGTGGGCCTTTTGCTTTCTTTGTATAATTTATTTCTAATTTTATACGTTTATGGTCTGAAAAGTTGGTTGGTAGGATTTCAATCTTTTGGAATTTACTGAGGCTCTTTTTGTGGCCTAGTATGTGGTCTATTCTGTAGAATGTTCCATGTGCACTTGAGAAGAATGTGTATCCTGTTGCTTTTGGATGTAGAGTTCTGTAGATGTCTATTAGGTCCATCTGTTCTAGTGTCTTGTTCAGGGCCTCTGTCCTTACTTATTTTCTGTCTGGTGTATCTGTCCTTTGGAGTGAGTGGTGTGTTGAAGTCTCCCAAAATGAATGCATTGCATTCTATTTCCTTCTTTAATTCTGTTAGTATTTGTTTCACATATATTGGTACTCCTGAATTGGGTACATATATGTTTATAATGTTTATGTCCCCTTGTTGGACTGAGCCCTTTATCATTAAGTAGTGTCCTTCTTTATCTCTTGTTACTTTCTTTGTTTTGAAGTCTATTTTGTCTGATAGTAGTATTGCAACACCTGCTTTTTTCTCCCTATTGTTTGCATGAAATATCTTTTTCCATCCCTTGACTTTTAATCTGTGCATGTCTTTGGGTTTGAGGTGAGTCTCTTGTAGTCAGCATATAGATGGGTCTTGTTTTTTGTCCATTCAGTGACTCTATGTCTTTTGATTGGTGCATTCAGTCCATTTACATTTAGGGTGATTATCGATAGGTATGTACTTATTGCCATTTCAGGCTTTAGATTCGTGGTTACCAAAGGTTCCAAGTTAGCTTCTTTCCTACCTTATTGTTTCACTTAACTCACTTATTGAGTTATTAAAAATGCAGCCTGATGATTATTTCTCTCCCTTCTTATTCCTCCTCCTCCTCCATTCTTCTTATGTTGGGTGTTTTGTTCCGTGCTCTTTTTAGGAGTGCTCCCATCTAGAGCAGTCCCTCTAAAATACCCTGTAGAGGTGGTTTGTGGGAGGCAAATTCCCTCAACTTTTGCTTGTCCGGCAATTGTTTAATCCTTCCTTTACATTGAAATCATAATCGTGCTGGAAACAGTATCCTTGGTTCAAAGCCCTTCTCTTTCATTGCATTAAATATATCATGCCATTCTCTTCTGGCCTGTAAGGTTTCTGTTGAGAAGTCTGATGATAGCCTGATGGGTTTTCCTTTGTAGGTGTCCTTTTTTTCCTCTCTGACTGCCTTTAATACTCTGTCCTTGTCCTTGATATTTGCCATTTTAATTATTATGTTTCCTGGTGTTGTCCTCTTTGAGTCCTTTCTGTTGGGAGTTCTTTGTACTTCCATAGTCTGACAACTGTTTCCTCCCCAGTTTGGGGAAGTTCTCAGCAATTATTTCTTCATAGACACTTTCTATCCCTTTTTCTCTCTCTTCTTCTTCTGGTACCCCAGGGGTTGTGATTTTTGTCTGTATCAAATTTCTTCTGCCTTTTCATGGCAGTAGAGATAGTTTGCAGAGCTGGGGCGAGTAACGGCTGGGAGAACGTCCCTTCTTGTTGGTTTGTGGCCTTCCTCCCCTGGGAGAACAGTGACCTCTAGCGGCTTGTGCTGGGCAACTGCGTGCATGCTGGGCCTCTGATTCTTGCCCAGCCACTATAGAGTTTAGCTCTGCAGTTGCTGTGGGCATGGCCTGCCTCGGGCTGCTACTCCGATATGGTGGAGCTCTGTCAGAGGGGAAACGGCCAGGAGGCTGTTTATCTCCGTGAGGGGCCTCTGAGTCGCCCTGCTTCACAGGGGGTTAGGGTGCCCAGAGTTCCCCAGGGATTCCCAGCTGCTAGGCTAAGTGTCCTGGGATGCTTCCATCCAGCAGTGGGGTCCCTGTCCCTTTAAGACTTTCAAAGAGCACTCGCTTTTCTTTGTCCCAGGTGCGCCGGCTGCGGAGACCTGCTCACAGTTCTTACTGTCCTGTTTCCCTAGTTCCCAGCACCCCACGCATGCACTGTGTCTGTGCTCTGGTGCGGATGGCTAAGGCTGGGTGTTTAGCAGTCCTGAGCTCCCTCTCCCTCCCTGCTCCAACTCCTCTCCTCCTGCTGGGAGCTGGGGTGAGGGGCGCTTGGGCCCTGCAACTTGTATCTTACCCCCTTCACTAGGCGCTGGGTTCTCACAGGTGTGGATGTGGTCTGGCTGTTGTCCTGTGTCTTCTGGTCTCTCTTTTAGAGAGAGTTGTATTTGTTGTATTTTCGAAAATATATGTGGTTTTGGTAGGAGATTTCTGCTGCTCTACTCACGCCACCATCTTGGCTCCCTTGCATAAACTTTTTAAAACTACTATTTAGCAGCTTATCCAAATAACTAAACAAAAGTATTTATACTTCAATTAAATGCTACCCATGGTGAGTAACTTCATAGTGATACTCTCACAAATTTTTTTCAAATGTCTATGAATTTAGTATTCCTATAAAATATTATATGACATGATGGACTTATATTTCATATGAGATAAGAAATAAAATAATTATAATAAAGTACACTTAATGTTTTCTTCAGGCATTGAATTGCTTTCAGAAATATAAGTTTCTAGGTTTTTCTAGAGGCAATACAAAACTAATTCCTATCGATACTGAGAAAAGTTAATGTCATTTAAGGATAAACAAAGGAAACCAAATGACTGACAAATCTGTAAGAAATGAATATTGAATTTACTTTAGTTCTATTACATGCTCTCATGCTTGCTTTAGGTCCCTGCCATTTTATGTATTTGTCATGGGAAACATACACATACACATACACATGCATTAGATCTATATTGAGTTGGAAGCATACGTTTCCACCCAAATTTGGCCAAGCTGTTGCCTATTACCTATATAAGGGAAACTTTACATTGACAGAATATCTTTAAAATTCAACAAATTAAAAATAAATAAGAGAATTATAATTCATCAATCAATTGTAGTCACCTTTTCTTACAATTACCAGGTTTTTATTTTGTTCTACTCTATATTATTGAACCATTTTTCCATGTAATTCAGCATTAGAATTGTTTGAAGTCAGTCAAGTGAAAAATTGTTCTGACTTATTTATCACTGTCACATAGTTTCTCTTTAGATATTTATCCTCATCCCCCTCAGTTAAATGTGACACTTCTAAGTATTTAATATCACCATTTTCTCTAGAAGGTAAGCCATGCCTAAGCATTGCATAGTGTTTGTTGAAAAAAAAACAAGAAAGCACTTCAAAAACCATGGAGATCTTGGCCAATTTAGAAACTTGTCAGAAAGTCACATACCACTTAATGGTCTGAGGACAGAATCATTGACCAATTTGCTGACAGAATCTAAAACTCAGTCTTTATCTTAAATGTTCAAAGACAGGCCACAAGAGTCAAGCATTGGATATCTGATACAGAGGAAATACAGTGCATAAGTCAGCATAAAATTCTTGGGCAACATTTTAATAAATTTAAATTGTCAGTAAAAACAGGAAATATTTATTGTCATTGATGTATAGAAAATCAATCATTAGTAGTACCAATTCCTAAAATTATAATATATACTGTGTTTTTAAAACTCTTTCAATATATCCTTATTCATATAGGGGTTTAATATTTACATGAGTTTTTGCAAAGATTTTTAATGCTATTAAAAATTGCAAAACTGCCTTTTTCTTTTAAAATCTTTAGCTATGTATTGATTTCACCTCTGTTGTCTTAAAGATATTGTGGTATATTTTGAGTGGTAGACAAGGTAAACCCTCTCCCTGCCTTCCTGGGGACTTACATTATAATTTAGACATTTAAAAATTATTATAGGAAGGAGGCTTCCCTGTAATAGGAGTAGGAAAAAGGGTTCTAACACATTTATTATTGCTTTGTTTTTACAAAATTAGTAACAAGAACATGTTTTTACTCATAAGCTGAGAAAGAGCACATGATTTTCAGTGAGCAGACCGAAACACATCAGACTGTTTTAACAGATCACCCAAATCAGCCTAGTTAGCAAATGTTACAAGTTGCTCTGGACATTATATTGAGATATGTAGGAGAACCAATATGAGATCAATATGGCAAGGAAGAAGCAAAGTTCAGTTTGATTACATTTTTTAAAAATAATTTTCCTTTTTTTTTATTGTGGTAAAATACACATAACATAAAATTTACCATTTTACCATCTTTGAGTGTACAACTCAGTGGCCATAAGCACATTCCCATTGTTATGAAAATATCCCAACCATTATTGCCAGAACATTTTCATCTCTCAGACTGAAACTGTGCACCCATTGAACACTAATTCTCTGTGCCCCCTTCCCGCCCCTGGCCAGCATCAGTCTGTTTTCTGCCTCTGTGAATCTAACTGCTTCAAGTTCCTCATATAACCACTTTTTTCATACTGAATTTGTTTTTGTGACTGGCTTATTTCACTTAGAATAATGTCCTCAAGTTTCATCCATGTTGTAGCTGTGTCAGAATTATATTTCTTTTTAAGGTTGGATAATCTTGATTATGAGATTCATGAAGCAAATTTAAATTTTAAAAAAACCATGACATACTGATCAGTTTTGATAGGGGAGTGCATGGCTAAAGTAAAGCAAAGAGTCAGTGTAAGTGTGAATTTAAAAATCCCTAGTACATGTTGAAGGCTTTGTATTTGCTGAATTCTAAAGAAGTGAAAGAGATAAAAAGCAGAGGACAGAACTTACAAAAAATAAGACATAGAAATGGATCAGGATTTCAACTTTATATTTAAAATTTTTAAGTGATGGACTCTTATTCCACTAACAATATTATAAACTATTCTATCAATTACAAAATTTCAAAACATTTAATGGCAAGTTGGCAGTAGATGATTCTGTTCATTAAAAAAGACTATTAAGGCTTTAAAAAGTACACTCTAAAGATCATCCCATTTTCTTCACTCCAAAGAAACTGTGAACAAAGTTTTTGAAAGCAAGACAACAAAAGTGTCTATGAGATGTGTGCAAACGTAGGACTCTTGTACAGATATCAGAACTTAACTAATAAGGACATATTTAAAAATTAAGAGACATACTATAGTGGTAAAAATATTTGGATATATTTATTCTGGCAAACTAAAAGAAAAATTGAAAACTCATGACCAGGGAAATTAAAGCATAAAAATTTAGGAGTGTTAAAAATAAATGAAACATAATTAATTATAAGTAAATGTGTTTTATAGGATTATAAAATATACTAAAAGAACCAGAATAAGAGATATAATATGAAGAAGTTATATGTTAATCTTAATTATGCTACACTGATGTTGTACTTAAAATTGAGAAATGTGTGGAGAATTGAGGGCAGGTATAAAAGTTGGATGAGCATCTCACCTTACATGAAGGTTTTCAATATTATGTCTAATTCTTGTCATTGACCATTAAAGAAAATGAGGTTGGAAATATTTTAATTTTTTAAATTTATGATTAATTTTTTCCAAATAATAGAGGATAAAACACCCAACTGTATACAGCAAAAATGTCTAAAAAATTAAAACAAAAGTAGAAACCATGAAACTAGATGATAAATGTAAGGTTAATATGACAGCCCTAATGACAAAATCTCACATGTCTAACTTTGTATACTTAGAGTTTTTATCCTGAAAAAGAAAAAAGAATGCCCAGTGTAACTCTGTGTGGGGGAGGGAAATCTTGGGGCAAAATACCTTTGTAACTGAAATCAGTCAAAGGGAGAAGTAAAGTGGGAGACAACCATTTATTTCTTACAAGCAGTTGTCCCCTTCTGCTCTCCCAGGTCTCTCACCACCCAGCTGCAGAAGAAGGAAACCCACCCAACCTCTGTAGTCCAGATAAGCCCTGGTTCACCCTTGTAAATACCTATTGATATGGAGATGGCTACTTCTCTTCAACCCTTGGAAACACCTATTGATATGGAGATGTACTAAGGCCAGGCAAGAGATTCTGGAAATACTGCAACATTTCCCACACATGGTCATATCAAATATTTATGGAACATTTACAGAAGCTCAGGAAGTTAATCTCAAAACATTAGAATAAGTACATGGAGAAATGCAATTAAGAAATAAATTAAGTTTAAAAAAATGACTTAGTTCTTTGGAAAATCAATATTCTGAAAAATAGACAAAAATGTCATTTTTTCTATTTCATCATAATCTCTGATTTGCTAACATTTGCTTTCAAATGTGTAATGCATAATACAACTATGAATAATAGGGAAAGAAAAGGTCCATCATTAAAGTAAAGGTGAGAAGGTTGAACCTATAGCATTATTCTTCTTCTTCCTGTCACAGATCTTCAAAGCGAAGTAAATGGTATCCTCATTATTTGGAAAAAATAAATATTTTAAAGATTGGCAAATCCAAAGATCATATGGAAATGAAAACAAATTTCTGGTTAAGTATTTAAAAGTAATAAACTGTTTTATTAAAAAAGTGACAATTTAGGGTAATTGTTAGGGATTTTTGGCATTAGCACTTCCAAGCAGTATTTGATACTTAATATATTATTCTCAGTTTTTATTTTATGTTCTCTGTATCATGATATATTTAATACTATGTTAATAATATTTAAATGAACTACTATTTTTTGTTAGACTTACGACCATATTTTTCTCATTTTTCTAACAATAACTTTATTTAAAATATTTTGCATAAATATTTTGTATCAATCTTAAAACATGGTCTACTCGGCCCCCAAATTAAATTTCATTCAACAGAAAACTTAAGTACCAATCAGTGCCTCCAGGATAAAGTTAAGAGCTGAAGTCAAGTGGTCTGGGATTTTATTTTGGCTGTACCATTAAGTAACTCTAAATATGACTTTGGAAAGTTAATTTAAATCTTGAGATTCTATTATATATGAAAAAGGGTTAATAATAATAATACCTATCTGCTTATGATTGACAGTCTTTTGGATTTTAATGGATTAAAGTGCAAATTGTTGTTGGGTATTGGTTATTGCTCATTCATTCATTCGTTCAAGTCATTCATTTAAAAAGTATTTGCCAAAACTCTACTCTTTGTTGGAACTATGCATTTTGAATACATTAGTGAACAGACAAAATCTCTACCCTCTATGAGCTAATATTCTACTGATTGCCAGGCCAAAGTGTAAAAACTGCTGAACATATAGAGTCCCTTAGGAAAAGCACAAATATCACACATTTATAGATCTCTAAGTGTTCTTTTTGATTGTGTAGAATTATGACATTTCTTTAATAACTAAACTGATAATTCATCCCAGTTAGATTTCAATAAGTAAAGGTTGGTGATAATTATTTATTTTTAATTATTAAAATTTAAATGCTTTAAATACTGAGTTTTAATTACTAAATTTGCCACTTAGAATATCATGAATCTGTTTTTATTACTTCTTGTCCCTTTTTTCTTTTTTTTTTTTTTTATTCTTATACTTCCCACTTTTACATGTATGTTAGGTAAATGATCAATGATTTGAGTAATTCATAGGAAATCTATTGTTTTAAAGACCACAGTATTGTTGGCAATATCTATATTGACTGACAGCTACTGTTTTCTAACCACTGGTATTTCTCATCCAATTTGCTGTATCTTCAGCTGAAAGGAAAAGGAGGGGGGAGATCATTTTTAAGCCCCTACTACCTGATGATTTAATGCCTTGTAATGACCAAAGCAAACATGGGGGCTTTGTTCCCATGTTAACATTATTTAAAGATAAAAATAGACTACGTTTGTAAATTATAGTAAACAATTGATCCCTGGTCTGTCCAGTGCCATAGCATATTAACTTTATTACATAAAGTTATTAGAGAAAAACAGTATCTTTTCTGTATATATTAGCCATACAAACAAAGATGGAAGAATATGACTGATAGATTTCTAGGTGCAAATGAGATTTGTATGGATTTATACCTACCTTTACAGTCAGTTATGGAGTCCATCAGCAGTTAAGTTTAAACACTGGTCCTGGGTCAGCACTTTGATTATGCAATCTTTAATGTCTGTGAACTGAGTATATAATAATGTCTGTGAACTGAGTATGTGGAAATAATTCAACTAAAATTCAAGATATCAGTCAAGATATCTCTAATTCAGAAATGAATGTTTTCTGCTAAAAATTACTTATTTCTAATACATGCTTCTTGACCCATCAGGATATTCACAAATAATTTTCAGAAAATTTTGCATTGCTCTTTTGTCCAAATACCCAGAGACCCAAGCTCTTAAACATTTCTAAGCATCAACCTCATCAATCATTTTGACAGCAATTGGGCTGGATCAGAGACCCATAAAAAGTCACGTTATGGATGAAAAAACAACTCAGTAGAAAACCATTGAAAATGAAAACTTTCCATCATTCTTATAGTCTACCTACTTGAATTTTCATGCTTCAACAGAAAAGAGAGTGAAATTAGCAAGTACAATGACAAGTAGGAAGTAAAAATCTAACTTTAAAAACTGATTTGTATGTCCTTTCTCAAACATGTTTTTGAGAACATTTAATCTTTCTGCATTATTTGGATGCTTATATAATACATATTTTATTTTCTTGAGTTGTTCAAAAACAGTGTTTGATAAAGAATTCCTTCAAAACAATTTTAATTTGCTTCTAATGAAACTTCTAATTGAAGCTTATAAGCTTCATAGCCATCTTTTTAAATTTTAAGAAGTAATTTTAATTCATGTAAAAAGAGGGAAAGGATTTTTTAGTTAATTGGTTTTAGGGAAAAAAACACTTTTTACCCTCCAAAAAATAAATGTATGGAGTCTCAATGATTATGTTTGAGAAATTTGGCTTTTTTAATTGAAATATAATCCAGGCTGTGAGACTATGTTGCCAAAATACCCTGTAAATTAAAATGAACTAGTACATTGAAATTAACTTTTAAATTCAGTCCTTTAGAAAAAGATACATTTACCTGTGCTAATAACAGAATAAAAAGTATTTTCCTAGAGAATTTTGTAACAATTTTCTTTTTTAAAAACAATTACATAATTTGATTATTTTTCTAAATGTAGTAAATTTTAGTTCATCCCTTTCTCAACTGTTATTACACATAAATATTTGTGTCAGAGCAATAATAATATTTAAATTACTTTTTCCATTTATTGCCTTTCAAATCATTTGAATTTACTTACTTCTAAGAAATACTATTGGCTCTGAGAAGTTTTCCTAGAAACTAATCTATCTAAAGTCTCCGAACTAGAGTATAAGATAAAACTGCACAAGATAATCAATTTGTAACTTAATTTCCAACTGAATTATTTCAGACTAAAGATCTAACCTAAAGAGTATTTTCACTACATGAACAAATTTTGGGGGGAATTCATTTTGTATGTTTATTCTATATAATTTAGTTGGATTTGCAAATGTTTCTTTAAAAAACCTTTGATTTTATATCAGTATATTTCAACAATGAAAAAAATGTGTTGACTGTTCTGATGGGGTGAGGCAAGAGGTTAAACATTTTAAAATATATAAATTTCTCAATATAGACTAATTTTGAGAATCAAATTATAGAAAATCAGGCAAAAGGATAAATTTAGTAGTTGTAGGCAAGGAACAAATTCAACTGTTCAGGGCTGATTTTAATTAAAGTTTTCTTGATAGTTTCCTGAAATGATACAATGATGCTTTCAGGTTATGGAAGAATCACAATCTCCTGAATTTCTAAGGCCATAATGATTGCTTGTGGGCTCTATCTATTAATAGTTACTTTGGCTACTCTCATTATGTCTTCCCAGTCTTTGACTCAGCTGCAAATATCAGTCTGAAAATGGACTACTCTAGCACAATGGTGCCACAGATTGCTGTGTTCTTCAAACATTCAGAGACTCTTATGCTGTCATACAAATGGATAGATGACTCTGTCAGCCCGATTAGGATCTGCTGTATTACCTATGGAGAAATTAGTCTCCTCAGAAGTGTCCTCCACATCTGTCCATTTTCCATCCTCACAATAAGCACTCATAATTTCTTTTATTTCTACATAATCTTTTCCAAGACATTTTCATTTATGGGCATATGAGAGCAAAAATAATGTTGAATAATGATACTACCTTGATGAGTATTCAGTGAAAACCCAGGTTCCTAGCAAAATATCTAAAATTCAGGAATGAATAAAGACTTGATTCATAAATGAGTTGAAAGGCACATTGCAGTTATAAAAGGTAAAAAATATTTGGAAGTCACACTTGCATATAATTCATATATCTTAATTTCTGAGTAAAATGGAGTTATTCTAAAACCGTGCTCTTTCATAAGTGCCCACTTTTGTGAAAAAACATATTAATGTATACATGATTCTTAAAAACAAGATTGAGTTATTGTAGAGCACTGTTATTAATACCAGAGTATTTAAGTAATTTACATAAATTCTTTCTATTGACTTTTTAAGTGTCAGCCCTTATAATCATTTCCTACTTCCCACAGAAAATCATTTCTGTAACATGAGCTAAAATACTTGACAATATAAACAGCAAAATGGTCTCATTTATGTACATCATTTAAAACTTTACAGTTGTGGTTTTCAAGCCACCATTAGTCTGGGGTGTCTTCTTGGACTTTACTAGCTCATTTTTTAACAAAATATTAGAAACAGGATTGTTAGTACTCTTTTATTATCATCTTACTTTATTATTGGCTTTTAATGTTTATTATTTTATTCCATCAATGAAACCAAAAAGAAATGGGTGTTTCTGCTTATCATATACATGTTAATGAGTATCCAAACAAGGACTTTTCAAAGGTAGACATGGTTCTTGATCCATCTATTCATTCATGGTTCTTGATTAATCCATCCATTCATTCATTCATTCATTTTAATTCCACATCTACTTAAGATCAGATGCTGTGTTAGCTATAGAGTTCATGGTTGTGAACAAAAGTTACAGCCACACCCCACAGGCTTTTGTTCACTCATACAGATTCATTTGAAACAAACTTGCAATATAAAGGAAGGAGCATAGGCCTGTGATTTGGAAGACCTATATTTAGGGAAATTCTCTTGTTTCAATGCCAGTTCATTGTTCGAGCTTTGGAAATTCATGCAAACTATGTCTTTCTTTCTAAGTATTGGTTTTCTTCATTGTGGAAATAATTTTTAAAACAGATACTCTCACTTAAGGATGTTTATTGTTTGGAACTTCTGATCCTGTTCCTGTCATCCAATGTAGGACATTGTACTAGCCATTATTATTATTATTATTATGTGAAAACCACAACCATAGAGAAAATAACTTAAACTTTATGAAAGTCAAGAATCAGAAAATTTCCTCTTGTTAATATACTCACTGTGTAATATGTGTGATTATTTTTACCCAAAGTGATCAAGTGTCTTTCTATAATACATGTCAGTCAGCCAAACAATGAGAGATTTACTGCCACAATATTATAAATATATTCCCTTGTGATCTCAACTAATGATTATAGAAGCAATTTGCTCTGTTCTTGTAGCTATTTAGATATAATTAAATTATTTGCATTTATGCACACTTGGTTTTGACTTCCAGCTTAGCCATCAATTTCTTTTTCTCTTTTGATGGCAATGAATTTCAGTAGCCAAAAAACTTACCATAAGCGTATGCTAGTATATATTTTCCCAGTTGCATTTAAAACCTAACTGAGTAGAGCAAAAGTATTTTATAACTTCTAAAATAATACTCTTTTTGAATATGCAAACCCAGAAAAGACAATATTTGGTGATATCAGTGGGGAGGTCCATAAACAGTAACTCTGGTTTCAGGAGGTTACATTAAAGAATTATAAACACATGAGCCCCCACAGGGGATGTGGGAAAGGCTTTTGTCTCATTGACTTCATCCTTTTCCATTTGACACTTATTTCTTAGAATTCAGGCCCACAGTATGTCTGAAATACAACACATTATTACCTATACTAATTATAATAAACACATGCTTTAAATTAAAATGTATATTATAAAAGCAAATAATGCACTTCCCTACAGATTTCTGAAGTCATTTAAAAATATAAAATCCAATTGGCTCAAAATTAAAACAAACAGTGTCCCAGGAAATTTTATATATAAAACTCAGATGGTCAAACTGCTGATATCGAAAGCAGAAAATGTTAGGCATGGTGGAGGAGATAAAGAGAAAATGTGGCTTCATGGGATTAGCCAGATCAGTGAGATACCTGCAGAGGAATGGTGGCAAGCAAGTGGTACAGTGACTGTACTGACAAGAATTAACAATAACATCAACAATGATCATAAAAAGTCCAGCTCCTTCTGTTCTATTTTAGACTTCCTGATTATGCCCAAATTATCCATTCGTTTTTGGTTAATACTGAGAAACAAGCACAGGATCTTCAGAAAATTACAGAGTAGCTCCTTTTCTTAGTCAATGTAATAAAAATCCAGAGAATTTGCATGAGAAAGTATATTCTAATGATTAGGATAATACTCATTTAAAATAAAACCAAAATCTTTAATGAAAAATGAAGTACCTACTTCAGTTTTACCCCTCTCCCTAGCTCTGTGACTGGCCATAGCAGATAGTATCTTTCTCCCTTCCATTGAATCTGATAGAGGGGTATGCAATAAGCATGGATATTTAGGGAAGAAGATACCCCCCAAAACATGTCAGGCTGAACCTAGGCAGAATGGTTATTTCTAGAAAGTGTTTTATACTTGAGAATCTGTCAGAAGCATTTAAAGTGAAGTTATAATTTATTTTAAGATAATAAATTCTAATTATTTCTAATTAGCAAACAAACTAGAACTTCAGAAAATGGTTCTGGTGTTACGTAAAAATAAGTTCTCTTGGGGAAGATCATCTGGGTGTAATTTTGCTTTTCTTGTATGCAAAATGGCATATTATGATCATCATAAGATTGGTATTTCCTGATTGATGATGTGATTTTTTTGTGTATTTATGAGAGCAAATTTGTAAGTCCTCTTGAGCACAAAGGGGCTGCATTTGCTTTGCGTTTTAAAAGGCATCTGGATCAGTATTCCCCTTTATATCGCAAGAGTTCCCATTCAGTATTGTTGTGCAGTGATGCACTAGTATTGCTTAAAACTGTTTTTCTATGAAAAAAATTAGGTTAAAAAAAACACCTAATTTGTATGGTTTGCCAATTTCCATGCTATAAATACATATTCGTGGTCTCTTTGAAGTTAGCAATGTTAAACCAAAGGAGTTTTGGAAAGGCATGTTCATGGCGATTTGGTCAGTTGGTGCATGTTGGCTCCAGCAGAGTTCTTGGTATGACTTGAAGCCTAGGATTTTAGCTATTAAAAGACATTCTTCCTATGCAAAGCTGAGAAATCTATGCTGCACCAGAGGCAACTGAAAAGCTCAGCACCAGAGCTGAGGGGCACAGCCTGTAATATGAGGCCCTGCACGTACTCATGGCTCCCCCTCAATCTGCCCTATCCTGGCCCTTGCACTCTGGACTTGTAGAAAGGGTGGCAGCCTTGATGATCTCTGAATCATTTTGGGGGGTCATTATTTTATTTTCTTGGGGAATGGGTCCTGGATTTTGTTGACAAGGGTAACCAAACTCCACATCAAATGGTCTTTGGCCACACTCTCGGTGTTCTCTTCCAATATTCTCATTCTTTATAATATGGACAGACTGAAAACTTTCCAAATCTTTAAGTCCTGCTTCCCTTTGGATTAACAATTCTGTCTTCAAGTCAATTCTCTCTTGTGTTTTAAGCAGTCAGGAGAAGCCAGCTGTACCTTCAACACTTCCTTAGAAATATCTTCTACTAAATAACCAATTTCATTGCTCGTAGGTTCTATCTTCCACAAAACATTAGGATGGGAACATAATTCAGCCGTGTTGTTTGCTGCTTTATAACAAGCATCCCATTTCTCCATTGTCCAATAAAGTGTTCCTCATTTCTGACCGAGATCTCATGAGAATGGCCTCCAATGTCCATATTTCTACCAACATTATATTTCAAATTACTTACTCTTTAAGATTGAGATTTTTCTCTACAGATCTCCTCTTTAACTTCTCCTCACCAAAATAACCCTTAACAGTCTGTTCATAGCATCATAGACATTTTTGTAGCACACAGTTCGAAACTTTCTCAGCCTCCGCTCTTTACCTAGTTCCAAAGCCACTTCCACACTTTACATATTTGTTCCAGCAGTTTCCCAGTTCCTGGCACCAACTTTTTTCTCAGGTCATTTGGGCTGCTAGTTCACAAACTAAGTAGCTTAAAAAGAACATACATTAATTTCTTACAGTTCTGGAGACTGGAGAAACCAAGATCGGTGCTCTGGCAGATCCCGTGTCTGGCAAGAGGCCACTTCTCTGTGCCATAACTTCATATGGCAGGAGGGGCAAGGGATTGCTCTGGGTCATCTACTATAAGGACACAAACTCCACTCTCCTGGGCTAGAAAAACTCATCACTGGCTATACTAGTGACCTAATCACTTCCCAAAGACCCCCACCTCCGAACACCATCACACTGGGAATTAGGTTTCAACATATGAATTGGTGAGGGGATGTATAGTCCATAGCAATATTTAGGTATTTTCATTAATAAAACTATTAATTATGAAAAATAGCATATTTCTTCAGTTCAGGATATTGTAATCTATCATACCTTTCATCATTATTCCCCTTTATAATCACTTTTTCTGGGAAGAAAAGTTTTAGACCTGACTCCATCTATTGTACACCCTTAAATTTTCTTCCATCATTTTATAGTTTTATGCATCCCTTTTTTTTTCGTTATACCCCCAGATGTGTCCTTGCTTATCTTGCAGTTGCTGCTCACCTATAATTGGGCTTTTTTCTACCTCCTTTCTAATACTCAGTACTTTAATTAAATACTTTATTTCAGCAAATCTATATTTTTCATTTCTAATGTTTACCCTTTCTCTGATCATGCTTTATTTATATGAACTTATATGCAATATATTCTTAACTATATCTAAGGCTACTGATTTTCAGCTTTACTAATAGTTTTCCATTTGTCTTTAGTTTCATTTTCTCTGTTTCTAAATAATGAGCATTCATCTACTATTTTATTCCTTTGATTAGCCAGTACATTAACTGAATCATTTCTACTGAACACATGTTAATTTAAAAGATTGAAATGGCTTTATTGCACAAGTCATGTATTGGGCAGTGTTCCATCTAGAAAATGGAAAGGATCGCTACCAAGCTGCAGAAGGGGAAAGGTTTTTAAAGGTAGAGAGGGAGCAGAAAAAAGGAAATGATTAACAAAGAATTCATTGTTTTAGGCAAAGTCACCCTCTAAGGGGAACAGAAGGGCCTATCAGTAAATATGCTAGTGCTGACCAGGGAACTCTGTATTGACTGGTTAAAAGTTACTTTCCTGAGGGACTTTGAAACTATTGTTAGGTATTAAGTCTTGGTTTGCTGACATAGGGCTTTAACATGTGGGACTTCACTTAGGGCCTGTGGTTTTCTTTTTAACAATTGCCCTGAATTTTTTTTAACAATTTCTCAGCTTAACTGAGAAATGTGATCAAAATTTAAGATATTAGTGCCACTGTCAGCTTCTGCTCTAAAGTTTTTGCAGTTTTAAAGTTTTTGTTCTTTTTGTGTGATATCCATAGGTTATGACATTTTTGCTTAACCCTGTGATATTTACAGGCTACAATTTCAGGTTCACAATTTTTAAGGTTCACTCTTTATTCCTTTGCTGGCATTCCAGCCTTAGAGAGATCATTTTCATGGTGGTTAGTGGCTGTGAATATGCATTTAAAATTTTCGAGAGAATGCAACACACCAGGAGATTGTGATTGTTGTAAGTAGGGTAATTGCCAGAGTTTCAAGTGCACTTCAGAGCCATGATCCCCAGACCCAAATCAGTCAAAACTGAGTAAGTCAAAGAAAGACCTCATTGAAAGAGTCACTTTTTTAAGCCTATGTGACAATGCTTCCCATGCAATTTAACATATCAAATAAGCCAAATTAGTTTAAGACCTCCCTTTTTTTCTTTGAAGAATCCCAGAAGTTATTTTGAAGTGTAAGTTATTTTTAAAGGTAGAAAAGGACTGCAAAAAGGGAATTATTAGCAAAGAATACATTATTATAGGCAAGGTTGCCCTCTTAAGGGGAAAAAAAGGCACTTCCTAGTAAATTTTCTGGTGCTGCCTGGGAAATTCCATGATAACTAGTTAAAGGTTATATTCCTGGGGGACATTGAAACTGCAGTTAGGTTAGGTATTAAGTCCTGGTTTGCTGATATAGGACCTTAACATATGTGATTCCATTTGGGGCCTGTGGTTTTCCTTTTAACAAGATGGGAAAAAAACTATATATATATATGACAAAAACTGAGAAATGCAGAAAGAAATAAAAAGTAAGGAAAGTGCCACTTTGTATCCATCTGTTTCTTCTGCCTTCTTTAGTACAGTGATCTTATGATTCATATAACTTCATGTATTAAGTAATATTATCATGAGATTCAGAAACTTTTTTCTAACTGCCAGTAATATTTTTACACCTGACTGTCCCAGGCACCTCAGAATCATCCTTTCCAAAATCATGCCCATAAACTTTCTTTTGAAATTTTTTGCTTCACCTGAAGCACCATATGATTTATTTTTTTTATTTTTTATAATAATTATTTTTTATTGAAGGGTAGTTGACACACAGTATTACATTACATGAGTTTCAAGTGTACAACACAGTGGTAGAACATTTATATACATAATTCTAGGTTCCAGCTATCACCCTACCAGGCTGTTACAATATCTTGACTATATTCCTTATGCTATACATTACATCCCGGTTACTAATTTATTTTACCATTGGAAGTCTGTCCTTTTTTTTTTTTTTTTTTTTTTTTGTGAGGGCATCTCTCATATTTATTGATCAAATGGTTGTTAACGACAATAAAATTCTGTATAGGGCAGTCAATGCTCAATGCACAATCATTATTCCACCCCAAGCCTAATTTTTGTCAGTCTCCAATCTTCTGAGGCATAACAAACAAGTTTTTACATGTAGAACAAATTCTTACATAATGAATAAGTTACATAGTGAACAGTACAAGGGCAGTCATCACAGAAACTTTCGGTTTTGCTCATGCATTATGAACTACAAACAGTCAGTTCAAATATGAATACTGATTTGGTTTTTATACTTGATTTATATGTGGATACCACATTTGTCTCTTTATTATTATTATTTTTAATAAAATGCTGAAGTGAACCATATGATTTAAAGGTGGCATCATGCACTAAGTCACCTCCAGACATAGATTTTGCTCTTCCTCACTCTCATAATAAATAAAACTTGTTGAATTTAGTGTGTAATTATTTTTGAGACAATATCATGCTCTCCATTTCTGTTATCTTAGTGTAATTAGCATTTCTCACCATGGCTATTTTGACACTCCACTGTTCCCCTTGCTCCCAGCAGCAGTAGTCTTCACATTGTCACCAGGTACTTTCCCAGAACAAATCTGATTATGTCTCTTATATGATTAAAACTTAATTTTTCCACTTCCCACATTATAATGTAATTTTTCTCACTGTAGAATGTAAGACCTTCATTATGTGGCCCACACAAATATCCCTAACTTCCTGAGAAGTCATCTCTTTCATCTTTCCTATCTCCCAGCCATACCAAATGACTAAGTTCTTAGACACACCTGATCACTGCCATTCCCCACATCTATGTACATAGTCTATCTGCTTTATGATTTCTCTTTACTTGCGCTATTTCATTTGTCAGTTTTTATTCATTCCTCATTCAAGACCCAGTAAAGAAAGTTAACATTTTTTTTCCCAAATGAATTATTTTCCCAAATTAATTTTTTTCCCAAATGGATTCTATTCTGTTCTGTTCAGTTCTCTCCTTTCAGAGACATCAACATTTCATCTAAAATTTTATTGGGGTACTTTTCAGAGGCTGTGAGGTATACCAGAAAGATGATTAGGATATTGAAAGCCAAAGATATCACTTGTTTTCAATCTCACTTCTCCACTTCATGCTTATGTTATCTTGAAGAAAACATTTATACACTTGGGAAATTGGTATATTCCTCTGTATACAGGGACATTTTATCTCTTGGGTTAGTTACATTAAAGCCAGCATAAAACATAAAACATAAGTTAAGATTTTATTTCATTTATTTGACAGTAAGAAAAGTATTCATGATGGAAACAAATACTTTGAGACCTGGCTAATGTATCAGACCTTGTCAAAAACTATTGAAACTTGAGTGAGCCTGCCATGCATTATTGTAAACATTTTATATTAAATAACTTTTCTAAGCCACACAATAGCTTTATAGTGTTGGTAATTTGTAACCTCTGTTGTACATGTGAGAAATTAAAAATGTGCAAGGATTAACCTACCTAATACCAAAGAGTTTGTAAATGGTCCAGCCAGGATTTAAACACAGGCCCTGTGACTACAGGACTCTCTGGCCACTAAAAGAGAACTTAAAACATCCTTTGTATTCATGCAATTTCCCTATAGCTTCCTTCTTCTTTGCAGTATGCTCTGATTTCAGCAGTTTGCTACAGTTCTTGGAATTTAGATTTGCTCTAAACCTGCCCTGCTTTCCCAGCACCAAAAACATTGCGAATAGCATGAGATTCTAAAACTACCACTTTTCATTCAAGGCTGCACCCTGCTCCATCTCTACTGATTCTTTCAGTTGGCCAATAGTTTTACCAGTAACTTCCATATGGAGAGTCCTTTCCTTAGTTCTTTAAAGGAGCAGTGAGGTAGTGTTGCTCTTATTTTTTTTATGTAAGTTAACTGTAACAAATAGCTGTTTAATTTAATTCAGGTCTTCAAATTACCATCAAGTGCCATAGTGAAAACAATTAATAATTTGTATGAGGTAAAGAGTTTCATTATCGATTGCTCATAAAAATAACTCATAAATGCTGGTGTTAAGGAAAGAGTTCAGTTTGATAATGCAGGAGGTCAGATAGAGTGAGACATGAAACCAAAGCCAAGAAAGCAAAGTCAATTTTATTGCACCCTGAAACAGAGCGGACCTGCCTAAGGTCATGCAGGCATGGGCTGCCTACCATGAGGCTTCTTTTTATGGAGTTTTTGGTAGGGCAGAGAAGCCCTTGACTGATTATCTTAGGCCCTGGAGGCCTGATCTAATTGGTAAAATGAAAACCCGGGCTGTGCTCTGATGTTTGCTGTACTTGTGCTCTGATGTTTTTCTTTATCTGGGAAGTGTCTGTGTTTTGAATTTTCTCAACTGGGGAGTTGTTTTTCATCTGTGGAACATCTGGCCATTTCAAGTCACTCCTGGCCCTTGAAACTTCAACTAATTAACCCTGTGAGTCCTTTCAGGCTCTCTGGTTTTATCTGGTTAACTCTTTGAGTCCCTTTTAGTGGGCCTTACTGGCTGTGTTCTCTCTCCACCCCACTCCTGTGTCTTTCTGCCTAACATTAGCATTCCCAGTTAAGGTTTTCCTCATTTCTAAATATTGATCTTCTACCTCCCACACCCATGCCATCTATACTTGCATCTTCATAAAAACATTTTCTTACAGAAAAATTATCCGAAACTATAGAAAGACAGTAATAATTTGAAATGTTTCCAAGAGTTGTTTTTTTTTCATTTCTGATAGTTTGTTATGAAAAATCTAAATGTGGGATTTAATTTTAATTTTATTTTTAAAATCAAGTTTTTCTAGTTTTAATAAAGTTTCTTTCATACCAAGATTCCCAGTAATCAATTGAGAATATAAAAGGATGAAAATTAAATATTTTTATGAAGCAGAAAGCCTTATCTTTTTGCTCTTTCAGCTGAGGATAAATTTGTAGGAGAAATAATTAATCTAGTAATTCAGATAAGAATTTGAAGAGGTTAGAAATAAAGCTATTTATTAAGTCTTAAGGACATCAAAAAAGCAGTATCATTTTTACATTTCTGTAGAGGAAGAACTATTGATAGGCACAAAAAGAATGCAAAATTGGGAATTCAGACATGCTTTGATAGCTTTTCCTTTGGTATCTATGCTATAATTCTTGAGTGGTTAAACGACTTCTAGAACCAAACTAGGAAAGATAATCTGTTTTCCTATGGAGCAGACATATCTGTATTACCCAATATTCTGCCTCCATTGTCTAGTAACAAATAAAAGATATGGCATTCATGATGATGACTTGAAATTGATTCTTGATGTAAAATGATCCTGAAGGCCAAGGGCAGACACAGAGCACTGAATATAGCATGAAGTGCTGGACATCAGCATTTAATGCTTTACAGGAAGTTATCAAAAGAAGAAAGAAACTAAACTCATTCTATTCATCTGTGTCACAGGATAAAATATCCTTTCAGTGCTGTGCTTTTAATCCTGGCTAGAATCTTCCAGAAACAGATTTTAGAGAATTAAACAGAATTGAATGTGGTCTTCTAGTTGAGTACAAAACTAGTAAGCCCACATAAATGGCCATTGTGCTTTTGGTATTAAATGTTCATAGGAGCATATTTTTCATCATCTATTGTAGAAATCTGTGCAACAACACAGCTGTCAACTATAAAGAAAATTGATTGCTTATTCTATGCTGGAGACAAAATAAATGCTCATAACCAGATCAAAATAGTCACAAAAACTATCTTGGTTTAAATTTAACCACTTGCTAGCATAATGAAATCATCATCCTTATTTATGACTACTACCCTAGTGAGCAGAATGTGCATGGTCTGTTTTACTTGAATAGAATTCAAGCTGCATTTTTTAGAAAATGATGTTTTGACATTTTTCCTGTAACAAGAAAGATAGCCCTTCTCTAGTAATTAATCATCTTCCCTGAAATCTCACTAAAGTAGAGCCATCAAAGTATACTGTGAGTGGACATTTCAAAATGAAGAAACTAAACTCCTGCTGTTGCTGGGCAACTGTGTCTGAGGACGTCTCTCCCTGTGCACAAGGTAAGACCTCAACTTGGACAGGGGAGGGTTCTTGAGTCTGAATGAGAAAGAATTCTCAAGCAGATCAGAAGAGTGTAGGTTAGGAAGGAATTCGTTAAAGCAAAATTAGCAGAAGCAAATGGCAGCAGCTGTACAGGCAGAAGAAAGCAAGAAGAGCAGAGGGAAAAAAGGAAAGCTCAGTGAACTCCTGCTCAGCATAGGGCAGATCCCTTGCCAACTCCTGAAGCCAGAGTCACCTGGTGTCCAGTTTCTGCTTGATATGTACTGTGTGGGAACTAAAACCCTACTACCCCAGGATTGGGAGTAGCCATTAAGCACTGGATGGAGTGAGATTATGTTCTGAGAGGTTCCCAAGGGCAAAGAAAGGAGATTTTTGGGGGCAGGCTACTAAAGAGCATGATCATACAACAGCAATCCTGTCCAGGTCACCCAGACAATGGGAACTTGCAAATCCAAATCAGAGCTCTCAGTAGTCCTTGCCTATTTGTCTGAATTAGGACAGAGAGAGTGAAGACTTGTTCTTAAATCTAGAAAATAGAATTAAATAGCAAAGTAACACAGACTCTTAACCACTGAAAGAGCACAGAGACAAAGTGTACTAAGTTGAGCAGCAACAATTCTTTATTTAAGGCAAAAAGTACACACTCAGAGAAAGGGGAGTGCAGGCAGCATCAGAGAGGAGGCTCACTTGAGGGCTTAGGATTCTGTCTTTTAAGGCTTTCAAGAATGGGGCAAAGGGTGTGGAGGGTGGTGTTGCATAGGCTTGACATGTGGTCTACTGATGTCTTTCTCTAGTGAGACACTTTATGTCACCATTCACAGTCAGTCCCTTAGATATTCTGTAAAATAAACTTAACACAAAGAATTTATTGAACCTGTTCTTTTCCAAGGTAGTAGTTATCCTCAAGTAGTGGGGAATATTAGATAGGATTGCTTGCCCTGCTCTAAGGTAGGTTGTTGGCTGATTATCATAAAGTATGTTAGGAATCTTACTACCTAGCTCCCTGGTTTTTAAAATGTAATCTTAGCATTAAGATGGAGTCCCTCCTGCTTTTACTATACTGTTTATATCTTGGCATTTTTCATCACAGGCAGGAAAAGTTAATCATGATGCTTGTCCCATGCCCTGCCCTACCTCACTGCCAGGTGTATGAATAAAATCTGTGTGTCTCCTGTATTCTTCATCCATTAGTGGACCAAACAGATTCATTCATTATATTAGAAAAGTTTGACAAGTGTGGTTTTGGACAAAGCAGGTAATTACAGCTTAACAGTGAAGATTGGGATGGGGTAGTAAAATGCAGGACATCACAGTGAGCTTACGGAACTATGGGTTATCAATTCTCAGTATTACAGGATATAAGCAATTTTATAATTCTCTGTGTTTTGCATCATCAAAGCACTGTGAATTACTCAGTTAACTGCTTTATATTTAAATATAAAAAATATTATATTTTAATGGAGGTTTTATAGAGAAAGATAAGCTTAAGTGAGGAATTCCTTTTTTATTTTTAAGTTAGAAAGAATTATATAGAAGTCAGGGATTAGTCAAAGGGTGCAAAGTTTCATTTATGCAAGATGAATAAGTCCTAGAGATTTGCTGTACAACACAGTGCCTGAAGTTAATATTCTAATGTATACTTAAAAATTTGCTAAAAGAGTAGCTTTTATGTTAAGTGTTCCTATCATAGTAATAATAATAAATAAGTAAAGAGGGTGAAGATACCTTTTGGAGGATGTGTTTATGGCAGATTGTGGTGATGTTTTTATGACTTATCTCCAAATCCATCAAGCTGTGTACATTAAATATATACAGCTCTTTGTATGTCAGTCATACCTCAATAAAAGTTTTAAATAATTTAAAAATGGATACCTCTCTAAAATTTGTGTTTCAATTAATTGTTGGGGGTTAATTATGATATTTAAATATTCTCTTGAAAATCTTTTTTCTTACAAATTACAGAATTCTTCCTCTATGCATCTATACTAGTTTATGTGTTATTTTTTTTTAAATCAATGTTCCAAATTGTCTAGGCTGGAGGTCCATAGTAAGACATTAGAATAAACATTAATTCATATTTAGTTACTATAAGCAGATTGGAATACAAAAGAGAGTCCATTTTGTAATAACTAATTCAGTCTTTTTATTGGATGCTAGTACTCTCAACTCTGAGGGAATTCAGAACATCCTACCTCAAAATATGCCTCTTTGCATGTTGCCTATTTGGAGTTACAGGTGCTTGAAAGCAATAAATACAAGAAACGCCTTCCTTTTTTTCTTCCAATCTTCTTACCCTCCTTTTTCTTGAAAGCAAGATATGAAATTTCCATGTGAAAGATGTCCTGTATTACCAGAAGGAAAGTATCATTCTCATCATGAAGGACATTGAGACCTAGAAAATTCCATACAGACAGACCTTGTTAAACTAATTCAGTCATCTTTCTCTAGCCTCCCCACATAGTTTAGTTACTTTTCCACAACTGCTTTTCTTTGTTCAACCTTATATAAAAGGGAGTGAGTTTTGCCATTTCTTTGGGTTATCATCCCATATGAAGGCTCCCTTGTCATGTAAAATTTGTATTAAACAAAGTTTATGTTTTTCTACTATTAATCTGCCTTATGTCAATTTAATTCTTAGCCCCCCACCCCCACCAAAAAAAGCCCTAAAAAGATAAAGGTAAAAGTTTTCCTCCTCTACAACTCCAATCCAAGACTATTTCTAACCTAGGCCAAAGAAAATGTATAGATGTTTATGTTATACAAACAGAATAATAATAATTAAAATGATGGTAATTAAAATCAACTGTACATATCAAGTACCTGAAAGCAAACAAACAGATATTAATCGAGAAAGCCATTTTTACGGATTGTAATTGACATTTACTATAGGGAAACACTACTGACATGTATGTAAAATCATTGGGAAAATTTTCAAGTGTGATTAGAGACACCTGCTTACTTTTTTGATATTTTAAAGTATGCTGGTAAGTTCCTTAAAAGTGCATAAACAATAAGTAATTTTTTTTTGAGAGGGCATCTCTCATATTTATTGATCAAATGGTTGTTAACAACAATAAAATTCTGTATAGAGGAGTCAATGCTCAATGCACAATCATTAATCCACCCCAAGCCTAATTTTCATCAGTCTCCAATCTTCTGAAGCATAACGAACAAGTTCTTACATGGAGAACAAATTCTTACATAGTGAATAAATTCTTACATGGTGAAAAGTACAAGGGCAGTCATCACAGAAACTTTCGGTTTTGATCATGCATTATGAACTATAAACAGGTCAAATATGAATATTCTTTTGATTTTTATACTTGATTTATATGTGAATCCCACATTTCTCCATTATTATTATTATTATTATTATTATTATTATTGTTAATAAAATGCTGAAGGGGTAGGTAGATGCAAGATAAAGGTAGAAAACATAGTTTAGTGTTGTAAGAGAGCAAATGTAGATGATCAGGTGTGTGCCTGTAGACTAAGTGTTAATACAAGCTAGACAAGGGCAATCCACGGATTGCATCCACGGATGCAGAAGATTTCTCTCAAAACAGGGGGGGTGAGGTTCTAAGCCTCACCTCTGTTGATCCCCAATTTCTCACCTGATGGCACCCCTGCGACTGTGCCTGTCTTAGGTTGTTCTTCCCTTCAGGGATCTTACCCGTCTCTGGCTAACCAGTCATCTTCCAGGGCCATACAGGGAAATGTAAAGTTGGTAAGTGAGAGAGAAGCAACATTGTTTGAAAAGGTTAGCTTTTTACTTCTTTGCAGATTTATGCCCTGTGGCTTCTATGCCCAGCATTTGTCTTGAGGTATCTTTACCACTTGGAAGAATTATGATACTCAGTAAATTCGATATGAGGCACGAATTCTATTTAAGGTTTGTAATTATGAAGGAAGAAGAAAAGCTACAGAAGTAGCAGATGGAAGAAAACATGGGAAAATTGATTATTTCTTTGACATATCTTCTTGTAGAGTAACTTAAGCATTTATAGGTTTTAAACTACTAATTAAATTGCGCACACACTTTAATATAATAGGAATACAGCTACATAACCAAAGCAGACCTATAATTACCAGCCATCTCCAGTGAAACCAAGAAAAACAGTTAGGCACCCTAGGCATTTGTGAAAATTTATCTATGATATGATGGATATTGTCCAACTGAACTTGAACAGTCTGAGAGAAATCAGACAAATTAAAACAACCCATTCCTGGGAACTGTTCACATCCCATATGTTCTTTTAACAGTAGATAGTCTGTAGTTGTAAGATTTTGGAGCGCTACAACTTGCACTTCTCCTAATTCTTGGTTGAATTCCAAAAGTATAGATCCAGTCAAATTTGTTGTTTTACTGTATGCACAGGCCAGCTTAGATACCTCCTTCTTCATTCCCATGGCAAGTCCAGGAACCGGTGGGATGAATGCAGCTACAGCTGTAGCAGCGCCTGGATCTTTGTTGAGGTTTTATGGTGATCATCTTCTGGTATGACTCTTCCAGAGAGTGCTCATGTTGGAAGTTCTTCTTCATATCATATCTTAGTTCATTTTCTGGGTAGCCAAATTAGGCTTTGATCCTCTGTATAAACACAGACCCTTTGCCCACACTTTGATATGCCATTTACACCATTGTGTAGAACTCATCGGAGGTCACCACACAGGAATTGCTTTTTTTTTTTTTAAGAGAAAGGAATATTATCAGAAAAATGTACCTCCATAGCTGATCATCTGACACCCTTTAAGTGATCAAAGTTAAGGATATTTAAAGCATGCATTAATTGTTGATTTACAGTTAGTTTTATCTTATCAGGGAGTAATCCCCCTTTTCTTGCTATTTTTTTTTTGTTATCATTAATCTACACTTACATGAAGAATATTATGTTTACTAGGCTCTCCCGTATACCAGGTCCCCACTATAAACCCCTTTACAATCACTGTCCATCAGCATAGCAAAATGTTGTAGAATCACTACTTGCCTTCTCTGTGTTGTACAGCCCTCCCCTTTCTCCCACCCCCCCATTATGCATGCTAATCTTAATACCCCCCTTCTTCTTCCCCCACCTTATCCCTCACTATCCACCCATCCTCCCCAGTCCCTTTCACTTTGGTACCTCTTAGTCCATTCTTGGGTTCTGTGATTACGCTGCTGTTTAGTTCCTTCAGTTTTTTGTTTGGTCTTATACTCCACAGATGAGTGAAATCATTTGGTATTTCTCTTTCTCCACTTGGCTTATTTCACTGAGCATAATACCCTCCAGCTCCATCCATGTTGCTGCAAATGGTAGGATTTGCCCTTTTCTTATGGCTGACTAATATTCTATTGTGTATATGTACCACATCTTCTTTATCCATTCATCTACTGATGGACATTAAGGTTGCTTCCAATTGTTGGCTACTGTAAATAGTGCTGCGATAAACATAGGGGTGTATCTGTCTTTTTCAAACTTGATTGCTGTGTTCTTATGGTAAATTCCTAGGAGTGGACATCCTGGGTCAAATGGTAAGTCTATTTTGAGCATTTTGAGGAACCTCCATACAGCATTCCACAATGGTTGAACTGATTTACATTCCCACCAGCAGTGTAGGAGGGCTACCCTTTCTCCACAACCTCGCCAACATTTGTTGTTGTTTGTCTTTTGGATGGCAGCCATCCTTACTGGTGTGAGGTGATACCTCATTGTAGTTTTAATTTGCATTTCTCTGATAATTAGCGATGTGGAGCATCTTTTCATGTGTCTGTTGGCCCTCTGTATTTCTTTTTTGGAGAACTGTCTGTTCAGTTCATCTGCCCATTTTTTAATTGGATTATTTGTTTTTTGTTTGTTCAGGTGTGTAAGCTCTTTATATTTTGGACTTCAACCTTTATCAGATCGGTCATTTACAAATATATTCTCCCATACTGTAGGGTTCCTTTTTGTTCTATTGATGGTGTCTTTTGCTGTGCAGAAGCTTTTCAGCTTAATATAGTCCCACTTGTTCATTTTTGCTGCTGTTTTCCTTGCCCAGGAAGATATATTCAAGAAGAGGTCACTCATGTTTATGTCTAAGAGGTTTTTGCCTATGATTTTTCCAAGAGTTTAATGGTTTCATGACTTACATTCAGATCTTTGATCAATTTTGAATTTACTTTTGTATATGGTGTTAGACAATGGTCCAGTTTTATTCTCCTACATGTAGCTGTCCAGTTTTGCCAGCACCATCTGTTGAACAGACTATCATTTCGCCATTGTATGTCCATGCCTCCTTTATCAAACATTAATTGACCATATACGTTTGGGTTAATGTCTGGAATCTCTAGTCTGTTCCACTGGTCTGCGGCTCTGTTCTTGTGCCAGTACCAAATTGTCTTGATTACTGTGGCTTTGTAGTTGAGCTTGAAGTTGGGGAGTGAGATCCCCCCTACTTTATTCTTCTTTCTCAGGATTGCTGTGGCTATTCGGGGTCTTTGGTGTTTCCATACGAATTTTTGAATTATTTGTTCCAGTTCACTGAAGAATGTTGCTGGTAATTTGATAGGGATTGCATCAAATCTGTATATTGCTTTGGGCAGGATGGCCATTTTGACGATATTAATTCTTCCTAGCCAAGAGCATGGGATGAGTTTCCATTTGTTAGTGTCCCCTTTAATTTCTCTTAAGAGTGACTTGTAGTTTTCAGAGTATAGGTCTTTCACTTCTTTGGTTAGGTTTACTCCTAGGTATTTTATTCTTTTTGATGCAATTGTGAATGGAATTGTTTTCCTGATTTCTGTTTCTAGTGGTTCATTGTTAGTGTATAGGAAAGCTACAGATTTCTGTGTGTTAATTTTGTATCCTGCAACTTTGTTCTATTCCGATATCAGTTCTAGTAGTTTTGGGGTGGAGTCTTTAGGGTCTTTTATGTACAATATATCATGTCATCTGCAAATAGTGACAGTTTAACTTCTTCTTTACCAATCTGGATTCCTTGTATTTCTTTGTTTTTTCTAATTGCCGTGGCTAGGACCTCCAGTACTATGTTAAATAACAGTGGGGAGAGTGGGCATCCCTGTCTAGTTCCCGATCTCAGAGGAAAAGCTTTCAGCTTCTCGCTGTTCAGTACATTGTTGGCTGTGGGTTTAAGATATATGGCCTTTATTATTTTGAGGAACTTGCCCTCTATTCCCATTTTGCTGAGAGTTTTTATCATTAATGGAAGTTGAACTTTGTCTAATGCTTTTTCAGCATCTATGGAGATGATCATGTGGTTTTTGTCTTTCTTTTTGTTGATGTGGTGGATGATGTTCATGGACTTTCGAATGTTGTACCATCCTTGTATCCCTGGGATGAATCCCACTTGGTCATGGTGTATGATCCTTTTGATGTATTTTTGAATTCGGTTTGCTAATATTTTGTTGAGTATTTTTGCATCTACGTTCATCAGGGATATTGGTCTGTAGTTTCCTTTTTTGGTGGGGTTTTTGCCTGGTTTTGGTATTAGGGTGATGTTGGCTTCATAGAATGAGTTTGGGAGTATTCCCTCCTCTTCTTTTTTTTGGAAAACTTTAAGGAGAATGGGTATTATGTCTTCCCTGTATGTCTGATAATATTCCGAGGTAAATCCACCTGGCCCGGGGGTTTTGTTTTTGGTAGTTTTTTGATTACTGCTTCAATTTCATTGCTGGTAATTGTTCTGTCTAAATTTTCTGTTTCTTTCTGGGTCAGTCTTGAAAGGTTGTATTTTTCTAGGAAGTTGTCCATTTCTACTAGGTTTCCCAGCTTGTCAGCATATAGGTTCTCATAGTACTCTCTAATAATTCTTTGTATTTCTGTGGGGTCCGTCGTGACTTTTCCTTTCTCGTTTCTGATTCTGTTGATTTGTGTTGACTCTCTTTTCCTCTTAATAAGTCTGGCTAGAGGCTTATCTATTTTGTTTATTTTCTTGAAGAACCAGCTCTTGGTTTCATTGATTTTTTAAATTGTTTTATGCTTCTCAATTTTGTTTATTTCTTCTCTGATCTTTATTATGTCCCTCCTTCTGCTGACCTTAGGCCTCATTTGTTCTTCTTTGTCCAATTTCGGTAATTGGGACATTATACCATTCATTTGGGATTGTTCTTCCTTCTTTAAATATGCCTGGATTGCTTTATACTTTCCTCTTAAGACTGCTTTTGCTGTATCCCACAGTAGTTGGGGCTTTGTGTTGTTGTTTTCTTTTGTTTCCATATATTGCTGGATCTCCATTTTGATTTGGTCATTGATCCATTGATTATTCAGGAGCACGTTGTGAATCCTCCATGTGTTTGTGAGCCTTTTTGCTTTCTTTGTATAGTTTATTTCTAGTTTTATGCCTTTGTGGTCTGAAAAGTTGGTTTGTAGGATCTCAATTTTTTGGAATTTACTGAGGCTCTTTTTGTGGCCTAGTATGTGGTCTATTCTGGAGAATGTTCCATGTGCACTTGAGAAGAACGTGTAACCTGTTGCTTTTGGATGTAGAATTCTGTAGATGTCTATTAGGTCCTTCTGTTCTAGTGTGTTGTTCAGTGCCTCTGTGTCCTTACTTATTTTCTGTCTGGTGGATCCGTCCTTTGGAGTGAGTGGTGTGTTGAAGTCTCCCAGAATAAATGCATTGCATTCTATTTCCTCCTTTAGTTCTGTTAGTATTTGTTTCAGATATGTTGGTGCTTCTGTATTGGGTGCATATATATTTATAATGGTTATATCCCCTTGTTGGACTGTGCCCTTTATCATTATATAATGTCCTCCTTTATCTCTTGTTACTTTCTTTGTTTTGAAGTCTATTTTGTCTGATACTAGTACTGCAACACCTGCTTTTTTCTCCCTATTGTTTGCATGAAATATCTTTTTCCATCCCTTGACTTTTAGTCTGTGCATGTCTTTGGGTTTGAGGTGAGTCTCTTGTAAGCAGCATATAGATGGTTCTTTTTTTTTTATCCATTCAGTGACTCTGTGTCTTTTGATTGGTGCATTCAGTCCATTTACATTTAGGGTTATTATTGAATGGTATATACTTATTGCCATTGCAGGCTTTAAGTTTGTGGTTACCAAAGTTTCAAGGTTAGCTTCTTTACTATCTTACTGTCTAACTTAACTCGCTTGTTGAGGTATTATAAACACAGTCTGATGATTCTTTATTTCTCTCCCTTCTTATTCCTCCTCCTCCCTTCTTCATATGTTGGGTGTTTTGTTCTGTGCTCTTTTTAGAATTGCTCCCATCTAGAGCAGTCCCTGTATGATGCCCTGTAGAGGTGGTTTGTGGGAGGCAAATTCCCTCAACTTTTGCTTGTCTGGGAATTGTTTAATCCCTCCTTCATATTTAAATGATAATCGTTCTGGACACAGTAGTCTTGGTTCGAGGTCTTTCTGTTTCATTGCATTAAGTATATCATGCCATTCTCTTCTGGCCTGTAGGGTTTCTGTTGAGAAGTCTGATGATAGCCTGATGGGTTTTCCTTTGTAGGTGACCTTTTTTTTTCTCTCTGGCTGCCTCCTTTAATACTTTTCCTTGTCTTTGATCTTTGCCCTTTTAATTATTATGTGTCTTGGTGTTGCCCTCCTTGGATCCCTTGTCATGGGAGTTCTGTGTGCCTCTGTGTTCTGAGAGGCCATTTCTTCCCCTAGTTTGGGGACGTTTTCGGCAATTATTTCTTCAAAGGCACTTTCTATCCCGTTTTCTCTCTCTTCTTCTTCTGGTATCCCTATAATGCAGATATTGTTCTGTTTCGTTGGTCACTCAGCTCTCTTAGAATTCTTTCATTCCTGGAGATCCTTTTATCTCTCTCTGCATCAGCTTCTCTGCATTCCTGTTCTCTCTTTTCTAGTCCATTAATGTCTCTTGCGTCTCATCCATTCTGTTTGGAAGTCCTTTCAGAGCTTGTTTTATTTCTGTATTCTCCCTCCTTAGTTCTTGCATATTTCTCTGCAGGTCCATCAGCATAATTATGACTTTTGTTTTGAATTCTTTTTCAGGAATACTGGTTAAATCTGTCTCTCCAGGTTCCTTCTCGGGGGAAGATGTAGCACATGACAAAGCTATCTGGGTTAGTCTTGTCTGGATCAAATTTTTTTACCTTTTCATGTTGATAGGTGCAATGGTGAGCTATTGACTTTCTGTCAGCTGGGAGTGCCAGGGCTTTCCACTTGCTCCTGGCCTTTCTTTACTGGGACAACTGAGACCCCTAGTGGCTTGTGTTGGGAAATTGTTTGTAGACTGGGTTTCTGTGTCTTGACCAGCCAGTATTGAGGAAGCTCCCTTGCTGTGGGCATGGCCAGCCTCAGGCTGCTGCTCTGCTCTGCCAGAGCCCTGGAGGGGTGATGGATGGGGGACTGTTTGGCTGTTTACCTCCGTGAGGGGTCTCAGAGTTGTTGCCCAGGGGGTTAGTGCACCCAGGTTTCCCTGTTATTTCTAGCTGCTGGACTGTGACCTGGGTTTTTTCCATCCAGCTGTTGTGTTCCTGTCCCTTTAAGACTTTCAAAAAGCACTCACTTTTCTTTGTCACAGGGGCATCAGCTTTGGGACCCACTCAGAGCTCTTGCTGCCCTGTTCCCTCGTTTCCAGCCCTCCACGCATGCACTGTGTCTGTGATCTGGTGCGGATGGCTATGGCTGGGTGTTTAGTAGTCCTGGGCTCCCTCTCCCTCCCTGCTGCGACTCCTCTCTTCCCGTTGGGAGCTGGGGGGAGGGGCGCTCATGTCCCGCCGGGCTGGGGCTTGTATCTTACCCCTTTCACCAGGTGCTGGGCTCTCGCAGGTGTTGTCTGGCTGTTGTCCTGTGTCTTCTGGTCTCTCTTTTAGGATTAGTTGTATTTGTTATATTTTCAAAAATATATATGTTTTTGTGAGGAGATTCCCACTGTCCTACTGACACCGCCATCTTGTCTCCGTCCCACGATAAGTAATTCTTTAAAGACTACATAAAATCTTTGTTACCAGATCCTTACCAGTTTCACAGAAAAATTAAGAGAAGCTGCTCTCATGAGATTATAAATGGAGCAGGATCTGTTAGAGCCGTGACGTCATAACCTGTGGTCTGACTGTCCCTGATCACTCAGAAGCTCTGTGCTGGTCCCTTTTACCTCTGCCCTCTCCATTCCCATGGCTCTGTTAAACCACAGAATTTCATGTTTCATAATTTTATTTTATATTTCCATTGATAAAACATTCTGTACTGTATTCTGTTATGTTACTAATAGTGGACAGACTTTCAAACTGGTATAAAGACTACAAAAAGCCATTTAGTTGATGAATGTACTCCTAGATGCAATATATTTTAAATTCATCATTTTTTTAGAAGCCCAAGGTCCTCTAAAATAATCTTTGATGCCACATATTCTATAAATACTTCATACTTCAGTATAGATGGGAAAAATTCTTGATAGGAAAATAATCATGATGCTTATGATGATGACTGTAGACATGGTTAGGATAATGTTGATGATAATATTAAGAAAAGTTCTACTCTGTAGAACGGGAAGCTCAGGCAGACCGGCATATGTGTCAGAATAAAGGCAACATCTTAGGAGAATCTAAACTCTGAGCAGATGTGTCATTTCAGGCTGCCAAGTGGGGAGCAGGTGAACATAAATAAGGTACAATGCAGAAACAGGATCCAATCAAGTTCCTGAAGCACTAGCATTGCAACTATTTAACTTTCCATAGTTTTATCTCAGAGTTTGGTGAATAAAATAGATTGGTTTCTGTCCCTTGTAACCAAAGAGAAGCATATATAGAACCAAAAGTCCATAAAGTAAAAGTTTATATTCATCTTCCATTTGGACAGGAAATTCCAGTGAAAGCAATATATGATAGTCATGAGAGAGAAAGAGAGAAATAAAAATAACAATTCTTATTTACCTCATGTTTACTATCTGCTGGGCTACAGCATTGAGCTAAATACTTTAAATATTAACACTGTGAATCTTGAGAAAAATGCTTTGAAGTAGGTAATATTATCATCATCATCCCATTTTTAGCATGACAAACCCAAGGCACAAGTAACTCAATAACTTTCCCAAGATCACACTGCTGGTGAGTAAAACAGCCAGAAAATGACAAAGGAAGCCACTGGACTTCAGATGTCATGCTTAGTGGTCAGACTATACTGCATGTGTTTAGTGACCTTTATACAAAAATATGTCTTCTCAAGTTTTCCCCATTATTAGCTTCAGGAAAAAGAATAATGCATTTTCTGCAGTCATTCTCTGTTGTCTTAATTTGTTTCAAAAGTACTTAGGATTCCCTTCAAAGACTTTGTGTTAAGTAAGCTCTCTAATCTTTAAATTAAATTATTTTTCATAGATAGCTAGTATCTAATACTAATTAGAGCTTATAATTATAGAACAGCTCATTTCTTTTGAGTAAAGTCAATAAATATAATCTCTATTTGAAAACTGTCTCAATATTTAAAAGTAATATTAAAAATAATATGGCAATTTTGACATAGAAGAGAGGACATAAAAAATATGTACAGTAGGTAACTGGATTCAGTGTGGCTGAAGAGTGAATCTCATGTATCTCTTATTCGTGGAAGGGCCTGGGGAAGACATCAAATTTGCAAGTGTCAGTGTTCTGTTACCCAAACACTTAATTATAACAATTCAGTGACACAGTTGCACCCATAAGCTCTCCATTTGGAGTTATTAAATTTCTGGATTCAACTAATTCATCAAGCAGATATTCCTTGAACACATGTTGATGTGAAAAACCACTTGCTATTTATAAAGGAAAAGAGAAAGGAAGTAAGACAAGGCCTTAAAGAGATTGTAGATTGCAGGAGAAAACAAGCAATATTTAGTGAATTATTAAGTGGGCATAACGAAAGTTTTAGCAGAATGGTGCAATGTTTTCTCTGAAGATAACTCACATGCTGAGTGTAAAGTGTCATAGATTTCATAGTCAACATTTCACAGGTTTCTAATACTTTTAATCCTCATTTCCATGGTGACAGATTACCAGATTCTTAAAATTTCAAAGACATTTTTGTAAGATGTCAGGGAGTTCAAAGAAAAATGAGAGGATCTGATGCATACTAATACGATTTTATTTTTTTAAGCACTGAATATATTCACCATAGAGTATGCATTGCACGTCAGGTACCACAGCAAGTAGACCCTAAAATAAAGGTTAGCACAAAAGCTTTTAATTAATGAATATTCTAAGAATTCACACTTGTGGTTGCTAATTTTTTAAACGTAGTGAATATGTATTGATTTTTAAGGGGAAACATTCGTGTGTAATATGAACTGAAAGTTGTTATGCTTGTCACTACAGTCACTACTTAATAAAACTGCATAATTTTCCAATGAAGTCATTTGGGTTTTCATTGAATTCCCTTCTTGCCAAAGTTCTGTGTTAAAGAATTGAAACACTCATCTCACTTTGTAAGGAAAAATTCTAAAATGTCCTAAATTAAGTGACTTAAGGGACAGAGAATGAGAGAGAGAGACAGGGAAGGTCATCACTTGATAGCCATGGGCCACTGCTAACCAGAAACTCCACATTCCTGGATAAAGTCATTTCAATAATCATCTAGGTCCCCAGAAACATCACATCCCCCTTGCCCGTGACCAGTGTCTGACCATTGTCAGAGTCAACTCACAAGTCTTCTCTATGGACTAACCACCTATCCCCAGACTTTCGCCACTTTGCGTTATCCCACCTTCTTTATCCATACCTAATGTGAATTTAAAGAACTTTCTTTCCTTGAGAACCATTATAAATGTCTCTTGTTTCTTGTGCCTGGTGGACAAAGCTGTTTCTGTTAACTGGCCTTGCTGCTTGTGGAGCAGAAACTTCTGCCCAGGACTCATTCATTTTTCTAGCTAGCATCTATAGAGGTTCAATTAACCCTTTTATTTTAAAGATCGGTCAGTCTCTAGAGTTCTTGATCAGTCACACTCCACAGTTGCTCAGAGGACCACCTCTGGGGAGGTGCTGCTGTGCCCCTGTGCAGCCAGGGGCTGGGAGGATTCTGCCTTCCTGAAAGGCAAGGCCAGTCTGGTGTGGTGTGGCTCCCTCATCCAAAATGTGGAATCTGAGGGTTTGATGCCATAATGACATTAATTTTTCCAAATGCTTATTTGCAATAAACCTTTCTAAACTTGCCTAATTAAAATTTAAAACTTCCCCTTTAAGATTCCATCTAAGAGGAATTTAATCTAAAATATTATCAAGATTTTTGAAACTAGGCTCTATAAAACTTGGTTAGAATATTATGGTTATGAAGTACACCAATTTCAAAAGAAACTGGTAAAATTTTAACTGCAACTGACTTTAAATTATCTTAGAATTCAAAAATTCATGAAATTGTCATGACCATGATCATATTATCCAAGCATCCTTTCATTCCAAGGGAAAATGATGTTCGGATTGGAACAGCGTGCACATTCATTGTCTGGTCCACACTTGGCAGAATTGTTAAATGGGAAAAGCAGAGAAAATGTCTATCAGAAGCCAAATACCGTTTTCTTCCTCACTTGACACAGCAGCTGAATCATAAGGCCATATTAGAGTAAAAAGAAGGGTAGGAGGGAGAACTGTCAGGCACTTGCCATCCAAAATCTGTATCTTATCAAGGTCATCAGTGCTGGAGGTTATCTTGAAGTGCTTAGCTAGCATTATCCTATTTGATGCACCAATTCTGCAGAGATTTAAAAGCAAATCAAACACACTATTGATTTATGACATCATATCCTCTATCAGCAGCTGGTGTCCCTTAATTTCTCAGAGTGAAATGGGAGGACAGTTATTAGTAACACCTTACTAATTATTCCAGAAGAAAGTTAGGAGCAGAGAAGGGTCATTATCTATGTCCTTATAAACCCCAAATTGGTGTTTTAATGAACTTTGTTTCATCTTTGGAATCATCATGATGCATGTATATGCATCTTTTATAAAAATGAGTAATTGTTTAAAAGTTAAACTAATACTGTAGTGATAGTAATCTTAACCATTTCCATAACTCAGCAAATTATTTTGACTTAGTTGATATAACAAACCTGTTAAAGTAATCCTTTTTCTAGACTGACTTGTTCCTGCATGGTGATAACTTTTTATCTTATAAATAATGCATTCTTATTATAATATTGATTCTAATCATACGGTAACCTTAGAAATTCAGTCTCATCTAATACCACATTTGTTATTACTCTCTTCCTGTTAACTTTCATTTCAATAAATACCGTCCCTTCTTTCCTTTGAGCTCAATATGTGTATTTTTAAAAGTTTATATGAAATTTCTCTGTAAAAGTGTGAGGACAAAAAAAAAAGGAGGAAAAATCTGTTGTGCATCTCCCAGCCGCGATCCACAAAGCAATTGAAAAAGTCTATGCAATAAAGGCAGTCGCTTCATTCCTCAAAAAAAAAGGAGGAAAAGGTGCTGTTCTTTAACAAGTCTCTGGCTCCAGAAGTTCAAGGCCAACTGGCTGCGCCATATTAATATTGCTGTTCTTCTGTTAAAGTGTTCTCCCTGGTTGAAATCTTATCTTCCTTCTTCCTGATGATTATGTAGGCTGCAAAGAGTGGTACATGTGAGGATTCCCCTTTCAGGGTTTCCTGACTCCATTTTAAATGAGGGTTCCTTAATTTCCACATTTCCCGCTTTTGATCAAGAACTTTGCTCAGAAGCTTTGCTGATCAAGAGTCAGATTTTCCAAAATTAGGGTTTTGATCCTCTGAGCCAAGAAGGACATTTCCTAGTTGTTATGTCTTACATTGGAGGAAACATGCATAATGGTTGTAAACCAGTGAGGCCATATTAGAGTAAAAAGAAGGGTAGGAGGGAGAACTGTCAGGCACTTGCCATCCAAAATCTGTATCTTATCAAGGTCATCAGTGCTGGAGGTTATCTTGAAGTGCTTAGCTAGCATTATCCTATTTGATGCACCAATTCTGCAGAGATTTAAAAGCAAACATACAAAAGCAGAATTAAAAGTAATATGACAAATCCAGTTTGTGGTTCTAAACCAAGACCCAAAACTTGAAAGTAACCAACTAAATAGATAAAAGACCAGGGTAATTAGGTGAAATTTGTTGTAACCAGTACTCTTGTTTCCTGATTTTGTGTAATTGAATATGTACTTCTCTGGTGGATTTGTCCATGTAGGACAAGTGAATGTTTCTGAATTACTATTGCTTGGCTGTGGATCTGGCCAGTTCTCCTAGTGTTAGGGAGAGATTCCTGATCACGCATTTATTGGCACTTATTCCCACCCAAACAAGGGAGGAAAGCTCTGCCTATGAAGGCAAACCAGGAATCAAGTTTACCCCTGGAAGTTCCCTTTTAAGATGTTCGTAGAGGTTTCATGGGACAGAACAATGGGAGACCTCTGATTTTTTGTGGATATTAACAGGGATAGTTAAATGTCCCAAATTGACCTCCAAGTTTCCAGCTATCTAAGCATTCGTATGCCCGTGGGAAATGTTGTTCACTGTGAACAATAATAAAACTAGATGGGGCACAGAGGACTCCAGCTAAGGTCTGGTCATTGATAGATTCCTTCATTGGAGTTTCCTGATTAGCCCTTTCAAGCCATGGGTCAGAGGAGTTTGAATGACATTCTAGGAGAGGCCATCCTTTCCTAAAGGGCTGTTTGTTTGTCTTCTCCTAAAGCCTTGCAAAGAAGTATAAACTATTTGTATTTCTCTTGAGTAGTAGAGGGAAACAGACACTGCACTCAGATAAGGAACAGAATGTGAGGAAGTAAAGACTGTATGACGGGCACAGTTGGAGGGATTTAACTGAGATAATATGGATATGACTGGGGAAAGATTAAAAACAGGTATGGGTGCACTTGGTCATGATATCTTTTTTTTTATTTTGTTATCATTAATCTACAATTACATGAAGAACATTATGTTTACTAGGCTCTCCCCTACCCCAAGAACCCCCACAAACCCCATTACAGTCACTGTTCATCAGCATAGCAAGATGTTGTAGAATCACTACTTGTCCTGTCTGTGTTGCAAAGCCCTCCCCTTTCTCCTACCCTCCACATTATACATGCTAATCATAATACTGCCTTTCTTCTTCCCTGCCCTTATCCCTCCCTACCCTCCCATTCTACCCAGTCTCTTTCCCTTTGGTAACTGTTAGTCCATTCTTGGGTTCTGTGATCTTGCTGCTGTTTTGTTCCTTCAGTTTTTCTTTTGTTCTTATACTCCACAGATGAGTGAAATCATTTGGTATTTGTATTTCTCTGCTTGGCTTATTTCACTGAGCACAATACACTCTATCTCCATCCATGTTGTTGCAAATGGTAGGATTTGTTTTCTTCTTATGGCTGAAAAATATTCCCTTGTGTATATGTACCACATCTTCTTTATCCATTCATCTACTGATGGACACTTAGGTTGCTTCCATTTCTTGGCTATTGCAAATAGTGCTGCGATAAGCATAGGGGTGCATCTGTCTTTTTCAAACTGGAGTGCTGCATCCTTAGGGTAAATTCCTAGAAGTGGAATTCCTGGGTCAAATGGTAAGTCTATTTTGAGCATTTTGAGGAACCTCCATATTGCTTTCCACAATGGTTGAACTAATTTACATTCCCACCAGCAGTGTAGGAGGGTACCCCTTTCTCCACAACCTTGCCAACACTTGCTGTTGTCTTTTGGATGGTAGCCATCCTTACTGGTGTGAGGTGATATCTCATTGTGGTTTTAATTTGCATTTCTCTGATAACTAGAGATGTGGAGCATCTTTTCATGTGTCTGTTGGCCATCTGAATTTCCTCTTTGGAGAACTGTCTATTCTGCTCCTCTGCTCATTTTTTAATTGGATTATTTGATTTTTGTTTTTTGAGGTGTGTGAGCTCTTCATATATTTTGGATGTCAAGTCTTTATTGGATCTTTCATTTACGAATATATTCTCCCATACTGTAGGGTACCTTTTTATTCTATTGATGGTGTCCTTTGCTGTACAGAAGCTTTTCAGCTTGATATAGTCCCACTTCTTCATTTTTGCTTTTGTTTTCCTTGCCCGGGGGGGATATATTCATGAAGAAGTCACTAATGTTTATGTCCAAGAGATTTTTGCCTATGATTTTTTCTAAGAGATTTATGGTTTCATGACTTACATTCAGGTGTTTGATCCATTTTGAATTTACTTTTGTGTATGGCGTTAGACAGTTATCCAGTTTCATTCTCTTACTTGTAGCTGTCCAGTTTTGCCAGCACCATCTGTTGAAGAGATGATCATTTCCCCATTGTATGCCCATGGCTCCTTCATCAAATATTAATTGACCATATATGTTTGGGTTAATGTCTGGAGTCTCGAATCTGATCCACTGGTCTGTGGATCTGTTCTTGTGCCAGTACCAAATTGTCTTGATTACTATGGCTTTATAGTAGAACTTGAAGTTGGGGAGTGAGATCTCCACCACATTATTCTTCTTTCTCAGGATTGCTTTGGCTATTCAGGGTCTTTGGTGTTTCCATATGAATTTCTGAACTATTTGTTCCAGTTCGTTGAAGAATGTTGTTGGTAATTTGATAGGGCTTGCATCAAATCTGTATATTGCTTTGGGCAGGATGGCCATTTTGACGACATTAATTCTTCCTAGCCAAGAGCATGGGATGAGGTTCTATTTGTTAGTGTCCTCTTTAATTTCTATTTAGAGTGTCTTATAGTTTTCAGGGTATAGGTCTTTCATTTCTTTGGTTAGGTTTATTCCTAGGTATTTTATTCTTTTTGATGCAGCTGTGAATGGAATTGTTTTCCTGATTTCTCTTTCTATTGGCTCATTGTTAGTGTATAGGAAAGCCACAGATTTTTGTGTGTTAATTTTGTATCCTGCAACTTTACTGTATTCCGATATCAGTTCTAGTAGTTTTGGAGTGGAATCTTTAGGGATTTTTATGTACAATATCATGTCATCTGCAAATAATTACAGTTTAACTTCTTCTTTACCAATCTGGATTCCTTCTATTTCTTTGTTTTGTCTCATTGCAATGACTAGGACCTCCAGTACTATGTTAAATAACAGTGGGGAGAGTGGGCATCCCTGTCTTGTTCCCGATCTCAGAGGAATAGCTTTCAGCCTCTCGCTGTTCAGTATGAACTTGTCTGTGGGTTTATCATAAATGGCCTTTATTATGTTGAGGTACTTGCCTCTATACCCATTTTGCTGAAAGTTTTTATCATGAATGGATGTTGAATTTTTTCAAATGCTTCTTCAGCATCTATGGAGATGATCATGTGGTTTTTGTCTTTCTTTTTGTTGATGTGGTGGATGATGTTGATGCATTTTCGAATGTTGTACCATCCTTGCATCCCTGAGAATGAATCCCACTTGCTTGTGGTTTATGATCCTTTTGAAATATTTTGAATTCAGTTTGCTAATATTTTATTGACTATTTTTGCATCTGCGTTCATCAGGGATATTGGTCTGTAATTTTCTTTTTTGGTGGGGTCTTTGCCTGATTTTGGTATTAGGGTGATGTTGGCTTCATGGAATGAGTTTGAGAGTATTTCCTCCTCTTCTATGTTTTGGAAAACTTTAAGGAGAATGGGTATTATATCTTCTCTGTATGTCTGATAAAATTCCAAGGTAAATCCATCTGGCCCGAGGGTTTTGTTCTTTGGTAGTTTTTTGATTACCACTTCAATATCTTTGCTGGTAATTGGTTTGTTTAGATTTTGTGTTTCTTTCTTGGTTAGTTTTGGAGGGTTGTATTTTTCTAGGAAGTTGTCCATTTCTTGTAGGTTTTCCAGCTTCTTAGCATATAGGTTTTCATAGTAGTCTCTAATAATTCTTTGCATTTCTGTGAGGTACGTTGTGATGTTTCCTTTCTCATTTCTTCTTCTGTTGATGTGTGTTGATTCTCTGTTTCTCTTAATAAATCTGGCTAGAGGCTTGTCTATTTTTTTTATTTTCTCAAAGAACCAGCTCTTGGTTTCATTGATTTTTTTCTATTGTTTTATTCTTCTTAATTTTATTTATTTCTTCTCTGATTTTGTTATGTCCTGCCTTCTACTGACTTTAGGACTCATTTGTTCTTCTTTTTCCAATTTTGATAATTGTGACATTAGACTATTCATTTGGGTTTGTTCTTCCTTCTTTAAATAGGTGTGGATTGCTATATACTTTCCTCTTAAGACTGCTTTTGCTGCATCCCACAGAAGTTGGGGCTTTGTGTTGTTGTTATCATTTATTTCCATATATTGCTGGATCGCCATTTTAATTTGGTCATTGATTCATTGACTATTTAGAAGCGTGTTGTTAAGCCTGCATGTATTTGTGAGCCTCTTTGCTTTCTTGGTACAATTTATTTCCCATTTTATACCTTTGTGGTGTGGAAAGTTGGTTGGTAGGATTTCAATCTTTTGGAATTTACTGATGCTCTTTTTGTGGCCTAGTAGGTGGTCTATTCTGGAGAATGTTCCATGTGCACTTGAGAAGAATGTTTATCCTGTTGCTTTTGGGTGTAGATTTCTATAGATTTCTGTTAGGTCCATTTGTTCTAGTGTGTTGTTCAGTGCCTCTGTTTCCTTACTTATTTTCTATCTGGTGGATCTGTCCTTTGGAGTGAATGGTGTGTTGTAGTCTCCTAAAATGAATGCATTGCAGTCTATATCCTCCTTTAGTTCTGTTAGTATTTGTTTCACATATGCTGGTGCTCCTGTGTTTGGTGCATATATGTTTATAATCGTTATATCCTCTTGTTGGACTGAGCCATTTATCATTATGTAATGTCCTTCTTTGTCTCTTGTTACTTTCTTTGTTTTGAAGTCTATTTTGTCTGATACTAGTACTGCAACACCTGCTTTTTTCTCCCTATTGTTTGCATGAAATACCATTTTCCATCCCTTGACTTTTAGTCTGTGCATGTCTTTGGGTTTGAGGTGAGTTTCTTGTAAGCAGCATATAGATGGGTCTTATTTTTTTATCCATTCAGTGCCTCTATGTCTTTTGATTGGTGCATTCAGTCCATTTACATTTAGGGTGATTATCGATAGGTATGTACTTATTGCCATTTCAGGCTTTAGATTCGTGGTTACCAAAGGTTCCATGTTACTTTCTGTACTATCTAAGAGTCTAACTTAGCTCACTTAGTATGCTGTTACAAACACAATCTAAAGGTTCTTTTCTATTTCTCCTCCTTTTTCTTCCTCCTTCATTCTTTATATATTAGGTATCAAATTCTGTACTTTTTGTCTATCCCTTTATTGACTTTGGGGATAGTCAATTTAAATTTGCATTTGCCTCGCAATCAGCTGCTCCACCCTCCCTACCGTGATTTTACTACCTCTGTTGATAGCTATCCAACCCTAGGAACACTTCCATCTATAGCCGTCCCTCCAAAATAGATGCAGAGATGGTTTGTGGGAGGTAAACTCTCTCAGCTTTTGCTTATCTGGAAATTGTTTAATCCCTCCTTCAAATTTAAATGATAATCTCGCTGGATACAGTAATCTTGGTTCCAGGCCCTTCTGCTTCATGGCATTTAATACATCATGCCACTCCCTTCTGGCCTGTAAGGTTTCTGCTGAGAAGTCTGATGTTAGTCATATGGGCTTTCCTTTGTATGTGATCTTATTTCTGCCTCTGGCTGGTTTTAACAGTCTGTCCTTATCCTTGATCTTTCCCATTTTTATTACTATGTGTCTTGCTGTTGTCTTCCTTGGGTCCCTTGTGTTGGGGGATCTGTGGATATCCATGGCCTGAGAGACTATCTCCTTCCCCAGATTGGGGAAGTTTTCAGCAACTACCTCCTCAATGCACTTTCTATCTCTTTTTCTCTCTTCTTTTTCTGGTATCCGTATAATGCGAATATTGTTCCGCTTGGATTGTCACACAGTTCTCTCAATATTCTTTCATTTTTAGAGATCCTTTTTTCTCTCTGTGCCTCAGCTTCTTTGTATTCCTCTTCTCTAGTTTCTATTTCATTTATTGTCTCCTCCACCATATCCAACCTGCTTTTATTACCCTCTATCATGTTCTTTAATGATTGGATCTCTGACCTGAATTCATTCCTGAGTTCTTGGATGTTTTTCCATTCCTCCATTAGGATGTTGATGATTTTTATTTTGAACTCCCTTTCAGGAAGTCATGAGGTCCATATCATTTAAATCTTTCTTGGTAGTTGTATTAATAATTTTACTCTGGACAAGTTCCTTTGGCATTTCATGTTTGTATATGGCACCCTGTAGTGACCAGAAGCTCTATTCTGGAGCTGCTGAGCCCCTGAAGCAATGTCAGGAGTTGCAGGGGAGCGGTACTCTTGCCTGGGGGTAGGAAAGAGCTGTTCCACGCCTCCTGGCTGCTGTGCCTGTCTCCACTGCCTGAGCCAGGGGGCCGCTCACACAGGTATAAGTTTGTCCCATAGCAGACAGATATGGATCCCTGCTTTCCACAAGCAGCCAGAATCCCAGTCTCCCCTGGAATTCTGCCCGTATTAACTTTCCATCCCAGTAGTCATGCGAGTCTCATGAAAGCACCACGAAATGTAGGTTTGTGCTGCCAGAGCAGATCTTCGGAGCTAGGTATTCAGCAGTCCCAAGCCTTCCACTACCGCCCTGCTCCATTTGTCTTCCTCCCGCCGGTGATCTGGGGTGGGGGAGGGGCTTGGGTCCTGCGGAGCCGCAGCTCTGGTACGTTACCCCATTCGCTGAAGTCTGCTCTTTTCTCCAGGTGTGTGCAGTCTGATGCCTTTTTTTTTCCTGTTGCTCTCTCAGGATTAGTTGCACCAATTAAATTTTCTAATTATATCCAGTTTTAGGAGGAAGCCTCTGTCTCTCCTCTCACACCGCCATCTTTTATCCCTGGTCATGATATCTTAACATGATAGGAACATCTATAAGCTTGTAGGTTTAATCACCAGTGGCATTTGGGACTAGAGAGATAATGTTTACATGTAAGACCAAGGGGTCTTCAGCATCGTGGAAAGATTGAAGTCTCTGTTGATAATACAACAAACAGAAAATTTCCCCCTTTTGTAAGGGTTTGGGACATTTGGATAAGGGTACTGTCTTCCCACGAAAGAGAGGAAAAGGAAAGAGAATGAGCAAGGGAAAGAAGCTCTACAGGGCCGGTCTGGTCATCCTGGGAAAGCTGTTCCCTTCGGCTGCCATCTGCTTCAATTCCTGGAAATCCTTATTTCAGGACACCAGTTGGTATGCAGGTCCCAAGAGGGTTTGGAGCTTTCATTAAGGATGACAACACATGACTCCAAGAGTCTGTTCCTCGGATTTGACAGCACAAGGGTTGGTTAATGGTGCCTGATGGGTACCATTCCAACAGGATGGAAGAGTCTTTCTGGAGATGTCCTTTCAGTAGATATAATTTCCAGGTTGGAAGATCTGATGTTTGAGGTCTTCATCTTCTAGGAATAGTACACAGTAAAAATGTGCTCTACTAAAGCATGGTTATTTCGGCAGAAGGAATAAAGCCTTTACAATTATGAAATATGTTCCCTCTTACCAGTTATGGATCCAAAGAGGCACGAGTCAAATGCTTTGGGTGTACTGTGATTATTTCAAATGTGAGAGTTTATGAGTTCCAAAAGGGACAGGCCTGAGGTTTGATATTTGGCCAGGGTATTTGGAGAGTCTCTGCAAATTTTGCCAACCAAGTCTTAATGACATCAGTGGTGTGTTTGACTTGTCCTGAGGATCAAGGATGGTAAACACAGTGAAAGTGTTGTTAAACAGATTTTTCAAATCATCTAACCCATGAGATGAGTTCGCTGGTCACTAGGAGGTTTTATGGGGGTTTGCTGGCTCGGGATGTTTTCCAATAGAAATTTATCCATGGAAGAGGCAGCAGCCTGCCTACATGGAAAAGCTTCAGACCAGTGAGAAAACATGAAAACGATGCCTGAAATATATTGTCTCCATGAGGTAAGGGAAGCTGAAATAAAATACATTTGCCAAACTCAAATAATTCACTGGACAATTTAAAGTGTCCAGTGGCAGTACAGACAGGTTTCCCAGAATTGTAATTTAGGCAGGTGGGCCAGCAAAGTAAGCATGTTTTGTGGCCTTACTAATATTTCCCCACCAATACTGATTTACAAAGGTTATCATTTTATCAGTCGATCAGTGATTAAAGGTATGGACAGTGGTCAAAAATAGGAATGTTAGAGTCTTTGGCAGACTGGATTATGACTTGGCCCAAACCAATGTTATCTTTTTATCAAACCGACAGTTATTGGACTTACAATTTGGATTTTCCTTTCCTGTGGCCACTTGTTGGGCATCTCTATAGCCACATTTTCTAGATCCTCAGTGTAAATGTAGGCAGTTTTGCCCTTGGCTCAGATGCAGGCCCATATGATCACATATAGAACTTGTTGGGATGAAGTAGTCAAAAGGAAAAATGCCACTTCACTTACTTAAAAGGCAGTTGCAATTTTTACAGTATTTGCCATTTATACCTTTCAGCTAAGTGCTGTCAGTGAACCATCAGAAGTCAGCACCATCCAAAAGAGTTCCTGTAAATCATCACATGGAGTCAGGAGGGGATCTGTCAGAGTCAAACAACCATAAGGACTATTGGCCATAGAGGAGAGAGAAAGGGTGGCAGGGTTCAGGTTATTATTGTGAGAAGGAGTTATATGAGGAGTGGTTAGCAAGAGGATTTCATAGGAGGTAAGAAATAGCTGAAAAGTGTTGAGTATGATGGGAATTTAGGAGGGCTTCTATTACTTTGGGCACATAGTTAGAGAAGATCCATTACTATTTTTTCTGCAGCCTTGCCTAGAACGACAGTGGCAGGAACAATTCTGTTGCACGGGGGATGTCTTCCTGCCATAGGATTTGGCTGCTGGCTGTATTACCCTAAGGGTGATGGTGGTTGCCATGTTTTTACCCCCAAGTGCAGTCTCTTGCATTTCTTATATAAAAAGGAAAAAGGGAAGTTGATAATTGGTATTTCCAAGGGCAGGGCTATTAATCTTTCTTTTAAGTTGTCTATGTCATTTTGATCTTCCCAAATAATGGGATCAGATTTGGTGCTCTTTAGTAAGACATCTAAAGGCTGAGCTATGAGAGAGAAGGTCAGAATCCAGTTTCAACAACAGCCAGCTGGCCTGAGGAACCCCCAGAAATGGTGCTCAGCTTTGGGCTTTGTGAAATTCAGAATGGTGTGAAGCCTACCTGGTATAAGTTTGCCCTTGTTCTGAAATCAGGTGCCCTAAAGAAGGTAGCAATGTTGGAACAAACTGCATTTTTTCCTTGAAGACCTTGTGTCCCCTTAGGGCTAAAAGTTTCAACAGGTGAATGCTGTCCTCCTGTGAAGAGGATTGGGAATAGGAGCTGTTCTAGAAGCAAGTTATATATATATATATATATATATATATATATATATACACTAATAGGTCAGAACCTCCAGGAAATGTTACATCATGTAAATCCATTTTAAAGGTTTGTGAGACATAAGAAGGACTTTCAGTAAAACCCTGGGGAATTGCTTTCCACGTCTATTGCTGTCTTTTCCAGGTAAAGGTAAAGATATATTGGTTGACCTTGTCCACTGGGATGCTAAAGAGGGCACTACATAAACCAACCACAGTAAAAAATAAAATTGGTGGGTGTAAGCTAATAAGAGTATGAGGGCTGGGAACAACTTGGTAATAAAGGATAACAATGTTGTTTTGGCTTGCAGATCCTCAACAAATCTCCATCCATGGCTGATAGCTTTTCCCTTTCTATTTTTCCCAATTTTTTTATTTTTTTCATTTTTCATTTTGGCATCATTAATATACAGTCAAATGAGCAACAACGTGGTTACTAGATTCCCCCCATTATCAAGTCCCCACCACATACCCCATTACAGTCACTGTCCATCAGCATAGTAAGATGCTATAGAGTCACTACTTGTCTTCTCTGTATATACTGCCTTCTCTGTGCCCCCACCCCTACATTATGTGTGCTAGTTGTAATGTCCCTTACCCACCCACCCTCCCCAGTCCCTTTCCCTTTGGCAACTGTTAGTCCATTCTTGGGTTCTGTGAGTCTGCTGCTGTTTTGTTCCTTCAGTTTTTGCTTTGTTCTTATGCTCCACAGATGAGTGAAATCATTTGGTACTTGTCTTTCTCTGCCTGACTTATTTCACTGAGTATAATACCCTCTAGTTCCATCCATGTTGTTGCAAATGGTAAGATTTGTTTTCTTCTTATGACTGAATGATATTCCGTTGTGTATATGTACCACATCTTCTTTTTCCATTCATCTACTGATGGACACTTGGGTTGCTTCCATTTCTTGGCTATTGTAAATAGTGCTGTGATATACATAGGAGTGCATATGTCTTTTTAAAACTGGGCTCCTGCATTCTTAGGGTAAATTCTTAGGAGTGGAATTCCTGGGTCAAATGGTAAGTCTATTTTGAATTTTTTGAGGAACCTCCATACTACTTCCCACCATGTTAAACTATTTTACATTCCCACCAGCAGTGTAGGAGTGTTCCCCTTTCTCCACATCCTCACCAGTATTTGTGGTTGCTATTCTTTTCTGTGTTGACCATCCTAACTGGTGTGAGGTGATATCTCATTGTGGTTTTAATTTTCATTTCCCTGATAATTACTGATGTGGAGCATCTTTTCATGTGCCTATTGGCCATCTGAATTTCTTCTTTGGATAAGTGTCTTTTCATACCCTCTGCCCATTTTTTAATAGGGTTATTTGCGTTTTGGGTGTTGAGGCACATGAGTTCTTTGTATGTTTTGGAATGTTAACCCCTTTGCAGATATGTCATTTATAAATATATTATCCCATATTGTAGGATGCTTTATTGTTCTGATGATGGTGTCCTTTGCCATACAGAAGCTTTTTAGCATGATGGAGTCCCACTTGCTCATTTTTTTTATTTTGTTTCCCTTGCCCGAGGAGATGCATTCAGGAAAAAGTTGCTCATGTTTATACTTAAGAGATTTTTGCTATGTTTTCTTCCAAGAGTTTTATGGTTTCATGAATTACATTCATTTATTTGATACATTTTGAGTTTACTTTTGTGTATGGGGCTAAGCTGTTAGTTTTTCTCACAGGTAAAACAGGGGTGTTATAGGGACTAGAGCAGGGGCTAATAATTAGATCTTGAGCCTATAGTCTGATATTCAGCTTATGCTCTCTAGGGCCTCTATTTATAGAGTATTGACTAATTCTATGGAAAGGTTTTGAGAAATCTATTTGATTTTTAATTGGAGATAAACTGTGGATTCTGTTGATATAAGTTGAGGATTTTTGCCCATAAAGAGGATAGTAGCTGGTCTAAAGAGATAAACAATTAGGATTTGCTCTCACGCCATCAGAGATGGAACAAATAAATGATGTTAAAGTTTCATTTGATTCACTTTGTTGGCCATTTTAGGTGTTACTATCAAATTCTAGAATTATTCTAGAAAACTCCAAGAAATTGTAGCCCAATAGCTGAGGAAGAACAGAGACACTAAGGATTAATGGGTGGATATCTCTTAGGGGGCCTAAACAAAGGGGGTAGGTTTAGAGTAAGGAACCTGTTGAGGTTATTTGAGACCTCAGGTATTGGCTCTTGTAAATAGTGCTGCGATAAACATAGGGGTGCATGTGTCTTTTTAAAACTGGAATCCTGCATTCTTAGGATAAATTCATAGGAGTGGAATTCCTGGGTCAAATGGTATTTCTATTTTTAGTTTCTTCAGGAACCTCCATACTGCTTTCCACAATCGTTGAGCTATTTTACATTCGCAGCAGCAGTGTAGGAGGGTATATATCAGGAAGGTATTGGCTTTGTTTTGGGAGTCTCCATTTTTTGGTGTGATAAATTAAGGATTTTAGTAGTGCTCCTTTCAGTTGAGTTATCTAGGGTACAAGTGAGCTTAATTTTACTAAATTAATCAAATATGAAGTGGGCACAGTTTCCCATACCATCTTGGTCCTTTTAACTAATAGAGAAAGATTCTGGTTCAGCCTGTTATGAACGTGGAGTTAAAAACTACCTGAGTGGGGTCCATGTTTAAAGGAAGACCAGAATTTTCTTTAAAATGTATTTGAAGATGAAATAATCATGAACTAGGTCATTGGGCTTCTGGGTGTAAGCCTGAATCTTATTCCAATTGATAGGTTTTGGAAAAGTCCTAGGAATTGCCCAGTATAGTCATTTAGCAACTGCACGAGCTTGATACTATAACAAGGGAGGGAGATGGTGCCCCATTTGTAATTCTAAAGAGCTCTCCGGATTATTGCCAATTGGCAGCATTCATCCAATGTTGGGCCTGTCCCTCACTGACAAGCATGTAGATTTGCTGATAAAAATCAGAGATACCAGGTTGATAAATTTGAATAATGACATTAAATTCCTCAGGAAATCAGTGAGGATCCTTTGCCACTTTGGGAATGTTTATGTAGCTCATAATTCAGCTTTAGTCTAGGGAATATAAGAAATTAGGGGGTTAGTGTTTGGATCCTCAGAGGATCTGATTTATAAGAGGCAGGTTTTAATAGGTTTGGGAGAGAAGAGAATGGGAAGAAGTTCCAAGGACAAGGGAAGTTCAGTGAGATTACACTGAAGAAGCAGAAGGTATAAAGGAAGTGGAGGCTGTGCAGGAGGGAAAGAGGAAGCTGGTGCCAGGGTGGAGCCTCGGCATAAGGTGGCTGTGCCTGCCTGGAGGGAGACAAAGGAGAGGGCGGGGAGCAAGACGGTGCCAGGGACAGAGGGTGCGGAAGGGAGAAAGAGGCCTCAGAAGTACTTGTCTTCCCTTGCTTGTTCACATTGGTTATTTTAGAAATACTTCTTTGTAAAGAGGTGATTTTAGAGTCCTGTATATATTTGGAGGCCTCCAGATACCAGTTAAAATAGGCATCCCATGTAGTCTGTTTAATTTTAGAGTTGTGGGTTTCTAATTTGTTTCTGAGAAAAACAAGTTTGGGGAGGTTGAAAGTTCCCCATAATGACCACTGAAGTTCCAAATTATCTTAGGGCAAGTTGGCCCATTTAGTTAAAAATGAGGAGAGACCATAGTTTTTAAACATAGAATTAGCCAGGGTCCCAGAAGGAGGACCCTCCTGGGAGTAGTTATAAGATTGGAATCCTATTACTCAAAATCAAAGGTCCAGGGGTAAAAATGAGTACTCACCAGACAGGACAGAGCCTTGAAACAGATCCATCATAAAGTTCACAGAGCTAGACCAATGGAAGGGAGCTTGAAATCCGAGAGGAAGGTTGCTAAGCCACAAGCAGACAGAGAATCACGGAAGCAGTGAGCACAGAGATTTCTGGGTGCCTCGCCTGATTCTGAGGATTGTTATCCTCTGGGATCATCTCCTTCAGGTCCCACTTCTCACCAGGTAATGTTAATTTTAAACAGAACAGAGAGCAGTTTTCTTTAAGTAAAGACATGATTTTATTCAGAACTAGCAGAACAACTGGAGTGTTTGACAGGAAACTCAGGTGAACCACAGGCTGCTAATGGACAAAGGGAAGAACAGCTTTTATTAGGTTTCAGGAGAAAATGGGGAGGGTTATTTTGAACAAAAATTTATTGGAGAAGAGGAGTTTGAGGTTGCAGTAGCTTCTCATTGGCTGCAAGCAGTGGCTAGTGTGTTACTGCAGGAGCAGGGAGGGACCTTCCTTCCTTTTCTTAAATGCCGGAGACAAAATGCCGCTGTGGAAAGTGTCCTCCTTTGTGGGTATAATTCTTACCTTCCTTCTTCCTGCTGGTCACGCAGGCTGCAGAGTGGCACACACATGAGGATCCCGCTTCAGGGCTTCCTGACCACATTTTAAACTGTTTTCACAAGAGGTTCTAGAAAAAAGCTTTGGGGAGGAATTTGAAATTAGCTTTGGGTCCTGATGCTACCCTAATGAATGACCACAAATTGAGAGACTTAAAACAACACATATTTATTATCTTACAGTTCTGAATTGTGGGTCAGAAGTTTGCACATGGGACTCACTGGGCTAAAACCAGGGCTGATGCCCTTTCTGTAGGCTTTAGGGGAGAATGCACCTTCCTCGTCTGGCTTCTAGAGACCACCTGAGTTCCTTGGCTCATGAGTCCATCTTCAAAGACAGCACGCATCACATTACAACACTCTCCTCTTCTGCCCCCCTCTCCTACTTTTGACGACCTTCTTGATCACAGTGGAACCCATGTGGATGATCCAGGACAATTTTCCTATTTTAAAATTGACTGAGTAGCAACTTTAATTCCATATGTGATCTTAATTCCTGTTTTGTCATGTGAAATCAAATATTCACAGGTTCCAGAGTTTAGGACATGGACATCTTGAGAAGGAAGGGTGCGGAGAGAGAAGCATTATTTTGTCTACTGAAGTCTTAATTAAGTATATGCATTTGTTTGAAAAACTGGGGAGCTTTAAGGAAAGCTGTATCAGAATAAGGAATAATAACTTCCTGGGAAACCACCATGAATGGAGAAAGAAGTTCACCCAAAGACTGAGTGATGTTCAGTCTCCTTGGGAAGAGAAGAAGGCTGTATTTAAAAGAAAACTCATGCCAGTAATAGCCTTGGGCCCACAGCTTATTCCTTAGAGATCTTTTGTACCATATATAAACATACACATATTTATTTAAAAATAAATTTTTCCTAAAACTTATATATGTCTCCTTCTGTCATTCAGAATCTGGCCCTTTCTGTTTGCACATCCTGAGCAATGAGATGAAAAGACAGAAATTGAGGTTTTTTGGAGCTTTGTGGAGCAACACCAATTTTGTATGAGAAAATCCTGTCCACCTGGGATTGTTATAAAGGAAGTGACTTAGCTGACATAGGACTGTACCATTTGTAAGAAGTGAGAAAGAAAAAAATTTATCTAAGCAAGTTTGGAAAATAGTATTTTAATTCTCATCTATCTGAGATAGATGACTATTAGACTATATCATATTGACTACGTGATTCTTAAGATTTACCACCCAATCTCAATTTTTATTTTACGTTTTGAATCACATTTATTTACCTGACAAACATTCTTTAATTATATTAAAGAGGGAAAGAAAAAGGTTGACATTTGTTGAAGCTTCTTTGGGTCAGGTGTTGTGAAAATGGCTAGAAGCATTATCTCATTTAGTGTTTTAGCATCACTTGGAAAGACCCTCTAGTATTCCAGATCTTATGGGTGGGGAAATGAGGTTAGTAAGTAAGGAACCCAGATTATGAGACTCCAGACTGTGTGCTTTAAAGCACTACTCAGCCTCCCTTTCAGTGCTCATTGGCTGCAAACTCTGGCAAACTGCCTTTGGCTTATTCACTCAGGGTGCTTTCCCTGGATTGGGTGACTGTGTCTGTGGAAGGACAGTTGTAGGGAGAACTGGATTCTGTAATGTGAAATTTTTGATAGTGCCCCCCCACCTTCTCCTCTCAACAGTGTAAGGTTTGGATAAAAAATCATATGGCCACCCTAAATTATCTTCATCATCATCTATGTCACTTATACTTTGGTCAATGTGGGGCTCCTTATCTATCCAACATCCGTTAGATACCCTCCTTGTCTTCATCATGCCAGTTTCTCCACCTTTTTCAGGAGGGAGAGTGACCAAAGGTTTTCATGGAAAGTCCTTCATTAACAATATTTACATGAACCATAATAAACTTGAAAAGATAATATTTTTATGATGTAAAATAAGACTACTTCATTAAGCAGTATTTTAAAATAATTTCTCAGTTCCATGTGTCTCATGTAGTTTATATTACTTGTAATAATAATACGGACTTTTAACCAAAATGCACTCATGTATAAAAATTGAAGATTTATATGTGGCATTATTGTTTGTTTATTTATTTACTTATATATAATCTTCTCCCAGAAAAATTTTAAGGTAGGCACACACATAAAAAAATGACAGACACAATTAGATTATTAAAACTTAACTGAGAAACAAAAGAAGTGCCAAAGATAAAAGAAGTATAATTATGGTTAAGAACCAGGGTCAAAATATTTACTCTGATATTTAAATTTGACTATTAACTTTCTACCAAATAAGACCAAAAAAAGAGAGGGATGGGGGTTTAGGTAAGAACAAGATAAATCATAGAGATCATATGAAAAATGGAAACCAAAATAATTCTCTGTGAGAACAAAGACTTTCTTAATATGTTTTTTTTTTTGTAGATAATTATTTTTTTATTGAAGGGTAGTTGACACACAGTATTACATTACATTAGTTTCAGGTGTACAACATAGTGATTCAACATTTATATACATGACAATTCTAGGTACCAGCTTTCACCATACCAAGCTGTTACAATATCTTGACTATATTCATTACATCCCGGTTACTTATTATTTTACCATTGGAAGTGTATACTTTTTTTTTTTTTTTTTTTGGTGAGGGCATCTCTCATATTTATTGATCAAATGGTTGTTAACAACAATAAAATTCTGTATAGGAGAGTCAATGCTCAATGCACAATCATTAATCCACCCCAAGCCTAATTTTCGTCAGTCTCCAATCTTCTGAGGCATAACAAACAAGTTCTTACATGGAGAACAAATTCTTACATAGTGAATAAGTTCTTACATGGTGAACAGTACAAGGGCAGCCATCACAGAAACCTTCAGTTTTGCTCATGCATTATGAACTATAAACAGTCAGTTCAAATATGAATACTCATTTGATTTTTATACTTGATTTATATGTGGATACCACATTTCTCTCTTTATTATTATTATTTTTAATGAAATGCTGAAGTGGTAGGTAGATACAAGATAAAGGTAGAAAACATAGTTTAGTGTTGCAAGAGAGCAAATGTAGGTGATCAGGTGTGTGCCTGTCGACTATGTGTTAATCCAAGCTAGACAAGGGCAATAAAACATCCACGTATGCAGAAGATTTCTCTCAGAACGGGAGGGTGAGGTTCTAAGTCTCACTTCTGTTGATCCCCAATTTCTCACCTGATGACCCTCCTGCGACTGTGCCTGTTTTAGGTTGTTCCTCCCTTGAGGAATCTTACCCGTCTCTGGCTAACCAGTCATCTTCCGGGGCCATACAGGGAAATGTAAAGTTGGTAAGTGAGAGAGAAGCCTTATTGTTTGAAATGGTTAGCTTTTTATTTCTTTGCATATTTTTGCCCTGTAGCTTCTATGCCCAGCATTTGTCTTGAGGTATCTTTACCACTTGGAAGAATTATGATACTCGGTAAATTTGATATGAGGCAAGAATTCTATTTAAGGGTTGTAATTAGGAAGGAAGAAGAAAAGCTATAGAAGTAGCAGGCGGCAGAAAGCCTGGGAAGATTGATTATTTCTTTGACATATCTTCTTGTAGAGTAACTTCAGCATGTATAGGTTTTAAGCTACTACTTAAATTGCACACACACATTAACATAATAGGAGTATAGTTACATAACCAAAGCATACCTGTAATTACCAGCCATCTCCAGTGAAACCAAGAAAACCAGTTAGGCACCTTAGGCATTTGTGAAAACTTATCTATGATATGGTGGATATTGTCCAACTGAACTTGAACAGTCTGAGAGAAATGAGACAAATTAAAACAACCAATTCCTGGGCAATGTTCACATCCCTTATGTTCTTTTAACAGTAAATAGTCTGTAGTTGTAAGATTTTGGAGCGCTACAATTTGCACTTCTCCTAATTACTGGTTGAGTTCCAACAGTCTAGATCCAGCCAATTTGTTGTTTTACTGTATGCACAGGCCAGCTTAGATATCTCCTTCCTCATTCCCATGGCAAGTCCAGGAACTGGTGGGATGAGTGCATCTACAGCTGTAGCAGTGCATGGATCTTTGTTGGGGTTTTTTGATGATCATCTTCTGGCATGAGTCTTCCAGAGAGTGCTGATGTTGGAAGTTCTTTTTCATATCATATCTTAGTTCATTTTCGGGGTAGCCCAATTAGGCTTTGATCCTCTGTATAAATGCAAACAGACCCTTTGCCTACACTTTTATATGCCCTTTATACTCTTGTGTAGAACTCATTGGAGGTTACCACACAGGAACTGCCCTTTTTTGTGTGTGTGTGTCACTAATCTACACTTACATGATGAATATTATGTTTACTAGGCTCTCCCCTATACCAGGACCCCCCTATAAACCCCTTTACAGTCACTGTCCATCAGCATAGCAAAATGTTGCAGAATCCCTACTTGCCTTCTCTGTGTTGTACAGCCCTCCCTTTTCTCCTACACCCCCATGCATGCTAATCTTAATACCCCCCTACTTCTCCCCGCCCTTATCCCTCACTACCCACCCATCCTCCCCAGTCCCTTTCCCTTTGGTACCTGTTAGTCCATTCTTGAGTTCTGTGATTCTGCTGCTGTTTTCTTCCTTCAGTTTTTCCTTTGTTCTTATATTCCACAGATAAGGGAAATCATTTGGTATTTCTCTTTCTCCACTTGGCTTGTTTCACTGAGCATAATACCCTCCAGCTCCATCCATGTTGCTGCAAAAGATTGGATTTGCCCTTTTCTTATGGCTGAGTAGTATTCCATTGTGTGTATGTACCACATCTTCTTTATCCATTATTCTATCGATGGACATTTAGGTTGCTTCCAATCCTTGGCTATTGTAAATAGTGCTGCAATAAACATAGGGGTGCACTGATCTTTCTCGTACTTGATTGCTGCATTCTTAGGGTAAATTCCTAGGAGTGCAATTCCTGGGTCAAATGGTAGGTCTGTTTTGAGCATTTTGATGTACCTCCATACTGCTTTCCACAATGGTTGAACTAACTTACATTCCCAGAAGCAGTGTAGGAGGGTTCCCCTTTCTCCACAGCCTCGCCAACAATTGTTGTTGTTTGTCTTTTGTATGGCAGCCATCCTTACTGGTGTGAGGTGATACCTCATTGTAGTTTTAATTTGCATTTCTCTGATAATTAGCGATGTGGAGCATCTTTTCATGTGTCTGTTGGCCCTCTGTATTTCTTTTTTGGAGAACTGTCTGCTCAGTTCCTCTGTCCATTTTTTAATTGGGTTATTTGTTTTTTGTTTGTTGAGGGGAGTGAGCTCTTTATATATTCTGGATGTCAAGCCTTTATCCGATGTGTCATTTTCAAATATATTCTCCCATACTGTAGGGTTCCTTTTTGTTCTATTGGTGGTGTCTTTTGCTGTACAGAAGATTTTCAGCTTAATATAGTCCCACTTGCTCATTTTTGCTGTTGTTTTCCTTGCCCGGGGAGATATGTTCAAGAAGAGGTCACTCATGTTTATGTCTAAGAGGTTTTTGACTATGTTTTCTTCCAAGAGTTTAATAGTTTCGTGACTTACATTCAGGTCTTTGATCCATTTTGTGTTTACTTTTGTATATGAGGTTAGAAAATGGTCCAGTTTCATTCTCCTACATGTAGCTGTCCAGTTTTGCCAGCACCATCTGTTGAAGAGACTGTCATTTCGCCATTGTATGTCCATGGCTCCTTTATCAAATATTAATTGACCATATATGTCTGGGTTAATGTCTGGATTCTCTAGTCTGTTCCATTGGTCTGTGGCTCTACTCTTGTGCCAGTACCAAATTGTCTTGATTACTATGGCTTTATAGTAGAGCTTGAAGTTGGGGAGTGAGATCCCCCCTACTTTATTCTTCTTTCTCAGGATTGCTTTGGCTATTCGGGGTCTTTGGTGGTTCCATATGAATTTTTAAATCATTTGTTCCAGTTCATTGAAGAATGTTGCTGGTAGTTTCATAGGGATTGCATCAAATCTGTATATTGCTTTGGGCAGGATGGCCATTTTGACAATATTAATTCTTCCTAGCCACGAGCATGGGATGAGTTTCCATCTGTTAGTGTCCCCTTTAATTTCTCTTAAGAGTGACTTGTAGTTTTCAGAGTATAATCTTTGACTTTATTGGTTAGGTTTATACCTAGGTATTTTTATATTTGATGCAATTGTGAATAGAGTTGTTTCCCTGATTTCTCTTTCTGTTGGTTCATTGTTAGTGTATAGGAAAGCCACAGATTTCTGTGTGTTGATTTTGTATCCTGCAACTTTGCTGTGTTCCGATATCAGTTCTAGTAGTTTTGGGGTGGAGTCTTTAGGGTTTTTTATGTGCAGTATCATGTCATCTGCAAATAGTGACAGTTTAACTTCTTCTTTACCAATCTGGATTCCTTGTATTTCTTTGTTTTGTCTGATTGCCGTGGCTAGGACCCCCAGTACTATGTTAAATAACAGTGGAGAGAGTGGGCATCCCTGTCTAGTCCCTGATCTCAGAGGAAATGCTTTCAGCTTGTCGCTGTTCAATATAATGTTGGCTGTGGGTTTATCATAGATGACCTTTATTATGTTGAGGTACTTGCCTCTATACCCATTTTGCTGAAAGTTTTTATCATGAATGGATGTTGAATTTTTTCAAATGCTTCTTCAGCATCTATGGAGATGATCATGTGGTTTTTGTCTTTCTTTTTGTTGATGTGGTGGATGATGTTGATGGACTTTCGAATGTTGTACCATCCTTGCATCCCTGGGATGAATCCCACTTGGTCATGGTGTATGATCCTTTTGATGTATTTTTGTATTCGGTTTGCTAATATTTTCTTGAGTATTTTTGCATCTACGTTCATCAGGGATATCGGTCTGTAGTTTTCTTTTTTGGTGGGGTCTTTGCCTGCTTTTGGTATTAGGGTGATGTTAGCTTAATAGAATGAGTTTGGGAGTATCCCCCCCTCCTATATTTTTTGGAAAACTCCAAGGAGAATGGGTATTATGTCTTCCCTGTATGTCTGATAAAATTCCGAGGTAAATCCATCTGGCCCGTGGGTTTTGTTCTTTGGTAGATTTTTGATTACTGCTTCAATTTCGATGCTGGTAATTGGTCTGTTTAGATTTTCTGTTTCTTTCTGCATCAATCGTGGAAGGTTGTATTTTTCTAGGAAGTTGTCCATTTCTCCTTGGTTTCCCAACTTGTTAGCATATAGGTTTTCATAGTATTCTCTAATAATTCTTTGTATTTCTGTGGGGTCCGTCATGATTTTTCCTTTCTCGTTTCTGATACTGTTGATTTGTGTTGACTCTCTTTTCTTCTTAATAAGTCTGGCTAGAGGCTTATCTATTTTGTTTATTTTCTCGAAGAACCAGCTCTTGGTTTCATTGATTTTTGCTATTGTTTTATTCTTCTCAATTTTATTTATTTCTTCTCTGATCTTTATTATGTCCCTCCTTCTGCTGACCTTAGGCCTCATTTGTTCTTCTTTGTCCAATTTCGATAATTGTTACATTAGATCATTCATTTGGGGTTGTTCTTCCTTTTTTAAATATGCTTGGATTGCTATATACTTTCTCTTAAGACTGCTTTGGCTGCATCCCACAGAAGTTGGGGATTAGTGTTGTTGTTGTCATTTGTTTCCATATATTGCTGGATCTCCATTTTGATTTGGTCATTGATCCATTGATTATTTAGGAGCGTGTTGTTAAGCCTCCATGTGTTTGTGAGCCTCTTTGCTTTATTTGTACAGTTTATTTCTAGTTTTATGCCTTTGTGGTCTGAAAAGTTGGTTGGTAGGACATCAGTCTTTTGGAATTTTCTGAGGCTCTTTTTGTGGCCTAGTATGTGGTCTATTCTGGAGAATGTTCCATGTGCACTTGAGAAGAATGTATATCCTGTTGCTTTTGGATGTAGAGTTCTGTAGATGTCTATTAGGTCCATCTGCTCTACTGTGTTGTTCAGTGCTTCCATGTCCTTACTTATTTTCTGCCCGGTGGATCTATCCTTTGGGGTTAGTGGTGTGTTGAAGTCTCCTAGAATGAATGCATTGCAGTCTATTTCCCCCTTTAGTTCTGTTAGTATTTGTTTCACATATGCTGGTGCTCCTGTGTTGTGTGCATATATATTTAGAATGGTTATATCCTCTTGTTGGACTGAGCCCTTTATCATTATGTAGTGTCCTTCTTTATCTCTTGTTACTTTCTTTGTTTTGAAGTCTATTTTGTCTGATATTAGTACTGGAAACCCTGCTTTCTTCTCGCTGTTTTTTCCTTGAAATATGTTTTTCCATCCCTTGACTTTTATTCTGTACATGTCTTTGGGTTGTAAGCAGCATATAGATGGAACTTGCTTTTTTATCCATTCTATCGCTCTTTGTCTTTTGATTGGTGCATTCAGCCCACTAACATTTATGGTGACTATTGAAAGATATGTACTTATTGCCATTGCAGGCTTTAAATTTGTGGTTACCAAAGGTTCAAGGTTAGCCTCTTTAGTATCTTACTGCCTAACTTAGCTCGCTTATTGAGCTGTTATATACACTGTCTGGAGATTCTTTTCTTCTCTCCCTTCTTATTCCTCCTCCTCGATTCTTCATATGTTGGGTGTTTTGTGCTGTGCTCTTTCTAGGAGTGCTCCCATCTAGAGCAGTCCCTTTAAGATGTTCTCTAGAGGTTGTTTGTGGGAAGCAAATTCCCTCAGCTTTTGTTTCTCTGGGAATTGTTTAATCCCACCGTCATATTTGAATGATAGTCGTGCTGGATACAGTATCCTTGGTTCAAGGACCTTCTGTTTCATTGTATTAAATATATCATGCCATTCTCTTCTGGCCTGTAGGGTTTCTGTCGAGAAGTCTGATGTTAGCCTGATGGGTTTTCCTTTATAGGTGACCTTTTTCTCTCTAGCTGCCTTTAAAACTCTTTCTTTGTCCTTGTTCTTTGCCATTTTAATTATTATGTGTCTTGGTGTTGTCCTCCTTCGATCTTTTCTGTTGGGGGTTCTGTGTATTTCCATGGTCTGTTTGATTATTTCCTCCCCTAGTTTGGGGAAGTTTTCAGCAATTATTTCTTCTAAGATACTTTCCATCTCTTTTCCTTTCTCTTCTTCTTCTTGAACCCCTATAATATGGATATTGTTCCTTTTGGATTGGTCACACTGTTCTCTTAATATTGTTTCATTCCTGGCCATCCTTTTATCTCTCTCTATGTCAGCTTCTATGCATTCCTGTTCTCTGGTTTCAGTTCCATCAATGGCCTCTTGCATCCTATCCATTCTGCTTATAAACCCTTCCAGAGTTTGTTTCATTTCTGCGATCTCCTTTCTGGCATCTGTGATCTCCCTCCGGACTTCATCCCATTTCTCTTGCATATTTCTCTGCATCTCTGTCAGCATGTTCATGATTCTTATTTTGAATTCTTTGTGAGGAAGACTGGTTAGGTCTGTCTCCTTCTCTGGTGTTGTCTCTGTGATTTTTGTCTGCATGTAGCTTTGCCTTTTCATGGTGATAGGAATAGTTCCAGAGCTGGGATGAGTTACGGCTGGAAGAGCTTCCCTTCTTGTTGTTTTGTGGCCCTCCTCTCCTGGGAGAACCGCAACCTCTAGTGGCTTGTGTTGGGCAGCTGTGCGCAGACAGGGTTTCTGCTTCCTGCCTGGCTGCTTTGGAGTTTATCTCCGCTGTTGCTGTGGGTGGGTGTGGCCTGTTTCCGGCCTCTGCTCCAAAGTGGTGGAGTCGTGTTGGAGGGGGAGCGGCCTGGAGGCTATTTATCTCCATAAGGGGCCCCCTGCTCCCTGCAGCCCAGGGGTTAGGGTGCCCAGAGATCCCCGGATTCCCTACCTCTGGATTAAGTGTCCCACCCTGCCCCTTTAAGACTTCCCAAAAGCACCCACCAGAACAAAACGACCACAAAAAAAAAAAAAAAATTTGAATAAAAAAAAATTTTTTTTTAATTAAAAAAAAAAAAAAATGTCCGCTCGTTTTTCTTTATTCTCCGGCGCCAGCCTCAGGCATCTGCTCACCAGTCTTGCTGCCATGTTTCCCTAGTATTGGGGGCCCTATCCCTTTAAGACTTCCAAAAAGCACTCCCCAAAACAAAACAGAAAAAAAAAAAAAAAGAAAGAAAAATGTTCGCGCGCTTTTCTTATGTCCTTCGGCACCCAGCCTCCGGTGCCCGCTCACTGTTCTTGCTGCCCTGTTTCCCTAGCATCCAGGGCCCCCTGGGCACGTACTGTGTCTTCACTCTGGCCCGGATGGCTGGGGCTGGGTGTTCGGCAGTCCTGGGCTCTGTCTCCCCCCCGTTCTGCCTATTCTTCTCCCCCCGGGAGCTGGGGGGATGGGCGCTCGGCTCCCACTGGTTCAGGGCTTGTATTTACCCCCTTCGCGAGGTGCTGGGTTCTCTCAGGTGCGGATGTGGTCTGGATATTGTCCTGTGTCCTCTGGTCTTTATTCTAGGAAGGGTTGTCTTTGTTATATTTTCATAGATATATGTGGTTTTGGGAGGAGATTTCCACTGCTCTACTCATGCCGCCATCTTGGCTCCACCTCTTAATATGTTTTTATAGCTTGATATAAGACATATAGTAGTGTCATACAAAGTGCCTTCAACAGCATTTTGTTGTTGTTTTTATAGAAAACACAAAAGGATATTTCACTTGACTTTTACTAAGAGTTGAAATCTGGTAAATTTATATCATTAAACACTATTTACATAATTATTTATGTTTGTAATCCTTCACCAAGGCTAGTAGTTGGCTGAGTCTTCCACCAACTTGCTTATAAATGCTTATTGGAATGATTAGAGCTGTAAGGGCAGGCATCTCAATCTAATCAGAAGAAAGGATCATGGATAAAAGATGTTTTCATAGTAGAAAATATAAGTAGATTCAGTGATTCATGAAAAATCCTTTTTGATCTTTCCCTTTATTTGGGTTGTGAGAATGTTGTGGATTATCCACCAGTAATATCTGATATGAGAATTATAAGACTTTCCTTATGCTCCCAGAACAGAATTCACAATGTGGGAACAGCTAAACATAGACTATTCAGAATATTGTTACAATGCAAATACTTCATAAAATGAATTTTTTTTCCTAAGATGGGCCAATCATACTATACAATATTAAATTCCCTTCCAATATGTAAAATTTACTTTTTAATGTATGATAACCTAATGGTTAGTTTCTGGGCTATAAAGTAATATGAAGAAACCAGTAAGTCACATAGAAGGGTTAGGACAATGTGGAGATGGCATCTGGTGTGTTAAGAAACCCTTAGGGAATATAAATAACCAAGAGTCATTAAATAATTATATAATTATTTGAATCAGTTAAATTACCTTTTTAAAACTGCCCTCAATGTGTCTGGAAAAGATTTACTTTACCACTAATCTCTGGCAGATTGTGACATTTTTCCCCCAGAATAAGAAAACAAAGAAAATATACACACAAAAATTCTAAATTGAAAAAGTTAGCTCCTTTCACATAGATTTTCATCTAAGTGGCTCTCCCCCAAGTTGTTTATTGTGGCGGCCTTGGTTAATACTGAGATAAAAAAAAGTAAAACACACCAACCACAACTACAAAAATCTGCAGATCCACTAAGGGAATGACATACAAGCACTGAAAAGTCAGATCATCTAGCTCTGCTAAGCAGAATGCATTTAATTAGGAAACTAAAGCATTATATTGCACACATAACAGAAGTTCCATTCCCAAAGCAACTTAACATGCACAGGGAATTAAGGGTAAACCATTTCATCCCCCAGTGAGGATAGGAGTTTATGATACCATAAGACCTTGTCTCATTACTTCAGCCACAATGTAGGAATGAGAGTGAAGTCAAAACTACTCCTGGCACATACACAGGCTCCAGCTGGGGTAGACTGTCACTAGAAGTCCATACATCAATAAAAACTTGAGCAAATGTTTGGGCCTTTTGGAAGCAATTTTATGTGACTGGCAGATGGCTCAAGCCTCCATCCTTATTTTCTGTAACATGAATGGGGCTGAACTTAGATCAAGAAACAAAAATAGTACTAGTACTTTGATGAAAGTGCTAATGGATACAATGGTAAAGAAGGGAGCAATCAGTTTGACCTTTCCTAGACATAAGGGGGAGTTCTCAATTAATTTTGTCTATCTCCTATGAAAGATGGGAAGAGTCTGTGAATCACAAAGTGCAGAGCAGAGAGTAGGGGTTCCTTCCAGAGCAGACTCCCTAAGATCAGACGCTGGCTCTGTCACTCACAGACTGTGTGGCTTTGGATAGCTCTGTTAAGGGTTATATATGGGTGTAGTGACAGAACTTGTGTCACAGGGCTACTATCAGAGTAAGATAAGTTAATATAAAGAAAGACTTGCAAAATTCCTCAGTTGCTCAGTGTAAGTGTTGGACAGAGTTGCCATCCACCAGGAAGAGAAAGACTGTAGGTGCAGCAGTTTTGGGGAATGGAAAACAAGGGTTTAGTTTTGCACAGGTAGAACATAAGATATCTTTTGTATACTCATGTTTAGAAGTAGAGAGTGACATGTATGAATGAGTTCAGAAAAAGAATCAAAGTATCTGAGGTGGAAAAAGGCAAAGAGAAGAGAAGAATCCTAAATCTTGGGATATTGAACTATTAAAAGGTCAGGAAAAAGAAGAAGAACCAGCAAAAGATACTGAGAAGGAATGCTTAATGAGATTAGGAAAGATAAAAATATATATATTGGGATATTTTACAAAGTAAATGAAAGAAATATCCAGGAGGTTTTAGGAGTTACAGTGATAAATACTGCTGATGCTGAAGAGGGCTGAGAATTGACAACAGATTTTTCAATGTCATCTTTAACCTTGAGATGGGCAGTTTTCTTGTGGTGGCATAAGCAAAAGCCTAACTGGGGTAATTCTAAGATAAAAATGTATAGTTACTATAGATAGTTATTTTAATGAGTTTTGCTGGAAGGAAGAATAAAAAGATGGGTTAATAACTGGCAAGAGAAAGTGGGCCAACATCATTTTTAAAAAATTCTTTTTCTGTTTTTGTTTCTCTTTTATTAAAAAAAATAGGAAAATAGCAACATGTTTGCATGTTGATGAGATTCATTGGGAAAAGAGGAGAAAATTGATATTATGGAAAAATGACAGCAGAACATCCTAAATTAGGTGGGATGAAACGGAGACTAGTGCTCAAATGACATAACTACCTTTATGTATGAACATTGGCATTTATATGTAAACATGGGATAGTTTATGTACGAGCATGCACACATATCATGGTAGGAGTTTTCCAAAAGTGTATTCTGATTGATTCATCTATTTTGCCTGCAGCTTTTTATTCATTCAATATTCTTGATTTCTGAAATACTAGTGTTGGGTCCGTGTAATCGACCTCCAAATAACCGGGAGATGAGTGGATGCAAAAGCAAGAGCGTTTATTGGGTAGCCAGCATGCTGGGGTCTGGCAAGTGCAGGAGGAGACCCCAAAGTACAAGTTTATTCTTCTTTTATACTAGAGTAGGCCATGTGCAGAGCGGGCTGTTCACAAAGCTGGCCATGCACAGAGCAGGCCGTGCGCAAAATGGGCTGTGTGCAAAGTGGGCCATGCGCAAAGCGGGCCATGCACAGAGCGGGCATGACTGTTTCTCACAAAACGAAGTCATTAAAAAAATGTAGTAGCTTATACCCAGACTCTTTAGTCAGGACTCTTCATTCCTCCTTTGAGTTTCGCTCTATTTCAAATCTTTGAAGTAACAGAATAGGGTCTTCTTACTGAGATCTAAGGACCATGAGCTGGACGGTGGAGATCCGTTTCTGTACAAATTTGAGGAGGGCATTGATAAAGCAGGGGCCACATGTAAGAACTAGTATCAGAAGTAAGAGGAGACCTGCTACTGCTGATAATAAAGTTGTTAGTCAAGGGGACCAACTGAAAAGGCTTACATACTAGTTTTGGGTGGCTGCTCTATTTCTCTGCCGGTTTTGAATTCTAGTTCTTAGTTCAGTCAAAGAATTTTGAATAACAGCTGAGTGATTGGTATAGAAGCAACACTGTTCTCATAAGGCTACACATAGTCCTCCTTGTTGCAAGAGCAGTAAGTCAAGTCCTCTTCTATTTTGTAGTACAACCTCTGCTAGGGAGGTCAAAGACTCTTCTAGCTGGGCTAGAGTAAGTTCTACTGTTTGGAAATCATGGTTGATAGCATCACTGAGGGCTTTGTCATTTTTATCTTGGAGGACTAGAGATGCTATGCCTGTACCAGCACCAGCCAGCCCAGCCCCAAAAATGGCAGAGACTACTATGGTGGAAATAATTTCTCATTTTTGCCTGCTTAGATTCTTTTGACTTAGGGAATAGCTATCAATTATTTCCTCTTCACCGTGCACTACTATCTGGGAGATGAGTTGCACGAGAATGCAGATATTATCATGAGTTCTAAGGGTGTCAGCATGGATACAAGCAGTTACTCCTGTTTTACAGGCCCACCAAGTGTTGGGAGGGGCTACTAGGTATGATTGGATCTCGGAATTAACATTTATGGTGTGGTTACAAAAGTGAGGGTAAGGAGGCAGTCGGTTGGTGGCAACACAAAGTCCTTGCCCTGTGAGGGCCTGTAGGGTAACTCTAGGAGCAAGCTCAAAATTCTCTTGAGACCACCAGCATTTGGAGGAGTCAGTCTCAGTAGAGAAATTGACTGCTAGAGCAATGCTATCATAGAAAGGGGGTCTAGAGTCTAGGCAAAGCCAGCAGGATTGGGTTACTTCTGGTTTGGAGATATTTAATACCTGATAAGTGGCCTTTACTAGGCAGAAGAGACTGGGTCTGGTTAGGGACGGGGAGAACGTTAAGTGGCGTAGCTTTGAATCTGACCTTGGATCTGTCCTAGGCGAAGGGTAGGTAGGTCCTGTAGTAGATTTCTGAAGTTCCTCTGGGAGTGGAGGAGGAGACATTGGGTTTGGTCCCCAAATGACTGGTGGTTTATTTAAGAGTGGGGCCTCCCAGAGCATAATTGTAAAAAGAGCTCCGGGGTCTGCTTCCTCTGCATAAAAGCGAAGGCCCCACATCCTCCCTGATTTCCACTCTTCCCACTTAGTTTTTCCTACAGAGGTGAAGTGAATGCAGATCGGATTACAGTCTGGGTTACTCCAACAGGTAGGCCCTTTAGATTGGCTAACTTGTATCCAATCACCTTGCACAGAGGGTTTCCAATCTATCTTTCCCATAGATTCACAGCCCCAGACAGCACAGAAGTGTTCTGGGCCCCCACATTTAGCCTGCTGAGACTGACTTCGGCTATGTCCGGGACAGACATAGAAATTGTGTTGACGTGTCAGGTCTCGGTACCCTGGGGTCCTACACCCTATTCCTTGGGTTGGGCGTGGATACTTGGGGTCCCCTCTTAAGCCCCAGTTTGTCCCAAACAACTTACAAACATCGAAGTACAGATCGAGGAACTATGATTTAGGGTGTCCTTCTTGTTCTGTAGAGTTGATAATGTCTCTAGTCTCAGACTTGATGATGATCCACTCAAGTCTCCTTGGGAAGTAGGGACTTCTGGCCACTGCTGCCACCATTAGTTCCAGGGTTAAATCCTGGAGAACTAGAAACAGCCGCATGTCAGGTAATTTTTACTTTCAGAGGGTCAGTCGGAAGGGCTTGAATTGTCCATGTAGACTCTTGATCTCTAGGAGTGCCCTTGACCTGAGTGTGATGGATCCATGCTGCTATTCCGTCAACTTTGATCGCTGTGGGAGTTGCTAGGATGATTGTGTGAGGTCCTTTCCAACGCAGCTCTAAGGTTTCTTTTTGATGCCTTTTGATCAGTACCAAGTCTCCAGGTTGGAAATTGTGAGGCTCTGGGGGAGGCTTGTAGTACACCGCCTGTAAGTTCTGACATAAGGCTTCTTGGACCTTAAACAAAGCTTGTAGGGAGGAAAGAAAGTTTTTATCTTTTTGCTCAGATAACAGATCAGCTCTCAAGTTGGGAAGAATCGGGGGAGGCCTGCCAAATAGAATTTCAAATGGGGTCATGCCTAGTCTATATGGAGTGTTCCTGACTCTGAACAGAATGAAGGGGAGGAGAGTCACCAAGTCACCGCCAGTTTCTAGGGTTAATTTGGTTAAAGTCTCCTTAATGGTCTGATTCATCCTTTCTACTTGACCTGAGCTTTGGGGATGATATGCACAGTGTAGCTTCCAATTAGTCCTCAATATATGGCTCAGCGCTTGTGTTACCTGAGAGACTGAGAGATGAAAGCTGGTCTGTTGTCTGACCCAATAAAAGCAGGAAGGCCATACCTTGGAATAATGTCTTTCAGGAATTTCTTGGCAACTACTATAGCAGTTTCTCTTTTGGTTGGAAAGGCTTCTACCCATCTGGAAAAGGTGTCTACAAATACTAGCAAATACTTGTAACCATATTTTCCTGGTTTGACCTTGGTAAAGTCTACTTCCCAATAGGCTCCAGGTCTTGTACCACTTTCTCAGACCCCCTTTTCAGTTGTTTCTCCCTTTGTGTTGACCAACTGGCAAATTTTACACCAAGAGACTACCTGATTGACTAATAATCGGAGGCCATGGACCCGGAGATGGGAGCTCTGGAGCAGTTCTGTCATTTTACGCTCTCCCAGGTGTGTGACCTGATGAATGTGTGAGACTAGTTGGGCAGCGAGGAGGAAGGGTGGAATGTAGTCCCTCTTGGGTCCCGATACCATTATTCATCTTTATGAGCATAATGTGGTCCCCGCTTCTGGATCTCAGACAGATCTTTCTGAGTGTACTGTGGTACTTCCAGTAAGGTGGGAGAAATAGCAGCGGGGGGGGGGGGGGGTTGGCTGCTACCAGGGCCTTGGGTGCCTCTGCTAGGGTGGCTTCCTTAGGTGTCAAGTCTGCTTTATTATTTCCTTGGGCCACTTGCCCTTCACCTTTTTGGTGCCCGGGACAATGTATGATAGCAATTGCCTGGGGATGCCAAATGGCCTGTAGCAAGTCTAGGATCTCTTGCTTGTTTTTGATAGTTTTTCCCTTAGCTGTTAATAGTCCTCTTTCTTTGTAAATGGTCCCATGTACGTGGGCTGTGGCAAAGGCATACCTGCTGTCAGTATATATGTTTAGCCGCTTACCTTTTGCCAATTGAAGAGCTTTGGTGAGGGCTATCAGTTCTGCTTTCTGAACTGATGTTCCTGAGGGTAGGAGGGATGCCCATACAACTTCCATCTCTGTAGTCACTGCTGCCCCTGCATATCTTACCCCATCTTTGATGAAGCTGCTTCCGTCCGTGAACCAAGTAGTATCGGGAACCAACAACAGAACATCTCCCAGATCGGGGTGTGTTCCCTGTAGGTGGCTGAGGATCTCCTTGCACTCGTGTGAGGGCGAATCTAGATTTGGATCTGGTAGCAATGTGTCTGGATTCAATGCTTTGCTAGCAGCAAAGCGGATATGAGGTGGATTAAGGAGCAGAACTTGATAGTGGGTGACACGTGAATTTGACAGCCATCGGTGGGGAGGGCACTTTAAAACTTCCTCAGTGGCGTGGAGTGTCGTGACCACAAGAGTCTGGCCCAGAGTCAACTTGTCTGCATCTTTAACAAGAAGTGCAGTGGCGGCTATGATGCGGAGACATGGTGGCCATCCGCTGGCCACTGGGTCTAATTTCTTTGATAGATAAGCCACTGGTCTCACCCAGGGGCCCAGCTTCTGGGTGAGAACTCCTTTTGCCACTCCTCTATGTTCGTCTCCATACAGGTGGAAGGGCTTGGAGACATCTGGGAGGGCTAGGGCTGGGGCCTGCAGGAGAGCCTCTCTGATTTTGACAAAAGCTTCTTCCATCTCAGGCATCCATGCAAAGGAGGGTTCCTGTCCTTGGGTGGCTTCATATAAGCGCTTAGCTAGTTCAGCAAAGCCAGGAATCCAGAGGCGGCAGAACCCTGCTGTCCCCAAGAACTCCCTGACAGCCCGTCTACAGTCTGGCCTTGGTAGCTGGAAAATAGTCTCTTTTCTGGCCTGGGATAGCCATTGGCGTCCCCCCTTGAGTTTATATCCCAAGTAGTGACTTCTAAATAGAGTTGGGCTTTTTTAGCAGATGTTTGGTACCCTTGTTTTCCCAGTGTCATAAGTAAATCTTTAGTGGCTGCCTGACATTCTATTTCTGTCTGGGCAGCTATGAGTAAATCATCTACAAATTGGAGCAGGCTCACCTCTGGGTGGAAATGCCGGTACTCACTCAGATCTTCATGGAGGGACTCGTCAAAGATGGTCGGTGAGTTCTTGAATCCCTGAGGCAACCTGGTCCAGGTCAGTTGACCATTCAATCTGTCCTCCGGGTCTCTCCATTCAAAATCAAACAGCGTTTGACTCGAGGCAGCTAGTGGTAAGCTGAAGAAAGCATCCTTAAGGTCTAGGATGGTGTATACGACCCTGTCAGGTGGCAGAGAACTCAAAAGGGTGTAAGGGTTGGAGACTGTGGGGTGAATGTCCTCCACCCATTTATTAATTTCTCGCAAGTCCTGTACTGGATGGAAGTCATTTTTCCCTGGTTTCTTAACAGGCAGTAGAGGGGTGTTCCAAGGCGACAGGCATGGGACTAGAATTCCTATCTGTCGCAGGTGTCGGATATGAAGGGCAATGCCCACCTTTGCTTCTTGGAGGATCGGGTACTGCCGCACATGGACAGGAGTTGCAGTGGCTTTTAGTTGGACCACTATCAGTGCCCAATGCTTTGCCCATCCAATGCCTCCCGTCTCAGCCCATACTTCCAGGATCTCTTTTAGCCACTTATGGAAGAGTTCATAGTTGTCTTTTTCTCTTCTCAGGTTAGGGTAAAGTCTATGTTCATCATTAAGCGATAAGGTAAGAATGCTGACAGGGGCTCCATTCTGGTCATTTATGGAAACTGAGTCATCCTCAAACTGGATGTGGGATCCCACTTTGGACAGAAAATCTCTCCCCAGAAGTGGGTAGGGGCACTCAGGGATAACCATGAATGAGTGGGATACCCGTCCCAATTTTAGGTCTATGGATCTTCGGGTAGTCCATGAATATCGGTTAGATCCTGTGGCTCCCTGTACCCAGGACTTTTTGGGAGAAAGGGGCCCCATGGGGTTCTTAAGAATTGAATGTTCTACTCCAGTGTGGACCATAAAAGTCACTGGCTTCCCCTCAACATTCAGGGTTACCCAAGGCTCAGGGAGGGGGACCGAACCCTGTCCCCCTCAGTCGTCTAAGTCTTCTATCTGGAGGACCTTGGGTTGTTCCCTGGCTTCTCTCTTGAGGCACTCATTTTTCCAGTGGCCTCTCTCTTTGCAGTAGGCACACTGGTCTTTTGCAGAGATTTCCGGCCCTTGGGGGAGGTTTTGGAATCTCTAGGGCCCCGTTGTTCAGTCAGCCTTTTTAATTCTTGGTTCCGGGCAGGACCTTCTAATGAATTAGCCAACAAAATCTTAGCTAACCCGTAGGTCTGTCGCTCTTCTGGGGTGTCTCAGTTATTGAACACTTTCTCAGCCCTGCCAAAAGTTCAGCTAGCCTTTTTCCCTCAAAGCCTTCTAATCTTTGTAACTTTCGTCTGATGTCTGGGGCCGATTGATTGACAAAGGCCAAACTTACTGCGGACTGGTTGTCAGCAGCTTCTGGGTCCAGGGGAGTATAGGTCCTGTAGGCTTCCAGCAGTCTCTCAAGGAAAGCTCCAGGAGATTCTGTGGGCTCCTGTTTCACCTGACTTACTTTAGACAAATTGGTGGGATAGCGTGCCACCACCTGGAGACCCTCCATCAGAATCCAGTGGTAGACAGTGAGCCTCTCCTTACCTTCCTCTGTATTGAAGTCCCAGTCAGGCCTACTTGAGGGGAACCTGATGTTTATAATATCTAAATCCGTGCTTGGTCTCCCATCAACCCCTGGAACTAGTTTCCGGGCTTCAGTCAGGACTCTCTCTCTATTCAGTGGTGAAGAGAACCTGTAAAAGCTGATGGCAGTCATCCCAGGTGGGCTGGTGGGTAAAAAGTACTGAATCTAACAAGTTTATAAGTTTACTGGGTTTCTCAGAGAAGGGCGGGTTCTGCATTTTCCAATTATGCAAGTCACTGGTGGAGAAAGGCCAAAGAACTAAGAACTGTTGGCCGTCAGGGCCTGGTGGGCCTGCCACCCGCAAAGGTAGGGCCACTGTGCCTGGGGTGTTCTTGGGAGCTCATTGGTCTCAAGAGCAAGTATGGGGAGGACTCATGGGTGGGTCCTCCGGGTCAGGTTCCTCTTCCATAGGTGAAGGTTCAGGAGGATTGGGAGGAGGAGCGGATTCATATGATGGTGGATGGGGAAAGGATGGATCTTCCAAAAGGGGGTCTGACGGGGGAAGAACAGGATAAAGAGATGGGGCTGAAGGAACCGAGGGATTGGGATTCCACTTGCAGGGTGCCTTAGAGGAGCGTGGAGCTTTAGAGGAGGCAGTGGCCACGAGGGTCACCTTTAAAGGCAGAAGAAGGGGAGCCAGTCATTCAGGTCGACTTTCCACTAGAGTCTGCCAAGTGATGATGTAAGGAACCTGGTCAGGGTGCCCAGGACGTCCATATTCAAGGTCCTTGACCCTGAAAATGGTGGGAAGGTCAAACATGCCCTCCTCAGGCCACCCGACCCCAAGCTTAGGCCATTCATTCCTGCAAAAGATAGAAAGTTTACCCTTTTTGACAGCATAACCAAGATTTTTAGCCTGGGTTTGAAAGTCACTGAAGCTAGATATGAAGATAGACAGGGGAGTAGAGGGAGTAGAGTGTGACTGGCCCATTCCGAAGAGAAACAAGAAGACAAGACAGACAAATATGAGTACACAAACAGAGAACACAATGTAAGGGTGCCTCTTTCCAAAAAGAAACCACACGAAGAGGGATGGCTTCTCCTGTAAAAGGGATCCGTCAGGGAGCGACCTCCCTTCTACCGCCAGATTGAAAAATAAAGTCCAAAAAACAGAAGTGAGCGAGGGACATCTCCATGCTCACCAAGGTGTGGGGAAAAAATAGTGCATCCACCTCATCCCCGGACCGCCAGATCAGGTTTCCATAGACAAATGGCACAAATACAAGGACACACAGCACATAAACAGGCAATCAAACACTGCAGTCACACTCACACTTATCTGCACACTCCACACAGTCACCAGTTATGGGAGCGTGATCCCAGATGAGCCCCCAAGTGTTGGGTCCGTGTAATCGACCTCCAAATAACCGGGAGACACGTGGATGCAAAAGCAAGAGTGTTTATTGGGTAGCCAGCATGCTGGGGTCTCGCACTCACAGGTGGAGACCCCAAAGTACAAGTTTATTCTTCTTTAATATTAGAGCAGGCCATGTGCAGAGCGGGCTGAGCGCAAAGTGGGCTGTGTGCAGAGCGGGCCATGCACAGAGCAGGAGTGACCTGTTTCTCACAAAACGAAGTCATTAAAAAAATGGAGTAGCTTATGCCCAGACTCTTTAGTCAGGACTCTTCACTAGAATCAATCAATAATTGAAATTCCAAATACAGGCCTAGACCTAATACTTAGTTCACAGGGTCTTTGTATTCATAAAGCAAAGCCGAATATATGGAAAACTGAACATATAACTAATTTACTCATAAGTGTATGCACAGGGGCACCGCTACCACAGAGTTCCTTAAACTGTGTCTCATGAGGGCCTTGCACTTTCATATACTTGAAGTCAGAGGTTTCTGACAAGTATTTTGGAAAATACCTAGGAAACTAAGTCAATCAATCTGAGGGTAGGTGCAGAAACCATAGTACATTGGATAGCAAAGAATAGTCACTCAGTTAATATTTGTCAAGCGGAATTTGATTTGGGGATTCTACGTTGGTGTTCCAGGCTCTGATGTCAAGTTCATAATGTCAGAATATTAAAACTGAGTACTTCATTCAGCTGATGAGATGTATGTCTGCAACTCTAAGTCATCCAAAGACCCTTGATTTGCATTAGCTAGCATGATAAGCAGAAATAGGACACTTAAGGGTGTCCAAGTCTTAATCTCAGAACCTGGAATGCAAAAAGTCTTTGCAAGTGTGGTTAAGGTTAAAGACTATGAAATAGGGTTCATCTTATCCATGTGGGCCCGATGTAATTACGTTGAGAGAAGCAGGAGGCTCAGGGTCAGGAGATGCAATGGCACAAGCAGAGGTAGGGACTATGTGGCTATTAGCCAAGAAAGGTAGACAGTCTCTAATGGTTGCAAAAGGCACAGACCCGCTTCTCCCCAGAGTTTCTGGAAAAAAACAAACCACTTGACACCTTAATTTTAGAACCGTGTACCTCATGTCTTCTCACTTCCGTAACTGTAAGATAATAAATGTGTGTTTTTAAACCACTAATTTTGTGGTCATTTGTTCCAGCAGAAACATTAGGAGATGTTAGGGCCATTAGGAAAGGAATGAAGCTATTAATCAGAAGATGCATTAATGAGGACTTTATTTAAATGCAAAGTACAAATACTGCACACACAGTATGTACATTTCTTAGTGATATGTTTTAAAATTAAACGATAGACTATTAAAACTAACAAAATATCTGGAAGGAAGAAATAAATAACAAGTCAGTATTAACAAAACCCATAGCATTGAAGTAAATGCCTTTAAGAAATTATTTGGATAGAATTTGATTAGAAGTATTATATATAAAACTTTTTAATACAGAGATGTTTAGGTCAAAATATTTCTAAAATTATCCACATATATGTGAAATCATATGGTATTTGTCTCTCTCTGGCTTAATTCACTTAGCACAATACCCTCTAGATCTGTCTATCAGATCTCTCAAGTACTGATCCCTCTGGCCATAAAAAACAGGTAAATGTGGCCTTGTCAGGCAATCATATACCAAACCCTCAGTAACATTTTAAGCAGCAGTTAATCAATTTTCTCTCTCCTTCTCCCTCTCACACACTGTCTTTCTCTCCCTCATTCTCTTTTCTTCTTCCAAATTTAATAACAGATTAAGGAAAATACACCTGTCACTTTAGATGGCTTTTATAGTTCAACCCAAGTATAAAATAAATGCCTGAGTAGGAGTGTGTTTGTGTGTGTATTTGTGGGGGGGGGGGGCGGGGGGCAAATGAGTGACCTAATAAAGACAAAACCCTGTACAAAGTATGTCCATATTCAGACAGCCAAAGATGAGGTGGAGAGGTCTGTGAGGGGAGAAAAAGGCTTAGTGCTGAGGCAGTGATGGGCATATCTTCCTTTGAAGAACTTTACCTATTCCATTACATACTAATTTTTCTCAATCCATTTGAATTTTTTTTCCTAATCACCTATGCAATAATGTCTTACATTTTTTTTAAAAAAACATGTTTATATTAATAAGAGTCAGTGTGATTTTGTTTCCTTTTCTCTAAATTCATTTTTTAATCATCTATACATTAGAGGTTTGCTTTTGGAACAAACCATTTATTAATAACTTCTAATTTGCAGGCCATAAATAGTAAGTGTACAGATTTTGTTTGTTTTTATGTTTTGGATTTGATTTTTAATTTTGTGTATACTTAATTTTTTAATTTTATTTTGAATTTAAATATAGTTGATGTACAATATTCTATTGTTTTCAGGTATACAACATAGTGATTTGGCAATTCTATATATTATAAAATGTTCACTGTGGTGTCAGCATACAAAGATATTACAATATTGCTGACTATATTCCCTATGCTGTCCTTTAACCCTTATGACTATTTTATAATTGGAAGTTTGTACCTACTTATCCCTTTCACCTATTTCAAACATCCCCTCTACCCTATGGCAACCACCAGTCTTTTCTCTATGTCTAGGAGTCTATTTTTGTTTTATTTGTTCTGTTTTTTAGATTCCACATATATGTGAAATCATATGGTACTTGTCTTTCTCTGTCTGACATAATTCACTTAGTATAATATCTTCTAGATCTATCTGTGATGGCATGAATGGCAAGATGTCATGCTTTTTTATGGTTCGCTAAGATTCCATTGTATGTATGTACCACCTCATTTTTATTCAGTTATTGATGAACAATTAGGTTTCTTCCATATCTTGGCTATTATAAATAGTGCTGTGGTAAACGTAGGAGTGCATATATCTTTTTAAATTAATGATTTTGTTGCCTTTGGGTAAGTTCCCAGAAGTGGGATTACAGGGTGATATGATATTTCTATTTTAATTTTTTTGAGAAACCTCCATACTACTTTTCCATAGTGGTTGCACCGATTTACATTCTCACCAACAGTCTCAGAGGGTTCCCTTTTCTCATCCTGACCAACACTTGTTATTTTTTGGCTTGTTGATATTAGCCACTTTGACTGGTGTAAAGTGATATCTCCCTGTGATTTCCATTTGCATTTCCCTGATAATGAGTGATGTTGAGCATCTTTTCATGTGTCTGTTGGCCATCTGTAAGTCTTCTTTGGGCAAATGTTATTTGAGATCCTCAGCCCATTTGATCTGAATCAGAATCATCTCTGTTCACCATATCCCACAGAAAGGTCATGTGACCCAAGTCAGAGTAATTAGAGAAATTCAATTCCAGAATAGGGAAATTGGCTCCTTGATTGGTAGATGATTAAATACAGACTGGCTAAGTTCTTCCCTGGATGTTTTGGGAGAGCTCTTGAGAATGACAATGTTTCTTTCCTGGAGTGATAGCCACCTTGCCGACACACAGAAAGAGTATGTCTTAGAATAAAATAAGGTGTAAACAAGTTAAGGACATAAAGAAGAGAGAGGCTGTGGAGGGGACAAGAAATTGAACATGGGAATGCACAAGAGCTGGATGGTATCATTTATGGTTTTCAATATAGCTTTGCCCAGCCTCCTCTAACCCACTTTACATGTGTGAGACAACAGCTTGGGCTGCCTGTGTTTTACTGGCAATAATAATAGTACTGATCAATGCAGAAGATGGTTTATTTAATGCTATGGCTCATCAGTTGTAAAGGTTATAGAACAGGAAAAAAATGGAGTTTCCTATGATAAAATGAAATCACAGATAGAATTCAGAGATGAACATTTGGTGGAATTAGAAAGTTTGAAATGAAAACTCAAATGCATGGAACTAAGTCTAAGTTAATGCAAAATCACTGGAGAATAGCACTCACACAAAACACAAGAAAAATAACTAAAATTAAAATCAAGAATCATTGCTATATATATCACTGCATAATTAAAATCATTTAAAAATGACAGTTAAGCCTCTTGATTTGTTTTTGGACTGCTTTCAGTGTAATTTTATAGACTGTAAATGTTTAGTGTCAGAGAATTTTAATATAGGACCAAAGCGATAGTATTTGAATAGGGCTCTGTATGGGTAATCAATTGTTAGAGTAAAATTTTCCAGTTTTAAGAATTGTGCATGTCATGAATATCTTTATTGCACACATTTAAACATAGAAAACTTTCTGTTACTGAGGCAAATTGACTCAATGTAATTTCTATTTCTTTCTTTTCATAAAGGAAACAATAGTGGCTCATTAACTACCTTTTTTAGAATTCATTCCCTAAACACATTTCTCTGTCAGTTTCTCAGGAACTTCAATGCATTCAGTTCATTGGCTCTTCTAAGATAGTAAGAATGTAAACAATGCCAAAAACAAGATTTACAGTTTCTAGAGAATTAACCCATTTCAAATCCTATTATGTTTCTAGTCAGAAATACAATTTTTAGGACAAGGAGAATATATATTTATTTAGATTTGAATTTAAACCAAAAACAGAATAATGCATTAACAGTAGTAATATTATTAATTAGAATGAAAGGTGACAGGGTTTTCCAAATATTCCTATTCTCAAAATATGAAGTCCCATTATCAAAAGTTACATGAAAAGAATGAAATTTAAATACCATTCATAACAGAGGGGAACTTCTTCAACTTGACAAAGAATATCTTCAAAAAAGGTATAGCTAAAATGATATATAATAGCAAAAACATCACAGCTTCCCTGACCCTAAGATAGGGAATAAGGCAAAAAAGGCCCTTGTCCCTACTCCTGTTCCATTATTATAAGCCCTCAATAATTCAATGAGGAAAGAAAAGGAAATAAAATGTGTGCCAATTGGAATGTGAAAAATAAAACTAAATTTGTTTGCAGATGACATAACTGTCTGTGTAGGAAATCTCAAGCACACATTGCAAAGCAAAGCAATCCTGATTCAAAAGTTGGTTTGGTGTTCTGAGTTATTTTAGCATTGTTTTATGCCTACTCCCCACAGATTTCTCAATTTGCTGATGGTGAAGATACTGAAAGGATGAGTTTTTAAGGCAAATGCCTCCAAACATTTTTTTAATGAAGCATGAGGCAGAGTCATCTAAGAATGCAAATTCTTCATTATTTCTCAGTGCACATTTTGCAGTTATTGTACTCTTCTTGGGATATTTTAACAGCCTTGGTTTTCTCTTTTTAGGTCACAGCAGTTTTAAAATTTTGCTTTCAGGAAAAAAGAATGGAAAGATTTATTCTGTCTTTTTTTTTATTCCTTTGTTTGTATTGTAGTGAAATGGAAAATTTCTCACCCTCAGCAAAATTACAAATAGATGTAGCTATTTTAGAATCAAAGAAATGAGAGAATGATAGAATTATTATAAAAACTCTCTTTAAGTTTTGTCTAACAGTGCCCAGGCAACAACAGATATGGAGCAGTAAGCAATTCTCTTCCCTTGGAGGACTGGGATGCTGTACAAGTATAGCAATGCCAAGTTCTCATGGAGTTTTAATAGTGTAGCATAGCGACACTGGGATTACAAATGTTCTGAAGCCTTCCCATTCCTGCCCTATCAACCAATTTCAGATGTAATCAGAGAAAGAGGGACATGAATGAATGTAAAATATATTATGTAGACACTTGAGGAAAATTTAGAGGAATAGGATCATGGAAATCAATGGAAAAAAATTTCAGTAAAGGAATGAAAGTCTTGTAAGGATAATTAAATCAAGATGATATGGAGGTCATTAGACTTGGTCACTGATAATGCTTGTGTGGCAGAATGAAGGGAGATTTCACCAAGGCAAAGGTCAAGAATCGAAGGGCATCATTTAGCATGAACATTTGGAAACATGTGCTTTTCTCAGATTCCTTCTGAAATTTAAAATGACAGTAACGAAATTTAAAAATGTTTGAACCCATAACTATATTGAGTATTAGAGAGGGGATGGCAGCAAATGAGAGATATCAACCCATTTTCTGGAGAGACAAGTGGAACTATGGATAAGGAGTAAATGACTTACATCACAGGTAAGGCTGTGAGCCAAAGGCCTGAACAGGAGGGGGACAAGAAGAAGTTGTGCTACAGAGACCCCCCCTCAAAGTTTCCTATAATGGAGGCACAGGGCACCTCAACTAGGTAGGCATAACAGTACCTATTAGTCTACCGTAGCAGGAGTTCGATTGTCTAAGGCCCTCCCCAAACCATGACAGGCACTGGAATAGCCCTTCTTGACAAAGCAATAGGTGAATGCCATGCTCAGAGAAAGTTGACACAAAGTGATCCCAGTCTTGTCTCTGGAAAACCAGGGATAAACTGAGAGTAAGGGTGAGGGTGATAGAGTGCCCAGACAATTAGGGGAGCAAATGAGATTGCTAACTAAACATTATAGTTCCCATCCTTTCTCCAATTGGTTACAAATATGAATGCACCAGGTATAGCACCAGGCAAGAGATATGAGAATTCATTTCGGAAGAGATTGACTGTCCTATAAATATCCAAACAAGCAAAAAAAATAAACAATAACTGTAACAAAAAATAAAGGCATAAGCAATTTGAAATCCCATAGCAGAATTTATTAGGAAGAAGTCCACCATTCAACAAGCCTTCACACACATGAACACAGACTTAATAAGCTTTTTAATGTCTCACTCCAAATTATGACTCAATAGCCAAAGATCAATAGACATTTCATGAATGCCTCTAACATAATAATGTTAAGACTATCTCCCAGACTAGGAGAGAATGCAGAAAGAAAAACAGAAAAGCAAAATGGAATACTATAGTAGAGGGTCAAATTTCCAACTCAGGTGTGTTTTAGAAAGAGTGAAGAGAGGAAATAAATGGAAGAAGACTATAAAAAAATAAATATTTCCAAAATAATGAATATGTGTGCCCAGATTTTTCAAAATCTCACCAATTATCCATTATCAAAAATGAAAAAAAAAAAAAAAAAGGTTTCATTCTAAAATTTCAGAATAGAGGAGATTAAAAAAAAATCCCAAAAGTAGAAGAGGAAAAACAAAACAAAAAATAAACAAATGGTATATTATGGAATAGAGAAAAGACTGTCATAAGACTACTCGAGAGTATTACTGAGACATAGAATGCAACAGTTCATGACTTAGGGGCTGAGAAGAATTGATTCTAATTAGACTCTTTTACCCAAGTGTCCACCAAGGTCAAGACAACAAATAAGATATTTTTCTCACATGCAAGTCCTCACGAAAATCTTACTTCCCATGTAGCCTTCCTCAAGAAACTACGGCAGGGTAAGCAGCCTGCAAAGGGAGGAATATCATGAGTGGTGTAAACAGGACTCTGGAAACTGGGACCCCAACACTGGAAAGAGGTGGAGGACAGAGGGCAGATCAGGCAAAGGGATATTGCAGGTCCGTGGCTATGCAGCTGGTGAGAAGTCACCCACGACAGACTGAAGACACTTCAAAAGAAGGATTAGAAATAAGGATAGATTACTTATTTCTTCAATTGTGGTGAGAAGTATTTGTAGTTCCTTTCAAAATACTGGGAGAATGAAGCAAGGTGAACAACTTGTGGTTTGGAGCAGACTTGGATAACTGCATCCTCATAAAGCAGTAGCAAGTGAATAGATAATTTATGAGAGACATCATCAGTAATAGAAGCTTAAGCATACTATTGAGCAACATGATTGTAAATACCAGAATAAGCCAATATGTAATTTAAATGAGTTTTTTTCTGTGGCACAGTTTGTTTCAATAGTCTGAGGATTATGATTCGTCAGCCAGTGGTTTTGTTTTAATTATTATTTTATTTTAGGCTTTTAGTATCATTTGGTTTTAAAACATGCATTACTTTGATAAAATCATAATACGTTATTGTAAAGATAAGTGGGTAGTGAGAAACTAATGTTTATTATTGCAAATTACTTTTGTAACATACCTTGATACCTTGGCAGTTTAGAAAAATCAAAGTATGTTGAAACATGGGGCAACATCAGGGTTGACTTGATAATACAGATTATTTTGTTGTTTTAGTATGGAGTAGATAAAAATACATTTGTATCCTAAAAGTAAAATTTCAATGGATAATTAGGATCTGAATTTGAATTGATGGTTTGACTTAAAGGAGACATAAATGATGGAGCTGTTTGGGGGGAGAAATGGAATAAACTGTGCTGAAAAGTCCTGGGTAAAGAAGTTATATCCTATTATAGTAACCACCTTTTATTAAACATTTATCTTATGCCAGTCACAAAATATATCATTTTATTATCACAATAACTTTATGAAACAGTTATTATGATTTCCATTTTATAACATGAAACCTGAGTTCAGAGGTTAAGTGGTAGAACAAGGACTGAACTGTCTCAGTCCTAAATCTGTGAAACTAAATTTCATAAGCTTCAGTTTTTTTCCTGTAAAATATGGGGAATAATAGTATCTCCTTCGCTGAGTTATTTTAAAGATATTGTAAAATATGTAAAGAGCATAGTGAGATAGCAGAGTGAGAATGACTGCTGAGTATTAGTTAGCTCCTATCATTATTTCTATTATTGTCATCAATATCTCAACTCATTTGTAACTGGACATTTACAAAGAGAAGTTAAGTCTGGTGACTTAGAAGCAGACTTATAGCACATTCACATTATATTGTATGGCCAAAATGTTTCAAAACAGGAAATTACTTTAAAATCATATCAGAAATAAATGTCAGGTAATAAGTTTTTCAATAAAGACACAAATAGGAAGAAAAAGATGCACAAACTTTTTCAACTCAGACATTTTAGAAGATTTGAGCAACCACAACTAATATGGCCTGTTTTCCAAAAACCCTGAATTTTATATGACACACATTGCTGAGAAAATAGACTTCCAAAGTACTGACCAAAAGTTTACAGTTGAAAATGAATATATGCATTTAGCATAAATACTTAAAATGATGTGGGTATGCATGTGTGCATTTAAGTATATAACACATAAATGTAGGAAAAGTTCTGCAGTTATGCATACCATATTATTTTTGTATGCTAATAGGCCCGTGAGGGATGGCAATGAAGCAAGGGGACAAGAACAGTAAGCTTACAAAGCACAAAAGTGCACTGCTTGAAGTCATTTTTAATTAATGAGTCATTGACTATTTCTCAGTTTCCCATTTCTGAAAATCAGTTTTCAGAGGCAAACAAAAATGTATTCAGTATTTGAGGTTTCTTTTTTCTTTCACCTGAATCTCAAGTTACAGAAACCAAGTACAATAGGAAACTCACTCACTTAAGTCAAGGAATAAAAGCTTAAATGAAAACCCAGAAAAATGTGTGACAGCTTAGCTCTGCACTAAATATAGCAACTGATCATGAATGCATTTATATCAAACACCTGGCATTAGCTGGCATATTTCTGTACCTCTGAAATCATACCATTGCTACTCTTCTAAATTCTATCGTATGTGATTAACCCTCCCTTCACTTCTTAATTTCTTTAAGTGTGGATCTTACAAAGAATCAACCTACACAATTTACCAAACAGTAAAGCCATGTAAACCATTACTACATTACTAATAAGTTACGTGATGTACTATGAGTTGCTTCTTTTTTTCTTAACTCATTTGTTATACAGATGATGTCCACTGATAAATCTGCAGCTGTGAAAAGTGTACAGATAGTAAAGACACACTGAATCAGAACTACTGGGCTACGAAAAATAAAGCTGGCAAGGCCAAAACTATTTTGTGTAGTAAATGAAATTGCAAATAACAAATAGTTACATTAATATAATAAATTATTTGTTGTTGGCTTGTCAGTCCATTTAAGATTTTTTTTTCTTTTTTCATAATTGGACATTTTTGCCTTTTCATTCCATTCACCTATTTCACCTGCCACCCTCCCCTCTAGCAACCACTAGTTGGTTCTCTGTATTTATCAGTCTGTCTGCTTTTTTTGTTTATTTGCTTTGTTTTTAGATTCCCCATAGAAGTGAAATCATATGTTGTCTTTATATGACCTATTTAACTTAGCATAATAATCTAGAGGTTCATCCATGTTTTGTGAGTGGCAAGATTTCATTCTTTTCGTAGCTGAGTAGTGCTCCATTTGTGTGTGTGTGCACGTATGTGTGTGTGTGTGCACACACACCACGTCTTCTTTATCCATTTTCTAACAGTGAACATTTAGGCTTCTTCTGTGTCTTGGCTATTATAAATAACATTGCAATAAACACAGGAGTACATGTATCTTTTCAAATTAGTGTTTTTGTTTTCATTGGGTAAATACCCAGAAGTAGAATTACTGGGTTGTATGGTTTTCCTACTTTTAATTTTTAGAGGAAACTTTACATTATTTTCCATAGTGGATTCATGACTTTACATTCCCACCAACAGCATGCAAGTGTTCTCTGTCCTCCACATCCTTATCAACACTTGTTAGTTCTTATCTTTTTAATACTAGCCATTGTGATTGATGTGAGGTGATATCTCATGGTAGTTCTGATTTACATTTCCGTGATGATTAGACTTCAGTCCATTTAACTATTTATAAAGGACTCTTTCTAAATCCTTTCTCTCTTCTGGAAAATATGCTTCATTAGCTATTCCATTAAAAAACATGTTGTCAGCTTCACTTTTAATACATGATTTTAGTTTCTTCCATACCTATTAACCTGTGCCACTGTTAACAAAAATTTATCCTAGAAAGTCATATTTGGAATCCAAATCATGGCATTTCTCAACCAATGACTCTTTGCTTATGATATGCATCCTTAAAAGAAAACTAAAAACATGTATATAAACCATTTGGTCCAACAGAAGTTACACCTGTAAATTAGGAGTTTCAGTTCTATCTATGCAAAGAAGAGCCTGCCTTACTAAGCTGAACTCATTTGTCTAGTGACATAGGATCAGTAATGTCATGGGGAAGTTAGAACCAACTCAGCATGTGCTTCCAATAGAAAAGAGCTTGAGCTGTAACATCGGACAGCTCTGTGTCAGCTTGCTGTGTTAGAAATAGATATGTTATCCCCCTCTCTTCTCAGTCTGAAGAAGATGAGAAATGTGGAACTTCCAGACATTTAAGACTTAACCACTCATTAGTCAAGAAATGTGTCAAATCAGTGATTTTGCTTACCTGAAATGGCCTGCAGACTGAGCAGTCACTAATGAAGGGGCCATTTATTTCCCTACACTATTTAACACAAAGGCCAGTTTTCATCATTGTGACTAATATTTGTTCTAAGAATTTCTTCTCTGAGTGTGTGTGTGTGTGTGTGTGTGTGTGTGTGTGTTTAGTTTTAGGAATTGTAAATTTTATAGAGATGGTCCAGTGGTAACTAAAAAATATAGTTTTGGAGCACAGATGAGTGATTAGGTCTGCAAATGTAGATTTTGTATTTTCTTAACCCTTCTGTTGACATGACTCTCTTTGTTTACTCCCATAGTAAGTGAAACCTGTCAATGAAATATGTTTGTATGCAGCAGCAAAGAGATGAAAGGACTTAGGTTCCACTGTACTTTCTGGAACTCAGATTAAACTACTTGAGAAGAAATTCTGAAGGAAAAAGCCCATCTCCTCTATCTGTTAGAAATGAAAACAAGTTGAGAGAAAAGTAAAAAAGGGAAACATGGAGAAGGAAACATGTAAATAATGTGCACTCCCACTGCTTATCGAGGATAGAGTGGGTCTTTTAATTTGGACTACATGAATTATCTGAAGATCAGAAATACCCAATTGTAATATAAGAACACAGTTAGATTCCATTTTTAATTGCCTTCTTTTTTGTTTTTGTCACTTTTACTCTCTACTGCTATACATAAAAACAGAAGTTGATTATAATTTCATAAACAAGAAAAATCTTTCAATCTTCATTATTCATTTAATACATATATATAAATTATTACTAAAACAGTATATCAAAATCATATATTTAATACCATGTTCTAGATTGAGTCACAGGAAGAAGAAAGCCATTACTTTTTACTGAAACTGTTGCCTGGGGAGATAGCACTATACTCCCCGTGAAGAGGTGAGACTCACAGATAGGAAGCTTTCTTTACCATCCCTATCCCAAAGGAAAAGCTATAAGGAAACCAGAAAAAAATAAGAGATATCTGCATATAGGACATATTACATCAAGGAAATGAAGAAATTAGCCAGGAAGCTAGCTGCAACAAAGTCATAAAATCTGGTCTAAATAAGATTTTTTACTGTAGAAATCAAAATTTTTTATATGGAAAGATGCTAGATGCTCAAAAACCAACTATTATACCTTGGAGTAATCAAGAAAGAAGTCACTCTGATCAAGCTTGTCTTCATGATTTATTAAGATTTCTGTAGCATAACAAGGCCTCTTTAAGTGGTAACCATCAATGGTATACTTAAAAGGAATATGTATCCCTATCTAGGTTGTTTATTATAATAATTAGTACCTTATAGAAAGGAAATGATATAGTTTTGGTTAGATGGATTATAGCAATATATGTTTAACAAGAAAAATGTAACCATGCTTTATATACGAAATTCATAAGTGAAACTAAGTAAGCAAATGCATTTTCAATTTAATCACACATATGAGATTACTCAGGAAAGGAAATGATGGGAAAAAAAAATTTAAATGTTATCCCAATAGAATAAAAAAAAAGGGACAAAATCAAATTCATTGTTGATCTTCATGACATTTAAAAAAATGAAAATAGTAGCAAACTCCTAAAGGTTCTATTGTTTCCAAGTCTATGCTTATTTTCCTTATGGTAAAATAGACGAGTAGAGATCCTTCTAGAACTGTTGACATGTTCCATTAACATAAGTTGTTAAATTTTCAGTATAAACGTTTGAATAGCTTCTCAAAATTGGTATTCTGGGATGCTAAGGAAGCAATGTTCTTGAGATTGTCTTAGGAATAATGTAAGACAGCATTTAAAATAGAAAAGTCAATGGACATCAATGTATGATTTAGAGCTGAAATTAAGATTTATTATCTGTTGATGGGTAATATAAAAATAACTTAGCTCCAAACTGAGGAGTGCATACTGTTTAAACAAAATAACAGTGTATAGATGGAACTTGTCATTCCAGTGGATGACTCAGTGAAAACTGTTCATAAAGTAAATTGGAATCTAAATATGTTGTCTAAGCAAAGATCATTTATTATTGAGAAAATTACTGTCAATTACTATGTAAGGCCTATATAGGCTTTTTCCATTTCAATGATATTGTACTGAAAGCAATATAGGAGCTGTACTTGCTCCCTTAGTTATAAAGTAACACAAAGACATTCCAGCAGAGATGTAGCCTGCCTTTGAATTAAAGAGGCATTATTCAAACACTGTCCACCATTCTTCAAAGGGCTTCTGGTGCTTAGCAAAATGAACAACAGCATCTATACCTACAGGAAAGTTCTTGAAATTCTATCCAATCATTTGTCTTCCTCCTTAAAGTTTCCAAAAAGATTTATAAAGCCCTATATTATCTTCTATAACCCTAGTCTAGAATATACTCAAATGAACAATACATGTGTACACACACAGACCCAACTTAATCAGTGAATTGACTATGTGATCATTTAACTGTTTATTCTTTCTCACTAACAAAGAGACAGAACTGATGTAAAAAAGAAGTGATGAAACTAGTCTTTCTTTTAGACTAATTTTTATGTTTTTATTATCCATAAACATATCAGCAAACTGAGAATCAAAAAAGAGAAAATGGGCTTGTGCCCATTCTACAAAAAATTTTTCTATTAATAAAAATTGTCCTTTGAATAAAACCACATTTATAAAAAAAAAATCTATATGTGATCAGACTGGTATTTACCACCATCTGTGTAGTTAACTTGTTATACATTACAGCTCTTAAGATTTATACACACTGAAAATGGAAATAACTATAAAAAGATTGATATATAGCAACAAATAGAAAATAGTAAAATGACTCAGAATAGCCAACACAATATTGAAGAAGAATGATGTTGAGGACCGATGCTACCCAACTTCAACTTACTCTAAGATAAGCAATATGTAAAGAAGAGCATATGGTATTGGTGAAAAAATAGACAAATATCAATAGAACAGAAGAGAGATCACAAAAAAACAGACTTAAATAAATAGTGATCTTTGACAAAAAAAAAAAAACAATAAAATGGAGCAAAGATCATCTTTCCAATAAATGGTCCTGGAACAAATGGACATCCACAAACAAAAAATTGAATCTGGACAGAGACCTTATTATACACTTCACAAAAATTAACTCAGAATGGATCATAGACCTAAATGTAGACTCCTAATTGTGAAAGTCTTAGAAGGTAATGTTGGAGAAAACCTAGATGGACTGGGGTATGACAATAACTCCTTAGGTATAAAACCAAAGACATTCCATGAAAGAAAGAATTGACAAGCTTGACTTCATTCAAGTTAAATCTTTTTGCTCTACAAATGACACGGTCAAGAGAATGAAAAGACAAGCACAAACTGAAAGAAAATATTTGCAAAAATATGTCTGATAAAGAGAACAGTTATGTAAAATATACAGAGAGAACTTAAAACTTAACAACAGGAAAACAAAAACAACTTGATGAGAAATTGGTCAAAATCTTAACAGATGCCTCACCTAAGAAGATAAAGATATGGTGGAAGTAATTATAAAGATATTCCACATCATATGTTATCAGGGAAATGAAATTAATACTACAATGACAAACCCACTACATATCTATTGCAATGGCCAAAATGCAGAACACTGACAAAACCAAATGCCAGTGAGTGTGTGGAACAACGGGATTGTCATTCATTGTTGGTCAAACTGCCAAATGGTACCCTTTGGAAGAGTTTTAGATTTCTTACAAAACTATACACACCCTTACTGTATGATCAAGCAATCATGCTCCTTGATGTTAATCCTAAAGAACTGAATATTTACATGCACACGCAAAATCTTACACATAGATGTTTATAACAGCCTTATTCATAACTGCCCAAACTTGGAAGCAACGAAAGTAACCTTCATCAGGTGAATCCATAAAGTGTGATACAACCAAAAATGGAATAATATCTGTTTTCTAAAAATAAATAGGCTATCAAGCCATCAAAAGGCATAGAAGAAATGTAAATATTATTAATTAATAATTCAGTTAATTATTAACATATCATAAACTGAAAGATGCCTATATGAAAAGACTACCCCATACAATTCCAACTACATGACATTCTGGAAAAGGCAAAAAAATATGGAGGTAGTAAAAAGATAAGTGGTTGCTTGGATTCATCCCCCATTGGCTGGGGGCATGAATAGGTAGATCACAGAAAATTTTTAAGGCAGTCAAAGTACTCTATGTGGCAGTAGAACGGTGGCTATATGTCATTATACACATACCCAAGTCCATAGAATGTGCAACACCAAGAGTGAACCCTAATGTAAACTATGGACTTTAGGTGATAGTGATGTGTTAGTATGGATACATGAATTTTAACATACATGCATAAATGCACAACTGTGGTGTGAGATGTTGATAATGAGAGAATCTATACATTTGTAGGAGCATATATTATATTGAAATCTCTGTACCTACCAATTTTTTTATGAACCTTAATCTTCCGTAAAAAATAAAGTATATTAAAAAATATTGATGTACTTCTAACATCTCTTCCTGAGATTATCAGTATTTCAGTAGGGAATCATCCTTCCGTTGATCTTTATTGGTAGGATATATTTTCACTGAAATATACCAATTTAGATGTTGTCATGTAAGTATAAAGGATAGGAAAAGAAAAAAAATGTTTAAAAGTCTGCATCATAACTTTTCTCTTTTTCATCTTTTAATTTACTTTATTTGAAAATATATGAAAGGAGAAAAGTCATGATCATCCTAGATGCTGAAAGACATTTGATAAACTTTTGCCAGTTATTACTAAATCTTTTCTTGAATTAGAATGAGGGATTTTTTTTGAGCTTTTGCACTTTTTTATAAATTGGTATTTATCATCTTAATTCATAATCGTATCTACATCTATCTATGTACCATCTATCTCCCTACCTATTCTGTTTTTTTTTTTGAGAGGGCATATCTTATATTTATTGATCAAATGGCTGTTAACAACAATAAAATTCTGTATAGGGAACTCAATGCACAATCATTAATCAACCCCAAGCCTAATTCTCAACAGTCTCCAATCTTCTAAAGTATAATGAACAAGTTCTTACATGGTGGACAAATTCTTACATAGTGAATAAGTTCTTACATGGTGAACAGTGCAAGGGCAGTCATCACAGAAACTTTCTGTTTTGATCACGCATTATGAACTACAAACAATCAGGTCAAATATGAATATTCGTTTGATTTTCATACTTGATTTATATGTGGATCCCACATTTCTCCCTTTATTATTACTATTATTATTATTATTTTTAATAAAATGCTGAAGTGGTAGGTAGATGTAAGATAAAGGTAGAAAACTTAGTTTAGTGTTGTAAGAGCAAATGTAGATGATCAGGTGTGTGCCTGTAGACTATATGTTAATCCAAGCTAGACAAGGGCAATGAAACATCCACGGATGCAGAAGATTTCTCTCAAAACAGGGGGGGAGAGGTTCTAAGCCTCACCTCTGTTGATCCCCAATTTCTCACCTGATGGCCCCCTGTGACTGTGCCTGTCTTAGGTTGTTCTTCCCTTGAGGAATCTTACCCGTCTCTGGCTAACCAGTCATCTTCAGGGGCCATACAGGGAAATGTTAAGTTGGTAAGTGAGAGAGAAGCCATATTGTTTGAAAAGGTTAGCTTTTTACTTCTTTGCAGATTTATGCCCTGTGGCTTCTATGCCCAGCATTTGTCTTGAGGTATCTTTAGCACTTGGAGGAATTATGATACTCGGTAATTTCGATATGAGGCATGAATTTTATTTAAGGGTTGTAATTAGGAAGGAAGAAGAAAAGCTATAGAGATAGCAGATGGAAGAAAACATGGAAAGATTGATTATTTCTTTGACATATCTTCTTGTAGAGTAACTTCAGCATGGATAGGTTTTAAACTACTAATTAAATTGTGCACACACATTAACAAAATAGGAGTACAGTTATGTAACCAAAGCATACCTGTAATTACCAGCCATCACCAATGAAACCAAGAAAACCAGTTAGGCACCCTAGGCATTTGTGAAAATTTGTCTATGATAAGATGAATATTGTCCAACTGTACTTGAACAGTCTGAGAGAAATCAGACAAATTAAAACAGCCCATTCGTGGGAACTGTTCACATCCCATATGTTCTTTTAACAGTAGATAGTCTGTAGTTGTAAGATTTTGGAGCGCTACAACTCGCACTTCTCCTAATTGTTGGTTGAATTCCAACAGTGTAGATCCAGACAAATTTGTTGTTTTACTGTATGTACAGGCCAGCTTAGATATATCCTTCTTCATTCCAATGGCAAGTCCAAGAACTGGTGGGATGAATGCAGCTACAACTGCAGCATCACCTGGATCTTTGTTGAGGTTTTTGATGATCATCTTCTGGTATGACTCTTCCAGAGAGTGCTGATGTTGGAAGTTCTTCTTCATATCGTATCTTAGTTCATTTTCTGAGTAGCCAAATTAGGCTTTGATCCTCTGTATAAACACAAACAGACCCTTTGCCCACACTTTGATCTGCCCTTTATACCGTTGTGTAGAACTCATTGGAGGTCACCACACAGAAACTGCATTTTTTTCTAATTTTTTTTAATAGAAAGGAATATTATCAGAAAGTGTACCTCCATAGCCGATCATCTGACACCCTGTAAGTGATCAAAGTTAAGGATATTTAAAGCATGCATTAATTGTTGATTTACAGTTAGTTTTATCCTATCATGGAGTAATACCCCTTTTCTTTCTTTCTTTCTTTTTTTTTGTTACCTTTAATCTACACTTACATGAAGAATATTATGTTTACAAGGCTCTCCCCTATACCAGGTCAACGCTATAAACCCCTTTACAGTCACTGTCCATCAGCATAGCTAAATGTTGTAGAATCATTACTTGTCTTCTCTGTGTTATACAGCCCTCCCCTTTCTCCCACTCCCCCATGCATGCTGATCTTAATACCCCCTTTCTTCGTCCCCCCCCTTATCTCTCCCTATGCAACGATCCTCCCCATTCCCTTTCCCTTTGCTACCTGTTAGTTCATTCTTGGGTTCTGTGATTCCGCTGCTGTTTTGTTCCTACAGTTTTTCCTTTGTTCTTATATTCCACAGATGAGTGAAATCATTTGGTATTTCTCTTTCTCCATTTGGCTTATTTCACTGAGCATAATACACTCCAGCTCCAATCATGTTGCTGTAAATGGTAGGATTTTCCCTCTTCTTATGGCTGAGTATTATTCCATTGTGTATATGTACCACCTCTTCTTTATCCATTCATCTACCGATGGACATTTAGGTTGCTTCCAATTCTTGGCTATTGTAAATACTGCTGCGATAAACATAGGGGTGCATTGGTCTTTCTCAAACTTGATTGCTGCATTCTTAGGGTAAATTCCTAGGAGTGGAATTCCTCGGTCAAATGGTAAGTCTGTTTTGAGCATTTTGATGAACCTCCATACTGCTTTCCACAATGATTGAACTAGTTTCTATTCCCACCATCAGTGTAGGAGGGTTCCCCTTTCTCCACAGCCTCACCAAAATTTGTTGTTGTTTGTCTTTTGGATGGCAGCCATCCTTACTGGCGTGAGGTGAAAACTCATTGTAGTTTTAATTTGCATTTCTCTGATAATTAGTGATGTGGAGCATCTTTTCATGTGTCTGTTGGCCATCTGTATTTCTTTTTTGGAGAACTGTCTGTTCAGTTCCTCTGCCCATTTTAAATTGGCTTATTAGATTTTTGTTTGTTGAGGCGTGTGAGCTCTTTATATATTTTGGATGTGAAGCCTTTGTCGGATCTGTCATTTACAAATATATTCTCCTATACTGTAGGGTTCCTTTTTGTTCTATTGATGGTGTCTTTCATTGTACAGAAGCTTTTCAGCTTAATATAGTCCCACCTGTTCATTTTTGCTGTTGTTTTCCTTGCCCGGGTAGATATGTTCAAGAAGTAGTGGCTCATGTTTATGTCTAGGAGGTTTTATCCTATGTTTTCTTCCAATACTTTAATGTTTTCATGACTTACATTCAGGTCTTTGATCCATTTTGAGTTTACTTTTCTATATGGGGTTAGACAATGGTCCAGTTTCATTCTCCTACATGCAGCTGTCCAGTTTTGCCAGCACCATCTGTTGAAGAAACTGCCATTTCGCCATTGTATGTCCATGGCTCCTTTATCAAATATTAATTGACCATCTACTTTTGGGTTAATGTCTGGAGTCTCTAGTCTGTTCCACTGGTCTGTGGCTATGTTCTTGTGCCAGTACCAGATTGTCTTGATTACTATGGCTTTATAGTAGAGCTTCAAATTGGGGAGTGAGATCCCTCGTACTTTATTCTTCTTTCTCAGGATTGCTTTGGCTATTCGGGGTCTTTGGTTTTTCCATACGAATTTTTGAATTATTTGTTCCAGTTCATTGAAGAATGTTGCTGGTAATTTGATAGGGATTGCATCAAATCTGTATATTGCTTTGGGCAGGATGACCATTTTGACGATATTAATTCTTCCTAGCCACGAGCATGGGATGAGTTTCCATCTGTTAGTGTCCCCTTTAATTTCTCTTAAGAGTGACTTGTAGTTTTCAGAGTATAGGTCATTCACTTCTTGGTTAAATTTATTCCTAGGTATTTCATTTTTTTTGATGCAATTGTGAATGGAATTGTTTTCCTGATTTCTCTTTCTATTGGTTCATTGTTAGTGTATAGGAAAGCTACAGATTTCTGTGTGTTAATTTTGTATCCTGCAACTTTGCTGTATTCCGATATCAGTTCTAGTAGTTTTGGGGTGGAGTCTTTAGGGTTTTTTATGTACAATATTATGTCATCTGCGAATAGTGACAGTTTAACTTCTTCTTTATCAATCTGGATTCCTTGTATTTCTTTGTTTTGTCTGATTGCCATGGCTAGGACCTCCAGTAAAATGTTAAATAGCAGTGGGGAGCGTGGGCATCCCTGTCTATCCCGATCTCAGGAAAAGCTTTCAGCTTCTCGCTGTTCAGTATAATGTTGGCTGTGGTTTTATGATATATGGCCTTTATCATGTTGAGGTAATTGCCCTCTATTCCCATTTTGCTGAGAGTTTTTATCATGAATGGATGTTGAATTTTGTCAAATGCTTTTTAAGTGTCTATGGAGATGATCATGTGGTTTTTGTCTTTCTTTTTATTGATGAGGTGGATGATGTTGATGGATTTTCGAACATTGTACCATCGTTGCATCCCTGGGATGAATCCCAATTGGTCATGGTGTGTGATCCTTTTGATATACTTGTGTTTTCGGTTTGCTAATATTTTATTAAGTATTTTTGCATCTACGTTCATCAGGGATATTGGTCTGTAATTTTCTTTTTTGGCGGTGTCTTTGCCTGGTTTTGGTATTAGGGTGATGTTGGCTTCATAGAATGAGTTTGGGAGTATTCCCTCCTCTTCTATTTTTTGGAAAACTCTAAGGAGAATGGGTATTATGTCCTCTCTGTGTGTCTGATAAAATTCTGAGGTAAATCCGTCCGGCCCGGGTGTTTTGTTCCTGGGTAGTTTTTTGATTACTGTTTCAATTTCTTTGCTGGTAATTGGTTTGTTTAGATTTTGTGTTTCTTCCTTGGTCAGTCTTGAAAGATTGTATTTTTCTAGGAAGTTGTCCATTTCTTCTAGGTTATCCAGCTTGTTGGCATATATTTTTTCATAGTATTCTTTCATAATTATTTTTATTTCTGTGAAGTCTGTCATGACTTTTCCATTTGCATTTATGATTCTGTTGATTTGTGTTGGTTCTCTTTTTCTCTTAATAAGTTTGGCTAGAGGCTTATCTATTTTGTTTATTTTCTCAAAGAACCAGCTCTTGGTTTCATTGATTTTTGCTATTAGTTTATTCTTCTCAATTTTGTTTATTTCTTCTCTGATCTTTATTATGTTCCTCCTTCTGCTGACTTTAGGCCTCATTTGTTCTTCTTTTTCCAATTTCGGTAACTGTGATTTTAGACTATTCATTTGGAATTGTTCTTGCTTCTTCAAGTGTGCCTGGATTGCTATATACTTTCCTCTTAAGACTGCTTTCGCTGCATCCCACGGAAGTTGGGGCTTTGTGTTATTGTTGTCATTTGTTTCTATATATTCCTTGATCTCTATTTTAATTTGTTAGTTGATCCATTGATTATTTAGGAGCATGTTGTTAAGCCTCCATGTGTTTGTGAGCCTTTTTGTTTTCTTTGTAGAATTTATTCCTAGTTTTATACCTTTGTGGTCTGAAAAGTTGTTTGGTAGAATTTCAATATTTTGGATTTTGCTGAGGCTCTTTTTGTGGACTAGTATGTGGTCTATTCTGGAGAATGTTCCATCTGCACTTGAGAATAATGTATATCCTGTTGCTTTTGGATGTAGAGTTCTATAGATGTCTATTTGGTCCATCTGCTCTACTGTTCTTCAGTGCTTCCATGTCCTTACTTATTTTCTGCACAGTGGATCTATCCTTTGGGGTGATGGTGTGTTGAAGTCTCCTAGAATGAATGCATTGTAGTCTATTTCCCCCTTTAGTTCTGTTAGTATTTGTTTCACATATGCTGGTGCTCCTGTGTTGGGTGCGTATATATTTAGAATGGTTATATCCGCTTGTTGGACTGAGCCCTTTATCATTATGTAGTGTCCTTCTTTATCTCTTGTTACTTTATTTGTTTTGAAGTGTATTTTATCTAATATTAGTACTGCAAACCCTGCTTTCTTCTCGCTGTTTGCCTGAAATATGTTTTTCCATCCCTTGACTTTTATTGTGTACATGTCTTTGGGTTTGAGGTGAGTTTCTTGTAAGCAGCATATAGATGCGTCTTGCTTTTTTATCCATTCTATCGCTCTTTGTCTTTTGATTGGTGCATTCAGTCCATTTACATTTAGCTTGACTATTGAAAGATATGTTCTTATTGCCATTGCAGGCTTTAAATTCGTGGTTACCAAAGGTTCAAGATTAGCCTCTTTAGTATCTTACTGCCTAACTTAGCTCGCTTATTGAGCTGTTATATACACTGTCTGGAGATTCTTTTCTTCTCTCCCTTCCTATTCCTCCTCCTCTATTCTTCATATGTTGGGTGTTTTGTTCTGTCCTCTTTCTAAGAGTGCTCCCATTTGGAGCAGTCCCTGTAAGATGTCCTGTAGAGGTGGTTTGTGAGAAGCAAATTCCCTCAGCTTTTGCTTGTCTTTGAATTGTTTAATCCTGCAATCATATTTAAATTATAGTCGTGCTGGATACAGTATCCTTGGTTCAAGGCCCTTCTGTTTCATTGCATTAAATGTATCATGCCATTCTCTTCTGGCCTGTAGGGTTTCTGTCGAGAAGTCTGATGAAAGCCTGATGGGTTTTCCTTTATAGGTGACCTTTTTCTCTCTAGCTGCCTTAAAACTCTTTCCTTGTCCTTGATCTTTGCCATTTTAATTATTGTGTGTCTTGGTGTTGTCCTCCTTCGATCCTTTCTGTTGGGGGTTCTGTGTATTTCCATGGTCTGTTCGATTATTTTCCCCCAGTTTGGGGAATTTTTCAGCAATTTTTTCTTCCAAGATACTTTCCATCTCTTTTCCTCTCTCTTCTTCTTCTGTTACCCCTATAATACAGATATTGTTTCTTTTGGATTGGTCACACAGTTCTCTTAATATTGTTTCATTCCTAGAGATCATTTTATCTCTCTCTATGTCAGCTTCTATGTGTTCCTGTTCTCTGGTTTCTATTCCATCAATGGCCTCTTGCATCTTATCCATTCTGCTTATAAACCCTTCCAGAGTTTGTTTCTTTTCTGTAATCTCCTTTCTGGCATCTGTGATGTTCCTCTGGACTTCATCCCATATCTCTTGCTTATTTCTCTACATCACTGTCAGCATGTTTATGATTTTTATTTTGAATTCTTTTTCAGGAAGACTGGTTAGGTCTGTCTCCTTCTCTGGAGTTTCTGTGATCTTGGTTTGCCTGTAATTTTGTCTTTTCATGGTGATAGGAATAGTTTGCAGAGCAGGGACGAGTGACGGCTGGAAGAACTTCCCTTCTTGTTGGTTTGTGGCCCTCCCCTCCTGGGAGATCAGCGACCTCTAGTGGCTTGTGCTGGGCAGCTGCATGCAGACAGGGTTTCTGCTTTCTGCCAGGCTGCTATGGAGTTTGTCTCTGCTGTTGCTGTGTGAGTGTCCTGGCTTGGTCAGCTGCTCCAAAGTGGTGGAGTCACGTTGGAGGGGGAGCGGCCCGGAGGCTATTTATCTCCGTAAGGGGCCTCTGTGCTCCCTGAAGCCCAGGGAATTAGGGTGCCCAGAGATCCTTAGATTCCCTACCTCTGGATTAAGTGTCCCACGCTGCCCCTTTAAGACTTCCATAAAGCACCCCCGAAAACAAAACAACCACAAAAAATAATAATAATAATAAATTTAAAAAAATAAATAAATAAATAAATAAATAATGGCCTCTCATTTTTCTTTATTCTCTGGCACCAGCCTCAGGCATCTGCTCACCGGTCTTGCTGCCCTGTTTCCCTATTATTGGGCTCCCTGTCCTTTTAAGACTTCCAAAAAGCACTCACCTCCACAAAACAACAACAACAAAAAAAATGGCCACTCCTTTTTCTTATGTCCTCCGGTGCCAGGTCTCCAGTACCCGCTCACCGTTCTTGCTGCCCTGTTTCCCTAGTATCCAGGGCCCTGCACACGCACTCTGTCTGCGCTCTGGTCCGGATGGCGGGGGCTGCGTGTTCAGCTGTCCTTGGCTCCGTCTCCCTCCTGCTCTGCCTACTCTTCTCCTGCTGGGAGCTGTGGGGAGGGGTGCTTGGGTCCCACCAGGCCGGGGCTTGTATCTTCCTCCCTTAGCAAGGCGCTGGGTTCTTGCAGGTGTGGATGTGGTCTGGATGTTGTCCTGTGTCCTCTGGTTTTATTGTAGGAAGAGTTGTCTTTGTTATATTTCCATAGATATATGTGGTTTTGGGAAGATATTTCCGCTGCTCTACTCATGCTGCCATCTTGGCTCTGTCCTCCTGCATCATAACTTTTAGCATATAATGTTTTCTTCTGAGCATCCAATTTGTTGTTCATACAAAAATCAAAGAATAGAAATGTTACCAGAGATGGATTATTTCTCTCATCATGAGAAAGAGTTCAAGGATGGATGCAAAAGTGGTTGAACTTTAAGAGTTTTATTAGAAAATAAGAGTTTAAAGAGAAGTGCAAGTAAATGTGACTAAGTGGAAATAGGTTTCAAAGGGAACTTGTGGAGTCTTAGAGTTTGGGCTTGCTCCAACCTAATGCAGGGCAGGAGAGTTTTTTACTTTATTTGATTCTCATTGGAACTGGCGTGGCATGGGGAGGTCTGATTTTACTATGTTAGTGAGTACATGATGTATTTTGGGGTGTAGTTGGTCAACTTCTCTTCCATATTGGAAACAGCAGGTCTTGGCCAGTCTGTCATCCATATTCTCACTCCATACATACCAGGAGAACAGCTTACACGGAATGTGCTGAATATAAGCAACCTGTCAAATGTAAGCAATGGCTGAAGTCCCCACCCCACTTTCTTGTTCAAGTCTGGCTCTTTACCTACTCTAACAACAACAAAAAAGTAGCATGAAACCATTTTCCAAAATATTTTAAAAATCACAGAGGTTGAGTATGAAACAATGCAGCTCAAATGAATTAGCATGTTTCCTTTTTTAACACTCTTTACAAGGATCAGACAAACACTCATAAATGGACAGCATGGCTTTGAGTAAATATAGCTTCTGGGTACTCATATATTGATAGATTGAGTATAATAAAATCATTATAAGGTAATTATGGTAAATCAAGTATAGAGTTTGATTCATGCATTCAGTCATTAGGCTGTTCAGTATCAATGAATCAGTCTCTGATCAAGGAAGAATAGTTGATAAGGTTATAGTTTCCATTGTATAGCACTTGCACTTCAAAAGATTCCAGTCATCCAAACCTTTCCTCTCATTCTGAAGCGATTATTTGACAGTTTCATGCGTTGGTGCTCAACTTCATATGGGAAATCAATAAGGGTGGAATGGTAATATTGATGGCTCTCTTTTCCTGCCATTTTGTCTCCTGTAAATTTTCACTTTTCCTTATTGTTAAAGTTAAATTGATTGGCATTTCAAGAGAAAAACATTGACCTTGGCCCTGTAAGAATAAAGGAAAAAAAAATTTTTTAAGGATACAGTGGTTGTTCACAGAAAAAAAGGAAACCATCAAAACACAAGGACTTGAAAATGTCAGCAATCTTGGAACCTCCAGGGACTTTAATACAAATGTTTGCCTATGTCTCTCTAGGACATTGCCATTCAACTATCTTAATGCAAAGCATTTCAGTCAAATAACAAATTTCTGAAAGAGCAAAGCTGAATGGCCTTACAAGGTTCAGGCAAACCACTTATAAGTGGGCAGCATGGCTTTGAGTAAATATAGCCTTTATGTACTCAGATATTGATTGATTGAGCACTATAAAATCATTATAATCATGGTAAATCAAGTATCGAGCTTGATTCATGCATAAATGAAATGACACTTTTTACATACTTACATTATTATAATTAAAATGTAAATAAATAAATAGTGAAGAAGAACAATAATTTAAACAAGCAGGGATTTCAACTCTGCATCCCTTAAAGTATTTATAACTCAAGAGGGTGCATATTTTATTTTAAATCAATTATGAGTACATTTTTAATGCTGTATTGCCAAATAAAAACAAAAACCAGCAAAACAAAAAATTCAGTATATTTTATGGAAAAACATGTGCATGTTGTGGGCCTTACTGTCTCCATAACTGAGCATCTATTTTGTGTGGTGTTCACACTTTCCTTTATTAACCTATATGCAATATGAGGAGATTGCAGCATCCCCTAACACTGGCGATGGATGAGTGACAAGCCTGAAGTTATTCCCATCATTTTTCAATCAGTGATCAGTGTAGAATGGGCATATGTTAAAATTCAGGTCATTGGGAAGTCTCCAGGGAAAGTTTCCTCAGTCTCCTGAGAGTGACATGAGGATATCAAATCTAAATTATCACTGCCACTTTGCTACATGGGAAAAAAGCCGAGGACTACAGGGAAATACATCAAGGGTTATAGTCTCTGGGGAGTTCACCATGCTTTAGATAATCATTTGCGTAAGGCAACATATTTCCTTTTTGCTTTAAATTCTGTTTAACAAGCATTTGGTTATTTGTTAATAACAGCATTCTGTCATTTTAATTTTAGTGTATATTATTACATAAAAAGATGCATTTTTTTGCAGACATGTTTGTTATTAGACCTGCATAAAGGCATGGAGACAATACAAGGTTATTGTCTTAGTAACAAGTAAAAATACTCCTATTTAGGGAAAGATCCATTTTGGTTTTTGGCTTAATGTGGGAAAATGAAGCTACTCTAAATACCAAGCAGTAAGCAGAGGGAGTAAGACTGGGCACTGCGTGGAAAAGCAGGTGAACGTGCAGTTAGTAGCTCAGGGCTGGAAGGAGCAGCTGGGTCAGAAACATCCCAGGGAGAATTTCCCCAATGCACTGTGTGCACCAAGCGCTGTGACATCTCCAATTCAGCAAAGATATCAGATCTGTCTAAAGAGAAGAAGCAAACCTCAGAGACACCAAGACAATGAGAGTACTAAAAGGGCCCACTAATTGGATATTACAGCAAAACAGAATATGGCTGAAATTGGGAATAAGGGAGACGCCATGACATGTTAAAGTACAAGTCCTTGCTTATCCCCCCATGGTGTAATTCACCCTTCAGGGGAAAAGATGGATCAAGTCTCATAGCTGTTTATGGTAGTCTGTCAACCCAGTAGGAAAAAAAGAAAGATACTTGTTATCCTATGAAAATATGTAAATATACTCCTCTAATAATTTTTTTTTTGAGAGGGCATCTCCATATTTATTGATCAAATGGTTGTTAACACCAAGAAAATTCTGTATGGGGGACTCAATGTACAATCATTAATCAACCCCAAGCCTAATTCTCAACAGTCTCCAATCTTCTGAAACATAACGAACAAGTTCTTACATGGTGAACAAGTTCTTCCGTAGTGAATAAGTTCTTACATGGTGAACAGTGCAAGGGCAGTCATATCACAGAAACTTTCGATTTTGATTATGTATCATGAACTATAAACAATCAAGTCAAATATAATTATTCGTTTGAATTTTATACTTGATTTATATGTGAATCCCACATTTCTCCCTTATTATTATTTCTTTAAATAAAATGCTGAAGTGGTAGGTAGATGCAAGATAAAGGTAGAAAACATAATTTAGTGCTGTAAGAGGGCAAATGTAGATGATCAGGTCTGTGCCTATAGACTAAGTATTAATCCAAGCTAGACAAGGGCAACAAAACATCCACAAATGCAGAAGATTTCACTCAAAACAGGGGGGGTTGAGGTTCTAAGCCTCACCTCTGTTGATCCCCAATTTCTCACCTGATGGCCCCCCTGAGACTGTGCCTGTCTTAGTTTGTTCCTCCCTTGAGGAATCTTACCCGTCTCTGGCTAACCAGTCATCTTCCGGGGCCATACAGGGAAATGTAAAGTTGGTAAGTGAGAGAGAAGCTATATTGTTTGAAAAGGTTAGCTTTTTACTTCTTTGCAGAATCATGCCCTGTGGCTTCTATGCCCAGCATTTGACTTGAGGTGTATTTACCACTTGGAGAATTATAATACTCAGTAATTTTCTATATGAGGAATGAATTCTACTTAAGGGTTGTAATTAGGAAGGAAGAAGAAAAGCTATAGAAATAGCAGATGGAAGAAAATATGGGTATATTGATTATTTCTTTGACATATCTTTTTGTAGAGTAACATAAGCATGGATAGGTTTTAACAAACTACTAATTAAATTGCGCACACACATTAACATAATAGGAATACAGCTACACAACAAAAGCAGACCTACATTTACCAGCCATATCTAGTGAAACCAAGAAAACCAGTTAGGTACCCTAGGCATTTGTGAAAACTTATCAATGATATGATGGATATTGTCTAACTGAATTTGAATAGTTTGAGAAAAATCAGACAAATTAAAACAACACATTCCTAGGAACTGTTCACATCCCATATGTACTTTTAACAGTAGATAGTTGCACGATTTTGGAGCACTGCAACTTGCACTTCTCCTAATTCTTGGTTGAGTTCCGACAGTATAGATCCAGACAAATTTGTTGTTTTACTGTATGCACAGGCCAGCTTAAATATCTTCTTCTTCATTCCAATGGCAAGTCCAGGAACCAGTGGGATGAATGCAGCTACAACTGCAGCAGCACCAGGATCTTTGTTGAAGTTTTTTGATGATCATCTTCTGGAATGACTCTTCCAGCAGATGTTGATATTGGAAGTCCTTCTTCATATTGTATCTTAATTCGTTTTCTGGGTAGCCAAATTAGGCTTTGGTCCTCTGTATAAACACAAACAAACCCTTTGCCCACACTTTGATATGACCTTTATACCATTGTGAAGAACCTATTGGAGATCACCACACAGGAACTGCTTTTTTTTTTAGGAGAAAGGAATATTATCAGAAAAATATACTTCCATAGCTGATCATCTGAAACCCTTTAAAAGATTAAAATTAAGGATATGTAAAGCAAGCATTAATCGTTGATTTGCAGTTAGATTTATCCTATCAGGGAGTAATAACCCTTTTCTTTCTCTTATTTTTCTGTTATCATTAATCTGCAATTACATGAAGAATATTATGTTTACTAGGCTCTCCCATATACCAAGTCCCCCACACAAACCCCATTACAGTCATTGTCCATCAGCATAGCAAAATGTTGTAAATCACTACTTGTCTTCTCTGTGTTGCACAGCCATCCCCTTTCTCCCACCCCCCACATTATGCATGCTAATCATAATACCCCCTTTCTTCTTCCCCACCCTATCCCTCCCTCCCCACCCATTCTCCCCAGTCCCTTTCTCTTTGGTAATTTTTAGTCCATTCTTGGGTTCTGTGATTCTGCTGCTGTTTTGTTCCTTCAGTTTTTCCTTTGTTCTTATACTCCACAGATGAGTGAAATCATCTGGTATTTCTCTTTTTCTGCTTGGCTAATTTCACTGAGCATAATACCCTCCAGCTCCATCCATGTTGTTGCAAATGGTAGGATTTGTTTTCTTCTTATGGCTGAATAATGTTCCATTGTGTATATGTACCACATCTTCTTTATCCATTCATCTACTGATGGACACTTAGGTTGCTTCCAATTCTTGGCTATTGTAAATAGTACTGCGATAAACATAGGGGTGCATCTGTCTTTTTCAAACTTGAGTGCTGCATTCTTAGGGTAAATTCCTAGGAGTGGAATTCCTGGGTCAAATGGTAAGTCTATTTTCAGCATTTTGAGGAACCTTCATACTGCTTTCCACAATGGTTGAACTAATTTACATTCCCACCAGCAGTGTAGGACGGTTCCCCTTTCTCCACAACCTTGCCAACATTTGTTGTTGTCTGTCTTTTGTATGGAAGCCATCCACACTGGTGTGAGGTGATATCTCATTGTGGTTTTAATTTACATTTCTCTGATAATTAGCGATGTGGAGCATCTTTTCATGTGTCTGTTGGCCACCTGAATTTCTTTTTTTGGGAACTGTCTGTTCAGTTCCTCTGCCCATTTTTTACTTGGATTATTTGCTTTTAGTTTGTTGAGTTCGGTGAGCACTTTATATACTTTGGATGTCAAGCCTTTATCAGATGTGTCATTTACAAATATATTCTCCCATACTGTAGGGTTCCTTTTTTGTTCTAATGATGGTGTCTTTTGCTTTACAGAAGCTATTCAGATTCATACAGTCCCACTTGTTCATTTTGCTTTTGTTTTCCTTGCCCGGGAAGATATGTTCAAGAAGAGGTCACTCATGTTTATGTCCAAGAGATTTTTGCCTATGTTTTTTTCTAAGAGTTTTATGGTTTCATGAGTTACATTCAGGTCTTTGATCCATTTTGAATTTACTTTTGTGTATAGGGTTAGACAGTGATCCATTCATTCTCTTACATGTAGCTGTCAAGTTCTGCCAGCACCATCTGTTGAAGAAACTGTCATTTCCCCATTGTATGTCCATGGCTCCTTTATCAAATATTATTTGACCATATCTGTTTGGGTTAGTGTCTGGAGTCTCTAATCTGTTCCATTGGTCTGTGGCTCTGTTCTTGTGCCAGTACCAAATTGTTTTGATTACTATGGCTTTGTAGTAGAGCTTGAAGTTGGGGAGTGAGATCCCCCCTACTTTATTCTTTTTTCTCAGGATTGCTTTGGCTATACGGTGTCTTTGGTGTTTCCATATGCTTTTTTGAACTATTTGTTCCAGTTCGTTGAAGAATGTTGCTGTTAATTTGATAGGGATTGCATCAAATCTTTATATTGCTTTGGGCAGGATGGCCATTTTGACGATATTAATTCTTCCTAGCCAAGAGCATGGGATGAGTTTCCATTTGTTAGTGTCCCCTTTAATTTTTCTTAAGAGTGTCTTGTGGTTTTCAGGGTATAGGTCTTTCACTTCTTTGGTTAGGTTTATTCCTAGGTATTTTACTCATTTTGATACAATTGTGAATGGAGTTGTTTTCCTGATTTCTCTTTCTATTGGTTCTTTGTTATTGTATAGGAAAGCCACAGATTTCTGTGTGTTAATTTTGTATAATGCAACTTTGCTCTATTCCTATGTCAGTTCTAGTAGTTTTTCCTTGGAGTCTTTTGGGTTTTTTATGTACAATGTCATGTCATTTGCAAATAGTGACAGTTTAACTTCTTCATTACCAATCTGGATTCCTTGTATTTCTTTGTTTTGTCTAAATGCTGTGGCTAGGACCTCCAGTACTATGTTAAATAACAGTGGGGAGAGTGGGCATCCCTGTCTTGTTCCTGATTGCAGAGGAAAAGCTTTCAGCTTCTCACTGTTCAGTATGATGTTGGCTGTGGGTTTATCATATATGGCTTTAATTATGTTGAGGTACTTGCCTTCTATACCCATTTTGCTGAGAGTTTTTATCATGAATGAATGTTGAACTTTGTCAAATGCTTTTTCAACATCTATGGAGATTATCATGTGGTTTTTGTTTTTCTTTTTGTTTGATGTGGTGGATGATGTTGATGGATTTTTGAATGTTGTACCATTCTTGCATCCCTGGGATGAATCCCACTTGGTCATGGTGTATGATCCTTTTGATATATTTTTGAATTTGGTTTGCTAATATTTTATTGAGTATTTTTGCATCTACATTCATCAGGGATATTGTTCTGTAATTTTCTTTTTTGGTAGTGTCTTTGCCTGGTTTTGGTATGTTGGCTTTGTAGAATGAGTTTGGGAGTATTCCCTCCTCTTCTATTTGTTGGAAAACTTTAAGGAGAATAGGTATTATGTCTTCTCTGTATGTGTGATAAAATTCCCAGGTAAATCCGTCTGGCCCGGGGGTTTTGTTCTTGGGTAGTTTTTTGATTACTGTTTCAATTTCTTTGCTCCTAATTGGTTTGTTTAACTTTTGTGTTTCTTCCTTGTTCAGTCTTGGATGGTTGTATTTTTCTAGGAAGTTGTCTATTTTTTCTAGGTTTTCCAGCTTGTTAGCATGTAGGTTTTCATAGTAGTCTTTAATTATTCTTTGTATTTCTGTGGAGTCTGTCATGACTTTTCCATTCTCATTTCTGATTCTGTTGATGTGTGTTGATTTTCTTTTTCTCTTAATAAGTTCAGCTAGAGGCTTATCTATTTTGTTTATTTTCTCAAAGAACCAGCTCTTGGTTTCATTGATTTTTCATATTGTTTTATTCTTCTCAATTTTGTTTATTTCTTCTCTGATCTTTATTATGTTCCTCCTTCTGCTGGCTTTAGGCCTCATTTGTTCTTCTTTTTCCAGTTTCCATAACTTTGATGTTAGACTATTCATTTGGTATTGTTCTTCCTTCTTCAAGTGTGCCTGGATCGCTATATACTTTCGTCTTAAGACTGCTTTCACTTCGTCCCACAGAAGTTGGGGCTTTGTGTTGTTGTTTTCATTTGTTTCCATATATTACTTGATCTCTATTTTAATTTGTTCATTGATCTATTGATTATTTAGGAGTATGTTGTTAAGCCTCCATGTGTTTGTGAGCCTTTTTGTTTTATTTGTAGAATTTATTTCTAGTTTTATAACTTTGTGGTCTGAAAAGTTGGTTCTTAGAATTTCAATCTTTTTGAATTTACTGAGGCTCTTTTTATGAGCTAGTATTTTGTCTATTCTGGAGAATGTTCCATGTGCACTTGAGAAGAATGTATATCCTGTTGCTTTTGGAAGTAGAGTTCTATAGATGTCTATTAGGTCCATCTTTTCTACTGTGTTGTTCAGTGCCTCTGTGTCCTTACTTATTTTCTGCCCAGTGGATCTTTTCTTTGGGGTGAGTGGCGTGTTAAAGTCTCCTAAAATGAATGCATTGCATTCTATTTCCTCCTTTAGTTCTGTTAGTATTTGTTTCACATATGCTGGTGCTCCTGTGTTGGGTGCATATATATTTAGAATGGTTATATCCTCTTGTTGGACTGAGCCCTTTATCATTATGTAATGTCCTTCTTTATCTCTTGTTACTTTCTTTGTTTTGAAGTCTATTTTGTCTGATACTAGTACTGCAACCCCTCCTTTCTCCCCTCTGTTGTTTGCCTGAAATATGTTTTTCCATCCCTTGACTTTTAGTCTGTGCATGTCTTTGGGTTTGAGGTGAGTTTCTTGTAAGAAGCATATAGATGGGTCTTGCTTTTTTATCCGTTCTATTACTCTGTGTCTTTTGCTTTGGTGCATTCAGTCCGTTTACTTTTAGGATAACTATTGAAAGATATGTACTTATTGCCATTGCAGGCTTTAGATTCATGGTTACCAAGGGTTCAAGGTTAGCTTCTTTATTATCTTACTGCCTAACTTAGCTCACTTATTGAGCTGTTATATACACTGTCTGGAGATTCTGTACTTCCCTCCCTTCTTATTCCTCCTCCTCCATTCTTTATATGTTGGTTGTTTTATTCTGTGCTCGTTCGTGTTTCCATTAACTGCTTTCAGTGGTAGTTCTTTTTATTTTTTGCCTTTACTTGGTATTTGGTTGGCCTGCTTTCTTTGCTGTGATTTTATTTTCTCTGGTGACATCTGTTTAGTTTTAGGAGTGCTCCTGTCTAGAACATCCCTCTAAAATACCCTGCAGAGGTGGTTTGTGGGAGGCAAATTCCCTCAACTTTTTCTTGTCCAGCAATTGTTTAATCCCTCCTTCATATTTAAATGATAATCGTGCTAGATACAGTATCCTTGGTTCAAGGCCCTTCTGTTTCATTGCATTAAATATATCATGCCATTCTCTTCTGGCCTGTAAGGTTTCTGTTGAGAAGTCTGATGATAGCCTGCCTGATGGGTTTTCCTTTATAGTTGACCTTTTTCTCTCTAGCTGCCTTTAAAACTCTTTCTTTGTCCTTGATGTTTGCCATTTTAATTATGTGTCTTGGTGCTGTCCTCCTTGGGTCCTTTCTGTTGGGAATTCTGTGTATTTCCGTGGTCTGTTCAATTATTTCCTCTGCCAATTTGGGGAAGTTTTCAGCAATTATTTCTTCAAAGACACTTTCTATCCCTTTTTCTCTCTCTTCTTCTTCTGCTACCCCTATAGTATGGATATTGTTCCTTTTGGATTGGTCACACAGTTCTCTTAATATTGTTTCATTCCTGGAAATCTTTTTATCTCTCTCTGTGTCAGCTTCTATTCATTCCTGTTCTCTGGTTTCTATTCCATCAATGGCCTCTTGCATCTTATCCATTCTGCTTATAAATCCTTACAGAGTTTGTTTTACTTCTGTAATCTTCTTCCGGGCATCTGTAATCTCCTTCTGGATGTCTGTAATCTTCCTCCGGACTTCATCCCTTAGCTCTTGTATATTTCTCTGTATCTCCATCCGCATGTTTATGAATTTTATTTTGAATTTTTTTAGAAAGACTGGTTTGGTCTGTCTCCTTCTCAGGTGTTGTCTCTGTTATCTTTTTCTGCCTGAAATTTTGCCTTTTCATGGTGATAGAAATAGTTCGCAAAGCTAGGACGAGTGACGGCTGGAAGAATTTCCCTTGTTGTTGGTTTGTGGCCTTCCTCTCCTGGGAGAACAGTGACCTCTAGTTGCTTGTGCCGGGCAGCTGTGCACAGACTCGGCTTCTGATACTTGTCTGGCTGCTATGGAGTTTATCTCTGTTGTTGCTGTGGGCGTGGCTTGCCTCAGGAAGCTGCTCCTATATGGTGGAGCCGCATTGGAGGGGGAATGGCCGGGAGACTATTTATCTCCATGAGGGGCCTCCATGCACCCTGCTGCCCAGGGGGTTAGAGTGCCCAGTGTTCCCTAGATTCCCTGCTTCTGGACTAAGTGTCCCAGGACGCTTCCGTCTGGCAGTGGGGTACCTGTCCCTTTAAGACTTCCAAAAAGTACTCTTTTTTCTATTCACCATGTCGCTGGCTGCGAAGCCCCACTCACGGTCTTACTGACCTGTTTCCCTATTATCCAGGACCCCATGCATGCACTGTGTCTGTGTTCTGGTGTGGATGACTAGGCCTTGGTATTTAGCAGTCCTGTGCTCCCTCTCCCTCCCCGCTCTGACTTCTCTCCTTCCGCCCGGTTCCCGGGTGTGGGGTGCTCGGGTCCTGCCAGCCGGGCTTGTATCTTACCCCCTTTGTGAGGCGCTGGGTTCTCGCAGATGTGGATGTGGTCTGGCTGTTTTCCTGTGTCTTCTGGTCTCTCTTTTAGAAAGAGTTGTCTTTGTTGTATTTTCAAATATATATGTGGTTTTGGGAGGAGATTTTCACTGCTCTACTCACGCCGCCCTCTTGGCTCCACCTCCTCCTCTAATATTTTTTTAACGAAATGGACAACCTTCATTTTTTAAATGGCAAGAAGTTACTTTTTTAAGCCTTTTTGGGGAAAGAGTTTTAGGTTTACAAGAAAACTGAGAGGAAGGCACAGAGATTACACACATACCCCCTAACACACACATATATAACCTGACTTTATCATCATCATCACTTACCGGTTGGTATATTTTTTACCAAGATGAACCTCAGTAGACACATTGTAATCACCCAAAGTCCCTAGTTTATGTTGGGGTTCACTTTTGGCCTTGTACATTCTATGAATTTGGGCAAATGTATAATGGCTTATATTCTTGGTATATTTTTAAATTTTTCTCAATATTATTCTCCCAAACAATTAAAAGATTTTTTAAAAGAAATATAATGACCTGCTAATGTAAACCCTACACTGCTTTGCAAGGCTACTGAATTAAATTTAGGTTTCTCAGTAAATTGCAGTGCTTTATTTTTCATTCTCCCATCGTGTTATGCATTCTATTTATACCTATATGTGATTGAAGAATGTACACAATTATCCCATTTTAATGGGAAGTTAGGGGAAAATAATGAATAGGTTTAATTAGTATGTTTTTGAGTATTTGATAGTGAATGGCATGTTCTCGACGTGAATAAGACTTTACTTATACATTTGCAAGTTTCTGTTTGTAGTGTTTTATTTTAAATGTGACCATTAATAAGAGAAAAAAAAAACTCAGCCAAGACAACATTAAATCTTTTGCTCAATCAACTATACACTTTGCAATTATTCTTTGTGAGCCTGATACATCACAAGAAAATGTAAAACTTTCCCATAATATATTTATATTTAGGAAGAAGCTCAGATATGCTGAGCATTTAACATTATTATGATTACGAAGTCTTTCTTAATCTCATTAAGTCTTTCTTTGTTCTTGAAAAGCTGAGTTTAGGAGTGTGATTTGTAGTTTTAAGTGGGAAACATGTACAGCATAAGTGTGATTTTCTAAATATTACCTATTTGAGTTACTGATCTGTGTTGTAGTTATTAGTCATTCACAAAACATTTATTAAATACCTTCATATAGGACACGGAAGATCCAGGTGGAAAAAAAATGGAACCCACGTAAAATATTTGAATAGTTAGCAATCCTGAAATGTCCGAGACACCAGAGCCTTCCAGCTCAGATGTGCTTGAACTAAGTACTTGTAAAGTAGAAAGAACTTCTAAAACTTTTGAAGATAAATAATGATCTTTTATGTGTAGATGATCTGAGTGCTTTTCTTTACTCTTCTCATTTAGATTCAATTTATGCTCTGAATTTTCAAGTCATTTATTAACTTATGGACATATAATTGTAAGTATGTAGTATTACAAAGAAATTCAATTATTGTTATGAAACATAATGATATTATAACGGTAGGCAGAATAATTGATTGCCCCAAAACATTACCCCAAGAACTTGTGAAAATGTCACTTGACATGGCTAAGCGGAGTCAAAACTATACATGTAAGTAAGTTTGCTAATCCAATGATATTAGGATATGGAGATCATTTTAGATTATCTGGCTGGGTATTCATCACAAGAGTTCTTGAAAGAGGAAAAGGGAGTCAGGAAAGGAAACCAGAGTGATGTTACAATAAAGACTCACCCTGACTTTGCTGGCTTTGAGGATGGTGTCAGGGAACCAAGGAATGTGGGTGGCCTGTAGTAGCTGGAAAAGGTGAGGGAACAGACATACCCCTAGAGCCTTTAGAGGGGAAAACAGCACCTTGATTTTAGCCCAGTGAGACCTGTGCTATAATAAACTTGTGTCATTTTAAGCTGTTAAGTTTGTGGGAATATTATAACTGCAAAAGAAAACTCATACAGACTTTAGTGCTGGAAGTGGGAGTTACTGTAACAAATGCTTAAAAATGTGGAATTGTCTTTGGAATTGGGCAATAGGGAGAGATGGAAGAGTTTTGAGATGCATGGTATAAAATGGCTAGATTGCTTTGAACAGATTGTTGGGGTAAATATGAATGTTAGCATTTCTGTAATCAAGAACTCAGAAGGGAGAAGCATGGTAGAGAAAATCTAACTTTTCTCAGATTACACCTGTTTCATTGTGAACAGACTGCTAGTGGAAAAATGGATGTTAAAGGCACAGCTGCCAGCACTGAGGGCTCAGAAAGAAATGAGGAACATATTGAAAGCTAGAGGAAAGACATTCCTTGTAATACAAGCAGAAAACTTGCTGTTATGTTCCCCTTGAGTTATAAATTAAGCAGAATTTGTAAGAGAACTTGCATGACATTAATGTTGTTCATTAGCTGACCTTGACATGGAAAGATTTTCCTGGATTATCCAGCTAAATACAATGTAATTCCCAGGGTCTCTGAAAGGGGAAGAGGGAAGCAATGGTATCAAAGATTTGGTGTCAGAATGGTGCAATTCACCTTTGCTGGGTTTGAATATAGAGGAAGGGGGTCGTGAGCCAAGGAATGCAGGTGATCTGTAAAAGCAGGAAAACACAAGGAGAAAGATTTTCCTCAAGTCCTCCAAAGAGCCACAGAGCCCTTTCAATGCCTTGATTTTAGTCAAGTTTGGCCTTCTAACCTGCAGAATTATAAGATCATAAATGTATGTTGTCTTAAGCCCCTAAATCTGCGGTGACTTGGTGCAGCAGTGACAGAAAGTAAACACAAGTATCTAAAGTCATAGAGCCCAAGGTTCCTTCCTGCCACCCTTCCTTTATTTTGTAACTAATATATCTGAAACAATTTCAAACTTACAGAAAATGTGTAACAATTGTACACAGAAATCTATTTAACCAAATTCACTAATTTTTAAGATCTATACATTTGCTTTATGTTTTATCATTCATTCTCATTTCCTCTCTCTCTCTCTGTCCTCCTTCCCTCCCACCCCCCAAGCCCCTTCTAAGGGATTTGAGTGTACATTGTATACAACATATCATTGCTACTTTGTTTTAGTATGTATTCCCAAAGAAGTAACATATTTTTCTTACATGATTACAAAAATGTAAGAAATATTACATTAAGAAAAAAAAATCCCTTTGCCTCAAAAATGACCAAGATGAGTCATTTTTAAATGCCAGCATTTTCATTATAGTTGAAATTAACTTATGAGAGAAAGTGTGAGCTCTGAGTGGTGGTTCTCAAAGTGTGGTCCCTGGAACAGCGGTTTCAACCTCACACGGGTTACTTAGAAGTAAAGCAAATTCTCATCCTTTCCTACCACCAAACACATTACTCAATCAGAAACTGTATTATTTGGGTCCAGAAATTATCTGGATCTGTTTTTTAAGCAGCCTGAAAATGATTCTGATAACATGTTAAAATTTTAATGTCACAGTTTATACTGTATAGGCTACTTACTAAAATTCTTTTTTATATAAGGGAATGAGTGTATTAGACAAAAAAAATTTTCTGGCTGGCCTGAACATCCTGTCAACTTCTTGAAAACACAACTGGGAAGCCCTAAATTTATTTATGTTTCTGTTGTGCTAAATCTTGAACTGCAGGCAGGAAGTCCACAGTGCTGACTGCTCTGTGAAGAATGCTTGAAAGTGACAGCATTTTTAGGACTTAATGTTCAGTTTTCTCTTCACCTCTGGGATGGTCAATTCACTCTGCATCTGACATAGCAAAAACAGTAGGCATTCTACATAGCTCTGCAAGCAGAGTCCTGAGACCTGGGACATAGCCTGTGTCCTTTTCCTTTGTTTCTACAATTTGAGATATAAACCTCCAAAAGGAGTTTTGCAAACATCACACCAGGGTATACTCTATTTCATAAGGATCTCAGGAGATGTGAAGCACTGAGACCCCACTGCATATTGTGTTTCATACCTGAATTATTGTACAAACTAAGAAACCACACTCAATAATTCTAAATAAAATAGAAGAAGGCTGTATATAGTCCACAGGATCTTAATGAGAAAAAAATTCTAGACCTCTCAATGATTTTTCATTAAATAATCAGAAAAGCTTGATGACAAGGATTTATGTATAATTTGTATAGGTTTTTTCTCTAGTATAGGAAATTCATAGAGCTTGAAGGATTACCGTAAGGTAGAAACAAATGTTATAACTTTTTGCTGTTGTATAATGCTATAAAAAAAGAAGTTTCCATGTTAGAGGCACATGCTGAAGCATTTTTGGGTAAGAAAAATTGTTGGTGTTTTGCTTCAAAGTGCTCCATAAAACAAAACAAAACAGGAGGAACAGATACAGACTCAAAAGGTAAATGTAATCATTAGTGAGGCTGGGGGATTTTAAATTATTACCATTGTTTATTTAAAAATTTTCACAATAAAAAGTAAGACATGAAACAAATGGTAAAAAGTAAAACAAAAATACCCAAAGGACCAAAAAACCTGGAAGAAACAATATTTTTCTACTTTCATCTTAAAAAGGACTTTTTACTTAAATGACTTCTCAGAAACACATATCTTTCAGAGTAAAGTCAAGAATCCTGGCACTAGAAGAATAAAACATGATACATTGAAGGAATTATACCCTTTGTACAAATACAGATTATAGTACAAAGGCATAAAGAAGCTACGTTATAGAGGCAGCCATTTCAAAATAGAGAAAAGCAATATGGAATTATTATATCTGAAAATACTAATTTTCTTTTTAAATTCGTTTGTTTGGTTCACTTAGCTCCCATATTGGGGCTCCGATGCAACTCTGTTTCATACTAAAGCAAAAGTAAGTGCACAGAAAAGCATTTATACTTGCTATAACATAGATATAATCTGATGCTGCTTAGAGAACCACTATTTACCCTCCTCCAAAACAGTTAACACTGGATCTGGAGGAGAGCCAGGAAGAGGTGGGAGAGCCTCTGAAAGGATAGTGGAGGAAAGCTGATTAGCAATATTTTACATGTCTCAATAGTCAAATGCAAAAATGTCTTTTTGGAGATATAAATATGAGTTAAATCCTGCTTGTGGAATAGGAAAATGTGTAGTTTTTTTAGTGGGGACTTCCCAAAAGATTCCCGAAGTATTTTATTTTTTTAATTAATTTATGCTAATTCCACAAAATTTAAGACTTCCAGTGGTTCTACATCCTTACTAATACTTGGGACTGCCAACTTCTAAAATTTTATCCATTCTGGGTTGTGTAGATCTATTTCAATTGGGTTTTCATTTTCATTTTCCCAGTGAGTAATGGTATCAAGCATGATTATACAGGCTTTTTGGCCATTCAAAGATTCTCTTTAGTTAAGTATAATTTCAAGACTTGTGTCCAATATATAAATTAGGTGTTTTCATTCATATTTGTGGTGGTTCTTTATATATTCTGGATATTGATATTTTCTTATCTATATATTTGAAATGTCTTCTAGTCTGTGACTTGCCTATTTGCTTCTGAGAAGTTTATTTTGATGAAGTTCCTGATTTTAATGAAGTCAAATTTAACAATTTTTTATGTTTAGTACTCTGACATGCGCAACATATTTTGAACTCTACAATATCATGAAGATACCTCTTATGTTTATTTCTACATTCTTTAAAGTATTTAATTTCTATATCCATAATCAATAAACTTTATTGTTTCAGCTTTCATATTGGTGTTTGTGACCATATAAAATTAATATTTTTTATTATATGAGGTAGGGGTCAGTTTTGCTCCTGCTAATTTATTGAACTGATTATTCTCTTTCCAAATTAATTGCAGTGTCTCATTTGCCATAAATTAAGTTGAAATTGAGTATCCATTTGTTCCATTTGTCAATTTTCTAAACTTACACTGATCATACACTGTTTACCAAAGCTCTAAAGGTTGAAATATGAAAATCCCTCCAATACTGTTCTTGTTCTTCAAATTTGCATGATCTATTTATGTCTTTTGCTTTCTACATAAGGTTAGGTTTTTGCATTCCTTTAGATTTTAGGAAAATAGCAGTGAGGCAATTTGGCTTCAAGATATTTTACTTTTGGTTGGAAAAGTAATTATATAATTAATATTTTTTATATAGAGCGACTACCTAGTTTTCTGTTTTCTTAGGTTACAATGGTAATTTTATATATCAATTCTCATTTAAAAAATGCTTAAATTATTACGTGGATTGTATTCAATCTATATATAAATTTGAAGATAGTATTAACTATGGAATATGGATCAATAATATCAAATCAATTAATAAGGTATATGTTTCCAATTTTATGTTTACTTTTCTTCAGATATATTTTAGTTTTAATTTTAGAGATCTATGACTTTTTATACGTATAGCAATATAATTGGTTTTGATGTTTACATGGAGTTTGAGGACATTACAAAATTTACATCTAAATTCTGATAGTTGTTTTTTCTTTTTAGAATAAAAAAATGATTTGTAAAAAAAAGACACGTCTTACCATTCTTTGCCAGTGTTATGCCATTTTTTTCCCTTGTGTCACTGCATTGACAGTGATCTCTAGTACAATATTTCCTTCTAACATGAGAAGGTATGCATTAATATTTTGCCATTGAATTTAATATTATTTGTAGTTTTAAAAAGATAGAAAGTTAGATAGATAACATAGAGATAGATACCTGTTTTCTGATCAAGGTAGTCTCTATTACAAATTAATTGAGAATAACTATCATATATGGGTGCTGAATTTAATAATATATATTTTCAGCATCTATAAGATAATTATATGTTTCTCTTTTATCCTATAAATGTGGTGCATTATACTAATTGATATTCCAATGGTAAAGCCTACTCATACTCCTGGAATTATCTGCTCTTAGATATAATTATCATCTGTATAATTCTTAGACTGTATTTGTTTTAATTTAGGGTTTTTAACATCTATGTCTATGAAACCTAACATGTACTTAATTATCATTTCTTATATTCTTTTTTAAAGTTTTAATATCAAAATTGTGTTGGTCTCATGAAGTAAGTTCATAAACTTTTTTCTGGAAGAGTTTGTTTAAGATTAGCATTACTTTTTCCTCAAATGTTTGGAAAAATCTATCTATACCTGTCTATCTATCTATAGTCATACACATGGTTTTTACAGTACTATCCTGTTAATTTTAATATTATTACAACTCCACATTCTTGCATAATCTTTCTTGGTCTTCAGAAAGAATAGAGATACAATTAGAACATGCCATGCAACATTCATATAATTCGTCATTCAAATCTCTCTAAGTAAAAAAATGCCTCTTTGATCTTACAGTACACCCCAGTGAGAAATGTTGCCTATTAGTTTATAGAAATTGCATAGGTCTATATGTTTGGTGCTGGAAGAACCCAAGATACCATCTCACTTTCTTCCTTGATTTCAGGTACAACTAGATAAAGCGTGTTTAAGAAAAAATAAATTCTGTCATATTTTATGTAAATTAGTTTTATTGGCTGTATCATAATATATTCTTGCCTTTTATAAATATATTAAATGTTTAATTGTCTATGTTTTGACCATATACTTTTAAACTAATAGTAAGCATCCACATTATAGAAAAAATGTAGGACTTCAGCAAATAATGTTAAAGCCCACAAAATTATTACATTGTTGTATTTTAATATATTAAATTCAGAAGATTTTTAATAAATTCAGGGTATATCCTGGAGGGTTGTTGGAATAGGGAGAACTTTGGAACTTGAAATAATAATAACAAAATAATAATTAGCAATAATAAAATAATAATATAATCTAATATTTATTAAACATTTTGAACATGCCAAATATTGGTTAAACATTTTACATAAATCATCATATTTAATAATTTCAGAATGGTTAGAGGTAAATGCTGTTTAGTCCTATCTCTGCACATGAGAAAACAGGTAAGTTATTAGCTTATTTAAAGTCTCAAAGCTAGTAAGTGCTAGCGTTATATGACAACAGAGATACCATTCTCTACTCCCTATCGGTAGTGGTCACAGCTCTTAGAAACAAACAGAAACAGAGCTGGACAGGCATGCCTTCTAGATTGATGTATTGTTCAGTCAATTAATTCCTCATGGTGGAGAAATTTATGATCTTCCTGGGTCAGTTCCTCAGAGAGACTGAGTGAGGAATTATCTCACTATAAAATAATAGTGACATTTTAAAACTGATTAAAGTGAAAAAGGGCCATTATTTTCAGGATATCAGCTAAACAGAATTTAGCAAAAGCATTACTGTAGGAATAAAAGAGTGTTAAGTTTGTTAAATGAGTTACGCAGATATGTTTCCCAATAGAAAAGGCATCCAGTTGATGCTTTGGAAGAAAGGGAAACTAGTTAAGAATTTCAGATGGTTTTTTAAAAAATGTCCTTGATCGTTCAAGTTAATGTTAAAGCCAAAGACTGCTTGTAATTAGATTTTATAAATAGCCAATTTTTTAAGACTTAAACCTAATGATTAAGGCAGGGATCACAAATAGTGATACCGTTTTTATTCATAAAAAGGAAGATGAAATTAGGGACAGTAGAATGATATGTAAGGCCATTCAGTAGTGTGTAAATAGGTGATTCCATTTTTAAGCTAAATCTATAATCTTCCAACTCAACTATGTTGAAACACAAAACCCATATCTGCATTTTGATATTACTAGTAAAATTGGTTCTATTTACTTAATGCAATAACTAAGTTTGCATACATTCTACTTCTCCTATTCAATGATCCTTTTAAAAAATCTTATTTCTCATGTATATGTCTCCAAAAGCTAAAAAGAAATCAACAGTATTACATAATTTCACAGTATTATTCACAAAAGACCCTGTTCTCTTACAGGCCACAATTTGCAGGTTATGTTACTCAGCTAAGCGACAATGCCAAAATTAGTGTGATACCAAATCGTTCTGTCATTTACAAGGATGTTTCTAGAAAATTTCCAACTCTCTGCCAGGGGATGTCAGCTGGGCTGCAGTGCTAACAGACATAAAGGGAAAAATACATCATTGTCATTTCTGTAAAGAAAGCCTCCAGACCCCCATCTCTATAATCAAAGAGGTTTTCCAGGCAAAAACCCAGAAATCTAGGATCTGCCTTTTTTGTTTCTTCCACTTCACTCTACAACAGAAATAAGAACAGCATAAACCTATAAAATATTGCAGAAAAGAATGTAAGAAGCAAAACCACTGTTTTATTCATTTGGTATTCTGCTTTTATTTAATCTGTGAAAGGAAAGAGATAATTCTTCATATGTGATTTAATAGGAAGTCATAGAAGGCACATTTGCCTTTGAATTTAAACAAGCCTGAGTTTGAAATGCAACTTAATAATTTTTAAATAGTCAGACTTTGGACCAATTACATGACCTCAAAACTTGATTTTTATACCCTGTAAAATTGACATGAAAAATATCACTGCAGATTTATTTTGTAAGATTAAGAAATAAATTATGTTAAGTAACCCTTAAACAAAGGAGAGCCTTAGAAATGGCAAACATCATCATTTTTAAAATTATTGATTCTTAAAAATTTAATGTTTCTTAAATTTGTTGAATCTTAAAATGTTTGAAATTTGTTGATTCTTAAAAGTAATTGATCATTTGAAAATAATTCTCTCCAATGAAGATAATTGAGATCAGTAAAGTTATTTCCTAGACAGTAAACACTTCTAGAGATGTTTTCCATAATATAGAAAAGAAAGTCATTCTTATTTTAGGTTATTTTTAAGCATGCAGACATTTAAAGGGGAAAAAAATTAAAAGAATTTGGTGCTCCTGAAATTAAGAATATATGAAAAACTTTAACAAATGGCAAAACCAAAATTTCCAAACAAATGAATTCTTCCTAGGCCCCTACTTTAAAAAGAAAGACATTTTGAGAAAACATTGTGGGTAAATTGTAATATTTTCAGAATTTCTCACCTGGCTTTAGTGCATCTCCTTATCAGTAGGTGCTTCTAAGGGGTGGAGAGAAATAGTCCATCTCGATATCAATAGGTGATTGTAAGGTGGGTGAGGAGTGAGCACACACCTGGACCTGAGAGTTTGAAGAGATCTTTTTGCAGCCCAGTCATGCAGGACACAGATGAGGAGTAAGACAACTTTTGGTTTCAAAGGTTTATTTGCCATGGGCTGGGAACATACATTTCCCCTGGAGTTACAAACACATAATAGACAATAACAAATACTCTATTCCCACAAATACTGATTGGTATGCTACAAAGTATGGTGTCACAGGATGTCTGCTCTGAAATTAGATCCACTTCCTGTTCTTATGAAAAAAAAACTCTCAAGTAATGAGTTTCAATTTCAAAATCACATTTGAATGGGAAGGTGGATTTTTAATGGATCTTTTATAACTTGCATACATATATTGTGTTTCTCTGTATTTTGGGTGAAGATTTAATCAGAGATGTCTGCATAAAAGAACAGATGGAAGCTTTATTTAAATTTAGAGAGAATGAATACCACATGCTGAGCTCAATAAAGCAATTTAAATGAGTTTCCATCTCATATAAATTTTATTTAATGATGTATTCAACTTAGGAATTCTAAAGTAGCAAAATCAATAACCATGAAACTAACCCTACCTATGTTTTCCACATGTATGTAGCACAAAAAAAGTTCTTAGAATATGGAAATTTTCATACTGTTGTCTAAAGGGTATCAAACTTTATTGACTGATTGATTAGGTCTGCCTTTTTTTTTTAAGTCTGAATGTTGCTGGGCAGCTGCATCTGAGGAAGTTTCTCCGTGAGCAGCAGGTGAAGCACTAGAAGAAACTTCGACCTGGACCAGGGGAGGATTCCTAACTTCGGATGAAAAAGAATTCTCGAACAGGTCAGAAGAGTATAGGTAAGGAAGGAATTCATTAAGGTGAGAATAATAGGGAATGGCAGCTGCTCTCCAGGTGGCTGAGAACAGGGGGAGATCCCAGATGAGCCCCCAAAAGATGATATGGGGTTCTTGTTTACAGAGTCAAAGAAATGAATTTTGCAAACACTCAGGGTAGGCAAACAGGCGAGAGAGGCTTTTTATTTAGAGAAAGCTAAAGTATAGCACTCCCGGCACACACTGGAAGGGGGCAAGAGTGCCTGTAGCTGGGCTTTATCTAGGGGTTTGTATCTTAGGTTAAACTGAGTTGTCTGTTTCTTACTGGTTCCTGCCCGAATGCTGTCTTTTTTTTTTTCAGTCAGACCCACTGAAGATTGCCTGTATTCCTGATTTGGTATTTTTATCCTAAAGAATCTGTGTTGCTCTAACTTTGCTTAATGTTTAACACGGAGTTTTGGTAATATTTTCCTTGCACATTGTTGCATTGTCCTGACTGCAATTATCCTGTTTTGCTGTTCCCTGAGGCTCTCACCCTACTCTGACTAAACCCAAGGTACCTGTCTCGCAAAATGCAAAAATGAAAATTTTATTTTAAACGGGTTCTCAGTGGAGTTCTAATGGTCTCCTGTAGGCTCATAGTTATAAATGCCTGTCTTCTTTTCATTGCTATCTTTCTTTGTGTTCTTTGTTATTGTTGTTGTGTGTTCCCTTCCATGGTTTAGTTTTAGGGTTTAAAGAAAAAAAATTTTTTGTTCGCCTCTACTTTTTAATACCAGAAAGATAAAGAATATAAATATGACTTTTTCTCCTTCAGCTATTTTCTTTATTACAAGGTATATGCCCTATAATGTAATAGAAGTGAAATAATATAAATATTTAAAGAATTAAATAAATATAAAATCGAGTAGTATTAATCAGTGTTAATATCAATTAATGTTAATTGTCTGAAGATTGAGAAATAACATAATTATCCAAGTCAAAAAGCATTAGGTAAAGAGGGGGATATTTGTTAACAGCAGAGGGTTAGTATTAGACCAACCTTTGCAGAGGACACATTTATATATATGCTGCATAACACTTGAAAAGAAATATTTGAAGGCAACTGAAAAGCAGAAACTTGAGGGTACTTGATCTTTAGCAAAAGGGAAGTACACTGAGTGAGATCTAATAGATGACTTGTCTTCTGAGGCTTTTCACAGTCCAAGTCGCTTGGTGCACAAAGAACTTAAGCAGAAAGATTTAGACTTTGGGTTGAGGTGTCAGCAGGTGGACTTTAGAGGCAACCAGTATGTCAAGAAGTTGAAAAGAGAATCCCATAAAGGAAGCAGCTATAGCAGAAGGAGCCCCAGGACATGAATAATCTAAATCCTGTCCAAGTCCTTAGATTGTATCTAAACTGTGCAATCATAAGAAAAACTTCAAGATTCTCAATTAAAAGCCACAGCAGAAGGCTAAAGAACTGAACAGTTATAACTTCTGCACAATAATTATTTTGGTTTTTGAGTTCAATCAGTTATTTGACTACTACAACAAAGATCAACACAGGTAAGAGGACTTATAAAAGAAGCTAGAAAACTGAACATTTTCATATGTTCAAAAAACAGGAAAAATGGTTAAAAGTAGTTGAAAGAACATAAATCTGAGGTGCCCTTATAAATAAATATAAATATAAGTATAAATTTTGTTGAAGAGTGTTTAGGTATGCCTAACCCTGTGCCCAGGTGAGGAGAGGATGGGTGAGAGTTGGCGTGGGATTTCAGAACCTGTGTGGGATGAAGAGAGTGCATGTGTGTAAGACGGGCGCCCCAGTGTGGGATGTTGGATCCTGAGGAAGGGAGGAGAGCATTCCCATAGTGTGGCAGCCTGGCATAAAGTGGAGCACCAGCTAGTTGAAGAGGGATCAACAAAAGAGAACAGAACAATGAAGTAGTCAAAGTCCTAGAAAGATGAAGCGGGTGTAGATGTCAGTGGGAAGGGCTGTAGAATGAGTTAAAGTGTGTGTGTAGTGTAGAAAGTGTTTGTGTGACACAGCTGTCCAGCACGGTATATTGGCACCTAAATGAAGCATGATGGGCATCCTCTAAAAAGATATCTTGACACGAAGTGTTAGTGCCTGAGTGATGCAAGGAGGTGCTCCACCTAGGAAGCAATCTCACACAGTGTCAGAGCCCTAGTGGATGAGGAAAATGCCCTTCCTCTGTTGAACACATTTTTATAGAGCAGGGAAAAGAAAAAACTCAAGTTTTGTTCTGATAATACTTTGTAAGTTGCACTTGTTCGATGTTCTGCTTACATACAACTTATTTATTAAGTCTTTGTATCTCTAAATAAATGAGGGTGGGATTCAGAGAAAACTTTCTCTGGGTCTCTTTGGGTAGATTTGCAATATTTCCAGAATCTCTTGCCTGGCCTTAGTGTATCTCTGCATCAATAGGTGTTTCCAAAGGGTGCAGAGAAGTAGTCATCTCTATATCAGTAGGTGGTTATGAGGGGAAGTGAGGGCATATCTGGACCAGAGAGGTGTGGTGGGGTCCTTTTTAAGCCAGATCACCAGAGACATGGGTGAGCAGAAGTAGATGACTGCTTGTAAGCAATGAACTGGTTTCTCACACTTTATTACTCCCTTTGACTGATTTTGGCTTCAAAGGTAATTTGCCCAAGGCTAGGAACATATCACCCCCCACCACCACCACCAACCCTGGAGGAGAAGAGCCGGGATTAAAACATTTCTCTTGAATAAAAGTGAAATGTCAGTTTCACCACTACCATTAGGATTGTTAAGATCAGTCCTACAGACACTTATTATAAAGTAAATCAATATTAATAAATAGTAAAATACAGATTTTTACAGTTTTTGTTGACTAGGTCAATTTTATATTTTCATCTCAAAGACATTGACAATTGTCCATTGGAGAGCAAAACAAAAACATTCTTTTGTATGATGCTTTACAAATACAAAACATTTTTATTACAGAGATGCTTAATTTAAGTAGAAAATATTTATATAACATACATTTCATGGTATGCATATAAGAATATTGAGCTAGTTAGACAAAGTTTTCAACACTCTTCTAGATTAGGTTGCTACAAATATATGAGCAGCACAGGAGGGGAGAATATGGACTTTGAAGTCACAAAGCATGTTGGTTAATTCTGAGATTCTAATTTACTAATTGAAATTAAGTTTGTATTGTAATTTAACCTCCTTTAGCCAGTTTCTCAAAATAATCAAAAATAGGATTCTAAATACTTTAAAGTGTCTTGAGAAGGATATTTTGGAAAGAGAATGTCCATTCTTTGGAAGGTTGCCCACAAAGTGTTAACAATTCTAAATATCTCCTCCCTAGAGATTATACCCCATCCTATTATAATATTCTCCTCTATTCCCATTCTTTATAAACATTTCACAACTCTACTACTACCTAGTGGTCATTGTCTCATCACCCAAATCCTCCCAAGCTACGTTTTACTCCATATTGTTTTCTGGCTTTATGATAATTCTTCAGATATTTTTTATAGCCGTATCCTAGACAGCAGTTAAGTGTGGACAATTTTGCTGGTAGATTTTACATGTGACCAACATGTATCCAGGGTTCTAATACTACCTTGGGGATATCCAAAGCTTCTCAAAATGGCATATTCCAAACTCAACTAAAATATTTTTAGTATACCACTAAAGCACATTTCCCTTAATTTAATTTATCTACCTTTTTAAGAAAACAGTAATCTGTTGACACATGCTGAGGTTTGAAAAACTGATTTATAACCTATCCTTAAGGTATCAGGTTTATAAATGATGAATTTGTTTGATCACAAAAATTAGTTTGAAATGGCAATTTATTTTTTACTTTTTATTTTTAATTTTTTATTAAGGTACTATTGACATACACTCTTATGAAGGTTTCACATGAAAAAACAATGTGGTTACTACATTTACCCATATTATTAAGACCCCACGCATACACCAAAGCAGTCACTATCCATCAGTGAAGTAAGATGCCACAGATTCACTGTTTCCCTTCTCTGTGCTACACTGTTTTCCCTGTGATCCCCCACACCATGTATACTAAACATAATAACCCTCCATCCCCATCTCCCTCCCTCCCCACCCCCTCCACCCCTCCCCTTTGGTAACCACTAGTCCCTTCTTGGAGTCTCTGAGTCTGCTGCTATTTTGTTCCTTAAGTTTTGCTTCATTGTTATACTCCACAAATGAGGGAAATCATTTGGCACTTGTCTTTCTCCTCCTGGGTTATTTCACTGATCATAATATCCTCCAGCTCCACCCATGTTATTGCAAATGGTAGGATTTGTTTCTTTCTTATGGCTGAATAGTATTCCATTGTGTATATGTACCACCTCTTCTTTATCCATTCATCTACTGATGGACACTTAGGTTGCTTCCATTTCTTGGCTATTGTAAATACTGCTGCGATAAACATAGGGGTGCATATGTCTTTTTTAATCTGAGAAGTTGTATTCTTTGGGTAAATTCCAAGAAGTGGGATTACCAGATCAAATGGTATTTCTATTTTTAGTGTTTTCAGGAACCTCCATATGCTTTCTACAATGGTTGAACTAGCTTACATTCCCACTAGCAGTATAGGAGGGTGCCCCTTTCTCTGCATCCTCACCAGCATTTGTTGTTTTTAGACTTTTTGATGCTGGCCATCCTTACTGGTGTGAGGTGATATCTCATTGTGGTTTTAATTTGCATTTCCCTGATGATTAGCGATGTGGAGCACCTTTTCATGTGTCTGTTGGCCATCTGAATTTCTTCTTTGGAGAAGTGTCTATTCATATCCTTTGCCCATTTGTTAATCAGGTTATTTGCTTTATGGGTATTAAGGCGTGTAAGTTCCTTATATATTTTGGATGTTAACCCCTTGTCGATATGTCATTTACAAATATATTCTCCCATACTGTAGGATGCCTTCTTGTTCTGTTGATGGTGCCCTTTGCCGTACAGAAACGTTTTAGTTTGATGTAGTCCCATGAGCTCATTTGTGATTTTGTTTCCCTTGACTGAGGAGATGCCTTCAGGAAGAAGTTGCTCATGCTTATATTCAGGAGATTTTTCCCTATGTTGTCTTCTAAGAGTTTTATGATTTCATGACTTATATTCAGGTCTTTGAGCCATTTTGAGTTTACCTTTGTGTAAGGGGTTAAACAATAATCCAGTATCATTCTCTTGCATGTAACTGTCCAGTTTTGCCAACACCAGCTGTTGAAGAGGCTGTCATTTCTCCATTGTATGTCCATGGCTCCTTTATCGTATATTAATTGACCATATATGGTTGGGGTTATATCAGGGCTCTCTAGTCTATTCCATTTGTCTATGGGTCAGTTCTTGTGCTAGTACCAAATTGTCTTGATTACTGTGGCTTTGTAGTAGAGCTTGAAGATGGGGAGCATAATCCCCCCTGCTTTATTCTCCCTTCTCAGGATTCCTTTGGCTATTTGGGGTCTTTTTTGGCTACATATGAAATTTAGAATGATTTTTCTCTAGTTCTTTTTAGAATGCTGTTGGTATTTTGATAGAAATTGCATTGAATCTGTAGATTGCTTTAGGTAGGATGGCCATTGTGACAATATTAATTCTTCCTATCCATGAGCATGGGATGTGTTTACATTTATTGGTATCTTCTTTAATTTCTCTCATGAGCGGCTTGTAGTTTTCAGAAATAGGTCTTTCACTTACTTGGTTAGGTTTAATCCTAGGTATTTTATTCTTTTTGGTGCAACTGTGAATGAAATTGTTTTCCTGATTTGTATTTCTGCCAGTTCATTGTTAGTGTATAGGAATGCCACAGATTTCTGCATATTAATTTTTTTATCCTGTAACTTTGCTGAATTCAGATATTAGATCTAATAATTTTGGAGTGGATTCTTTAGGATTTTTTATGTGCAATATGTCATCTGCAAACAGGGACAGTGTAACTTCTCCTTTACCAATCTGGAAATCTGGATGCCTTTTATTTATTTCTGTTGTCTGATTTCCAGGCCTAGGGCCTTCAGTACTATGTTGAATAGAAGTGGGGAGAGTGCGCACGGCATCCTTGTCTTGTTTGTGACCTTAAAGGAAAGCTTTCAGCTTCTCGTTGTTAAGTATAATGTTGGCTGGGGGTTTGTGAAATATGGCCTGTATTATGTTGAGGTACTTACCCTCTATACCCATTTTGTTGAAAGTTTTTATCATGAATGGATGTTGAATTTTGTCAAATGCTTTTTCAGCATCTAGGGAGAGGATCATGTGGTTTTTATTATTATTTTTGTTGATGTGGTGTATAATGTTGATGGATTTTCAAATGTTGTACCATCCTTGCATCCCTGGACTAAATCCTACTTGATCATGATGGATGATTTTCTTGATGTATTTTTTAATTCATTTTGCTATTATTTTGTTGAGTATTTTTGCATCTATGTTCATGAGTGATATTGGTCTGTAATTTTCTTTTCTTGTGGTATCTTTGCCTGGTTTTGGTATTAGAGTGATTCTGGCCTCATAGAATGAGTTGGGAAGGATTCCCTCTTCTTCTACTCTTTGGAAAACTTTAAGGAGAATGGGTATTAGGTCTTCACTAAATGTTTGGTAAAATTCAGCAGAGAAACCATCTATCCAGGGCTTTTGTTCTTAGGTAGTTTTTTGATTACCAGTTCAATTTCATTGCTGATAATTGGTCTGTTCAGATTTTCTGTTTCTTTATGGGTCAGCCTTGGAAAGTTGTGTTTTTCTAGAAACTTGTCCATTTCTTCTAGGTTATCCAGTTTGTTAGCACAAAATTTTACATAGTATTCTCTAATAATAATTCTTTGTATTTCTGTGGTGCCCACAGTGATTTTTCCTTTCTCATATCTGATTCTTTTTATGTGTGTAGACTCTCTTTTTTTGTTGATAAGTCTGGCTAGGGGTTTATCTATTTTGTTTATTTTCTCAAGGAACCAGCTCTTCCTTTCATTGGTTCTTTATATTGTTTTATTCTTCTCGATTCTATTTATGCTCTAATCTTTACTATTACCCTCCTTCTACTGACTTTTGGCCTCATTTGTTGTTCTTTTTATAGTTTCATTAATTTTGAGTTAGGACTGTTCATATGGGATTGTTCTTCTTTCTTGAGGTAGGCCTATGTTGCAATATAATCCCCTCTTAGCATGGCCTCTTTAGCATGGCCTTGGCTGCGTTCCACAGATTTTGTGATGTTGAATTATTGTTGTCATTTTTTTCCATATATTGCTTGATCTCTGTGTTTATTTGGTCACTGTTCCGTTGGTTATTTAGGAGTATGTTGTGAAGCCCCCATGTGCTTGTGGGATTTTTCATTTTCTTTGTATAATTAATTTCTAGTTTCATATTTTTGTGGTCTGAGAAACTGTTTGCTACAATTTCAATTTTTTTTTTAATTTACCGAGGCTCTTTTTGTGGCCTAGTGTATGATCTATTTCTGAAAATGTTTCTTGTGCACATGAGAAGAATGAGTATTCTGCTGCTTTGGGGTGTAGAGTTCTGTAGATGTCTGTTAGATCCATTTGTTCTAATGTGTTGTTCAGTGCCTCTGTCTCCTTACTTATTTTCTGTCTCATTGATCTGTCCTTCAGAGTAAGTGGAGTGTTGAAGTCCCCTGGAATGAATACATTGCATTCTATTTCCCCTTTTAATTCTGTTTGTATTTGTTTCACATATGTAGGTGCTCCTGTTTGTGTGCATAGTTATTTATAAAGGTTACATCTTCTTTGTGGATTGGCCACTTTATCATTACGTAATGTCCTTCTTTGTCTCTTATGACTTTCTTTGTTTTGAAGTCTATATTGTCTGATACAAGTACTGCAACTCCTGCTTTTTTCTCCCTATTAGTTTCATGAAATATCTTTTTCCATCCCTTCACTTTTAGTCTGTGTATGTCTTTGGGTTTAAAGTGAGCCTCTTATAGGCAGCATATAGATGGGTCTTGTTGTTTATCCATTCAGTGACTCTGTGTCTTTTTATTGGTACATTCAGTCCATTTACATTTAGGGTGATTATCGATAGGTATGTACTTATTGCCATTGAAGGATTTAGATACGTGGTTACAAAAGGTTCAAGGTTAACTTACTTCCTATCTAAGAGTCTAACTTAACTCACTTAATATGCTGTTACAAATGCAATCTAAAGGTTCTTTTCTTTTTCTCCTTTTCCTTCCTCCTCCATTCTTTATATATTAGGTATTATATTCTGTACTCTTTGTCTTTCCCTTGTTTGACTTTGGGGATAGTTAATTTAATTTTGCATTTCCTTAATAATTGGCTGTTCTACTTTCTTTACTGTGGTTTTATTATCTCTGGTGAGAGCTATTGAACCTTAGGTACACTTCCATCTATAGCAGTCTTCTCAAAATACAGTATAGAGATGGTTTGTGGGAGGTAAATACTCTCAGCTTTTGCTTTTCTGGAAATTGTTTAATCCCTCCTTCAAATTTAAATGTTAATCTTGCCAGATAAATTATTCTTGGTTCGAGGCCCTCTGCTTCATTGCATTAAATACCTCATGCCACTCCCTTCTGGCCTGTAAGGTTTCTGCTGAGAAGTCTGATGATAGACTGATTGGCTTTCCTTTGTATGTGATCTTATTTATCTCTCTGGCTGCTTTTAGTAGTCTGTCCTTATACTTGATCTTTGCCATCTTAATTACTATATGTCTTTGTGTTGTCTTCCTTGGGTCCCTTGTGTTGGGAGATCTGTGCACCTCTGTGACCTGAGAGACTATCTCCTTCCCCAGATTAGGGAAGTTTTCAGCAATTACCATCTCAAAGACACTTTCTATCCCTTTTTCTCTCTCTTCTTCATCTGGAACCCCTGTAGTGCAAATATTGTTCTGTTTGGATTGTCTCACAGTTCTCTGAATATTATTTTATTCTTAAAGATGCTTTTTTCTCTGTACCTCAGCTTCTTTGTATTCCTCTTCTCTAGTTTCTATTTCATTTATCATCTCCTCCATCATATCTAATCTGCTTTTAATACCCTCTATTGTGCTCTTCAACAATTGGATCTCCAATCAGAACTCATTCCTGACTTCTTGAATATTTTTCTTTACCTCCATGAGTATGTTAATAATTTTTATTTTGAAATCCCTTTCAGGAAGATTAGTGATGTTGATGTCATTTAAATCTTTCTCAGGGTTGTATTCATAATTTTACTTTGAACCAGGTTCCTTTGGAGTTTCATATTTGTATATGGTGCCCCCTACTGCCCAGAAGCTCTACTCTCTGGAGCTTTTAAGCCTCTGAAGCAGTGTCGGGGGTCGCAGGGGAGTGGTATTGGTGCCTGGGGGGAGGAAAGAGCTGTTTCTTGCTTCCTGGCTGCTATGCCTGTCTCCACTGCCTGAACCAGTGCGCCGAGCACACAGGTAAAAGCCTCTATGCTTTGCCTTTGTAGGTGCTATAGATGGGGCATCCCTTTGGCTGGCCTAATACCAGGATAGGGTTTGCTGGTTTGTGAGCCAGGTGGGGCTGGCTGGGAGAAAGGTGCAGTAGGCAGCATATCACAGAGGGGGTTCTTGGAGCTGTGTAGCCATCCAGGGAGCTGGAGTTCCTGAAGATCATGAAACTCCCAACCCGCTGAATAGAGGGCATGCAGACAATTTTGTCTACCTGTCCTTTCTCGTGAGCAGTAAGCTCTGTGAAATTCTTGCCCCTTTAGCAGCCCTCTTGCTGTTAGGAAGTCTCTCAGACTGCCTGCCTTCCTTTTGTCCCAGAGCAGCTGGATATGGATCCCTGCTTTCCAAAAGTAGCTGGAGTCTCAGTCTCTCCAGGAATTCTGCCTGTCTTAGCTTTCCAATCCCCTAATCACAAGAGTACCATGCAAGCACCATGAAATGTAGGTTTGTGCTCCCAGAGCAGATCTCCAGAGTTAGGTATTCAGCAGTCCCTGGCCTCCACTCTGTCACTGTTCTGTTTTTCTTCCTCTCACTGGTGAGTTGGGGTGGGGAAAGGGCTTGGGTCTCGCCCGGCCACAGCTTTGGTACAATACCCTGTTCCGTGAAGTTTATTCTTTTCTCCAGATGTACGCAATTTGGCACAGTCCTCTTTCCTGTTGCTTTTTTACAATTAGTTGTATTAATTATATCTCCGTATTATATGTGGTTTTAGGAGGAAGCCTCTGTCTCACCTCTCGTGCTGCCATCTTTAATCCTCCCCCAAAAATGTCTTCTTGAAATGGCAAATTTTTATATATTTGAAGAAATGAGCTCATTTCTGGTTAAATTATCAATTAGTAGTCACAAGTGTTTTAGGATTGCTGCTGGATATGTAACTGTGAGCACAGATTATTATCTTTTTAATACACTAAGTAGGTGGGCTAGCTTCTTTCTTCAGAGTAACTTCACAGTTGTCTCCATTATATTCTTGAGTTAATTCATTTGAGAAGCATACATTCATTTATCAATGGAAATAGGGATGGAAAAGGGGACAAAGTAGAAAAAAATGTGTGGGACAAACATGTGAAAAGTTATGTGACCTAGTATTTCTTCTTCATTTTTAAATTAATATTTCCAGCCCTGATTTATCAGCATTTCTCTATCTAGAATCATGATGTTTCAGGCCCAGAATAGCTTCTTTCCCCTTTGAATACTATTGTCTTGACATATTTTCCAATAACCATCTTCATCCAGACAACCTGTGTTTATTATCCAACTGCAGGTACTTAGATTTTTACAAGGTTCTTTTCTGACTATGCTTATGTAAATTAGATTGCATTAAGAAAATTTACACACTTTGATTAGACTGCACAGCCCACAGCAATATATACACTAAGATGCTATTTGAAATAAATTGTTTAGAAAACAGTGAATGTAGAGCCACACATATGTTTAAATACTCAAGAATATATATGTAGATACCAAGTCATGCACAATCTTCAACATTTTCAGAAATATATCTTCTGTATTTTCTGCTCATTGTTAATGAGTATATCAACATTGTTTAACCATAAATATAAAGCAAGTTTCTTGAACAACAAAACATGCCATGTAAGGACTGTTTTTCTTGGATAAAACCAGAGCTGGATCTACAGAGAACAAAGGAGGCTTGTAATGAGACATAAGTAGTTGTGAGAAGAGACATCACAAGTGGTTTCCTGACCGAAAGACAGATTTAATCACCCGCAGCCACTTTTGCAGCCGGGGCCCAGGCGACTTAACCTCACAGTCAGGGAGCAGGATGCCTGTCAAGATTGCAGTAAAGCAAACAGAATTCCTGCCAATGCACTGCCTACAGACAGCAGATAGTTTTCATCCACCATTTATTTCACTTCTTCACATTTTAATCTTGTGTTTTATTATCTACAGAAAATACTGAGCTTTCATATCACTAGGAAAGGACATCTAGGGAGAAAACTTTGCTATTAAATTCATGGAAAGAATGAAAATGCTTCTTTTGGGATTAAGCTTGTAATCAGAATCTTGCTACTGAGTAAAGCAAAGATCTGTATTGATCATACACTAGAACCCTTTAAGCTTTAGAACACAATTAAAACATTTACATTTGAAAATGGAAAGGCAATAATAATTATGTAGTCTATGTAATATTGTAGTACTTCAGAATGTAAGCAAGCCCTTAAGCTAGCTAAGTCACATGGCTTATCATAGAATATTTTAATAATTGGGTTATATAATATATTTCTGTATTTCTAATATAGTTCCATAATTATTACATATTCCGGTATGTACTTTAATATTTCTAATAAGTTCAATACATCAAAGTGAACAAAGAAGAAATTCAAATTATCCCTAAACCTGAAAATATCAGGGAACAATTTTATTTAAAAAATTTCCCTGAAACAACAGGGCAGTATCACAGTCTTTGGCTTCTTAGAAACATTTAATTTTTGTTTGTAAAAAGTAATTAATTTTCACTTTTTGATAAAATCATAAACTATGATTCTGTAATTAAACTGCAAGAGAGCAGGCTTTTGTGAAGTTAAAGGACAAATGTATTTTTGTATGAATGTTTTGTGCACCTGATTATTATTACTGACTTCAAACAGCCATTCTCATATCTGAAGTGTTTAACACAAAGTTCAGTAATAAGTTTGTTATCTACCATGCAAAATTACATACACAAAAAGAAATAACAACTTAGTGCTCAATCACATATAGCATGAACTTGGAAATGAAATATGTCATTAAAATTTTCTATAGAATAACACGCAAATAAGTAATATAAACAGGAGGCTAAAACCTGTAGTTACCTGATTCTTTTCACAACCAAATCCAATGGAACTTTTCCCAGGGCCACTGAGATAGTGAATCACATTTCAAGCATGAGCCAGTAGAAAAATAATGACATTATATTAAAACATATTTTCAGTGGGTCAAGCCCTGGAATCAAAAAAAGACTGATTCTGAAGGATGAAAGTGTCATACATAACACCCTAATCGTTTTTCACCTAATAAAATGAAGGATGTACTCAAAAGTGCATAAGTTTTTTTGTGTCTGTTTCATTTTTCTTATAATACATGTATGTATGTATACTGTTTATGTCAACCAGAGGACATAGTACAGTAGCTCATGATAGGAAATATTTCTTTGACAAAAGCAGAGTGTTGATGTATGCTAAATTATGATCAAGAACAAGCACCCAATGCCTAATGGAATTAGAAACATCCATGATAAAATAGAAAATAACATTAAAAAATTTACTCTCGGTAAATGTTTAGTGTAGTATATAATCCAGCTGACTAAACATAATAAAAGAAAATTGTTTCAGACTCTAGCTATTCTAAGTGTACCAAGAGTAATATTTTTATTAGATAATGCAACTGCATTAATAAATTCAATCATTTATTTTCCCTGAGGCAAAACAAAATTACAATCTCTGAATTCCATATGTAGTCAATATATTAGAAATTAATAGATTTTATGATAATTTATTTGGAGCTCTAAATTAAGCACCTTTTTGCTCTTTTCTCTTTTATTATTCCTTTACTGTAGCTTTTTCTTTTGATCAGTGTACTCACTGAAGACTTTTTTTTTAAACTATTATGAGAACTGGAAGCAGATATTCTGTTGAAAGTACATGCAATGAAGTGTCACAGGTCTGATAAAGAGATCACATAGATTAGTTAACACTTTCAAAGGGTATTTGTAATTATTTACCACAACTATGTTGATTCTTTAATCTGTGATGCATATGATATATATTTGGACCTGTTTGTATTATTATTTCTGTGATTCCAAAAATAATTCTTCTCCCATATGTTTACTTTTGACTTGGTACTATAATAACTCTAGAATTATTTGTATTTTAAATACCTGTCTCATAAACCAATATTTAAGCAGTGAAAAACATACCCTGAAACATTCTAAGAGATATTATTTACATTTGAAACTTTATTGTTGGAGATTGTTTGAAACCAAATGATGGAGATCACTTTAACCTATATTGGAAGTTAACAATTAAAGTACTTTTCTTCGGTTCTGAAATGTCCCTCAAAGAGAACCTGATTCTGTAATTTTTACAGTATTTTTTCCAGAGTGTAAGTTATTTGTGAGAGCATTTTCATCTTCATCATACATATCTTCCCAAGGATAGAAAGTAAATATTTTTTGTGGGAAGCTATTTTTGACAGCAAGTTTAAAAGCCAGGCAATAGTAGTCACATAGCACTAAATTATTTTCATATTTTGTGTTAACAATGCTGCAATTATTAGTATAAAAATAATGGATTGTGACTACAATATCTTCACCATAAATAGACTATTATTGTACATAACTGCAGTTTATATGTGTTTAATGGAGCCTTTTGAAAGCTTTATGAAAACAGCTATTGCACCAATGACAGGATATTTAAAGATATTTAATGCAATTCTTATAGCTGAAATAAATCTAAAAGGTCCAAAGATATTCAGATTTGGATCTAAATCTAACATATTAGATTAGGTATAAATACAGAGAATTTGTATTTATACAAATTCATAAATTTGTATAATTTATGACTCACTTCACAAATACAGAATATTTAAGCAGCATAGGTAGAAATAGATATTTTTAACAATCACTAGAGGTTTTTGATAATAATGTAGGTTCCTAATACTATGAAAGATTCTGTTTTTTATAGGTCTGCACTGCTCCTGAAGATCTGTATTGTCACACATTTTCCACATGGCTTGGTTCAGGGAATCCATTTAGAAACCCTGAAATGGAAATACAAACACCCAGGGCCTCTGAATCTAAATTCAATGTTTTTTCCACTACACCAGAAGTTCCATGAACATTATTATAGAATTTTTAAATTCACTTTAAATGAGGTGTTATTGAGCTTTATAAAGGTTAGATAGGAATTATGTATTAACCATGTTTTTACTATAATTACAGAAATTAGTAATTAGAAAAGTCATCTTTTCTTTCTGGGGAGCATTTGGTCTCTTCAATTTAGCTCTATAAGCATTTTCTTTAGATACTCCTATTATTGTGTTTTTACTTGTGGAAAGGGTGGCTAAGATCTTATTGGTGCTTTCTGGTCAAAGATAAAAGCAAGGGACTTAAAAAAGAATCTCTCACTGGTGGTGGCGAGATTTATAAGGAAAACAAAACCTTGCATGAGAGCTAGCATAGGTGGTCACAGTGGCAGCATTCTCTTTGCTAAATGTCATTAAATAAGCCGTTAAAACAAAAAGTGCCCATGTTGTCTGTTTTGAAATTGGGAATTGATTTTACATGGAAAAATCACTGAAATATTTTTCCTTATATAAAAATATGCAAAAAAAACAATTCTAGAGTATCTATATAAAATGTACTAAACTACTTTGTAATGTGGGGGAAATTTTATTGAATTTTTCCCACCTGTCACCAGCTGTCTACTTCAAAATATATAAGCAGTTCATCTTACCCATTCTCTGTTGTTCAAGTAGAAAGTAAAGTATATCAATATTTGTGCTGAGTATAAATAACATTCTAAAAAGTTTAATTTTTAAAAATAGAAAAAAAGGTAAGTTTGCAAAAACTGTTTGAGCAGTTTTAAAATAATAGCCTTCAACACTTAAATAAAAACAAAGATTTCTAGCATTTAGTACTTGGCATAACTTATGTTAGCCCCATATCATCAACATGAATGTGCTGTATTTGAAGAAACAATGTTGTTTATTGGAAAGAGTATGAAAATTCTGAGTCAAAAGGTCTGAACTGAAGGCTTCTTTCCAATATTCACATTCAGGTCTGAGGAGTTGTATTTCTGTAAGCCTCACCTGCTTTACCTTTAAAATTAGTTGTGTAATAATATACCCATACATCTAGAGTTTAATAAAATGACATTTTGCAAACTGAAATCAGCTTATAAATCTCATCTGTATTTTAGTTTCCTATTTAGAAAATTTGTGTCTAATACCAGTGAATTTCTAATTTGGTTCTGAAAGTCATTAAGCAAAAATAAAATTGCCAACGAGTCCACAAACTACTCTTAAAAATATGTGCATTGTGGGACTCTAAAATAAATGTTCCAATCATCTTATAGCAGAAGAGAATAAATTCCCATATCTTGGGAATATGTCAGAAAAGAGTCTCAGTTTGATTATGTATTATTTGTGAAGTGCCTCTTGAACATAAGAACATTTGAGTGTTAATCAAGATTTGTCACTTTGAATTGAAGAGGCTGTGTGTTATGAGAGATACAGCCTCTGGAAATTACCATTATTTTTGGCTGGTTTCACGTTAAAACTGGCACATATTTTCTTTGGTACTTTTATTTTGAAATAATTTTAGATTTACAGAACAGTTGTCAGTATAGCACAGAGACTTCTAGTATATCATTCACAAAACTTCCCCTAATGTTTACATCTTGACCCATGCTATTATTTTTAACTTTATATATATATATATATATATATATATATATATATATATATATATATATATATATATATATATACTCATATCAGCACAATACTGTTTAGTAAACTACAGATTTCATTTGGGTTTCCCTAATGTTTTCACTAAGCTCCCATTTTTGATCCAGAACCTAATCTGAAATAACATGTTGCCTTTAGCCATACTGTTACTTGAGTCTCCTTTGATAGCTACTCAGTCTTTCCTTGGCTGTCATGACTGAGACACTTTGTAGAGCGTCAGGTACGTACTTTGTAGAATGTCCTCATTTTGAGTTTCGTGTGTTCTCATGATTAAACTGAGTTTATGATTTTGGGGGAAATTACCTCAGAAATTACATGTCCTTATTGCATCATATCAAAAGTTTATTATATCAACCTGACATACTAGTGATGATGGGCTAATGTGATGTACACTGGGTTTCTCAACTGTAGAGATACTATTTTTCACTATTCATCATCATCATAATTGTTAACGTTATTTGAATTGTAGAGGTAGCTGGGCGTCTTCCACCCACTGTCCCAAGACCCGTCAGTAAACGCCCCAGGACGTGACTGTGCTCCACTTTGGGGTGCTCTCACAGCCGCGCCCCCACGCAGCCTCAGAGACACACCAGCTCTCTGGGGGCGCGACGCGGCTCATCCTCGGCGGCCGCCACCAACCCTCCTGCAGCAGCCGTCGGAACCGGCCGGACGGGTTCGGGACTCCCGGGGTCCCCAGGCCGAGACCCGGGGTGGCCGATCCGCGGGGCCCACCCAGGCTGGAGGCCAGCGAGTGGAGGAGCTGCAGCCCTCGCCTCCAGTCGCCCCTCCCCGGGCTGGCGGTCGCGCGCGGCACGGGCGCCGGGAGGCGGTGTGAGGGCGGCGGCGGCGCGGCCAGCGGGTCCCGGGGAAACGTGAGTCCTGACCGCTCCCGCCCGCCAGCCGCTCCCAGCGCCCCCAGCGCCCCGCGCTCTCTGACCCGCCCGCATCGTCCCCGGCTGCGTCCGCGGACCCCGGGCGCCAGGGAAAGGGCCGGCCGCGCATCGCCCCTTCGGGGAGCTACGGAGACCGGGCGCCCGGAGAAGGAGGGTCCCGCGGACGCCTGCGCCCGAGGCAGTCACCCCAGGGGAGGGGCCGGAGACCGCGCCGGGAGACCTGCCGTGCGCACCCCGGAGGATCGGGACAAGTTCCTCGTGGCTGGGAGTGAAGGGGTTGAAACTGACACTCGAAATATTTCCCTCGAGTATTTTGTGTTGAAAACATTATCCTGAAACATTTTGTACTCTGTGCTTATTTACGTATGTATATTTGTTAACTTTTTTGGCTAATTAGAAACCCTTTCATCAAAATATTAAAGGCCCATTACAGGATCTCCATGGAGTTTGAACATCACGGTATCTAACTAAGTCAGTCTTCCAGGGGTGGTACCAAAGCCAGTCAGTCCCTTGGTGCGGGTTTTGCTTGTTACACTCTTGTGACTGAGTCTCACCAGTTTCACAGACCGTGTATGGCTAATTTTAGTAAAGTGTTACCTAACACGAGGTTATGGGGCCACTGCCAATACAGCTGCTTCCTGAGAAGCCTATTTTGAAAGGGCCTAAGCAGATGTGAGAGGGTACTGCAGTTTTCTTAAGCATCCTGCCTGTCTTAAAAATTTCTCATATGCTGATTTCAGCTCTTTGAACTCTAATCTCAGGTAAGTGCGCCCATTTAGTTGGCCTGTCCAATAGTGGCACACTTGTAAATGTATTAATTTGAAAGCAATGAAGCAACTTTTTTCTCTTAAATTTAGCTAGACAATTTCAAGAGTAGAGCAAATGACTATTTTTTTCTTTTAGTTGATATCATTTCAATTCAATTAAATCAAGTAAAAAAACAAAACAAAAAACCGTTCCTGTCATTCTAAGTTATTTGCATGTCCTATTTTGAAACATGCCAGCATTTAGAAGGACTATTCCTTATAATTGTTCAAGATCTTCATCAAAAACTTTTAATAGTCTTTTCAATAGATTTGTTAAAGTAACTTCTGTTGCTTGAGGGATTACAATTGTGTAACAGATACTAGGGATTTCTGCTTGATAATACATTTCACCATTTTTCAATTATTTTCTCTGGGAACCCATTTGAATCTCAAATTTAATTAGGATTGAAGTTTTACTTCTCATTTTACTATCAAGGGTTATATGGCAGTTTATGTAACCTGGAAGGATTTTGAGTAAAACACTAAAAATTGGAAATGCATACATTCAAATACAAATACTGAAGTTTTGAGACACAAGTAAAAACCATCTCAAGCATGCATTGTTTCTTTGCCCTTAGAAAGTCAAATTAGAGCAGAAAGCTGTTTAAGAGAATTTCTCAAAGTCTTAGTAGAAGGTGTATTTTTTTTTCCTTGCCTGGACTTCAAAAATAAAAGGGAGGATTTCAAATACAGGACTCTACACAGCAAGAGACTTCCTCTAACAGGCAGCTTGTTTTTTTCCCTCTAGTTTTTTTTCCCCTCCAGTTACTACAGTACCTACTTTCTCTGTGATAGGCTAGTTATTTTTCTTCAACTGCATTTAATTGGAAAAATAGACTGTCTCCTGAAACATGTAAAAACTTGATTCTAAATAGGTCTCATTTAAAATTTTTCTTTAACAGTTTTGAAATGAAGGCATATCAAAACAAAATATCTTACAAGAAATCTTGCGTCTTTGTGAAGAGGTTTGTTATTAACTTTGTTCATTACAACATGACATTTTCTTTAAGCTACTTTTTAGGAAAAATAGTATTTCTGAAAATTACAGCAAATAGCTGAGTAATTGTAATAGAACTGAAAGTTAAGTTAAATGATGGAAGGGATACTATTTTAATTTTTTTCCCCTGGACTGTATATCATGCAGATGAAGTTTATTATGAGCTGGAATTGAAATATACAATAGTTTATATGGGTTTTGGGGAAATTGTACCTTCAGTAATTTTTTGTTGTTGTTAATTAAGGGAATGTTTTCCTATATAACTTTATTATAGTCAAGCTGGGCCTTAGTTGCTCCTCAATGGAGAGGATGATTCACAATAACTTACAGCTACAACTCTGACACCTTCTCTACAAGCAAACTTCAGGCATTTTTCAAGGTAAAGTGTCTCATTTGTCATAATATTTATATATTTGTTAGTAATTTAATATGTACAAAACTGCTACCATATTAGGTTCCTAGTTTTATTTTTTATGTGTCACTGTCAAAGTTTCTGATATATACCGAACTTCACATTTCCCAGAGGCTTTATGGTTTATATTGCAAGATTTTACATAGTTTGCTGACTTTTTAAGCACTGTATATATTAGATTATAGCAGAACAGGGTGTATATGTATATACAGGTACTTTATTTGGTATGATTTGTAATATATAAATTATAGGATAAGTAATGCAATTATACTTACTGTAATGCCAAATATTATATAATATCAGTTTCAGTTATTGTCTTGCCAATGGGTTTCAGCCCTGGGCAAGTTCACTATGGAATTAGTGAGACTGAGGAATGACAATGGAACGTTCTTGGTGTGAAAGGGTTTATTACCCGGCTTGTTCTTCCGGCAATAGGTTGAGCACTAGAATTACTTCTGCATCCACCAGTTTGCAGGCCTGTAACCCTCTTTCCTCTCTGCCTCCACCCAGAGCCACCGGGAAGAGCTCTTTATATAGTGACTCAGTCAATAATAGCATATTGCCTAGGGTGTGGAAGCAGTAGTCTAGCAGCAGGCCAGTTATATCGTCAAGTAGTTTAGGTTCAGGTGAGGATCCTGGCCATAGAACTTACAATTTCTCCACAGTTATCTATTGCTGTATAATAAACAGTCCTGAAATTTAGGAGCTTAAATTGAATTCAAATTAAAGGCTTAAATTAAAGGTTTAGTAACTTTTAACATCTGTCATTCTGTGGCTTGACTGGGATCAGCTGGACAGTTCTCGTTTTATTTGGGTCTCATGTGGTTATAATAAGATGGCAGCTAGGGCTGGAAGTGTTTGAGGTCAACTGGCAGGCTGCAATAGCAGTGCATTTTTCTCCAAGTGGCCCCAGGGCCTTTGGTCTCCACCTGGTGTCTCTGTGAGTCATCCCTAACAGAGGAGCCACATATCCTACCTGGAAGCACAGAGTCGGCAACAAGCACAGACGTTGAAACTGCCAAGCATTCTTAAGTCTTACACCTGGAGCCGGCACAGCTTCACTTTCCCCACCTCCAATAGGCTAAGCAGTTACAAGCTCAGCCCGAACTTAGGGAGAGGGGAAATAAACAGTATCTCTTAATGGGAGAAACGGTAATGAATCTGTGGTTGTCTTTAATCCACCACAATATTCTTCACTAAAAATTTTATATAGGAATATCACAAGATTTTAGAGCCAGCAAGTTCTTAAAAATCATTTAATCTAACATCAGTTTACGTGAAAGGATACTAAAACAAAATATCATGATAAAAGAACTGGAGCTATGACTCTGTCTTAATTTTTTTTAATTTTTTACAACCCAAGGTCAATTGCCTGATGTCTTGCTAATGGATTTCATCCCCAGGCAAGTTCGCTATGGATTCAATGTGACCAAAAAAATTGACAGCAAAACGTTCTTTGGGGTGAAAGGGTTTATTACCCGGCTTGTTCTCCCACAGTAGGTCGAGCACTGGCATCTCTGCCTCTGCCCAGTGCACTGGGCCGAGCTCTCTATATAGCGCAATAATAGCTTATTGCCTAAAGGTGTGGAAGTGGCAGCCCAGCAACAGGCCAGTTATATCATCAGGTGATTTAAGTTCAGTGAGGATCCTGGCCATAGGAACCCCAACTTCCCCACACTCCACACCTCCAGGATTCTCACCTTACAATCTGTATGCTTTCAATCTTCCTCAATGGTCCCTGTGCAAGAAAGCTGGAGCACTATAACCAGATTCCACAATAGCAACAGAGGATAAGAACAACTTAGAGATAATAAAAATTAAGACACAGCAAGATTTTGATACAAAAATTATAATAATCCTCAAGCCAGAGGAGGTTCCTAATAACAAAACTTATAATAATCCTCAAGCAAGAGGAAGTTTCCAATCCACAAAGACTTTAGGAGCGATAGGACACATGTTTTAATGTCACCAACATAGGTGAATATTGTCCATCAGATAGGATGCATTCAAGAGAGTGGTCCTGTGATAGGACTATAGCAGGAAGGGGGTCCCTTCCAGGTCTAGTATACCATACTTTCACTCCTTTCCCTGTGGGGGTTACTGAAGGGTCTATATATAGTGCTACTGGAGGTGCATGCACTGGCCACAATGACAAAACAAAACTCCCTGGTAAGATGCTCTTACCTTCTGGCTGTTCAAGATATACTACTGGAACCTTTGGCGGCCACTAGAGACCCAAAGAGGGATGTAGGAGCCATTTGAAGTCCAATATTTCTCATCCCAGTACTGAAAATCTCTTCATCTGGGTTATAATTCTCTGGACTATAGATGGCATTTCTTATGCCTAGCTCTCATAGTACCTGTTGGAGTTCAGCATATGTCTGCTATCTAACAGGAGAGAATGGCAGATCACCCAGACTGGGCCACACAACACGAAGTGCAGCCATAAGCCAATCGAGTAGGGGTGACTCCCTAGGGTCTGATATGTATTTTGTAATCACTGCCTCAAGGCAGGCTGCACTGTCAGGGAAAACAGCTTTCCCATCTCTGATCCCGACAGAACAATTCCATCCACCCCTAAGTTTCACAGACGCAGCAGTCAAGCTGATATTGAATCTGAGGGCTTCTGTCTAAACCAGGAGCCCAAATCCACCAGCACAGCCTGAGTATAGGGGCAGACCATAGAGTGCTCCACAACCTGGGGAGGGGGCTGCTCCTCTCCTTGGGGAACTTTCAGCTGCTGGGTCTTTATTTTCTTTACAACCACTGGGTGTGCTTTCAATACAGGAGGTACCAGTGTCTCCGGCGCCACCCCTTCATCCTTCCCCAGCTCCTCTATTTCTGGGGCTGATGGCACCTTTCTCTCCCCTTCCCCAAGCGCCTACTCTGCTACAACCTTTACCTTTTCTACTGTGCCTTGCAGCAATGCTACCTCAGTCAAAAGGTCTCTTACCTTCAGCTAAATGCTTCGCAGCTGATGTTCTCGTACCACCTCCGCCTGTGCTTTCCTCAGGAGTTCATCTTTCTTTTTCCTTGATGGCCTCTTCCTCCTTCAGAACACCTAGCAGCACTGCTGTCTCATCTCCAATGGCACCTTGCTGCTGGCTCTCTCATGCTGCCTCCTCCCACATCAATGCCATCTCCTTCCTCAGGGAATCCACAGAAGTCTGCAGCTCGCGTTTCATGCTGCCTCTTGCATCAATGCCATTTCCCTCCTCAGGGAATCTACAGAAGTTTGCAGCTCTCGTTCTTGTGCTGCCATTTCTTGTGTCTCTTCTGTAGACCTTTTTAAGACTGTGAGAAGCAGCCAACCCACAGTCCCCACTACCTCACGGGCACTCTGCTTCTCAAATAATCTGCTTACTATATCAAGAGCCACCCCTACTGCCTCAGGTGTCACCTCCTCTTGCCTTCAGTCCTGGGGTGAGGCCCAGTCCTCTAGGAGGCAGACCACCTCAGAACACATACCCATTCAGAGACAATCCACTGTTTCCCCATTCACAGGGGCAGCCCACTGAAGCACCCCTCCCATAAGGGCAGCCTTTTTCCTTGGTCAACAGTGAATCCTGCCAACTACACCAATTGTCTTGCCAATGGGTTTCAGCTCCAGGCAAGTTTGCTATGGATTCAATGTGATCAAAGAAATGACAAAGGAACATCTTTGGGGTGAAAGGGTTATACACAACTTTATTCCCACAGTGGCAGGTCACTCACTAGAATCCCGTCCACTCAGAGCGAGTCTGCCTGCAGCAAGCTGGTTTCGGCCTCTGGGCCTCTCTGCCCCTGCAGCCATCTCAGTCTCTGTCCTTGGCACTGCCACCACTACAGTCTTGTCTCTACTCTCCTGCAACCTTGCAGCCATGCCACCATGTTGCCCAGAGCACTGGGTGGAGCTCTTTATATAGAGTCAATAATGACGTATGCCCACACATGTGTAGTGAGCTAGCCAACCAGGGCCAGGTGAAAATCCTGGCCACAGGAACTTTCACTTTATCCACACATGTTGACAAGGGAATTTATTAATAAATTAAAACCTGAGGTTCAAATAGTACTACACTTTAGGAAGCCCCCACATATTTAACTTGTTATAAATATGCCAGAATTTTCCAAAAAGCATTAACAACACTTAAAGAGATTTTAAATGATAGCAGAACAAGATATTTCAAGAGTTTTGAAGTATTTTCACATGATTATTGTGTTTTCTCCAAACACACACACATGAACACAAAAGGATGTTATATAAATTTAAGGTAAATATTTTATTCTTAAGGAATATATGACACCTCATGGTCTAATACCAAATTCATTGTACTTAGGAAATGTTTGACTCCTCACATTCATCAGAAGAGAAAAATAACTGTGTAAATAAATACTTCTCAAATAATAAATTAGGATCAAGAACCTTATTTTTATTATCAAAAGGTTATTCTTCTAATGAAAAATCAAGGATGATATTGTTTTGTGCCTGAATTTAAAAATGCATGTCCTAACAAAACTCATTTTATATACAACATAACAAAAACAAAAAAGTGCTGTTGGACTTTTTTCTTTGTTCATTTTTAATTGCAGTGTAACTAACATAAACTATCCTGTTAGCTTCAGGTGTATATCATGGTGATTTCATATTTTTATACTTTATGAAATGATCACTGTGAAGTCTGGTTATCATCTGTCATGATACAAAGTTATTTCAATATCATTGACTCTACTCCCTATGCTATACATTACATTCCCACGACCTATTTATTTTATAACTGGAAATTAGTACCTCTTAAGCCCCTTCATATATTTTACACTCCACCCTTAACCTCTCTCCTCCCTTTTTGGAAATGAGCAATTTGTGTCCTATATCTGTAAATTTATTTCTATTTTGTTTTGTTTATTAGTTTGTTGTGTAGATTCCACATCCAAGAGAAATCATATGGTATTCGTCTTTGACTTATTTCACTTTGCACAATGCCCTTCAGTTCCTACCATATCTTTTTTATCCACTCACCTATTTATGGACACTTAGTTTGCTTCTTTATTGTGGTTATTGTAAATAATGCTGCAATAAACATAAGGGTGGAAATATCTCTTTGAATTTAGTGTTTTCATCTTTTTTAGATAAATATACAGAAGTGCATTGCTGGAGTATATGGTAGTTCTATTTTTAATTTTTTGAGGATCCTCCATATTGTTTTCCATAGTTGCTGCACCAATTTACCAATTTATATTCCTACCAACAGTGTATGAGGATTCCCTTTTCTCTGCATACTCTAAACACTTGCTGTTTTTTGTCTTTTTGACAATAGCCAGTCTGACTGGTGTGAGGTGTTACCTCATTATGATTTTGATTTGCATTTCTCTGAGGGTTGCGATGATCAGCATCTTTTCATGTACTTGTTGGCTATCTTCTTTGGAAAAAAATGTCTATTCAAGTCCTCTGCTCATTTTTCACATAGTTATATTTTATACTAAGTTGTGTAAATTCTTTATATATTTTGGATATTAACTCCTTACCAGATGTGTAATGTGCAAATATCTTCTCCCATTTAGTAGGCTGTCTTTATGTTTTGTTGTTTCCTTGGTTGTGCAAAAGCTTTTGGTTTGATGTAGTCAACACTTATTTACTTTGCTTTTGTTCTCCTTGCTTGAGTAGATGGGTCCCCCCCAAAATATTGCTAAAGCCAATATCAGAAAGCTTGCTGCCTGTGTTTTCCTTTAGGTGTTTTATCTCTTCACATGGCTTAAATTCAAGTTGCTCATTCATTTTGAATTTATTTTTGTATATGGTGTAAAACAGTGGTACATTTTCACTCTTTTGCACGTAGCTGTCCATTTTCTCAGAACCACTGACTGAAGAAATGGTCTTTTCCCCATTGTGTATTCTTGCCTCCCTTGTCATAGTTTAATTGGTCACATATGTGTGGTTTTATTTCTGGGCTTTCTATTCTCTTCCATTGATCTGTGACGCTTTTCTCATGTTAGTACCATGCTGTTTGATTATCATAGCATTGTAGTATAGTTTGAAATCAGGCAGCATGATACTTCCAGCTTTGTTCTTTCTCAAGATTGTTTTGGCTATTCTAGCTATATATTGGCTATTGTTTGGCTCTTCTTTTACTGTTTCATACAAAATTTATGATTCTTTGTTCTAGTTAAGTGAAAAACCTTGGTATTTTGATAGGGATCAATCTGAATCTGTAGATTGCTTTGGGTAGTATGAACATTTTAATATTCTTCCAACTCACAAACACAGTATATCTTTCCATTTATTTGTGTCTTCATTTCCTTTCATTAATGTCTCATAGTTGTCAGAGTACATGTCTTTCACCTCTTTGGTTAAATTTATTCCTAGGTGTTTTATTTTTGATGCAATGGTAAGTGGGATTGTTTTCTTAATTTCTCTTTCTAATAGTTTATTACTGTATAAAGATGCAACCAATTTCTGTATGTAATTTTGTATCCAATGACTTTGCTGAATCCATCATTGGTTCTAGTAGTCTTTTGTGGAGTTTTTAGAGTTTTCTTTATATAATATGTCATCTGTAAATAATGACAGTTTCACTTTTCCCTTTCTAATTTGGATGCTTAGTATTTATTTTTCTTGTCTTATTGCTGTGGCAAGGACTTCAATACTGTGTTGAATAACAGTTGTAATAGTGTTCATCCTTATCTTATTTCTGCTCTTACAGGAAAAGCTTTTAACTTACCACTTATGATTATGATGCTACCTGTGAGTTTGTCCTATATGACTTTCATTATGTTGAGGTAAATTCCTTCTTTACCAACATTTCTGAGAGCTATTATAAAAGGATGTTGAATCTTGTAAAATGCTTTTCCTGCATTTATTGAATGTACTGTATCATATTTATTGATATACAGATGTTGAACCATTATTGCAGCATCCCTGGAGTATGTCCCACTTATTGTGATATATGATCTTTTTAGTGTATTGTTTAATTTGGTTTGCTGATATTTTATTGAGGATTTTTACATCTGTATTCATCAGGGATATTGGCCCATAATTTGTGTGTGTGTGTATATGTGTGTATGGTGTCTTTGGTTTTGATATCAGGGTAATCCTGGCCATCTAAGTTGGAAATGTTCATTTTCCTTCAATTTTGGAATGATTTGAGAAAGATAGGTACTAACTCTTCTTTAAATTTTTGGTAGAATTTACCTGTGAAGTTGTCTGTTCTGGCACTTTTGCTTTTTGGGAGTTTTTAAATTTATGGTTAAATTTCATTACTACTCTATTCACATTTTCTATTTCTTCATGATTCAGTATGGGAAGGTTAGGTGTTTCCAACTTTTTTTTATACATTTTGACTTGGTTTTCCAATTATTTCACCATTAAATGTAGTAGTCTCATGATCCTTTGTATTTGTATTGTAACTTATCTTTCATTTCTGATTTTGCTTATTTTGGCCCTCTTTTGTCTTGATGAGTGTGACTAGAGATTTATTAATTTTTAAAAATCTTTTCAAAGAACCAGATTTAAGTTTGATTGACCTTTTCTATTTCTTTTTTTTTAAGTTTTATTTCATTTATTTCTACTCTGATATTTATTATTTCCTTCATTCTACCAACTTTGGGCTTTGTTTGTTCTTCTTTTACTAGTTTCTTTAGGTGAAAAATTAGGCCATTTTGAAGTTTTTTGTTTCTTGAGGTAGGCCAAAGCACTATGAACATCCCTTCTATAACTGCCTTTTCTGTGTCCCATAGATTTTGAAAAGTTGTTTTTCCCTTTTTGTATATTTCAAGGTTTCTTTTTTTTTTTTAAATTTCCTGCTTAATTTCTTCACCTACTCATTGTCATTTTAGTAGCATGGTCTTTAGTCTCCACGTTTGTGTTTTTTTTTCCAGTTTTCTTCTTTTAATTGATTTCTAGTTTTGAACCATTGTGGTCAAAGAGAATGCTTGATATGATTTCAGTCTTCTTAAAATTATGGAAATTTGTTTTGTGGACTAACATGATATTTCCTGGAGACTGTGCCATGTGTACTTGAAAAGAATCTGTATTCTGCAGTTTTGGATGAAATGTTCTGTATACTAAGTCTATCTGTTCTAATGTGTCATTTAATGTCAATGATTCCTTACTGATTTTTTTGCCTGGATTATTTATTCTTTGATACAAGTAGGCTGATAAAGTCTCCTGGTATTATTATACTACCTATTTACCCCTTATATTATTATTTGCTTTATGTATTAATATGCTTAGATTTTGTTTGCATAAATATTTACGTTATACCCTTTTCTTGGATTACCCCCTTAAGCAATGTCATCCAGAATTACATAAAGCTTCCAACAGTTCATTTACAGTTAGGTTTTCCTACCCTGGCCCTGGTTAGTACAGCTCTTTCAGCTTGTGAGTGTCTGCTTCAGAAAGGTCCAAGATGGCACTGTAGGGAGACCCCAGACACGCCTCCCACAGACACTCTGAATTTAAATCTACATATAAAACATTCCTTCCTGAAGAATAATTGAGGCTGACTGAATAGCTTCTGCACAACAAATGATAGAGCAATCACATAGAGAAGGATAGTAGAAAGAGACATAGTAATAAGGATCACCCCACCCCCAATGTGGCACTCTGCAATAGGGAGGAATACTACTAAAGGCCTGCACACAGGCTTGCCTGCCCCAGACACAGCAGAAAAAAAGCGAGTGGTTTAATGGGTAACTAGAGTGTAAGTAAAGGAAATGAATCTGACAGGAACTGCTGAAACTCTCTCTGGAGTGGAGGACCACTAAGCACCATTTATTATACCTCCCTACCACCTTTATGGTACAGATGACAACAGAGTCCCAGTGCTGTATCCAGCTTACTAGGGCTACCCCTGCATGCCCTGAACCCCTGTCTCACACCAACTACAACTATCACTCTAAGGCAGCCTGGATCTCCCTCAACCTGCACCTATCCCAACTGTGCCACCAGGCAGTCCCAGCAGAGTACACACTGGGGCCTCCCAGACCAATGCACCTAAGTGGATCCCATGAAGCATACCCTGGGAACCTCCAACCCATAGCCACCCCAGCTCCAGCCAGCCTGCCAAAGCTGCTTGCCCATGTTGTCTGCACAAAGAATGCTCCTCCCCTCAGCCACTCTTAATTTTAAAACTGTGGGAGGTGGCTGTTCTGCCCAATTCATAGAAACAAACAGAAAGTCAAACATAAGAGACCAGAGGAATATGTTCCAAATGAAAGAATAAGATAAACCCCAGGGAAAAAAATAAATAAAAACCCTAATGAAACAGAGATAAGTAAGTTATCTGATAAAAAGTTCAAAGTAATTGTCATAAAGATGCTTCCTGAACGCCGGAGAAGAATGGAAGCACACAGTGAGAACTTCAACAAAGGATTAAAATATGTAAGAACGAACCAATCAGAGCAAAATAATACCGTAACAGAATGAAAAAATTACACGAGAGGGAATCAGCAGCAGATTCAATGATGTGAACAAGTGGATCAGTGATCTGCAAGACAGGGAAATCACCCAGTCTGAATAGCAAAAAGTAAAAAAATTTTTAAAAATGAGGATAGTTTAAAGGGCTTCAGGGATAACATCAAGTGCACTAACATTTGCCTTATAGGGGTCTCAGGAGAAGAAGTGAGAGACAAAGGGGCAGAAAAATTATTTGAAATAATGCTGAAAACTTGCCTTACCTGGAGGAGGAAAAACAGATATCCAGGTCTAAGAAGCACAGAGTGTCCCAAACACGATAAACCCAAAGAGATCCACACCAAGACATATAATCAGAATGGCAAAAATTAAAGATAGAGAGTTTTAAAGTCAGCAAGAAAAAAACAAAACAAAACAAACAGTCACCTACAAGTGAAATCCATAAGTCTATTAGCTGATTTGCAGCAGAAACTTTGCAGGCCAGAGAAGAGTAGCAGGATATATTTAAAGTGCTGAAAGGGAAAACCTTACGAACAGGAATACTCTGTCTAGAAAGGTTATCATTCAGAATTGAGATAAATCTTCACAGAGAAGCAAAAAGGAAAGGAGTTCATCACCACTAAACCAGCTTTATAAGAAATGTTAAAGGGTCTTCCTTAAGCAGAAAGGAAAACATCATTTGCACACTGGGAACACTCACCTCAAAACATGAAATGATGCTCAGGGGTATATTGTTATAAACCATCATATATAGTGAGAAAGCAGTGAAGTGAATATTTGTTCTTTAGAGTGACTGCTTACAATTGAATTTTGTTAAGTGATAGGTGATTGGTCAGGGGTTACCTAATGTCAACCTTGGGACACACTTCAAGTTTCGCTTATGATTTTCAGAGGCATAAACAAGCAATGACCCAGGTCAAATTAGTCTTACAAAATAAGGTAAGTTAAGCTTTGTTTATGTGACTAAACTGGTTTTGTCTGGTATGGGGATTTTCAAGACTGGTTCCTGTTTTTGTTTTTTGGTTTTTTTTAACCAGTGAAAACGGGTTTATTCTGGAATAGCAGAGACAACTTGGGACAAACAATCTATGGTAAAACCACAGGTATGTCTGGAGAACAAAGGGGAGGAACATTTTTCTATAGAGGAAAGGGTTGAGTTGGGAGGGCTGTTCTAAGAAAAGGTCTATCTGAGAAAACTGTGAATATCATGTATTGTGGTTTCTCATTGGCTGAGCTGTGACAGTCTCTAATTGGCTGGGCTGTTGCTGGAGGAGACAGAAACCTTCCTTCCTCCCCTTGCATGGTAAGGTAGCTAAAACACTATGACTTGCAAGCTGTCAGTCTGTCTTCCTTCTGGTGAGGTCTTCAACTGAGGAGGAATGGTGGATGTAGGAGGTTGCCCTGCAGGCCTCATGATGCCAGGTCAGTGAGGTTTCCAGTTATAAATGTTATAAATGTTCACACTTGTAATAGCCAAGCTGTCAATCAATATAATGGAATACTCAGTAATAGAAAGAAATGAACTGTTGATACACATGATACCATGGCCAGGTATGAGTACAATTATGCTGAGTGAAAGAGTACATACTGTATTATTCCATTTGTATGAAGTTCTTAAAAATGCAAAAGAGAGTTTCCTGGAATGGAATCAAGGACTGGTCCCTGTTTTTGATTTTAACATTTCCAGGCTTTCCTGACTTTTCAGTATGCCCATCCATCTCACTTTAGCTTCCCACCCCATCCCCACCTCCTTGTTTTACTGATGTTTTCATTTTATACTCTCTATATCTATTACCTAATTTAAAAACACTGGTAGAATTATCTATTTAGCTTCCTTCTTTCCTCCTAGGTCTTCCATTTCTGACAGCAGTTGTGTTTTCCTGTCTGTTTAGACTCATCTTCCTTATTTGTAAATCTGTTTTCCTGTAATCTATTTTTCTCTGAACTAAACTATATATTTATTATATTTTTTATTATAGGAATTGCTATCTGTCCCCTTTCCACTTAGATTTTCTTTTTCTTTTTTCTTGATTTGTTAGTATTCTTTCACAAAGAAAAAATGTGTATTAGTTAGAAATAATAGTATTTGCTTACTTTTCTCAGTATTTTTCTTCATTCTTATAACTAAAGGAAGGAATTAATTTTCTTATGAATTTTCAGGTCTCTATTGGCAATGTTTTTTGTTTTGTTCTGGTTGTATACCATAAATAGAATGGTATGTTTCCATGATAGCTAATGAAGATCTAATGCCTATGCTTCCAGAGAAATACATAAAACTTCTTAAGAACTAGGTTTAAGGACATCTCACTGATACAGAGAATAGCTTGGGCAGCCTTTTCGTAGCAATACCAAGTCTCAGCATCTCATGTTCCTTTTCTGTTTTCACTTCTGGATAGTAGGAGCCCACCTTATGACAGCTTAATGTTATGTGACTTTTTAACCACACAGTCACAAACATTGGGTCTGAATTCTCTGTAAAAATAGGGATGAAAACAGCCATTGTCTTACTTCAAATGCCTATTATAAAAATGTAATGAGCCCATGTATATGAAAACACTTTACGAATTATAGATCATTATTCATCTTAGTTTCAATTTCTTTGTAAGATATTAAAATTACATTTAATCATTTGTAAATTTATTACAAATTTTAACTATGTGAGATTCTCTAAAATATTTCTAGAGGAGACCCAGCACCCATTGATTTGAGCAGAGTAATTATATAGTAAAATTGAATGAGTAGGACACCCTCGTCAGAGAGTTAGGATCCCATGGTAAGCTTTGCCTGACAGCTCTACTGAAGGACAGGTGTGAGAAGGTGTGCTTGGCCTCCTTTGCTTCAGCCTCAGCAGGGGAGGGATGGAATTCTAAAACATTCTGATTTCCCTGAATAACTTATTATCCAACTATAACATACTTAAAATATTTGGAGATATTTATATAATTGGAGATATTTTTATAATTACTCTCTATACTCTGTTACTGTAAAATTCCCAAAAGTTTTCTTGTATGAAATTAATTTGCCATATCCTCACCCTTAACCAAACATATCATCATTTTATTTGTACCTTTGTAGTATTCAACTATTTGCCTCTGGTCTTTGACATTTGCATACTGAAGAGTTTTTTTTTTAAACAATTTCCTCCATTTTGATATTTATTTACCCTTGTCAGATGCATTAGTGTGTAAGTTTGAAAGAGCTTGACATTTAGAGTGAGTTAAACCTTTGTTTAGATTCCAGGCCTGGCATTATTTTATCTGTGGTCCTGAGCAAGTTCTTTAACTTTCCTTGGCATCAGTTTCCTATCTCTAAAATGACTTCACAAGTTTTTACATCATCTATAAGAATTAGAAGTCATATAAAATGCTTAGCACAGTAAATCTTCAATAACTTCATACTATTTATTAAGATAATTAGACCATGAGTGAGGATAGTATAATTGAAAAAAACTTGGGTGAAATTATAAAATAAGAAAATGAGTGTCCTTAATAGTATCAGAAGTACAAACTCAGAGTGTGATCATTGTTTGGTATTCATTTGTTCAAAAAGATATTTGGGTGCTTACGGTAAGCCACACCTCCAGGAGCTAGCTGTCCAGTGATGGACAACACAGGCAAGCCCCTGCCCTCCTGCAGCCTTCTCCTAGTGAGGAGAGGCAGAAACCTGCTCACAAATAAAAACATATGGGGATTTCAAATGTGATGAGAACTATGCAGAAAACAGAACAAGTTATGAGATAGAGAGTGTCAGGGAGTACACCAGAGCGGAAGTAAGGTGACTGAGGGAAGATTCTGCTGTAACATCTGAGCTGTGACCCGTAAGGTGGGAAGAGTCTGTAGTGCGAATATCCAGGCGAGGAGATGCTCAAGTGAAAAAGCCTTTTTGGTCAAGAGAGAAAAGGAAGGCCAGTGACTAGAGCACAGGGAGTCTGGAGTGAGATTAGTTCAGAAAGGCAGGCAAGAACCGGATTATTTGGGGTCTGGTCAGCCATGGAGAAGAGTCTGGATTGTATCCTAATTTCAGAAGTCAGAGTCCATGGGAATACAATGAGATGACCTTATTTACATTTTAAAATAGTCACACTGGCTGATATAGGGAGAATGGAATTTAGGGACTGTGTAATGTGCTATTGAGGTATATCACGAGCTTAAATATGGTGGAATGCATAAGGATAATAGCAGTGAAGATGGGGAGAAGTAATCAGTTTAGAGATATATGGTGGAGGTAGAGCTGAAAGTACCTGCTTAATAATTGTATTATGGGAAGAACTAAGGTAGCAAAAGTGGAGAAATCAAAGATAAGTCCTAGGAATTTAGCACGACTGTAAGGTGTATAGAAGTGTGTTCCTGTGGCAGGGAACACTGGGAGATGGGGAGATGGTACAGTGGTTTGTGAAAACATGGACACCAGAGATAGAAAAGGTTTCCATCTTCATCACTTAGTGGCCATGGACAAGTTTCTTAAATTCTCTGTGCCTTATTTTCCCCATGTACAAAGTGAGAATTATAATACCTGTCTCATCACTTGCTCTAAAGATTGAAGGAAATAATGCATAAAATTGTTCAAAGCAGTGCTTGACTTATGATAAGTTTTATCACTGAAAGAGGAGCAAAAGAAAAAAACATTAACATGTAACGTTTGGCATACCTATTAGACATCTGAACAGAGATATATGTGTATCTCACAGGGTAATGGCCATAAAGATTCAGATAAGTGATCTGGTTTGCGATGTATGTTGGAGGTAGAGCTGAAGAGACTTGGCAACAGAGTGTCATGGTTGATTGGATGGGTTCTGAAGACAGAACGGGTTTGCATCCCATCTTCACCACTTACTAGCTATGGGCATGTACTGTGGCCTGAGTGCCTCAGTTTTCTCATGTTTGAAATAAGCCTAATGGAATCTCTCTCACTATTTTGTTCTAAGTATTCAAAATTAATATATGGTATGTGTCAGTTATTAAGGGATAGTGATCAAGAGTCACATTTGGACATAGTCCGTTTGAAATGGTTTTCCAGCATGCTCTGCAAGTGAGGATAAGTTGACTAAACAAGTCTAGAGTTCAGTAAGACTCAAAGCTCAAGATGTAAAGTGGGCATTCATCAGCTATTAAAGGTATTTAAAGCTCCAGAACTGGATGAAATTGCATAGATTTACAAAGATATACCTGGCATATAGTGATTCTTACTTAGAAGAGAATGAACAAACAAAGTAGAAAACAGAAAAAGGTTGGGGATCACATTTAAAGTCACAGCTCAGGTATATTCAGGTGACACAGAAGTCATATCTCACAGGGAGTCATATCTCACTGGTTTTTAGGGAAAGTCTTATTTCTAAATTAACTCATGAGATGGTCTCACTTGAAGTTCTCGATCACAAATTATCCTCCATTTAACATTTTACTTAATGCACTCAAATTAGATCATGGGTTTCTTGTGCATCATATAATGTGGTATATTTCTTTCAGTTTGTTACTGCCCTTAACATGGTATGGTGCAAATAGAAAGTGCTCATTTTAATATCCTTTTTAATAATCATTTAATGTGGCCATTAAACTACCTTTTCCTTAGTACTACTGGGGCCCTGAGCCATTTTGTTCTAAGGAAGACATTTAAGTGGATGTTGATTCTACTGCCACATCCCACTTCCCCACCCCCAGTACTTTGAAAAACTGATCCAAGTTCAGTGGTCAAGGCTCAAAATACATTTTAGACATATAGAATCGTGAAATTGTTTCTCCTATTACAAAGTGTGGTTGGATAAGTGAAAAGATAATGGGTTTCAGACTTGAATAGATCAATGCTGAAATTTTAGATACACATTAGAGCAAGATCTCTACATTTCTTAACCTTCTGAGCCATAGTCATCTTATATATGAAATAGAGTTGATAACACCTACCTTATAATACTTGAAGGGGCTGAACGAAGACGTGTATTCAAATGATTGTTTTATCATCTATGCTACAAAATATGCTTCATATCAGGAAATGTTTTGAGTGTATAGGAATTCCCATTTTACTGTAGACATCATAAAAATACACTCTTCATCAATTCCTTATGCTTAAAAAAATGTAACCCATTTTGGAAAAGCTGTGTGCAGCATAAGTACTATGTATATATGTATTTGTGGCTATACAATTACAGAGTTATACCAATGTACTGTCTACTTTTACAGATATAAATTACTTATTATTTTCTAAATGATTCTTCAAATGGGAAGAGGGAATTTTTACAGTTTTATTTTTTATTTTAAACAGATTAAGCATCATTCACAGTGAAAGGCTGTCATGGTCTCATTATTCTCTGGCCCCCAGAGGAGAGCTGTGCTAATTAAGTACATTTAATGAGAAAAATTAATGCCTCTTTGCCTTTGTTCTCCTTAAGCTACTGTTTCTTTACTTAGTAGTTCTGGTTATAATTTATTAACCATGAAGTATATATTCCAGTAAATGAAATCTTCCTTCTCTCTTCCCTTCCCCACACACTGAATTTAGCAGGAAGAAGATGTACATAAAGTTACAAACCAGTCAGCTTTATGAGACTTAAGTTGCTATTGAACAATTTCGTGTGGTGCTAGACCTCAGAAAAATTCAACAGCTTTTTGTGGCTCCAATGCTAATTTTCATTTTTAAGCCAGGAGCTAAATATATAAATCATGTTCAATATGGTGTACCTGTCTTTAGAAGGCTGTTTATAGTCATGCATATTTATTAGCTTTCCCTGCTTGAGAGCTTCATGTTTTCTTTACCCTCTTGTTCTTTGTATCAAGTAGACATACACACACACACACACACACACACACACACACACACAGCTCCCTGTTACAAATTTTTTGCATGTTATGACATCTTACGGCATGATTTTTTTTATGTCACCTCCATCCTTATACCATTGCTTCACTGGTACTTTACATATACTGAATCTTTTGCTGTACAAGGATATGCACTAGTTCTCATTTTGCCACTAAGTTTTTTCTCTTATATTATGTAACAGGTTAGTACTGTTATCAATACATGTGGTTTAAAATTTGTACTGATTTATTCTGTATGTGTGGAATTGTTAAATCAGATATTTCTCTTCTAAAAGGATATACCCTTTAGAAGTCCTTGGTTTTTGTTTTGTTCTCAATGAAGAGTCAGTGTTTTAAGGCTTGCCTGATTTACTTAACCTCTGTGTTCCTTGATTTTCTCATATGTAAAATGGACCATATGAGTGAACTGTATGAGTTAATCTGTGTGTGGTAGCACTTAGCCCCAAGCTTAGTTTACACCTGTAACTGGCTGTGGTAGTTACCTCATGAAGAAGTGGGGTCATTGTTAAGTATTTTGAGTCTTGTGCTCTATAATAGCTTTTGCTAATGCAAACAATTCAGTACCATTTTCCCAGCTCAAGTAATTTTCACCTCCTGTCTATTGATATGCTGTGTTAGGGAGCTCTGAGTTGGCATATAAATTTTCTGACTACTCTTGAAGATGCCGTGCTGAGAGGCCACGCATAAGCTTTCTGGGTTTTTGAAGGTACGCACTGTCAGATTAAAGATGCCCTAGTCTGTTTCTATTTTCCTGAGTTTGTTTTTTTTTTAAGAAAGGATGGCTTTTGAAAACTATTTTTAAATTATTTGCATGTTTTTCCCTTCTATCTAACATGAAAGGAGATTATACATGTACTGTATTTTTAATGTGTGACTTTAGCAACGAGAAGAGTTACTGTTGAAAAAATTCTGCTGAGGACATCAAGAAATAACAAAATATAGTTGATGTGTGGAAGTTAAACTTCATGGTTTCTATTGTATATCTATAGAACTACTAATTAATTAAATTTAAAGACACAAAACATTATGGAAGGAAAGCTAAGGTAAATATTAGGATGGATGAAGTCTCTTCTAATTTAAAGCAGTTAACAGAATCAAATATTACAAGTCTGAGAGTGACATGATTTCATAATTGAATTGATCAACAAATGAAAGTTTATGTTCTCAATTTGAGATTCTTGAAGGTTGTGATTATAATTTTAAGAGATCCTAATGGCTTTATTCCCCAAAGTTCCTAGACCAAGTAAGTAAAATAATGTCTAGGAATGTCATGAAATACTGTCCCTATAGTTCAGATTTTAAAATTACATTATGATTACATATGGCCTTTACCTCCTAGTAAGGAAAATAATAATGCATCATAGAGTGCTGTGTGAAGTTTTTTTTTTTTTGGAAGGATACCATATGCTGTATTTTAATAGGATTGAGTAAAAACTTGTTTGCTTTGCTTGAATATGCTTTTCCATCAAAAATATTCCTTTGTTTAAAGTTTTTCTAAAAAGTAGTTAAATTTGGAAACACATTTACCCCCTTCTGCCTATGCATAAGGTACCTTACTGAAGAGATAAACACTTGCTGTACCCCAAAACTGTAAACATATTTTGAAAAGTACTAAAATGTTCTGGCATGTATTGATAAGGACAGAGTAAATTACAAGTACATTATATAGTCAATTATTAAGGTTTTATGTTACTAAGGATATAACTGGTATTAAAGAAAAAATTATTCTGATACTCGTTAAAATGATAAGGAAGACTTTATCAGGATGACTGTGTTATGTGTAGATACTGTAATAGGGAAGAAAGATTTAGGCACAGCTCAATATAGGAAACACAGCTGGGGATTTATAGGCAAAGAGCAGAGTCAAGGATGGGGAGGGGATGGTTGGTGGATGGAAAATTACTAAGAGAAGACATCCAGAGTAGGCAGATTCTAGCTAAGCCAACTTAACAGGATTCTTCCTGAAGGCAGGCCTTAGGTATTGAAAAAGGGGGATGAGGAATTTGATCAGATATTTAGGGTGGTCAAATACTGAGGGTGGGCAGATTTTCACTTAGGATTCTTGGTACAACTTGGCACACCCAAGGACTGAGGCCAAAGAATGAGGCCTCAAGAGATGCCTAGCTAAAGCTTGGTCATGGAGAGAGTCTTTGTCACCAGTCAGAATATGGCAGGTGCAGCTGAAAATCTGTAGAATGAGACATATCCAGAGTTTCCTTTAGCATATGGGGCTGTCTGGCCTGCCAGAAGTGATGGGCATTGACATTGATTCCTGTTCCTATCTTGAGTGGGCTGGGATGCTTTCTGTGTGCCACATGCTGACCTTAACGGAACCCATGATCTTTAGGAAAATAGGAAAGATATCTGCCAGAATAAACCAACAGATTTGCCTGCCGAGAGTCAGTGGTGGCCAAGGCAATGAAGAAACTGGTCAATGCCTGTAAAGGCGGCACACACCATCCACCCCATCACCTCCTGCTGGCTCCTAGTCGCTTCTTAGCTTGTTGAGGAAAATAGAGAAGTGACAGGTCTTCAAGCCAAATCATGCTAGTATGCAGTTTCTGCTGAAGCACAGTGGGTTCACTGATGACCAAACCATTATGGAGATCCCAATGCTGTGGTTAATGAGCAACCCACTCACACATTCCTGAGACTTGAAAGTGTTTATCTCACACTCAGGAAGCCGCCCACTGTATAATTTGAAGGAAAAAGGAGGATCCAAAACAAGGTGCACATATTTTGCAAAGCTCAGTCCAGAGGACTTAGGTTTTGCTACCTCTGTGGGTAAAGGAAGAAGGGCTGGTAATTCTGTTTTGTAGATATGGTTGGTGGTTTAGAGACATGGTGACACAAGGGTGATGTTTGTTTTCCTCATAACTAAATATCTCTACTTTTATCCATGCTATCCTCCTATTGTTGAATGTTTTTTTACTTCCTGAGAACACAGCAGCTAGCATGAAGATCAGGTACTCTGCCACCTTTCCTTCCCAAACTGAGAACTGGCAGAAGTCTTGGAGCAGAGGCCTAACAGTTACCAGGTACTCTCATAACTCCTTTGTGAATTTTGCCTTTCCCTGCAATATGTGTGCAATTTATGTGAGCTGAGAGTTATGAATACTAACTCACCGGAGTGTTCCAGTCCCTGTCAGTGAAACTCCCATATTTTTCTGCTCTTTCCTCCCACCTCTTTCATTCATTTTTCTTGTCTTTTGCCAAAATTTTCTTTATCAGAGAGAGAGAAATAGATCTTGGGTTTGTTTTTGAGGGGAAAAAAAGAGTGTCTCAGGCACCTGTTACCCTTTCCTGAATACCAGAGTAAGTTTGAGGCAAAAATAATATTTCATTTGAATCATGCAGAAAACACATGATGTCTGCCCTCTTGTGTTCTGCGTTATTTGATTTCCTTAAATCTTACTTTGAGGCTGTTTTTATTTACATCACAATTGACTGTATTATCTACAAGTGTCTGTTGTTTAGTACTTTGTACATAAATGATAAAAAGAATTTAGAACTTAGTTGCTCATGGCTGGATTATCTTGGTCTTTTGTGGTCCCTGCATTTTTCTATTTTGCCCATGTTTGTCAGAAGTAGAGAGAGAGAATGGCTAGAACTCAAATTCCTCAATTTTAAGTGCTCTCCCCTGAGTTATTGAAAGACCATGTTCTTGATATTATTGTAAATTATTATTTATTGATATTATATAACTATTTTGATGACTTAGAACTCTCCAATATTTAATCCATAGAATTTCCTGTTCTGATATTGGATAAAAACTATCACTGATTGTGAATTTACCAGTGGCGAGCATTATGCTAAGTGCTTTATAAGATTATCTCATTTACTTCTCATGGATAACCACAATTGATAAGTCACTGTTAGCCACATTTTACAGATGAGAAAAATCAGATTCAGAGAGAAAAAAGTATTCTGCCCTAAATCAACAGAGCTTATGGGGAAGAACCCGTATTCCTCTGTTCGAACAACTGTAAACTTATGTAATTTATATGATGCAGAATTCAGAACTATGTTTGTTATTTAAAGTTAATGATAATTTTAATTTTCAATTCTGTGACTATTTGGAATTACAAATTCTATTGGCCATTTGTGGCTTGGGAAACACTATAAATCTTTAAAAAAAGAAAGCTAACTATACAAAAGGATGTAGTGTAAGTTCCTGACACTAAGTTTTTTTATTGTAATGTAAGTCCGTCCAATATTACTTTTCTACTACACTATGACACCAAGAGTATATGAAGAGGGAAAAACAAGGAGGAAATGTTAGATTTGAAAATGCCTTCAGTATGTTTTTTATCTTTTTATTGAGATAAAACTGACATAGAACATTATAAAGTATAATTCTAGGTGTACAACATAATGATTCATAATATACTGTGAACTGATCATCACAATAAATTTAGCTAACATCCATCACCACCAACAGTTAGGCATTGTTTGTCTTGCAATGAGAACTTTTAACATATTCTCTAAGCAACATTCAAATATGCAATACAGTATTCTTAACTATAATCACTTTGCTGAACATTACATCCCTGTGGCTTATTTTATATAGTATTTCTTTAAGGGTTTTTATTTATATATTTATTTAATTTTTTTTATTGACATACAGTTGACATAATATTAGTTTCAGGTGCACAGCGTGGTCACTCAACATTTATATACATACATTAGATGCTCATCATGATAATTATAGTTAGCATCTGTCACTGTTAAAATGTTATGCTGGGGGGTGGAGCCAAAATGGCAGCGTGAGTAGAGCAGCAGAAATCTTCTCCCAAAACCACATAAATTTTTCAAAATACAACAAAGAAAACTCTTCCTAAAAGAGAGACCAGAAGACACAGGAAAACAGCCAGACCACATCCACAGGTGTGAGAACCCAATGCCTCACGAAGGGGGTAAGATACAAGCCCCGGCCCAGCAGGAACCAAGCGCCCCACACCACAGCTCCCGGCGGGAGGAGAGGAGTCTCAGCTGGGAGGGAGAGGGAGCCCAGGACTGCTAAATACCCAGCCCCAGCCATCCGCACTAGAGTGCAGACACAGTGCATGCATGAGGTGCTGGAAACTAGGGAAAAAGGACAGTAAGACCTGTGAGCGGGTCCCTGCAGATGTTGCACCTGGGACAAAGAAAAGAATGTGCTTTTTGGAAGTCTTAAAGGGACAGGGACCACACAGCCAGACAGAAGCGTCCTGGGGCACTTAGTCCAGCAGCAGGGAATCTGGGAATTTCTGGGGACTCTAACTCCCTGGGAGCACAGACGCCCCTCATGGTGATAAATAGCCTCCTGGCCATTCCCTCTCCAAAGCGGCTCCACAATATCAGAGCAGCAGCCCGAGGCAGGCCACACCCACAGCAATAGCGGAGATAAACTCCATAGCAGCCGGGCAGGAATCAGAAGCCCTTTCTCCACGCAGCTGCCCGGCACAAGCCACTAGAGGTCGCTGTTCTCACAGGAGAGGAAGGATAGAAACCAACAAGAAGGGAAATTCTTCCAGCCGTCACTCCTGCCAGCCCTGCAAACTATCTCAATCACCATGAAAAGGCAAAATTACAGGCAGACCAAGATCACAGAGTCAACACCAGAGAAGCAGACAGACCTAACCAGTCTTCCTGAAAAAGAATTCAAAATAAAAATCATAAACATGCTGATGGAGATGCAGAGAAATATACAAGAGCTAAGGGATGAAGTCTGGAGGGAGATTACAGATGCCAGGAAAGAGATTACAGAAGTGAAACAAACACTGGAAGGATTTATAAGCAGAATGGATAAGATGCAAGAGGCCATTGATGAAATAGAAACTAGAGAACAGGAACGCATAGAAGCTGACACAGCGAGAGATAAAAGGATCTCCAGGAATGAAACAATATTAAGAGAACTGTGTGACCAATCCAAAAGGAACAATATCCGTATTATAGGGGTTCCAGAAGAAGAAGAGAGAGAAAAAGGGATAGAAAGTGTCTTTGAAGAAATAATTGCTGAAAACTTCCCCAAACTGGGGGAGGAAATAATCGAACAGATCACGTAAATACACAGAACTCCGAACAGAAAGGACCCAAGAAGGACAGCACCAAGACACATAATAATTAAAATGGCAAAGATCAAGGACAAGGAAAGAGTTTTAAAGGCAGCTAGAGAGAAAAAGGTCACCTATAAAGGAAAACCCATCAGGCTATCATCAGACTTCTCAACAGAAACCTTACAGGCCAGAAGAGAATGGCATGATACATTTAATGCAATGAAATAGAATATCCTTGAACCAAGGATACTGTATCCAGCACGATTATCATTTAAATATGAAGTAGGGATTGAACAATTCCCAGACAACCAAAAGTTCAGGGAATATTCATTACACAATCCACCTCTACAGGGTATTTTAGAGGGACTGTTCTAGATGGGAGCACTCCTAAGACTAAACAGATGTCACTGGAGAAAATAAAATCACAGCAAAGAAAGCAGACCAACCAAATACTAACTAAAGGCAAAAAATAAAATCAACTACCCACTAAAAGCAGTTAAAGGAAACAAGAAAGAGCACAGAATAAAATAACCAACATATAAAGAATGGAGGAGGAGGAATAAGAAGGGAGAGAAGAAAAGAATCTCTAGACAGTGTATATAACAGCTCAATAAACAAGCTAAGTTAGGCAGTACGATACTAAAGAGGCTAACCTTCAACCTTTGGTAACCACGAATCTAAAGCCTGCAATGGCAATAAGTACATATCTTTCAATAGTCACCCTAAATGTAAATGGACTGAATGCACCAATAAAAAGACACAGAGTAACAGAATGGATAAAAAGCAAGACAAATCTTTATGCTGCTTACAAGAAATACCTCAAACCCAAAGACATACGCAGACTAAAAGTCAAGGGATGGAAAAACATATTTCAGGCAAACAACAGAGGGAAGAAAGCAGGGGTTGCAGTACTAGTATCAGACAAAATAGACTTCAAAACAAAGAAAGTAACAAGAGACAAAGAAGGCCATTATATAATGATAAAGGGCTCAGTCCAAATAGGGGATATAACCATTCTAATTTTATATGCACCCAACACAGGAGCACCAGTATATGTGAAACAAATACTAACAGAACTAAAGGAGGAAATAGAATACAATGCATTCATTTTAGGAGACTTCAACACACCACTCACCCCAAAGGATAGATCCACTGGGCAGAAAATAAGTAAGGAGATGGAGGCAATGAACAACACACTAGAACAGATGGACCGAATAGACATCTATAGAACTCTACACCAAAAGAAACAGGATACACATTCTTCTCAAGTGCACATAGAACATTCTCCAGAATAGACCACATACTAGCTCACAAAAAGAGCTTCAGTAAATTCCAAAAGATTGAAATTGTACCAACCAACTTTCAGACCACAAAGGTATAAAACTAGAAATCAACTCTACAAATAAAACAAAAAGGCTCACAAACACATGGAGCTAAACAACATGCTCCTAAATGATCAATGGATCAATGAACAAATTAAAATAGAGATCAAGGAATATATGGAAACAAATGAAAACAACAAAAAGCCCCAATTTCTGTGGGACGCAGCGAAAACAGTCTTAAGAGGAAAGTATATAGCGATCCAGGCACACTTAAAGAAGGAAGAACAATCCCAAATGAATAGTCTAACATCACAATTATCGAAACTGGAAAAAGAAGAACAAATGAGGCCTAAAGTCAGCCGAAGGAGGGACACAATAAAGATTAGAGAAGAAATGAACAAAACTGAGAAGAATAAAGCAATAGAAAAACATCAATGAAACCAAGAGCTGGTTCTTTGAGAAAATAAACAAAACAGATAAGCCTCTAGCCAAACTTATTAAGAGAAAAAGAGAATCAACACACATCAACAGCATTAGAAATGAGAATAGAAAAATCACAAGAAACTCCACAGAAATACAAAGAATTATTAAAGACTACTATGAAAACCTATATGCTAACAAGCTGGAAAAACTAGAAGAAAAGGACAACTTCCTAGAAAAATACGACCTTCCAAGACTGACCAAGGAAGAAACACAAAAGTTAAGCAAACCAATTAAGAGCAAAGAAATTGAAACGCTAATCAAAAAACTACCAAAAAACAAAACCCCGGGGCCAGATGGATTTACCTGGGAATTTTATCAGACATACAGAGACGACATAATACCTATTCTTCTTAAAGTTTTCCAAAAAAAAGAAGAGGAAGGAATACTCCCAAACTCATTCTCTGAAGCCAACATCACCCTAATACCAAAACCAGGCAAAGACCCCACCAAAAAAGAAAATTACAGACCAATATCCCTGAGGAATGTAGATGCTAAAATACTCAATAAAATATTAGCAAACCTAATTCAAAAATATATCAAAAGGATCATACACCATGACCAAGTGGGACTCATCCCAGGGATGCAAGGATGGTACAACATTCGAAAATCCGTCAACATCATCCACCACATCAACAAAAAGAAAGACAAAAACCACATGATCATCTCCATAGATTCTGAAAAAGCACTTGAGAAAATTCAACATCCATTCATGATAAAAACTCTCAACAAAATGGGTACAGATGGCAAGTACCTCAACATAATAAAAGCCTTATATGATAAACCCACAGCCAACATCATACTGAACAGCGAGAAGCTGAAAGCTTTTCATCTACGATCTGGAACAAGACAGGGATGCCCACTTTCCCCACTGTTATTTAACATAGTACTGGAGGTCCTAGCCACAGCTATTAGACAAAAAAAATAAATACAAGGAATCCAGATTGATAAAGAAAAAGTTAAACTGTCACTATTTGCAGATGACATGATATTGTACATAAAATACCCTAATGACTCCACTCCAAAACTACTAGAAATGATATCAGAATACAGCAAAGTTGCAGGATACAAAATTAACACACAGAAATCTGTAGCTTTCCTATAGACTAACAATGAACCAATAAAAAGAGAAATCAGGAAAACAACTCCATTCACAATTGCATCAGAAAGAATAAAATACCTAGGAATAAGCCTAAGCAAAGAAGTGAAAGACCTATACCCTAAAAACTACAAGACACTCTTAAGAGAAATTAAAGTGGACACTAAAAATTTAATCTCATCCCATGCTCGTGGCTAGGAAAAATTAATATCTTCAAAATGGCCATCCTGCCCAAAGCAATATACACATTTAATGCAATTCCTATCAAATTACCAGCAACATTCTTCAACGAACTAGAACAAATAGTTCAAAAATTCATATGGAAACACCAAAGACCCCGAATAGCCAAAGCAATCCTGAGAAGGAAGAATAAAGTGGGGGGGATCTCCCTCCACAACTTCAAGCTCTACTACAAAGCCATAGTATTCAAGACAATTTGGTACTGGCACAAGAACAGAGCCACAGACCAGTGGAAAGATTAGAGACTCCCGACATTAACCCAAACATATATGGTCAATGAATATTTGATAAAGGAGCCATAGACATACAATGGGGAAATGAGAGTCTATTCAACAGATGGTGCTGGCAAAACTGGACAGCTACATGTAGGAGAATGAAGTGGGACCACTGTCTAACCCCACACACAAAAGTAAATTCAAAATGGATCAAAGACCTGAATGTAAGTCATGAAACCATAAATCTCTTAAAAAGAAATATAGACCTTTTAGACATAAACATGAGTGACCTCTTCTTGAACATATCTCCCCGGGCAAGAAAAACAAAAGCGAAAATGAACAATTGGGACTCTATCAAGCTGAAAAGCTTCTGTACAGCAAAAGACACCATCAATAGAACAAAAAGTTACCCTACAGTATGGGAGAATATATTTGTAAATGGCAGATCCGATAAAGGCTTGACGTCCAAAATATATAAAGAGCTCACCCACCTCAAAAACAAAAAACAAATAATTCAATTAAAAAATGGGCAGAGGAACTGAACAGACAGTTCTCCAAAAAAGAAATACATATGGCCAACAGACACATAAAATTATGCTCCACATCACTTGTCATCAGAGAAATGCACATTAAAACCACAATGAGATATCACCTCACACCAGTAAGGATGGCTACCATCCAAAAGACAAACAACAACAAATGTTGGCAAGGTTGTGGAGAAAGGGGAACCCTCCTACACTGCTGTTGGGAATGTAAATTAGTTCAACCATTGTGGAAAGCAGTATGAAGGTTCCTCAAAATGCTGAAAATAGACTTACCATTTGACCCAGGAATTCCACTCCTAGGAATTTACCCTAAGAATGCAGCACTCAAGTTTGAAAAAGACAGATGCGCCCCTATGTTTATCGCAGCACTATTCACAATAGCGAAGATTTGGAAGCAACCTAAGTGTCCATCAGTAGATGAATGGATAAAGAAAATGTGGTACATATACACAATGGAATATTATTCAGCCATAAGAAGAAAATGAATCCTACCATTTGCAACAACATGGATGGAGCTAGAGGATATTATGCTCAGTGAAATAAGCCAAGCGGAGAAAGAGAAATACCTAATGATTTCACTCATCTGTGGAGTATAAGAACAAAGGAAAAACTGAAGGAACAAAACAGCAGCAGAATCACAGAATCCAAGAATGGACTAACAGGTACCAAAGGGAAAGGAACTGGGGAGGATGGGTGGGTAGGGAAGGATAAGGTGGGGAAGAAGAAAGGGGTTATTATGATTTGCATGCATAATGTGGGGGCTGGGAGAAAGGGGAGGGCTGGGCAACACAGAGAAGACAAGTAGTGATTCTACAACATTTTGCTATGCTGATTGACAGTGACTGTAATGGAGTTTGTGCGGGGGACTTGGTATAGGGAGAGCCTAGCAACATAATATTCTTCATGTAATTGTAGATTAATGATAAAAATTTTAAAAAAGGGAGAGAGAAAAGGGTTATTACTTCCTGATAGGATAAAACTAACTGCAAATCAACGATTAATGAATGCTTTACATATCCTTAATTTTGTTCTTTCAAAGGGTGTCACATGATCAGCTATGGAAGTACTTTTTCTGATATATTCCTTTCTCTTAAAAAAAAAAAGCAGTTCCTGTGTGGTGATCTCCAATAGGTTCTTCACAATGGTATAAAGTCATATCAACTTGTGGGCAAAGGGTGTGTTTGTGTTTATACAGAGGATCAAAGCCTAATTTGGCTACCCAGAAAACGAATTAAGATACAATATGAAGAAGAACTTCCAACATCAACATCCTCTGGAAGAGTCATTCCAGAAGATGAACATCAAAAGACTTTAACAAAGATCCTGGCGCTGCTGCAGTTGTAGCTGCATTCATCCCACCGGTTCCTGGACTTGCCATTGGAATGAAGAGGGAGATATCTAAGCTGGCCTGTGCATAGAGTAAAACAACAAATTTGACTGGATCTATACTGTCAGAACTCAACCAAGAATTAGGAGAAGTGCAAGTTGCAGTGCTCCAAAATCGTTCGACTATACACTATCTACTGTTAAAAGAACACATGGGATGTGAACAGTTCCCAGGAATGTGTTGTTTTAATTTGTCTGATTTTTCTCAAACTATTCAAATTCAGTTAGACAATATCCATCATATCATTGATAAGTTTTCACAAATGCCTAGGGTGCCTAACTGATTTTCTTGGTTTCACTGGAGATGGCTGATAATTATAGGTCTGCTTTTGTTATGTAGCTGTATTCCTATTATGTTAATGTGGGTGCGCAATTTAATTAGTAGTTTAAAACCTATACAAGCTTATGTTACTCTACAAGAAGATATGTCAAAGAAATAATTAATCTTCCCATGTTTTGTTCCGTCTGCTACTTCTATAGCTTTTCTTCTTCCTTCCTAATTACAACCCTTAAGTAGAATTAGTGCCTCATATCGAAAATTACCAAGTATCGTAATTTTTCCTAGTGGTAAAGATACCTCAAGACAAATGCTGGGCATAGAAGCCACAGGGCAAAAATCTGCAAAGAAGTAAAAAGCTAACCTTTTCAAACAATATTGCTTCTCTCTCACTTAACCAACTTTACATTTCCCTGTATGGCCCTGAAAGATGACTGTTTAGTCCGACACGGGTAAGATTCCTCAAGGGAAGAACAACCTAAGACAGGCACAGTCGCAGGGGGGCCATCAGGTGAGAAATTGGGGACCAACAGAGGGGAGGCTTAGAACCTCACCCCCCCTGTTTTGAGAGAAATCTTCTGCATCCGTGGGTGTTTTGTTGCCCTTGTCTAGCTTGGATTAATACTTAGTCTATAGGCACAGACCTGATCATCTACATTTGCCCTCTTACAGCACTAAATTAAATTTTTTCTACCTTTATCTTGCATCTACCTACCACTTCAGCATTTTATTTAAAAAAATAATACTAATAATAATTGAGAAATGTGGGATTCACATATAAATCATGTATAAAAATCAAACGAATAATCATATCTGACTTGATTGTTTATAGTTCATGATGCGTGATCAAAACCGAAAGTTTCTGTCATATGACTGCCCTTGCACTTTTCACCATGTAAGAACTTATTCACTATGTAAGACCTTGTTCGCCATTTAAGAACTTGTTTGTTATGGTTCAGAAGATTGGAGACTGTTGAGATATAGGCTTGGGGTTGATTAGTGACTGTGCATTGAGTCCACTATACAGAACTTTATTGTTGTTAACAACCATTTGATCAACAAATATGAGAAATGCCCTCTCAAAAAAAAAAGTTATGCTGATATTGACAATATTCAAATTCAAATATTATTGCATACTACCTAAGCTGTATTTCACCCCCATGACTTAATTATTTTATAACTTGAAGTTTGTACCTTTTGATCCCCTTTACCTGTTTTGCCTAAATCCCACCCCTTCCCCTCTGGCAACCACCAGATTCTTCTCTGTATTTATGAGTCTGTTTCTGGATATTGGTTTGTTTGTTCATTTGTTTTTTAGATTCCATATATAAGTGAAATTATATAGTATTTGTCTTTTTCTGTCTGACTTCACTTAGTGTAATGCCCTCTACATCTATCCTTGTTGTTGCAAATGGCAAGATTTCCTTCTTTTTTTTATGACTGAGTAAAATTTATTGTGTATATATAACACAACTTCTTTATCCTTCCATCTGTTGATGGACATTGAGTTTGCTTCCATATCGAGGCTATTGTATATGATACTATAGTAAATAGAGATGCACATATCTTTTTGAATTAGTGTTTTGTTCTCTTTGGTTAATTCACAGAAGTGGAATTATGCATCATACGATATTTATACTTTTAATTTTTTGATGATACTCCTACTGTTTTCCATAGTGGGAGAACAATTTTACATTCTCACCAACAGTGACCGAGAGTTCCCTTTTCTCCACATAATCCAACACTTGTTATGTCTTGTCTTGTTGATATTTTGGCTACTCTGACTGGTATAAGGTGATATCTCATTGTGGTTTTGATTTGCATTTCCTTGATAATTAATGATGTTGAGCATATTTCCATGTGTGTATTATCCGTTTATATATCTTCTTTGGAGAAAATGTTAATTCAGGTCTTCTGCCAATTTTTTTTATTGGATTATTTTTTGTTTTGGTATTAGGCTATATAAGTTCTTTGTATGTTTTGGATATTAACCCCTTATCAGATAAATCATTTGCAAATATCTTCTCCCATTCAATAGGCTGACATTTTGTTTTATGATGGTTTCCTTTGCTGTGCAGAAACTTTTTTGTTTGTTGTAGTCCAGATTGTTTATTTCTGCTTTTGTTTCTCTTGCCTGGGGAGACATACCCAGAAATAAATTGCTAAGGCTAATGTCCAAGAGTTTACTGCCTGTGTTTTTCTTTGGGAGTTTATAGCTTCAGGTCTTAAATTTAGGTCTCTCATCCATTTCAAATTGTATGATGTATGTATGGTGTATGGTGAAAGAAAGTGGTCCAGTTTCATTCTTTTGCATGTAGCTCTCCAGTTTTTTCAACACAAGTTATTGAAGAGACTCTTTTCCACGGTGCATATTCTTGCCTCTTTGTCATAGATTAATTGACCACGTAAGTGTGGGTTTATTTCTGGGCTTTCTGTTCTTTTCCATTGATCAATGTGTCTATTTTTGTGCTAATACCATACTATTTTGATTATTATAGCTTTGTAGTATAGTTTGAAATCATGGAGTATGATACCTCCTGCTTTGATATAAATTTTAGGATTATTTGCTACAGTTATATGAAAAAAATTCCATTGGATTTTTCATAGGGATTGCATTGAATATGTTTATTACTTTGGGTAGTATGGACATTATTTACATTTCAAACTGTGTTCAGTAATTTCTTAAATAAAATTTTTAATCTGTCATAATTTGTACATCCTCTAACATCTGTTCCAGTATCAGTGCCATATTTTTAACAAACCTTGTATTTTTTAGATTTCTAAAATTTTGTCCTATGGAATTTCTATAATTTTATTTAAATAACTCAGCTGTTAATGTTTCCTGTCTTCTAAAGCCACAGTTTTGTATTTGCTAACAATTTTGTTATCAAGTTTTTAATTTCTTCTGTATGATCACAAATTTGATCTCATCCTGAAGTGGGTGAGTTGTGTTGGGAAAGAGCTCAAGAGACCAAAGGAAAGACCCTGAGAAGGCACATGAGACATGAGGGTTTACTGGGACTTAGGTACAAGAAGTTCAGGAGTGGCAGCTGGATGAGGTTGTGCCCTGCTGTCATGGACAGAGAAGGAACTGCTCATATGGGTGGAGGGGACAGAGACTACATGCTGTGCTAGCAGGGATCATTCTCTCTGAACAGTGCTCTGGTCAGACGGTCTGCCATTCAATAGGTGTTTCCATACATAAGGTGGGACTGGAATTGGTAGCCCTAGACCATCCACGTACTGTATACTTAGTATGTTCCCTGAACAAGAGGGCCCTGTGGGCACATGAAAATTCTGGGGCAACAGGTTGCAGGTGGGCTATGTACACACACCTTTGCAGTTTACAAACTTACTCTTCTGTTTTTTTCTAGACAAAGATCAGCCTCTTTTGTGGAGTGTCTTGAGTTCCCACATTCCCCATCAGTGGAATATATGGTAACCAATTAGAATTTTTCCTGAGGTAACTCATTATCTTAAAATATGCTTCTGTGAATTGATCTTTCCCCTCATATACTGTTTACATTCACACCATACAGACACACACACACACACACACACAAATGTATATGTGTGTTTATGTGTGCTTTATGTTCTAAAGGCTTGAATTTAATTTTTCAAACATACACTCTCCCTCCAACTGTACCATACACACAGCCAACCTCTGGAGAGATGTATTTTTTCTTAAATATATAGGTCTTAGATAGAGAATTACAATTCAAATGCCATTGCTTTTGGAGAAGTCCCATTGAAAATCTGAGCAAAATTACTTTTATATAGATGTGACTCTAAAATGTATCATAGTATGCAAACATTTAAAAAATATATTTTGTGTTCATGTAATTATAAGTGTAAACTCTGTGTGTTGTGAGGTTGTTAACTAAGGAATGAATCTCAGTTTTTCCTATTCTTAGGAAATGGGGCATTCTAACTAAAGTGATTGTTTTAGGTTTGTTTCCATTTTATACTTCAGTGAATCTGCTTAACTTTCTAACATTGTAGGGATTTTAAAATTACATGTATTTGCATACTTTCTTCATACAAAATATTGAAATATTTAATAAACATTCTTTGCATCAGTAGAAATTTTAAAAGTTTTTCTTATTCAAAAAGTATGACATGAAACACATTTTTAAAATAAAATAGGACTCAGTAACATGAATTTAAACACCCTTCCCCCACATTATTTAAGATAGCGACAGAATTATTTATTTAGTAATGAAGCTTAATATATTGCTCATAACAGATGAACATTGATTTTTTTCAGTTGTGAAATATCAATGAAAAATATTTTTAGGAAAAACAGCATATTTTTGTTTCTTAAAATTGCATTGATTGTACATCCTATATTTAGAAAACATTTGATGTATAACTAGAAAAGTGATTCAGTGTTTAATTTTATATAGTAGTTATATACATGCATAAAAATTAATCATAATTTATCTGTGTGGTAAAAGAAAATGAAATTTTTCAATTACAGGGTCAAAGGTCTTCTTCACATATTCATTATTCAAGTATTAAAATTTCTCTGCAAACCATGCAGTATCCATTCTGCAGATTAACTGACAGTTTAATTTTACTGATACATTTGAATAGAGGAAGAACAGAACAGAGGATGGAGGCTATGGAATCAGTTTATTTGTTTAAAAATATTTACTTAGTGCTTGTTAGTGACTAAGAACTGGGGTTATAACAATAAATAAAACAAATGCAGTATAAGCTTTCATGGGTCTTACTGTTTAGTGGGAAAAATCAAGTAATTATGCAAAGAAATAACCATTTGCAGACTATACTACATACTTGAAAGACAAGAATCACACATGAAGTTGTAGGGCAGCAGGAGTTAATTTAGAATAGGGCTGGTTTTTACATCCATGTAAAAAGTGGTAGTATTCATAAACTATCACTGCAAATGATTTCACAGAAATCTTCCAGCATAAACTCTTTAATATTCCATATTTTGTACTCTTGTGTGTTTTTCCAATTACATAATAAGTACTTGTTCTCAAAATCAAAGAATCACAGAGAATCAAACTAAGAATATAGAAATTCTTATTTCTTCATTATCTTAATGAACAAATACACACACCCCTTATAAAAACATGGTAATCAATCTTGTAGAACAGACAACCTTCAATTTAAAGTCCAAATTTTTCTAATGTGGTGATATTTCAGGTAATTGTCTTTGGTACTGGGTACAGCCTGGACTAATTTATGTAATCATAACTCATGAATCAAAACTTGGGTAAAAGTGGTTTCCTGTTCACATTCTGTTTTGGCAGGCCAGCATCTCATGTTACCAATGAAGGGTTTGGGGTCAGAGCAAATCTAGGGAATGCCTAGGAAAAGACTCACATATCATAAAGAGAGTGGATTTTGTAATATCCTCCTCATACTGGAATACTAACACTTTTGTAGGATATTAGAGGAAAAAAGCAATGGACTAAGAATAGAAACTATGACAATGATAGCCAACATTTATTGATATTTATCATGTGTTAAGAATAGCACTGAAAGCTTTATATTATTAGTCATCCCTATAAGGTAAATACTTTCATTTTTAACACTTTAGAAAAAAACTCTAAGGTTTAGAGATAATAGGTTTCCAAAAGTGACTTGGTCGGTTAGTGGATCTAGTAGGTGGAAAAATGCCACTCCAAAAAGATACCAACGTCCCATTCCCTGAGATCCGTGAATGCTACTTTAAGTGACAAACAGAGGGGTTCTGCAGATATAATTCAGTGAAAGACATTGACATGGGAGATTATCCTGGATTATCCAGGTGCAATCGCAAGTATCCTTGTAAGAGGAGGCAGAAGGATATTTGACACACTGACACCCAGAGGAGACTGTAATGTGATTGGAGTGATGTATTCACAAGTCAGGGAATGCTGGCAGCTCCCAGATGCTGGAAAATGCAAGAAACAAATTGTCCCCTAGGATGTGCGCAGGGAGCAGAGCTTTACTGACAACTTGATTTTGGCCTAGTGATACTAATTTTGGACTTCTGGTCTTCAGAATTATAAGAGGAAAACAAATTCTGTTCAAAAGTTGTGGTAATTTGTTACTGCAACAATAGGAAACTAGTAAGGTAGAGTTATGAAATAAACCAGAGATGTCTCTCTCCAGAAATAGAGCTTTTAACCATCTGTCAGGCTATACATATATAGTATAAACATAAACAACATCAGTTCTTCCTTAGTATCAAAAGCTGGAAGGAAAAAAAAACTAAGTAAAAGGGTTGTGTATACATATGTGTGTGTGTGTGTCACATATATAATATATATCATACATGTGTATGATAATTTATGAAGTCTGAATGTGTTAATAGTAACATCTTAATTTTGCAATTCACACACACAAATGCCACAGACAACATCTGTTCACAAACATTTTTTTGGCTAATCCAAAATATAGGCCATGTGTATACAATTCTGCACTTATGTTTAATGTATTATGTCCTTGAAGATAAAGTTAAGTTTTGTAGATAGTTAAAAGTAGTTTGTGTTTATCATTACCTAACAAGCATACTTTACTCCAAATCTGAATTTTCACTTTTTGGAATTTTGAAATTTATCTTTACTTATTCTCACTTTCATTCTTTTGTCTTCTTATGGAAGATTAGTTAACCTGATAACAAGATAACTTTTTCATTCATTTTCTATGGCTTAAATCTATTTCCTTTCATTCCTTGATTTCTCACTGCACACTATATTGTAACCATTGTAGATGAATCCTGCACTGATCTTTTTCTGAGTAATATTAATTTTTTGTGCAGTTGTGAGTTCCATTCTTGGATGTATAAAATTAACCTTGCTTTAGTTTGAGTTTTTAAAAGCACATTTTAACAAAAGCAATAAGATATTTCAACTGTATATTTTAGTGAAGTTTGATTAGCCTAACAGTAATTTCCTGTCTCGGACAGAAGCCTTTGTGGTACCATATTTGCCTTTGGATTTATTTGTTGCTGATGGTTCAGTCCCAGGTTTCAGCAGCACTGCCATCCTTTCTGAAGGTCACATAATGACTGCCTTCAGAGGAGTGTTAGGTATACAGATAAATGGATGTTTAGGCTTCCCAGTGTTTGAGCTAGCCATATCTTTCCTTTCAAACCAGTGAACTGTGTGTTGAGGAGGAATTACTAAGCGTCCACCTATATATCTAAGAGCAGAAGAAAGATGACTTTATAGGTAAAAAGGTTTAAAATTCCTTTTAAGTATATATTACAAATACATAAACAAGAAATGGAAGCATTGATTGAAATTTTTCTTGTTGACTATGGTTTAAATGAGTGTTAAGGTCCCTACAATAAACAGTTTTAATTAAGTATAGGATGATCTTTGTGGTCCTCTTATGCAATGGAAAGACAAACATGGCATTATTATTATTATTACTATTATTAGCTTTGGAAGCTGGAAAATATTAACTGCAAAGTTTGGAGAAATTCTCAGAAAGCATATTTATCCAGTTCAGTTTCCTGGGGGTAGGGAATGGCAATCCTTCAGATTTTATATTCTTTTCATTAAGAATATTTCTCTACTCAGAAATACCTGCACTGTTGTCTTGCAAATCCTCCCTACTACATTTATAATGGTAATTTGGTCTGATACATTATAAATTTTAATGCACCATTTTGTTAATCTCTAAATTATGAAGTTTATATTAATAGTTCTCTATCTGCCTTGTTTCTAATCTGACCACAAAAAAAGTGATCTCTAAAGTGCTGCCAGCCTGTTCATGAAGCATTTATATTTTTAGTTAAAATAAGACAATATTTTTATAGGATTTTGCTATCCTAAACACTTATAGTGAATGCAGTTTTTTTGTGTTGAAATACTCCTCAAAAAAATTTATGTAGAAAATATTATGAGCATTCAGATCTTTTGTCTTAGAATTAACTCTAATTTCTGAGTTCTTATGACCCACAAAGAAAGTATTTCAAAGTGTATATTTTGAAAGAAATGAATAAGCAATTTCAAATCTGATGAAAGATATCAAACCACAGTTACAAGAAGAGACATTCCCTCAAGCAAAGAATCAAACATCCATTCATAGCTTTTCAAGGAAAGGATAATAAATCTGAATGAGGAAACTCAAAAAACAGTAGAATTGTGTATATTGAGTGCCAAAAAAATATGAACCCACCTAGAATTTTTTATACAGAAAAATGTTTCTAAAATGAAGAAATAAAGGCATTTCCACAAATTTAAAAACTGACAGAATTTTTCACCAGTAGATACACCATATAGAAATAAGAAAAGCATTCTTCTGTAAAAGGAAAATTATTTTCTTAATGTTGAAATTAAAAAATTAAAAGCAACCAACAGGGTAATAGGTGCATAATAATAAGTGATATCTGTACAAAAACATAATTCTCTTGGAATCAAAGGAATTTGTAAAGAAAACATTACCTTTAATATCATAGTTTAGCAAGGTAGCTTGATACAAAATTGGTATGTACAAAACTATATTATTTTAAAGCAGTATCATACAGTTCAAAAATGAAATTACATAAGCTGTCATATACACTAATGTAAAAAATGAGGTCATTTGAATAAATTTGGCAAAGGTAGTACAATATCCTGTTTGAGAAAAGTTGTAGAAGTTTTCTTGGGATTCACTTAAAAAGACCTAACTTAGTAGAATTAATACATTCACAATTTTGAAAACACTACACAGTAAATATATAATTTCTTCCCACCTTTAGGTATAGAGTCAGTATAATTCTGATATATTTGTGAACATGTGTATATATGTGAATATGTATAAACACATGAAAAACTGATTCTAAAACTTACATAGAAATGTAATGGGCCAGAAATGGCCAAAGACACTTGAAGAACAAGCTTTCTAAACTGCTCACCCATATCTATGGGTAGAAAGATAGATAAATTGATATAGACAGATAGATAATGAGAAAGACAAGCAGACACAGAGATAGCAGCTCTAGAGATCAAAAATATATCCATGGAACATAATAGTCCAAAAGCAGTCTCATACACATATGTACATTTGATTTGAAATCATCTCGTTGTTGACATTATTACACAAATAAATCATTTATGGCCAAGAAAAATCTAATTTATGAGGTAAATAAATCCAGATTTTAGATTATTTGCATTTTATTGCCAACTTGAGAGATTTTTAGTGTTTTTTGGTGAATCCATTCATTTTCCAATACAATGAAAGTATTTCAACTGTTGTGTGAAAGCAACTGTAAGATTTGTACTTATTTAAATATTATATACTTAAGAGGACTGTTCTTTATCCTTTCAAAATTAAATTTTATAAGTTTTTATTAGCTTTAATACAAATGCTTGTGTATATGAAAAATGTTTTAGTTTTGAACTATGAGAAACAGTTGTGTTCTTTCTAAATTAATTAAGTTACAAAGTGATTCACACTTTTCTAGTAAAAGACCTTGCTAGACACATGGTTACCAAATACAAGGATCTTCCTCTTTTCAGTTTATAAGAGTTGATAATTTAAAACAATGCACACCCAAGAACAATTAAAAAATTCCAAGCATTGCATGAAGCCAAATAAAATGTACTGTTTACTAAATATTGTTAATATATTTAGTATTGAGAAGCACCCAATTGAGTTAATCAAACTCATGGCTTCATGGAATTACAAATATTAATTACTCAAGATTTTTCTTTGTCAATATATTATTCTGTTGCCTTTAACATTCATTCCTCAACCCTGGTACCATTTTCTTCTCAACATAAGCATATATCTTCATGGTTTAAATGTTTTGTTTAAATCTGTTATACAGCCTTCTTTCTTTATATGTACATTTATGACAGTATAGACTATTCATTTATATTTTTGATAAGTATACCAACAAAGTTTGCTAAAGATCCCTATTTCTTTGTAAATTCAAATTCATGTATTTTTCATATATGTCTGCATTCAGTATATACAAATAGTGCATTTCTAGTCACAAAATAGTATTTTATTGCATACATATAGAAAATATTACTTCAATACTGTCCCCATTAAAAAAAAAGAACAAAATTCAAATCTAATGCCCAAGAACAAGAGTGGTGTTTTCTCTTAGGAAAAAAAAACTCTTGGTGAGAAAAACAAAAACATATCCACATTAACAATTACAAAAGATTTTCTTGCTAATTAGATTAAAATATGTTTAAAACTCAAAGGTGAAAGTTTGTTTTATTTAGATAAAAGCATACAATTAAAAAAAATCCTGTTCTGGATGGAATTTTAAAAGAAAAAGTGTTAAAATGAACAATGGCATGAAAAATTCCATTATGCTGAAATGAAATAAATAATAAAAATTAATTAACTTTAGTTATACATAAGATCTCCTAGAGTTAAATTAGTAATGTATTTCATATATAATATGTCTGTTATAATAAAATTATGATAGAAAATTTATAAGGCCTTGTTAACTCATGGGGTAAATAAACGTAAGTGTAGCTAATATATTTTATATTAATATTGATGAGAAAAATAGTGAATTATTTAAAATAATGATAAAATATTGTAAATTTAAAAAATAGGAAATATGCCACTTGTTTTGTATGTGGGTTTTCCAAACTATGGTTCATGACCTGAAAGCGTACCAAAATGGTAAAATGAGAAAATTCATCATCTTTAAGAATTTAGGGGAATAGATTTTTTTAAATCACCTCCTAGCCAAGAATACTTCTCTACAAACACAGAGGAGAAAGAAAATAATTTTAAGATTGCATATGCAGTAAACCAGATGTGAGGCACATTGCTGGCACTCACTCAGGAACTGTAAAGACAGAAAGAAATCTCATTCTTGTATATAGCCAAGCAGATCAATTATTACATACATATTCTCAAGATAATAATTTGTTCTCAACTAAAAGAACTTGACAGTACCACTTATCACACATAGTTCATTCTAAATTCACCTGGTAATTGGGGTCAACATCTATCTTAGCTAATAGGCTTTATCCAAAAGAAAAACAAACTTTTCATAGCTTTATCACAGGAGGTGATTTTGTAACTTGGAGCAGTACCCACTTAGGTTAGACTCTTCTCCTCTTAGAGAAACTGGATGATACAGACACTGTATGAGTTGAGGCTTTCAGATGCCACCCATCAACAACCACCAGGTTTATGAGTAGATGATCCTTCAAATTATTCCAGACTCCAGTCTTTGGGCTTCATGCCTGAAGCTATAGACCCTGTGGAGCAAAGGCAAGCCATCCCTGCTGCAACCTGTCTGAAATCCTGAGCACAGAATCAATGATTGTTTTATGCTAGTAAGTTTTGTAGTCATTTGTTCTAAAGCATTAGATACCTGGAATCATATTCAATATTTTTGAAGAAGTGAGTATATTTTAGAATAATATACCCAATAGATCAGAGATTGCTTTTTACTGTTCATTAGACTTGGCCATAAAATTAATGTCTTTGTATTAGTAGGTTTTGTTTCACTAAATCAGAATTAGTAGGATTATTCACTAAGAATAATCCATTTAAGTCACTTTATTAAGTTAACAATTTACATTGGTCTTAGTAGAATTATCAGTAAGGAATAAGCTTCTACATTTTATAGAAAAGAATTGAGGGATTAGAACCACCAAGCATTTCTTCATCTCTGATCATCTGAGCTGGCACATTGGCCTATATACAGTTAAAGGTCTTAGCCTTGTATGTCTTTGCTATTTCAGTGTTTCACTGATATCACCAGACCCCTCTGATTTTTATTAGTAGGAATCAATTGCAGTAAAATCATAGTCCAGGAGCCTGAAATCATGACTTTCTGGGAAAATGGCTGCTTTGTGAAAGCAAGTTCCCTGTAGCCAGAAAGGGGGGAAGAAAGAAATAGGTAGATACTGCTTTGTTCTTTCCAAAGGTAGACTTATTTTGTCCTCAGTGTACCTTGAGTGGGAAAATGAAGATATGTAGAACATAATCCACAATCTCTCTTGCACAAAGAGCATAGTGGAAAAAATGTAAATTTTTGAAGCCATAGGAAAACAGCCTTTCTATTTGATGTTATAGTTGTGTGACTTAGGGACTTTCATTTAACATATCTGAAAATTAGTTTGCATATTGTTTAATGTGGTTAGTAAGCCTATCATGCAGGGATTATGTCATAATAAATGAGATTGTAAATTTAAATTATCTAGCACAGTCCAAAGCTGGATTCAATATGTAAAAAAAGATTGAATGAAATGACTGCAAATGATAACCCTAGACACACTCATTCCCTCTTCTTTTTACATCTTTCTCTTTCTCTAGGAGATCTCAAACAGTCCCATGTCTTCAAGTATCATGTATATGGTAATTTTGCATTTCAGAATTACTGGATAAGAAGAGAGTATGCCAGAAACAAGACTGATATATCTTAGCTGAATAGGAAAAGGGGTAAAGAGAAAGATAAATTTGGACAAACACATGATAGAGGACTCCACTGTGTTGTGAATGGGGCTTTGGAAAGACAAAATTCTGGACATTAATAAGAAAGTGTTTCAGTTACAGAGCAGGAGTTTCAAACAGCACAGCCAATGGGTTTGTGTTAGAAGAGAGAAGAATGATGTTGGGGTAGGAAGAGGAAGCAGAGCATTGTAAATATGAGAATGTAAGAGGGTAAAATCTTGGCAAAGGAAAATGGTGCTGAATAGAACAGGGCTGTGAAGCCTGGCATAGTTAGTACAGGGATCTCCTGGAGATGGCGAGCATTCATTACTCACAGGGCTCAGTGAAGGCTGGGCAGTGGTTGATTCACTAGAATGGGTTTAGTGTTCCTTCCCACTCTGTTCACAGTGGTGGGTACCCATGGCAGCAGGCAGAAGCCAGAGGCTGACATAAGAACTTTGTGGCTTGGCTCACAGAGATGAGGTGCTAGCATGCAGAAGCTGTGTTATGTGACACATGCAGTTGAGTAGCTGAGTAGAGTGATCTTACTTGAAGAGGACCCATAGGTTATGACAATTTAGCACAGTAGTTTAGCTTGACTGTATAGTTGATTTTGCAGAAAGAATAACATGATTGTTTCTCTGGCTTGATTTCTAGTCAAACAGATATGATTGCTGAAGCACAGCAGTGGAAGATGGCAGAATTTCTACTCATCAGAAGATAGCACACTCATTAATGTAAGTGGCCTTAGCATCCTATTATGGAGAGTTAATATAGAGCAGGGGGCAAATGACAGCTGCAATTTGAACCCAGTAGATTACACGGCTAGGAACGGTGGTGGGCTGGGGAAAAGAGGTGGTGAGGGTCATGAGAGAAACACTCAAGTGGAGCTTTAGATGTTGCATGAGAGGATGGATCAAGAACTTCAAAAATATTGTCACATTTTTAAAAATCTTAGAACAATGTGGAGTCAGAAATGTGGAGAACATCAACAAATATTGGGGTTTCCAGTTTATTCTTAACAAGATTTATAACCCAAGATGTTATAATTTCTGTTTATGTATTTCTAAATACCTGTATTTTCCCTTACTGTAATCATTATTTTTCCATTAATCTTGGTCTACAATAGAAGATAAAACATTTTCCTTTTGCAGTGAATGTTAAAGTTTTCTTTTTATTAAAATCCTTCTTGAAATTCTCCCATTCTAATTATGTACTCAATTTGCATCTTTCTTTACTGCGATTTAATTTTTCATAGCTAATATTTTAGGTTGTGTTAAATCATTCTCAAAATCATTCCTATGTTGTGTTTATTTGTTTTTCCTATAGAGCAGTAATTTCTCAACTCTATACATGGGAATTCCTGGGGGCAATATCTGCGAATGGAATTCAATCCCACCCTCAGATACATGACTTATTTAGTGTATCTCATTTCTGAGAGTTTTTAAAACTTCACTAAGTAGTTTTAATATACAGTCAGGGATGAAACTCATTGAATTAGACTATTTTCATTTCTGAGTGCTTTTACAGGTCCCCTAAGTGATTTTAATGTGGGTTTACTTTACAGATAGGGAAAAGAATCACAGACTTGTATATTAGAATATGCAATTAGAAATTAGAAATTACCAAGATTTGCTGCTCCCTCTTTTCCTACACTTGTACAAATGAAAAGTCCTGCACTGGGATTTGCTCAGCACTATTGGAAGTTTTACTGAAGGAGAAGTATGGGGATGCCAACATCTGGTAATGCTTGTCTACTACATGGCATTCCACACATAAGCTGCTTAGCAGCAACATAGCAGAGCTTTATAAGGTCTATATCATTTGGAAAGTTCTTTTCTGCATTAGTCAGTTTGTGTGTTTTGAGTGATGAGTCATAGGCAGCTTCATGATCTCTTTCATCAGCAAATACAGGTTCTTATCTGAGTAAAAAGTACAGGGAGTAAAATAAATCTCATACACTTGGGCACCTGGTAGGCCTGATGGAAATCTTTATTATTTTTATTTATGTGTAGTTATTGAAATGGTCTTTGTATATAAACAGTCACAGGTGGCCACATTTATTCCATTTTAAACACCTGGAAAGGTTGCTAGGAAAACTGCAGTTGAAACATGATTTATTTCTGGATTTCTTTTATATACCACCTGATGATTATATTAATAGAGCTTTTCCTTATAATGTTGAATTTCAGAATAATTAGGTCTCCTAATCCCAACAAAGGCAATCTTGAAAAATTGAATGTTGTTTTTTTTTATTTGTTCATTTACTCAAGATTATAATTCCTTCTTCTTCACCTATTGCTTCATTTCTCCCTTTAATGACTCCTTGCCTAAATTACTTATTCAATACTCACTATGCAGACAGAGCAATGCAAGGTGCTATGAAACATTTCTCTGATACCTCAAAGATATCAAACCCCTTCTACCAGTACCATGTTTGCAGATTTCCACCGCTACTCTCCTAGTCTAGCAAACTGCCAGATGCAAGTTTGTTTACTATAGAAAGATTGTGTTCATGATAGCCTGCTGTGCCATGAATTGATTTCCCGGATACTAAATTCATGTTTAGTTACTGAGTTCTTCATGTTTAAATACTGTTTAGGCTCATGCCCAAGGAAAGTTGTATGAAGGAAAGAGTACAATTGTTGTAGTCAGATAAATCTGAAGCAGAATTGCTAACTTTAATATGCTGAATGGCAGTAGATGTGGAATTAATTCTTCCTAAACCTAAATGGTAGAATTGTTTTGAGGATTATATCTGAAGTTTATTGAAATTTCCAGTACAGTGCTAAAATAAAACCAGTGGTATTAGTAATATCTGCTGGAGTCATTACTGGTATTAAATGTTAAAGGATTATCTAGGTGCTATTTTCCCTGGAATGATTCTTCCCACAGAAGGTGTCCTGTCCTCTGCCTGGGTGAACCGTGCTGTACTTGGCTTGTGTCCTCTCTCCCCATAGACTTAGAGTTGTGTAAGCTCACACTCCAATCTCCATCTTCCATTCATTCTGTAGATTCAATGTCATGTCTGCTTGGTTTTTAGATTTTGACTCTAGATTTAAGAAAGAGAAGACAGTGAGTTACTGCATATTGACAACTATTGAACATTTTTTTCATTTCAACTGTGTTTATGTTTTCTATCCAAATCATATTCCTCTGTGGTTCCAAAAATCTATCCTTCAGTTTGCTCTTTGCTCAGAAACAAAATTGAAAATGATTTGTGGCCCACTTCCCCCTTTGGAATGAAGAGGTGTCAAGGAGTTATTCACTTTCATAGTTTCTAGGATTTCTGAAAGCCACTAAAACTGGAAAAAAAATATGAACTACAAAGGAGATTGACCCTGAAAAGCATCCATAAGATAAACAAGAGAATTAAGTAAAAGGAAAACTAGTTATCAATTTAGGGTTTGGCATGATCTTTGTTCACAGGGGTCAACTATATTTTTTGGCAGCATTGTAAGTAAAATCCCTTTTTTGGGAAATAAAAATTATTTGGAGATAAAAAATAGAACAGTTTACCTAACAGTTGGCTCATCATCTACTCAGTACTGAAGTCTTTTTAGCAGATATCCGTGGTGACTGCTCTGGAAGCTGCACGATCCTTCCTGGCATGTCAGAGTACACTGCCTTTAGTGTGATAGTCTTGAAGTAATTTCCCCAGTACACAGTCTCACTTTTAAACAAAAGTCTACACAGTAAACAGACACTATAAGGAACAAGAAGCCAGTAGGTCCTTGCTTTGGATTTAAGTTTTGACTATTGCTTGAATAAGCAAGAATCCAGGAACAATGCTAGAAATCCAAAGATAAAAGAAAAAATTCGTAGGACCTGTTCTATGAACTTTACAAAGTAATAGGAATAGATAGACATTAAACATAAAATGTAATGTATTTTTTAAAGTCATATTAAACTGATATTTAAAACAAGATGGTACTAAGTAATTACAGAAGACTCTCCAAGTTAAGCTGAGAAGGTACTTACAGAATGCTTTAAATTTATGTGACATAATTTATAAATGCCTTAAATTTCCATAGGGAATTTATGGCAATACCCGAAAGATCTAGAAATTTAGTACTGGTGAGAATATGGGGATATGTTTGAGCAAATCTTGATAATTTTTGTGATGGAAAAATACAGCTTTTTCCAATCCAAAGATTCTGCCCTAGCACTTACAGGACAGAGCTACACAAGCATATAACACATAGATTCCAACTGTACTTTCAGATGTGGAATCTACACAACAGTACATTGACTTGGTCCACAAAGTTGTCCTTACCACTAGGTCATGTTAGCATTACTTTCCAAATGTAAACTTTGCTCAAACCCAGTTAGTTTATGGTCATTAAAAGACTAAGAAAGAAAAAGAAGACTCTCAAGATGCTACTAATGGTATTTTCAAATTTGAAACAATGACATTTGTTTATACTGAAGTTTAAGAAATTATATTAGAAAACATTACCTTTTAAAATAAAGTTTTCAAAGTTCATATAAAATATATTAAAGGGCTAAACATAAGCAAATCTTAAATAGAGAAATCTAAGGTAATATGTTTCACAAATTACTATTTTTAAAGACAGAGCTCTGTTTCAACTCTAAGGGAACATTGAAATACTAAAAGAACCCATGCCATGAACATTATCAAGGTGATTATAATATGTTAAATCTACAAATAACTTGGAGGAATTTCAGTTGTTTCTTCTGGTCCTTAATTTATCACCATAGTAGTTTCTTTGTTATCCTCATGTAAAAAATAGTGACTAATGTATTCTAGAGACAAAGGAGAACTTTAATATTAAAATCAAAATTTTCTGGGGAAATAGATAAAAAGATAAGATCAATTAATTATTCTGTTGAATAATTCTGTCATAGATCTTTTCTGTTCTTGAATAGTAGCTTCACACACTTCATTAGATGTTTTGATATGTCACTCAGTTGTTCTTTACTTCAGTATTTATCATTTTCTCCAAATGGGGGCAGGGGGCCAAAAAATAATCCTTAACTTCTTGTATTTGGTAGTTGAGGCTCTAAATAGAGATTTTTAAAGTCAAACATTGAGGGCTGATTGGTAGAGTGTAGCAAACATGAAATCAATTTTCATTTAGAATAAAATCATTTGTAATCTCTCTGAAAATATTAATATAATAAGTAAAATCTAAATTTACAATATGGTATTTTTTTTACAATAAAAAAATCTATTAGACTTAGTTTAGTGGCTTAGTTAAAATTTTCATTTAGGGATTTAAGTACATAGTTAAAACTAGGCAGCAGTGCGGTGCACAATTAGTAGAGAGAGCGTATGTTATATAAAAATTCTATTCAGCACAAGAGACTATTCCTCCCTTCCTGTTATTTCTTACTGAGGGGAAAAAAAACACACTCCAAACTTAATGGCTTACAGCAGTTTATCATTACCTTTCATGATGTTGGGAGTTGACAGTTTCAGCTAGGAATCCTTGCCTTAAATTCATTTTATGATTGCATCAGATGGTGTTGAGGCTGCAGTCACATAACAACCCAGCCAGGCTAGATTTCCAAGTCACCTTACTCTAATAGATATGGCTGCAGTTGATGCTGGATATCAACCAGGAATTCAGGTGAAGGTTTCCAAAGGAACACCTGGATATGGTTTCTTTGTGTGGCTTGGGTTTCGATAGCATAGCACCAGAATTTTAAGAGTGAACATTCCAAGAAGGGAAATACTGAGAAAGAGCATTCCACAGGGCTCTGGTAGGAACTGCAAGGCTACTTAGGATCTGTTCCAGAATATCCCTTCTCTACAGTATGTAGGTAATGGACATCATGAAGGGGAGCCAAAATTCAAGGGGAATTGAACTTTACCTCTTGTTGGAAGGAATAGCAATGGATGTACAGACGCCATTCTCTCACAATCACCAGTGATTTTTTAAGAACATGTTTTCAGTACTGATTCTGCCAAGTTCATTTTCTATTAGCTCAACAGGAGCACATGAATGGAAGACTCTACAACTCTTGGGATTATTCCATGTATTAACTCATTTTCTTATGGGAAATGTAAGTGCAATATATATTTTTTTCATTTTGTTATCATTAATCTACAATTACATGCAGAACATTATGTTTACTAGGCTCCCCCCTTCACCAAGTCCCCCCCCCACAATACCCATTACAGTCACTGTCCATTAGCGTAGTAAGATGCTGTAGAATCACTACTTGTCTTCTCTGTGTTGCACAGCCCTCCCAATGCCCCCCCCCACACACTATACATGCTAATCGTAATGCCCCCTTTCTTTTTCCCCGCCCTTATCCCTCCCTTCCCACCCATCCTCCCAAGTCCCTTTCCTTTTGGTAACTGTTAGTCCATTCTTGGGTTCTGTGATTCTGCTGCTGTTTTGTTCTTTCAGTTTTTCTTTGTTCTTATACTCCACATATGAGTGAAATCATTTGGTACTTGTCTTTCTCTGCTTGGCTTTTTTCACTGAGCATAATACCCTCTAGCTCCATCCATGTTGTTGCAAATGGTAGGATTTGTTTTCTTCTTATGGCTGAATAATATTCCATTGTGTATATGTACCACATCTTCTTTATCCATTCATCTACTGATGGACACTTAGGTTGCTTCCATTTCTTGGCTATTGTAAATAGTGCTGCGATAAACATAGGGTTGCATCTGTCTTTTTCAAACTGGGCTGCTGCATTCTTTAGGTAAATTCCTAGAAGTGGAATTCCTGGGTCAAATGGTAGTTCTATTTTGAGCTTTTTGAGGAACCTCCATGCTTTTTTTCCATAATGGTTGAACTAATTTGCATTCCCACCAGCAGTGTAGGAGAGTTCCCTTTTCTCTGCAACCTCACCAACATTTGTTGTTGTTTTGTCTTTTGGATGGTGGCGATCCTTACTGGTGTGAGGTGATATCTCATTGTGGATTTAATTTGTATTTCTCTGATGACTAGCGATGTGGAGCATCTTTTCATTTGTCTGTTGGCCATCTGAATTTCTTCTTTGGAGAACTGTCTGTTCACCTCCTTTGCCCATTTTTTATTTGGATTATTTGCTTTTTGTTTGTTGAGGTACGTGAACTCTTTATATATTTTGGATGTCAACCCTTTATCAGATGTGCAATATTTTTAATTGTCTTCATCATGTCAGGTTCTTCCATGTGGGAAAAGTAAAGTAACATATTTCTTCTGTTTTATTTCAGAATTCAAAGAGGAATTAAAATAAATTCCAAAGAAACAGACTTCTTAGGTAAGAAGAAATTATAATAATTGGAGCTTTAAAGATGTAGCAGACTATCTCAGGAATTGTTCTTTATTAATACTTGTAAGGATCTAAATAGCATCTGCATAACCATTTGTTAATGAGATAATAGAAGTTTGGTTTAGATGACTTTATAAATAAATTTCATCCATATATACACATGACTGCAGTAAAATGATGAACTGCAGAAATACCACATATACTATTTGCTTTCACTCAAGACCTGTTTTTATAATGTTAGGCATTTTAAAACCATTAAAAATGTTCCCCCAATTTTCTCTAATACATTTTAGGACATCAAATATTGTAGTGTTATCTCCAGGTAATTTCATATTTGCTCTTTACCTTAGTGAACAGCAGATAATCTTATTTGAAATTGATAAAAAAATCAGATATGTAACAGAAGAGTACCAATGATTATAATTAGAGCAATTATGTCTTATAGCTGGATGATTTTGCCTTGAAACTTTTTATTTTATTAAGGTATCATTGATATACAACCCTATGAAGGTTTCACATGAGCAACATTCTGGTTACAACATTCACCCATATTATCAAGTCACCCCCAACACATCCCATTGCAGTCACTGTCCATCAGAGCAGTAGGATGGTACAGAGTCACTACTTGTATTCTCTGTGCTGTACTGCCTTTCCTGTGACCCCCTACATTATGTGTCTAATCATAATGCCCCTTAATGCCCTTCTCCCTCCCTTCCCACCCCAACCCCTCCCCTTTCATAACCACTAGTCCATTCTTGGAATCTGTGAGTCTGTTACTGTTTTGTTCCTTCAGTTTTGCTTTGTTGTTATATTCCACAGATGAGTGAAATAATTTGTTACTTGTCTTTCTCCACCTGGCTTATTTCACTGAGCATAATACCCTATAGCCCCGTCCATGTAGTTGCAAATGTGAATTTGATAACTGGTATGGCAGAAACTGGGCCCTTAAAAATAGCATAAATTAATCATTTTCATTGATTCATTTTTTTTTTATTTTTCCAAATGAATAGTCGGTAATATCAAACTGTAGTCTGGTTAGTCATTAAGATCTAATATGTCAGTCAAAATGGTCCATAGGGGTGACATCAGAGAAAATAGAAGAGTAAGTAAGGACTCCCAGAAACCCTAATTTTAATAAAATAATGAGAATACTGGCAACAAAAAGTCAAAATCTATTTTTTTTCTGTAAATTAGCCAAAGGCATTCAGCAATCTTGTGAGTATTTATTCAAAGAAAACAGAAATTGAAAAGGTACACTTGAAAATATCTAACACAAACAATGGCAATAATAAAAAAGTGGATGACCCAAAAAAATAAGAAAAATAGAAAACAAATTGCAGAATAGCAGATGTAACTCCTATCACATCAGTAATTTTGCTTAATGTAAGTGGTTAAACATTCCACTCAAAACAGAGAGATTGATAGAATGCATTTAAAAAAAGTGATCCAGCTATGTGCTGTCCAAAAGAGACACATTTTAGATTTCAGATACACCGATTTGTTGAATTTAATGGAAAAGAATGGAAAGAAAACAGGTTGTTCTATTAGAATGGAAAGATATACAAATAGTAGTCAATAGAGCTAGATTACACATACTAATATCAGAGAAAACAAACTTTAGTACACAAATTTTGACTAGGAACAAAAATGGCATTTCATAATGATGTAAATGTTAATATATCAGGAATAAATAAAAAATTGTAAACATAAGTGCACCTAATAAATACATAAAGCAAAATAGCAGAATTGAAAAATAATCAAATAGTAGTAGTTGAAGAATTCATGCCCCACTTTCATAACGATTCAAAAAACTAGTGAGAAGATAGTAAAGAAATAGGGGACAATGCTGTATACCTATTGGACATTCAGCTATAGAACACTACATCCATAATAGGAAAATACACATTTTTTCTAAGGGCATATGTCGTATTTCCCAGATAGACCATGTACTATACTATAAAACAAATCTTGGTATTTTTAAAAGTATTTAAATCATACAAAGCATGTTCTCCAACTACAGTAGAATGAAATCAGTAAGCAATAGCAGAAAGAAATTTGGGAAATTAAGATTAGGGGTAAATAAAAATAAATCTACTACAAAATAACCAGTGCATCAGAGAAGAAATCACAGGAGAATTTAAATAATGTTGAGAGACAAACAAAAATGAAATACAACATACCAAAACTTGCAGTTTTTAATACTTTGCATTACCAGAAAAAGTCTATATTAAAAAAGGGAAAAAATACCAAATCAACAGCCAGAGTTTCTATCTGCTTTGAGGAACTAGAAGAGCAAATTAAAACCAAAGCAAGCAAAAGGAAGGAAATAATAAAGATAAGGACAGAAATAAAATAATTAGTAGGAAAACAATAGAGAAAAATAATGAAACCAGAAATTTGTTCTTTGAAAAGATCACAAATGACAAACTTTTAGCTAGACAGGCCAAGAGAAAAAACAGAGAAGTATCAAAATAACTAAAATGCAGGTTGAAAGAGAAGACATCACTACAGATCTTACAGAGATTTAAAAATAATTCTAAGGGAATACCATGAATTATTTTTTGCAAAAATTAGATAGCCTTGATGAAACAGACACATGCCTACTACAGAAACTACCAAAACTCACTCAAGAAGAAATTGAAAATATGAATAGACCTATAACACAGGAGATTGAGTAATTTAAAAAAAAATTTCAAGAAAACAGTATACCAGAACCAGATGGCTTCACTGTGAATTTTATAAATGTTGAGGAAAAATTACTACTAATCTTTCACAAACCTTTCCAAAAAGTAGAATAGGAGGAAACACTTCCAAACTAATTCTTTGAAGCAAGTATAACACTGATATAAAATTAGACAAAGACATCACAAGAAAAAAAATGGAAATAAAGCACATCCATTAACAAGATGAACACTTCATCAGTGTTTTGCTCCTATTGGAATCATACCTACTTCAGTCTACCATTTATTTTACCTAACTTATAAATATTTATTACTGGGTATTTCTTTATTCTTTTATGCTATTTTGGAGAACCTTTCTTGAATTTTAAATATAGAAGGTCAATAATACAAAGATGAGCTTAAAGAAATACAGCCTATTTAAATTCAGATACTATTGTTTCTCCTAGTGATTCCTTCTATTTTTCAATGTCTGTTCATCATAAAATCTCTCTCTGAATGTCTGCACATAATGACAACATTAATAGTAGCTTTAATTTACTCTATCCAGCTTAAAACCTGAAGAATCAAAAGTGGAATATAAAGGTATTTAGATGAGAAGTCATTATCATCACTTTTGAAGTGAGATAGACCTGAGTTTCATCCTGGATTTATTCCTTAATATTTGTGTGACTTTGGCTAATTATTTAATCCTCTTTCACCCTTTTTTATACCTGTAACATACATATAAGAGTATCTCCATCTTATGATTGCATTGAGCAGTAAAAGATTGAGAGGCACTTTCATATAATACCTGTCAAAAATGATGACAATAAGTAGTAGTTATTATATCAGCATAAATGCTTTATTCTACAGAAATACTTTGAGAAACACTTAGTCACCTTCTGGGATTGATGAAAATTCACATTCCGACTACTCCCTCCTGAACTTATAATTCATATATGGAAGGAGTAGAATAGAAATTTGTATTTTGAGCAACTATCTCTGATACTGTTTTTGTGTTTATAATAATCCAATTTTTATCGTTCCTTTAAAAACTAAAAAGATTATCCCTGTGGATTGCCATAAAGAAAGTGTTATGTCAAAATACTTTATTTTGCTGTTAAATAGAAAAAAGGCCCATGTCTTTTTGTAGTATATAATATATTTACTTAAATAATTTTTTTTATCAATGAATTCCTTTAAAATGATGGTTCACAAATCCTGAAGTACCCAGCTTTTACTTAGCAATACAATGTTCCAACATGATTCTTTGGGCATCTAAATTTTAAATAAACTGCCCATCAATATTTTTAACCCACCAATATTTACAATCAATATATATAGTTATGGCATTGCCTATGCAATATTTACAAAATGCTATCACAATCACCTCCTACAATCGTAGGATATCTATGAAACATTCTACTAAAATGTATTCTTCACAGATTAAAGAAGAGAATAAACAAATGTTCAAACCAAGAATAATCAATTTAAGAATTATTCTGTTGCCAAGAAATTGACTAACACAGAAACTTGCACTGATATTTTAAAGCCCTGAGACCAAAAATATGTTATTTGTTTGAAACAGCAATATATGATGGTTCTTTATAAGCAATTTCAAGGGGATTACTCCCAAAATGCAATTTAAAAATTATCCTGTTAAGATATTAATGAAAAGATTTTGATTTATTCTACTTATCTGGGTCAGAAAAATTAGTAAGATACTAGACTCAGGAGTTGCAGTATTTTATGATGGTCTTACATTTCAAAGTACTGTGTGCCAAATTAAATCTTGGAAGGAAGTTGATGTACCATTTGATTCTATAATTATTGACTTAGCAATGGGCAAGCTGCTTGCTATATGTAGTGATGACTGAAAGTTGATTGCCCAGCTGTTGCTGGCACATAAAGAGACTGTATAGCTGAGCAATAGTTTCAACCCCCATCTGATGTTCTCTATTCTCAACAAATATTATAGTGTGATGATTTTTATTGACATTAAAAAAAATGTTTAAAGGGAAAATCCTTAGATATATATAATCTACAGATACATATATTTAAGGGTTTATTTTTTCAAAATTAAATACTGCTAATTAAGAATAATAAAATAGAATGTACTGCTTCAAAATGAGAAGTACAAAGTTACTTAAGACTTATTTGAATATATATTTAAAGCATCAAATTATCAAAAGTGATTGACTTATATGTCTTGAAGCTAATAAGCAATCATGGTAAAATTAAATAAATATTACTTGAATATCAGAAAGGCTTCACCTCTGAGGCACACTGTGAAATAATTGATAATTCTAGGTTGTCTGCTAACTGCACTTCCTGAAGCTGGACAGCAGGTCTGTCGTAATGGAGGACCTGGAAGATACTTCTGCAAGCATAATACATTTCCTAAAGTAATTAGCAAATAAGCCCCAGTGTGTCAGATTTGCTAATGTCCTATTGGTAAAAGGATATCATATGTCTAATTGATCCAGTAAAATAGGATATGACCATAAAAAATGGATGGATTTGAAGTAATATTTTTGTGGTCTGTGTTTCTCGTGTAGTCATGAACTTGCAGTAGCACTGTAAATTAAGAATAAACAAACAGATATTTATACCTCTTCATACTGAAAATTAACTTTATTCTCTCCTAAACATCAATTTAAAATAAGTCTAGAAATAAGAAACCCAGGTGAAGAAAAGTGAAAGAGTAAAACATAAAGAACAAGGAAACAACTGGGTTTCTCATAACACTATTTTGGTGAAATAGGAGAATACTTGTATAAAATATTCTTGAATAAAAATATGCCTTACTGACATATTTTAGATGTTCAAGTATTTTGGATTAGAAAAAATAGTTTTTTTTCTCTTATGATGTTGATTAATGAACCTAAATGTTGAATATGACCTAAATTTTATTTTCCTGGTAAGTATTGACATTTTCAATTTGGCCTCTGTCTAATTTTCTCTTTCCAAACAAGAGAGCTTCTTAATTCTCGACAGAAGGCTCTGAAGAAAGAAGCAGTTTATAACCCCATCTGTTTATGTAACTTTTTCGAGAAATATATTCATGAGTTGGCAGAGACAGAGACCACACAGCCTGGCATAGCTGATCATCACATCTTAGCAAATGAAGAGAGCCCTAGGGCATTAAGAACTCTCAACCGTTGATAGTGGTTTTCCCACAGGTAGTTACATAAACTGACAGTTTGGCAAAGGTAGCACATTTTGCTTATCCTTCTACTGATTGACTCTGAAATTTCATTAAAAATGCAAAGTATTTTCACTTACTCACTGTTAGATTTAAAGTTCCAGGCTTTCATTTTACATATAAAAATTATAAGTAGTTTGGGTTGATGATAACATGTTTTTCATTACACTGCAAATCATAAAATTGTATACTTTGGTTTCTAGCTATGAAAATATTGTGGAATGGATGGATTTTGTTTCCTGAAAGCATCAGGCAATGAAAATGACTGTAATTTTGCTTGTAGAAATGCCCCATAACTAATATAAAAGGAATTCTAACATTCATCAGTGTTATAGGAAAGCTTTTCCAAATTGTCCACATCTCATAGTGTAGTGACTGCAAATATTTCTGAATGATTGTATATGTGATTCTCACTGAAAATGAAGCTATTGCATGACAAACAATGTAATGGATTTGATATTGAAACTGAGATTTGGGTCTTAACCAGTGTTAGGAAACATAGTTTTGGAGTTGGTGACATGTCTTCCTTCAATCATTTGATTCAGAAGCATTTTTAGACAGACCTAATATTCCTATGAATTGCCTCAGACATATGAACATATCCCCAGCACATTTATTCATCCTGACTTTATAATTTCAAACTTTTTTCAGTGGCTTTGGATGTAGAAACTAAAGACACACTGATCAAGTCATTTCCAGGAATGACTGGTCAGACTGGGTTACAGAATTGAGTGGACAGTATTACTGACAATAGTCACCTTGCTGTACATTATATCCTGGTGACTTATTTAATTTTAAACTGGAAATTTCTACCTCTTGACTCCTATCACTCATTTCATTTAACCCCCAAACCCCCTTCTCCCTGAACACAACCTAGTCTCTATATCTATGAGTTTTGTTTGTTCCTTAGTTTTGTTTTTTATATTCCACTTATAAGTGAAATCATATGGTATTGGTCTTTCTCTGTCTGCCTTATTTCAGTTAGCTTAATACCCTGATGGACCATCCATGTGCTACAAATGTCAAGATTTCCTTTTTTCTTCTGACTGAACAGTATTCCATTGTATACATATATATCACATATTCTTTATCCATTCATCCATAGATGGACACTTAGGTTGTTTCTGTATCTTGACTATTGTAATTAGTGCTGCAGAGAACATAGGGGTATATATATTTTTTTCAATTACCATTTTCATTATCTTCAAATACCCAGAAGTGAAATTGCTAAATCATATGGAAGTTCTATTTTTTAGTTTTCTGCTAAATCTTCATATTGTTTCTACTGTGGCTGCACCAGTTTACATTCCCTTCAGTAGTGCATGAGGATTCCCTTTTCTGCACTTTTGTACCAACTCTTATTTCTTGTCTTTTGATAATGACCATTCTAACACGTGTGAGCTGACATCTCATTGTGGGTTTGTTTTGCATCTCTCTGATGATTAGTGATATTGAATATCTTTCCATGTGTCTATTGGCCATCTGTACGTCTTCTTTGGAAAAATGTCTATTCAGGTCCTCTTGTTTACTTGGATTTCTTAATCAGATTATTTGGGATTTTGGGGTGCTGAGTGGTAAGAGTTATTTATATATTTTGGATATTAATTCCTTCTTGGATACATGATTTGCAAATATTTTCACCCATTCAGTAGGTAGCCTTTTCATTTCGTTGATGGTGGTCTTTGCTGTGCTGAAGCTTTTTGGATTGATGTAGTCCCCCTGCTTTGTTTTTGTTTTGTTGCCTTTGCTTTTGGAGTCAGATCCAAAAAAATCATCACAGAAACCAGTGTCATTAAGCTTACCCCCTGTGTGTTCTTCCAGAAGTTTCCTAGTTTCAGTTCTTACATTCAGGTCTTGAATCCATTTTTAGTTACTTGTATATGCATAAGAAACTGATCTAGATTTACTCTCTTGAATATGGCTGTCCAGTTTTCCCAACACCATTTATTGAAGAGATTGTCCTTTCTCCATTGTATATTCTTGGCTCCTTTGTATAAATTAATTGACTATATATGCATGGGTTTATTTTTAGACTCTCTGTTGTTTTCCATTGATCTATGTCTATGTTTTTAAGTCAAAACCATACTGTTTTGATTATTATAGCTCTGTAATCAGTTTGAAATCAGGATGCATGATGCCTCAGACTTCTTTCTTCTCTCACAAGATTGCTTTGGCTATTTTGGATCTCTCATGGTTCCATACAAATTTTAGAATTGTGTATTCTATGTCTGTGAAAAATGCCATGAGAATTTTGATAGGAAGTGAACTGACTCTATAGATTGCTTTGGGTAGTGTGGCCACTTAACAATATTATTCCAATTAATGAGTGTGGAATATACATTTATTTGTGTCTTCTTCAGTTTCTTTCATCAATGTTGTATAGTTTTCAGTGTAGAGGTATTTCAGTAACTTAGTTAAATTTATTCCTATGTATTTTATTCTTTTTGATGCAAATTGTAAATGCGATTGTTTTCTCACTTTCTCCTGATAATTTGTTATAGTGTATAGAAACATTAACAATTTTTGTACATTGATTTTTGTATCCTGAAACTTCATTGAATTTGTTTATTCTAATGGATTTTTGGTGGAATCTTTAGGGGTTTCTATATATAATCTTATCATCCACAAATAGTGACAGTTTTTCTTTTCCAATTTGGATGCCTTTAAGTTATTTTTCTTGCCTTATTGTTCTTGCTAGGACTTCCAATAATATGTTGAATAAAATTGGCAACAGTGAGAATCTTTATCTTGTTCCTCATGTTAGAGAAAAAGCTTCCAGATTTTCACCATTGGGTATGGTGTTAGTTGTAGCCTTGCCATATATGGCCTTTATTATGTTGAGGTATGTTCTCTCCATACCCATTTTTCAAAAGAACTTCTATAAATGGATGTTGAATTTTGTTAAATGCTTTTTATTCTGTTGAGATGGTCATATGATGTTTATCCTTCATTTTGTTTATGTGGTGTATCATGTTGACTAAGTTGAACCATCCTTGAATTCATGAAAAAAATTCCACTTGATCATAGTGTGTGATCTTGTAATGTATTGTTCAATTTGGTTTGCTGATTTGTTGAATATTTTGTTGAGGATTTTGCATCTATGTTTAAGAGGGGTATGGGTCTGTAATTTTCTTTCCTTGTAGTAGCCTTCTCTGGTCTTGGTATCAGAATAATGCTGGCCTTGTAAATTGAGTTTAGAAGTTTTCTTCTCTTAAATGTTTTGGAATCATTTGAGAAAGATAGGTATTAAATCTTATTTGAATTCTTGGTAGAACTTAGCAGTAAAGCTATCTGGTACTGGAATTTTATTTTTTGGGAGGTTTTTGTTTATTGATTCAATCTCCTTACTAGGAATTAATTTGCTTAGATTTTCTGTTTTTTCATGCTTCAGTATTGGAAAAGTAGATATTTCTAGGAACTTATCCCATTCTTCAGGTTGTCTAATTTGTTGGTGTGTAATTGTTCACTGTAGTCTCTTATTATCATTTGTATTTCTGTGACATCAGTTTTAACTTCTCTTTCATTTCTTGTTTTATTTATGTAAGCCTTCTTTATTTTTTTCTTAGTCCAGCTAAAGCTTTGTCAATTGTGTCTATCTTTTCAAAGAGCCAGTGCTAGTGTCACTGATATTTTCTACTGTAATTTTAATCTGTAGTTCATTTTTCTTTTAACTCTGATCTTTATTACTTTCTTCCTTCTACTAACTTTGGGCTTCATTCTTCTGCTGGCTCCTTTAGGTGTAAATTTATATTGTTTATTTTAGATTTTTCTTATTTCTTGGGGTAGACCTATATCACTATGAACTTTCCTCTTATAAACGTGTTTTTTTTTCCCATACATTTTGGTACATTTTATTTCTTTTTTCATTTGTCTCAAGGTATTTTTTGACATTACCTTTGATTTATTTGTTAATCATTGGTTGTTCGGTATCATGTTGTTTAATCTCTACATATTTGTGATATTTCCAATTTCCTTTTGTAGTTGATTTCTAATTTCATATTGTTGTATTGTAAAAGATGCTTGATATGGTATCAGTCTTTTAAGTTTATTGAGACTTGTTTTGTAGCCTAACGTATGGTCATTAGTATATAATATATAATTGCCAAACATGTTTTAAGAACTCTAGAGAAGAATAGCTAGTACACACATACATACTCAGTAAATATGTTTATACACATATACATAGAATATTGATTAGGTTTTCTGTGTGTAGATGTTAATATATATAATTTAACTAGCATAAAGGAAACAGAAGGGTTTCTTTAAGTACAAAAATGTTGATTTTAAATAGTCTTAAAATTAAATATGGATTTTAAATACTAGTAAACTACTAAAAATTATACACAAACATAGTCAAGATTACAAATGATAAATTAAGCTGGAACATAAAAACATTCAAATATCCCAAAATGAAAGAGGAAAAGGGAAAAAGGGAAAACAACAGAAAGGAACAAACAGAAAACAACAAAAAATAGTATTCCAAAGCAGTCATAATTACATTAGTGTAAATGATCTAAAAACGTCAATTAAAGGATATTGTCAAAATATTAAGAAAATGTGACCCAGCTATGTGCTGTCTACAGGGTACTCATTTAAAAAACAATCAAATGGTAGGTGAAGACCAAAAGAATGGAAAAAGTTTTGTCATGCAAAAGCTAATCACAGAAAGCCTGAGTGTCTGTATTAATATCAGAAATAGACCTCAAAGCAAAAAAAATTACCAGGGATGGAACAGGATATCCCATATTAATTAAAAGGTAAGTTCACAAAGGAGAAATAACAATCTTAAATTTTTGTAAACCTAAAAAAATTATTTAAAAATATACAAAACTGAAAGAACTAAAAGGAGAAATATGTGAATCCACAATTACAGTCAAAATCTTCAACATTTTCAACTCACTCATAAAACTAACAGATGGAAAATAAAAAAAGGATATAGAGGAATAGAAAAAACACATCAAACAAGTGGATCTAATTGGCACTTATAAAACACTCCACCACCAACAGCAGGATACATATTCTTTTCAAGTATACATAGAACATTTATCATAGACCATGAAATGAACTTTAGAAACATTTAGAAGATTTCAAATAATACAACCTGTGTTTGTTCCTTTACCATAATGGAATTAAGGTAGGAAACTACTGAATGGAACAGGAAGTTCAAGGAATACTTCAAAATACACAAAGCAAAAACAAATAACTAAAAGGAGTGATATATACATCCACAATAGTTGGATTCTTCAGCACTTCTTTTAACTAGTAAGCAGAAATAGTAGGGGAAAATCAAGCATTTTTACACAGAAAATCCGTCTATTCTTGCCTATACCTGCCACCTTTCTCACAATGTTGCATCATTTTTTAAAACTACAGTTTTACTGGATCATTCCCATCATTATTCAGTATGTCACATTATCCCCATCTCAATTTAAAAAAGTATTTTCTTCACATCACTCCAGAAACCCCTGTACTTTTTTTTCCTTTTATAGCAAAAACCTGGAAGAAGTTATCTGTGTTCCATGTCTTGTGCTCTAATTGCATATTGAACAACTTTAATCAGGCTTATATCCCCACAATGCCATAAAAATTGCAGTTCCCGAGGTTAACTTAGGCCTCCACATGGCCTAATCCAATAGTCATTCCTCCTCCTCATCGTCCTGTGCTGTTGGCCTATGTGACCGTGTTGATCATTCCTCCTTGGAGTATTTCCTAACTTCCCATCCCCCCAACCTCAGTAGCTACTGCCGCTGCTTTATCCCCTTTTCTGGATCCACCTCAGATAACTGACCTGTGAACAAGAAAAGATTCCACCCCCTAATATCTGCTTTTTCTAAATTTAGTCAATTTTTGACATCTTCTAATTGCTCAGGCCAAAACAAACAAAAAATGACTCTGTTTGATGCCTTTATCTCATTTTTCACATGAAATGCATTAGCAAATCCAGTTCGAAATACATTCTGAGTCAGATAACTTTTGAATAACTCCACAGTTTAGCACCATCACTTTCACTTAGATTTTTTGCATGAGCCTCCTAAGAGTCTCCTTCCTTTTACCCTTGTTCTCATATCCCACCATATAATTTTCCACATTATCCTGAGAGTGATCTTTCCAAAACTGAAGCTAGGTAATATCAGGTCTCTGTTGTTTTACTCACACAATAAGAGCCAAAGAACTTTCATGCCTCCTCACAATCTATCTTCAGTTTCTTCTCCTAGCTCACTCACCAGTGCCATGCCAGCCACATTGGTCATGCTCTTTTTTCAGTGCATCAGAAACATTCCTGCCTCAGGTTTTTTGAAACTGCTCATCTTTCATCCTTCTGTGCTGTCCCTCAGTTACTGGTCTGGCTTTCACTTGAAACCCTATTGAAAATACTGTATCTCTCATCACTTTGTGACCCTTAGCCTTTATTCCCCCTCATTCTCAGTACTTTCTCCTGTTGCCATATTATATAGTTGGTGTATTATTTTCTCTTTTACTCCTGTAGAGACTGAGCATCATAAAATTAGAGTTTTTTTCCCCATTTTTTCTGTTTTTAAGTTTTTAATTGAAATATAACCAACATATATTAGTTTAAGATATACAACATAGTGATTCAATATTTAGTGTATATTATGAAATGATCACCACAATAAATCCATCATTATAAATGCACAATTTTTTCCTTGTGATGAAAACCTTTTTGATCTACTCTCATCCACTTTTAAATATACAATACAGTATTGTTAATAATAGTCACCAAGCAGCATATATTACCATGACCTACTTATTTTATAACTGGAAGTTTAAATCTTTTGACCACCCTCCCCTTTGTTTATTTTTTTCTTCTCTGCAGTGTTCCCATCATTAAAAATAAATACTGGCACATAACAGGTGTTCAATAAATGTTCAACAAATGAATAATGAACTGTAAAGGTGGACACTATACCTGAAACTTAGAGAATGAAGATGGGGAGGTGTAGTGGGTGACATGTGAAAGGTAAATGAGAGTAGTGAGAAGTCATCATGACTTAAAGAAGAGAAGTAACATTAACTGATTCACCTGATATGGGAAAAACAGATTTTGATGAAACAGGATTACAGAAAAGTTAAAAGCCTAGTGAATAGTCTAGTTAGGAGAGAATTTTGGTCTCTATAAATATCAGTAATAGGTTCTGACATTTGCAACATGGTGGGTGGTGGTGCAATGCACCAAAAACTGAGATATTCTCAGACATCCAAGAAGGCAGTTCATCTAGAGATTGGTGCTGGAGATATCTATTTAGGAGACTACAGCAGGTATGTAGAACAAAGGATCAGATGAGATTATTTAGATAAGAAGTTTAGGTGAGTGCATGTGTAACTCCAACAAATACATTTAGAAATCTGAACAGGGCCCAGAAAACAACAACAAAAATTAAAAGTAGCCATTACTGTAAAAGGTATAAGCCAATGGTATAATGATATAAGCTAAGAGAGAGTGACAAGCCAATAGAAACTAATAGTAGTATGAAGTATTTCAAGATGGAAGAACTAGTTAAAGGTACCAAAGGTTCCAGAGAGTTTGTAGATTAAGGAAATAGAGGTGGCTTTTAGATAAGCAATGAGGCATTTCATGAGATCTGTAGAATCATTAATTCAATAATAGCAACAAAGAGATGATGTGAAACAGTGGATTACATTTTGGAATGTCACTAAATTTTATTAAAGAAAACAAAGTAACCAGAACTATTATTCTAGTTGTTTACACTACGCAGACATTAAGTAATCGATTGCAATTAAATCATTTTATAATTATAATTTTCAGAGATGTTATTATGTACAATCATTTGACCTGGCAATCTTCATTCAAGGAATTGATTCTACAGACACATTCTTACATACAAAAAATAATACATGCCAGGTTATTTATTGCACATCATTAATTGCACCATTTGTAATAGCAAAATAGTGCTGAAGCAAGATGCTCATGTAGGAAAGTGGGTAAACAGGATACGTCATTAAAGCTTCCATGTAACTGAAATATGAATGAGAAATGTGTTCATGCAGTTATGAATTTATACCTAAGATATACAGACATAAGATATGAAATACATGTAAATATATACAGCAAAGTACTGAATAGTAATAATATAACACCATTAGTTTAGAAAAAGTACATATGTTGACTTAAATATGCATAAAATATTTTTAGCATTTTCTTCAAAACACTATGTTCTTTATCTGTATCTAGATACAGGTCTAAGTATTTGGGACACAGGATGAAAAATAAAATTTTACAGTGTACCATTTTGTACATTTTAAGTTTGGAAATAAGTATATTACTGTACAGAATAAACATTTAAAAATTATACCTTAAGGGGCACAAAATTTCAATTATAAAATGAATTATTCACATGGATGAATATACAGCATAGGACTTATGGTCAACATTGTAATATCTTTTTGTGTTGACTAAAAAGAAAAATAAAATTTTGAGAAAAGGATGCAGAGTACCTGGTATTCCTTTGTTTTTGTTGTTTATTTTATTTTTTCTGTTTTATGTAAAATACTGGAGACAATACATGGCAGTACAGCCTGTTTGGGGGTAGGAAGTGAACCCCCTGTCATGAATCCCTCTAATTACATCCTCTTCCCCTACCTCATCATTACAGATTATTTATAGTGACTCTTTGGTCATTGATATTAATGCAAGTGTAACATACCCTTAGGTAAAAAACACCTGTAATAGATAGTCTGAGAAACATCTTTAGAATAAAATAAAAATCACTTCCTGAAATCAGTATTAGTAATTGTTTCATAAATTATGTATTATAGAGATCATTACTTAATACTGAACTCTACCCATGGCCAAAATAATAGAATTTATTTCTCTTGTGAATAATTTATTTCCTAGTATCATTCAGTTTCTTGTTATTAAACACATAGATAAATAAAGTCATAAGAATTCACAAACCTGGTACAGAACAAACCTGGTAGCCATACACATTTAGAAAATTTTAAAAGTCATATGCAGGATTCAGAAAACCATGTCTGATATAAAGCACATTGTTTTCTAAACAAGTATCAGATTTTCTATTTGATATATGGGAATTCAATCTTTCATCAGTTTTTTTCACAGTGGTTGGGAGAAACATAAGATTAAGTTCTGAGCTCTTGGCTGTGGAGGTGGTGAATTAGGACAAGGAGCCACACTAAAAATACCAACCAAACCTTTATTCATTTACCACAACAGTGTAAGCAAAAGGCCAAAGAGAGGCAGGAACATTCTGTTTGTCCCCATGGACAATGTTCACTTTTCCCGATGGACTAGTATTGGGGGGAATGTCAGACAACATGTAGTGCAGGTGGAAGTAATCATCTCACTGATGAGAAGCCTTGAGTAAAAGGAACATACCATTTTATGGATCCAAGAGATACGGGGAGGGAAAGGGGCAGATCTAGGAGGGGAAAAGTGCTGAGTCAGTGTGGAGAAGTATCTTAGTCAAGCCTCCCTACCAAAAGGTCTAGATCTAGCTCCTGGAAAGTGTTTCAGCCTGAACTTCCATCCCCTCCACCAGGAGGACTCTGAATGGAGGTGCCTGGGCTAGAAATGGAGATGTGCTTGTGAACTGGTGTAGCCAGGAGGGAAGGACTTGGGGGAAGGGCATGGGGCAGGGTCCTTGTCTGCTCTTCTCTCTAGAAAACCATTATGTACTGTATGTACATGAAATCTGGTGTGGGGAGGGTGCTTTCCCCCTTGAAATCCAGCAAACCCTTGTGATTGCCTATGGTTGGCATTGAAAGATCATACATATGATTTGGGCCTGGAGCTGGACTTTTCAATGTTATATAAATGCATTTCTAAAACTATAATTTAAGTCATACATATTATTAGTGCAATTAAGCATGAATATACAATCAGTATCTCCTCATACAAAGAAAATAATTCTATCAAATATTTAAGAAAAAGTTCATGTTATTTTACCCTTTTTTCTAACCTCCTCTTATAGGTGACTACTGGAAAGATATTAAAATTAACCAGAAAAGAAATTGTTAATATGATATTATAAAATAGTTTGAGAAATAATAATAATTATCTGAATAAAATGCAGAGAAAACATTTTTTAGTGGGAACAATGGGTATTGCTAGGTGAAAATATGATTTGGCATCCAGATATACCTGTGAAATTTAAACTGACTCCATGAGCCAGTTGTATATAATGATATTGCATGAGTATATTGAAATTTTAAATATTTCTAAAAGACTGGTTTTCATTTAGTCTTCACTGAATTATGGATGTCTGAGTCTAATTGGAAAAAGTCTTTGGCCTCCTCAAATGGCAGCAGATGTGCTGTTTGCATAAGTAGGTTGCTATATGCGGGCTTATATTTTTGAATTCCTCTAGATTTATGATACCAAATAATATTTTATGTGGATGGAAGAAAATATGATGATGTAATGGATGACGGTGTGAAAAGGAGTTAATTTAGTTCCCTTTAAAAATAACAAATACTTTTATAGTTACTCTGGTATAATTTTGAATATACGAATTGATTGCTTCATTCATGGATGTGTAAGTCTTATGTAGAAAAATTCAAAGGTAAATAAGTGGCTTTAATGTTTAGAAATACTTAGCTTTACTTCTAATTTTATTCACTTTAATATGTCTGAACTCTTTAGTGACTTAGTTTTTACTGATGGAATGAATATTATTTGCCAACCCTATAATAATATATTAATTTAAATAATTTAATTTAAAGTAAGCATAATGGTTACACTTAATAATCTTTTAGAATGTGTAATAGTTGTCATGTGTTTTTTGATATGAAAATGCTTTCAGAGGAAGTAAATTTGAAAAACAAGTTCCTTATTTAAAATATGATACTGACCCATTTATCTTATGAATGTTTATCTCACTCAATTCTGATATCTCAATTAGATATGTGGAGCATAATGAAATGAGCTTTAGTGAAATGAGGTTATGGATGAGTGGCAGATTTTGTGTGTCACAGGGAGGGATGTTGGACTTTATCTGGTGGGTCAATGATTATATTGATTTAGAAAAGAATTTAGAAAAGAATTTAGAATTAGACTTTTCTTAAGATACTTCTGAAAGTCAAGTGGATAACGAATTTGATGGGTTAAGTTTGGGGGAAGGAAGATGAAATGAGGTGGTTATCGCCATTTTTAGCAGAAAGATCTAGAATTTTAAAGAAAAAATAGGAAAGCATAAGAAATATTTATAAATTATCTTAAAATGTTTTTTAAAACATATCTCTTTAGTACACTTGAAAATCTCACATTCTTTCATTTCCTTTGCTCAGACGTTAGAGGCCTCAATGCAGCTGTAAACTTAATGTCAAATTTCATTTACACCTGTGTATAAACTATAATAACACACTTGCATACTTATAATATCCAGTGGACATTTGTATTTTATTTTTGGCAAAAAAATTTATTGAAATATAGTTTACACAGATAAAACTTCAGAAGCCATAACTGTTTATGTCAATTAATTTTTATAGACTAAATACTCTTATATAGTATCACATAAATACAAAGGCAGAACATAAGCATCATGTTAGAGGACCTGTTTTTCCCTTTTCTGGCCTCTGTTTCCTCCTGGTGTATCTTCAATCATGTCACTTAACTTATTTACTTTTTGAAAAGTGGAATCATATAATCTATATTGTTTTATGACTGCTTGCTCATAATGTAAGTTTTTGAAACCTATCCACTTTGCTGTGTATGCATATAATTTCCTCATTTTAATTGCTGTATATTATTAAATTCTATGAATATGCCTCACCTACATTTATCTAAATAATGTCAATGGACATTTGATTTTATTTGTGCATTTTTTGGCCATTAGAGTAATGCTACTCTTAATATCTTCATGTGTTTTAGTGCACATATATATGTGTGCTCACCTTGAAGTGGGAATAAAGTATGATGGGATTTAGAGATGTTCATTTTGGGTAATTATTGCTACACAGTTTTCTAAAGGATATATGTCAGTGTACCCCTCTATCAGCTGTATATGAGAATTCAGTTTTCACCATATTGTCATCAACACTTAGTATTGTCTATATTTTCCATTTTATTTACCACAATGCACTGTAGTGACACTGAATTGAGGTTCTAATTTGTATTTCCATGATCTTTAATGAGTTTGAACTTGGCTCCATGGTTTACTTGCTATTTGGGGACACTTCAGGAAGTCTGCTCAGTTCTTACTTATTTTCCTTTGAATTTTCTTTTTCTTATTCACTTGTGTGTGTATATGTAAATATACATATGCCTTTTTTGAGCTATATGTATCTACAATATTGTCTCTCACTTTGTGACTTGTCTTTTCATTCTCTTACAGTTGCCTTGTGAATAACAAAATTATATTATCCTATTTATCAATATATTGTCCTATATGATTGTCACTTTTTGTGTCCCCTTTAAAATGTCTGCTCTTCCAACAAGTTCATGGAAACATTTTCTTATAATTTTTTTAGTAATTTATTAATTTTCATATTTTGATGTACACTTCATCAATAATTAATATTTATGTATATGTCAGGTAGAATACTATTTAATTTTTCTGTATGCATAATTAAGTTGGCCCAACAGAGAAGATTGAAGAGACAGACTATCTTTTCCTCACCACACTGGATCCTTATCAGATAACTATATATGTAGTATGGTTTTGAGACTACTCTTTTCCAGTCTGCTATTCTAGCACCTGTACCACTGTCTCTTGATTTCTGTTTTTTTAAATTAGCTCTTCATACTGATTGTTGAAATCATGCATCGTTATACTCCTTCAGGAGTGTTTTTACTATTGGCCTTCTGCATGTTCATATAAATTTTCACAGCTATTTAATTAATAGAATGGGGTAGGGTAGGGGACGTGGTGGGGATTGGTTGGTATTTGGACAGGGAAGGCACTGACAGTATTCACATCTTTAAAATAAGACATCTTTCAAACCAACAATATGTTATATCCCTGCACTTAGTTTTTCTATTAACTTTTCTCAGAAATTTTTTGTAGTATCAGTATCTCCTCATCTCCTCATACATAAGTTCTGTACCTTAGCCTTAGTTTTATCCTGGGTATTTGTTGGAATATAGTCTAATTTAATGTTACGTAAGAATATTGATTCAACCTGTCTCAAACTAATACAGTTTTTATTATACTGTTGGATAAAGTATTATCTTACCCTCCCAGAGAAGTGATTTGTAAAATAGTACATCAATAAGCTGATTGGAAAGAGGTACTATAGCTCTCCTTTATTTTATCCTTAAAAGTCATCTAATATTTCTGATTTCAATGTTATTTTTTGACACACAAAGCTTATATTACTTTATTGAGTTTTCCACTCTTTTTTTTCCCTCTTTCCAGTAGCAACTGAAGTAAAGTTGAGTTTGGAAAACTTTTATTAAATAAAGTTGGTCAACATGGATCAAAAATATTGATATAAAAGTTTTCAAATTCATTGTTATTAGTTAACATGTCAAAACAATAGCATGTTAATTCATCCTTAGTAGAGATCACAGAAATACACAGACACATAACTTATGTTTCTTCAATTTTATTATTTTATGGAAACATTTGTTTTTATTTGAGATTACACATGTATATGCATTTATATGTAAATTAGTACATGAAATTAAACTTATTTCTAAATTTCTTTAATTACAAAGTTCTATACAAAGGATTGGGACTCAGTGCTAAGAAAAGTTTCATTTTACCTCCATATTTATTATGAGCTTAATTGTGTTCCCCCAGAATTCATTTGTTGAAATCCTTATCTCCAGTCTCTCAGAATATGACTGCATTTAGGATGGGGCCTTTAGTGGGGTAATTAAGGTAAAATGTCATTTTGGATGGGTTTTAATCTGGTATGACTGTTGTCCTTATAAAAAGAGGAGTTTCAGGACACAGCATGCACAGAAGGAAGACCATGTGAAGACAGAGGGAGAGAATGGTCATCTGCTGGTGTAGGAGAGTCCTAAGAAGAAGCCAACGCTTCCAACAATTTAACCGTAGACTTCTAGCCTCCAGACCTGTGAGAAAATAAATGTCTGTTGTTTCAGCCACCTATGTGTGCAACTTTGTTATGGCAGCTCTAGCAAACTAATACAAGCAAAATATGTTCAATCTTAAAAAGATTATTTGTTTTTACTCTAACTGGCAAGTGCAGTGCTGTGTTTTACATTTCTACACTGAATAATTGAGTAAAATTTAAAATATATTTCATGCACACTCTTCTCTTAGAATCTAGCCAAGTGTGTTATGCTTTAGATAAGCTGACTACATTTCTACCTATTTCCACAAGTATATATCGTCATCTATCTCTCTGTGTCTTACTTCTTTCTCTTTGTGGGAAAATCTAAAGGCAAGTTTTCATAATTTTATTTCTTTGTAATGCATTTTGAGCAATGTATTTACCCTAAGTTTCTGGGTTTTCTTTTTTCTTTTTTTTTTTATCATTGTTTTATTAACTTATGGATAGGAAGAGTAACACTCACTCTTGGTTGGTACATATAAAAGCTCTCTACAGTCAAAAATTAATACATAAAGGTAGCTAGCTTTCAACTGAATAAGTTGGGAAAAAATCATTCTGAATTTATTAACAGAGCCAAATATTCACCATTGAAGATATGTTTGACCTTGAGTATATGTGTATGTAGCTACATTCAAAATTCCATATCTTTTTAAAAAGAGGATTGATTTACATTTTGTGTGCTTTTTATGTGGTTTGTATTTTAGTACCATGTTTCTCTGTTTCTATGCCAATGGTACTTATTGCTGACAGAACTTGAGAGTTGCCTGAAAACCTCGTTGTTCTTTAGAATACTTGGTCTTCAAGGTAAATAAATTCTCAAGGCACTGAGGCATCATTCTCAAGGATTGTGATTTAATAGGACTCTAGAGGGGCCCAGATATCTTTCTTTAGTAAACTTGTCAGGCAGTTTTGAAGCACAGGCTAAGAATTACCATTCAAAGCACTTATTTCATCTTACTATATCTCTGTTCTTTGTCATCATATAAAACATATTCTTGCTGATAGTCACTGAACATTTTCTTTTGATATTTAATTTAAAAATTTAGTTTTAATTGACATATAACATTCTGTAAGTTTAAGGTATGTAACATGTTGATTTGATATATTTACATATTAACATGATTATTACCATTTCACTAGCTAACACCTCTATGATGTCACATAATTATTTCATTTTTTTTCCTATGGAAAAGCACTTTTATTAATTTATAGTGTACACTATATATGTAGTGTAAGTTTATTAACATTTTTATGGTGAGAACATTTAAGGTTGGTCTCTTAGCAACTTTGAAATATATACTACAGTATTGTTGACTATAATCACCATGCTGTATGTCAATCCTCAGAACTTATTTATCTAATGGAAAATTTGTACCTTTTGACCCAACATCTCCCCATTTCCTCCACCCCCAGCCCCCAGACATCATTCGACTCTTAGTTCTATGTGTTTAAGTTTTTTAAGTTTCACATAGAAATGAGATGTAAAGTATCTGTGTTTCTCAGTCTAATTTACATCACTTAACATAATGTCCTTGAAGTCCAGCCCTGCTGTCACAAATGGCAGCACTTTCTTCTTACTTTCTTTATAAGCTCTTAGGAATAAATGGCTTGGATGTTTTATGATAAAGCTGTGAAAATGATCTGAAAGCATTACAAAAAATATTTCAGATTATTGTGCTTTAAGTTTTATAATATCAAGTTTATTGCTTTGGAAACTAGATTTTTTTTAAAGTTTCAGTTAAATCAACAATTACTTTGGGTAGGATTTATTCTGAATAATTTTGAAGGCTTTGTGTGTTCTGGGAATCAAAATATTTAGAAATGTTCTTTCTAATACTTAATCCTTCATAACAAAGTAAGTGGTGAAGTGGGAAATTATATAGGAGATTATGGATATGGCAGATAGAGTTTCATTACATGCAGTAATGAGCCACATATTTATATAAGTAGTGGTGAATTCAGCCTCTCCAGAAATTGGCTGGCTAACTATCTGTAAGGGAACAATTTTTCCCAAATATAGTCCCAAAATAAGGGTTAATAATAACTTTCTGATAGTTGAGAAAATGTAATATAAGTAACAGGAAATATGATGAGAGAGCCAAAATAATTTCACTGTATGCATGTATTTATTTTTTGTAGCTAGCATTTGCTATTAAAATTCATGGTCCATAGATATTCAAATTAATTAAAATTAAAGCAAGCCATTCACAATTTATGATTTGACATTATATCATAAATATTATTAAGATTCTATATATGTCTTATACTTTATATTTGAAAAGGATTTTAACATTTTAAATTGACATTACAAAAATTTAAAGGGTACTTAACTATTTTGCATTTGAAATTATTTGACTCAGAGTCTAGCCTACAAATTTTTCTACACACAAAATTTTTATTAATACTACATGTCTCCTTTTTAGAGATTCAAACACATATTCCTTTTACATTTTTTATTTTTTACACATATACTTTGGAGCATATTTTCCAGACTCATTTTCCCCTGAGTGGTTAAAAATGGGATAATTTACAACTGACATATTTTTACATCTTGTCACTCACACACTTAAAATGTTCCAGAAAACAGTCTCACCATTGACATATGCCAGTCACTCAGATGTGAAGTGATTTTGTTGGTGTGTTTTGCCAGACTTGTAAACAGCCTTCATCTAGCTATCTCAAAGATGCTTCTATTATAGCTGATATGTAATTGGCACGAAGTATTTTCTTCTCTTTAAAATCATAATTGTAATAACTTCTAATAAGCATACAAAGTACAAATATTCTGGATTGATGAACACAGTATATTTTATGAAGTCCAGCTAGTTCCAATTGATTGAAGCAATTGTCAAAAGGGAAATCTGATGTCAGAGGATATTTATATTAGCCTGTTTGCCTGTTTAAAACAGATTTAGGCTTTAAGCTATTGCAAAGAATATCACAGTGTTTTACCTATAAAAATGTATATTTTTAAATTTATATTTTTGTAATATAATTAACTTTTGTGATTTAAAAACACAATATGAAAGACTAGTTTATTTTTTCATGGATCTATAGAAGAGATGTATGATAGATAATTATGCAAACACTGTTATTTGAGATTGATTATGTTAACCCCTTATTATTCTTACATCTATATATGGTTTCTCATTATAGTGACCCATTCAGTCATTTCTGAGCATTCAGTGAGATTCTTCACTGATCTGCTGTAACTCTGAAAATTCATCATCTAAGAACATCAGTCAATAAATAGAGCAAATTTTTGGCTCACTTGCCCTTTAGGTAAGCATTAGTCAAATGATAATGTACATCTTCAATATTATAAAATATATGAGCAGGTTATATTACTATTTCATAGTCTAATTCTATATTCAGACATACCATTGAAAAAGCAAATTCAAGAAAATTATCATTGCAAAACAGCCCTTATAAAATGTACATTTTTACAATCATAAAGTACTTCTACTAAAACTGTTAAGGTTCTGAACATGATTTTTCTTTATAACGACTTGATATGGTTTTATCACAGAAAGGCAGTTTTAATTTCAAGAGAAGATAATGAAGCTGGTTAAAACATTATTTTTGTTGTATAAAAGAAATTATTCCTAATAATACATGATATGCTAATGAAATATGAGTTGTGAAATTTTCAAAAAGAAAAGGCAGAGTATTAACCCTTATTTTATCACAGACTACCTTTAAACCACACTGCATAATCATTTTACTTCAGTTTATGCAATGCTGATTATATCAAAATGAAGCTCAAGATATTAGTCTTTAAATTTTCTGTAGAGATTTCCACATTCCTTTGGTAGCAAATTACATTTGTTCAAGTTATTTCAATGTCATTTTTCAACATAATATTGTCCACTTAAATATTTATACATTGTAAATCAACCATGAATATTTGATTCCATAAAATGGCTTGAGACCTGATTGAAATGAACATATAAAAAGATCTGATGTTTTGAGAAATAATTGGAACATCCTAGACAAATGACATTCAGTTCAAAGCATGAATATTTAAAGTCTTTATAGTCTACTTGGCTACTTGATTAAATGCCTTTATATTCATGAATAAACATAATTATATATGATCAATAGAAATTCAAAAATTAGATAAATGTATGTGTTCTATGTTTGAGGAAATCATTTTTTCCCCCTTATTGAGTAGACACTTAGATTGAAATTGTAAGGAGCTATTGAATCTTCACCCTCTTTTTCATTAAACCCTCTTTAGCTAGTATTAGTCTTTATTCGCTAGTGATTCAAAATCAGAAATGAATTGTATACATTTAAGTTTGCCTAATAAAGAAAGCAAAATAATCACTTCCTCACAAAACCCAGTTAACACTGGATAGTTACCCAAAATGGCCGTAGAAGTAGCTAAAAAAATATGAACAAAATTCACCTATTTAAAAAACTTGAAAGTGGTTTCAAGATTAAAGGAGTAAACTTTTCCAAGCAAAATAAAACTCATCTCATATGTAACTTTCTTGTGATGCATTCACTGATGCTGATATATTTTGTAAAACTGTCAGCATGATTGAGACTAAGGCCAGTAAAAAAATTTGTTTGCAATGTAGCTTCCATTTGTCCTAGAATTTTGGAGCTTTAACACCTGTAGTACTTTTAACTCTATCGAGTGGTAAATTAAATGGCAAATTAAATAAATTTAATGTTATAAAATATTTTCAGCAGGGAGCTGTTTTCTTTACTAAGTGTGGCTTTCTGCACTTAAAATTTAAATTCTATAACGTTTTTTGCTAAATTAAAATTAGAAATGATAAATATTAGGATAACTATTAATACACTTTCATATGCAGCACAGAGCAAAATTAGACTAAAATTCACTGCTTCCAAACACAGGATGCAAATGTTACATATTCAGAGTAGAACATTTACTCTAACAATCTGCAGTTAAGTTGACACCTGGAAAGTGTATTCTAAGTATGAACACACTCAGACAAAATATCTAATAAGAATAAGAAACCATGGTTTCTGTTGAAACTTTGATAAGCCTTAAAAAGTTCAAGTCTCCTTTAAATACTCAAGTTGAATGTTAAGTGTGGGGGTCGGGTTGTATCATCTGTACTCTCCACCTCCACCCCTTGTCATCATTATCACCATCATCACTAAGAGTTACCATATAGAGTATCTCTTTAGAAAAGCCAAGTGAGTACATATTATGATTTGTATTTTATATGCCAGGAATCTCAGAGAAATCATGCTATTACATATCTCCCAGGTGGAACTTATTTCCAGTACACATGACCTGTAATATAAGCAGACTGAGCAAGTGAGTGTTCCTTGCTGCAGAAGAAAGAAAATTTTTTATGTCTACACTTGTTTTAAGAAAAAAATAAGTAGGCCAAACAAATAGCTCATCTAATAGTGAAAAGCATGGATATTGAGCTTTTCCATTAGTCCATGTGGATGGACATGTGAGAGGAAGAGAAAGGACTTTAAATGTTCTCAAGAATCATTCCCTACCATGGAGGTGAGAGGAATGAGTATCAGCTTTTAAGAAATGCAAGGACTGTGTGGAAGTCTGTGAACATGGAGGGGCTCCAAGAAACATGAATAACATTCAGTAATGGTGCAGTTTTCTTCAGGACAAAATCAGACCACTAACTATAAGCCAGCTTTTATCTCAGACCTAGAGAATATAATGTCTCAAGGCATTTCAGAAAGGTTGCAAGTACTTTAGTAGGAGTCATTAAAGAAAAAAAATTTTTTGCTAGAATACAAATATATGACCAGGTTTGAATGAAATATATACATGGAGCTGAATTTTAATAATTAAACTCACTTAAAAATATAATCCAGAATTAAGGTATTAAGCTCTATGTTGAGACAACAGTACCCAAATATTGTCTGGCTGAATTTGGGTTTGTAACAGTGACCCACACATGGGCCTATTGTGTGACTAGTACTGCCAGTTCCCCAGTAGCTTCAAGGGATAAGTTGCATAGCCTGCATTTGTCAACCTTTTTTGACAGAAACTTGATTTTTGGTTGGAAAAGAGTATTTTTATAAATGTCATCTTATATCTCTCAGCAAAGAAGCTGGTGCTATCTTTGGATAAATCCATTGTTGTGGATATTGATCTTTGAGGGGAAGAAGGAACCAATGATGATCACCAATGGAGTTAAGGTTCTATTCTGTTACCTAAAATTTTCAAATTTCTTTGTCTCAAATAAAATAACAATATATAATTTTCTTTGATTCATGAAAAAAGATGGCAGTATTAAAGCATAAAGTGTGTCATGATCTTAATATTGTTCTCTATGTGGAACCACAATTACAAAGTAGACATTTTTAGAAAACACCTTTGAAGAAACAATCTACCACTGAAACATGCTTCTTCTCTAATCACCTTAAATCTGAAATTAAGATGAATATACCTTCATGATAATTATTTAAAAGGTTTTTAAGAATTAAAATTCATATATATGTCAAATTCTGGGGTTTTTATGGAAAGCTAAGTATGTAATTTTTTGTTCTGTTATAATATTTATAACTCTAAAAAAAAAGATGCTTGATACAATTTCAATCTTTTTGAATTTATTGAGGCTCCTTTTATGGCCTGGTATGTATCTATTCTGGAGAACATTCCATTTACATTTGAGAAAAATGTGTATCCTTCTGCTTTTGGGTGGAATGTTCTGTAGATATCTGTTAAGTCCGTCTGACCTAGTGTTTTCTTCAGTGCCTCTTTTTCCATGTTTATTTTCTGTGTGGTTGATTTGCCCCTGGTGCAAGTGGAACCAAGAGGTTAAAGTCCCCTGATATGACTGAGCTGCAGTCTATTTCTCCCTTTACTTCTGTTAGTATTTGTTTCACATATGTAGGTGCTCCTATGTTGGGTGCATAGATATTTATAATGGTTATATCCTCTTTTTGGACTGACCCCTTTATCATTATGTAATGTCCTTCTTTGTTTCTTGTGACTTTCTTTGTTTTGAAATCAACTTTGTCTGAATCAAGTACTGCTACTCCTGCTTTTTTCTCCCTATTACTTGCGTGAAGTATCTTTTTCCATCCCTTTACTTTCAGTCTATGTATGTCTTTGAGTCTGAAATGAGTCTCCTGTAGGCAGCATACAGATGGGTCTTGTTTCTTTATCCATTCTTTCACCCCATGTCTTATGATTGGTGAATTCAGTCCATGTACATTTAAGGTAGTTATTGATAGGTATGTACTAACTGCCAGTTTATTCATTGTTTTCTTGTTTTTGTAGTTCCTCTCTGATTGTTTCTTCCTCTCTCATACTCTTCTCCTGTTATTTGATGGTTTTCTTTAGTGTTGTGATTAGATTTCTTTTTCTTTTTTATTTTTGTGTATCTATTACAGGCTTTATGCTTGTGGCTACCCATAAGATTCACACAGTTTCTTAAATATAGATGAACATGTTTGATATTTTGAATGCATTGTGCTGCATAATGACCTGTGGTTTATTATTAATAAAGTTTTAATAAAATTGACCTAAAGTTATTTTAGTTTTTAACCAAATCAAATAATAGTCTTTAACCAAATCAATAAAAAGTCTTATATCTTTAACAAATATGATTATTTCAAAATAAAGCAAAGGTATTTGACTCCTAATCTTTATTCAGTACAGCTCTGTCAATTTTGGAGCATATCTAGGATCAAACCAAAGAGAAAAATTATGTTTTGCTAATTTTGAATGCATTAAATTTCTAAGTTTTAATATCTCACAAAAACTAGTAATCTAAGGATACCCTAAATATGTTACCAGGTGAGTGCATGATGACTGACAAAAGCACTGCCTATATTCTGGTGATATTTTCATCTCTCCTCTTTAACATAATAGAAGGTAATTATTAGTGAAATAAATGGAAGTTTTTATTTAGTTATTTTTGAAATCCAGTGTTGTACATACAGTTAGATTACAAATACATTGAAATAAATGTACCTAATTTTCTGCCCAATATATTCATTTCAAAATATAATGTTGAAAACTTTTCAAATTTTCATTCATATGCAAGTATCTATGAAAGTTTTAGAATATGATAGTTTGGCCCTTAATGAATTTTTATGCTCATGCAATTTTATTCGAAGTAGATGGTACCTTTTTGCTCTCCAGCTGGAGCCATTTGCTGAGTCTCACCAAACACATTAGGGAGGAATTGAACAATTGTGAAATACTTCATCACCTGCTCATCATTAGCTAGAACAGGGTTTTCTAAATTACATCATGACTGGAGAAAAAAAGTTTGAATTATTTAAGATTTGCTCTAATTATTAATGAATTCTGATAATTGAAATAATTCTACTTATTTTATCTCCTTCAAAGTGTACATTTTATTGTATCTCAGAAAACAAATTCCATGGACAGGGAGCTTCCATGAATTGTTGGAGCCTTTATGGTCCTGAGCTTCAGATGTTCCAGTTTTCAGTGGTGGTTACTGCTGTTCGATCTGCTAGGCACAGAGGTGGTTAACATGACACATTTAGTAGGGTTGGCATGTTTAAAGTGCTTATTGGTGGAGATGAATTGATGAAAAAAATAGATCAATAGATGGCATGTGTAATAGTGAAGAGGCAAAAAGAAGTGGAAAACTAAATCAGGGACAAAGTACAAGGGCAACAAATAGAAAACAGTAATGGATATGTAATATAGTAATCCGACTATATCAATAATGACTTTGAACATCGATGATCTAAAAGCACTGATTAAAAGAAAATTGTCACGTGATTCAATAAATAAGTATGCTGTTACAAAAAATCCATTTTATATACAAAGACACATAGAGACTACAAGTACATGGATGGTGAAAAATGTACCATGTTAAGAGTATTCCTAAAGAGCAAAAATGTGTTAATTTCAGACAGAGCTGGCTTTAAAAGGAAGTTGTTAGTGATAAAGAAGGACTTTATGTAATGACAAATGGGTCAGTTCTCCAAGAAGACCTAACAATCTTTAACATATATGTGCCTAACAGTGTCAAACTATGTGACTGAAAAACTGATAGTGGATTCTTCTATTTCTCCTTGTAGTTCTGTCATAGTTAGAAACTTCAACAACTTCTATCCAAAATGGATATTATTTGCCAGGCAGAAAGTTAGGAATGTTACCCAAAACATAGAGTTCTTTAAAATTCAACAATAAGAAGACAGTGTATCTAAACAGCTAAAGATTTGGCACCAAACAGAGAGAAGATGTACCACTGAGCTGGGGGCTATCCATAGAGAGGGAGGTTATGCATGGGTGGGATTAGGGGTTATGTAGAAAGTCCCTGTGCCTTCCTCTCAATTTTGCTGTGACCCCATAACTGGTCTAAAACAGTCTTAATAGGAAAAAAAAAATTCTTGAGGGTGAAAATACCTTCTAAAAGTATTGCAAATGAACTTCAATTTTCCTAGAATCAAAGTAGACATCCCCAAATTGTGATAGGCCTCTCAAGAAATATCTGATCAAATTGTTGCTAGGACAAAAACTGCCATTTCAGTATAGCAGGGAGTTTTTTTTTTTTCCCCCAAATGTTATTTGATGACATTACTTAAAGACACCTTGAGATAGAATGTTCCTAGTAGATGGGGAAGGGAGGGATTAGGAGAGGAGAGTCTGTCCCTTTGTTACTCATTGCACATCTGATACCTTTGGTAATTGGCCTGTGAGGAACTATATTGCGCAGTAGGACCATGAGAAAAATCACAAGAGGCAGAGAAGCAGCTCTGTGGACAGTATTACCATGAAGGAACTCCTTCATTGCTCAGTGGGACTTAATTCTTCCCAGTTAAGAAATTCAAGTAGTTCAAGAATGTTGTATATTTTTGGTTTAGTTTTTTGTTTTTCCCTCCTTAGGGTATGTAAGTTCAGCTGTAGTGTTTCCTTAATAGCTTCTCCTAATGAGAAGTTGAATTCAGTGCGAGTAGAGAGTAGAAATATTTTATATGAAGCCTACTCTGGATAAGGGTCAGAAGTAAATATTGATCTCAGATTATGGAGTTGATCCCAATACTTAACCCAACCCAGTGAACCATGTGGCTGATGAACATTCTTGAAAAGGACTTTATGAACAAGTGAATTAGAAGTTTACAATCAAACTCTTTACTATAAGAGTGAAATATTTGAGGGCCAGGTACTGTATAGTGCTGCAGTTCAGATTTTGCATTAGCCGAGAGATACTTTTCTCCTCTTTCCTGGAGCTTTTATGTGTGGTGAACAAAAGAAGTCACAGCACTCACTTGAAGCTGAGTGTGAAATTTGATTAGAATATTTGTGCAATTTTACTGTGTTAGAATACTCTTTGGATGATAGTTTTTTGGGCCCTGAATATAAGGTTGCATAGGTTTGAGTGATCCCTAATCTGATATTTCTCACATGTGCAATGCTGTAGAAACTCCTAAACATTTGAAGCCAAAAATAGATTTTGTATAAATTTACCTAATGGACATAAAACAAAAATGGATTTTTAAAAATAATGACATATCAACTACAAAAAATTTATGAAATAAAGTGTTAGTTAACTGGATATCTTTTTTGTAGCAGTTGTATGGAGTTAAACGCACTATGTTATATATACATCAAGGAATGTAATTTTCATTAAAGACTTTTCTTTTTTAAAGCTATATGATTCAATGGCTGTTTCAAATCACAGAAGACACAACTTTGAAGTGATAGGCGAAATGAAACACAGACACAATTACCACGTCAGTGGAAGTTTACAATCCTAATAGTTCTTATTCTAAGAACTATTCCAATATATTATTCTATTATATAAGAACTAGATATTCTTACAACTAATAGATATAAATGAAATACAGATGAGGTGAAAGTCAGCATAGAATTCCTAAGTAGTAAAAATAAAATGAGATAAAACCATTGTTCTTCAGTAAAATTTTAACAAATGGATATAGCAAAGCAGCAGGAGAGAAAAGCTGCAGTTAAGAAAGTAATTTGCCATAGCACCATTTCATTTTTACTTGGTAATAGGTTAGTGACTCTTCTTCAGTGTGTTCATTACACACTTAATTTAGAACAAAGTTAGCCAAAAGACTATCCTAAAAATATGTTAATTTTCATGTGATCTTTTGAGGTACCTAAGCCTGACTTTAGCTAACCTAGAGGATCCAAATTCAATATTGAGATAAAATGTGAGCAAGAATTCTTTAAGTTCCTGCTGCAGAAAAATTATTTTACCAACACTCACTTTAATTTTCCAACATTTAGAAGGGCCCGCTCTTTTCTGTGTTTATCTCTAATTTGTCCAAAATGGAGAAAGTGATAGTAAGCCTCATGCAGATCACTGCCAAGCAAGCCTTACCTCGCCCACTGGTGTGCACTCCTTCATGTACTTGCTTGTGAAGAAGCAAAATAAGCCCACTGATCACTCAGTCAAATTCAAAATATGTCAGTGGCTTGTAAAATGTGTTCAGGAAAAAAAAATTTTCCTTTAGCCAAGCAAGGGCTAAAGTTGATAACACAGGTATGATACTTAATTGGAAGGCCTTGGTTTAATGCACAGTGGCACACACAGATCTGTGTAGTGCACAGGGCTGGGAAGTACAGGTCTGTCAGCCTGCCTCTTGGTCCTGTTCATCTGAGTTAAGGTGTTTGTGTTTTTTTTCCAAATAAAATATTTCTGTCAAAATTATGGTTTAATTTCCCGTCAGATTAACAATACATCTTTAGAGGATTAAGTTCGTTTTTAATCTCTTTATCCACAACACCTTTCATATGTAAACTATGCAGCACAAACTGTCACTGAATATTCATAGGAATAAATGGCTGAAAGTGCAAAATGAACACAGTAAGTAGATTGGAATGAAAAAGGACAAGATTAAAGAAGTGAGACTTTCTTTTGGAAGGTACATATTTTCATGAGTTTTGGTTAAAACAGACAATAAAAGTAGCAATTATAATATGAACTGAGAATATTCAGTCTGTCTTTAAGCTAGCTCTTCATTATTTTATGTTTTTTCTTACATCATTGCTCTCCTCCCCCACCTTTTTTTCCTTTGGAATTTAAAACTTCAACATGTTTTTGAATCTCCAATGAAAAGTGCCAACAGGGTTACTATCCCTTCTCATCTGTTTCTAATTGCTTTCCCACTCCTAGTTTTCCTGTAGACGGGTTTCCCCTGAGGGTGCTCTTAGGCTCTCTTCTTCATCCACTTGGTCCTGAGGAGGGAAAAAGGGCTGATATTTGCCTGACTATTATCTCAGAAGGATAATCCATGATTGGCTCACCCCCTCCTCTCTAGACCAGCCTGTCCCACAGGGCACAGTTCCTCTGCCTCCAGGTGGGCATTTATGCAGGAGTTCTGCCCTGTCCAGCATGGTCTGTACGCTGCTGAGTATGCTGCTTGATGCTGGATTCAGGGTGAGGCTCACCTGACAAGCAGCCCTGAGGGCCCACTCTCCAGTCTGGCCTCTACCAGGAATAAAATTAGAGTTTTGGACCCCTCTGTCCCACTTCTGCTTTGTCTCAACTTGTTCCCTATCCAAAGGAAAAGAGTGTACAGTTATTGTCAGCAAGCTATGTGCTTCCTTCAGAGCACTTACCTGAAGCTCATACTCTTCCTCTAATATATCAAGCTATTTACAAGGCCAAAACTTCCTTTTTCTCATCTGAATTTTAACATGATTATAAGTTCAGATTTCAATAAGTATTTTCCTGTCTCTTAGAATAAACCCCTCTATTTACTTAATTTACTGATATTTTTCTTGTAGTTGAGCATGTGAAAAAGATTTCTTTGTTATTTTTGTTGGTTTTTGTAATATATACTTAAAGGCTCTAGCCTAGGCACTGAAAACAAGTGGCATTCAACACAGAGTTTCTACCAAGAGGCCCATAAGTCATCTGTAAAAAGCAGTGAATCCAAACCACAATCCTTTCAGGTAGGATAGAGTCCCCATAATTACAAGAGACAGAATATCCATCAGAGGTGCAGCCCAGTGAGCCAGTGTTGACAGTCTGTGATGTGCCCTGGTGTGCTCCAGTGCAGCTGGGTGCTGTGGCTGTTAAAACTACTCAGTGTTACATTCCCATGACCTGTGATCCTCAAGCCCAGCCCTGGTTGTGCACCATCTCCCACACTATCGTCCTCTATAGGCTCATGGATCCTTGCCTCTCACCCAAAGCCCCCTTTTCCCAAATCCTTCTTCCACTATACACTCTGGGACCTCGCTTTTTTTTTTTTTTTGGATGATAAAACTTCTCTCTTCCACATTACCCTTATCAACTGGTATTGAAACTGGAAACGTTCTCCGCTACCCTCTCAGGGAACTATTGTTTATTCTCGCCTACCCGTGCCCTGCAAACGGTGGGGACAGAGACCTGTGTTCTGTCTGCTGCTGCTCTGGACACTCTCCCAGCCTGCCCTTTGTCCTATAGCTTTCTTCCACGGAGGCTAATAACAGTAAGCTACAGCCCTCTCTAGCTCTTCTTGTTTTCATGTAAACTTAATGTTCTATTCGTTGTTGGCTTTGAAACTTATCACACTTTTCTCTTTCTAAAGATTTCTGCTGATGTCTGGTTTTATCTCAAATATCTACTGTCTAGTTTCTAAATTACATAATACTTTCCTGTCCAGTGAACTTCCTTGCATGACTATTTCAAGGATACATTTTGCTGTTTCTTATTAAATAACATTGACTTCCTATATCTTTGAAATCTGAAGTTGAAATTTGATATTTTATATCAATTTTTCTCATTCAATTCCTACTGTATTTCTTCTTTGGCATTATGCAAGCCCCAATCCTCTAATGTCTAAATTTTTTAGATTTTTTAAACAAATTTTATTTGTCCTGTCAGCTTTCTAGTAAAGGATAATAGCATACAATTTCAGCTCCTTTTTCTTAATGTTCTTTATTTAAGCTTACCTGGTATAACTACAATCTGAGGAACTCTGGAAGTACATTACTATCAATTCTCTATGTTAACTCTGGGGAAGCTGAACACTCCTGTATGAAATCATGTAACCTGAAAGTGTTACCACTGCTATTTAGAGTATTCAACTTGATTGTGCCTTCAATACTTCAGGACAACCTTTTGTTTCTCTCCCATTTTTCACATCAGCTACTTCAATAGTTTTCCAAGTTCTTTAAGTGTCTTCTCATCTAACTTAACATAAAAGCTAACAGTTTCTTCACAGAAAGAAAAAGTGAAAGGCAGCATCTTGCCTTACATTGATACTTTGAATGTAAATTAATACCATGACAGTAATGAACTGAGTTAGAAAAAAAATTACAAAATTTCCAATCTCTGAAGATCACTTTCTAACTTAGCAACACATCAAATAGAAAAACCTAACATTAAAAAGTGAAAGACTTGACATGTACAATGTTTCAAATTGGAAAGATTAACATCAATGTCTAAAGAAATGTATTGCCAATGAAATTTCCAAGTCTTTATTTTCTTTATCTAATCATTACTAATAAGTATTAACTTTTCACATGATATTTTGATTCCATGAAGATATTGACATAACCCACCCTCTAATCTTTATGAACTAATAATTGAAGAGAAGTAGTAAATTGTAGCTTCCATAACTGCCTCTGAGTTTATTTCTTCAAGGGTAGTAGTTTTCTGTCTTTTGGGGTTTTTGTTGTCTTTTGTCTAACTAAAATGAAAGAAGAACTCTGATTTAAAATGAAATGTGAGAAGAACTTTCACTTAAGTGCTTTGTAGTTAAATTGGAATACAAAATTCCTCAAATGACCTTGCTTATAATTTAATGACTAGTTTGAATTATGGAAAAACTACTTCTTTTTAAACCTTTCACTTCACTATTCATTCATCTGTCCTTTTAATTTCATGATTTAACCTGAAATGGTTTGTGTAAATGATAAGACCACCTGTGGATCTATTTAGGAAATATTCTAAGCGTATATGACAGTTAAGGGAGTTTTTTTTCTTTTTTTTGGCTGCTGATATTGCTTAACACAGCAAACAATAACAAAATACTCAAGATTGTAAGTCACATCAATTTAAAAAAATAATGGATCCCTTCTAACTAGGTCACTCAGGTTATTTGATTTGTAAGTACAGTTACTGTCATATGATTGTGCTATGCATTTATTGTTAACTCAGAAATGTGTCACAGTAATAGTTTTAGTATTTTACATGTGTATTTTTTTTCCTAAAGAATTATATTCAAATTATTCAAACATACATGCTTGATATCCTGTTATAAGTAGTGTTAAGCTATCTGCTCTGGTTTTGGCCAATGGGCCATGATATCAGAATCTATTTTCTCATTGCCCATTAGGCCTGAGATGGGGAAAGGCTGCCCCTAAAATGCCTGAATTCTCCCAGGCAAAACAGGAAACCCCTGTCTTTGGGGCACATGGTTAGTTATAGGAATTCTTACTTTCCTTTAGGTCCATATATCATGGCCACAGGTATCTTGGGTAATGGGCTACAACTTTACAGTTTAAAATTTGTTCCACTGATCTCTACTTGCCTGATCTCTACTTCATTTCACTTTTTTTTTTAACAAACAAGGAGAAAATGATTTTTATCCTAGGGAAGGAATAATTATTGTGAAGGGAAGGGAATTGATGAAGGTATAGGAGAATTTCTGAAATACAGCATCTTACCCAGGGCATTTTGTTGGATTTTAGTTGGCAAAAAGGCTAATGTTGGCCCTTCATAAAATGCTCTTATGGTTAGGATTTTAGACATTATCTTTCTATAGAATAAAATATGAAGTATTTTTTTTCAATTTTAGATCTGCTAAAGAGGTCAATATGTGATCTGATTTAGCATAATTGCAAATTTCTCCCTCTTATAGTACTTTATTTTTGCCTCCAATATGATAACATCATTTTTTTTCTTTAATAAATAGCTTTGCATTTAGCTATTGCTTAGTAAATATCCATATTATAAGTGCCTTGTTTGTCTAGTCTGTTTTTTTTCCGGGCAAGTCATTGCTGACTATACTTTCAGGAATCTCTTAGCCTTAATGAGCTTCTATTATTCAGAATTTAAATTTTTACCTTAATTTATCAAATATGTTGATCACCAGTTATGAGTAGGTATCTACTCTAATATTTATTGGGGCATTAAAATTGATAAATATCTGCAGGAAAAAATGGAAGGGAGCAATTTGCAAACATGTATCTCCCCTGAATTTTTCTGAATATTTTTTTAAATTGAACTTTTCACTGAAGGTTTTGAGAGTGTTTAAAGTATACATAGTTCACTAAGGACAAATGCCAAAATACATTACTATATATTCAATAATTTCATAATAAAATACACATTCAATTAGTTCTAGGTCCAGAGCCCCTATGATAGGGATTAGATGCAGTTAAAACTTATGTTTAAAATTAACCTGGTAAGGACCTGGTCCACTTGAGGGGGGCCTAATAAGCCAACCAAACCATGAAGGCCAAAGAGGCTGTGAGAACAAAGAAAAAGGCTGACAAGTGTAGCATGAATTCCAGAGAAGTTTTCTGAGGAAATCTTACCTACAGAAGCTTGTCCTGGGTGGCTGCAGGGCACCCTGATCTCCTCACTCATCTGTGTTTAGAGAGAATAATTTATAGAGGCTAGGAGGGTCTATGAGCAGGGGTGCCATTTTGTCGTTAGGGATCCTTAAAGAACTCTGCTTTGATTCTTTGTTTCCTCGTGGAAAGTGGTTTTCTGTGTCTCAGAATTATACTGGGAATGCTTTCCCTAAACATCTCCAGCTGTTCTTCTTCACCTCTACTTTCACTAGCTGGTACAGAATAAGAAATTATCTTCCATAAAGCCTACACAATCATGCTGCCATTGCTGAATTGTTGGACATAGTTGTAAGGAAAAGAGATGATACTCCCTTGGGAAGTACACTGGCATGTCTGTCGGCAGTGAATAAGTAACATGAATGAGAAATTCAATTGAAAAACATATTAAAAGAAGCTGAAAAAACATAGCATTTTGTTAAAACTTAAGTCATTCCTGAGGACCTAAATGTTCTTAGTCTCTTATGTGAGAGTATTGATTTTTTTCAGTGATTTTTATCTCCAAATACAAAAGGCAGCCTTATTTAAATCACCTGTCATCCTGTCTTGTACAGGGCCTTATATATTCAGAAAATATTTTAAATTCTCAACAGGGATTCCGAAAGACAAACAAGACTAGGAAAATCAATGCATAAAAATACCAGACATGAGCAAAGGAAGGGATATTATGGAATGTTAAGAAATGTTCCTGAATATTTCATTTATATGAATGACTCTTTCCAGTAGTTAAGGTATTTTAAAAGAATTATAAGCTTTCTTTTGAATTATTTTCACTCTAGTTTTTGTTGCAAGATGATAAGGTTTTAAAGTGGCTTAATATAATATCAAAACAGCAAATAAACTATATAGAAAAATTTAAATTTATTTTTTGGCATCAGTCAGCCTGTTCCCATGGCTAAATTTTATATTTCTCAATTGATATTTTATTAGAATACCAGCTATGCAGTGCTCTCCCTCTGCTAGATTCAATCGTGTAGACATTTCTTCCAACTACATAAGTCAAACTAGGAACTTCCTTTTCTCCCAAAGTAACATAAAATTAGAGAACCCTTTAATGAGGAGAGTGAAAGCTGGGCATCATTATAAATGAATCTGTTTATGCCAAATGGAACTTTAACGTGTAAAAAACATTAATATTTCTGTTTAATTTGGAAGTTAGTTTTCTTTCCAAATGATAGACTACTACTTCAAAATTATATTTTCTTTAAGAAACATTCTAATACATCTTACTTGACTTTCTGTCTTTTGAGTTTGGGTTTATTCTCCATGTTCCTTTTTAGTAGTAAATTTCAATTGTATCTTCTGATTCATACAGTAAAGTGATCCTCTACCAAATATATGTAAGTCTTTTAAGAATCATATACATATACATATACACAGACATACATATATATGTATAAAAATATATACATATATAAAAAATATATGTATATATTTTTGCTGACTCATACCATATATTATGGACTCAAATTCTAAACACCTCAAATAACGTACTTGGATTTAATGTTTTTCCACTACACAGAGTACTCCTTCAGAGTAGAAAATAAACCAGCATTTAGAACTTGGGTGGTACGAGCACCCTGGGAAATACAGTTGAATGAATTAGTTTCCAGCTTGATATTAAACAACACATGCTGACTACTCACCCTGACTTTTTACCAAGCAAGACTTGGAATGTCCTCACAGCTAGTTTCTGGCAATTCCCCCTTGACCTTTTCTGAAATACTGAATAACAGACATGAATATTTAAAATATTGAGGATTTATTTTGATTCTTCTATTATCTGAAATACTTCCATTATCTAATAGACTTTTTATAAAAATAATTATTTTCCTTACTTTGAATGAAATTATTTTGCTTATTTTAAAGGTGAAAGTTTCCCAATTTTTAGATTGAACAATTTCACATATTGTTTTTTAGTACTGTTTGCTATATATGTATTTTAAAGTCAAGCATTGACTTAACCAATTATGAAATACTATCAAAAGTGCATATAATTGCTAAGAAGCTGGAAAACCTAGAAGAAATGGACAACTTCCTAGAAAAATACAAACTTCCAAGACTGACAAAGGAAGAAACACAAAATATAAACAAACCAATTAGCAGCAAAGAAATTGAAGCGGTAATCAAAAAACTACCCAAGAAAAAAACCCCTGGGCCAGACGGATTTACCTCGAAATTATATCAGACATACAGAGAAGATATAATACCCATTATCCTTAAAGTTTTCCAAAAAATAGAAGAGGAGGGAATACTCCCAAACTCATTCTATGAAGCCAAAATCACCCTAATACCAAAACCAGGCAAAGACCCCACCAAAAAAGAAAACTACAGACCAATATCCCTGATGAACATAGATGCAAAAATACTCAATAAAATATTAGCAAACCGAATTCAAAAATACATCAAAAGGATCATACACCATGACCAAGTGGGATTCATCTCAGGGATGCAACAAGGATGGTACAACATTCGAAAATCCATCAACATCATCCACCACCTCAACAAAAAGAAAGACAAAAACCACATGATAATCTCCATAGATGCTGAAAAAGCATTCGACAAAATTCAACATCCATTCATGATGAATCTCTCAGAAAAATGGGTATAGAGGGCAAATACCTCAACATAATAAAGGCCATATACGATAAACCCACAGCCAACATCATACTTAACAGCGAGAAGCTGAAAGCTTTTCCTCTGAGATCGGAAAGAAGACAGGGATGCCGACTCTCCCCACTGTTATTTAACATAGTACTGGAGATCCTAGCCATGGCAATTAGACAAAACAAAGAAACACAAGGAATCCAGATTGGAAAAGAAGAAGTTAAACTGTCACTATTTGCAGATGACATGATATTGTACATAAAAAACCTTAAAGACTCCACTCCAAAACTACTAGAACTGATATCAGAATACAGCAAAGTTACAGGATACAAAATTAACACACAGAAATCTGTGGCTTTCCTATACACTAACAATAAGCCAAAAGAAAGAGAAATCAGGAAAACAATTCCATTCACAATTGCATCAAAAAGAATAAAATACCTAAGAATAAACCTAACCAAAGAAGTGAAAGACCTATAACCTGAAAACTATAAGACACTCTTAAGAGAAGTTAAAGAGGACACTAACAAATGGAAAGTCATCCCATGCTCTTGGCTAGGAAGAATTAATATCATCAAAATGGCCATCCTGCCCAAAGCAATATACAGATTTGATGCAATCCCTATCAAATTACCAGCAACATTCTTCAACGAACTGGAATAGTTCAAAAATTCTATGGAAACACCAAAGACCCTGAATAGCCAAAGCAATCCTGAGAAAGAAGAATAAAGTGGTGGGGATCTCACTCCCCATCTTCAAGCTCTACTACAAAGCCATAGTAATCAAGACAATTTGGTACTGGCACAAGAACAGAGCCGCAGACCAGTGGAACAGATTAGAGACTCCAGACATTAACCCAAACATATATGGTCAATTAATATTTGATAAAGGAGCCATGGACATATAATGGGGAAATGACAGTCTCTTCAATGGATGGTGCTGGCAGAACTGGACAGCTACATGTAAGAGAATGAAACTGGATCATTGTCTAACCCCATACACAAAAGTAAATTCAAAATGGATCAAAGACCTGAATGTAAGTCATGAAACCATAAAACTCTTAGAAAAAAACATATACAAATATCTCTTGGATGTGAACATTAGTGACTTCTTCATGAATATATCTCCCCAGGCAAGGAAAACAAAAGCAAAAATGAACAAGTGGGACTTTATCAAGCTGAAAAGCTTCTGTACAGCAAAGGACACCATCAATAGAACAAAAAGATACCCTACAGTATGGGAGAATATTTTCATAAATGACAGATCCGATAACGGCTTGATGTCCAAAATATATAAAGAGCTCACACACCTCAACAAACAAAAAGCAAATAATCCAATTAGAAAATGGGCAGAGGAGCAGAATAGACAGTTCTCCAAAGAAGAATTTCAGATGGCTAACAGACACATGAAAAGATGCTCCACATCACTAGTTAACAGAGAAATGCAAATTAAAACCACAATGAGATATCACTTCACACCAGTAAGGATGGCCACCATCCAAAAGACAAACAACAACAAATGTTGGCGAGGTTGCGGAGAAAGGGGAACCCTCCTACACTGCTGGTGGGAATGTAAACTAGTTCAACCATTGTGGAAAGCAGTATGGAGGTTCCTCAAAATGCTCAAAATAGAAATATCATTTGACCAAGGAAATCTACTTCTAGGTCTTTACCCTAAGAATGCAGCACTCCAGTTTGAAAAAGACAGATGCACCCCTATGTTTATCCCAGCCCTGTTTACAATAGCCAAGAAATGGAAGCAACCTAAGTGTCCATCAGCAGATGAATGGATAAGGAAGATGTGGTACATATACACAATGGAATATTATTCAGCCATAAGAAGAAAACAAATCCTACCATTTGCAACAACATGGATGGAGCTAGACGGTATTATGCTCAGTGAAATAAGCCAAGTGGAGAAAGACAAATACCAAATAATTTCACTCATCTGTGCAGTATAAGAACAAAAGAAAAACTGAAAGAACAAAACAGCAGCAGAATCACAGAACCCAAGAATGGACTAATAGTTACCAAAGGGAAAGAGACTTGGGGGAATGGGAGGGTAGGGAGGGATAAGGGCAGGGAAGAAGAAAGGGGGTATTATGATTAGCATGTATAATGTGGCAGGTGAAGGAAAGGGGAGGGCTTAGCAACACAGAGAAGACAAGTAGTGATTCTACAACATCTTACTATGCTGAAGGACAGTAACTGTAATGGGGTTTGTGGGGGGTTTGGGGTAGGGGAGAGCCTAGTAAACAATGTTCTTCAAAAAAAAGTAAAAAAAATTTTTTTTTAAAGTAAAAAAAAAAAATAAGTATCCTGGGGTTGGGGGCTAGGGGACGGAGAAATGTCAGCCAAAGGGCACAAACTTGGAGTTAGAAGACAAGTTCTGGGAATCTAATGAACAATATTGTGATTATAGTTAACAATACTGCATTACATACTTGAAAGTTGCTAAAAGACTAGATTTTAAATGTTCTCATCATGAAAAAGAAATGATAGTGTGTGAGGAGATGAAAGTGTTAGCTAAATGTATAATAGTAATCATATTACAGCATGTAAGTATCAAATCAATACAATGAATGACACCTTAAACTTACACAGTTATATGTCAATTGTATCTCAGTTTTTTAAAAAGCACTCTATATAGTTATTAAATATCATTTTTTCTTTGTTAAAAAAAAGTGCATGTATTTTTCAAATAAACCATTACATTTATCACATGCACATTAAATTTAAGAATATATAAATATGTAGGAAAGCCAAACTGCCTATAATGAATTCAATATAATGACATGGTGATTCAGCCTTTTAAATTTATAATATAAGCATTTTCTACAAAGCTATTATTTAAAATATATATTTTAAAATATTTCTGCAATAATAAGACTTCCCATATCTCCTTGTATACCTGAGAATGGGGATACCTAGCTGGATACAACTGCTTTAAAAGCTGTTTATCAAATGTGTAAGTAGCATGTGTTGTGACAGTCTGAAAAACTCCAAGAAATTTTTATTTTCCCCTCTGTTAAAAACTAGATACTCAATTCTGAGTGTATTTAAATAAGGGTAAAGAAATGTTCTTACCTAATACTTTTTAATTCTGTTCTAGTTTGTAAAAATTTATAAAGCATTAACAGTATGAAACAAACTGTTTTAATCTATATGTTCTTAATATGTAGGATTCACACAATTTTCTGGCACTCAACACAGTAAGAAATGAATTGCCTACACACTTACTTATAACTTCAGGTATAGTTAGTAGTCCATTTCCTATTTTACAAGTTGAAAAGGAATTTAACACATTTCCAAAAGACTGAAAGCTAATGTAGAATTTCTTTTCCCAAAAGATGGAAATATGAATGAATACATAAAATAATGTATATATTTCCAATATAATGATATGTAGGGCTGTTACTTTATTTTTTAAAAGATTTCCTTACAATTATCATTACTATTAATGGAAAAAGATATAACTATATAAGGGATAATTAAAAAAAAAAATTATGACTCCAACATATGTCCAACAAGATTTCATTTAACTCACTAACTTAGCTTAGATTATAATCCAAATATTATAAATATAAAATATGTATGTCATTTACACTTCCATCATTTTTAATATCTACAGGCTATAAATGGAACATAGTACAGACTTATAATTTTATCATATGTACATTAAATTTAAAAATATAAAGCAGTTTGTAATTATATGTTTACCTAAAGTTCCTTCTTCAAAGGTGGCATGACAGTATTTTACTGTGAAAGAAACTTTATATTAAAGATGTACTGATGAAATAACAGTAAGAGATGATTTCATGCATATGTTTTTCCAAAAGGGCAGTGTTCAGATAAATGAATTTTCCAGACAGATTTTTGAACCATGTGTGGTGTAGGCTATCTTTAAGTGATAATGTGAATGATGTGTACCTCAAATACAGCTGGTAGGACAAAGCATTTTCATCTATGCGGTTAATGAAAAATGCAGGAGTGTAGTGTGCCTTCATTTATCTCAGTTTGGATGCTACCATTAAGACAAATACATTTGATTTTTCTGGAAACTAAAAGTATACATCAGTTACACATACAGTTAAGTGATAAATCTCTGGTAAGAAATAAAATTGTGGTCCTAATTCAGAAGTCAAAGTGATTATTTTGTATCAACTACAATAATGCTAGGCAGAGTTTACCTCAAATATTTGATATCTTTTTAGTGTTTTCTCCCCTGTTCCTCTCCCAGGAGTCACTTTCCCTCTTTTACACCAGTGCACATTCATATTTTTCAAGAATACTCAGATCTTGTTGCCAGACCAAGAGATCTGCTTGTAGGAATAGTAATTTCCCTTTTAATAAATTAGATAGGATCAAGTCTGGGAGGAAAAAGGGCAGGAGATTAGGGACAACTAAAAACAAATGGGAGAGCAAAGGTGGCTGGCTGTTTGCAGGAAAAGGATTTTGCCTTGCACTGGATCAGGGAGCAAAGTTTAAAACAAAACTAACAGACAGACCAGAAATTTTGGACATTTAGTTTTTATATATCATGCAATCTGGGGATATATTTTCATTTTCTTACAGTTAGAGGGCAGTGCCAATACTTGCAAATAATACAGTCTTTCTCTGAATTAAAGCAATCTTTATAATTTAATTATCATCTATATTTATCTGTTATGGTATCTGTCCCTCATAAAATAGCTTTATTATCTTTCTGTTGGTCTTTGGTAACTATTTAAATTTCATATATATGTATATGTATATACACAGACACACACATTATATATATACAATTCTATTTGGTGTTTACTAGATATTTATAAAATTTATTGAAAATGCTGCCATTATTATATATAACTTTTCAGCATATATTGATGTTATTAAATGTCCTATCAGTTTTGAAATGAGGTATTACCCTCTTTATTGTTTTTATTTCACTTATTCTATTGTTACTCAAGATAATATATTTTTCAGATATTTAAAACATTTTTGCTCACATTATGTTGTTATTATTATTACTGTTCCTATCAAAATTTATACTAAAGTCAAAAGTTTAAGAAAATGTTCTTCCCTAAAGCCAGGTGGACTTTGTCTTGCCTCCCTGAGTTTTCCCATCACCTGTGGGGTCCAGGCACCTGTGCACCCAGCGAGCAGGAGCAGGCTCCTCTTCACTCCAGCCATCCTCATCCAGACCAGAGGACAGCCTTCACCTCGGATTCCTGATCAGCTTTCCGTTTCCCTAATTGACAACTAGGCTCACTTAAATCTCAATCTGCTTTCCTGGGACTTCTATACTTTGAGGACCTGACTTTGCCTGTATCCCCTCCCAGGAGGCTGCTGTGTTAAATCTTCAATCCATCAACTGCCACTTTATATCTGATGTATAGCAATCCAAAAATGGCTTTTAACAACCTCCTCTTACCCTGCTTCAATAACCTAGTGACAAGAACATTACCTGTTTTCCATTAAGTCTTTCAAATCATAGACCTTTTAACTGTCACTTGAACAGAGAATTACCATCTCAGAGATTCTGCCTACTTGGTCCAATTCATCTAACCTTCCTTAACTTTTCCAGTAACATTGTTTCTGAGGTATCCAAAGGTTTTATGTAGAAAAGTTTCTGTGAAAAGTAAAGAAAAGGATTTCTCAGATTTAAAAGAATGCATAGGTTCAATTTTATCTTATTTAAATGGAATATTAACTCTATCCTAAACATGTTTAAAAAATCTAATTCAGCATTTGCCCATCTTTACACCTTTTATTAACACCTACCATGTGTCTTACATTGTTATATCCTGGGTGCTGATGTTAACAGCAGTGAATATCTGCCCCCACAATACTTACATCTGAGGGGAAAAGACGTAATGTACATGCAAATAGATACGTTGATGTAACTACAGAGAGTGACCAATGCCATGAGCCAGGAATATGGGAAAGTGATACAGTGATGACAGATTACTTAGTTGGGCTAATCAAAGTTGGTCTCATTAAAAAAATGACATTATAGCTGATACACAACTGACATGTATAAGCCAAAAACATGTGATATGAGAACAAAGAGTTCTAGGAAGAGGAATATCTAAGTTTAGAAAAAAAATCAGTAAGCATAAACATTACATATGAGTAACAAAATAACAGCCAACAACTGGAATGGAGAAGAGGGAAAGAAAAGGAAGCCTGCCCCCATCAGGACACATGGGTGGGGAGTTTGGATATTTTTAAAAGTCGTAGCAAGTATTCTTTAATATTCTTTTACTTGACTTTTGTATTTGGTTATTAACCAACTTTATTTGGAAAATACAACATAAGCACATGAATAGTTTTCATATTCTTATTCCAAAAATACTACTTTTTAGCAGAAAATACATTGACTGTAAAGGTCAACAGTTTACTGAAAGTAAAATAATACTGGGGGAGGAGACTCTTGCATAGCATCAGCTATTCAAAATATGGGCATACCTTGTGGTTTTGCCCTTTGCTTTATTGTGTTTCAGAGATATTGTGTTGTTTTTTATTTAAACTGAAGGTATGTGGCAACTCTGCATAAAGAAAGACCACCAGTGACATTTTTCCACCATTTTCATTTGTTTACTTAGTGTCTGTCTCATGTTGGCATTCTCATATGCCAGACTTTTTTATTGTTATTATATTATGGTCATCTATGATCAGTGGTCTTTGATGTTACTATTGTGATTGTTTATTGTGCACTACTGCACCTACATAAGATGGTGAACTTAATAAATGTTGTATGTGTTCTGACTGTTCTACCCACCAACCATTTCCCAGTGTCTTCCCCTCTCCTCAGGCCTCCCTTTTACCATAGGCACAACAATATTGAAGTTAGGCCAATTAATAACCCTACATTGGCCTCTAAGTGTTCAAATGAGATAGATTCACAAGTTTCTCACTTTAAATCAAAAGCTATAAATGATTAGGCTTAGTGAGGAAAGAGTATTGAAAGATGAGAGAGGCTGAAAGCTAGGCCTCTTATGCTGAACAGCCAAGTCCAAATGCAAAGGAAAAGTTCTTGAAGGAAGTTAAAAGTGCACTCCAGTGAACACATGAATGATAAGAAAGAAAAACAGCCATTTTTCTTATAGGGGGGAGGTTTTAGTGGTATGGATAGAAGATCAAATCAGACACAATATTCTTTAAGTCAAAGCCTAATCCAGAATAAGGCTCTAATTCTCTTCAATTCTAGGAAGGCTGAGAGGTGAGGTCGCTGCAGAAGAGAAGTCTGAAGCTAGCAGAAGTTGGCTCATGAGGTTCAAGAAAGGAAGCCATCTTGATAATAGAAAAGTGCAAAGTGAAGCAACAAGTGCTGATGTAGAAGCTGCTGCAAGTTATCCAGATCTACCTAAGGTAATTAATGAAGGTGGCTACACTAAGTAATAGATTTTCATTATATATGAAATGGCCTTCTGGAAGAATATGCCTTCCAACACCTTCATAGCTAGAGAAAAGTCAGTGGCTTCAAAGCTTCAAAGGACAAGATGACTCTCTCGTTAGGGGCGAATGCAGCCGGTGACTTGAAGTTCAAGCCAACTCTCATTTACTGTCTGAAAATCCTGGGGCATTTAAGAATTATGCTAAATCTGTTCTTCCTGTGTTTTATAAATGTAACAACAAAGCCCAGATCTGGATGTGAACAACACATTTGACAAGGCGCCTAGTCACCCACGGGCTCTGGTGAAGATGGGCAATGACATCAATGTTCCCTACCTGCTAACACAACATCTATTCTGCAGCCTGTGGGTCAAGGAATCATTGCAACTTCCAAGCCTTATTACTTGAAGAAATAGATTTCATAAGGATATAGCTGCCATACACAATGTTTCCCTTGGTGGATCTGGGCAAAATAAACTGAAAATCTTCTGGAAAGAGTTCACCGTTCTTTGTGCCATTAAGAATATTCATGATTCATGAGAAGAGATCTAAATATCAACATTCACAGAAGTTTGGAAAGAGTTGATTCTAGCCCTCATGAATGACTTTGAAGGGCTCAAGACTTTGAGGGAGTCATTGCAGATGTAGTAGAAATAACACAAGAATTAGAAGTGGATCCTGAAGATGTGACTGAATGGCTGTAATGTCATGATAAAACATGAACATATGAGGACTTGCTTCTTATGGCTGAGCAAAGAAAGTGGTTTTTTGAGATGGCATCTGCTCTTAGTGAAGATGCTGTGAGAGGATTGTTGAAATGACAACAAATATTTAGAAAATGACATAACCTTAGTTGATAAACTTACTAGCAGGTCTTGAGACAATTGACTGAATTTTGAAAGAAGATCTGTAAGTAAAATGCTGTCAAACAGCATCCCATGCTACAGAGAAACTGTGAGAGGAAGAGTCAATTTATGTAGCAAACTTCATTGTTGCCTTATTTGAAGAAATTGCCACAGCCATCCCAACCTTCACCCACCACCCTGTGGGCCACCATCAACATTCAGGCAAGATGCTCTCCGACTGTCTGGAACAACCTGGTTAGCACTAGTGAGGTAATGTCTGATAGACCTCTGCTGTCCCTTAAAGGAGGGTGACCTTGCCATAAACAATCCAGTCTTTGCTAACTTCCTTGCCTGCCCAATTCTCACCAAAAGTCCACTATTTTGTACTAATCTTTAGAATTCCTATATGCTAGATGGGGTTCTGCCTGACTCATGAATCATTGCATAACCTGTAAGATCTCTAAAATTTACTTAGTTTAATTTTGTGTTTTAAAAGGAGCCCAGAAATAATCATTAGACATTACCTTTTAAATAGTGCTTCTCTCTAAATTTTCAGTTTATTACACATATTGCATATACTTTTCCATTTGCTCACAGAGCCTACTCCCCCACTTTTTACTATTTATAACTCAGTCACTTATTTTATGCATGTTTAACTTCTCTAGTCCATCAGCTGATAAAATTTATTTTGTCAGAATTGTGTTAGATTTGCATAATAAGAATCATTTGTGGGAGAGGTTGAAATTGTAATCAAGCATTAAGTCAGTTTGGTGACACAGTCTTAGCACAAGTGACCCCATTTGGGGGCTGTTGCCTCTTTTATAACTCTCCTTATCTAAGTACACCAACATATAACTAGATAGGTAGTGAGAATGAAAAAAAAAAAGCCTACCAACTACTGGTGCTATAAATACAGCAAAATAAGGAATAACAGAAGATTTAAAAACTAAGCAAGAAAGAGACCATTCCCACGAAGGCCTACTAAAGAGCAAAACACAAGGATATTATTGTAAGGTATTTCAGTATCTGCATCATAAGAGAAAGACAAAGCAGTGACAGAAATTTGGAAACAGGATTGTGGGAAATGTAATTGAGGTAAGCATGTAGCAGAGAAGGAGAAATTTCTCTTTACCCTTTTAGGTTCTTGGCTGAGACACACAAGCCCACCGCACCCCCAGAATAAAAGTTTTAACAGGACAGAAACAAGTTTAAAAGCATGTATACTTCCTTTATAGAGGAGGCCAGTTTGGGGAGGTTACCAGCAAAAGCACAGTGAAGAAGGGTGTGGTTAGGCAGAGTGAGGTCTTCTCCACAGTTGAAAGTGTCTGGAGTTTTAGTCATCCTTTTCCTCCTGTTGCAGAAAGGGAGACACCCTTACAAATTGTCTCCCTTGTAAATGTCACTTACAGAGAGTAACACTTATGTTCAGACCTTTTCCTATGTCTGCTGTTTAAGAATAACCAGCTCAAAATAATCCTTATACTGAAGAGGCATATTTCGAGGTAGCATATTCTGTTCTCATTCATATATTTAGAAGCTCCAACTGGAATAGGGAGACATTTAATGATTCTCTTTAGGAGAGTCCATGTGTGATATAATCATAGACCAAATATCTATTTCCCAGGTACAGTTTGTCTTTATCCATAGTTCTTGAAAACACTGCATTGTCTTCAAGATGAAACAGGTATTTTGTCATGTTAATGAGAGACTTTTGGACTCCCACCCAAGGGTGGGGGCTGGAGGCTCAATCAGCCAATGGCCAATAATTCAGTCAGTCATGACTATGCAATGAAGCTCTCCCCAAAACCCCTAAGAGCTTTTTGCTTTCTCTCTGCTGCTCTGTTCTCTGGTCTGCTCTGCCTGTTCTGCTCAGTTGGATCCTGATGCTTGGTTGGTGAGAGCTTCTATGCTTGGGGAACCAGAACACCTGCACGTGCCACCAAGCCAGGCCCCAAGCTCCACGAGGATAGAAGCTCCTTTATTTGGGACCTTGCCCCATGTCTCTCTTCATCTGGATGTTAAGTTGTATCTTTTATGATATCCTTTATTAAACTGGTAAATGTGCTCTGTGAGCTGCTCTAGCAAATTAATTGAACCAAAGCGGGAGGTTGTGAGAACCTCCAGTTTGTAGCCAGTAGGTCAGAAGCACAGGGAACTGCCTGGGTCTTGTGACCAGTGTCCAGAGTGTGGGATAGAGGGCAGTCTTGTAGGACGGGGCCTTCAACCTGGGAATCTGACACAGTCTCCAGGCAGTTAGCATAACAATTCAGTTGAGTTCTCCAACACCAGGCTGGTGTTTGAGAATTGCTTGGTGTAAGTATGTGTGGGAAGATTCACCTCCCACATACTTACACGCATTGGAATTGGGTCCAGGTACCTGACTGGAGTTATATTACTATTCCTGCTGTGTATAATATTGTTATTGTTATACATATATGTAGGGAAAAATATGCTATTGCATTTGGTGTTGGAAGACTGGGAATAACACCATGCTACACACGTGGTACACACAGGAATGGAGTGGAAAACTGAGAATATTTGTGGTTGTATTTTGAGGTTAATAAATGTAGTTGAATTATTTCTATGTAGGCTACAGTTATTTAGCAAAGGAGGGGCATAGTGATGCCATTCTTTAAAAAAGTACTAAATATGAGGCTTTTGGAGAACTATGCAGAGTCTGTAAGAGCAAATGTGCTTCTATGCCATTGGGACAACTCAGGAGACAGATGTTTGTATGTTTGCATTTATAGGATTCACTAACTTGTAGAAGGATGATATTTTAATTACCCATGTAAAAAATACAGAAAAAAATGAAAGATGAGGACAAAATGCTGTTTCAGAGGACAGTGACACTGAGGAGATGGCTAGAAAAAAGACCTGCAAATAAAATGAGAAATACAAAACCTTAGGAAATATAAGAGTGATGCTTCAAGCACTTGCTGGTAAATATATTTAATTTTCATTAATTTTAAAATGGGAATTAATTTTAAAGAGGGAACATTAAAGAGTTCATATATATGGCTATAATTATATTAGTTTATGAACTATGTCAAAACTAAAATACTTCCTGCAGTACTATAAGCAACTCGATACAGAAGGACACAAGAGAGGGACATACATTACTATTGACTAAGATAATAGAGATAATTTTGATAATTCAATTACAAAATCTAGGATTTATGAAGGTAAAACTGGAAAATTGTGATGACTCAGAAATTTATCAAATCAAGATGATGCCAAGTATCACATGGACAAGTATTGCGTTATATTTAATGTAAGGAGTCTGGAGTCTGGTTATTCAAAAGCATGCTTGTTTCTGTCAGCAGATTTGCTTCAAAAGTTGTCTCAAATTAGGAAAAAAACATGTGTTTGTACATATCAGGAACTGAATACTTGAGGTAATGAATGAATTCTTAAAAATAATTTTGAAAAGGTAAATACATTACTAGGTTTGTTAGCTTGCACTTTACCAGTCTTTAAGTTCACTGCCATCTAGAGAGCAATTCTGAACTGACAGTTTTGTGGTATGAGCACTTAACATGAGATTTACTCTAAAAAAATGTTAAGGGCACAATACAGTATTGCCAACTATGTACACAGTGTTGTAATGCAGAGCTCTACAATGTATTCATCTTAAGTCTTTATACCCTTTCAGCAGCAACTCCCCATTTCCCTAGCTACCAGCCCACTGTGACCACCATTCTATTCTCTGCCTTTGTAGTTTGATTATTTTAGATACCTCATATAAGTGAAATCATGCAGTATTTATCCTTTGAGACTGGCATGTTTCACTCAGCATGTCCTTCAGGTTCATCTGTGTTGTTGCATTCATACAGCACTTAGCCTTCTTTTTAAAGGCTGAATAATATTCCATTTTATGTGTATCTCTCGTTTTTTTATCCCTTCCTTTGTTAATAGATATTTAGTTTATTTCACTACCTTGGCTATTACCTGTGTGGCAGTGAACATAGGTGTGTGAATATCTTTGCAAGATCCTGTTCTTAATTATTTTGGATCTACACACACAAATAGGATTGCTAGATCATGTGGTAGTTCTATATTTAATTTTTTGAGGAATCTCCCTATTGTTTTCCTTAGAAGCTGCTTCATCAACAATCCCACCAACACGGTGTGAGGCTTCCAGTACCTATACATGCTTGCCAACACTTTTCTTATTTTCAATTACCTACATGCATGCTATCTTACCCCCATCTCTCTTCCCTCTCTCTTGCATCCCCCACCTCCCTTCTCACACCTTCCCTTCTTGTCCCCCACCCAACTCTCTATCCCCTTCTCATGGTCATCTCTCTTGCCCTCTCACTCTCTCACTTTCTGTTCAGGTCATCCACCCATATTTTAATCAGGTTATTTGGGTTTATTTTGGTGTTGAATCACGAGTTCTTTCTATATTTAAGGTGTTAACTTCTTATCAGATAAATCATTTACAAATATATTCTCCCGTACTATAGGTTGCCCTATTGTTCTGTTGATGGTGTCCTTTGCTGTTTGGAAGCTTCTCATTTTGTTGTAGTCCCACTTGTTCACTTCTGATTTTGTTTCCCTTGCCTTGGAAGGTGTGTCCAGAAAAAAGTTGCTCATGTTTATGTTCAAGAGATTTGGGGCTTTTCTTTCTTCTAAGAGTTTTGTGGTTTCATGTTGTACATTTAGGTTTTTGACCCATTTGAAGTTTACTTTTGTGTATGGAGTTAGACAATAATCCAATTTCATTCTCTTGCACATAGTTGTTCATGCCTACCAGTTATTGAAGAGATTGTCATTTTCCCATTGTTATTCATGAATCCTTTATAATAATTGACCATATATGTATGGGCTCTCTATTCTGTTCCATTGATCTATAGGTCTGTTCTTGTGCCAGTACCATACTGTCTTGATTACCATAGCTTTGTAGTATAGCTTGAAATCAGGGATCTTAATTCTCTGGATTGCATTGGCTATTCAGGGTGTTTTGTTGTTCTTTATGAATTTCAGGATTATTTGCTATAATTCACTGAAAACTGCCATTGGTATTTTGATAGAGATTGCACTGAATCTGTAAATTACTTTGAGCAGGATGGCCATTTTGACAATATTAAATCTTCCTATCCATGAGCATGGGATAGATTCCATTTATTGGTGTGTTCCTTAATTTATCTCAAGAGTTTCTTATAATTTTCAGAGTACAGGTCTTTCACCTCCTTGGTTAGGTTTATTCCTAGGTATTTTATCCTTTTTGATGAAATTGTAAAGGGAATTGTTTTCCTGATTTCTCTTTCTGCTAGTTCATTTTAGCATATAGAAATGCAAAAGATTTATGTATGTTGATTTTTATTCTTCAACTTCACTGAATTCAGTTATTCTAATAGTTTTTAAATGGAGTCTAGTGTTTTCTATATATCGTATCATGTCATCTGCAAATAGTGACAGTTTTACATCTTCCTTACCAATTTGGATGCTTCTTATCTCTTCATCTTGTCTGATTGTCATAGTTAGGAACTCCACTACTATCTTGAATAAAAGTGATGAGAGTAGACATCGTTGTCTTCCTCCTGATATTAGAGGAAAAGCTTTCAGCTTTTCTCTATTGAGTACAATGTTAGCTGTGGGTTTGTCATATATGACCTTTATTATGTTGAGGTACATTCTCTCTATACTCATTTTTCTGAGAGTTCCTATCATGAATGGATGTTGGATTTTCTCAGATGCTTTCTCAGTATTATGAGATAATCATAATGGTTTTTATCCTTCTTTTTGTTAATCTAATGTATTGCATTAATTGACTTATGAATATTGTACCATCCTGGGCATCCCTGGAGTAAATCCCTCTTGGTCATAATGGATGATACTTTTGATGTATTTTTGAATTCAGTTTTCTAACATTTTATTGAGGATTTTTGCATCTATGTTCATCAGTCTATAGTTTTCTTCTCTCTCTATTTTTTTTTTTTTTTTTTTTTTTTTTTTTTAGTGTTTTTGTCTGGTTTGGGTATTAGAGTGATTCTGGCTTTATAGAATGAGTTTGGAAGTATTTCCTTCACTTATGCTTTTTGGAATACTTTGAAAAGGATGGGTTTGACCTCCTCTTTAAATGTTTGGTAGAATTCAGCTGTGAAGTTGTCTGGTACTTGAATTTTGTTTGTTGGGAGTTTTCAATTACCAATTCAATTTTGTTACTGGTAATTGGTCTGTTTGGATTTTCTGTTTCTTCCTGGGTCAGTCTTGGATGGTTCTACTTTATTAGGAATTTTTCCATTTCTTCTAGGTTGTCCAATTTATTGGTATATAATTTTTCATAGAAAACTCTATGAAAATAATTCTTTGTATTTCTATGTTGTCAATTGTAATTGTTCCTTTTTCATTTCTCATTTTATTGTGTCCTCTTTTTTTTGATAAGTCTGCCTAGGGGGTTATCTATTTGTTTATCTTTCCAGGTAACAACTCTGGATTTCATTGACTTTTTTTGTTTGTTTGCTTTATTATTTATTTATTTCCATTCAGATCTTTATTATAGTTTTCCTTCTTCTAACTTTGGGTTTCCTTTGTTCTTTTTCTAGTTCCTTTAATTGTGAGTTTAGACTGTTTATTTGGGATTTTTTCTTGTTTCCTGAAATAAGCCTGTATTGATATATACTTCCCTCTTAGAACTGCTTTTGTGGCATCCTGCATATTTTGAACTGTTGTATTTTTTCATTTATCTCCATGTATTGCTTGATGTCTTTGTTCATTGATTATTTAGAAGCATGTTTAGCCTACAGATGTTTGTGGGGTTTTTTGTTCATGTAATTTATTTCTAGTTTCATACCATTGTGATCTGAAAAGATGCTTGATACAATTTCAATCTTTTTAAATTTATTGAGGCTCTTTTTGTTTCCTAATATGTGATCTGATCTGGAGAATGTTCCATGTGCACTTGAAAAAAATGTGTCTACTGCTGCATCTGTGTTGGATGTTCTGCTTATAATTGTTAAATCCATCTGATCTAGTGTGTTGTTCAATGCCTATTTATTTCTGTTTGGTTGATCTGTTCACTGATGTTAAGTAGTGTGTTGAAGTCTCCTAATATGATTGAGTGCAATCTATTTCTCCCTTTAGTTCTGTATTTGTTTTGCATATTTAGGAGATCCTATGTTTGATGCATAGATATTTATGTGTTATATACTCTCCTTGGACTGATCCTTGTATCATTATGTAAAGACCTTCTTTGTCTCTTGTTTCTTTGTTTTAAAATCTATTTTGTCTGATGCAAGTACTGCTACTGCTTTTTTCTCCATGTTGTTTGCACATAATATATTTTTATCCCTTCACTTTCAGTATATGTATTTCTTTAAATTTGAAATAGTCTCTTATAGGAATCATATAGATGGTTTTTGTTTCTTTATCTGTTCTGCCACCTTATGTTTTGTGATTGGTGCATTCAGTCCATTTACATTTAAGGTAGCTCTTGATAGATATGTATTTATTGCCATTTTATTCATTGTTTTCTAGTTGTTTTTGTAGCTCCCCTCTGATTCTTTCTTCCTCTCTTGTTATTTAATGGTTTTCTTTAGTGTTGTGACTTGATTTCTTCTTTTATCTTTTTTCTTTTTTGTGTATCTATTATATAGGTTTTAGGTTTGCGGTTACCATATGGTTCATAGTTTCCTAAGTATGTAACGGTCTATATTAATTTGGTTACTCTATTTCAAACATAGTCTAAAAGATCTTTTTCATGCTACTCCATACTTTATGTAATTAGTTGTCATAATATGTATTGTTTGTGTATTCCTTAACTGTTTTTGTGTATAGTTGATTTTACTACTTTTGATTTTCTTTTCTTTCTTTTTTTTATGCTTTCTTTGTGGTAATTGGTCTACTACCTTTACTGTGAGTTCATTTTCTCTGATGAAAAATGTTTAGATTTAAGAACATTTACATCTACTAAGTGCCTTTAATATATCCTGTGAGGCAAATTTAGTGGTGGTGAAATTTTATAATATTTATCTGAGAAACTTTATCTCTCCTTCAATTCTGAATGATGACATTGCTGGATAGAGGATTCTTGGGTGGAGGTTCATTTGTTTCAATACATTAAATAGTTTATGCCACTCCCTTCTGCTTAAAGCTGGATTAGGTTTCTTTCATTTGTAAAATTTTGCCTTTCTGTAGCTGTTTCAATACTCTCTTTTTATCCTTAATCTTTGTCACTTAATTATTATATGTCTTGGTGTTGTCTTCCTGGGTTTTCTTTTGCTAGGGGCTCCCTGTGCTGCCAGGACATGGGTGTCTATTTCCTTCCCCATATTGGGGAAGTTTTCAGCAATTATTTCTTCAAAGAGACTTTCTACCCCTTTGTCTCTCTCTTCTCCTTCTGGTACCTCAATTATGTGAATATTGTTTCATTTGGAGTTGTTACATAGCTCTTTTAGCATCCTCTCTGTTCTAGTGATTGTTTTTCTCTCTGGTCCTCAGCTTCATTGTTTTCCTGTTCTCTAATTTCCATTGCACTGATTGCTCTACTTGCAGCAATCTATTCATTCCTCCATTAAATGTTTCACTTCAGTTACTGTATTCTTCATCTCTGAGTGCCTCTTTTTCAACTCTCCTATTTGTTGAAGTCATACCTGAAATCATCAATACTTCCCACACATCAGTGAGCGTATTTATGACTGTTAGTTTGAAATCTTTATCAAGAAAATTAGTGATTTCCATTTCATCTAGCCCTCTTTGTGGTGTCTGATCCTATACTTTTGTTTGGAAAAGAAACTCTGCCTCCTCATTTTGTCTGGGTTTCTGTATTTTGTCCTTTTTATTATGTCGATTTGCTATGCCTCCTGGTTGAAAGAGTAATGGCTGTGTGAAGAAGGCATCCTGTGGTACCCAGAAGCTCAAGACTTTTTGTTTACCTGTGCCTGGATCTCTTTTGTGGTTGAGCTGTATTTGCTGTTGGTGGGCTGTGGGCAGAGCCACCTTTTTCCCTGTTTGCCAGCAGTGGTTGATCTCAGACTGTAGATGCTAGTGGCTCTACTCAGTCAGCCTGTTGTGGGCCATGCAGCAGAGCTTCTGCTGGTGTTGTTGTGGGCTGAACTGCCCTCTGCCTGCAAGACAGTGATGACAGCACTGCTGGGCCAATGAGGTGAGCAGAGTGGGGACATAGGGGAGGCTGTGCCATCAACAAGGAGGAAGGAGCACTTGGAGCTGGCTCCTGCAGGTGCCTCTGCATTTGGTCTGAGAATAGGCTGGGAACGCTGGAAAGTCTTCCTGTGATTTCCTTCATCTGCCTCAAAGTCAGGCAATTCTGACTGCTGCTGGGCCAAGCATGACAGGTGGGTGGGCAGGTGTGCAGAGAAGTGCCTTGGGGCTGACTCTCTAGCGAGGAGGATAGAATGTTTGGGGCTGGCTCCCATGCTTACCTGACTGGTTAGGCTGAGGGAATGCTAGAAAAGTGTCATCTTCCTGCCCTTTCTCTTGCAGAGAAAGCTCTGCTCAGCACCTGCCCCTGTGACACCTTTCCCACTGCTGGTAAATCTTTCAAAGTGCCACCTCTATGTTAGTTCTCAGTGGGACCAAGGGAGCGTGCCTGTCCTCCACAAGCAGCAGGAGTTGCAACCTCCCAGAGTGCTCCAACTCTGCCTGGTTTCCAACCACATTCATCACCAAAACCCAATGTAATGTGGAATTGTGTTCCCAGAGCACATCTCCAGGGCCAGGTATGCACTGTTCCTGCATCCCTATCCCATCCCTGTTCTGATCCTCTCCCTCCCACTTGTGGACTGGGATGGGGGACCCACTGGATCTTGATTGATCACTGCTCTGCCACTTTTCCTTTCTCTGTGTGGTCTTCTCTTCTTCACCAGGTATAGAGTTTGTTCTGCAGTCTGCATGTCATTTTCAGAGTTAGTTGTATGTGCTGTAGTTGCTTCCTTGGTGTACATGTAGGAGGAGTTTTCTACCTTCCCTTCCTACTCTGCCATCTTTTTGCTATCCCTCTCACTGATCACCATGGTGTAGATTTTAACAGAACTTTGGAAAACTTGGTGTTGAGCAAAGCATGCATCAACAAAATGAATGAAATAAATTCTTATTCAGAGAACAATTGTCAGTAAAAATATAACCTTTTGATCTTGATCTATTCTTGAATTAAACAGTAAATATTATGAATATAAAGATGTTGATACCTTGTTAGGAAAATAAAATAATTTAGCAGTTTGGTAGATGAGAAATGAGAAATGCCAAAAGCTAGAGAAATATTATATTATTTTGTGAACATATTTTGTTGACAGTGATAACACCAGTATATTTCTATGATTCCATGTGGTAGTTCATGTATCATATTTCAGGGATATTACTAGGATTCAAATACTCTGAACATGTATTTTATGGGACAAAATATATTTTGTAGTTTCAGAATAATATAATTTCTTAAAACATGATTTGTGTGTAAATAGCTCAATTATTCATAATTCAAAATAAGGCTCTAAATACTTGATCATTTTTTTAACCTATGAGAAAGATAAATGATGATGTTTGGGGTTTGTTTTAACAAACACTTTAAGTGGATATGTACAAATGCATTGTAAGTGCAATTTAAGAAAATGTTTTAAGGAGAACTCATTTGCCATTGCCTTTCAAGATGAAAATGCAGTATTTCAACTCTTGAGTCATAGGCTTGTTAACTTAGCTTCTGAGTAGAGTGCTGAAAGTACTCTTTAATGAAAAATTTCCCTGTGATTTCTGATCTATAATCAGTTTAAATGTATAGAAGTTAGAAGTTGTCAAACATTTGCCTACATTTTATGGTATGCAATTGTAAGTTAGAATATTATAATTTAATATAAATAATTGTGAAAAAAAGCTAATAATTTTAGACCCTTCCCTATGATTTTTTTTTAAATCATATATTAGATTTACTTGTCTATGGAACAATTGAAAACACACCCATCCTTCTTATTGAAATGACATAGGTTTTAGTTTTTTCAGTTGATTTGAATCTTTATAAAATTTCATAAAATTATTAGACAATGAGGAGATGATTCCAGTTGAGTGTTCCATGGGGGGATGCCAAAAGCTAAAGAAATAATGTATTAGTTTGTGAACTACATTACCTGAGAATAATAGGACTCATTTTTTTCATCTTTGAAAAATCGTGACAGTGTATTTTTGGCATATAAACTTTAAAAATGTTGCTTGAAATGAATTTAACTGAACTGACTAGAAATCTAATAAAGTAATGAAATGCTGATGCATTTCTCTAAAAAGGTAAAAAAAAAAGAACACTTCAATAAAATAAAATATGAATTTCTGTTGATGAGACATTAGAGTCTATGCCATAATACATGCAAAAGGAAATGAAACCAGCTGATTTTAGGCAGTTGCTAAATGTATTTGTGTTGAACTGAAGCAAATATATGAAGACAAGTAATGGAATTATTTTTTGAAAACACATAAGCTCATATAGGCTAGCCTGATGATGTTCCACAAGGCTTATTCTTTGATAGCGAAATGTCAAAGCTGAAAAGTAAACATTTTTATTTTTTAAAATCAAATTAAAGATTTAAAACCCTACAATAAAGGTCCTCACTGCCAGAGAGTGAGAATAAGGTCAAAGACTGTTAGCCAACAAAGACTTGGCATGCTTGTACCCATGCTTGACTAAGGCATTTAGCCAGCATATCCCTTTTGCTGGTAGAGTTAAGAATCCAAGTCCTGACTGTTTACCTAACCATGACGAACCACCAGAAGGCACTGATTATGCTCCCCACTCTCAGAAGACATGGTGAATGAATAACCCAAAAGATTTGTCTAACATTCATTCTTAGGTCATAAAGATAAATATTTTCAGTGGAGCACTTCAGTAAAGGAAAAAATTTAGGTATACATTAGCTGTTTTAATCATTTAAATGCATATGTATTTTATAAATACAGTAATTGTAAAAAGACTCTAGCAATATAAATTTTAACATGCAAAAACTAGGCTTGTAGTATCTTAGGTTTAACTTCTAATTCTGAGAGAGTAACATGCTCACCACAAAACAAAATCAAATACAAGTTGGATGAGGAAAATATGTAGCAATAACCACTCATCCTGTATGTAGTCTCTTTCTACTTATACTTACGAACCCCTATATATCAAACAAATATATTTAAAACAATATATGGTACCCGAACAATGATGATGAAACCAGAGGCAGAAAAGAGAGAGAGAGAGCAAGAACTTGACTTACATCATGCAGTTAGCAGAGCTGGAGTGTGAACCTGGGCAGTTTGCTTCCAGAATCTACATTCTTTATATAAAACTCATTTGTTTATTTATCTGAACAGTATTTCTGAATCTGGTATGTGCTTTATATTTTAAAAGATACTAGGAATATTTAACTCCACCAGTTAAACTTTCTCTCTTCCCTGTATCTGTTGATACTGTTTATTCAAAAATCTGAAGCTAGAAGACCAATGATTGTCTATAATATATAGAACACAAGCATTTAAAATTTATAGAGAAATTTAGACATCTCAATAGGAAAGCTGACAGAAAAATAAATTAGGAATGGATAATTCTCTCACACAAGTCTAAATGGCTAGAGCACAAATGAAATGATACTCTGATGAAAACTGACACAAGGCAAGACTTTCTGTTGGATTAGTGAAGACAAAACTGTACTGTTGTCTCAGAATATGGGATAAAGGACCCACTCATACCTTATTGTTGCAAAGTTTTTCCCCAGACATAAGTAGTAATTCCTTCCTATCATCTGCCATCATTTGCATATGTAATTAATTGCAAATAAAAATCCCATAAAATTGCTACATGCATATAAACCAACATACAATGTTTGTTTTTTCTTAAAATTGTACTGAAGTATGGAAGTGATGTTAGTTCCTGCTATTAGAATACATTCAGGTCATTTCAGTACTTCAAAGAAGACATGACTAAATTCAAAAGGGGAGTTACCCTCAGTGCATCCCTAAATTAACTTATACTAGTAGTAGACCCTAAGGAATATTTCAAAATTGTTAGGGTAGAATAAAAAGACAAAAAAATAATATACAAGATTTTTTTCTCCTTTCATGACAAGAATTTCTTTTCCTGTCCTCAGAGTATATATTATATTGTTTTTAACAGGGTGCAGTTTTTACTAATGGTAAATATAGAACTTGATTTCCTGGCAGTTATTTCCACAAATGTTTAAAATTGTACATTTCATGATATAATAATTCCCGGTATAATTAACTATACAGAGCCAAACATCTAAGTTTTGTAAGTAAAAGCCATTCTCAATCTTCCTTCTTCATAGAAGTTTTCAAGTTTGAAAATCAACTTTAACGTTAATTCAAAACCTTCTTTAGATGATTATATATTAAGTATAAATTAGGTTTTCCACTGAATTTATTTCAGTCAGTTAGTGGCATTAATTTGTATCCTTCTCATCAGTGTCATAAAGTAAGGTGAAAATACTAAACACTCACTAGGGAGATCTGTAAGTCTGTTGTGTTTTATCTCTATCTTTTCAACTGTTTTCTCCCCTTAAACTTCCCTGAGTTTCCAGCTAAAATCCAGCTAGCTATAGGAGACAACTGAGAGAGGAATGAACTTCAATATAACAAGAAAGAATAGTTGGAATGGAGAATGACAAAGACTTTGCAAATAAGACTCCTTCCACTATGGTCCTTGCAGTGAACATTCTGGACTCAGATTAACAAGATTGTTTATAAACATTGCTTTCTAAATCACAGAATGTGAGGTGTCTCATTCAGATACAAAATTTGACATAGACATTGCCCTATAAATAGTGATTACTAATTCATACATAATTGATTTGACATTTCTGAAAATAATAATTCAGTATAAGCATATTGAAATCCATATACTTGTCAGAAGTATCACTAAAATAATTCAATATTAGTTGCATCTTTCTAAGACTGATACTAAACAATAGAATTGAAAACCACACTCCTTGAGAAACAATGTGATGGCATTTTAATCATTTTGTAGACTCCTTTTAACTTGCTGTGTATTTTATTTCTTTGTCTAATATGATAAGCTTAAATTCATTTCCTATTTTGATTTTGCACAAGTACTACCAATTCTGGTGATATCACTCTGGTGTTTCCCATTTTTGAGTAAGTTCGCAATTATACATTGTTTGGGTGGCATTGAGAAATAAGGAGGAAGTTAGTTCATGAAACTGTTCTTCCTCATACCCCACTTTCTCTCAGTTCTTACTATTTGAAGAGAGGCAGTGGTTTTACTTAAACAGTGAAATGCAATTGAATAACTATTCAGAGAGATATTTGATTAATGTGCAACAGGCATACCGGATTGAACCAGGAGATATTATATTGAGGTTAGTGTATAAACCATGATATCTTAGCACAAGCAAGCTTTACCATCTGTTCATTTAGGAGTTAGAAAATGGCTTGAATGTTTGCATACTGGCCAATAGAGCCTAGATCAAAAGGAGTAAAATTTTATTCTGTCATATTTCATCTACTGTACTCACACTCTCCCAAGCTTCTATTGCCTCTTTCTGGCATTGAAAGCTTGCCACTTTTAGAAAAAAATTCCTTGTTTCAAGTACACAACCTTACTCCACTTGTTCTTTGTTTAAAGGACCCAAAAGTATGCATCTAAAACTTTTTACCTCAAGTCCCTATCAAAACCAAGATTCTAAATTCTGTTTGCGTTTAATATTAGCCAATTGTAAACCTAATGGTTTTATTAATGCTATTCCCATATAAGTATGAATGCAGTTCAAACATCCTTGTATCTGTCAGCATGTTTCAAATAAGTGCTTTTAGTGAAATGTGGGAAGTGAGGAGAATAGGTATAAAGGTGGTAGCTCATGATTCATATTGGTTTGTCTCTTAAATATTTCTTGTAGCAGAAAAGTATGTGGGACATGCATATTATTTCATAGTTTGCAAGTAAATATCAGTTTGTAGGCTTCTCTTTAATGTCATAAATAAATGTAATCTCTTCACTTAGAGGTAAGGCACTTCATCATAATAAATTAATACCAGTTCAAATCTGACTAAAGGACAGCCGACTTACTTCCTTAGCTATGAATATAATGGCTTTTCCAACACTATTTCACTTATTACTGTAGACTCTTTGCAAAAAGATGTTTAATTCAGCTGACATATGGAGAAAGTAGCTGAAGAAATGAGAGACTTCTTGAGCTTTCTCAGCAGAACTAATTCAGAAACTGTTTACTTTTTACTTTAAAGCTTAATTTGGATTTAAAGTTCTCAAATGAAAACCAGAACTGAGAGGAAAATCAAATCCATACTTTCATTGAAAAATGGCACCAAATGACAGGACTTTTGGAAAAGCATTTAGATGCTTGAAATTGTATGACTGTTAATTTTCCCCATGGAGAAGTATAAAACCTGGCAGTAAAAATGATTTCATTTGGAAATTCCAGAAACATTTTTTCAAGAAAGATCATTTTAATTTCAGAAATAAAAAAACATATATATTTAGCCTGTAATATAAAATTATTTATGGATAAGTTACTGATTATCCTTCACTAGAATTAATTATATTTGTTTCCCACATTTGTTTCCAAGATCCCAATATTAATACTTTTCACAATTTTTAAATTTAAGTTAAACCTCTTTAAAGTTTGCAACAAAGATATAAATAAAAACAATATTCTTGATACTTCATGAATAACAAAGATCTAAATATTTAAGTTTTTGTTTGATTTTTCATCATAGCATTTGACTACTAACATGGCTACATGATACTGGTTTCATACCATTAAAACTTTGCACGTTTGGTAACCTTCAAATGTGTAAGGATGCAGAATATTCTGTTCATTTGGGGGCATATTGGGACATCTATTTCTACCCCATTGATCTTGATTCTGTCCTACTATACTCTAAATTTTGAAGCAGCCACTTGTTGTGTGTCCAGAACTTTCCTCCGAGCTCTTTGGCTCTTTTTGTTGTCCTCTGTAAGATGCTTATTATCTGACCATTTTATAAATAGCTGTTTTGATCTTAAGTTGCCCATCTTCTAATTCTAGATGGATCTGTTGGATCATATAATTTTATAGAGAATGGAGAAGAGGGAGTACAATCCTAAAATTGCAGGATGAAAAGAAAGTGTTTCTGTGTTTTTCTTGTTTTAGAGATAGAAGGGGTGAAAAGCACAGGCCTAGCTGCCAAGTGTGTTGAAACGGATGAAAGGTAAAGTAGGATTTTAAAAAACTGTTGCTGTTGACTAAGGATCACTTTCAAGGGGTTCTCAAAATACTTATTTTAACATTTATTTAAATTATTTTATTCATAGTGCATATGGAAATCCTTCCCCTCTGTCATATATGTGCTTAAAAGAAGGAACAGGTTAAGGTATATTATGTAAAAATTATCTCATATGGCTACAATATGGCCAAAGAGTAGAATGTGGTCATATAATCTCTGTGTATCATATATACCAATTATATGTTATACATTTACCAATCTAATATATTTGATGTGTACCTTTAAATAGCCTTATGAAACATGTAGTGATGTTATGTATACAAATTTTAAGCAACAGAAACTCTGTAGTTCCTCAGTCTGTGGTAATTACTGTTTCCCCCAATAGAATGTAGATGAAAAAATTAATTATTGGAAAAACTAAAGAAGTCAAAAATGCCAGGCTTATGTCATTAGATCTGACAGTCATGAAAATGCATCTTAATAAATATAATACAGCAAATATAGCATAAGGAAAAATAATTTAAAAATTGTTCATGCTGTATATTAAAAGTGAAATTATGAGAAATATTAACTCATATGCCTTCAAGAACACATGGGATGTCATGTATATCAGTTTCCTATTTTTCTTCCATTTTCTCATGAATATTATTTAGTTGAATCTATTATAACTTGTATTTCTAAGATGGGTTTTTATTTTTCTTCAATTTTTTTTCCTGAGATTGATTTAAAGTAGACTTACTTCTAGTTTGTCCATTTTTGTCTAAGTTTAAATTTCTTGTTCTAGATGTTTTCATCAATGTGAATGTTATGATTTGTATTTTCTGTTTTCTTTTTAAGTGGGTGGGCATGGAGTTCGTTCACTGTTTTTCTGTTCCTTTGCCTTTGGGGGACAGTGTTTCACATGTCTTTAGCAGTGCCTTTTTTCATCAGTAGAGTGCAGTATAATTTCTTTATTGAATAACATTGGTAGTAGCTGCTGGAAGAATGACCTGTGTTCTTGCTATTTCTTTTATATTTCTGTAGGAAGCTCACATCCCCTTCATACTTGTCATCATTTTCATATTGACATGATTATCCCCCACCGTCAATGTTAATGTCGTGTGTCCACCTTCATCCCAGTGCACTTCCAAGTCCTTTTGCTGTGCTACAGAGTCACATTATCTTCAGTTGACATTTAATCCTCGACTTTATCATTCTTAAGGTAATTTTCCTGTCCTTTTCATTTATTCTCCCACCCCAACCCTCCTTCTCCTACCCTTGTTTATTTTTTCTTTTTCCAAAACAGCCTCTTAAGTTTCCCACTTCCCCATCTTCCCTGCATTGAGAGTAGGATCTTTGATGGACTTCGGGGTTATTTCTCCCCATTTTGATAGTTTGAACTTTTGACATTCTGTCTTCTCATATTGCTGAAGTCATAAGTCATGTGTGGGCATATTTGTATTGCTCTTGCATTTAGATATTTTGAGGGATTTATGCATACAGTTTGATTTAAACAGCTACCAATAACCTCTAGAAATTATTTTAAATACTGTATATGTTCATATTTAGAGATTTTAATGTAACTAGTGAGCTCACTTCTTATTTGTTAAATTATCCAGTCTAGGCTTGGTAGATGGCAGTATGGCTCAGAAAGGATAAAATATATCTGTTATAGATAAGTTCCTTCCAAAATTGATAGGTTAAAGCTTTAAACTTACTATGGCCATGTTTGGAGATGGTGCCTCTAAAGAAGCAATTAAAGTTAAATGAGGTCATAAGGATGGAACCCTGACCTGACAGGATTAGTGCCTTTATGAGTTACCAGAACTCATTCATTCTCATTCTCACTCTCTCTGTCTCTTGTCTCTGTCTCTCTGTTCCTACATACCAAGAAAAGGACATGTGAGAACATAGCAAGAAGGCAACCTTCTACAAGTCAGGAAGAGAATTCTCACTTGGACCCTAACTGGCCAGAACATTGATCTTGGACCTCTAGACTTCAGAATTTTTGAGAAAATAAATTTCTGTTGTTAAGCCAACAAAAATGGTGATTTTATATTATGTCAGCATTAGCAATTAACACATATGTAAATTATATCTGTTTTGTTTTAACAAGACCTTTGTGAAACCATTCTCAAAGAGGTATATCGAACTGATCAAACAGACTTTCTTTTTGGAGATAAGAAGAAAACTTTTATTGTAGATGGACATTTAGATTTTTCTCTCTTCTTTTTTTTTATTTTTATATCATTAATATACAATTACATGAGCAACACTGTGGTTTACTAAATTCCCTCATTATCAAGTCCCCACCAGATACCCCATTTCAGTCACTGTACATCAGTGTGGTAAAATGCTATAGAGTCACTACTTATCTTCTCTGTGCTAATCTGTCTTCCCCATGCACCCCCCTACATTATGTGTGCTAATCATAATTTCCCTTATTCCCTTCCCTTCTCCCTCCCTTCCCACAGTATGAATTTCCATTTGTTAGTGTCCTCTTTAATTTCTCTTAAGAGTGTCTTGTAGTTTCCAGAGTATAGGTCTTTCACTCCCTTGGTTAGGTTTTTCCTGGGTATTTTATACTTTTTGATGCAGTTGTGAATGGAATTGTTTTCCTGATGTCTCTTTCTGCTGGTTCATTGTTAGTGTATACGAACGCAACAGAATTCTGTGTATTAATTTTGTATCCTGAAAATTTGCTGAATTCAGATATTCTAGTAATTTTGGAGTGGATTCTTTAGGGTTTTTTATGTACAATATCATGTCATCTGCAAATAGTGACAGATTGACTTCTTCTTTACCAATCTGGATGCCTTTTATTACTTTGTGCTGTCTGAATGCTGTGGCTAGGACCTCCAGTACTATGTTGAATAAAATCAGGAGAGAGGGCATCCTTATCTTGTTCCCAATCTTAGGGGAAAAGCTTTCAGCTTCTCACTGTTAAGTATAATATTGGCTGTGGGCTTGTCACAGCCTTTATTATATTAAGGTACTTGCCCATTATACCCATTTTGTTAAGAGTTTTTATCATGAATGCATGTTGAATTTTGTCAAATGCTTCTTCAGCATCTATGGAGATGATCATGTAGTTTTTGTCCTTCTTTTATTGATGTGGTGTATGATGTTGATAGATTTTCGAATGTTGTACCATCCTTGCATCCCTGGGATGAATCCCTCTTCATCATGATGGATAATTTTCTTGATGTATTTTTGAATTCAGTTTGCTAATATGTTGTTGAGTATTTTTGCATCTATGTTCATCAGGGATATTGATCTGTAATATTCTTTTTTTGTGGGGTCTTTGCCTGGTTTTGGTATTAGAGTGATGCTGGCCTCAAAGAATGAGTTTGGGAGTATTCCCTCCTCTTCTGCTTTTTGGAAAACTTTAAGGAGGGTGTTAGGTCTTCACTAAATGTTTGTTAAAATTCAGTAGTGAAACCGTCTGGTCCAGTGGTTTTGTTCTTAGGCCGCTTTTTGAATATCAATTTAATTTCCTTGCTGGTAATTGGTCTGTTCCAATTTTTCTTTTCTTTCTGGGTCAGTCTTAGAATGTTGTTTATTTCTAGAAATTTGTCCTTTTCTTCTAGGTTATGCAGTTTATTAGCATATAATTTTTCATAGTATTCCCCAGTAATTCTTTATATTTCTGTGGTGTCCATAGTGATTTTTCCTTTCTCATTTCTGATTCTGTTTATGTGTGTAGACTCTCTTTTTTTCTTGATAAGTCTGGCTAGGGTTTTATTTATTTTGTTTATTTTCTGAAGAATCAGCTCCCACTTTCATTGATACTTTCTATTGTTTTATTCTTCTTGATTTTATTTATTTCTGCTCTAATCTTTATTATGTCTCTCCCTCTACTGAATTTGGCCCTTATTTCTTCTTGTTTTTCTAGTTTTGTTAATTGTGAGTTTAGACTGTTCATTTGGGATTGTTCTTCTTTCCTGAGGTAGGCCTGTATTGCAATATACTTCCCTCTTAGCATGGCCTTTGCTGCATCCCACAGATTTTGTGGTGTTGAATTATTGTTGTCATTTGTCTCCATATAATGCTTGATCTTTGTTTTTATTTGGTCACTGAACTTTTGGGTGCTTAGGAAAATGTTGTGAAGCCTCCATATGTTTGTGAGATTTTTATTTTCTTTGCATAATTTATTTCTAGTTTCATACCTTTGTGGTCTGAGAAACTGCTTGGTACAGTTCCAATCTTTTTTAATTTACTGAGGCTCCTTTTGTGGCTTAGTATATGACTATTCCTGAATACATTCCCTATGCACTAATGTGTATCCTGTTGCTTTTGGGTAGAGTGTTCTGTAGATGTCTGTTAGGGCCATCTGTTCTAATATCTGTGTCCTTACTTATTTTCTGTCTGATCTTTTCTTTTGAGTGAGTGGTGTGTTGGAGTCTCCTAAAATGAATGCATTGCATTGTATTTCCCATTTAATTCAGTTAGTATTTGTTTCACATATGTAGGTGATCTTGTGTTGGGTGCATAGGTATTTATAATAGTTATATCCTCTTGTTGGACTGACCCCTTTATCATTATGTAATGTCCTTCTTTGTCTCTTGTTATGTTATTTGTTTTGAAGCCTATTTTGTCTGATACAAGTACTGCAATTTCTTCTTTTTTCTCCCTATTAGTTGCATGAAATATATTTTTCCATCCCTTTAATTTCAGTTTGTGTATGTCTTTGGTTTTGAAGTGAGTTTCTTGTAGGGACCATAGACAGGTCTTGTTTTTTTATCCATTCAGTGACTCTATGTCTTTCCATTGGAGCATTTAGACCATTTACATTTAGGGTGATTATTGATAGGTCTGTACTTATTGCCATTGCAGGCTCTGGATTCATGGTTACCTAAGGTTCAAGGGTAATTGACATACTATCTAACAGTATGATTTAACTCACTTAGTATGCTATTACAAACACAACCTAAAGGTTTCATTTTTCTCCTCCTTTTTCTTTCTCCACCATTCTTTATGTATTAGGTATCATATTATGTGCTCTTTTGCTATCCATTAATTGACTTTGGGGGTAGTTGATTTGATTTTGCATCTACTTAGTAAGTAATTGTCCTACTTGGCTGTGCTTTTATTTCCCCAGGTGACAGCTATTCTGCCTTAAGAATACTTCCATCTATAGCAGTCCCTCCAAAATGCACTGTGGAGGTGGTTTGTGCAAGGTACATTCTCTCAGCTTTGGCTTATCTTAAAATTGTTTAATCCCTTCTTGAAATTTAAATGATAACCTTCCTGGGTAGAGTATTCTTGGTTTGAGGCCCTTCTGTTTCATTGCATTAAATATATCATATATATCATGCCATTCCCATCTGGCCTGTAAGGTTTCTGTTGAGAAATCTGATGATAGGCCGAAGTGTTTTCCTTTCTATGTGATCTTTTTTCTCACTCTAGCTGCCTTTTTTTTTTTTTTGAGAGGGCATCTCTCATATTTATTGATCAAATGGTTGTTAACAACAATAAAATTATGTATAGGGGACTCAAGGCACAATCATTAATCAACCCCAAGCCTAATTCTCAACAGTCTCCAATCTTCTGAAGCATAACGAACAAGTTCTTACATTGTGAACAAGTTCTTACATAGTGAATAAGTTCTTACATGGTGAACAGTGCAAGGGCAGTCATCACAGAAACTTTCGGTTTTGATCACACATCATGAACTATAAACAATCAGGTCAATTATGATTATTCGTTTGATTTTTATACTTGATTTATATGTGAATCCCATATTTCTCCCTTATCATTATTATTATTATTATTATTATTATTAAATAAAATGCTGAAGTGGTAGGTAGATGCAAGATAAAGGTAGAAAACATAATTTAGTGCTGTAAGAGGGCAAATGTAGATGATCAGGTCTGTACCTATAGACTAAATATTAATCCAAGCTAGACAAGGGCAACAAAACATCCACGGATGCAGAAGATCTCTCTAGCTGCTTTTAAAAGTCTGTCCTTATCCTTGGTCTTTGCCATTTTAATTATTATATGTCTTGATGTTGTCTTTCATGGGTCCCTTGTGTTTGGAGATCTGTGTACCTTCATGGCCTGAGAGACTATCTCCTCCAGGTTAGGGACGTTTTCAAAAATTACATCTTCAATGACAGTTCCTATCCTTTTTTCTCTCTCTTCTTTTTCGGTACCTCTGTAATGTGAATATTGTTCGGTTTGGATTGGTCACACAGTTCTCTCAATATTCTTTCATTCTCAGAGATCCTTTTTCTCTCTGTGCCTCAGCTTCTTTGTATTCTTCTTCTCTAATTTCTCTTCCATTTACCATCTCATCTACTACCTCTAATCTACTTTTAAATCCCTCCATTGTATGTTTCATTTCAGATATGGAAATTCTTAATGATTGAATATCCATCCTAAATTCGTCCCTGAGTTCTTGAATATTTTTCTATACCTCCATGAGCCATGTTTATGTTTTTTATTTAGAACTCTCTTTCATGAAGATTGGTGAGTTCAGTTTCATTTGGCCTCTTTTTCTGGAGTTTGTGAGGTTTTGGCTGCAGACGTTTCATATTTCCATGTGGCACCTTTTAGTGCCCAGGAACTCTAGTCTCTGGAGCTGCTAAGCCCCTGGAATGAGGTTGAGGGTCGCAGGTGAGTGGCACTGGTGCCTGGGAAGAGGAAAGAGCTGTTTTCTGATTCCTGGCTACAGTGCCTCTCCCCATTGTTAGAGCCAGGGGGCCAAGCACAGAAGTGTAAGCCTCTGTGCTCTGCATCTATAGCTATCATAGGTGGGGCCACCCTCTGGCTGGCCTGATGCCAGCACAATGCCTGCCGTTTTGGGAGCCACTGCTAGCAGGTGAGGAGGAAGGTGCAGCAGGCTGAGTCACACAGTGGGGGGCCTCAGAGCTGAATAGCCAGCCAGGGTGATTTAGCACCTGAAGCTCCTGAAAGTTCCCAACCTGCTGGGTAGAGTGCATCCAGACAACCTTGTCCACCTATCCCTTCTCTCACGCAGCAAGCTCCATGCAAACCCTACCCCTTTAGCTGCCCTCTCGCTTCTAGGAAGCCTCTCAGACTTCCCACTTTTCCTTTGTCCCAGAGTGGCCAGATGTGAATCTCTGTCCTCCACAAATAGCTGGAATCTCAGTCTCTCAAGTATTCATCCTGTCTTAGCTTTCCAACCACACTAATCTCCAGAGCACCATGCAATGTAGTTTGTGCTCCCAAAGCAGATCTCCAGGGCTGGATGTTCAGCAGTCCTAGGCTTCCAACCCCTCCCTGCTCCATTTCTCTTCCTCTGCCATTGAGCTAGGGTCAGGGAAGGGCTTGGGTCCCATTGGATCAAGGCTTTGGTACGTTACCCTGTTTCGTGAGATCTGCTTGTTTCTCCAGGTGTATGCGGTCTGGTGCAGCCTTCTTTCCTGTTGCTGTTTTAGGATTAGTTGTATTAACTATAGTTTTGTATTATATGTGGTTTTTGGAGGAGTTCTCTGTCTCACCTCTCCTGCCGCCATCTTGAATTGATCTCTAGGAACAAGCAGATTTTTTTAAAGAAAGCTAAGCAAGATCAGGATATTTCTTTTTAATTATACAAAATCTTTGATGCTCTATTTTCAATATTCATCTGTAATCATTCATCACTTGCCACTCCATAAATTTATTTTCTAAAGATGTTACTTAAGAGTAAATGACAATTTAAGAGAAATAAATTACAAGTCCAGAAATTTCCAATTCATGGATCTTCTCATATAGAAATTAAATAAATTTATCAAATTTATAAGTTGTTACTTGGTTAACTATTTTGTAGATGAACATCAAAATTATCACCCATACATTGATAATTATTGCTAAATTGCAGAACATGCCATGAAAAATCAGTAGAAACTAGAAGCATTTCTTTCAGGTTTGTTTTTTTGTAATTTTTGTCCTGCAAAATTGTCTGCCATTGAAAATCATGCAGCATTTCTTCTTTGCATATAGTGTTAAAATTAATAATCTCAAAGACATCAGAAAATAATTAGCTCTGCTCCCACATTACACTTTTTAAATGTTGTGACAAAATTGGTTTCTCATGTAGCAGACACAATTAAGTTGCAGTATGAATTATAACATTGAAAAACTGAAATTAATTTTCTCAGGTAATTAGTTTGCATAGTACAGATACAAGATATATTTATAAACTACCATCCTTTGGAACTTAAAATTCATACTGACCAACCAAAAAAAAAAGTAAAGGCTATGAAACTTAGTATATATTAAATAAATAGTTAATTATGCAATTTCTAAGTCAAAAATAAATTTCATTAATAATTCATTAATATAAAGAGTTCAAAAACTCACTTTTAAAATATTCTACTTGTTATAATTTATGTATTCATAGTGTGTATATATACACTATGTATACACCTTTGTAGGATATAAATTTTGTTTGTATGTATTCCATTTCTTATACATATTTTCTTGTCATCTTTGAATTTTCAGTTTTTTACCTTGAATAAAAAGAGTAAATAATTTAAAAATAATAATCAACCAGGTCCAGTAATCTAATTGTCCAAAGCTGGTGTTTGAGCAATAATGTCCCTTCCATTTTATGTCCTACTAAACAACTCTATTTTCTGAATTTGATTTAGGCATTTTTATCAGTCACTTGATCTTTTTTGGTCTCTGGAAGAACATTGAAAAAAACACATATAACAAAATAATTTGAAATATACACTTACATAACTGAAAGTACATTAATTAATCGCAATAGTTTTGAAAAATCCAAAATTTGATATGATCAATGCCTTGTTTACCTAAATGATATTCACATATGTAGCTTGTGAAAAGTTGATAATGGTGTTGATTTCAAATCATCTTGTGTAATTTACTTCTTAGGTTAGTGAGTATAACGTATAAGTAAGCTTTAGCATTACTTTATCCTCTTCAGCCTTTATCCTCTTCAGAGTCCTTTATTGATCCAATTTCCAAGTAGAGTACTCTATTTTAATCTTTTTTTTCATATACAGAGTGTTTGATGGCATTACTTTATAACTGAAGGAAGGCATATTTTGAAATGATAGATAGGTAAGCCTGCCTGGAAAAACACCCAGAGAAAAGTGCTATACATACATATGGCTTAAAGTGTCAGGACAAAGTGCTCTCTCTAAATTATTTTCATCTCACAGGTGAAATACAAGAATGATTTGAGAAAAAAAATTCCCTGATAATATAAAAATTTTGATAGATTCTGTAAGATTTTCATAAGAAAAAGATTCCAAGTTCTGTTATTTTCCTACCATAAGCTAAATCTTCTCAATGTATTAGAGGAAAAGAAGAGGTTTATCACTAAGGATTTTAAATGCAATTTGTACTGCTTTTTAAAGCAACATTATAAAGAAAAACAATAGGTTGAAAATTATCTTTTCTCCCTTTTACTATGTGGAGAAAGTATTTACAGAGCTCTCACCATTCTTTTCTGTACAATTTTGAGCTCAACATATTGTAATAAATAAAGCTATTACATTCCTTATGGAGTCAGCAGTCTATTGGAAGAAACATTTTAAAAATTTACAATATATTGGAGCACTATAACTGAAGCATCTATAATGTTGCAAATCAGCACAGGAGAAGAATCCAAACATAACTTGATGGAAACAGATTGGAGGATTCTATTTCCATTCAAATATATCCTCAAAATGGCCTTATTCAACCACTAGCTTATTTAAAACTGCACCCCACTTTAACTCATCCTCCATAACTCTTCAAGGCATGGCCTATTTTATTTATAGTCCTTAATAAGAATGGAAATTGCCATTTTTATCCCTTTTGTTAATTGTTGTCTCTCTACTGATTTTAAGCTCCAACGAGTAGCTTCCTTATTTATCTTAACGTTCTCCTGGACGAAAGTTTAGCCATTATCTATGAGTCCTGTTTTGAGAAGGACTCATCTTTGGACCTTGTCTTCACCTTCCATCACCCATTTTAGTAAGAAATCTGCTTAATTGGTTTAGCAAGAATCCCCTACTGATATCTGATCACCCTGGTCAGCCTTCAGAAAATATTTCATTGTCAGTTTATCAAAAATTCCCCTACTCTTGATATTTCCTCTTAATAGTTTTCCATACAGTAAGTCCCTCACACTGCTCATTAAAAATAATTCCCCAGCGATATATCTTGCTGTACTTGAAGTTGAGCCCAAACTCTTTCCCCTGTTGCATACACTTAATTACAAGAGTTTTTAATAAAGTCTGTCTTACCATTTTAACAAATGTTAGAATGATTTTTCTTCAACAATCCTGTCCATCACTGTATACTCAGTATCTATAAGAGTGCCTGGCATATAAAAAGATGATGTATTTCTGAAGGAATGAATGATTCCCATGATTAATAGGGATGTTAGTGTACAAGAGAGTTAAAATTTTTATAGAACTGTGCATATATAATATTGAAGAAACGTATATCTGCACAATGGTATACCAAAGGCATCACACCTCAGGATCTGGTGCCAGGAGCCTGTGTTTCACTCATAGCAGGGCTGCTGATTAACTGGTGATTTTAGGCAAGTTATCAATCTCTTGGAACCTCAGTTTCCTCAGTTGTAGAATGTGGTTAACAAAAGTTCTTGAATAATGGGATAATTAAGATAATAATAAGTGGGTTATTTGAATCCTTGAAAAATAGTTGACAAATTGCGTTTGTGTGTGTGTGTGTGTATACAAACAGTATACTGTGGTTACTATCATTAGCAAGTATATTAGTTATGTATACACTACCCTGTAGTTTATTAAATACGCAGTGCCATTATGTCTAAAAAAATAGTGTCCATACCCTAACTAAAAAGTAATTAATCACTAAACAATGTTGACCATCATTTGAGCTTTCAGCAAACCCTAATCATTTGTGCTGGTGGAGGGTCATGCCTGCATGTTGGTGGCTGTTGACTGGTGGTTGCTGAAGGTTGGTTTGGCTGCAGCAGTTTCTTAAAATAAGGCAATAATGTTTAATTCATTGACTGACTTTGTGAATGATTTCTCTGTAGCATATGATACTGTTTGATAGCATTTTACCCACAGTGAAACTTCTTTCAAATTAAAGTCAATCCTTTCAAAATATGCTGCTGTTTTATCGACTAAGTTTATATAATACTCTAAATCCTTTCTTGTTTTAAAAATCTTTACAGCATCTTTAACAGGAATAGATTCCATCTTAAGAAACCACTTTCTTGGCTCATCCATAAGAAGCAACTCGTCATCCTTTTAAGTTTTATCATGAGATTGCAGGAGTTTTGATCTTCAGGCTCTACTTCTAATTCTGTTTCTTTTGCTGTTTCTACCACATCTGCAATTATTCTTTCCAGTGAAGTTCTGAAGCCCTAAGTGGGACAAAACAGGACAAACAGTTGTCCATGGGGACTGAAATCAAATTGTTCTTAACTCCTGTGAATGATGATATTTCAGTCTCTTCCCATGAATCACAAATGTTCTTATTTGTGAATGTTGAATCCCTCCCAGTTTTCCAATTTATTTTGCCCAGATCTGTCAGAGGAAACACTATCTATGGCAGCTACTGCCTATGAAATGCAGTTCTTCAGTGATAAGACTTGAAAGTTGAAATGGCTCCTTGATCCTTGAGCTACAGAATTGATGCTATGTTAGCAGGCATGAAAACATTCCCATTGTCCATCTCCATCAGAGTTCTTGGGTGACCAGGGGCCTTGTCAGGGAGCAGTAATACTTTGAAAGGAAGTTTTTCACTTTTTTTTCTTTTTCCCTGAGCAGCAGGTCTCAACAGTGGGCTTTACATAGTCACTAAATCAGGTTTAAATAGGTGTACTATCCCCTAGGCTTTGTGCTCCATTTAGAGAACAGAAAGTAGATTTCACATAATTCTTTTTTTTTAATTTTTATTTTATTCATTTATTTTTAATTAATTTTATTTTGGTAACATTAATCTACAATTACATGAAGGACAGTATGTTTACTAGGTTCCCCCCTTCACCAAGTCCCCCCCACATACCTGTTCACAGAGATTTCACATAATTCTTAAGGACCCCAGAACTTTTGAAATGGTAAATCAGTGTTGGTTTCAACTTAAAGTCAGTAGCCCATTAGCTCCTAACAGGGTAGTCAAGAAGCCAGGCTTTAACTTTTCCTCTGTAGCTGTAACAGTCCCAGATGGCATCTTCCAGTAGAAGGCTGTTTTGTCGACATTAAGATCTGTCACTTCAAGTAACCACCTTAGCTAAATTTTCTAGATGACTTGCTGCACCTCCTACATCAGCACTTGCTGATTCACATCAGACTTTCACGTGTGGAGATGGCTTCTTTTTTAAAACTCATGAACCAACCTCTCCTAGCTTCAAACTCCTGTAGCTTTGGCACCTCTCTTAGACTTCATTGAATTGTAGAGTTAGAATAGAAGCCTTGCTCTGGTGAAGCTTTGTTGTAAAGAAATGCTGATCTTTCCAAATCACTGAAACATTCTCCCATCAGTAATAAGGCTGTTTTTGCTTTCTTATCATTCTTTTGTTCACTGGAGCAGCACTTTTTATTTCCTTCAAGAACTTCTTCTTTGAGTTCACAACTTGGCTATCTGTTTTGGCACAGAGGCCTAACTTTCAGCCTCTCTCAGCTTTCAACATGCCTTCTTCACTAAGTGAGAGATGTGCAACTTTTCATCTCACTTGAACACGTACAGGCTGCTGGAGAGTCATTAATTGGCCTATTTGATATTAATGTATCTTGGGGAACAGTGAGGCCTGAGGAAAGGGAGAGTGCAGGAAGAATGGCCAGTTGGCAGAGCAGTTAGAACCCACACAGTATTGATAATGTTTGCCGTAGTATATGAGTGGAGCTTTTGGTGCCCCAAAAGAATTTTAATAGTCACATCTGAGATCACTGGTCATAGATCACTATGACAAATATAATAATGAAAAAAAGTTTAATTATTGAAAGAATTACCAAAATGTGATACAGGACATGAAGTGAGAAAATGATGTAAAAATGGTGTTGATAGACTTTGCTCAAGTCAGAGTTGCCACAAACCTTCAATTTTTAAAAAATTCTAAAAAAAATGAAATAAAATTGCAATATCTGTAAAGTGCAACAAAATGAGGCACAATAAAATGAGATATACTTGTCCTGTAATAAGTTTAGTTAGCATCCATTATCTCATAGATACAATAAAGAAGAAGCAAGAGAAAAATAATTGTTTTCCTTGTTATAAGAACTCTTAAGAATTACTCTCAACAACTTTCATCATATCATATAGCAGTGTTAACTGTAATTACATTGTACATACACCCTTAGTACTTACTTATAACCAGAAGTTTGTACCATTTGACTACCTTCCTCCAGATCCCTATCCCCTGACCTCACACCTCTGGTAACCACAAATCTGACCTTTCTCTATGAGGTTTTATTTTTAGATTCCACGTTAGTGAAACTATACAGTATCTCCTTTCTTTGTTCTGACTTAATTCATGTAGTATAGTGCCTTCAAGGTCCATCCACATTGTTAATGACAGGATTTCTTTATTTTTTTTTTATGGCCAAATAATATTCCATTGTTCCATTGTGTGTGTGTGTGTGTGTGTGTGTGTGTGTGTGTGTGTGTGTGTGTGTGTTGTGTGGGTGTCACAGCTTTATCCATCTACCCATTGATGGGAACAGGTCACTTCATGCCTTGTTGTTATAAACACTGATCCATTGTTAGTGAATAAAAATGATACTGATTTTTGTGTGTTCATTTTGTATCTTTTTGTGCAATTCTACTGAATTCATTGATTATTTCTAAGTTTTTCGATGTAGTCCTCAGGTTTTCTCTATATAGTATCATGTCATCTGCAATGATACAATTTTATTTCTTCATGTCCAATTCTGATGCCTTTTTTTTTCTTACCTGATTGCTCTGGCCAGGACAAAGTACTGTGTTGCATAGGAATGGTGAGAAGTGGGGACACCTGCCTTGTTCCTGATTAGAGGAAGGTTTCCAACCTTTCACCATTGAATATATATATTAGTCACTTATCATATGTGACCTTTATTTATGTTGTTGCACTGCTATATCTAATTAGTTAAGAGTTTTTATCATGAGTATATGTTGAATTTTGCCAAATGCTTTTTCTTCATCTATACAGATAATATGATTTACTTATTCCATTAATGTGATGTATCATATTGATTTGTGTACGCTCTGAACCATCCTTTCATTTCAGGTATAAATTCCCCTTAATCATGGTGAATGATTCTTAATGTGCTGCTGAATGCATTTTGTTCGTGTTTTATTGAGAATTTTGGCATCTATATTATTAGATTGCCCTGAAGTTTTCTTTTCTGGTACTGTCTTTTTCTAGCTTTGGTATTAAGGTGATTATGATCACACAAAATGCATTTGGGAGTGTTCCCTCCTCCTCAATTCTTGGAAAAGTTTGAGAAGGATAGACATTAATCCTTCTTTAAATGTTTGATAAAATTTACCAGTGGAACCATCTGGTCCTGGAATATTCTTCCCCAAAACTTGGGAAATTTTTGATTATTGATTCAATCTCTTTACTAGTAATTGATCTGTTCAGACTTTCTGTTTCTTCCTGATTCAGTCTTGGTAAATTCTATTTTTCTAAGAATTTTTCCATTTCTTCCATGTTGTTCTGTTTATTGGAGTTTAGCTGCTCATAGTAGCCTCTTATAATCCTTTATATTTATGTGGAATCCATTATAATGTCTTCTCTTTCCCATATTGCTGATTTGGGTTCTATTTTTTGCTTGTTTAGTACAGCTAAAGCTTTGTCAGTTTTATTGACAAAGAATCAACATTTTGGTTAATCTATTGTTTTCCTGTCCTCCATTTTATTTATTTCTGCTCTAATTTTTATTATTTCCTTCCTTCTAACTTTGGGCTCAGTTTCTTCTTCTAGTCTCTTAGGACAAAGACTTAGGTTCCCTATTTAGGATCTTTCTTCTTAATGTAGGCATTTATAGCAATGAACTTCCCCTTCTTAGAATTGCTTTTGCTGCATACCATAAATTTTGGTATGTTGTTTTTCCATTTTTCTTTGTTTCAAGAAACTTTCTTTTTTATTTACCCTTTAGTTTCATCTTTGATCCATTGGTTGTTTAAGGGAGTGTTATTTAATTTTTATGTATTTGTGAATTTTCCACTTTTTCTCTTCTTACTGATTTTTACTTTCATGCTATTGTGGTCAGAGAAGATACCAGGTATTTCAATACTCTTGAATTTCTTAAGATTGTTTTATGGTTTAACATAAGGGTCTATCCTAGGAAATGTTAATTATGCACTTGAGAAAAAATTGTATTCTGTTGTTGGATAAAATGCTCTGTATGTGTCTGTTTAGTCTGTTCAGTCTATAGTGTTGTTCAAATCTGCTGTTTTCTTGTGATTTTTGGTCTGGACAATCTATTCATTGCTGAATGTAGGATATGAAAGTCCCAAAGTATTATTATATAACTGTTTATATCTCCTTTTATCTCTGTTAGTTTTTGCTTTTTATGTACAGATACTCTGATATGGGTGCATAAATATTTATGACTGTTATAACTTCTTGATGTATTGATCCCTTTATTATTGTATAATTACCTTGTCTATTATGGCCCTTTTTAGCTTAAGGTCTGTTTATCTAATTTAAGTACAGCTACTCATGCTTTATTTTTGGTTACCATTCCCACAGATTGGAGGGATTCATATTTTTTCTAGGGCAGGTCTAGTGATCATGAATGCCCTCAATTTTTGTTTTGTTGGGAAAGTCTTTGTACCTCCTTCACTTCTGAAGGACCACTTTGTCAGGTACAGTATTCTTGGTTGACAGGATTTACCCCCAATAGTTTGAATACATCATCCCATACTCTTCTAGCATGCAGTTTCTATTGAAAAATCTAATTGTCATTGGGGACCCTTTAAATATCAATTCTCTTTCTTGCTTTTAAAATTATTTCTTTGAATTTTGACAATTTAACTATGTGTCTAGGTGTAACCTAATTTATGAACTGTTTGGGTCTGGTAGACCTCCTGGATCTGGATGTTTCTTCCTTTCCTAAGGTTTGTGAAGTTTTCAGCCACTCTTATCCTAAATATACTTTTATTTACTTTCTCTTTTTCTTTCCCATCTGGAAATCCCATAATGTGTGTATTGTTTCTTTTCACTGTGTTCCATAATTCTTATAGGCTTTCTTCACTTTTACTTACTTTTTTAGCTCCTCTGACTGGATAATATCAAATGGTCCATCTTCCAGGTTGCTGATTCTTTCTTATAAGGTCTCAACTGATTTTAAAGTCCCTATTGAATTACTCAATTACCTTTTCCAGCTATAGGATATATTTTTTTAATGGTTTCTATTTCTTTGTTGAACTTCCTGTTTTGGTCATGAATTGTTTTCCTAATTTCATTTGATTATTTGTCAGTGTGTTCTTTTAGTTCACTAAACTTTTATAAGAGGATTTTTCTGAATTCTTTGTGTGATAGTTCATGGCTCTCCATTTCTTTAGGGCAAGTTACAGGAAATTTATTACTTCCTTTGGTTGGGTCATCTTTACCTGATTTATTTTGTGATCCTTGATTCCTTACTTTAGAATGTGTGAATAGTAAGTGGTCTCTTCCACTCTTTTTAGATTCTCTTTGGTAAAGATGGTTCTTCACCAGTCAACTCAATTTGTGTTTCTGAACATTTCTGGTGGTATTATCCTTGGGCAAGTGGAGTCTGCTATTAAAAATCTAGTTTTGATGAGGCATGTATTAAAGCTCTGTGGTAAGGGATGTGCCACTGCCTGAGAATAGACAAATAGGACTTCTGGCTTGGTTCTTTACCCAAGTAAGGTTGTAGGATGGGCTCTTTGGTTGCCTGTATGCTCTGGTCAGGCTTACTAGAAGGTTGGGACTGGTAGTATACTCAGCTATGAATTGGCTTCCCTGCTCTGATAAGGCAGCAGGATGGAACCTAAGCCTCCATGGATCATCGTTTGGAAACCCACATCAGGCAAGAGTGTGTAATGAATACACCAGTCAGGTGAAGTCACTGCAGACAGGGAGAACCACAGATATGCACTCTGCTTAGGTGCCACCATAAGCAGCGATATTGTATTTGCTTTGCAATTTCTTGTGTAGACTAATAGGTTTCCTGGTTAAGGAGCTGAAGGCTGTATTCTGTAATCAGTGGGGCTAAGAAATAGTTTCCCTGCATGGGAATAGCTAGAGAAGCTGTTTGAAGACCAGTAAGGCTCTTTGTAGTCTTGATTTAAGGTCACCTATGCCCCTGTTCCCTAGCCAAACAGGGCCACTGGCTTTGTTCTGGGGGCAGTTAGCTCTGCCCACTCACCTTTTGGCTCAAGCATTGCTGGTTTGTGCAGTAACTTTCAGTTCTCACTAGCCCTTCCTGTCACATGGAACTGGGTACCATGTTCCCCAGCTGGTGAGCCTATGACTCAGCTTTCTCATCTGGACAGGACTGAGAGCACCCACTTAAGACAATTTCCAAATATACCCAAACAAGCTTTCCAGTCAGAGGTGCTAGGATCTACATTCAGTGGTGGATGAGGCTATGGTTACCTCTCCTGCCTGGATATAACAGGAACACCCCACACTTGATACTGTATTTGGTCTGGAGGTGATCATATGTGCATGCCTACCTCTTAGGACAAACCCATTGCTGGGATTTTCAGTTCCAAATGTGACCTTCCTGTCACATGAGGCTGGGAGCCATGTTCCACAGCAAGTGAAGCTATGCCTCAGCTCTTCTGATAGAGTGGGCAGACTAAGCTCTAGCCTTAAGAACTCAAATCAAATATATCTTCACCTTACCCATTTCCTTGGTCAGAGTGTCCCATTGACTTGGTCTTGCAGATGAACAAACTCACTGGTTGGTATTACAACTTGGCCTCTGCAGGTAGGAACTCTGACTGCCTAGATCCAAGTGCTGGTTGTTAGAAGCCCCTCTTCATCACAGTCAAATTCCCAGTGATTGATCCCCACAGATTTCTATGATTTCTGTTGGATGAGACAGAATAGGGTTCTCATAAAGTGACCCATAGCACTGAGATTGGTGGATATAACCTATTGGCTCTCTTTTTCCCCTGGAATAACCATTTACTCAGAGGCAACATCTCAGTGTGGTGCTGTACCAGCCTTGGAAGGGGCAGTGCAGTCATTGTGTAACCATTCCTCTTACCCACTGAATGCAGTCTGTCCTGATCTCTGTGTTGCAGGGGGTGCATCAACCTCACCCCCATATTTCAGGATTTTCTCAGTAGTATCTTGTCCACAAATAGTTGTAAGTTGTTTTTGTGACAGGGAGTGGAGTCAGGATTGACTTATATTGCCATCTTGGTGACATAATTCCCCACAGTTTTCCTATTTGGTAGTTCTGGTAAAGGAGCTTAAAAGTATATTAACATACTAGGAAATATTTCAGATATATGGGATATTTTTCATAAATAATACAAACAAAATAATTGTTCCAAATTAGCTTATATTTGGTTTGAGTCCTTAAACAAGGCTACAGCCTAGTCTGCCCATACTGTGAAGCATGCAATGTATTCAACAAAGACTAGGAGTTAGTACATGCCAGGAATTGCTCTTTGTGGTGGGGACATATAAGTCAATGAGTCTCAGCTCAAATGCCAGACACCTTCATTGATCAGAGTACCTAAAATAGAATAATTTCCTAAGTATTCATTTTCCTTATTTATATTCACAGATGTAACTGACAGAAAGTATAGATACATATCCCTATTTATTCTAACTCCCACAGCAAACTCTACACAGGCAGGGATTTGACTTGTTTTACTCAATTTTATCTCCCCATAGTTTGAGTGGTATATAGGATTAAAAGAATAGCCCAGTTTCATTCTTTTGCAGGTAGCTGACCATTTTATCCCAACATCATTTATTGAAGAGACTGTCTTTTCCCCATTGTATATTCTTGCCTCTTTTGTCATTTATTAATTGACCATATGTGTGGGTTTACTTCTGGACTTTTGATGCTATTCCACTTATCTATATATCTCTTTTTATGCCAGTACCATTACTGTTTTGATACTGTACCTTTGTAATATAGCTTGAAATCAGAGAGTGTGACACATCCAACTTTGTTGTTCTTTCTCAAAATTGATTCAGCTATTTGGGGTCTTTTGTGGTTCCATGGGAGTTTTTGGATTATTTGCTCTAGTTAATTGAAAAATGCCATTGGTATTTTTTTTTTTTTTTTAGATAATTATTTTTTATTGAAGGGTAGTTGACACACAGTATTACATTACATTAGTTTCAGGTGTACAACACAGTGATTCAACATTTATATACATGATAATTCTAAGTACCAGCTATCACCATACCAAGTTGTTACAATATTTTGACTATATTCCTTATGCTATACATTACATCCCGGATGCTTATTTATTTTACAATTGGAAGTGTGTACTTTTTCTTGGTTGTTGTTGTTAGGGCATCTCTCATATTTATTGATCAAATGGTTGTTAACAACAATAAAATTCTGTATAGGGGAGTCAATGCTCAATGCACAATCATTAATCCGCCCCAAGCCTAATTTTCGTCAGTCTCCAATCTTCTGAAGCATAACGAACAAGTTCTTACATGGAGAACAAATTCTTACATAGTGAATAAGTTACATGGTGAACAGTACAAGGGCAGTCATCACAGAAACTTTTGGTTTTGCTCATGCATTATGAACTATAAACAGTCAGTTCAAATATGAATACACATTTGATTTATATACTTGATTTATATGTGGATACCACATTTCTCTCTTTATTATTTTTAATAAGATGCTGAAGTGGTAGGTAGATACAACATAAAGGTAGAAAACATAGTTTAGTGTTGTAAGAGAGCAAATGTAGATGATCAGGTGTGTGCCTGTAGACTATGTGTTAATCCAAGCTAGACAAGGGCAATAAAACATCCACATATGCAGAAGATTTCTCTCAGAACAGGGGGGGTGAGGTTCTAAGCCTCACCTCTGTTGATCCCCAATTTCTCACCTGATGACCCCCCTGCGACTGTGCCTGTCTTAGGTTGTTCCTCCCTTGAGGAGTCTTACCCGTCTCTGGCTAACCAGTCATCTTCCGGGGCCATACAGGGAAATGTTAAGTTGGTAAGTGAGAGAGAAGCCTTATTGTTTGAAATGGTTAGCTTTTTATTTCTTTGCATATTTATGCCCTGTGGCTTCTATGCCCAGCATTTGTCTTGAGGTATCTTTACCACTTGGAGGAGTTATGATACTCGGTAAATTTGATATGAGGCACGAATTCTATTTAAGAATTCGTTGTAATTAGGAAGGAAGAAGAAAAGCTATAGAAGTAGCAGGCGGGAGAAAACATGGGAAGATTGATTATTTCTTTGACATATCTTCATGTAGAGTAACTTCAGCATGTATATATTTTAAGCTACTACTTAAATTGCGCACACACATTAACATAATAGGAGTATAGTTACATAACCAAAGCATACCTGTAATTACCAGCCATCTCCAGTGAAACCAAGAAAACCAGTTAGGCACCCTAGGCATTTGTGAAAACTTATCAATGATATGATGGTTATTATCTAACTGAATTTGAATAGTTTGAGAAAAATCAGACAAATTAAAACAACCCATTCCTGGGCACTGTTCACATCCCATATGTTCTTTTAACAGTAAATAGTCTGTAGTTGTAAGATTTTGGAGCGCTACAATTTGCACTTCTCCTAATTCTTGGTTGAGTTCCAACAGTATAGATCCAGTCAAATTTGTTGTTTTACTGTATGCACAGGCCAGCTTAGATATCTCCTTCATTCCCATGGCAAGTCCAGGAGCTGGTGGGATGAGTGCATCTACAGCTGTAGCAGTGCGTGGATCTTTGTTGGGGTTTTTTGATGATCATCTTCTGGCATGAGTCTTCCCGAGAGTGCTGATGTTGGAAGTTCTCTTTCATATCGTTTCTTAGTTCATTTTCAGGGTAGCCAAATTAGGCTTTGATCCTCTGTATAAACACAAACAGACCCTTTGCCTACACTTTTATATGCCCTTTATATCATTGTGTAGAACTCATTAGAGGTCACCAAATAGGAACTGCATTTTTTTTTTTAATCATTAATCTACACTTACATGACGAATACTTACGAATACTTTGTTTACTAGGCTCTCCCCTATACCAGGTCCCCCCTATATACTCCTTTACAGTCACTGTCCATCAGCGTAGCAACCTGTTGTAGAATCACTACTTGTCTTCTCTGTGTTGTACAGCCCTCCCCTTTCTCCCACCCCGCTATGGATGCTAATCTTAATACCCCCCTACTTCTCCCCCCCTTATCCCTCCCTACCCACCCATCCTCCAAAGTCCCTTTCCCTTTGGTACCTGTTAGTCCATTCTTGAGTTCTGTGATTCTGCTGCTGTTTTGTTCCTTCAGTTTTTCCTTTGTTCTTATATTCCACAGATGAGTGAAATCATTTGGTATTTCTCTTTCTCTGCTTGGCTTGTTTCACTGAGCAAAATACCCTCCAGCTCCATCCATGTTGCTGCAAATGGTAGGATTTGCCCTTTTCTTATGGCTGAGTAGTATTCCATTGTGTATATGTACCACCTCTTCTTTATCCATTCATCTATCGATGGACATTTAGGTTGCTTCCAATTCTTGGCTATTGTAAATAGTGCTGCGATAAACATAGGGGTGCACTGATCTTTCTCATACTTGATTGCTGCATTCTTAGGGTAAATTCCTAGGAGTGCAATTCCTGGGTCAAATGGTAAGTCTGTTTTGAGCATTTTGATGTACCTCCATACTGCTTTCCACAATGGTTGAACAAGTTTACATTCCCACCAGCAGTGTAGGAGGGTTCCCCTTTCTCCACAGCCTCGCCAACATTTGTTGTTGTTTGTCTTTTGGATGGCAGCCATCCTTACTGGTGTGAGGTGATACCTCATTGTAGTTTTAATTTGCATTTCTCTGATAATTAGCGATGTGGAGCATCTTTTCATGTGTCTGTTGGCCATCTGTGTTTCTTTTTTGGAGAACCGTCTGTTCAGTTCCTTTGCCCATTTTTTAATTGGGTTATTTGTTTTTTGTTTGTTGAGGCATGTGAGCTCTTTATATATTCTGGACGTCAAGCCTTTATCGGATGTGTCATTTTCAAAGATATTCTCCCATACTGTAGGGTTTCTTTTTGTTCTATTGATGGTGTCTTTTGCTGTACAGAAGCTTTTCAGCTTTATATAGTCCCACTTGTTCATTTTTGCTGTTGTTTTCCTTGCCCGGGGAGATATGTTCAAGAAGAGGTCACTCATGTTTATGTCTAAGAGGTTTGTGCCTATTTTTTCTTCCAAGTGTTTAATGGTTTCATGACTTACATTCAGGTCTTTGATCCATTTTGAGTTTACTTTTGTATATGGGGTTAGACGATGGTCCAGTTTCATTCTCCTACATGTAGCTGTCCAGTTTTGCCAGCACCATCTGTTGAAGAGACTGTCATTTCGCCATTGTATGTCCATGGCTCCTTTATCAAATATTAATTGACCATATATGTCTGAGTTAATGTCTAGATTCTCTAGTCTGTTCCATTGGTCTGTGGCTCTGTTCTTGTGCCAGTACCAAATTGTCTTGATTACTATGGCTTTATAATAGAGCTTGAAGTTGGGGAGTGAGATCCCCCCTAATTTATTCTTCTTTCTCAGGATTGCTTTGGCTATTCGGGGTCTTTGGTGGTTCCATATGAATTTTTGAATTATTTGATCCAGTTCATTGAAGAATGTTGCTGGTAGTTTCATAGGGATTGCATCAAATCTGTATATTGCTTTGGGCAGGATGGCCATTTTGACGATATTAATTCTTCCTAGCCATGAGCATGGGATGCGTTTCCATCTGTTAGTGTCCCCTTTAATTTGTTTTAAGAGTGACTTGTAGTTTTCAGAATATAAGTCTTTCACTTCTTTGGTTAGGTTTATTCCTAGGTATTTTTTTTTTTTGATGCAATTGTGAATGGAGTTGTTTTCCTGATTTCTCTTTCTGTTGGTTCATTGTTGGTATATAGGAAAGCCACAGATTTCTGTGTGTTGATTTTGTATCCTGCAACTTTGCTGTATTCCGATATCAGTTCTAGTAGTTCTGGGGTGGAGTCTTTAGGGTTTTTTATGTACAGTATCATGTCATCTGCAAATAGTGACAGTTTGACTTCTTCTTTGCCAATCTGGATTCCTTGTATTTTTTTGTTTTGTCTGATTGCCGTGGCTAGGACCTCTAGTACAATGTTAAATAACAGTGGGGAGAGTGGGCATCCCTGTCTAGTTCCCGATCTCAGCGGAAATGCTTTCAGCTTCTTGCTATTCAATATAATGTTGGCTGTGGGTTTTTCATAGATGGCCTTTATTATGTTGAGGTACTTGCCCTCTATTCCCATTTTGCTGAGAGTTTTTATCATGAATGGATGTTGAACTTTGTCAAATGCTTTTTCAGCATCTATGGAGATGATCATGTGGTTTTTGTCTTTCTTTTTGTTGATGTGGTGGATGATATTGATGGACTTTCGAATGTTGTGCCATCCTTGCATCCCTGGGATGAATCCCACTTGGTCATGGTGTACGATGGTTTTGATGTATTTTTGAATTCGGTTTGCTAAAATTTTGTTGAGTATTTTTGCGTCTACGTTCATCAGGGATATTGGTCTATAGTTTTCTTTTTTGGTGGTGTCTTTGCCTGGTTTTGGTATTAGGGTGATGTTAGCTTCATAGAATGAGTTTGGGAATATCCCCTCCTCTTCTATTTCTTGGAAAACTTTAAGGAGAATGGGTATTATGTCTTCCCTGTATGTCTGATAAAATTCTGAGGTAAATCCATCTGGCCCGGGGGTTTTGTTCTTTGGTAGTTTTTTGATTACCGCTTCAATTTCGTTGCTGGTAATTGGTCTGTTTAGATTTTCTGTTTCTTTTTGGGTCAGTCTTGGAAGGTTGTATTTTTCTAGGAAGTTGTCCAATTCTCCTAGGTTTCCCAGCTTGTTAGCATATAGGTTTTCATAGTAGTCTCTAATAATTCTTTGTATTTCTGCGGGATCTGTTGTGATTTTTCCTTTCTCATTTCTGATACTGTTGATTTGTGTTGACTCTCTTTTCCTCTTAATAAGTCTGGCTAGAGGCTTATCTATTTTGTTTATTTTCTCGAAGAACCAGCTCTTGGTTTCATTGATTTTTGCTATTGTTTTATTCTTCTCAATTTTATTTATTTCTTCTCTGATCTTTATTATGTCCCTCCTTCTGCTGACCTTAGGCCTCATTTGTTCTTCTTTTTCCAATTTTGATAGTTGTGACATTAGACCGTTCATTTGGGATTGCTCTTCCTTTTTTAAATATGCTTGGAGTGCTATATACTTTCCTCTTAAGACTGCTTTTGCTGCGTCCCACAGAAGTTGGGGCTTAGTGTTGTTGTTGTCATTTGTTTCCATATATTGCTGGATCTCCATTTTGATTTGGTCATTGATCCATTGATTATTTAGGAGCGTGTTGTTTAGCCTCCATGTGTTTGTGAGCCTTCTTGCTTTCTTTGAACAGTTTATTTCTAGTTTAATGCCTTTGTGGTCTGAAAAGTTGTTTGGTAGGATTTCAATCTTTTGGAATTTACTGAGGCTCTTTTTGTGGCCTACTATGTGGTCTATTCTGGAGAATGTTCCATGTGCACTTGAGAAGAACGTGTATCCTGTTGCTTTTGGATGTAGAGTTCTGTAGATGTCTATTAGGTCCATCTGTTCTAGTGTGTTGTTCAGTGCCTCTGTGTCCTTACTTATTTTCTGTCTGGTGGATCTGTCCTTTGGAGTGAGTGGTGTGTTGAAGTCTCCTAGAATGAATGCGTTGCATTCTATTTCCTCCTTTAGTTCTGTTAATATTTGTTTCAGGTATGTTGGTGCTCCTGTATTGGGTGCATATATATTTATAATGGTTATATCCTCTTGATGAACTGAGCCCTTTATCATTATGTAATGTCCTTCTTTGGCTTTTGTTACTTTCTTTATTTTGAAGTCTGTTTTGTCTGATACCAGAATTGCAACACCTGCTTTCTTCTCTCTGTTGTTTGCTTGAAATATCTTTTTCCATCCCTTGACTTTAAGTCTGTGCGCGTCTTTGGGTTTGAGGTGAGTCTCTTGTAAGCAGCATATGGATGGATCTTGCTTTTTTATCCATTCTATTACTCTGTGTCTTTTCATTGGTGCATTCAGTCCATTTACATTTAGGGTGATTATTGAAAGGTATGAATTTATTGCCATTGCAGGCTTTAAGTTTGTGGTTACCAAAGGTTTAGGGTTAGCTTCTTTACTGTCTTACTGTCTAACTTAACTCGCTTGTTGAGCTATTATAAACACAATCTGATGATTCTTTATTTCTCTCCCTTCTTATTCCTCCTCCTCCCTTCTTCATATGTTGGGTGTTTTGTTGTGTGCTCTTTTTAGGAGTGCTCCCATCTAGAGCAGTCCCTGTAGGATGCCCTGTAGAGGTGGTTTGTGGGAGGCAAATTCCCTCAACTTTTGCTTGTCTGGGAATTGTTTAATCCCTCCTTCATATTTAAATGATATTCGTGCTGGATACAGTAGTCTTGGTTCGAGGCCCTTCTGTTTCATTGCATTAAGTATATCATGCCATTCTCTTCTGGCCTGTAGGGTTTCTGTTGAGAAGTCTGATGATAGCCTGATGGGTTTTCCTTTGTAGGTAACCTTTTTTTTCTCTCTGGCTGCTTGTAATACTTTGTCCTTGTCTTTGATCTTTGCCATTTTAAATATTATGTGTCTTGGTGTTGCCCTCCTTGGATCCCTTGTCATGGGAGTTCTGTGTACCTCTGTGGTCTGAGAGACCATTTCTTCCCCTAGTTTGGGGAAATTTTCAGCAATTATTTCTTCAAAGACATTTTCTATCCCCTTTTCTCTCTCTACTTCTTCTGGAATGCCTATGATTCTTATATTATTTATTTTATATTGATCACTCAGCTCTCTTAAAATTCTTTCATTCCTGGAGATCCTTTTATCTCTCTCTGCATCAGCTTCTCTGCGTTCCTGTTCTCTGTTTTCTAGTCTATTAATGGTCTCTTGCATCTCGTCCATTCTGTTTTGAAGTCCTTCCAGAGCTTGTTTTATTTCTGAATTCTCCTTCCTTAGTTCTTGCATATTTCTCTGCAAGTCCATCAGCATGGTTATGACTTTTGTTTTGAATTCTTTTTCAGGTAGACTGGCTAAATCTATCTCCCCAGATTCTTTCTCAGGGGAAGATGTAGCAGATGCCGAAGCTGTCTGGGTTAGTCTTGTCTGGATCATATTTTTTTGCCTTTTCATGTTGACAGGTGCTATTGACTGTCAGCTGGGAGGGCCAAAATTTTCACTTACTACTGGCCTTTCTTTACTGGGGCAACTGCGACCCCTAGTGGCTTGTGTTGGGTAATTGCGTGTAGAGTGGGTCTTTGTGTCTTGCCTGGCCGGGAGGGAGAAATTTCCCTTTCTGTGGGCGGAATTTGTCTCAGGCTGCTTCTCTGCTTTCGCAGCGCCCGGTGGGGTGATGGATGGGGGGGCTGCTTGACTGTTTGCCTCCGTGAGGGGTCTCAGAGCTGTTGCCCAGGGGGTTAGTGCACCCGGTTTTCCCTGTAATTTCCAGCTGCTGTACTGTGACCTGGGTTGTTTCCGTCAAGCTGTTAAGTCCCTGTCCCTTTAAGACTTTCAAAAAGCCCCCGCTTTTCTTTGTCACAGGGGCATCAGCTTCAGCACCTGCTCTGAGGTCTTACCCCCTGTTCTCCCAGTATCCAGGGCCCCCTGGGCATATACTGTGTCTGCGCTCTGGCCCGGATGGCTGGGACTGGGTGTTCGGCAGTCCTGAGCTCCGTCTCCCTCCCGCTCTGCCTATTGTTCTCCCGCCGGGAGCTGGGGGGAGGGGCGCTCGGGTCCCGCCGGGCCGGGGCTTGTATCTTACCCCTTTCACCAGTCGCTGGGTTCTCGCTGGTGTAGCTGCAGTCTGGCCACTGTCCTGCGTCTTCTGGTCTCTCTTTTAGGGCTAGTTGTGTTTGTTGTATTTTCAAAAGTATATATGTTTTTGGGAGGAGATTCCCACTGTCCTACTCACGCCGCCATGTTGGCTCCGCCCCCTTCCAGGCTGCCATTGGTATTTTGATAGGGATTATGTTGAATCTGTAGTTTGCCTTAGGCAGTATTGCCATTTAGCAATTGTAAATCTTCCTACCCATGAGGATGGTCTAGCTTTCCATTTATGTGTGTCATCTTTAATTTCTTTCATCAATCTCTTACAGTTTTCAGAGTACAGGTCTTCCACTTCTTTGGTTAAATTTATTCCTAGGTAATTTATTCTTTTTGGAAAAATTGTAAATGGAATTGATTTCTTAATTTCTCTGTTCATTACTTGTATATATAAGTGTGATGTATTTCTGTGTATTTGCATCTTGTGACTTTACTGAATTCATTTAGTCTAATAGATTTTGGTGGAGTCTTTAGGTTTTACTACATATATAGTATCATGTCATCTAGAAATAATGACAATTTTATTACAGCCTTACCAATTTGGATTCCTTTTATTTCCTTTTTTTTTTTTTTTTGTTGCCATTCTTTCTCTTGCCTGATTACTCTGACTAGGATTTCCAGCAGTATATTAAATAAAAATGGTTGGAGTGGGCATCCTTGTCTTATTCCTAATAAAAGAGGAAAAGCTTTCATCTTCTCACCATTGAGTAGGATGTTAGCTGTGTGTTTAGCCGATGGCCTTTATTATGTTAAGATACGTTCCCTCTATACCCACATCATTGAGCTTTTTCATGAATGGATGTTAAATTTTATCAAATGCTTTTTCAGCATCTATTGAGTTGATCATAAGGTTTTTATTCTTTCTTTTGTTATTGTGGTGTATCACATTGATTTGTGAATAGTGAACCATCCTTGTATCCTGGAATAAATCCCACTTGGTTGTGGTGAATTGTCCTTTTAATATATTTTAAAATTCAGTTTCCTAATCTTTTGTTGACTTTTGCATCTATTTCATCAGCAATATTGGTTTGTAAAATTATTTTTTTGCAGTGTTTTTGTCTGGTTTTGATATTAAGGTGATGCTTGCCTTGTAGAATGAATTTGGAAGCTTTCCTTCATCTTCAATTTCTTGGAATAGTTTGAGAAGGATAGGTATTAAGTCTTCTTTAAATATTTGGTAAAATTCTATTGCAATATACTGTCATTAAATCTCCATATTATTTAATGTAGCAATTTTTAAGGAACATTTTTGGTCTAATGTGGTGTTCATTCACAGTATGTTAAAGTGTGCATTATCAAATCTTTTTTTTATCACTAGCCTATAAGATCGATAGTTTTTCAGGGTCTGATCATATCTGCAACTTACTGATGCTATCTTTATTTCACTTTAGAGGATATAAAACATCGCTTATTATTTTTGCCAGTGGAGTTCTTTACAGAATTAGCATTTGAGAGCTAGGCCTGGGTGTCAGATACTGTTCCTGTTATATCTCTGGGATGAAGAGGGAAACATTAATACCAGGGTAAGAGTGTTTCACTGGGAAACTCAAATAACTGTGTGTTTCTGTACAGAAATCAATAATCCTCTATCAGCTATGGTTTACACATTGATAAAAGTCTACTCATCATTAGGGACCTTTAAATTTTATTTTTACTGAGTAATACAACACATATAAGAATTGTGAAATTAGCTTTATTTATGTTCTTGCATTGAAGAAAAAATTGTTTTTCTCTAATTTCTGCCACTAATAGATTTAACTAATTCAGGTGAATGTCCTGTAATTGAGACCAGAAGCCTAAATAATTAGTCATGTTCAGAGAAGAAGTAAGAGTAGACTTGAGAACACAGTGCATTTTACAACTTTAAGATTCAGAAGGGAAATTCTGAATATGGAATAATAGAAATCATAATACGAAATCAAATATGATAAAATTACTATAATAAATTTGAAAATTATTGATATATCCACACCATTTGGATACATCCAGTAGATATATTTATCCATTTTTAAGTACTTTGACAATCTACAATTGCTGTGAAACCTCAGATGACTATTCATCCTAAAATACTTTGTGCATATTTTGTTGTACAATACTTGAACTGCTACTCCCTTAAAACATCTATTTCTGCCTCCAAGTATTCCTGAAATCCAAAATTATTTTTTTGCTGTTTTAAATTACAGTGGCTAACTTTAATCACTAATCATTTAGATGAGAAAAAAGGTGTGTGTAGGAGGAGATCTTTTAGTCCAGAATTGTTTCAGTTTAGTTTTCATGCTAAAATAACAAAGATGTATGTACCATATTCATAAAGAGTTCACAGTATTGTTTGTCAAAGTTTTCTTCTATATTTTTATGTACTTCCCCCATGGAACTGTTGTAAATAAGTTGAGGATTTTTACTAACAAAGCTTACATTCTGATCTTAGTTTTCCTTATTCTAAAATATGTGGCATTTTACATGTTTAATATGTTCTTTTCAAGCAGTGTGGTTTGTATTTATTACAGTAACTTTGTTTCTGGGTTAATTGTGCCTGTTACAAAAAAATGATTTTTATAAAGTGTCAGTTCCACACCTTTCAGAAATAAGTCATGTAAAATAACATCTATTGGTATGAGACAGCACCACCTAAAATGGGCTGCACAAAACCCAGAAATGTTGAATTCAGATTAATATTGCACATAACACTAAAAATATACTTCTATTAAATTTATATTCACTTATTCTGTTCATTTGTTTTTCCTAACTTGTGCTTAGCTATGAGTCCCATACCTTTTGAGATAATGCTTTAAATGATTCTTTTGGAGAAAATACAGTGTAGACCCAACTGCTCTTTGAAATGCATGATTCTTCTTAACAGATTGTACTTCAATTCACAGTACAATGTCCTAAGAGTAGCTGGCTGGATCTTACACTTCCTCATTTCTACATAGTAATTATGAGTATTTGGATGAGTTTAATTTGTCATATTTGTAAGTATTGAAACCTGAAAGGAGAAGTAAAACAAAAGGCATTGGAAATATAAGACTAATGGTTTTAATTAAAACATTTTGCAATCCTTATACATAATCTTAGTATTATGGTTATTATTACTAACTTCTACAAATAAAATTCTTTGTATCTTTTAAAGCATTGGTGCTAATTCAAAAAACATTTCCAAGATTAGATTATATACCTGAATACCAGAAAAATAAAATGAGAATATTTAAACAACATTTATAGATAGAAATAAATACATGGAAAGTGTTGCTTAAGGCAATATAGAAAACTTAAGGCAGAAATACTAGAAATATATTTTATATGACAGCCTATGAAACACAAATGAACCTATCTATTCTATCCCCTTTTCGATTATCAGTATAAATACTGCAAGCCAGGGTAGGTTAGGTACAAAGAAACAAAGCCCTTGAAATTTATATAATAGTTTACCTGTAAAACCTTGCAGCTATATGGTACAAGTCTTGACTGATAGCCATTGAGCTCTATGAACACAAGCAACTGTCAACTGACGAATGGTTGTATTACAACATTCCATTTATAAGTCACATGTTAGTTTCTTTATAATTACCCACAGAAACCACTGGTTAGCTACCAGTAATATATAATTTTAAAAATTTGAATGTTTCCAATGCATATTAACTTAAAAATAATCACTTATTACATAGCATTTATAACTCTTCTTATTTAAAACAGCCAATTTTAATATTATTCTCTCTTACATTTTCTAAAGCTATGTAGACTTAAAAAAAATACCTCAGAACACTCAGAGGACCATAAATAAGGAAGGCTCAATGGGTACCCCACTTTATCATCCTCCTAGTTCTCTCGTTAAAGATTTAAATACATTTTCAGTACAAGCATATATTAACATTGTATGAAAGTCATGTTTTCAAATTTTTTGAATTGTTGTTCACAGTTTTGGAAGTATTACCAATACATCTGAATGGACCACCTTCCAGAGTTAATTAAATCAAGCATATTACCTGAAAAAGCCATCTCATGAGATTAAGCCCAGGTACCAGTTTCTTTGTTTCTGGAATGATTTTCGAAACAGAATACTATCATAACTCAGACTGTTCCTATGTACCTTTCGTGCCCATGCCTGTAATGCCCAACCTTTATATTTCATTCTTTTTCAAATCTCGTTCATCTCTGTCTCACCTGAAAGCTCCCTCCTTCACGAAGCTCTTACCCCACCCTCTCCAGGCAGTTGCATTTCCTTTCTCTGAACCCCTGTGTCACTTTGTATCATAATCATAATAGGTTTTGTGTTTATTTAACCACTTTTACTTCTCAAATTATATCTCTTGATGAAAAATCTCTTATACTACCTTTCACTTGGTGAGCAGGAGTAAGATCTAAGGTAAAAATTTGTATACACTATGTCATGTTATCTATTACTTATAATGGTAACATTGTAAATAATATGAACCAATTAGTTTTCAAGTTTAGGCATATTCATAATATTCTAAGACTATAAAAACTGTTCTATAACAATATTTACTACAATTGGGGCAAAACTGGTTTCTTAAACAATATAAATTTATTATTTTACAGTTCTGTAGATCAGAAAATGGGTCTGATGTGCTAAAACCAAGGTGCCTGCAGGGCTCCACTCCTTTCTGGAGGATCTTGGAGGAATCATTTCATTGTCTGTTCCTGCTACTCAAGGATGGCCATATTCCTAAACTCATGACTCCGCCTTCATTTTTAAAGCCATCAGTGTAGCTCTTTGTGACTAATCTTCCATTAAAAACATGTCTCTCATAGCCAGGGACATTCCTTTCCTTTTAATGACCCATGTAATTTAACTGGGCCTGATTGGATAATACAGAATAATTACCCTATGCCAACATCATTAATCATAAACACACCTACCATGTAAGACAAAACAGTCCCAGGTTCCTGGAATTAGGGAGTGGAGGTCTTTAAGAGGCTGCTATTTTGCCTACCACCATTGGATTTATTCACAGTATATCAACTGAAAAGTCAATAAAGGCCTACTTGCAAAAAAAAGAAAAAAACAATAGTGAAAAATACAGTATTTTTAAAGATTGTAGGAATTAATGTATTAGAAATTTTCAGAAGGGCCTACTATGTAACAGATATTGTTATGGTACAGACATTATAGTAATTAAAAAATAGACTCTCTCCTCATGAAGCTTTTTTAGTGAGGTAGAGTGGAACCATAAGTCAAATAAATGCATACTGTGATCCCATGCAGTGGAAAGTGCTATAAAATTATGCAACTGTTTAAGGGCAGAGAAATGTTTAAGGGGATACTAATTTAAATAGGTACCTAGGTAAGTTCTCTCTGAGAAATTGAAGTAGAAAGAGAAAATCAGATGAAGTTACCAGATGAGCCTTGAGAAGATCCAAATAAAAATACTGTGCTTCAAAAAAATGTGTTTAAAAAAGTACAAAAAAGGCAGTGTGCCTGAAGCCAGGTGAGCAAGGAGAAGAGATGATTTCAGACATGTTAACTTTGAGGTGTATATTATATATGCAAGTAAAGATGTCACATCAGAATGTGATGTAATGAACCTGGATTTGAGGGAGAGTCAGGGATAGTGTGGAGACAGTTTCCAGCTAATGGTTGATTGTGGAGGCTCTGGGACTTAGTGCAGAGGAGCTGTAACTGGAGGAACCAATGAGTTAATAAAGAAAGTGTCATGTCTGGAAAGCCAAGTAAAGAAGTGTTTCAAGAAGGAGTGATAAACTGTATTTAGTAGGTAATTAACCAAAAAGTTTAGTTAAAGTAGGGGATTCTAAAAATTGATTTGAACATACTTTAAACATTTTAATTTAACTGAAATATTCAGTTATTGGACCACTCTCGATGTGTAAGATAAGGCTCTTTATTTCCATTTCCATACAGGTTCATTAATAGAAATGAAACATAAGTAGAGAATAATTGATGATTTTTTTCTCAGAGCTTTTCTGCCATTTAGAGTGGTTATGTTCATAGCTAATGCTATATGGTATATTTTCAAATTGTATTTCTAAACCATTTGATTTAGATATTGAAGTACAGGCCAAATGTCCAGTGAACTCTGGTTATCTGTCAGTTTCTTTTACAGGAAGAGTAGAGCACATCAGTTAATGCAATGAGTAGGTAAACAGAGGGTAAGAGGACTTCAAATGCATACCAAACTGGTAATGTTAAATGAATAAGAAAGACATTATAGGATGCTTTAAAACAATTATGCCAAGTCATCACCTAAAACTGGTAAGGTTAGTTAGGCTGAAGTTAAGAAAAGTGTTCAACCAAAAGATTTAGTAAATTGCCAAAGCCATATTTGGCATGTAGTAGTGACATAGGCTGTATTTGAACATGAAAATATGGAGCATCAAATTTCAACATTTTTCCTATGAAATATCTCTCTATAAAATACAAGCTTTCCCTTAATTTGAAACAGTTTTAAAGAATTTTTATGATTAGAAGATCTCATTCCCAAATATAAATGATTTAACAAATATAAAAGTATATATTAAATGATAATATTAATGAATCACATGTTATATACTGCAATGTTCCATAAGCAAGCATATTTAATGACTTTTCTGATTTCTCTGAAATAATTTAATGGAAATAATTTTATACTTCACATTTATAAAAATGTAATTCAATGAATTTTTTAGTTGGCACTTTTTTATTGCTGTGCCATAGTCATTTGATAAAGTTTTAACTGCAGACTAAAATGAATTGATAGCAGTTATCATGGAGTAAATCAATGAGGTAGAGAAAAACAGGAAGAATTTTAATCATGGGCAAACACATTTTGATTAAAAAAGTCATTATATTATAAGGAATCCTTTTAATTTTCCCTGAAAGCTTTTTCAAAGAACATTGAAGGTCATATAAAAATGTTGGCTATATACTTACATCCTTTTAATAAAAATGTATTTCAAATCCACTTCAAAAAGTTTTTTCTTTCTAATACAGCTCCCATTTGTCCTACAGTTTCCCACTTTTCTTTTTTTCTATGTTCTAACAGTTTTCTTTACTCTTTTTAGTTGATAACTAATGTGAACTATCCTGCAGTCCCGATGCAATTCAGGATAATTCATGCTGGTATTTCCTTTAAGATCTGTTTTGAATCTACTGTTACTAGAGTTTTCTTTCTTCGTATTCTCATTGATATTACTGAAAAACAAGAAATTGCATATATTTAAAACATACATTTCAATAAGCTTAGATATCGGTATATACCTGTGAAGCCATCACCACAATCAAGATAACTAGCATATCCTTCACTCTAAAAAATTGTTCCATTTTTATTATCTTCATTCTGCCCAATTTCACTACCTGGACAGAAAACTGCTAACCTGCTTTCTGTCACCAGTTGTCACACTGGAGAATTTATATAAATGGAGTTTCATTTATACTCTATCATCTTACCTTATTTCCCTCAGCATAATAATTTTGAGATTCATCTGTGTCTCATATCACAGCATGTACCAAAAGTTCCTTTTCATTGCTCAGCAAACCTGGTGTGGTTATATCACAATTCGTTCACTTACTGATGAACCTGGAAGGCATTTCCACTTTTTGGTTATGAAAATTAGTGTTACAAAAATTAATGTAAAAGTATTTTGTATGGCATACACTTTCAATTTTCTTGGTTTAAATATCTGGAATGAAGGATATGGTTATATGCTAAGCCTATATTTAACTTTTTAAAGAAAATGCCACATTTGTTGCCAAGTAGTTAAACCACTTCCCCTTCTCGCCAACAGCATGGGATAGTTCATTTGCCCCACATGTTCACCAACAGTTGGCACAACAGGTTTTTCTAACTTTAAACATTCTGTTAAGTGTAGTATTATTTCATTTTGGTTTATGATTGCATTTCCTTCATGATAAATGATACGGAGCATTTTTTTCTTGTGCTTATTTGCCATTGGAATATATTATTTGAAGTGTCAGTTTAAAAGTTATATCTACTTTTGTTTTCCTACTTTTTGTGAAATATCTGTGATCTCACAGGGGTTGGCTTTTGTAGCACCCAGTCACTATTGGGTGGACAACAAAGGTAACCTATTTCTTACATATACATAAATATTGAATTTGTTTCCTCAAATTTGTTACTTCTTGGGATTAACTAGCATAACATTGGGTTAAAAAGTATACCAATGCTTCCAGAAAAATTGGAGTTCAAACTAAAAAAGAGTAAGTAAAAATAATGTAGATTTAAATTGATTAGATTTAAACCCTGAATTTAGTGAAGAAAACTTAAGGAAAATATTCAGTGCAACATTTAGGATAGTTCTTTTATTTGTTCTTATATTTTACTGGTACACCATTTATAATACTGAGTGTCCTTTATTTTAGAGAGAGGGAGGGAGAAAAGCAAGGCCACAAGAGAGAATGTGAGGGGAAAAGGCAAGGGGAAGAGACAATGGATTTAAATCTCAGAGTGGGAGAATATAATGAGCTTTACTGCAATGTAAAATTTTAATGGCTTAAAGGGTCAGGTTGAATGAGAATAATATATTTTCAAAATATCATTAAAGAAGACAAATCTTAGTAATAATTAAGGTAAAATTAAAATCCACCAACTTGAATGTATTTTTATTTCTCTTTTGAAAGAAAGATTTCAAGTTCTGTCATTTTATGTATATTCTCACATTCAATCCATCTGTAGCAGTGTATTAGTTTGCTAGGACTGCTTTAACAAAGTGCCACAGGCTGGATTGCTGAAAACAGCAGAAAGTATTCGTTCACAGGCCTGGAGGCCAGAAGACCAACATGGCGACGGGGCCTGCTCTCCCCGAGGCTCTGGAGAAAACTCCTGTGTGCCTTGTCATGGTTGCTGGTGGTGGTTAGCCACTGGCAGCCTTCCTTAACTTGCATCTGCTCCACTACAACTTCTTCTCTCGGACTATTTTGGAAAACATTAAATCAGGTCAGTTTATTACAACTAGCATCTCTAAAATCTGATTTGAAAAAGGATTTTGATTTTTTCCTACTCTTCTAGCAGAAAAGAGCAACATGATTGCCAAGGATGTGAGTAAGTGGAGTTTCTTATCTGGTGTTGTGTTAATTGGACCAACACTGTATAATGGGCAAGCAATTGTACATTATCTTACAAAACTGAATATTTGGATATCTTATGTTTCAAACATCCCATTCCTAGAAAGAAACCCCAGTAAATGTGTTGTATGTTAGCATTAGATTTCATAGGCATATACACTGCAGCCTTGTTCATAATGCCACAAAACGGGAAAAAGAACTAATTCTTATTGATGAGAAAATGGATAAACAAGATGCAGTGGGCTTATAAAATACAACAGCAGTCTCACAGTAGAACAGTAAAGTGAAGTACGAATTAAAAGCATAATGCCTATTGAAAAAAAGGGATTCCCAGAAGATGCCATAGAAAGTGATAGCCTCTTTGTAAGTTTCAAAACAACAGAAAGCCCTCAATATATTACATAGATATACAAAATGCATGATAAAAGTCTAAAAGTAAGAGGATTTTTAACCGAGATTTTTAGGATATCAATCAGAGGATAAGGGGATGAGATCGAGAAGGAAACAAACTAAGCATATGGTATAGGCTGTATCCTGGAGTTAAATGTAGCTGTTATGTCATCTAATGATTGGATTTAATTATATCATAAGAAGAAGATGCATGAATCAGTTATGTTATATGGCACAAAATAAATATTTGTTTTTTTCTAATCCTGAGGTATATAAAGTTAGGTAACTTAATAGAAGATATTAGGAAAACTAGTTAGTTTTATGAGGAGTTCAGCTCAACCAAGGATATTATGGTCCAGTAAACACACACTATCTTTCTGTAGGTACATATACAATAAATGACTTTCCAAAGGAATATGTAGGCAAAACTGGTCTGATGTGGGTAATACATGGACAGCTCATATGATTACATCAACAAACATTGCATATATGTATGTATAAAAGTGTGTATATAAAATGCATAAAGCTTATATAGAGATGTGATATCAAAAGTAATCCATATAAACTATGACAGTTAGCAGCAAAGAAAATCCAAAAGGCTATATGAGTAGACAGTCAATCCAGTTATAATGAAAAAAGGACAAACTGATAGAAATAAGCTATCATTCTATTTACAACATACGTACAAAAGCTAGAATAATGCTCAATGCAATTGCTGGAAGGGATGTTAAGTACATGAAAAACTGATACTAGTGGGAATGTAGGCCAATACAACTGTCCTGGAAATAATTCAGTATAACGTACTGAAAATTGAGTAGTTCTTATAACTTACAACACCACAATTCTGCTACTGGAAATACAACCCAGACAAAGCTGCACAGAAGTGCTTAAGGAAATAGTAATGAAGATACCCTTGTGTTAGTGTGATTGTGCCATGTTGAAAGCAATATTGGGGTTCAATTGGTGTGGAAGCACAAAAAAAAATGACGATCCTGTGGCAAATGAGAAGATAGTAAATAAGAGTTTACTCTTAGATGTATTTTAAAAGAAACACTTTTGATAGTAGAAGGAGAAGGAGTAATTAAACCAGAAGAGTAGGTGTGCATCAAACTGCATAGCCATCCCTCCCCCCACAAGCCGAACGTGTTGGTGAGTAGGTGGAGCAGAAGCAAAAGGCCAGGATAATTTTTCCAGTGATGCTCCCAGGAAAGATGAAGCACTAAAAAAGTTTCCCCACAGCAAAATAGACTTCCAGTTTTTTATAATATTTAGTGATAATGATAAATAATATATTTTGTTTGTTTGTTTTTTTGAAGATAATTATTTTTTATTGAAGGGTAGTTGACACACAGTATTACATTACATTAGTTTCAGGTGTACAACACAGTGATTCAACATTTATATACATGAAAATTTTAGGTACCAGCTATCACCATAACAAGTTGTTACAATATTTTGACTATATTCCTTATGCTATACATTACATCCCGGTTACTTATTTATTTTACAATTGGAAGTGTGTACTTTTTTTTGTTGTTGTTGTGAGGGCATCTCTCATATTTATTGATCGAATGGTTGTTAACAACAATAAAATTCTGTATAGGGTACTCAATGCTCAATGCACAATCATTAATCCACCCCAAGCCGAATTTTCATCAGTCTCCAATCTTCTCAAGCATAACGAACAAGTTCTTACATGGAGAACAAATTCTTACATAGTGAATAAGTTACATGGTGAACAGTACAAGGGCAGTCATCACAGAAACGTTCGGTTTTGCTCATGCATTATGAACTATAAACAGTCAGTTCAAATATTAATATTCATTTGATTTTTATACTTGATTTATATGTGGATACCACATTTCTCTCTTTATTATTATTATTTTTTAAAAAAAGCTGAAGTGGTACGTAGATACAAGATAAAGGTAGAAAACATAGTTAAGTGTTGTAAGAGAGCAAATGTAGATGATCAGGTGTGTGCCTGTAGACTATGTGTTAATCGAAGCTAGACAAGGGCAATAAAACATCCACGTATGCAGAAGATTTCTCTCAGAACAGGGGGGGTGAGGTTCTAAGCCTCACCTCTGTTGATCCCCAATTTCTCACCTGATGACGCCCCTGCGACTGTGCCTGTCTTAGGTTGTTCCTCCCTTGAGGAATCTTACCCGTCTCTGGCTAACCAGTAATCTTCCGGTGACATACAGGGAAATGTAAAGTTGGTACATGAGAGAGAAGCCTTAATGTTTGAAATGGTTAGCTTTTTATTTCTTTGCATATTTATGCCCTGTAGCGTCTATGCCCAGCATTTGTATTGAGGAATCTTTACCACTTGAAAGAATTATGATACTCGGTAAATTTGATATGAGGCACGAATTCTATTTAAGGGTTGTAATTAGGAAGGAAGAAGAAAAGCTACAGAAGTAGCAGGCAGAAGAAAACATGGGAAGATTGATTATTTCGTTTACATATCTTCTTGTAGAGTAACTTCAGCATGTATAGGTTTTAAACTACTAATTAAATTGTGCACACACATTAACATAATAGGAGTATAGTTACATAATCAAAGCATACCTGTAATTACCAGCCATCTCCAGTGAAACCAAGAAAACCAGTTAGGCACCTTAGGCATTTGTGAAAACTTATCTATGATATGGTGGATATTGTCCAACTGAGCTTGAACAGTCTGAGAGAAATCAGACAAATTAAAACAACCCATTCCTGGGTACTGTTCACATCCCATATGTTCTTTTAAAAGTAAATAGTCTGTAGTTGTAAGATTTTGGAGCGCTACAATTTGCACTTCTCCTAATTCTTGTTTGAGTTCCAACAGTATAGATCCAGTCAAATTTGTTGTTTTACTGTATGCACAGGCCAGTTTAGATATCTCCTTCTTCATTCCCATGGCAAGTCCAGGAACTGGTGGGATGAGTGCATCTACAGCTATAGCAGTGCGTAGATCTTTGTTGGGGTTTTTTGATGATCATCTTCTGGCATGAGTCTTCCAGAGAGTGCTGATGTTGGAAGTTATTTTTCATATCATATCTTAGTTCATTTTCGGGGTAGCCCAATTAGGCTTTGATCCTCTGTATAAACACAAACAGACCCTTTGCCTACACTTTAATATGCCCATTATACCCTTGTGTAGGACTCATTGGAGGTTACCACACAGGAACAGCCTTTTTTTTTTTATTGGTATCATTAATCTACACTTACATGACGAATATTATGTTTACTAGGCTCTCCCCTATACCAGGTCCCCCCTATAAAACCCTTTACAGTCACTGTCCATCAGCATAGCAAATGTTGTAGAATCACTACTTGCCTTCTCTGTGTTGTACAGCCCTCCCCTTTCTCCCACACCCCCATGCATGCTAATCTTAATACCCCATTCTTCTCCCCCCTTATCCCTCTCTAACCACCCATCCTCCCCTTTCATTTTCCCTTTGGTACCTGTTAGTCCATTCTTGAGTTCTGTGATTCTGCTGCTGTTTTCTTCCTTCAGTTTTTCCTTTGTTCTTATATTCCACAGATGAGTGAAATCATCTGGTATATCTCTTTCTCTGCTAGGCTTGTTTCACTGAGCATAATACCCTCCAGCTCCATCCATGTTGCTGCAAATGGTAGGATTTGCCCTTTTCTTATGGCTGAGTAGTATTCCATTGTGTATATGTACCACCTCTTCTTTATCCATTCATCTATAGATGGACATTTAGGTTACTTCCAATTCTTGGCTATTGTAAATAGTGCTGCAATAAACATAGGGGTGCATTGGTCTTTCTCATACTTGATTGCTGCATTCTTAGGGTTAATTCCTAGGAGTGCAATTACTGGGTCAAATGGTAAGTCTGTTTTGAGCATTTTGATGTACCTCCATACTGCTTTCCACAATGGTTGAACTAATTTACATTCCCACCAGCGGTGTAAGAGGGTTCCCCTTTCTCCACAGCCTCGCCAACATTTGTTGTTGTTTGTCTTTTGGATGGCAGCCATCCTTACTCGTGTGAGGTGATACCTCATTGTAGTTTTAATTTGCATTTCTCTGATAATTAGCGATGTGGAGCATCTTTTCATGTGTCTGTTGGCCATCTGTATTTCTTTTTTGGAGAACTGTCTGTTCAGTTCTCCTTCCCATTTTTTAATCATGTTATTTGGTTTTTGTTTGTGGAGGCGTGTGAGCTCTTTGTATATTCTGTACATCAAGCCTTTATCGGATGTGTCATTTTCAAATATATCCTCCCATAGTGTAGGGTTCCTTTTTGTTCTATTGATGGTGTCTTTTGCTCTACAGAAGCTTTCAGCTTAATATAGTCCCACTTGTTCATTTTTGCTGCTGTTTTCCTTGCCCGGGGAGATATGTTCAAGAAGAGGTCACTCATGATTATGTCTAAGAGGTTTTTGCCTATGTTTTCTTCCAAGACTTTAATGGTTTCATGACTTACATTCAGGTCTTTGATCCACTTTGAGTTTACTTTTGTATATGGGTTTAGACAATGGTCCATTTTCATTCTCCTACATGTAGCTGTCCAGTTTTGCCAGCAGCATCTGTTGAAGAGACTGTCATTTTGCCATTGCATGTCCATGGCTCCGTTATCAAATATTAATTGACCATATATGCCTGGGTTAATATCTGGAATCTGTAGTCTGTTCCACTGGTCTGTGGCTCTGTTCTTGTGCCAGTACCAAATTGTCTTGATTACTATGGCTTTATAGTAGAGTTTGAAGTTGGGAGTGAGACCCCGCATACTTTATTCTTCTTTCTCAGGATTGCTTTGGCTATTCGGGGTCTTTGGTGTTTCCATATGAATTTTTGAAGTATTTGTTCCAGCTCATTGAAGAATGTTGCTGATAGTTTCATAGGGATTGCATCAAATCTATATATTGCTTTGGGCAGGATGGCCATTTTGACGATATTAATTCTTCCTAGCCATGAGCATGGGATGAGTTTCCATCTGTTAGTGTCCTCTCTTATTTCTCTTAAGAGTGAGTTGTAGTTTTCAGAGTAGAAGTCTTTCACTTCTTTGGTTAGGCTTATTCCTAGATATTTTATTTTTTTTGATGCAATGGAGTTGTTATCCTGATTTCTCTTTCTGTTAGTTCATTGTTAGTGTATAGGAAAGCCACAGATTTCTGTGTGTTGATTTTGTATCCTACAACTTTGCTGTATTCCGATATCAGTTCTAGTAGTTTTGGGGTGTAGTCTTTAGGGTTTTTTATGTACAGTATCATGTCATCTGCAAATAGTGACAGTTTAACTTCTTCTTTACCAATTTGGATTCCTTGTATTTCTTTGTTTTGTCTGATTGCCATGGCTAGGACCTCCAGTACTATGTTAAATAACAGTGGGGAGAGAGGGCATCTCTGTCTAGTTTCCGATCTCAGAGGAAATGCTTTCAGCTTCTCGCTGTTCAGTATAATGTTGGCTGTGGGTTTATCATAGATGGCCTTTATTATGTTGAGGTACTTGCCCTCTATTCCCATTTTGCTGAGAGTTTTTATCATGAATGGATGTTGAACTTTGTCAAATTCTTTTTCAGCATCTATGGAGATGATCATATGGTTTTTGTCTTTCCTTTTGTTGATGTGGTGGATGATGTTGATGGACTTTCGAATGTTGTACCATCCTTGCATCCCTGTGATGAATCCCACTTGGTCGTGGTGTATGATCCTTTTGATGTATTTTTGAATTCGGTTTGCTAATATTTTGTTGAGTATTTTTGCATCTACGTTCATCAGGGATATTGGTCTGTAGTTTTCTTTTTTGGTGGGGTCTTTGCCTGGTTTTGGTATTAGGGTGATGTTAGCTTCATAGAATGAGTTTGGCAGTATCCCCTCCTCCTCTATTTTTTGAAAAACTTTAAGGAGAATGGGTATTATGTCTTCCCTGTATGTCTGATAAAATTCCGAGGTAAATCCATCTGGCCCCGGGGTTTTGTTCTTTGGTAGTTTTTTGATTACCGCTTCAATTTCATTGCTGGTAATTGGTCTGTTTAGATTTTCTGTTTCTTTTTGGGTCAGTCTTGGAAGGTTGTATTTTTCTAGGAAGTTGTCCATTTCTCCTAGGTTTCCCAGCTTGTTAGCATATAGGTTTTCATAGTACTCTTTAATAATTCTTTGTATTTCTGTGGGGTCCGTTGTGATTTTTCCTTTCTCGTTTCTGATACTGTTGATTTGTGTTGACTCTCTTTTCCTGTTAATAAGTCTGGCTAGAGGGTTATATATTTTGTTTATTTTCTCGAAGAAGCAACTCTTGGTTTCATTGATTTTTGCTATTGTTTTATTCTTCTCAATTTTATTTATTTCTTCTCTGATCTTTATTATGTCCCTCCTTCTGCTGACCTTAGGCCTCATCTGTTCTTCTTTTTCCAATTTCGATAAATTTGACATTAGACCATTCATTTGGGATTGCTCTTCCTTTTTTAAATATGCTTGGATTGCTATATACTTTCCTCTTAAGACTGCTTTTGCTGTGTCCCACAGAAATTGGGGCTTAGTGTTGTTGTTGTCATTTGTTTCCATATATTGCTGGATCTCCAGTTTGATTTGGTCATTGATCCATTGATTATTTAGGAGCGTGTTGTTAAGCCTCCATGTGTTTGTGAGCCTCTTTGCTTTCTTTGTACAGTTTATTTCTAGTTTTATGCCTTTGTGTTCTGAAAAGTTGGTTGGTAGAATTTCAGTCTTTTGCAATTTTCTGAGGCTCTTTTTGTGGCCTAGTATGTGGTCTATTCTGGAGAATGTTCCATGTGCACTTGAGAAGAATGTATATCCTATTGCTCTTGGATGTCATGTTCTATAGATGTCTATTAGGTCCATCTGTTCTACTGTGTTGTTCAGTGCTTCCATGTCGTTACTTATTTTCTGCCCAGTGGATCTATCCTTTGGGTTGATTGGTGTTTTGAAGTCTCCTAGAATGAATGCATTGCCATCTATTTCCCCCTTTAGTACTGTTAGTATTTGTTTCACATATGCTGGTGCTCCTGTGTTGGGTGCATATATATTTAGAATGGTTATATCGTCTTGTTGGACTGAGCCCTTTATCATTATGTAGTGTCCTTCTTTATCTCTTATTTTCTTTGTTTTAAAGTCTATTTTGTCTGATATTAGTACTGCAACCCCTGCTTTCTTCTCGCTGTTGTTTGCCTGAAATATGTTTTTCCATCCCTTGACTTTTAGTCTGTACATGTCTTTTGGTTTGAGGTGAGTTTCTTGTAAGCAGCATATAGATGGGTCTTGCTTTTTTATCCATTCTATTACTCTGTGTCTTTTGATTGGTGCATTCAGCCCATTAACATTAGGGTGACTATTGAAAGATATGTGCTTATTGCCATTGCAGGTTTTAAATTCGTGGTTAACAAAGGTTCAAGGTTAGCCTCTTTAGTATATTACTGCCTAACTTAGCTCACTTATTGAGCTGTTATATACACTGTCTGGAGATTCTTTTGTTCTCTCCCTTCTTATTCCACCTCCTCAATTCTTCATATGTTGGGTGTTTTGTGCTGTTCTCTTTATAGGCGTGTTTCCGTCTAGAGCAGTCCCTATAAGATATTCTGTAGAGGTGGTTTGTGGGAAGCAAATTCCCTCAGCTTTTGTTTGTCTGGGAATTGTTTAATCCCACCATCATATTTGAATGATAGTCGTGCTGGATACAGTATCCTTGGTTCAAGGCCCTTCTGTTTCATTGCATTAAATATATCATGACATTCTCCTCTGGCCTGTAGGGTTTCTGTTGAGAAGTCTGACGTTAGCCTGATGGGTTTTCCTTTATAGTTGACCTTTTTCTCTCTAGCTGCCTTTAAAACTCTTTCCTTGTCCTTGATCTTTGCCATTTTAATTATTCTGTGTCATGGTGTTGTCCTCCTTGGATCCTTTCTGTTGGTGGTTCTGTGTATTTCTGTGGTCTGTTCGATTATTTCCTCCCCAGCTTGGGGAAGTTTTCAGCAATTATTTCTTCCAAGATACTTTCCATCCCTTTTCTTCTCTCTCTTCTTCTGGTACCCCTATAATACAGATATTGTTCCTTTTGGATTGGTCACACAGTACTGTTAACATTGTTTCATTCCTGTAGATCCTTTTATCTCTCACTCTGTCAGCTTCTATGCGTTTCTGTTCTCTGGTTTCACTTCCATCAATGGCCTCTTGCATCCTATCCATTCTGCTTATAAACCTTTCCAGAGTTTGTTTCATTTCTGTATTCTCCTTTCTGGCATCTGTGATCTCCCTCCGGACTTCATCCCATTTCTCTTGCGTATTTCTCTGCATCTCTGTCAGCATGTTTATGATTCTTATTTTGAATTCTTTGTCAGGAAGACTGCTTAGGTCTGTCTCCTTCTCTGGTGTTGTCTCTGTGATCTTTGTCTGCCTGTAGTTTTGCCTTTTCATGGTGATAGGAATAGTTTGCAGAGCTGGGACGAGTGACGGGTGGAAGAACTTCCCTTCTTGTTGGTTTGTGGCCCTCCTCTCCTGGGAGAACAGCGGCCTCTAGTGGCTTGTGCTGGGTAGGTGTGTGCAAACAGGGCTTCTGCTTCCTGCCTGGCTGCTATGGAGTTAATCTCCGCTGTTGCTGTGGGTGTGGCCTGGCTCGGGCAGCTACTCCAAAGTGGTGGATTCCCGTTGGAGGGGGAGCGACCTGGAGGCTATTTATCTCCGTAAGGAGCCTCTGAGCTCCCTGCAGCCCAGGGGCTTAGGGTGCCCAGAGATCCCCGGATTCTCTATCTCTGGATTAAGTGTCCCACCCTGCCCCTTTAAGACTTCCAAAAAGCACCCGCCAAAACAAAACAACGACCAGAAGAAAAAAAAAAATTTTTTTAATTAAAAAAATAAATAAATAAATAAAAAATGGCCACTTGCTTTTCTTTATTCTCTGGCGCCAGCCTCAGGCATCTGCTCACCAGTCTTGCTGCCCTGTTTCCCTAGTATTGGGTTCCCTATCCCTTTATGACTTCCTAAAAGCGCTGCCAAAACAAAACAGAAAAAAAAAAATCGCCGCTCGCTTTTCTTATGTCCTCCGGCGCCAGGCCTCCAGTACCCGCTCACTGTTCTTGCTGCCCTATTTCCCTAGTATACAGGGCCCCACACACGCACTCTGTCTGAGCTCTGGCCCGAAAGGCCGGGGCTGGGTGTTCAACAGTCCTTGGCTCCGTCTCCCTCCCGCTCTGCCTACTCTTCTCCCGCCAGGAGCTGGGGGGAGAGGTGCTCGGGTCCCACTGTGCCGGGGCTTGTATCTTACCCCCTTTACGAGGCACTGGGTTCTCACAGGTGTGTATGTGGTCTGGATGTTGTCCTGTGTCCTCTGGTCTTTATTCTAGGAAGAGATGTCTTTGTTATATTTTCATAGATATATGTGGATTTGGGAGGAGATTTCCGCTGCTCTACTCATGCTGCCATCTTGGCTCCTTTCCAAATAATATGTTTTTATATTATTGTTCAAATAATATATTTATCATATACCTTGTTCAAGGTACCAATCTATAGTCTTTACATTTATCATAACATTCAATTTTGTTATAACACAATGATAAGCTATTATGATTATTATTCTTAATATTAGAAATGGAACTTCAGGAACTTTAAATTGCTCAAGCCCATACAGAATTAAACCTAATTCTAAATGACTTTAAAGGATGTGCTACTATTATATGAAAAAAATCATAGTGGGAATTCAAGTATAAGAAGTTACTGATACTATTTAACTGAGTGATGAATGTTTTGTTACCAGAAGAGTGCCCAGCAAAATGAATTCCATTCTATTGTCTTTTTTTTTTTCTGCAGAACTTGAATTTCTATTTTTCACATCCTCTTCTTAACTTCTATCAATGCTTTGGCAATATTATTTCATTTCTATAATAACATTACAATATCCACAGTTCTTCATTAAATCTTGTTCAGTCTTCATAATAACCACCATATGAAAGGGTTTTCAACCTTTTGACATACCTATAGCTCAAAGAACTTCTAGTGAAGATCATGTTACTAATAAATTGCAAAATACAAGACCAGAAATTAATTCTTTTGATAGTTCAATATGTAATATTATTATCCAGAATTTTTTATCCTAAGCTAGCAATTTAAAAAGCTATTTTACTAAAAGAGACTTTTTTTATCTCTAAAGAAATAAAGAACATTTAAATTTCCCTATTACATTTAGAGTTCAAAATATACCTAAAATAAGTATTTGTTTAATACAGTAATAATCTACAAATTATAATACAGGATTTGTACATTCACGTGAGCATAAGACTTTCCTGATCTCAGTCCACTATGACGATACATTAAGAGCTAGCATATAAATATTTGTTCAATTAGACTTTCAAATTAAAGCAAAAGAAGAGCAGATTTCTGGAATAAAATTTTTTAAAACTGAAGTTAATCTGCAATGACAGCTTTTAACACTAATCATAAAATTGATTTTAGGTGGTATAAGGTTCAGAGCTAGTTTATAAGCATAGATAGGCTCAGAACAATAGATATGATAAAAAGAAATTTAATATATATTGCTATTGAAAATGAAAACATCTCAAATGTTATTCCTTAGGGATAGTTATAAGATAATTACTTTCATTTTTTATGCTATTAAATGAATATGCTTTGCTAATGATATTAACTAGAGTCAATATGAAGAAAAAGAAGTTCCAAATAGTCTCAAAACAAAGACAGCTTTTTCTTTTCTCTATTTTTCAGGTATGTGCTAAAAAGAAAGAATGAAAATAATGTTATGGCTATGTGCTCAACAGATAGTAAAGGACATTGATAATTCTTGTTTGTAATTGTCATGAAAATATAAATGACATGTAGATCTGTAGTTTAAGTATAACTCAAGATGACAAAACTTAAGTGTCATTAAATATATAATCTGATAATCCTCTAAATGTATATATAAGGAAATCACATGACATTTTTGACCTGTCAGTAAAGCAAGTATTTCTTATTTAAACAGGATTCTTTTCTATATATTAAATAGTGTGCTTTTCCTTAGTCTAAAACTTAAGTACAATAAAGGAAAAAAAGGAGAGAAACCTATTTTCTGAATTTGCATATATTATATTTTTTATTAGAAGATATAATTTAATGTGAAGCATAATGTGTTGAGTTCTCTAGAGAGACCATTTTTCTGTTTCTAAACTTAAAAAATTCAGGGATTATAAGGTTAAATCTAGAAGAATTTTATAGTGATAAATCACGATTTCTAAACAGCATTAACTCAACAACAGTAGGGATTGGCATTTAAGCACATTCTTAAAAGGAAAATATAACATAAAAGAAATAAGGAAGTGAAAATTCACATATATTCTACTCTAATTGAAACAAGAACTTCTAAATATCAGCCACTGAGCTTTAAGTCATCCTTAAAATACCTAATTCAATGCTTAAAAATTAAACACTTTCAGACATTTTCAAATTATAAAAGTAGTATAACAAACTTCTAAGAAGATCCATAAGTTAACATTTTTCTACTTTGGCTTTATCTACTTTCTCTATATATATATATACACGTTCACATATATGGGCACTCACATATACATATGAATACATATTTCCTTTTCTATATGCTATACAGGGAAATACATCAAAAACATAATGAATAAACAAGATGAAATATAGAGATTTAGTTAACCCACACCAATGCGATGAATGAAACAATCACAATAAAAAGAGGATCTAGTACAATTGAATAAAATAATAATATAGACATCAATATGATAAAATATGCCAATAATGACCTTTTTATTGATTTATAATTGGCATACTTTATTTTTTGTTACTAATTGTTTTCCCCTTCACCTATTTAATCCACAACTACCACCATGGCAACCACAAGTTAAGTTTGTTCTCTGTGTTTGAGTCTATTTCAGTTCTGCTTGTTTTTCTTTTTTTTGATTCTTAATTTAAGTGAAGTCATGTGGTACTTGTGTTTCTCTGATTTCACTTAGCATAATACCTTCTAGTCCATGTTGTCACAGTGGCAAGATTTATTTATTGTTTATGGCTAATATTCCATTGTGTGTGTATATATATGACATATTTATTCTTTTATCTACCAGTGGACATTTAGGTGGTTTCCATATTTTGGCTATTGTGAATAATGTGATAAATATAGGAGTGTTTATATCTTTTCAGATTAGTGATTTTGTTTTCTTTGTATAAATTCCCAGAAGCAGAACTGCTGGGTCACATGGTATTTCTGATTTAATTTTTTGGCAAGCCTCCGTACTGCTTTCTACAGTGGCTGCACCAATTCGCAAACCCACCAGCAGTGTAGGAGGGTTTGCTTTTCTCCCATGTCCTCTCCAAACCTTGTTATTTCTTGTCTTTTGGATAGTGACTATTCTGACTGGTCTGATGTGATGTCTCATTGTGGCTTTGATGTGCATTTCCCTGATGCTTAGTGATGTGGAGCATCTTTTCATGTGGCTTTTGGCCATCTGTGTGTTGTCTTTGGAAAAATGTCTATTCAGGTCCTCTGCCCATTTGTTATGAGATCTTTATATTTTTTATATTAATCCCTATTGGATATATCATTTACAAATATGTTCTCCCATACAGTAGGTTGCTTTTCATTTTGCTGATAGTTTCCTTTGCTGTGCAGAGGCTTATTAGTTTGATGAAGTTTCAATTGTTTATCTTTGCTTTTGTCTCCCTTGCCTGGAGAGACATATCCAAAAAAATTATTAATGCTCATTTTTGAAATTTACTGCCTATATTTTATTCTAGCCATTTGATGGTTTCAGAACTTATATTTAGGTCTTTAATCCATTCTGGATTTGTATTTGTGTCTGGTGTAAGACAGCAATCCAATTCCATTCTTTTACACGTAGTTGTCCAGTTTTTCCCATACCACTATTGAAGAGACTCTTTTCTCCATTATATCTTCTTGCCTCCTATCTCATAGATTAATTGACTATACAGGCACGAGTTTATTTCTGGGCTCTGTGTTCTTTTCCATTGGTCCATGTATCTGTTCTTGGGCCAGTACCATACTATTGTGATTCCTGTAGCTTTATAGTAAAGTTTGAAACTAAGGAGGAGAGCCCCAGCTTTGTCTTTCTCAAGATCATTTGTGCTATTCAGGGGTTCTTATGGTTTCATACAAACGTTAGGATTATTTTCTCTTGTTCAGTGAAAAATGTCATTGGTATTTTGACAAAGATTCCATTGACTCTACAGATTACTTTGAACCTTATGGCCATTTTAACAAAATGAATTCTTCCTATCCAGTAGCACAGAATAGCTCTCCTTTTGTGTGTATCTTCTTCATTTTCTGTTATCAATATTTTACAGTTTTCAGAGTACATAGAGGTCTTTCACCTCCTTGGTTAAATTTATTTCTAGGTAATTATTCTTTTTGATGTACTTGTAAATGGGATTGATTTCTTAATTTCTCTTCCTGTTCATCATTTCTATAGATGTAAAAACAAGAAATTTCTGTATATTGATTTTGTATCCTGTGATTTTATTGAATTCATTCACTAGTTTAAATATTTTTTTTTGGTGGTGTCTTTAGGGTTTGTCACTATTTGACATAATATTGTATATGGTAATTTTACTTCATCCTTACCAATTTGTCTGCATTTTACTTATTTTTCTTGTTTGTTTTCTGTTGCTAGGACCTCCAGTACTATATTGAGGTATGTTCCCTTTATATGTTGAGTTTTATGAATGTTAGTTGAACTGTCAAATGCTTTCTCAACATCTATTGAGATAGGACCAGATGGTTTTTATCCCTCATTTTGTTGATGTGGGGTATCACACTGATTGATTTGCAGGTCTTGAAGAATCCTTGCATTCCTGGAATGAAGTCCACTTGGTCATGGTGAACGCTCATTTTAACATATTTTTTAATTAAGTTTGCTAACATTTTGTTGAGGATTTTGTATCTGTATTGATCTTCAATTTTTGGAATAGTTTGAGAAGTATAGTGATTATTAACTCTTCAAATATTTGGAAGAATTCAGCCATGAAGCCATCTGATCTTTAACTTTTGTTTGCTGGGAGTTTTTTGATTACTGGTTCAATTTTGTTACTAATAATTAGTCTGTGCAAATTTTGTTACTTTCCAGTTCAGTCTTAGGAGACTGCATGTTTCAAGGAATTTTTTCATTTTTCTAGGTTGTCCAATTTGTTGGCATCTAATTTTTAATAGTAATCTGACACTACAAAAATAAACATAATTATAACTTCTTTTTTATTTATAATTTGACTTGTCCTCTCTTTTTCTAGATGAGTCTGAAAATTTATCAGTTTTTTCAAAGAATAGCTCATGGTTTCATTAATCTGTTGTATTGCTTTTTTAGTCTCTAATTCATTTACTTCTGCTGTGATCTTTATTTCCTTTATTAACTTTGGAATTTTTCTTTTTCTAATTCTTTTAGATGTAGGGTTACACTGAGTTTTTTTATTTCCTCTTTGTTTGTGGACCCTTTGAGTGCTTAGTAGTATGTGGTCATAAAAGATGCTTGGTATGTTTTCAGCCTTCATAAATTAAGACTTGTGGACTAACATGTGATCTGTCTAAGAATGTTCTGAATCTGTCTATTAGGTCCACTTGATTGCCCTATGTATTTAGGTACACTTCTGTTAGGTACAGGTATTTACAATTGTTGTATCTTCTAGCTGGATTGAGACCTTAATTATTATACAACATCCTTCTACAACTTTTTTTTCTTTTCATTTCTGTTTGCATGGAATAACTTTGTCCATCCCTTCAGTTTCAGTCTGTGTCTTTTGGTCTGAAGTGAGTCTCTAGTAGGCAGCATATAGATGGGTCTTGTTTTTTTATCCATTCAGACACACTGTGTATTTTTATTGGTGCATTTAGTCCACTTAAAGTAATTGTTAATAGGTATGTACATATTGCTGTTGTGGTAAACATTTTCTGGTTGTTTTTCTCTTACCTGAACTATTCTTCCCTGGCTTACTCTCATCGTCTTTGATAACTTTATTGTTATAGTTGAATTGCTTCTTTTTCTATGTATCATGTTTTTGGTTTGTGGTTATCTTGGGGTTTGTATATGACAAACAGTCTATGATAGGTTGTTAGTCACTTAAGTTCTAAGTCCCCTTCTCATGTTTATGATGTCATCTTTTACACTATTTTATTTAGCAATTCCTTTCATGAATTTTTTGAATAATTGATTTTACTACTTTTATTTTTTGTCTCATACTAGCTTTATAGTGATTGGTCTACCACTTTTGTATCTGTTTTTTTCTCTATACCAGAGAAATTTTTTCAAAATTTTCTCACTTCTAGTTAGAGCCTTTTCTTTTCCTCTTAAAGAGGTCCTTTTAACATTTCTTATAAGTCTAGTGGTGGTGAACTCCTTTAAACTATATTTGTTCTTTATCTGTTCTTCAATTCTGCCTGATAACCTTGCTGGGTAGAGTACTGGCTGTAGGTCTTTATCTTTACACGCTTTGGGTATAACCTGCCCCTCCCTTCTGGCTTGTAGTTTCTGCTGTGTGGTCCTTTTAACATATCATTGAATTTGGTTTGCTACCAAATTTTTGTTGATAATTTGTTGAGGATTTTTGCATTTAATTTTCTGGATTTATAGTGTCTTTGGTGTTTTGAGGCAATTTACATTTAACAATAATTAAAATGTTGGGGAGTGAGAGATTTGGAAGAGTGTATCATGACCAATCTCTATGACTGTTAAAAAAAATTCACTTCATCAGTAACACATGTACTTTATAGTAAATGCATGGAAGAAAAGATATACCACTAAACAATATATTTTAAAGAGAAGAATGATTTGGTATATTAATATCTGATAAAGCAGACTTCAAAGAGAATTATGATAAGGACATTATATGATGATAAACAGAGCAGTTCCCCTGAAAGACAAAGTAGTCCTAAATGTTTGTATGCCAAGTAACAGTCTGAAATTTCATGGATGAAAATCAAATAGAGCTGAAGAGATATAGGCATGTATAATTGGGGGTTTCAACAACCTTTATCTCAACAACTAATAGAAATACCAGGCAGAAAACTAACAAGGATGGAAAAGATCTGAATAAGAAAATCATCTGACAGGTTATAATAGATATACTGAAAAAAAACATAAAACAGAATTTTAAAAACTATTAGATATATAGTTGACCTTTGAACAACACAAGGGTTAGGAGCAACAGCCTCCCAATGCAGTTGAAAATTGCAAAATTTGGCTCTGCAAAACCTTAACTACTTACAGCCTTACTAATAATAATCTATTAATAAAAAAATCCTAAGGAAAATACATTCATAGCTTTACTGTATTTTTGATACTGTGTATTTGCATCCTTTGTTTACATGATGAATCATATTGCTTTATATGCTGTAGATGCTATGTGTATTACTAACACCAGACAACAAAAACAAAGATAATGGGAAAGAATACTTGTTTACAGGTAAAGTAATACATATACTAATAACAAAGAAGCAACAATGATTGCTTTAAGGTAGTCTAGCCTATAAAAGTATAATGAGTCCTAAAATTTTTATGGTATACAACTTTATTTGTATTCATAATACAGTATTATAAACGTTAGATTTTTTTTTAACCACTTGTCTGTGATAGGCTGATATACTGTTTCTTCAATTAGGAGAGAGAGAGGCATACATACTGTAATGTAACTCTTTGAAAGCAAAGTTGTAAAACAGAAAAGTAACAATTTTATATTGACTATCACCTACCTGTACCTTTGAAAGGATAGGGTCTCCATAAGTCTTGCACACAATGTTCTACACTGTAAATGACAACAAAGAAGTCTTACACAGTTCTTGCCATACAGTTATTCACACGACATACATAACAGATATATCATCAATTGTATGGCATAATGAATATTTGCTCTTCTTTAAGTGGAAGGGGTTCCTTGTCACCTTCACAGTGAGTAGGCTGAGAAGGAAGAAGGGGGATTGCTGTCTCAGGACTGGCAGAGGTAGAGGGTGGTGGAAGGGGAGGCAGGCACACTCAGTGTAATTTTATAGAAATACATCATAATTTCTGCCTGACTTTTTTCCTTAATCATTTATCTAAAAATGTTTCAGTGTGGTACTGATACTTCTACCATTCTCTTTAATTTCAGTGCCCACATCAAAGAAGGGTCTGTGTCATAGAAGAAGTGGTAGGATTAAAAAATCAGAAATCTTCTGTGAGGACTGTCCAATGTCAGTTTGTTTTCTGGCACATGTTTGGAAGCACTCCATCAAGTCATCTTCTGTTAATTCTGTTAGTATTTGTTTCACATATACTGGGGCTCCTATATTGGGTGCATATATATTTAGAATGGTTATATCATCTTGTTGGACTGAGCCCGTTATCATTATGTAGTGTCCTTCTTTATCTCTTGTTACTTTCTTTGTTTTGAAGTCTATTTTGTCTGATATTAGTACTGCAACCCCTGCTTTCTTCTCACTGTTGTTTGCTTGAAATATATTTTTCCATCCCTTGACTTTAATCTGTACATGTCTTTTGGTTTGAGGTGAGTTTCTTGTAAGCAGCATTTAGATGGGTCTTGCTTTTTTATCCATTCTATTACTCTGTGTCTTTTGATTGGTGCATTCAGCCCATTAACATTTAGAGTGACTATTGAAAGATATGTACTTATTGCCATTGCAGGTTTTAAATTCGTGGTTAACAAAGGTTCAAGGTTAGCCTCTTTAGTATATTACTGTCTAACTTAGCTCGCTTATTGAGCTGTTATATACACTGTCTGGAGATTCTTTTCTTCTCTCCCTTATTATTCCACCTCCTCGATTCTTCATATGTTGGGTGTTTTGTGCTGTGCTCTTTTTAGGCGTGCTCCCCTCTAGAGCAGTCCCTATAAGATGTTCTGTAGAGGTGGTTTGTGGGAAGCAAATTCCCTCAGCTTTTGTTTATCTGGGAATTGTTTAATCCCACCATCATATTTGAATGATAGTCGTGCTGGATACAGTATCCTTGGTTCAAGGCCCTTCTGTTTCATTGCATTAAATATATCATGCCATTCTCTTCTGGCCTGTAAGTTTTCTGTCGAGAAGTCTGATGTTAGCCTGATGGGTTTTCCTTTATAGGTGAACTTTTTCTCTCTAGCTGCCTTTAAAACTCTTTCTTTGTCCTTGATCTTTGCCATTTTAATTATTATGTGTCTTGGTGTTGTCCTCCTTGGTCCTTTCTGTTGGTGGTTCTGTGTATTTCTGTGGTCTGTTCGATTATTTCCTCCCCCATTTTGGGGAAGTTTTCAGCAATTATTTCTTCTAAGATACTTTCCATCTCTTTTCCTCTCTCTTCTTCTTCTGTATCCCCTATAATATGGATATTGTTCCTTTTGGATTGGTCACACAGTTCTCTTAATATTGTTTCATTCCTGTAGATCCTTTTATCTCACTCTATGTCAGCTTCTATGCGTTCCTGTTCTCTGGTTTCAATTCCATCAATGGCCTTTTGCATCCTATCCATTCTGCTTATAAACCTTTCCAGAGTTTGTTTCATTTCTGTAATCTCCTTTCTGGCATCTGTGATCTCCCTCCGGACTTCATCCCATTTCTCTTGCGTATTTCTCTGCATCTCTGTCAGCTTTTTTATGGTTCTTATTTTGAATTCTTTTTCAGGAAGACTGCTTAGGTCTGTCTCCTTCTCTGGTGTTGTCTCTGTGATCTTTGTCTGCCTGTAGCTTTGCCTTTTCATGGTGATAGGAATAGTTTGCAGAGCTGGGACGAGTGACGGCTGGAAGAACTTCCCTTCTTGTTGGTTTGTGGCCCTCCTCTCCTGGGAGAACAGCGACCTCTAGTGGCTTGTGCTGGGCAGCTGCGCGCAGACAGGGTTTCTGCTTCCTGCTGGGCTGCTATGGAGTTTATCTCCGCTGTTGCTGTGGGCGTGGCCTGTCTCGGGCAGCTGCTCCAAAGTGGTGCAGTCGCGTTGGAGGGGGGGGCAGCTGGGAGGCTTTTTATCTCTGTAAGGGGCCTCCCTGCTCCCTGCAGCCCAGGGGTTATCGTGCCCAGAGATCCTCGTATTCCCTACCTCTGGATTAAGTGTCCCGCCCTGCCCCTTTAAGACTTTCAAAAATCACCCGCCAAAACAAAAGAGAAAAAGGAAAAAGGAAATTTTTAAATTAAAAAAAAAAGGTGGCCGCTCGTTTTTATTTATTCTCCGGCACCAGCCTCAGACATCTGCTCACCGGTCTTGCTGCCCTGTTTCCCTAGTATTGTGGTCCCTATCCCTTTAAGACTTCCAAAAAGCACTAGCCAAAACAAAACAGAAAAAAAAAAAAGGGTCACTCGCTTTTCTGGTGTCCTCTGGCGCCAGGCCTCCGGTGCCCGCTCACTGTTCTTGCTGCCCTGTTTCCCTAGTATTGGGGTCCCTATCCCTTTAAGATTTCCAAAATGTGCTCACCAAAACAAAACAGCAAAAAAAAAAAAAAAAAAAATGGTCGCTCGCTTTTCTTATATCCTCCAGCGCCCGGCCTCCGGTGCACACTCACTGTTCTTGCTGCCCTGTTTCCCTAGTATGCAGGGCTCCCTGTGCACGCACTGTGTCTGCACTCTGGCCCGGATGGCTGGGGCTGGGTGTTCGGCAGTCCTGGGCTCCTTCTCCCTCCTGCTCTGCCTATTCTTCTCCTGCCCGGAGTTGGGGGGATGGGCACTCGGCTCCCGCCAGGCAGGGGCTTGTATCTTACCCCCTTCGCGAGGCGCTGGGTTCTCTCAGATTCGGATGTGATCTGGATATTGTCCTGTGTCCTCTGGTCTTTTTTCTAGGAAGAGTTGTCTTTGTTATATTTTCATAGTTATATGTGGTTTGGGGAGGAGATTTCCACTGCTCTACTCACGCCGCCATCTTCCGATCTCTCTCACCACAGCTATTTAAAAGATACAAGGAAATATTTGAACAACTCCTTAAAAAACACAAAGGGTCTGAGTCAACTAAAGTAGAAAAATTTGAAAAGCCTTTAAACCACCAAAGAAATAGAATTTACAATTTAAAATTCCACTTATCCAAAAAAAAAAAATCTTTCAGCCCAGGATATTCAAAGAAAATTTAAAGAAAAACCAATAACAATTTTATGCAATTCTTCCACAATATAAAAGATGAAGGAATACATCATTCTTACTCACGAGGACAACACCTACTACCGAAACCATGCAACCACAGTACTAAAAAAAAAAAAAAAAAAGCTGTAAAATACTCAAATATAAAAACAAAATATCAAAAAGAATTCAATATATAAACCAATTGTGTACCTTGACAAAGTAGGATTTATTCCAGATATGCAAAGCTGTTAGAACATTTTTGTGTCAAAATAACCTGCCATATCAACAAGCTACTGAAGGAAATATATGATTATATCATGTGATAGAAAACATTCCTTGACATAATCCAATATCCATTAATGATTTTAAAAAGTCATAAAATGAGGAATAGAAGAAAACATTCTCCACTTGATTCAGGAACCCTACAGTTAGTGTGATATACTTAATAGTGTTAGAATGAATGATTTTGCACTAAAATCAGGAAAATGTCAAGGACAAGTGATTTCATCACTTATTCAAAGACATATAGATTGGAAAGGAAAACATCAAAATATATCTATATGCAGAATACATGATTTTCTCCATAACAGAATCCAGAAAATTTCAGGAAATTTGCAGGATAATGATCAACAAACAAAAATCAATCATATTTCTATATACTAGCAATGAACATACATCAATAAAAATTAAAAACACCATTTACAATCATTTTAAAGAACACGTAATACTTAGGCATACACTTAAAATACACATAGTACTTAAGTACTGATAACTACAAAATGCTGATAAACCAATACATGAACATATGGAAAGAAACGTATCCATGGATTGGAAAAGCCTACATTGTAAAAATGTCATTTTTCACTAAATTTATCATAATGTTTAATGAAATTCCTATCAAAATATTACTAAGAATTTTGTGTTGGCACAGGATCTGGGATAGCTAAATCTATCATGACAATAATAGAGTGGAAAAAATATCTAATTTCAGAGTTGTCAATATAGTTACAATAATCATGGATGTTTGGTATTGGTAGAGAAAAAGCCAAAGATCAGTGAAACAATAAAACAGTCCTAGAAATAGACCCACACAACTATGCTCAACATATTTTTCAGAAACACATGCTGGCAAAAGAAGGACAACCTTTTCGATTGGTGCAATAAGACATTCACAGGCGAAAAAAAAAACAAAACACGTTTTATCTAAATCTTCAATCTTCTGGAAAATGAACAGACTTATATGTAAATATAAAACTATAAAATTCATACAAAAAAGTTAATCTTTGAGATTCAGGCCGAGCTCCAGTGTTTTCAGAGTTAACATCAAAAGCACTATATAAACACTAATAAATTTCACTTAAGAGTGTCTTATAGTTTTCAGGGTATAGGTCTTTCACTTCCTTGGTTAGGTTTATTCCTAGGTATTTTATTCTTTTTGATGCTATTCTGAATGGAATTGTCTTCATGATTTCTCTATTAGTTTATTGTTAGTGTATAGGAAAGCCACAGATTTCTGTGTGTTCATTTTGTATCCTGCAACTTTGCTGAATTCTGATATTAGGTCTAGTAGCTTCGGAGTGGAGTCTTCAGGGTTTTTTATGTACAATATCATGTCATCTGCAAATAGTGACAGTTTAACTTCTTCTTTACCAATCTGGATTCCTTGTATTTCTTTGTTTTGTCTAATTGCCATGGCTAGGACCTCCAGTATTATGTAAAATAACAGTGGGGAGAGTGGGCATCCCTGTCTTGTTCCCGATTGCAGAGGAAAAGCTTTCAGCTTCTCGCTGTTCAGTATGATGTTGGCTGTGGGTTTTTCATATATGGCCTGTATTATGTTAAGGTACTTTCCCTCTATACCCATTTTGTTGAGGGTTTTTAATCAAGAATGGATGTTGAATTTTGTCGAATGTTTTTCAGCATCTATGGAGATTGTCATGTGGTTTTTGTCTTTCTTTATGTTGATGTGGTGGATGATGTTGATGGATTTTCGAATGATGTACCATCCTTGCATCCCTGGGATGAATCCCACTTGGTCGTGGTGTATGATCCTTTTGATGTATTTTTGAATTCGGTTTGCTAATATTTTGTTGAGTATTTTTGCATCTACATTCATCAGGGATATTGGTCTGTAGTTTTCTTTTTTGGTGGGGCCTTTGCCTGGTTTTGTTATTAGGGTGATGTTGGCTTCATAGAATGAGTTTGGAAGTATTCCCTCCTCTTTGATTTTTTGGAAAACTTTAAGGAGAATGGGTATTATGTCTTCTCTGTATGTCTGATAAAATTCCGAGGTAAATCCGTGTGGCCCAGGAGTTTTGTACTTTGGTAGTACTTTGATTACCGCTTCGATTTCGTTGTTGGTAATTGTCTGTTTAGATTTTCTGTTTCTTCCTTGGTCAGTCTTGGAAGGTTGTATTTTTCTAGGAAGTTGTCCATTTCTCCTTGGTTTCCCAGCTTGTTAGCATATAGGTTTTCATAGTAATCTCAAATAATTTATTGTATTTCTGTGGGGTCAGTCGTGATTTTTCCTTTCTCGTTTCTGATTCGGTTGATGTGTGTTGACTCTCTTTTTCTCTTAATAAGTCTGGCTAGAGGCTTATCTATTTTGTTAATTTTCTCAGAGAACCAGCTCTTGGTTTCATTGATTTCTGCTATTGTTTTATTCTTCTCAATTTTATTTATTTATTCTCTGATCTTCATTATGTCCCTCCTTCTGCTGCCCCTAGGCCTCATTTGTTCTTCTTTTTCCAATTTCGATAATTGTGACATTAGACCATTCATTTGGGATTTTTCTTCCTTCCTTAAATATGTCTGGATTGCTATATATTTTCCTATTAAGCCTGCTTTTGCTGTATCCCACAGTAGTTGGGGCTTTGTGTTGTTGTTGTCATTTGTTTCCATATATTGCTGGATCTCCATTTTAATTTGGTCATTGATCCATTGAGTATTTAGGACCATGTTGTTAAGCCTCCATGTGTTTTTGAGCCTTTTTGCTTTCTTTGTACAATTTATTTCAAGTTTTATGCTTTTGTGGCATAAAACTAACCAACTTTGAAAAATTGGTTGGTAGGATTTCAATCTTTTGCAATTTACTGAGGCTCTTTTTGTGGCCTACTATGTGGTCTATTCTGGAGAATGTTCCATGTGCACTTGAGAAGAATGTATATCCTGTTGCATTTGGATGTAGAGTTCTATAAATGTCTATTAGGTCCATCTGCTCTACTGTGTTGTTCAGTGCTTCCATGTCCTTACTTATTTTCTGCCCGGTGGATCTATCCTTTGGGGTGAGTGGTGTGTTGAAGTCTCCTAGAATGAATGCATTGCAGTCTATTTCCCCCTTTAGTTCTGTTAGTATTTGTTTCACATATGCTGGGGCTCCTGTATTGGGTGCATATATATTTAGAATGGTTATATCATCTTGTTGGACTGAGCCCTTTATCATTATGTAGTGTCCTTCTTTATCTCTTGTTACTTTCTTTGTTTTGAAGTCTATTTTGTCTGATATTAGTACTGCAACCCCTGCTTTCTTCTCACTGTTGTTTGCTTGAAATATATTTTTCCATCCCTTGACTTTTAGTCTGTACATGTCTTTTGATTTGAGGTGAGTTTCTTGTAAGCAGCATATAGATGGGTCTTGCTTTTTTATCCATTCTATTACTCTGTGTCTTTTGTTTGGTGCATTCAGCCCATTAACATTTAAGGTGACTATTGAAAGATATGTACTTATTGCCATTGCAGGCTTTAAATTCATGGTTACCAAAGGTTCAATGTTAGCTTCTTTACTATCTTACTGTCAACTTAACTCGCTTATTGAGCTATTATAAACATGGTCTGGTGAGTCTTTATTATTGTCCCTTCTTATTTCTCCTCCTCCCTTCTTCATATATTGGGTGTTTTGTTTTGTGCTCTTTTTAGGTGTGATCCCATCTAGAGCAGTCCCTGTAAGATGCCCTGTAGTGGTGGTTTGTGGGAGGCAAATTCCCTCAACTTTTGATTCTCTGGGAATTGCTTAATCCCTCCTTCATATTTAAATGATAATCGTGCTGGATACAGTGTTCTTGGTTCGAGGCCCTTCTGTTTCATTTCATTAAGTATATCATGCCATCCTCTACTGGCCTGTAAGGTTTCTGTTGAGAAGTCTGATGATAGCCTGATGGGTTTTCCTTTGTAGGTGACCTTTTTTTTCTCTCTGGCTGCCTTTAATACTCTGTCCTTGTCTTTGATCTTTGCCATTTTAATTATTATGTGTCTTGGTGTTGTCCTCCTTGGTTACCTTATCATCGGAGTTCTGTGTACCTCTGTGGTCTGAGAGGACATTTCCTCCCGTAGTTTGGGGAAGTTTTCAGCAATTATTTCTTCAAAGACAATTTCTATCCCTTTTTCTCTCTCTTCTTCTTCTGGTACCCCTATAATGCGGATATTGTTCTGTTTTGATTGGTCACACTGTTCTCTTAAAATTCTTTCATTCCTGGAGATCCTTTTATCTCTCTCTGCATCAGCTTCTCTGCGTTCCTGTTCTATGTTTTCTAGTCCATTAATGGTCTCCTGCATCTTGTCCATTCTGCTTTGAAGTCCTTCCAGAGCTTGTTTTATTTCTGTATTCTCCCTCCTTAGTTCTTGCATAATTCTCTGCAAGTCCATCAGCATGGTTATGACTTTTGTTTTGAATTCTTTTTCAGGAAGACGGGTTAAATCTATCTCCCCAAGTTACTTTTCAGGGGAAGATGTAGCAGATGTTGAAGCTGTCTGGGTTAGTCTTGTCTGGATCAAATTTTTTTGCCTTTTCATGTTGATAGGTGCAGTGGTATGCTATTGACGCATCTGTCAGCTGGGAGAGCCTGGACTTTTTCCAATTACTCCTGACCTTTCTTTACTGGGACAACTGCGACCCCTAATGGCTTCTGTTGGGCAATTGCGTGTAGACTGGGTCTCTCTTTCTTGCCCGGCCGGTATGGAGGAAGCTCCCTTGCTGTGGGCATGGCCTGCCTCTGTGTGCTGCTCTGCTATGGCCGGCCCCAGAGGGGTAATGGAAGGGTGGCTGTTTGGCTATTTACCTCTGTGAGGGGTCTCAGAGCTGTTGCCCAGGAGGTTAATGTGCCTGGAGTTCCCTGGAATTTCCAGCTGCTGGACTGTGACCCGGGATACTTCTGTCCATTTGTGGGGTCCCTGTCCTTTAAGACTTTCAAAAAGCACTCTCTTTTCTTTGTCCCAGGAGCGCCGGCTGCGGTACCCACTCACAGGTCTTACTGTGCTGTTTCCCTAGTATCCAGCACCCCATGCACGCACTGTGTCTGCGCTCTGGTGCGGATGGCTAGGGCTGGGTGTTTAGCAGTCCTGGGCTCCCTCTCTCTCCCCGCTCTGATTCCTCTCCTCCCGCCAGGAGCTGGGGTGAGGGGCCTCGGGTCCCGCTGGGCTGCAGCTTGTATCTTACCCCTTTCACCAGGTGCTGGGTTCTCACAGGTATGGATGTAGTCTGGTTGTTGTCCTGTGTCTTCTGGTCTCTCTTTTAGGGATAGTTGTATTTGTAGTATTTTCAAAAATATATATGTTTTTGGGAGGAGATTCCCACTGTCCTACTCACGCCACCATCTTGGCTCTGCCTCCGATCTCATTATTATTTATTATGACTATGTGGATATAAAATTATCCTAAACTTAAATTTTAATTACAAATTTAATAAAACCCAAAGGTCCCTTCACTCACTGTATCTTTATTTCAAGTGTTCAATAGCCATATGTTGCTAGTAGCTACCATATTGAACTGTGTAGAATGTTTCTATTATGAAAAATTCTATCGTCTGCTAATAGAGTAAGAATGGTTACAGATAATAACTTTACTTAGCCTGTATTCTTGCTAATGGAAAATTCCCCTTAACTGAAGTGTTATGTTACTTGGGTAAAAATTCTTAAAACTTTAAATCTCTTCATTGTAATCTAGGACATATGATTCCTGTACTCTCACAGTAATTTCTACAATATTGACCTTATTTTCTCAACATTTGCTTTACCAGGCATATATTTTCAATTCATTAATCAAACAATTGAACAGTTAACATATTTTCTAAAACACTTCAAATACTACTGATACTCAAATCATGTCAAATAGATACTTAAACTTTATAAGCAATGGGGAAATCCGACATTATTTACATGGATAAAGAATATAATGTATATAGTACTTTAATTTTTTGTGTTGTTTTAAAATTATGTGTCTAAATTATAAAGAAAGTAGTATAATTTTGCATAAAAATATGAAAACTCTGTAAATTTCAAAGACATCAGGTGGGATATCCAAGCCAACTGAATAAATAACAAAATATAATATACTTTCCCCAACTAAAAACAAAAAGTCTAAATGCTTCAAGTATTTTTAGAAATGTTAGTAATTTATAAATAAAACTCAAATAGAACTGAGGAACCTAGAGGTATTTCTAAAAATAAGTAAGTCATTTGAAAGAAAAAGTCCAACATGGATGGCCTACAGGGTATTGTACTCAGTGAACTAAGCCAGATGGAGAACGACAAATATCATATGAGTTCACTTATATGTGGAATTTAAAAACAAAACAAAATGAACAAAACAGCAATAAACTGACAGACACTGAGAAGTGACTGGTGGTTACCATGGGTGAGGTGTTGGGCACTGTGAAATAGGTGAAGGTGAAAAAGAGGCACAAAATCTCACTCATAATATAAATTAGTCACAGGGATGAAAGTACAACATAGAGAATACAGTGAGTTGTGTAACATCTTTCTATCGTGTCAGACAGTAATTACACTAGTTGGGGTGAGCATTTAATAATGTAGATAACTGTCCAGTCACCATGTTATATACTTGAAGCCAATATAGTATTGTATATCAATATATCTCAATAAGAAATATAAAAAAAGATTGTCTCAACTCATGTTTTCAAAACTATAAATTGTACTTTGGCTCCAAATTGCTTCTTACTTCAAGGTAACTTAGTCTGAATATAGTCTGAATAGTTTTCACTCTAAGTTGATTACATTTTGATAATTCATACTGAAAATAAGGAGGTTAGGGATTTTTTTTTTTTGAGAGGGCTTCTCTCATATTGAGGTTAGGGATTTTTTTGAAAAGAAAATACCTTAAACATAAAATACCAATTTCTAGTTTGATCATGGACATCATCTAAATACACGTTTCTCTTAATTTGTAATTCTGGTATCTAGCTTTTGGTTGAAAAGTATTTCTGCCTTTAGGCAGACATCTTTAGTCGTATAGCTAGTAAAGTCAGTGTCATGCTGACATTCCTTTACCTTTGCTTATGGACATGAGTTGCCCAGGAGATGATATTAACATTAAAACAAGCTAAGAGGAAATAATTATGCTGTGGTGTTCAGATTCACCACAATGTTAGAAATGCTTTGAGGCAACATTTATAATCAGGAAAAAAAAATTTTACTTTTACAAAAAATGCCTAAAATATAAAATGTGTAAAAACTAAAGTCTTATTGAAAAAGATATTAATCTCCAGAGGAAATTCAACTGATTAAAAAAAATACCAGCATGTTTATCTTGCAGTTAAGAGACAATTATATACTGGCTCTATTTACCCTAGAACTAGAAAGAAACTTCAAGTGGATAATTTAGACATTTTCCTCAAGGAAGATGAAAAACATCTTAAGTGATATGCTTCATTTTAGTGTTTCTTAGACAACAAAAATCAGAGCATTTATGTATTTCAAAATTTTGTTTTTCTTGAAGAATAAGCCTCTGGCAATATATGTGGAGATTTATTTTCAAGAAAATATAGACTATTTCAAGTATTTTAAATTCACCTTATCTTTGAATGAAAATACATTTACATTTAAGCTAATATGTTTTTGGTTGCATGTGGCAGAAAATTACCCTGGCTCATACAATAAAGAGGGTAAATTAGCATATTTAACTGAAAAAGACCACATGTCAAGGAGAAGGCCTACAAGTGTTCATTCAGTCAAGGCTTCAGCCTTTCTGCAAAGTCCTCAGCCCTGCCCCCAGCTCTCCTTTGCAGGTTCAGTCTTAGTCTGGAAGTAAAATTGTTGCAGCTTTTCACATATATAAAAAATGGCATTTTTATCCATAGAAAAAACTATTTCTTGCAGTGTGCAGCAATAATTTCTCAATAGCAAATCAATCAATCTGACATCTCCCTGAATACTTCTCATATCCCACTGGCCTGAATTGGTCACATAATTATCTTGAAATAATCCATTGTTCACTGTGATGCCATAATTCTGGATTCCTTTAATGAATCACTAGCAAAAGGATGAGCTTGTCCTTAAGAATTAGGCCTCTGGATAAGGGAGGAAACTACTTTTTTAGGACATGGACTATCTGGCCAGAGAGTACATAATGGAATGAAAATTGGAGAATCATTATTGAAGTGGAAAATGGATACTTTGGAGGTAACCAAAATGTCTGTTGTAATTTCAAATCCATTAGTGATACCAGGATAGTTTTTGAAAGATCAACTTCTTGATTTTGTTATCCCAGAGATTTATAGGTTACAATATCTTGATGGGTATTAATATAATAAACAGTATATGCATAACATTTTAGTGAATGTAAACAAAAAATATACAGACTGTTTTAAGCCTGGAAATGATCAAAGGTATTACCTTGAAGACAGCATATTACCACATCAGGAAATATATTGGATTTGAATCTTGGAGCCAGTAAACCTGATTTCTTGTCCAAGATCTGAAGCTAAGTTTTTATCCCCCTCCCCTTCCTGCTGGTGTGTCAGAATTCCTAGCTAGACTCCAAAGTAATACAATAAAGAAGTCTCAGTGTTTTGAACATTCTAAAACCAATTGCGAACAGAGAGAATGAGAAAATAAAATTCCATAACTAAGAAAACTAATAACACGAAAAATGTTAACTACAAGATACATAAAGAAAGGCTGCTAAGTGCATTGCAATTTGGCTAAATTAAGGAAAGTGAGTGAAAGCTGATTATTGTTGACCTTGGGGAAGCTAACAGAGACATGATTTTTATTGAATAGATTGCATTCTCAGGAATAAAATGAAAGATTTGGCATAATGCAAGAATGTTTGAGCTGGCTACAATAGTTTTCCTGAAACTATTTGCTATTGCAAATGACAGTGTATATGGCATTAGAAGATATATGTACATATACATGGCAAAATGGCATTGGGTATGCTGCTTGACGATAACACATATACACTCATTTTCTTCATAAACAACAGCTTTTGGTATGACTGGGAAAGGAGAAAGTATAGAGAGCAATCAGTATTAGAGCAACTATACTCAATTGCTTAAAGATAAGTAAAAGCATATTATTAATACAATCTGGGAGATTTTGTTCCAGTAAGAAAGAGGTTAATACCTAAAGGAGACTGGTAATGAGAGATTTTTTCATAGACAAAATGAATTTAAATTTTCACACAAAATAATTTTAAGAAGTTCAAAGTTGATAATGACTTGCTGGGAAATAGCCACAAGTAAAAACGTTGAATTCTGAATTAAAAAGTTAAGTAGAACAATACAAGAGGGTCTTATTCTATTGCTTTACTGTAGAATATTCTATGAAACTTTATATGTCAAATAATAAAACACTGAACTATGTAAACCAAAAATTGTTCATAAGAAGGAATTTACATCAATAACAAAATGAGAACATGTATGTAGGGTACATATATACAAAGTCAATAAAAACTCAGAATCCAAGTTAAAAAAAAATAGCAATAGTTTGTATCAGGTAGTACTCTATTACATACGACTTGATTTTTAGGTCCACTATTATTATATATATATATATTATACATTGTGATATATATGAATATATTCATATATGCTTAAGCAATATATATTTATATGTGCATATACATATGTGTGTATATGGTGAACATATGAGGCTAAGTGATGTAAAAATAAATCCTACTACTAATAATCCTTAAGTATTTTAAGCTTTGTTTTAATAAAGTTGAAAATGAGGTATAAACAAAATCTTAACTAATTGAAAGTGACAGTGAATAACTGAGTTTATATTAAATTGAAATACCAATGCTGTAATGTTTAATGAGAATGATTAAGTCAACTTACTGCTATTTATGACACTTATAAAATATTAAGAAAACATGTATCTAGGAGAGGATTAAAGATGGCAGCGTGAGAGGAGAAACAGAGGCTTCCTCCTAAAACTGGATACAATTAGAAAATTTAATTGGCGCAACTAATCCTGAGAGAGCAACAGGAAAGAGGACGGGGCCAGACTGCACACACCTGGAGAAAAGAGCAGACCTCAGCGAACAGGATAACTTACCAGAGCTGTGGCTCGGTGGGACCCAAGCCCTTCCCCCACTCCAGATCACCAGTGGGAGGAAGAGAAACTGAGCAGGGAGGGAGTGGAAGGCTTGGGACTGCTGAATACCTAGCTCCGGAGATCTGCTCTGGGAGCACAAATGTACATTTCATGGTGCTATCATCATACTCTTATGATTACAGGGTTGGAAAGCTGGAACAAGTGGAGTTCCTGGGGAGACTGGGATTCCGGCCACTTGTAGAAAGCAGGAATCCATATCCGGCTGCTCTGGGACAAAAACTTATATCTGTGTGCTTGGCCAACTGGTCCAGGCAGTGGAAAAAGGCACAGCAGCTGGGAAGCGGGGAACAGCTCTTTCCTCCCGCCAGGCACCAATACCACTCTCCTGTGACCCCCAACATTGCTTCAGGGGCTGAGTTGCTCTACAATAGAGCTTCTGGACATTAGAGGGCACATATACAAATATGAAACGCCAAAGAAACCTGGTCCAGAGTAAAATTATTAATACAACTCCCGAGAAAGATTTAAACGATATGGACCTTATGACTCTTCCTGAAAGGGAGTTCAAAATAAACATCATCAACATGCTAATGGAGTTACAGAAAGACATCCAAGAACTCAGGAATGAATTCAGATCAGAGATACAATCATTGAAGAACACAATGGAGGGTATTAAAAGCAGGTTGGATATGGTGGAAGAGACAATAAATGAAATAGAAACTAAAGAAGAGGAATACAAAGAAGCTGAGGCACAGAGAGAAAAAGGATCTCTAAGAATGAAAGAATGTTGAGAGAACTGTGTGACCAATCCAAACAGAACAATATTCGCATTATGGGGATACCAGAAGAAGAAGAAGAGAGAGAAAGGGGTAGAAAGCATCTTGGAGGAGGTAGTTGCGGAAAACTTCCCCAGTCTGGGAAGGAAATAGTCTCTCAGGCCATGGAGATCCACAAATCTCCCAACACAAGGGACCCAAGGAAGACAACACCAAGACACATACTAATTAAAATGGAAAAGATCAAGGATAAGGACAGAATGTTAAAAGCAGCCAGAGACAGAAGTAAGATCACATACAAAGGAAAGCCCATCAGGCTAACATCAGACTTCTCAGCAGAAACCTTAAAGGCCAGAACGGAGTGGCATGATATATTTAATGCCATGAAGCAGAAGGGCCTGAAACCAAAATTACTTTATCTGGCAATATTATCATTTAAATTTGAAGGCGGGATTAAACAATTTCCAGATAAGCAAAAGATGAGAAAATTTATCTCCCACAAACCATCTCTACAGTCTATTGTGGAGGGACTGCTATAGATGGAAGTGTTCCTAAGGTTAAATAGCTGTCACCAGAGGTAATAAAACCACAGTAAAGAAAGTAGAACAGCTAATTACTAAGCAAATGCAAAATTAACTATCCCCAAAGTCAATCAAGGAATACACAAAAAGTAAAGAATTTGATACCTAATATAGAAAAAATGGAGGAGGAAGAAAAAGGAGGAGAAATAGAAAAGAACATGTAGATTGTGTTTATAATAGCATACTAAGTGAGGTAAGTTAGACTCTTAGATACTAAGGAAATTAACCTTGAATCTTTGGTAACCATGAATCTAAAGCCTGAAATGGCAATCAGTACAAACCTATAATTAATCACCCTAAATGTAAATGGACTGAACGCACAAACCGAAAGACATAGAGCCACTGAATTGATAAAAAAGCAAGACCCATCTATAGGCTGCTTGCAAGAGACTGACCTGAAACCCAAAGACATGCACAGACTAAAAGTCAAGGGGTGGAAAGTGATATACCATGCAGACAACAGGGAAAAAAAGGAGGTGTTGCAGTACCAGTATCAGACAAAATACACTTCAAAACAAAGAAAGTAACAAGAGATAAAGAAGGACATCACATAATGATAAAGGGGTCAGTCCAACAAGAGGATATAACCATTATAAATATATATGCACCCATCACAGGAGCAACAGCATATGTGAAACAAATGCTAACAGAACTAAAGGAGGAAATAGAATGCAATGCATTCATTTTAGGAGACTTGAACACACCATTCACTGAAAAAGACAGATCCACCAGACAGAAAAGAAGTAAAGACACAGAGGCCCTTAACAACATACTAGAAAAGATGGACTTAATAGACATCTATAGAACTCTACACGCAAAAGTAGCAGGATACACATTCTTCTCAAGTGCACATGGAACATTCTCCAGAATAGACCACATACTAGGCCACAAAAAGGGCCTCAGTAAATTAAAAAAGATTGGAATTCTACCAACCAACTTCTCAGATCACAAAGGTATAAAACTAGAAACAAATTGTACAAAGAAAGCAAAAAGGCCCACAAACACATGGAGGCTTAACAACATGCTCCTAAATAATCAGTGTTTCAATGCCCAAATTAAAATAGAGATCAAGCAATATATGGAAAAAAATGACAACAACACAAAGCCCAAACTTCAGTAGGATGCAGTGAAAGCAGTCTTAAGAGGAAAGTATATAGCAATCCAGGCATATTTAAAGAAGGAAGAACAATCCCAAATGAATAGTCTAACATCACAATTATCGAAATTGGAAAAAGAAGAACAAATGAGGCCTAAAGTCAGCAGAAGGAGGAACATAATAAAGATCCGAGAAGAATTAAACAATAGAAAAATCAATGAAACCTAACCAAAGAAGTGAAAGATATATACCCTGAAAACAATAAGGCATTCTTAAGAGAAATTAAAGAAGACACTAACAAATGGAAACTCATCCCATGCTCTTGGCTAGGAAGAATTAATATCATCAATAAACAAAATAGATAAGCCTCTAGCCAGACTTATTAAGAGAAAAGAGAAACAACACACATCAACAGAATCAAAAACGGGACAGGAAAAATCATGATGGACCCCACAGAAATACAAAGAATTATTAGAAAATACTATGAAAACCTATATGCTAACAAGCTGGAAAACCTAGAATAAATGAACAACTTCCTAGACAAATACAACCTTCCAAGACTGACCAAGGAAGAAACACAAAATCTAAACAAACCAATTACCAGCAATGAAACTGAAGCAGTAATCAAAAAACTATCCAAGAAAAAAATACCCGGGCCAGATGGATTTACCTCGGAAATTTATCAGACATACAGAGAAGATATACTACCCATTCTCCTTAAAGTTTTCCAAGAAATAGAAGAGGAGGGAATACTCCCAAACTCATTCTATGAAGCCAACATCACCCTAATACCAAAACCAGGCCAAGACCCCACAAAAAAAAAAAATTAAAGATCAATATCCCTGATGAACATAGATGCAAAAATACTCAACAAAATATTAACAAACCGAATTCAAAAATATATCAAAAGGATCATACACCATGACCAAGTGGGATTCATCCCAGGGATGCAAGGATGGTGCAACATTTGAAATCCATGAACATCATCCACCACATAAACAAAAAGAAAGACATAAACCACATGATCATCTTTATAGATGGTGAAAAAGCATTTGACAAAATTTGACATCCATTTGTGATAAAAACTCTCAGCAAAATGGGTATACAGGGCAAGTACCTCAACATAATAAAGGCCATACATGATAAACCTGCAGCTAACATCATACTGAACAGTGAGAAGCTGAAAGCTTTTCCTATGAGATTGGGAATAAGACAGGGATGCCCACTCTCCCCACTGTTATTCAACATAGTACTGGAGGTCCTAGCCATGGCAATTAGACAAAACAAAGAAATAAAAGGAATCCAGATTGGTAAAGAAGAAGTTAAACTGTCACTATTTGCAGATGACATGATATTGTACATAAAAAACCCTAAAGACTCCACTCCAAAACTACTAGAACTGATATCAGAATTCAGCAAAGCTGCAGGACACAAAATTAACACACAGAAATCTTTCGCTTTCTTATACACTAACAATGAACTAATAGAAAGAGAAATCAGGAAAACAATTCCATTCACAATTCCATCAAAAAGAATAAAATACTTAGGAATAAACCTAACTAAGGAAGTGAAAGACCTATACCCTGCGAACTATAAGACACTCTTAAGAGAAATTAAAGAGGACACTAACAAATGGAAACTCATCCCATGCTCTTGGCTAGGAAGAATTAATATTGTCAAAATGGCCATCCTGCCCAAAGCAATATACAGATTTGATGTAATCCCTATCAAATTACCAACAGCATTCTTCAACGAATTGGAACAAATAGTTCAAAAATTCATGTGGAACCACCAAAGACTCTGAATAGCCAAAGCAATCCTGAGAAGGAAGAATAAAGTGTGGGGGATCTTGCTCCCCAACTTCAAGCTCTACTACAAAGCCACATTAATGAAGACCATTTGGTACTGGCACAAGAACAGAGCCACAGACCAGTGGAACAGAATAGAGACTCCAGACATTAACCCAAACATATATGGTCAATTAATATATGATAAAGGAGCCACAGACGTACAATGGGGAAATGACAGTCTCTTCAACAGATGGTGCTGGTAAAACTGGACAGCTACATGTAAGAGAATGAAACTGGATCACTGTCTAACCCCATACAGAAAAGTAAATTCAAAGTGGATCAAAGTCCTGAATGTAAGTCATTAAACCATAATACTCTTAGAAAAAACATAGGCAAAAATCTCATGGACATAAACATGAGCGACTTCTTCATGAACATATCTCCCAGGGCAAGGGAAACAAAAGCAAAAATGAACTAGTGGGACTATATCAAGCTGAAAAGGTACTGTACAGCAAAAGACACCATCAATAGAACAGAAAGGTACTCTACAGTTTGGGAGATTATATTCATAAATAACATCAGATAAAGAGTTGACATCCAAAATATATAAAGACCTCACACACCTCAACAAACAAAAAGCAAATAATCCAATTAAAAAATGGACAGAGGAGCTGAGCAGACAGTTCTCCAAAGAAGAAATTCAGATGACCAACAGACACATGAAAAGATGCTCCACATCGCTTGTCATCAGAGAAATGCAAATTAAAACCACAATGAGATATCATCTCACACCAGTAAGGATGGCTAACATCCAAACGGCAAACAATAACAAATGTTGATGAGGTTGTGGAGAATGGGGAACCCTCCTACACTGCTGGTGGGAATGTAAATTAGTTCAACCATTGTGGAAAGCAGTATGGAGGTTCCTCAAAATAGAAATATCATTTGACCAAGGAATTCCACTTCTAGGACTTTACCCTAAGAATGCAGCACTCCAGTTTAAAAAAGACAGATGCACCCCTATGTTTATCGCTGCACTATTTACAATCGCCAAGATATGGAAGCAACCTAAATGTCCATCAGTAGATGAATGGATAAAGAAGATGTGGTACATATACACAATGGAATATTACTCAGCCATAAGAAAAAAACAGATCCTACCAGTTGCAACAACATGGATGGACCTAGAGGGTGTTATGCTCAGTGAAATAAGCCAGGTGGAGAAAGACAAGTACCAAATGATTTCACTCATATGTAGAGTATAAGAACAAAGAAAAACTGAAGGAACAAAAGAGCAGCAGAATCACAGAACTCAAGAATGGACTAACAGTGACCAAAGGGAAAGGGACTGTGGAGGATGGGTGGGAAGGGACCGATAACGGCAGGGAAAAAAGAAAGGGGGTGTTATGATAAGCATGTACATTGTGTGTGGGGGGCATAGGGAGGGATGTGCAATACAGTGAAGCAAGTAGTGATTCTATAGCATCTTACTACACTGATGGACAGTGACTGCAATGGGGTTTGTGGGGACTTGGTAAAGGGGTGAGTCTAGTAAACATAATGTTCTTCATGTAATTGTAGATTAATGATAAGAAAATGTATTAAAAAACATGTATCTAACTCATGGAAATTAAGAATAAAGTATTTGGAAAACTGTAAGAGGGATCACTAATAGTAGTAAACAAAACTGAATTAAAAAAGCACTACTGATATTTAAAATCCCAAGAAGTGCAAGCATACTAAAATTCCTAAATGTACCAAATGAAAAAGAAGAACACACAGCTGAGGAAAGTAAACAAACCACGGAAAATATAAAATTATATGTAAAATATTTGAGACTCTTAAGTGATTAATTCCCTAAGAAAACACAATTGTTAATATATTGTAACATCAAAAAATGTAAATTTTTGACCAAGAACTAACTACCTCAGTATTTCCAAAATCATCACAATCAAATAACTCTTCTGGCACACTTGTTACATAAATCTTCTCCTGGAGAATCTCACCTAGTAAGGAAGACAGGACATTGAAATCAGTATTTTCAACAAGTACCCTGATGAATATTCTCAAGTATGTGAATCTTGCCCAAAGTTGCCAGGTCTAGAGTTCAGTACAAATGAATTATACATTTTCATAACTGTTTATGTCACAGGTTCCATAAAGTTTTTCAGAAGCTGCAAAAAGAAATAAAACTTCTTGTGAACTACCATAACTGTTATCAAACTATGCCAGCCATGAAAAGAAAATATAAAGCAAACTAGAAAACACAAAGGATTACTGTCACTAGTAGCTTATGTCTGAGTAAAAAAATCATCTGACACTATTAATTTCAGAAATACTATATTGCTTAATATAAGACTGATCCCCAAAGTGAAAACCAAAGAGAAAGGAAGGGTTTAATGAAACCAGAAATGATTATCTAGAACCTATTCTTTAAACAAGATGGCCTCTTGCTGCAGAGGCTGGAGTTTGCATTTGCCAAGAACATTAGAAGAAAGGCTGATAAAACCACATTGGCATGTAAATCCTACTGACTTCACCAGGTGCCTTAGTACCGATGAAAGGAAGATATTAGAGAAACATTAAGCCAGTTTTCCTATTGTTTTTGAAATGTATGCAATTCACTAAATTGATCTGGATCGTAAAGATATCAGTTTACTACATATTTTCTTTAGATAATTTCAGTTTTCATAGTACAGAGAAATGTAATAGAAGTAATTTGAAAAGTTGAGTTAGCCATCTGTTGGGGAGGACATATAAATCCTTTATGACTTCAGTGAAATTGTTTTTGATTTTTTAAAAAAATCAAATCAATATTAATGAAAAGTAGATCATTATTGTGCCTCTGTAGGCCCTCAAGATAAAAACTTTTTATCTGTATTAGTTACAGAAACACAGCAACAAATGCAACCGGCTAATGCCCTGGCTTGCCTAATGGTTATTGTGACAGTCCTCTCCAGCTTTTTACAAGTTTTGATTTCTTTCTGACATAAGGACACATTTTTGCCTCCTCTTCCCTCCCAGAGAAGGATATGTTAGAATGGATATTTGTCCACTTCTTTCTATCAAATGCTAATCATCCTCTCAGTTTTGCCTATTACTGCATGTTGAAGGACCCATGTGGTATTATTTAGATGTATACATGCTATGAACAGATGTAACATTTTAGATAAACAAGTCATAATTTGGTTAAAAGCAAATGTATTCAGCATTCAGTGAATAAGAACTGTTAATGATGGTATTTTCAAATACCATACATTACAATAAGGTTGAAGTTTTATATTACATGCCCCCAAAACACTATATAGAACATTTTATGTAGCAATTGTGGGCACACACATTAAGCAGATCTTTTATAAATAAGGATGAAACAGAATGTTAGAAATGACTTGGAAAATTATAATTTGTGTAGAATAGGAAGCATATTAGCAGTATTCACATTTTAATGGGCTGAATTGACAAAAGAGATACTTGGGAAGTGAACAAAATTTATAGGAATACATCTATTATCTAGCCATATGTCAGATATTTATATATATATACTACAACAAACACATCTCTGTAATTTGTTACTTTTACTCTTTATTTCCATTACAAGTTGAGACTCTGGGTTGGCTGGAGGAAACTTCTTGAAAGGAAAAGCTCTTTATGAACTTCCAGTTAAATAGATGTCATTCTCTAAAAACAATCACTTTAATCATGTTGTAACTAAGTTCTACTTATTCAAAGCTATTAAAACATAAATTTTTTTCATAATAGGTTGAAAAATTCAAAAATTCCCTTATTACATAAGGGTCTAAATAGATTAGTCATATAAAAATAGGTAAGTATTGTTACCTGATCCAAAATAGCATACATAATTATGTTAAAAATAACATATATAATTATGTGATTATAATTCATTTTTTGGCCATCCTCAAAATCTCTCACTCCTTGGAAATATAAACACAAAAAAACTTTTGGCCTTTGTGATTACAAGAATAACATTTTTAAACTTCTTCTATTATGTCTTCTTTGGAATTTTTATTTGTCTAATTTGAAGAGCTCAGTTCAGTTAATGAAAATGTTCTCATTAATATTTAGGAGATATTATATAAACACATTTATAACAACAACAACAACAAAAAAAACCCAGCATTCTGTCAGTGTTATAATAAGAATAACATGTCAGGTGCACCATGTGGCAGGCGCAAGGGCCGAGGCCCAGGAGCTGCTGCAATGACCTGTGTTGACCCTGTGCCTAAACTCTACAGATCTGTAATTGAAGATGTAATTGAAGGAGTGTGAGATTTATTTGCTGAAGAAGGTATAGAAGAACAATTCTTAAACGATTTGAAGCAGCTCTGGGAAACAAAGGTTTTGCAGTCTACAGCAATGGAAGACTTCTTCAGAAAAAGTGTCCCTTCACCTCTGTTCACCCTTCAGTTGCCACACAGCTTGCACCAAATATTGCAGTCATCAACAGCATCGTTAGTTATTCCTGCTGGTAGAACTCTTCTCAGTTTTACCACAGCAGAACTGGGTACTTCAAGCTCCAGTGCAAATTTTACTTCTCCTAGTTGCACATGCTATTCATGTGCCAGCAGGTGTGACACTACAGACTGCATCTGGTCAGCTTTATAAAGTCAATGTACCACTTATGGTGACACAGACTTGTGGAAGAGCAGGTGTTCTTCAGCATCCAATTCAGCAAGTATTTCCGCAGCTTGGGCAGCCTTCAGTAATATAGGCCAGTGTTCCATGACTGAACCCATATTCTCTTCAAGCAACTACTGAAAAATCACAGAGAATGGAAACAGTCCTCCAGCAACCCAAAATTCTTCATTCTGGGACACTGGCTGGAAATATTTAGAAAGTGCCACCAGTGTTATATTTCTACCTCCTCAAAATGAGCATAAAATCATGTTGGAAGCTTTGTTGAGTCACCCAGAAAGCTCACAGTTTATCAGTGCTCCAGGTGTTGTATTTCCTCCACAAGTGTCTCCAACTGATTCCAGCATGGAGCTGGTGCACAGTGTCTCAGCTAGCATGACCCAGAATCTATACAGTGGGCCCCTCTCCACAGGTCCTCAGAGGACTTGGCACCAGCACATGTCTGATATTCACCTTCACATTCTTAAAAATAGAATGTTGGAATTCGATTCTGAAAAGCAGCCAAGAAATAATGAGGAGCCCAGCGGCCTACCTGTCTCGGAGAAGGATCCGAATTCTCAGATGGATTTAAGCATTCAGACAACTGATGATGATATTAATGAAATAATCCAAGTAGATGGAACTGGTGATACATCTTACAGTGACGAAATAGGAAGTACAAGAGATGTAGATGAGAATGAATTTCTAGGAATTATTGGTGCCAGAAACCTGAAGGTACTTGAGGAAGAAGCTGATGGCATATCAAATGAAGATTCAACTGCCAACACTGGTGATAATGAAGACCCTCACATAGACATTGTGGAAGAGGACCTTTAAATTCTGGAGAAGAAGTTAGTGAGCAGGATGTGCCGGACTTGTTTGACACAGATAGTGTAATTATCTGTCAGTATGACAAGATTCATCAAAGCAAGAACAAATGGAAATTCTATTTGAAATATGGTATTATATGTTTTGGAGGAAATGACTATGTCTTTGCAAAAGCTGTTGGTGATGCAGAGTGGTAAAACTTATAAGCTCCATATATCATAAACATCAGTAGGACTATATTGCATATTGTGAAATTTATTTTTATTTTAAATATAGTTCAGTACAGAGCTGCTCAAATTTTTAGTTCACTGTGTGGAATTTAATAAAATTATAATTCAGATGTAGATACAAATAAAAAAAGAATAACATGTCATAGTTCTACACATTATAAAATAACATTCAACAGAACTTATTAGCAATTCTCCCCAATTGTTTAGTTTGACAAACTTGTCACGATTGCCCTGTCGCCCACTCACCTGCTGTCCATGACAGCTCTGATGCAAATTCACAATTGCTTGGGAAAAATTAGCAACCAGATTCAATTAGATTTATAAAGGCTAGTTTTTTTTTTAACTTTAGGTAAGCAAGACATGATAGAAAATTAGATTTTCTATATAGAATGCATAAATGCATACCTACACTGTAGTCAAAAGTCACAAAGAAGATGTGTCAAATATACTTACAGATTTATACAAATACTAAAGCATGATGGTGTAAATTGACCATAACAAATAATTTGGTATGGTTAGCTTTGCAATCTGCCACTTGCAAGTTACACATCCAATTGTCATTTCAAAACTCCATCCCACTGCGAAACTTTTTTTAATGACATGTTCAAATTATATTACTGCTGATTTTTATTTCTAGTTCTCATTCTCTGTTAAATGTTTCTTTTAAACATGAATTCACATTTTTTTAACTTCTGCCTCTGTATAGGCAAACATATGAATATTATCTCATGACAATATGAATATTTCATATTCAATGATAACTGAAAATTTTTAATATAAAACAAAACTTAAGGCATAGGTAGAGGGCTGAGAAATTTTGTGGGATCAAAAGAATGCCAGGTTAAAAATATACCTAGAAATGAATAAATTGGAATTTAGCTAACAATTTGATTTTAAGCTTCCTATTCTCAATGAAAGGGGAAAAAATTGAATTTTCATAGTTCTCATTCTCTACAGTACTATAATTCTACATATTAAACAACTATTATTTAGTATAGCAATAAATGGATGCTTTGAATTTATTTGTCAATGATACTGATAAAATTTGCCTGAAATTTTGGTTATCATACATTTGCTTTTTGATATCACATTAATATAGCAAGTTAAATTAGTTTCCACTTGGTCTTCTGAATCCTCTAAAAATAATGCCATTTTTTTTTTTTTTTTTTGCAATCCTAGCACGTTTTGCTTATTCTTTCTTTTTTTTACACGGGCCAGTATCTCCATGGCATTAATGAAATGAGTCTTTAGTTCGTGAGCACCTTTGCCCTTTTTTTGATAAGGATTTTGTCTTTTGTCTTTATCTTCTATCTATTATTAAACGTATTGATGTTTATATTAATAAAACCTCTATTCTTTATGTAGATTCAACCTTGTCATGATGTATTATCCTTTTATTCTACTTCTTCTAGAGTCAGGTAAGTGGTATTTTCTCTAAGAAATTATTCATTTTAAGTAAATTTTCAATTAACTTAGTTTATTGTTATCTATAAGATTTTTAATTACCTATGTTCTATGGTGATTAAATGACCATCTGTGGCTATGTTTTCTTTCTTACTCCTAATATTGTCTGTTCCTAATATTCGTATTTCCAGAGGCTTGCTGTTTTATTAGCTAAGACACTTTTAAAATTTAATCTAGTTTTTCTTTTTTCTTTTTTCTTCCACTTTTTATGATTTTACTTGAATGTTTAGATCATTATCTATTGCCCATTCTTTACATACTATGTTATTCTCCAATTTCCACTCACTTTAGCTACAACCTATAATTTCTGATATGAAGTATTCTCATCAAGTATTATCAATTATGCTTTCTTCATCTTTTTAGTTTATTATTTCTGCACCAGTATTTAATATGTTAATATTATATATATCATTTTTGCTCAGAGAAACTGTTATGTGTCAGCTTTTCACTTGGACCTTGCTCCTTGGCCTTGCATATGACCCAGTGGCACAAATGTGACATTTATCTGGGAAGGAATGGACATCTTTCCAGTTTTGAATGAAAGAATCTGTGCTTATAAAACTTTAATATAAAATGTCTACTTTTTTTGGTTGCCATGGAAATGTGCCTCATTTCCTATTGTGGGGAGGGCAGCTGACTGCCAGCACCTCTGCTGTCCTTCTTGACCCACTGCTGCATTTGTGCCAACACCACACTTCCTGCATGATGCTTGGAGGCAGTGGTGGAGCACATTGGCATGCTATGGCAGATCCTGACAGCAGAGCAAAAATTTTATCTAAAATTTCCAACTCAACAATTTTGCTGCATTTTGACAAAAGCTAAGGAAGAGCTAAAATTATCACATGATTACATTATTTTACCTAATCTTCTGTCAGGTAGCATGTACTTACTATGCATTTACATATTTTCTAAAAAAATAGCAAAGATAATCTTTCATAAATAGTTATGTGTTCATAATTAGTTAAAAGGTTGGTTAATACATTAAAGTTTTTCTTCTCTGAAGGACATTTCAGAGCCCTTAAACTACGTGTGGGTATACTCCCCCTACACACACACAAATATATATATTAATATAGTTTAAGAAACATTGTTATAGAAGGAATAGTGCTATTAGTTGTAGTCTGAGTATATAATGTAATCATGGATACTAAAAATTGTAAATGAATTACATAAAGTGGTATCTATACCACTTTTCAGGGATAAAGACATGAAAATGCATTATCATATAATTAAAACCCTAAGTTAAGCAAAATCCTTCCATACTATAAACGAAAAAATACATTACATGTACAAGAATCCTGTGTGTTTCTTAGCCCCTTTCTCAGTCAGTGCTCTGATGTGCCAGGACACTTCAATTATTTCCACATTCAGATTGACCTTCTGCCAGTTTTCTAGAGCAATTTCCAGCATAGCCCTCTACTCTCTTCCCCTCAGGTTTTCTCAGACCACCTTGCTCAACACAAATACACTGTGCAGCAACCCCCCAGCCTCTCAGCCAGACAGGCGCCTTGCCAGTAGCGTGCAGGTGACCTAATGCCGCCTGGACGCCAGGGTCCTGCCGGCATCCTGTTACAAAAGTTCTCTGGCATCCAGGGACCTCGTCTGAGTTTTATTCTTTCTCCCTCTCCATCAGCCTTAATGGTAGCGGCTGTCCCCTACATGTATTACTCTTTTATTCCTTAGAGTTTTAACTTTCATATAGTCAATCCTCTTTTACTAGTTAATTAACCCTTACCTTAAATTTTTGTTGTTTTTCATTTTGTTCCTGTGTTTTCTGTCTCCTACCTGAACATTAATACAAAATGGAGTGCAATGACTCAAAAGTGAAGAGTTCTTCACTTCTTGTATTTCTAGGCAAGTGTTTAAATGAGAACAATACATAAACAGAGATTTCTGCTATAACAGAATAGGTGCACTCTATGAAAACCTCACATTCTGCAACACCTTAAAATACTCAGGGCTTATTGGAAAAATGTTCTACTTGAAACTACTGTAATTCTGTAACAGGAACAAATACATATACACAACAAAAACAAACAAAACCCTTGGGGCCTTGAGAAACAACTCCATCAGTGAAGGCAGATGGCTTATTATGGCCTATTATTAGAAAGGCCAGTACAGGGATAATAAAATTGCACCCCCCAAAATGAAAATTAAACCAAAACAGAAAACAGTAGAGCCAATGGAATTCCTCCCTGGCAGTATCCAGACTTTCTCTTTTCTTTCTCTTTAATCCAGGCTGAAGATTACAATTCTGTTTATGATACTCTGGCTGTCTTTACTGCAGGAAATAGTTCACACTCCAACATATGTCCATTTTATGGTACGTACTTTTCCCATTTTCCAATCACTGTTAAGTTAATTGGTGTTTTAGAAACATGCCTTGTAGTTTGCAGGTATATGAAAGTTGAATACTGAAAATTGATTTCCTCAAACTTCTCTGCTCAATTACCTTTTTGAAAGCATTGTGTTACCCTTAGAGATACGTGTTTCTCAGTTGGAAGTCTGATGGCTTATGCTGTTGATCATTATATCACTTTACATACAATGATGGAAGACTCATGGTAAAAGTGTCTATGAGACCAAATGCAGAGCCTGCTGTGTGTGTAAAGCAGTGTGCTCTTTTACCTACTGATAGTACACATTATGTTACCAACCATGTTCCTTTAATTGTCAAGAATATTACAGATAAAATTGAATCTCAATTGCAATTTTAATTAATAGGTTGTGTATCCCATGATTTTTATCTAGTCTGTCATGGTAAATGAATGAATGACTGAAAGGATGAAAGCTTCTGTGGTTTACACTTCTTATATATATACATATATATATATACATATATATATATATATTTTTTTAGATAATTATTTTTCATTGAAGGGTAGCTGACGCACAGTATTACATTACATTAGTTTCAAGTGTACAACACAGTGATAAAACATTTATATACATAATTCTAGGTTCCAGCTATCACCCTACCAAGCTGTTACAATATCTTGACTATATTCCTTATGCTATACGTTACATCCCGGTTACTTATTTATTTTACCATTGGAAGTCTGTCCTGTCCTTTTTTTTTTTTTTTTTTTTTTGTGAGGGCATCTCTCATATTTATTGATCAAATGGTTGTTAACGACAATAAAATTCTGTATAGGGAAGTCAATGCTCAATGCACAATCAATAATCCACCCCAAGCCTAATTTTCGTCAGTCTCCAATCTTCTGAGGCATAACAAACAAGTTCTTACATGGAGAACAAATTCTTACATAATGAATAAGTTACATAGTGAACAGTACAAGGGCAGTCATCACAGAAACTTTTGGTTTTGCTCATGCATTATGAACTATAAACAGTCAGTTCAAATATGAATACTCATTTAGTTTTTATACTTGATTTATATGTGGATACAACCTTTCTCTCTTTATTATTATTATTTTTAAAAAAATGCTGAAGTGGTAGGTAGATACAAGATAAAGGTAGAAAACATAGTTTAGTGTTGTAAGAGAGCAAATGTAGATGATCAGGTGTGTGCCTGTAGACTATGTGTTAATCCAAGCTAGACAAGGGCAATAAAACATCCACGTATGCAGAAGATTTCTCTCAGAACGGGGGTGTGAGGTTCTAAGCCTCACCTCTGTTGATCCCCAATTTCTCACCTGATGACCCCACTGCGACTGTGCCTGTCTTAGGTTGTTCCTCCCTTGAGGAATCTTACCCGTCTCTGGCTAATCAGTCATCTTCCGTGGCCATTCAGGGAAATGTAAAGTTGGTAAGTGAGAGAGAAGCCTTATTGTTTGAAATGGTTAGCTTTTTATTTCTTTGCATATTTATGCCCTGTAGCTTCTATGCCCAGCATTTGTCTTGAGGTATCTTTACCACTTGGAAGAATTATGATACTTGGTAAATTTGATATGAGGCACAAATTCTATTTAAGGGTTGTAATTAGGAAGGAAGAAGAAAAGCTATAGAAGTCGCAGGCGGAAGAAAACATGGGAAGATTGATTATTTCTTTGACATATCTTCTTGTAGAGTAACTTCAGCATGTATAGGTTTTAAGCTACTACTTAAATTGCGCACACACATTAACATAATAGGAGAATAGTTACATAACCAAAGCATATCTGTAATTACGAGCCATCTCCAGTGTAACCAAGAAAACCAGTTAGGCACCTTAGGCATTTGTAAAAACTTATCTATGATATGGTGGATATTGTCCAACTGAACTTGAACAGTCTGAGAGAAATCAGACAAATTAAAATAACCCATTCCTGGGGACTGTTCACATCCCTTATGTTCTTTTAACAGTAAATAGTCTGTAGTTGTAAGATTTTGGAGCGCTACAATTTGCACTTCTCCTAATTCTTGGTTGAGTTACAACAGTATAGATCTAGTCAAATTTGTTCTTTTACTGTATGCACAAGCCAGCTTAGATATCTCCTTCTTCATTCCCATGGCAAGTCCAGGAGCTGGTGGGATGAGTGCATCTACAGCTGTAGCAGTGTGTGGATCTTTTTGGGGGATTTTTGATGATCATCTTCTGGCATGAGTCTTCCAGAGAGTGCTGATGTTGGAAGTTCTCCTTCATATCGTATCTTAGTTCATTTTCGGGGAAGCCCAATTAGGCTTTGATCTTCTGTATAAACGCAAACAGACCCTTTGCCTACACTTTTATATGCCCTTTATACCCTTGTGTAGAACTCATTGGAGGTTACCACACAGGAAATGCGCTTTTTTTTTGTTTGTTTGTTTTTTCTTTTTGGAATCACTAATCTACACTTACATGACGAATATTATGTTTACTAGGCTCTCCCCTTTACCAGGTCTCCCCTATAAACCCCTTTACAGTCACTGTCCATCAGCATAGGAAAATGTTGTAGAATCACTACTTGCCTTCTCTGTGTTGTACAGCCCTCCCTTTTCTCCTACCCCCCCCATGCATGTTAATCTTAATACCCCCCTACTTCTCCCCCCCTTATCCGTCCCTACCCACCCATCCTCCCCAATCCCTTTCCCTTTGGTACCTGTTAGTCCATTCTTGAGTTCTGTGATTCTGGTGCTGTTTTGTTCCTTCAGTTTTTCCTTTGTTCTTATATTCCACAGATAAGGGAAATAATTTGGTATTTCTCTTTCTCTGCTTGGCTTGTTTCACTGAGCATAATACCCTCCAGCTCCATCCATGTTGCTGCAAATGATTGGATTTGCCCTTCTCTTATGGCTGAGTAGTATTCCATTCTGTATATGTACCACCTCTTCTTTATCCATTCATCTATTGATGGACATTTAGGTTGCTTCCAATTCTTGGCTATTGTAAATAGTGCTGAGATAAACATAGGGGTGCACTGATCTTTCTCATACTTGATTGCTGCATTCTTAGGGTAAATTCCTAGGAGTGCAATTCCTGGGTCAAATTGTACGTCTGTTTTGAGCATTTTGATGTACCTCCATAATGCTTTCCACAATGGTTGAACTAACTTACATTCCCACCAGCAGTGTAGGAGGGTTCCCCTTTCTCCACAGCCTCGCCAACATTTGTTGTTGTTTGTCTTTTGGATGGCAGCCATCCTTACTGGTGTGAGGTGATACCTCATTGTAGTTTTAATTTGCATTTCTCTGATAATTAGCGATGTGGAGCATCTTTTCATGTGTCTGTTGGCCATCTGTATTTCTTTTTTGGAGAACTGTCTGTTCAGTTCCTCTGCCCATTTTTTAATTGGGTTATTTGTTTTTTGTTTGTTGAGGCGTGTGAGCTCTTTATATATTCTGGACGTCAAGCCTTTATCGGATGTGTCATTTTCAAATATATTCTCCCATACTGTAGGGATCCATTTTGTTCTATTGATGGTGTCTTTTGCTGTACAGAAGCTTTTCAGCTTAATATAGTCCCACTTACTCATTTTTGCTGTTGTTTTCCTTGCCCGGGGAGATATGTTCAAGAAGAGGTCACTCATGTTTATGTCTAAGAGGTTTTTAACTATGTTTTCTTCCAAGAGTTTAATGGTTTCATGGCTTACATTCAGGTCTCTGATCCATTTTGAGTTTACTTTTGTATATGGGGTTAGACAATGGTCCAGTTTCATTCTCCTACATGTAGCTGTCCAGTTTTGCCAGCACCATCTGTTGAAGAGACTGTCATTTCGCCATTGTATGTCCATGGCTCCTTTATCAAATATTAATTGACCATATATGTCTGGGTTAATGTCTGGATTCTCTAGTTTGTTCCATTGGTCTGTGGCTCTGCTCTTGTGCAAGTACCAAATTGTCTTGATTACTATGGCTTTATAGTAGAGCTTGAAGTTATGGAGTGAGATCCCCCCTATTTTATTCTTCTTTCTCAGGATTGCTTTGGCTATTCGGGGTCTTTGGTGTTTCCATATGAATTTTTGAATTATTTGTTTCAGTTCATTGAAGAATGTTGCTGGTAGTTTCTTAGGGATTGCAACAAATCTGTATATTGCTTTGAGCAGGATGGCCATTTTGAAGATATTAATTCTTCCTAGCCACGAGCATGGGATGAGTTTCCATCTGTTAGTGTCCCCTTTAATTTCTCTTAAGAGTGACTTGTAGTTTTCAGAGTATAAGTCTTTCACTTCTTTGGTTAGGTTTATTCCTAGGTATTTTGTTTTTTTTGATGCATTTGTGAATGGAGTTGTTTTCCTGATTTCTCTTTCTGTTGGTTTATTGTTAGTATATAGGAAAGCCACAGATTTCTGTGTGTTGATTTTGTATCCTGCAACTTTGTTGTATTCCGATATCAGTTCTAGTAGTTTTGGGGTGGAGTCTTTAGGGTTTTTTATGTACAATATCATGTCATCTGCCAATATTGACAGTTTAACTTCATCTTTACCAATCTGGATTCCTTGTATTTCTTTATTTTGTCTGATTGCCGTGGCTAGGACCTCCAGTACTATGTTAAATAACAGTGGAGAGAGTGGGCATCCCTGTCTAGTTCCCGATCTCAGATGAAATGCTTTCAGCTTCTCGCTGTTCAATATAATGTTGGCTGTGGGTTTATCATACATGGCCTTTATTATGTTGAGGTACTTGCCCTCTATTCACATTTTGCTGAGAGTTTTTAACATGAATGGATGTTGAACTTTGTCAAATGCTTTTTCAGCGTCTATGGAGATGATCATGTGGTTTTTGTCTTTCTTTTTGTTGATGTGGTGGATGATAGAGATGGACTTTCGAATGTTGTACCATCCTTGCATCCCTGGGATGAATCCCACTTGTTCATGGTGTATGATCCTTTTGATGTATTTTTCAATTCGGTTTGCTAATATTTTGTTGAGTATTTTTGCATCTACGTTCATCAGGGATATTGGTCTGTAGTTTTCTTTTTTGGTGGGGTCTTTGCCTGGTTTTGGTATTAGAGTGATGTTAGCTTCGTAGAAAGAGTTTGGGAGTATTCCCTCCTCCTCAATTTTTGGAAAACTTTAAGGAGAATGGGTATTATGTCTTCCCTGTATGTCTGATAAAATTCCGAGGTAAATCCATCTGGCCCGAGGGTTTTGTTCTTTGGTAGTTTTTTGATTACCGCTTCAATTTCATTGCTGGTAATTGGTCTGTTTAGATTTTCTGTTTCTTCCTGGGTCAATCTTGGAAGGTTGTATTTTTCTAGGAAGTTGTCCATTTCTCCTAGGTTTCCCAGCTTGTTAGCATATAGGTTTTCATAGTATTCTCCAATAATTCTTTGTATTTCTGCGGGGTCCGTCGTGATTTTTCCTTTCTCATTTCTGATACTGTTGATTTGTTTTGACTCTCTTCTTATTAAGTCTGGCTAGAGGCTTATCTATTTTGTTTATTTTCTCGAAGAACCAGCTCTTGATTTCATTGATTTTTGCTATTGTTTTATTCTTCTCAATTTTATTTATTTCTTCTCTGATTTTTATTATGTCCCTCCTTTTGATGACCTTAGGCATCATCTGTTCTTCTTTTTCCAATTTCGATAATTGTGACATTAGACCATTCATTTGGGATTGCTCTTCCTTTTTTAAATATGCTTGGACTGCTATATACTTTCCTCTTAACTTGTTTTGCTGTGTCCCACAGAAGTTGGGGCTTAGTGTTGTTGTTGTCATTTGTTTCCATATATTGCTGGATCTCCATTTTGATTTGGTCATTGATCCATTGACTGTTTAGGAGTGTGTTGTTAAGCCTCCATGTGTTTGTGAGCCTCTTTGCTTTCTTTGTACAGTTTATTACTAGTTTTATGCCTTTGTGGTCTGAAAAGTTGGTTGGTAGAATTTCAATCTTTTGGAATTTACTGAGGCTCTTTTTGTGGCCTAGTATGTGGTCTATTCTGGAGAATGTTCCATGTGCACTTGAGAAGAATGTATAACCCGCTGCTTTTGGATGTAGAGTTCTATAGATGTCTATTAGGTCCATCTACTCTACTTTGTTGTTCAGTGCTTCCGTGTCCTTACTTATTTTCTGCCCAGTAGATCTATCCTTTGGGGTGAGTGGTGTGTTGAAGTCTCCTAGAATGAATGCATTGCAGTCTATTTCCCCCTTTAGTTCTGTTAGTATTTGTTTCACATATGCTGGTGCTCCTGTGTTGGGTGCATATATATTTAGAATGGTTATATCCTCTTGTTTGACTGAGCCCTTTATCATTATGTAGTGTCCTTCTTTTTCTTTTGTTACTTTCTTTGTTTTGAAGTCTATTTTGTCTGATATTAGTACTGTAACCCCTGCTTTCTTCTCACTGTTGTTTGCTTGAAATATGTTTTTCCATCCCTTGACTTTTAGTCTGTACATGTCTTTGGGTGTGAGGTGAGTTTCTTGTAAGCAGCATATAGATGGGTCTTGCTTTTTTATCCATTCTTTTACTCTGTGTGTTTTGATTGGTGCATTCAACCCATTAACATTTAGGGTGACTATTGAAAGATATGTACTTATTGCCATTGCAGGCTTTAACTTCGTGGTTACCAAAGGTTCAAGGTTAGCCTCTTTAGTATCTTACTGCCTAACTTAGCTCACTTATTGAGCTGTTATATACACTGTCTGGAGATTCTTTTCTTCTCTCCCTTCTTGTTCCTCCTGCTCGATTCTTCATATGTTGGGTGTTTTGTGCTGTGCTCTTTCTAGGAGTGCTCCCATCTAGAGCAGTCCCTGTAAGATGTTCTGTAGAGGTGGTTTGTGGAAAGCAAATTCCCTCAGCTTTTGTTTGTCTGGGAATTGTTTAATCCCACCGTCATATTTGAATGATAGTCGTGCTGGATACAGTATCCTTGGTTCAAGGCCCTTCTGTTTCATTGTATTAAATATATCATGCCATTCTCTTCTGTCCTGTAGGGTTTCTATTGAGAAATCTGTTGTTAGCCTGATGGGTTTCCCTTTATAGGTGACCTTTTTCTGTCTAGCTGCCTTTAACACTCATTCCTTGTCCTTGATCTTTGCTATTTTAATTATTATGTGTCTTGGTGTTGTCCTTCTTGGATCCTTTCTGTTGGGGGTTCTGTGTATTTCCGTGCTCTGTTCGATTATTTCCTCCCCCAGTTTGGGGAAGTTTTCAGCAATTATTTCTTCTAAGATACTTTCCATCTCTTTTCCTCTCTCTTCTTCTTCTGTGACCCCTATAATACGGATATTGTTCCTTTTGGATTGGTCACACAGTTCTCTTAATATTGTTTCATTCCTGGAGATCCTTTTGTCTCTCTCTATGTCAGCTTCTATGCGTTCCTGTTCTCTGATTTCAATTCCATCAATGGCCTCTTGCATTCTATCCATTCTGCTTATAAACCCTTCCAGAGTTTGTTTCATTTCTGTGATCTCCTTTCTGGCATCTGTGATCTCCCTCCGGACTTCATCCCATTTCTCTTGCGTATTTCTCTGCATCTCTGTCAGCATGTTTATGATTCTTATTTTGAATTCTTTTTCAGGAAGACTGCTTAGGTCTGTCTCCTTCTCTGGTGTTGTCTCTGTGATCTTTGTCTGCCTGTAGCTTTGCCTTTTCATGGTGATAGGAATAGTTTGCAGAGCTGGGACGAGTGACGGCTGGAAGGCCTTCCTTTCTTGTTGGTTTGTGGCCCTCCTCTCCTGGGATAACAGTGACCTCTAGTGGCTTGTGCTGCGCAGCTGCGCGCAGACAGGGTTCCTGCTTCCTGCCCGGCTGCTGTGGAGTTATTCTCCGCTGTTGCTGTGGGCGTGGCCTGGCTCGGGCAGCTACTCCAAAATGGTGGAGTCGCGTTGGAGCAGGAGCTGCTGGGAGGCTACCTACCTCCACAAGGGGCCTCCCTGCTCCCTGCAGCCCAGGGGTTTGGGTGCCCAGAGATCCCCGGATTCCCTACCTCTGGATTAAGTGACCCGCCCTGCCCCTTTAAGAGTTCCAAAAAGCACCCGCCAAAACAAAACAACGACCACCAAAAAAAAAAAAAAAAAAAAAAATTTTTTAAATAAAAAAAAAAGAAAAATTTTTTTAATTAAAAAAAAAGGTGGTCGCTCGTTTTTCTTTATTTTCTGGTGCTAGCCTCAGACCTCTGCTCACCGGTCTTGCTGCCCTGTTTCCCTAGTATTGGGGTCCCTATCCCTTTAAGACTTCCAAAAAGCGCTCGCCAAAACAAAACAGCAGAAAAGCAAAAAAAAAAAAATGGTCACGCGCTTTTCTTATGTCCTCCGGCACCCGGCCTCCAGTGCCCACTCACTGTTCTTGCTGCACTGTTTTCCTAGTATCGAGGGCCCTGCACTCTGGCCCGGATGTCTGGGGCTGGGTGTTCGGCAGTCCTGGGCTCCGTCTCCCTTCCGCTCTGCCTGCTCTTCTCCCGCCGGGAGCTGGGGGGAGGGGCGCTCGGCTCCCGCGGGGCCGGGTCTTGTATCTTACCCCCTTCGCGAGGCGCTGGGTTCTCTCAGGTGTGGATGTGGTCTGGATATTGTCCTGTGTCCTCTGGTCTTTATTCTAGGAAGGGTTGTCTTTGTTATATTTTCATAGATATATGTTGTTTTGGGAGGAGATTTCTGCTGCTCTACTCACACCGCCATCTTCCACCCCTCTGCTATATATATATATTTTTGAATTAGAATTCCTAACCCTTAGAACAGGATATCTATAAACTAGAAAAAAACACAGGTAATGAATTATTTTCCCCAAATGTAATTGGGAATTAGAAAATGGTGTGTATAGTATTTCTAAGAAAAAAATACTTGAGATACAGGTTACTTTAATAATATTTAAGTTTCTTTCAAAACAGTATCAAGAGAGTCTCTTACAAGTTGCTCTTAAGGCCATTGTTTTGTAATTTTTGACAACCTGTAGAATATACCAGAATGGTTTAATTATATAATTAAAGAGCCACATTTTCATTATATAAATTCAATCCTTATTAAAACAGTAAGTCTAATTAGCTGGCTAAAATTGATATTTATAAGTAAAATGCCATCAGGTAATCGTGATTCCAGGGTTGCAACACATGTGGATTACCAGTTCTTTATAAAACATTTTAATCATTGGAAAACTAATTTTTAAGAAATTTGGTATAATGGCAATGTCAATTTCTGAATGCAAGTTAATAGTGGTGAACAGTTGATTTCTATAAACATGTTGCTTTTTTTCACTAGTATGAACATACTTATATAAAAAATAATGACACCTGTAAGGCATATATTATCCATAAAATGCCTAATGAAACCTTTCTACTGGACCAACTCTCGCATGTAACTAGAAGAGGACATGTTAGAGGATATACCCAGGCTAAAGGTAATGCTGTAATTAAAGCACATTGATTGAATTCAAACTTCAACTCTACTCATTCCTTGGTTACACTGGGCAAGCTATATATGAGATTCAGTTTTCTTACCTGCAAATAAGGATAATAATGCCTACTTCATGTGGTTGTTGTGAAGATTAAATGAGTAAATCTAGTGTGGAACACATTATAAAAAACCTCAAAAGTAGAATGTTAATTATCATTACTACTGTTGTTTTCAAGAGAATTGAGTTTTTAAAAAATTAAAATAGAGGGATCATATGAGGGTGATAACTCTTATCTCTTATGTAAACATACTGAATACTAGGATGGAATGTTAGTTTAGTGACGAATAGTTATCCTAGTACGTCCACTAAGTATTCCAACATAACTACACAATTTTGGTTGTGTCCTTTTAAATGCAAATATTTGTATTTAAATAATATGAAACAGAAACAAAGTATAAAATATTGTATCTATATATCAAATTTATTCTTAAAATGTAAATGAAAATTCAGAAATAACATTTCCTATACACATTTTTACTAATTTTCCAATATATTGCATTAACAGGAGATAATGGAAATTGGCTCTTTATCATTAGAAAAATTTAGCAAGATTTCCATTTGTCTAGATCTAGAAAAAAAAATACTAATATTACCTTACTTAAATAATAAGAAACACAGGCTAAAGGAAAATAGAGAAAAAATAGCTTTGAAAAGGACGCTGTAGAAATACAGAAGCCACTGAGAAATAAGAATGCTTATAATACATATTTAACAAGTTAAAGATAGAGGAAAATGGTCAATAAATAACAGACATGACATTTTAGTAAGAATTATTTTCTAAAAAGGAATTTTTGAGAAAAATTTTGCCTCCATGGAGTATAGTATGATCCTTGTTCAGGTGATTATACGACATATGTAGTTAAATAAATAATTGTGCTAAGCTATAGTACATTTTTTGAACTTTATTAATAAAATTTAAACTATGTTTACAAAGCTATAGCAATAATGGAAGAGTATGACAGGTCTTTTACTTAAACTGTTCCTTCAAAATATATTTTAGAAGGTGGAGCCAAGATGGTGGCGTGAGTAGAGCAGTGGAAATCTCCTCCCAAAACCACATATATTTATGAAAATATAACAAAGACAACTCTTCCTAGAATAGAGACCAGAGGACATAGGAATACATCCAGACCACATCGACACCTGCGAAAATCCAGCGCCTCATGAAGGGGGTAAGATACAAGCCCCAGGCAGGCGGGATCCGAGTGCCCCTCACCCCAGCTCCGGGTGGGAGGAGAGGAGTCGGAGCAGGGAGAGAGAGGGAGCCCAGGACTGCTGAACACCCAGCCCCAGCCAACCGCACCAGAGCGCAGACACAGTGCATGCATGGGGTCCTGGATCCTAGTGATCACAAGAACTGTGAGTGGGTCCCTGAGGCCGGCGCCCTAGGACAAAGAAAAGCGAGCAGTTTTTGTTTTTTTAATTATTTATTTAACTTTTTTTTGTGACTGTTTTTTGGAAGTCTTAAAGGGACAGGGACCCCAAAACCAGACGGAAGCGTCCTGGGACACTTAGTCCAGAGGCAGGGAATCTGGGGATCTCTGGGCACTCTAACCCCTGGGCAGCAGGGAGCACGGAGGCCCATCACGGAGATAAATAGCCTCCCGGCAGCTCCCCCTCCAACGCGGCTCCACCATTTTGGAGAAGCGGCCTGAGGTAGGCCACACCCACAGCAACAGTGGAGATAAGCTCCATAGCAGCCGGGCAGGAATCAGAAGCCCTGTCTGCGTGCAGCTGCCCAGCACAAGCCACTAGAGGTCGCTGTTCTCCCAGAAGAGGAAGGCCACAAACGAACAAGAAGAGAAGTTCTTCCAGCCATCACTCGTCCCAGCTCTGCAAACTATTTCCATCACCATGAAAAGGCAAAATTACAGGCAAACCAAGATCACAGAGACAACACCAGAGTAGGAGACAGACCTAACCAGTCTTCCTGAAAAGGAATTCAAAATAAAAATCATAAACATGCTGACGGGGATGCAGAGAAATATGCAAGAGCTAACGGATGAAGTCTGAAGGGAGATCACAGATAGCAGGAAGGAGATTATAGAAGTGAAACAAACTCTGGTAGGATTTATAAGCAGAATGGATAATATGCAAGAGGACATTGATGGAATAGAAACCAGAGAACAGGAACACATAGAAGCTGACACAGAGAGAGATGAAAGGATCTCCAGAAATGAAACAATATTAAGAGAACTGTGTGAACAATCCAAAGGCACAATATCCATATTATAGGGGTACCAGAAGAAGAAGAGAGAGAAAAATGGATAGAAAGTGTCTTTGAAGAAATAATTGCTGAAACCTGAGAAAGAAGAATAAAGTAGGGGGAATCTCACTCCCCAACTTCAACCTCTAATATAAAGCCATAGTAATCAAGACAATTTGGTACTGGCACAAGAACAAAGCCACAGACAAATGGAACAGACTAGAGAATCCAGACATTAAACCAGACATATATGGTCAAATAATATTTGATAAAGGAGCCATGGACATACAATGGCGAAATGACAGTCTCTTCAACAGATGGTGCTGGCAAAACTGGACAGCTACATGTAGGAGAATGAAACTGGACCATTGTCTAACCCCATATACAAAAGTAAACTCAAAATGGATCAGAGACCTGAATGTAAGCCATGAAACCATTAAACTCTTGGAAGAAAACATAGGCAAAAACCTCTTAGACATAAACATGAGTGACCTCTTCTTGAACATGTATCACTGGGCAGGGAAAACAAGAGCAAAAATGAACAAGTGGGACTATATTAAGCTGAAAAGCTTCTGTACAGCAAAAGACACCATCAATAGAACAAAAAGGAACCCTACAGTATGGGAGAATATATTTGAAAATGACACATCCGATAAAGGCTTGACGTCCAGAATATATAAAGAGCTCACACGCCTCAACAAACAAAAAACAAATAACCCAATTAAAAAATGGGCAGAGGAACTGAACAGACAGTTCTCCAAAAAAGAAATACAGATGGCCAACAGACACATGAAAAGATGCTCCACATCACTAATTATCAGAGAAATGCAAATTAAAACTACAATGAGGTATCACCTCACACCAGTAAGGATGGCTGCCATCCAAAAGACAAACAACAACAAATGTTGGCGAGGCTGTGGAGAAAGGGGAACCCTCCTACACTGCTGGTGGGAATGTAAGTTAGTTCAACCATTGTGGAAAGCAGTATGGAGGTACATCAAAATGCTCAAAAAAGACTTACCATTTGACCCAGGAATTGCACTCCTAGGAATTTACCCTAAGAATGCAGCAATCAAGTATGAGAAGGATCAGTGCACCCCTATGTTTATCACAGCACTATTTACAATAGCCAAGAATTGGAAGCAACCTAAATGTCCATCGATAGATGAATGGATAAAGAAGATGTGGTACATATACACAATGGAATACTACTCAGCCATAAGAAAAGGGCAAATCCTACCATTTGCAGCAACATGGATGGAGCTGGAGGGTATTATGCTCAGTGAAACAAGCCAAGCAGAGAAAGAGAAATACCAAATGATTTCCCTTATCTGTGGAATATAAGAACAAAGGAAAAACTGAAGGAACAAAACAGCAGCAGAATCACAGAACTCAAGAATGGACTAACAGGTACCAAAGGGAAAGGGACTGGGGAGGATGGGTGGGTAGGGAGGGATAAGGGGGGGAGAAGTAGGGGGGTATTAAAATTAACATGCATGGGGGGTAGGAGAAAAGGGAGGGCTGTACAACACAGAGAAGGCAAGTAGTGTTTCTACAACATTTTCCTATGCTGATGGACAGTGACTGTAAAGGGGTTTATAGGGGAGACCTGGTATAGGGGAGAGCCTAGTAAACATAATATTCGTCATGTAAGTGTAGATTAGTGATACCAAAAACAAAGAAAAAAAAAAGGGCAGTTCCTGTGTGTTAACCTCCAACGAGTTCTGCACAAGGGTATAAAGGGCATATAAAAGTGTAGGCAAAGGGTCTGTTTGCATTTATACAGAAGATCAAAGCCTAATTGGGCTTCCCCGAAAATGAACTAAGATACGATATGAAGGAGAACTTCCAACATCAGCACTCTCTGGAAGACTCATGCCAGAAGACGATCATCAAAAAACCCCAACAAAGATCCACGCACTGCTACAGCTGTAGATGCACTCATCCCACCAGTTCCTGGACTTGTCATGGGAATGAAGAAGGAGATATCTAAGCTGGCCAGTGCATACAGTAAAACAACAAATTTGACTGGATCTATACTGTTGTAACTCAACCAAGAATTAGGAGAAGTGCTAATTGTAGCGCTCCAAAATCTTACAACTACAGACTATTTACTGTTAAAAGAACATACGGGAACATTCACGAGGAATGGGTTGTTTCAATTTGTCTGATTTCTCTCAGACTGTTCAAGTTCAGTTGGACAATATCCACCATATCATAGATAAGTTTTCACAAATGCCTAAGGTGCCTAACAGGTTTTCTTGGTTTCACTGGAGATGGTTGGTAATTACAGGTATGCTTTGGTTATGTAACTATACTCCTCTTATGTTAATGTGTGTGTGCAATTTAATTAGTAGTTTAAAACCTATACATGCTGAAGTTACTCTACAAGAAGATATGTCAAAGAAATAATCCATCTTCCCATGTTTTCTTCCGCCTGCTACTTCTATAGCTTTTCTTCTTCCTTCCTAATTACAACCCTTAAATAGAATTCGTGTCTCATATCCAATTTAACGAGTATCATAATTCTTCCAAGTGGTAAAGATACCTGAAGACAAATGCTGGGCATAGAAGCCACAGAGCATAAATATGCAAAGAAGTAAAAAGCTAACCTTTTCAAACAATAAGGCTTCTCTCTCACTTACCAACTCTACATTTCCCTGAATGGCCCCGGAAGATGACTGATTAGCCAGAGACGGGTAAGATTCCTCAAGGGAGGAACAACCTAAGACAGGCACAGTCGCAGGGGGGTCATCAGGTGAGAAATTGGGGATCAACAGAGGTGAGGCTTAGAACCTCACCCCCCGTTCTGAGAGAAATCTTCTGCATACGTGGATGTTTTATTGCCCTTGTCTAGCTTGGATTAACACATAGTCTACAGGCACACACCTGATCATCTACATTTGCTCTCTTACAACACTAAACTATTTTTTCTACCTTTATCTTGTATCTACCTACCACTCCAGCATTTTATTAAAAATAATAATAATAATAAAGAGAAAAATGTGGTATCCACATATAAATCATGTATATAAATCAAATGAGTATTCATAGTTGAACTGACTGTTTATAGTTCATAATGCATGAGCAAAACCAAAAGTATCTGTGATGACTGCCCTTGTACTGCTCACCATGTAACTTATTCAATATGTAAGAATTTGTTCTCCATGTAAGAACTTGTTCGTTATGCTTCAGATTATTAGAGACAGATGAAAATTAGGCTTAGGGTGGATTAATGATTGTGCATTGAGCATTGACTCCCCAATACAGAATTTTATTGTTAACAATATGATCAATAAATATGAGAAATGCCCTCACAACAACAACAACAAAAAAGTACACATTTCCAATTGTAAAATAAATAAGTAACTGGGATGTAATGTATAGCATAAGGAATATAGTCAAAATATGGTAACAACTTGGTATGGTGAGAGCTGGTATCTAGAATTATCATGTATATAAATGTTGAATCACTGTGTTGTACACCTGAAACTAATGTAATGTAATACTGTGTGTCAACTACCCTTCAATGAAAAATAATTATCTAAAAAAAAAAAGACATAATTGCTGAAAACTTCCCCAAACTGGGGGAGGAAATAATCGAACAGACCACAGATATACACAGAACTCCCAACAGAAAGGACCCAAGGAGGACAACACCAAGACACATAATAATTAAAATGGCAAATATCAAGGACAAGGAAAGAGTTTTAAAGGCAGCTAGAGAGAAAAAGTTCACCTATAAAGGAAAACCCATCAGGCTATCATCAGACTTCTCTACAGAACCCTTACAGGCCAGAAGAGAAAGGCATGATATATTTAATGCTATGAAACAGAAGGGCCTTGAAGCCAGGATACTGTATCCAGCATGATTATCATTTAAATATGATGGTGGGATTAAACAAATCCCAGACAAGCAAAAGTTGAGGGAATTTGCCTCCCACAAACCACCTCTACAGGGCATCTTACAGGGACTACTCTAGATGGGAGCACTCCTAAAAAGAGCACAGAACAAAACATCCAACATATGAGGAATGGAGGAGGAGGAATAAAAGGGAGAGAAGAAAGGAATCTCCAGACAGTGTATACAACAGCTCAATAAGTGAGCTAAGTTAGGCAGTAAGAAACTAAAGAGGCTAACCTTGAACCTTTGGTAACCACGAAGTTAAAGCGTGCAATGGCAATAAGTACATATCTTTCAATAGTCACCCTAAATATAAATTGACTTAATGCATCAATCAAAAGACATAGAGTAATAGAATGGATAAAAAAGCAAGACCCATCTATATGCTGCTTACAAAAAACTCACCTCAAAGCCAAAGACATGCACAGACTAAAAGTCAAGGGATGAAAAAACATATTTCATGCAAACAGCAGAGAGAAGAAAGCAGGGGTTGCAGTACTAATATCAGACAAAATAGACTTTAAAACAAAGAAAATAAGAGATAAAGATAGACACTACATAATGATAAAGGGCTCAGTCCAACAAGAGGATATAACCATTCTAAATATATATGCACCCAACACAGGAGAACCAGCATATGTGAAACAAATACTAACAGAACTAAAGGGGGAAATAGACTGCAATGCATTCGTTCTAGGAGACTTCAACACACTACTCACCCCAAATGATAGACCTACCGGGCAGAAAATAAGTAAGGACACGGAGGCACTGAATAACACAGTAGAACAGATGGACCAAATAGACATCTATAGAACTCTGCATCCAAAAGCAACAGGATATACATTCTTCTCAAGTGCACATAGAACATTCTCCAGAATAGACCACATACTAGCCCACAAAAAGAGTCTCAGCAAATTCCAAATTATTGAAATTCTACCAAACAACTTTTCAGACCACAAAGGTATAAAACTAGAAATAAAATCTACAAAGAAAACAAAAAGGCTCACAAACACATGGAGGCTTAACAACATGCTCCTAAATAATCAATGTATCAATGAAGAAATTAAAAATTAAAATAGAAATCAAGGAATATATGCAAACAAATGACAACAACAACACTAAGCCCCAACTTCTGTGGGATGCAGCAAAAGCAGTCTTAAGAGGAAAGTATATAGCAATCCAGGCACACTTGAAGAAGGAAGAACAATCCCAAAGGAATAGTCTAACATCACAATTATCGAAATTGGAAAAAGAAGAACAAATGAGGCCTAAAGTCAACAGAAGGAGGAACATAATAAAGATCAGAGAAGAAATAAACAAAATTGAGAAGAATAAAGCAATAGCAAAAATCAATGAAACCAAGTGCTGGTTCGTTGAGAAAATAAACAAAATAGATAAGCCTCTAGCCAAACTTATTAAGAGAAAAAGTGAATCAACACAAATCAACAGAATCAGAAATGAGAACGGTAAATCACGACAGACTCCACAGAAATAGAAAGAATTATTAAAGACTACTATGAAAACCTATATGCCAACAAGCTGGAAAACCTAGAAGAAATGGACAACTTCCTAGAAAAATACAACCTTCCAAGACTGACCAAGGAAGAAACAAAAAAGTTAAACAAACCAATTACAAGCAAAGAAATTGAAATGGTAATCAAAAAACTACATAAGAACCAAACACCTGGGCCGGAAGGATTTACCTTGGAATTTTATCAGACACGCAGAGAAGACATAATACCAATTCTCCTTAAAGATTTCCAAAAAATAGAAAAGGAGGGAATACTTCCAAACTCATTCTATGAAGCCAACATCACCCTAATACCAAAACCTTGCAAAGACCCCACCAAAAAAGAAAATTATAGACCAAGATCCCTGATGAATGTAGATGCTAAAATACTCAATAAAATATAAGCAAACCTATTTCAAAAATATATCAAAAAGATCACACACCATTACCAAGTGGGATTCAGCCCAGGGATGCAAGGATGGTACAACATTTGAAAATCCATCATCATCATCAACCACATCAACAAAAAGAAAGACAAAAACCACGTGATCATTTCCATAGATGCTGAAAAAGCATTTGACAAAATTCAACATCCATTCATGATAAAACCTCACAACAAAATGGGTATAGAAGGCAAGTACCTCAACATAATAAAGGACATATATGATAAACCCACAGCCAACATTATACTGAACAGTGAGAAACTGAAAGCTTTTCCACTGAGATCGGGATCAAGACATGGATGCTCACTCTCCCCACTGTTATTTAACATAGTACTGGAGGTCCTAGCCATGGCAATCAGACAAAACAAAGAAATACAAGGAATCCAGATTGCTAAACAAGATGTTAAACTGTCACTATTTGCAGATGACATGATATTGTACATAAAAAACTCCAAAGACTCCACTCCAAAACTACTAGAACTGATATCAGAATACAGCAAAGTTGCAGGATACAAAATTAACACACAGAAATCTGTTCCTTTCCTATATACCAGCAATGAAACAATAGAAATAGAAATCACGAAAAGCAACTCCAATCACAATTGTATCAAAAAGAATAAAATACCTAGGAATAAACCTAACCAAAGAAGTGAAAGAACTATACCCTAAAAACAACAAGTCACTCTTAAGAGAAATTAAAGGGGACACTAACAGATGGAAACTCATCCCATGCTCGTGGCTAGGAAGAATTAATATCGTCAAAATGGCCATCCTGCCCAAAGCAATATACAGATTTGATGCAATCCCTATGAAACTACCAGCAACATTCTTCAATGAACTGGAACAAATAATTCAAAAATTCATATGGAAACACCAAAGACCCCGAATAGCCAAAGCAATCCTGAGAAAGAAGAATAAAGTAGGGGGGATCTCACTCCCCAACTTCAAGCTCTATGACAAAGCCACATTAATGAAGACCATTTGGTACTGGCACAAGAACAGAGCCACAGACCAGTGGAACAGATTAGAGACTCCAGACATTAAACCAAAAATATATGATCAATTAATATTTTTTAAAGGAGCCAGGGACATACAATGGGGAAATGGAGTCTATTCAACAGATCGTGCTGGAAAAACTGGACAGCTACATGTAGGAGAATGAAACTGGACCATTGTCTAACTCCATATACAAAAGTAAATTCAAAATCGATCAAAGACCTGAAAGTAAGTCATGAAACCATAAAACTCTTAGAAAAAAACATAGGCAAAAATCTCTTAGACATAAACATGAGTGACCTCTTCTTGAACAAATCTCCCCAGGCAAGTAAAACAATAGCAAAAATGAACAAGTGGGACTATAATAAGCTGAAAAGCTTCTGTACAGAAAAAGACACCAACAATAGAACAAAAAGGTACCCTGCAGTATGGGAGAATATATTTGTAAATGTCAGATCCGATAAAGGCGTGACATCCAAAATATATAAAGAGCTCACACACCTCAAAAAACAAAAAACAAATAATCCAATTAAAAAATGGGCAGAGGAGCTGAACAGACAGTTCTCCAAAAAGGAAATTCAGATAGCCAACAGACACATGAAAAGATGCTCCACATCGCTAATTATCTGAGAAATGCAAATTAAAAGTACAGTGAGGTATCACCTCACACCAGTAAGGATGGCTACCATCCAAAAGACAAACAACAAAAAATATTGACAAGGTTGTGGAGAAAGGGGAATCCTCCTATACTGCTGGTGGGAATGTAAATTAGTTCAACCATTGTGGAAAGCAGTATGGAGGTTCCTCAAAATGCTCAAAATAGACTTACCATTTGATCCAGGAATTCTACTTCTAGGAATTTACCCTAAGAACACAGCACTCAAGTTTGAAAAAGACAGATGCACCCTTTTGTTTATCTCAGCACTATTTACAATAGCCAAGAATTGGAAGCAACCTAAGTGTCCATCAGTAGATGAATGGATAAAGAAAATTTGGTACATATACACAATGGAATATTACTCAGCCATAAGAAGAAAAGAAATCCTACCATTTACAACAACATGGATGTTGCTAGAGGGTATTATGCTCAGTGAAATAACCCAAGCGGAGATAGAGAAATACCAAATGATTTCATTCATCTGTGGAGTAGAAGAACAAAGGAAAAACTGAAGGAAAAAAACAGCAGCAGAATCACAGAACCCAAGAATGGACTAACAGGTACCAAAGGGAAAGGGACTGTGGAGGATGGGTGGGTAGGGAGGGAAAAGGGGGGGGAATAAAAGGGGGGTATTAAGATTAGCATGCATGATGGGGGAGTGGGAGAAAGGGGAGGGCTGTACAATACAGAGAAGACAAGTAGTGATTCTACAACATTTTGCTATGCTGATGGACAGTGACTGTAAACTGGTTTGTGGGGGGTCCTGGTATAGGGGAGAGCCTAGTAAACATAATATTCTTCATGTAATTGTAGATTAATGATAACAAAAAAAACAAAAAATATAAGGGGGATTACTCCCTGATAGGATAAAACTAACTGTAAATCAACAATTAATGCATTCTTTAAATATCCTTAATTTTAATCATTTAAAGGGTGTCGGATGATCAGCTATGGAAATACATTTTTCTGATAATATTCCTTTCTCTTAAAAAAAAAATCAGTTCCCGTGTGGTGATCTCCAATAGGTTCTTCACAATGTCTAAAGGTCATATCAAAGTGTGGTCAAAGGGTTTGTTTGTGTTTATACAGAGAATCAAAGCCTAATTTGGCTACCCAGAAAATGAATTAAGATACAATATGAAGAAGAACTTCCAACATCAACATTCTCTGGAAGAGTAATTCCAGAAGATGATCATCAAAAAACTTCAACAAAGATCCTGGCGCTGTTGCAGTTGTAGCTGCATTCATCCCATCGGTTTCTGGACTTGCCATTGGAATGAAGAAGGAGATAGCTAAGCTGGCCTGTGCATACAGTAAAACAACAAATTTGACTGGATATATACTGTCGGAACTCAACCAAGAATTAGGAGGAGTGCAAGTTGGAGCGCTCCAAAATCTTGCGACTACAGACTATCTACTGTAAAAAAGAACATATGGGATATGAACAGTTCCCAGGAATATGTTGTTTTAATTTGTCTAATTTTTCTCAAACTATTCAAATTCAGTTAGACAATATCCATCATATCATTGATAAGTTTTCACAAATGCCTATGGTACCTAACTGGTTTTCTTGGTTTCACTGGAGATGGCTGGTAATTGTAGGTCTGCTTCGGTTATGTAGCTGTATTCCTATTATGTTAATGTGTGTGTGCAATTTAATTAGTAGTTAAAACCTATATATGCTTATGTTACTCTAAAAGATGTAAAAGAAATAATCAATCTTCCCCTGTTTTTTTCCATCTGCTACTTCTATAGCTTTTCTTCTTCCTTCCTAATTACAACCCTTAAGTAGAATTCGTGCCTCATATCGAAATTACCGAGTATCATAATTCTTCCAAGTGGTAAAGATACCTCAAGACAAATGATGGGCATCAAAGCCACAGGGTATAAATCCGCAAAGAAGTAAAAAGCTAACCTTTTCAAACAATATTGCTTCTCTCTCACTTACCAACCTTACATTTCCCTGTATGGCCCCGGAAGATGACTGGTTAGCCAGAGATGGGTAAGATTCCTCAAGAGAGGAACAACCTAATGCACAGTCACAGGGGGGCCATCAGGTGAGAAATTGGGGATCAACAGAGGTGAGGCTTATAACCTCCCCCCCCCCTGCTTTGAGAGAAATCTTCTGCATCCGTGGATGTTTTGCTGCCCTTGTCTAGCTTGGATTAATACTTAGCCTATAGGCACACACCTGATCATCTACATTTGCTTTCTTACAGCACTAAACTATGTTTTCCACCTTTATCTTGCATCTACCTACCACTTCAGCATTTTATTAAAAATAAGAATCATCATCATCATCATAATAATAAGGGAGAAATGTGGGATTCACATATAAATCAAGTATAAAAATCAAATGAATATTCATATCTGACCTTATTGTTTATAGTTCATAATGTGTGATCAAAACCAAAAGTTTCTGTGATGACTGCCCTTGTACTGTTCACCATGTAAGAACTTACTCACTATGTAAGAATTTATTCACCATGTAAGAACTTGTTCGTTGTACTTCAGAAGATTGGAGACTAATGAGATTTAGGCTATGGGTTGATTAATGATTGTGCATTGAGTCCCCTGTACAGAATTTTATTGTTGTCAACTGTTAACAACCTTTTGATCAATAAATGTGAGAGATACCCTCTCAAAAAAAAAATTAATGTGATTTCTTAAAGAGTTAATAACTGAAAAATTAACCCTAAAGTTAATTTTAAAATGTAATTTAGGTTACCTTTAGAAACATTCAAAATAAAAGTTGCTACATTTATATAATCTGTAAATAGGAGAAATAATATTTTAGACTATATACAGGCAAGGAATTAAGTATTTAAAAGTTGAAATTTCATAGCAAATTGAAGAGAACCTCTATGTCCTTAGCACTGTATTAGTAATTCAGATTGTACTACATGAGCAGATAAGGTATTTCTCTTAATTTTTGTGTATGCTTGGTGAGGAAGCAAATGCTACACAATTTAAGATGGTAATTGCCAAACATGTTTCACTGTTGAACTTTTAGAGGGAACAATTCCAAAGAGGAGCAAGCATATAAATTATACTTTAAATTTAACTTCTTCCTCTGCTTTTTACCCTCCCCTTCTCCTTTACAACTGTTTTATACCTGTCTCTTTAAACTTCTATCCTTTCACTGTGTACCTTCGTTATTTATGACTTTGCTCCATATTGAACTGAAAATATGTAGTAGTTAGAAAGGAAGTCCACATATTTCTCAACACTCAAATTACTCACTACTAGTACCTATATTTTTATTTTCTGCTTGCTCACCTGTGACATAGGTTATCTGTTCATATTCCTGTCTTAGCCAGATATTTTCAAATATCTGCTGAAGTCCATTCTTTTTCTTTCGCTTAAGATCATCAGTTTCACAAGCCTCCTATTACTTTTCAAAGTCATTTATTTTCCTTTTTACTGAATCATTTCCATTAGTATATAAAAGCCTGTTGGTTCTGCCATCTTAATTAAAAACACTTGACTTTAATCTGGGACGGAGCCAAGATGGTGGCATGAGTAGGACAGTGGGAATCTCCTCCCAAAAATATATATATTTTTTGAAAATACAACAAATACAACTATCCCTAAAAGGTAGACCAGAAGACCCAGGACAACAGCCAGACTACATCCACACCTGTGAGAACCCAGCGCATGGTGAAAGGGGTAAGATAGAAGCCACAGCCTGGCAGGACCCAAGGCCACTCACCCCAGCTCCCGGTGGGAGGAGAGGAGTTGGAGCGGGGAGGGAGAGGGAGCCCAGGACTGCTGAAACCCCAGCCCTAGCCATCCACACCAGAGCGCAGACACACAGTGCATGCATGGGGTACTGGAAACTAGGGAAGCAGGACAATAAGACATGTGAGCAGGTCCCGCAAACGGCACCCCTTGGACAAAGAAAAGCGAGTGCTTTTTGAAAGTCTTAAAGGGACAGGGACCCCACAGCTGGACGGAAGCATCCAGGTCACAATGAAGTAGCTGGAAATTCCAGGGAAATCCAGATGCACTAAACCCCTGGGCAACAGCTCTGAGACCCCTCATGGAGGTAAACAGCCAAACAGCCCCCCATCTATTACCCCTCTGGGGCCCCGCCATAGCAGTGCAGCAGCCTGAGGCTGGCCAAGCCCACAGCAAGGGAGCATCCTCCATACCGGCCAGGCAAGATACAAAGACCCAGTCTACACACATTGCCCAATACAAGCCACTAGGGGTCACAGTTGTCCAAGTAAAGAAAGTCCAGGAGCAAGTGGAAAGAGTATTGGCTCCCCCAGCGGACAGACCAGTCAATAGCATACCACTGCACCTACCAACATGAAAAGGCAAAAAAATTTGATCCAGACAAGACTAACCCAGACAGCTTTGACATCTTCTACATCTTCCCCTGAGAAGGAACCTGGAGAGATAGATTTAACCAATCTTTCTGAAAAAGAATTCCAAACAAAAGTCATAACCATGCTGATGGAGTTGCAGAGAAATATGCAAGAACTAAGGAGGGAGAATACAGAAACAAAGCAATCTCTGGAAGGACTTCAAAGCAGAATGGAGAAGATGCAAGACACCATTAATGGACTAGAAAAAAGAGAACAGGAATGCAGAGAAGCTGATACAGAGAGAGATAAAATGATCTCCAGGAATGAAAGAATACTAAGAGAACAGTGTGACCAATTAAAATAGAACAATATCCGCATTATAGGGGTACCAGAAGGAGAAGAGAGAGAAAAAAGGATAGAAAGGGTCTTTGAAGAAACAATTGCTGAAAACTTCCCCAAACTAGGGGAAGAAATGTCCTCTCAGACCACAGAGGTACACAGAACTCCCATGACGAGGGATCCAAGGAGGGCAACACCAAGACACATAATTAAAATGGCAAAGATCAAAGACAAGGACATATTAAAGGCAGCCAGAAAGGAAAAAGTTCACCTACAAAGGAAAAACCATCAGGCTACCATCAGACTTCTCAACAGAAACCCTACAGGCCAGAAGAGGATGGCATGATATACTTAATGCAATGAAACAGAAAGGCCTCGAACCAAGAATACTGTATCCAGCACGATTATCATTTAAATATGAAGGAGGGTTTTAACAATTCCCAGACAAACAAAGGTTGAGGGAATTTGCCTCCCACAAACCACCTCCACAGGGCATCATACAGGGACTGCTCTAGATGGGAGCACTCCTAAAAATAGCACAGAAAAAAAAAACCAACATATGAAGAAGGGAGGAGGAGGAATAAGAAGGGAGAGAAATAAAGAATCATCAAACCGTGTTTATAATAGCTCAATAAGCAAGTTAAGTTAGACAGTAAGATGGTAAAGAAGCTAACCTTGAACCTTTCGTAACCACAAACTTAAAGCCTGCAATGGCAATAAGTACATACCTTTTAATAATCATCCTAAATGTAAATGGACTGAATACACCAATCAAAAGACACAGAGTAATAGAATGGATAAAAAAACAAGACCCATCAGTATACTGCTTACAAGAGACTCACCTCAAACCCAAAGACATGCACAGACTTAAAGTCAAGGGATGGAAAAAGATATTTCATGCAAAAAAACAGAAAGAAAAAAGCAAGCGTTGCAATACTAGTATCAGACAAAATAGAATTCAAAATAAAGTAACAAAAGATAAAGAAGGACATTGCATAATGATAAAGGGCTCAGTCCAACAAGAGGATATAACCATTATAAATATATATGCACCCTAAACAGGAGCACCAACCTATGTGAAACAAACACTAACAGAATTAAAGGAGGAAATAGAATACAATGCCTTCATTTTGGGAGACGTCAACACACCACTCACAACAAAGGACAGATCCACCAGAGAGAAAATAAGTTAAGGACACAGAGGCACTGAACAACACACTAGAACAGAAGGAACTAATACACATCTATAGAAATCTACTTCCAAAAGCAACAGGATACACATTCTTCTCAAGTGCACATGGAACATTCTCCAGAATAAACCACATACTAGACCACAAAAAGAGCCTGAGTAAATTCCAAAAGACTGAAATCCTACCAAACAACTTTTCAGAACACAAAGGCATAAAACTAGAAATAAATTGTAGAAAGAAAGCAAAAACGCTCACAAACACATGGAGGCTTAACAATATTCTCCTAAATAATCAATGCATCAATGACCAAATTAAAATGGAGATTAAGCAATACATGGAAACAAATGACAGCAACAACACAAAGCCCCAACTACTGTGGGATACAGCAAAAGCAGTCTTAAGAGGAAAGTATATAGCAATCCAGCCATATTTAAAGAAGGAAGAACAATCCCAAATGAATTGTCTAATGTCACAATTATCAAAATTGGAAAAAGAAGAACAAATGAGGCCTAAGGTCAGCAGAAGGAGGGACATAATAAAGATCAGAGAAGAAATAAATAAAATTGAGAAGAATAAAACAACAGCAAAACTCAGTGAAACAAAGAGCTGGTTCTTCGAGATAATAAGCAAAATAGATAAGCCTTTAGCCAGACTTATTAAGAGGAAAAGAGAGTCAACACACATCAACAGAATCAGAAAAGAGAAAGGAAAAATCACGACAGACACCACAGAAATACAAAGAATTATTAGAGAGTACTATGAAAACCTATATGCTAACAAGCTGGGAAACCTAGGAGAAATGGATAACTTCCTAGAAAAATACAACCTTCCAAGACTGACCCAGAAAGAAACAGAAAATCTAAACAGACCAATTACCAGCAATGAAATTGAAGCAGTAATCATAAAACTACCAAAGAACAAAACCCCCGGGCCAGATGGATTTACCTCGGAATTTTATCAGACATACACAGAAGACATAATACCCATTCTCCTTAAAGTTTTCCAAAAAACAGAAGAGGAGGAAATACTCCCAAACTCATTCTATGAAGCCAACATCACCCTAATACCAAAACCTGGGAAAGACACCACCAAAAAAGAAAACTACAGACCAATATCTCTGATGAACATAGATGCAAAATACCCAACAAAATATTAGCAAACAGAATTCAAAAATACATTAAAAGGATCATACACTACGACCAAGTGGGATTCATCCCAGGGATGCAAGGATGGTACAACATCCAAACATCCATCAACATCATCCACCACATCAACAAAAGGAAAGACAAAAACCACATGATCATCTCCATAGATGCTGAAAAAGCATTCAACAAAATTCAACATCCATTCATGATAAAAATTCTCAACAAAATGGGTATAGAGGGCAAGTTCCTCAACATAATAAAGGCCATATATCTTAAACACACAGCCAACAATGTACTGAACAGCGAGAAGCTGAAAGCTTTTCCTCTGTGATCGGGAACAAGACAGGGATGCCCACTCTCCCCACTGTTATTCAACACAGTACTGGAGGTCCTAGCCACGGCAATTAGGCAAAACAAAGAAATACAAGGAATCTAGATTGGTAAAGAAGTTAAACTGTTACTATTTTCAAATGACATGATATTGTACATAAGAAACCCTAAAGACTCCACTCCGAAACTACTATAACTAATATCAGAATTCAGCAAAGTTGCAGGGTACAAAATTAGCACACAGAAATCTGTGACTTTCCTATACACTAATAATAAACTAATAGAAAGAGAAATCAGGAAGACAATTCCATTCACAATAGCGTCAAAAAGAATAAAATACCTAGGAATAAACCTAACCAAGGAAGTGATAGACCTATAGCCTGAAAACTATAAGACACTCTTAAGAGAAATTAAAGAGGTCACTAACAAATGAAAACTCATCCCATGCTCCTGGTTAGGAAGAATTAATATCGTCAAAACGGCCATCCTGCCCAAAGCAATATACAGATTCAATGCAATCCCTATCAAATTACCAACAGCATTCTTCAATGAACTGGAACAAATAGTTCAGAAATTCATATGGAAACACCAAAGACCCTGAATAGCTAAAGCAATCCTGAGAAGGAAGAATAAAGTGGGGGGGGATCTCACTCCCCAACTTCAGGCTCTACTACAAAGCCACAGTAATCAAGACAATTTGGTACTGGCACAAGAACAGAGCCACAGACCAATGGAACAGAATAGAGACTCCAAACATTAACCCAAACATACATGGTCAATTAATATTTGATAAAGGGGCAATGGACATACAATGGGGAAATGACAGTCTCTTCATCAGATGGTGCTCATAAAACTGGACAGCTACATGTAAGAGAATGAAACTCGATCACTGTCTAACACCATGCACAAAAGTAAATTCGAAATGGATCAAAAACTTGAATGTAAGTCATGAAACCATAAAACTCTTAGAAAAAAACATAGGCAAAAATCTCTTAGACATCAACATGAGTGACGTCTTCTTGAACATATCTCCCCAGGCAAGGGAAACAAAAGCAAAAATGAACAAATGGGACTATATCAGGCTGAAAAGCTTCTGTACAGCAAAGGACACCACCAATAGAACAAAAAGGTATCTTACAGTTTGGGAGAATATATTCATAAATGACAGATCCGATAAAAGGTTGACATCCAAAATATATAAAGAGCTCACACACCTCAACAAACAAAAAGCAAATAATCCAATTAAAAAATAGGCAGAGGAGCTGATAGACAGTTTTCCAAAGAAGAAATTCAGATGGCCAACAGACACATGAAAAGATGCTCCACATCGCTTGTCATCAGAGAAATGCAAATTAAAACCACAATGAGATATCATCTCACACAAGTAAGGATGGCTAACATCCAAAAGACAAACAACAACAAATGTTGGTGAGGTTGTGGAGAATGGGGAACCCTCCTACACTGCTGGTCTGAATGTAAATTAGTTCAACCATTGTGGAAAGCAGTATGGAGGTTCCTCAAAATGCTCAAAATAGAAATATTATTTGACCAAGGAAATCTACTTCTAGGTCTTTACCCTAAGAATGCAGCACTCCAGTTTAAAAAAGACAGATGCACCCCTATGTTTATCGCTGCACTATTTACAGTAGCCAAGATATGGAAGCAACCTAAATGTCCATCAGTAGATGAATGGATAAAGAAGAGGTGGTACATATACACAATGGAATATTACTCAGACATAAGAAAAAAACAGATCCTACCATTTACATGGATGGAGCTAGAGGGTATTATGCTCAGTGAAATAAGTCAGGCGGAGAAAGACAAGTACCAAATGATTTCACTCATATGTGAAGTATAGGAACAAAAGAAAACTGAATGAACAAAGCAGCAGCAGAAGCACAGAACCCAAGAATGGACTAACAGTTACCAAAGGGAAAGGAACTGGGGAGGACGGGTGGGAAGGGAGGGATAAGGGTGGGAAAAAAGAAAGGGGGCATTATGAGTAACATGAATAGTGTCAGGGGGGCACAGGGAGGGATGTGCAACAGAGAGAAGACAAGTAGTGATTTTACAGCATCCTACTATGTTGATGGACAGTGACTGTGAACGGGTATGTGGGGGGGACTTGGTGAAGGGGGGAGCCTAGTAAACATAATGTCCTTCATGCAATTGTAGATTAATGATACCAAAAAAAAAAAAAAACACTTGACTTCATTTACCTTCCAGCTACCATCCCTCTGTTCTCTGCTTCCCTCTCAAAAGAAGGCCTATAAAGTATTGACTCTACCTGATGTCTTTGTGCCTCTTTTCACTCTGTCAAACCACTTTATCCCCATGGCTTCACCAAAATTGTCACTGTCAAACTCATCACAGACCACTCTGTCACACGATCACCCCACTCTTTGTTCTCTCTCTCTTCCACTTCCAGCACACCACACTGTTCTCCTCCTGTCTCAACTTTTCAGTTTCTTCCAGCCTGTTTTGATTGGAAAATACCAGGATTCAGTCCTCATTCTTCCTTTCTTCTCTTTCTTCATCCTCACCCCTAGGGAATTCATCCTGTCTCTTGGATTTAAATATCATCTTTGTGTTTATTTCCCCAAATTTATATCTCCAAGTCTGGACTACCTTCTGACTTCAGAAATTTTATATCACAAAACATGCTCAGCCCAGACAGTTGGAGATACAAGTAATCTCTCAAAATTAACATGAGTAAAAGACAAATGCATGCTGTACCATCCTGACCTCAAACTCACTGCACCTCCAGTTTTCCCCTTCACAACTAATGAACTCACACTTCCAGCTGACAGTTTGTAAAGCTTGAAATCATTCTGGCTGCCTCTCTTTATCCCCACACATATCCAGCTTGTTTTCATGGTTAATAGTTAAATCACTTCAATTGTAATATCTTAGTCTAAATCATATGAATTTATAGCAATAGTCTCATAGCTGGTGTTCAAGATTCTACCCTATTCTTCATGGTCACAGCTGGAATTATCCTTTTAAACTGCAAAGCATCCCACTTCTTTGCTCCAAATTGCCCTGTTTTGTCCCATTTCCCTCAGAGCAAAGGCTAAAACCTTTGCTTTTTAAGTTGTAAGCTATACTCTATACGTCCATTAGATATACTTTCATGTAGTTTTCCATGCTTCTGCTTAATCTTTTACATGCAATAGTCAATGTGTTTAGAAAGTATAAACTCCATAATTAAAACTACAACAGACTTGTTACAAAATCATATTTTCTTGTATAAATCATTGAATCACATTTTTTTATATCTAGGGATGAATAGAAAGAAAATTAAAAAATGAAAAATATCTTAGCTTTTATGATAAAATCTTAGGTTAAGCTTTCTTAGATTTTAGCCATAGTCTTGGGGCATTATTTCAGCTAAAATCATATTTCTCTGCATCTTCTTTGAAGTTATTTTGTATTTTATTCATCCAGCTTTGCACCCTGTATTTACATTTAATTAACCAGAACCTCTTTCCCACAGATGGTGTATTTTGTCTCATAGTATCAAATAATTACTTCATGTGAATTTCTTGTATCTCATACATACACTGTTAACTGTCCTTAAGAACACTAACCAATAGTGATTCTTCTGTGTAGATACATAAGGGACTTAGGGTAAAAATGGAGAAAAATTTTTGAGAAATGTATTCATGTATATTCTATTAACATCCTAGAAATGTCAAATTCCACCTTGAATAGTATGTGGAACATCTACAAAAGAAAGATTCTAGCTGTATTTAGTGAATAAAGTATGACAGATTACTGAAAGCATTTGGAAGAGTGGTCTGAATTTACAAAACGAAAATTCAATATCTTGGCCAAATAATGGGAAAGAAGAATTGCATTCTGTATGCCTAAAGTTTTTACTTTCATCATCATCTCTTCTTTGAGAAACACGGCCTAGGTAGTCTCAGTAATGAACAATTACTATCAACTGTTGCTTTTAAGGTGGTATGAAGGAAGAAATGGGAAGGGATAGCTAATCATTTTTTACTTTTCATTTTCACATGCCTGCATATTTTTAGGTGTTCCTAGTATCATTTATAGGTCTTTTTTTTTCCTGAGGACCAATGTCAAAACAATGAATAGAACATACTCACCAACATCTAGAACATATGACATACGGGAAATTAGACACGTTTTAGTCCTTATCTAGTTAAATCCTCATTACAATGCAAGGTAGCTGTTATTATTCCCATTTCACTAAAGAAGAATTAGTGTTTCAGAATTAAATGAATCGCCTAAACTCAAACAGTTGTAGAAATATTTTCTAGCATATACATGGCTTCCAATGGCATGTTACAAAAGTATAAGTATGTATTCAAATGCAGGATTGCTTCACTTGAAGATACTACATGTGAATTAAATATTTCTTAGGTATTAGATACAATAGATGATTATTAGCAAAGGTCACTTTATTTTGTTTTTCTTTTCTTGAGTTATTTTACTTAGAGTGTTCAGATCACTAGCTTCATGTTATAATCTTAGAAAAATTGATTCTGTTAAAAATGTTTTTAATGTCAACAAGCAACATATACTTAATACTCATTTAACATTACTTTTAATTTAGAAGCAAAAACATTTTTCCCAACAGAATGTCTCACTTTCTATACTGCTTCATATTTTTGCAATTTACTAAGATATTAACAGGGAAATGTTGATGTTAAACAATACTTTCAGTGGCTCTAAAAGTGCAGTGGGAATCGTGATTTCATTAAGAAGAAAATTAGGTATGTTGGTTAGATTATTGTATAATTTCCCACAGGATTTCTGTGTCAAGATTCATTTTTATTATATCCTAGACAAGTTGACTATGTTCACCACAGATAAAAAGAATGCTGAATTCAACATCCATAGGACAGCTCACAGTGTAGGCAAAGACATCTGTTAATGATACCATGAATAGTTATGAACTATGATGTTCAAATGGCTTTGCTAGCAAAGCATTGCCTTCTAATTTATTTTTTCAGCAAATGGAAGAGTTATTTTTCATGGTTTGGTAGTTGCATTCAAATATATAACAATAACTTCAAATGCAACCACTTTTATATAGCAAATTTTATTTTAGAACATAAAATGGAATTGCTGATGTTCTGTCAATCAGTAAATAGCTTCTCCATCAGTTTTGTCTTCATCTTGCTGTTTTTCATTTTAAAATAAGATGTATTTTTAGCCAAATTTGTTTGATTTTATATTAGAATTTAAAATGATTTCCACAAATACGAAACTGAAAAATTACAAATGTCCTTTCTTATAGCCTTGGAACCATGTCACTTATTTCCCCATGTTTTTAATAGCTAAAAGGATTTAGGAAAATGGAGACTATAATATTTTCACAATTAAAACATATCAAAAGAAATTACCTATTAATAAGAGATACATGAAAATGACAGTATCCCTTATAGAATAGTATACAGTGTTGGGAAAATATTTTATTATCATGTGTGCAAATTTATCTTTTACAAATAGGTTGCTTCACCTATCACTTTCAAATTGTACATTTAGTAGTAGCAATGCAATTTTACATATTTTCTATTTATCCTGAATCAGAAAATATGAAATAATCTAACTTTGATTCAAAATATATAATTCATGACTTCCCAAGTCACACCCTATGTTAACGTTAGGTAAAGTTTTATAGAACAAATCATTAAGATATTTTGCCTATAACATTGTAACAGTAACAGTATTATTTAATGACTCACTTAAGCATATGCAAAAGAGTTTATTCTTTTTCAAAATTCTACTAGGTATAAATAGCTGAGTTTTCATGAAAATTAAGTAGAGCTGGCAGCACTGCAATAATGTATAACAATAAAAATGTAAAAATAAAGATAGTAATGACACTTTGAAATGTAAGAAACAGCACAGCATACTACATAAAAGTAGCAAAGTCAAGCAATGACAAGTCAAGCAATGACACAATTACTAATAAAAACAAAATTGTTTACTTGCAAATGTGATATTATAATTTATCATTGCATCATATTATATGACTCAAACATTTTTCACTGTTATATATGTAGTAACTTACTTTTTCTCACAACTCTGTCAAGCAAATGCCATTATTATCCACTGTTATAATATGAAAAAACTGCCAACAAACAAAAATCTAGTACCAGATTGCTTCCCTGGCAAATTCTACTAAAAACTATAAAAGGAAGGAATGCTTCTAAATGCATTCCACAAGGTAAACAATACCCTGATACCAAATCACAGATACTATAAAAAAAGAAAATTACAGACCAATATCCCTAATGAACATGGATGCAGAAATCCTCAATAAAATATTAGCAAAATGAATCTGAAAATACATTAAAAGAATCATTCACTATAACAAAGTGGTATTTATTCCAGGATGCACAGATGGTTCAAGATCTCCAAATCAGTGCAATACAACATATTAACAAACATCTGATCATCTTAATGGATGCAGAAAAGGCATTTAACAAAACTCAATATTCATTTATGATAAAAACTCTTAGCAAAGTGCATATGGAAGGAACATAACACAGTAAAGACCATATACCCGCAGCTAAAATTATACTCAACAGTGAAGAGCTGAAAGCATTCCCTCTAAGAACAGGAACAAGACAAGGCTACCCACTCTCACCACTTGTATTCAACATAGCATTAAATTCTAAGCCACAGCAATCAGGCAAAAAAGAAATAAAAGCCATCCAAATTGGAAAGGATGAAGTAAAACCATCAATATTTGCAAGTGACAAACTATATGTAGGAAACCCTAAAGATTTCACATAAAAAAACCATTAGAACTAGTAAGTGAATAGGTGAAGTTGCAGGAGAAAGAAATTAAGAAAACAATCCCATGTACAAATGCATTAAAAGAGTGAAACACCTAGGAACATACTAAACCAAGGTGTTGAAAGATCTGTACTCCAAAACTCTAAGACATTTATGAAGGATTGAACATGACACAAATAAATGGAAATGTATACTGTGCTCATGGACTGGAAGAATATTGTTAAAATATCCATACTGTCCAATTCAATCTACAGATTCAATGCAATCCCCATCAAAATGCCAGTGGAATTTGTTACAGAACTAATGCAAGTAGTCTTAAAACATGCAACCACAAAAGATCCCAAATAGACAAAACAATCTTGAGAATGAAGAATAAGCCTGGAGGACTAATGCGCCCTTACTTCAATCTGTCCTACAAAGCTACCATATGCACAAAAACAGATACATAGATCAGTGGAACAGAATACAGAGGTAGAAAAAAGCTTACACATACATGATCAATCTAAAACAAAGGAGGCAAGAATATACAATGGGGAAAAGACAGTCCCGTCAATATATGATGTTGAGAAAATGGACAGCTGCATGTAAAAGAATAAAACGATGATTTTCTTACACCATGCAAAAATATTAACTCAATATGGGTTAAAGGCCTCATTATCCTCAAAATGAATGAATTAATCAGTTTCAAGATTAATATCAGAAGCCATAAAACTCCTAAAAGATAATATAGGCAGTAAACACTTGGATATCAGTCTTGGAAGATTTTTTCCTAGATATGTCCCCCCAGCCAAGGGAAACAAAAGCAAAAATGAGTGGGACTACATCAAACTAAAAAGCTTCTACACAACAAAGGCAACCTATTGAATGAGAGGATATATTTGCAAATGGTACATCTGATAAGGGGTTGATATCCAAAATATATAAAGGATTCATACAACACCAAAAACAATCTGATTAACAAAAGAACAGAGACATCTGTCAACAAAATGAATAGTCATTTTTACAAAGAAGATATACAGATGGCCAAACAGACACATGAACCAGGTCACTAATCCTCAGGAAATGCAAATCAAAACCACAATAAGATATCACCTCACACAAGTCAGAATGGCTAGTATCAAAGACAATAAAAAACGACTGTTGATGAGGAAGTGGGGAAATGAGAATCCTACTTACTCTGCTGGTGAGATTGCAAATTGAAACAGCTATTTTGGAAAGTAGTATGGAGTTTTCACAAAAAAACTAAAAATAGAAATACTATACATCCTACCAATTCCACTTCTATGAATCTACTCAAAGAAAATGAAATTAATTTGAAAAGATATATGGACCCCTATGTTTATTAAAACATTATTTACAATAGCTAAGATATAGAAGCAACTGAACTGACCATCAGCAAATGAATAAAGAAGATGGGTGTGTGTGTGTGTGTATGTGTGTGCATTATAATGGAATATTACTCAGCCATAGAAAAGAAATCTTGACATTTGTGACAAAATGGATGGACCTAGATCGTATTGCACTAGGTGAAATAGAGAAAAATGAATATCATATGATTTCATTTACATGTGAAATCTAAAAAATAAAACAGAAATTGACTCAAAGAACAAACTGGTGGTTGCCAAAGGGAAGACGTGAGTGCAGAAATAGGTGAAAAACTTGAAAGGGGTAAAGAGGTACAGATTTCCTATTATAAATCAAATAAGTGATAGTATGAAAAGTATAACATAGGGAAGATAGTCAATAATATTTTTTGTGTGTGATGACAGATGGTAATTACACCTATTGTACTGAGCATTTCATAATTATGTGATTGTTGAATCACTTGTACACCTGAAACTAATAGAAGACTGTAGGTTGATATTTCAATACAAAAATCCTGTTTAAAATTACATGTTAATTTACAGATTTTAAGTTTTAAAATCTAATGGAATGTGAAATATGATGTAACTGTCTGAAATGACTGACTCTTGAAAGTAGTTTAAGACTTTTATTTTAAAGAACACTTATAACACACTTTATCAGACTTTAGAAAGCCTTCCATTTTTGTTTTCAAATGAAGAAATGGTTGATTAGAAAGAAAGAGAAAGGCACTCACATATTTCAAGATTGATTGTGATTTGAGCCCTTCCTTATTGCTTCTTTAACTTTGTTCTCTTTCCTGGCTCATGTTAAGTCTTTCCACCCCTTGCACTTGGGAATTATACTCAGTGCCACTAAGAGCCCTTAAAACATCAAATTCTTAAGATGAGTCATTGTTATATATCATATAATTATTTTGACATCTGCAAAAGGGTAAGAATCTTGATGTTTTTTGAACTTAGGCCAACATACTTCCTTGAATGAGTTTTACTTGGATGAAAACTGAATCATAATCATACTTTCCAAAATTCCAATAAGTATAATGTGCCTACAAATAGTAAAATACAGGTGTTTTAAGAAGCTGCAGCTTGGGAATATTGATTTATTCAGTGCTTGTTGCTGATGAGCCTAAGGAATGGCCATCGTTCTACCTTAAAATGTTAGTTCTACTGTCACCATAACCTTATTTAACCTTGATAAAGCCACTTATTATAATGTGTATACTTAATATATTCTTCTATTCCTTTACACAGTTTAGACTCCTCTGGCTAGTTTTGGGTTTTGTTGCTTTTTTATCTTTATTCTGTTTCTCAGCAAGGCCTCAGTAACTGGATTATTTTTTTTCCTCATGAGAATAGATACTACTTCAGCAGGGGAAAAACAAACAAGGGAATTTATTTTTTATTATTTAGTGACTTTGAAAAAAATTTTAATGAGGAAAAGCCAATATTATAATAACAGCAATACATTATTTATTTTTCCTGATGCCTTCAAGGCAAACACATGTTAAACACTGAATAAGTCTAAGAAAATATAGTTCTCATTAGGTGATTAATGAGAAGAACTTAATAAACTTAATGAAAGCTTTCTCCTAATTAGTTTACATTCAGAGATTCCACATCATGAAATACTGAAACAGATTTACTGCCTTCCCAACAAATTGAAAGCAAGAAGCCTTCACTTCCTTTTATTTGCATTTATTTAGCATTTTTCTGCTAGACATAAATAAGGTTAGGTTTTATCTGGTGGGAAGTTGTAATGAAGATCAAGATTAGTGTAGATTTTAAATTCCAAGACTATTTTTTACCCCTATATAGAGGTATAAATCACATACAATGAAAGTCACTCTTTTAAAGGTTTTAAGGTACTGAAAGTTGTACAACCATCACTACTCTCTAATACATTTCTCATCATCCCCCCAAAAAATCCTGTACCCATTAGCAATAGCTTTCCATTCTTGCCTTCTTAACAGTAACTGGAAACTCTAGTCTAATTTTGTCTTCAGATTTTCCTTGGGAATGTTTTTGGATACATGTGACTAGATATTGAAGTTTAAAATTATAGGCTAAAGTAGTGGTCATATTTGCATGTTGATCACTTCAGAACTTATTCAATATTTTTATGTTCATTTGACTCACCAAAACATTAAAAATTTGGGATCTCAAACATATTTAGAATTGGATTCATTCAGGTTTATAAGAGCTGAGTGATTTAAGCAATGGAGTTACTTAACAATCTACTGGAAAAATAAACAAAAGATGGTCAGAATCCCAATATGAGTTGCACACAGGGATGGTAATACAGCATGCAAAATATAGTCAGTGATTCTGTAACATACCTTCTATGTTGATAGATAGTAACCACATTAGAGGGGGTTAGGATTTAATAATATGGGTAACTGTTAAATCACAGTTTTGTATATTTGAAACCAATATAAGATTGTATATAAATGATACTTCACTTAGAAAAACAAAAAGTGTTTAGAATCTACAGCTTTCACTATAGCCCCATAGAGGAAGAATATGCCTATTTTAATTGACCAGATACTCAGGAATATAAGACAGGGAGTCTATGGGTTTGTACTATCTAAATATAATTTTCATTTGAGCAAAATTGTATAATCATATGATAGGGCAATAGAACAAGTTTAATCGTGCATTTGAACTGGCCAAAAGGTTAATAGTTTGACTCTGGTTTGTTTTACACTAGCAGGTTTTTATGGAACAAAGAATAAAAACATTAAGATAAAAATAAAACTTTATGCACATGCAAATGTTAAGTATTTGAAGGAATTCAAAATAGAGACACAAAGTCTGAAGTATTCAACTGTGGACCTAGGTAGTGTCTGGAGAAATTACAATCAGGTTGATCAGTCAAATTTGATCACTAGTTGAAAATATTAAGATCAATTCTTAGTGTAGTGTCTCAGCTTAGCTGTAAAGGGAATAAAGGAAAGACAATTTTTATAGTTAATATAGTTGACATATAGTGATATGCTAGATTTTAGATTTTAAAGATACAGTCATTTGAATTTTAAGCATGAATTTATTTTTGGCTGAGGTGGAATTCCAGTGAGATCCTTAAAAATTCAGGGTATGTTCGTTTCAATGTCAAAAAATTATCCACATCTTGGAAATAAGCAGATGAAGTTATTGAGTTTTGCATCATGATATGCAGAGCTTAACTTTTTTCTGAGAAGTAGGAATATAGATTTAACTTAGAGATTTTAGACAGCTGGAGATTTAAATAAACTCTGTCCACTGGGAAAGTTAACCTCCAAGATTGATGTTTATGGCCTTTTTGGACATTAAGCAGTTTTGTATCTAATCTAGAAATGTAAACTGTTTTTTTTTAATTGCCTATATATACCTAATTTCTCTAATACTTTTTGGAACAAATTTAACATCTTATTATTCCACTAACTTATTAACCAGAAAAATTGAATATTTAGCATGTGATCACCTAATGGCCTTTGAATTATTTATCATCCAAAAATTATTAGAAATTTTGGAGTGTCCACCATGACATCCCATGGATGCACTTGGTGTAGCCAAGGAAACTAATTGAAGTATTGCCAGAGAAATATAGCCAACAGGCAATTTATCAAATCATTATGTTGTACACTCAAAATCAACATAATGTTATATTCAAATATATCTCAATAAATATAAAGAATATAAGAATATAAAGAATAAAAATATAAAGAATTAAAAAAACTTAATGCACCTTTACTTAGCTTCCAGAGTGATACAAGCAGCAATAGAACTTTAACTTTGCTGGCTCTGCTGTTTTTTATACTGATTTTCTGTCATTTTTGTTTTGGCTCTGCATACAAGCTGATGTTATTCCTTGTTGGTGGCAACACTGACTGGGAAATTGCTTTTGTGGCCTGCATTTGGTCATTCTGTCAGATAGTCCTGTCCTCTGATGGGTCTGAAGGGACAAACTGGTGTAATAGAGGTTGGTTTTTGTGAACCATTAATTGAGCCCCAATCAATTAAGAACTCCTTACACGTTGAAAAAGAGCTATAATTTGTGATCACGTAAGATTTTTTTCTTATTTTGTTTGTTTCTGATTGTGGTTACAGTTGTAGAACTAAAGTTAGAAGTGCTCCAAGTGCCTGAAAAGCCTTCACCTCACATGATGCTAAAGAAAAATGTTTTCCTATCCTATATAATATTAGTAAATTAGAACAAAGATACTTAAATTAAGGGAACTCAGATCTAAGTGGAATGTACTACCAAGGGCTTCTATGACATCCCACAAATTTAAAAACAAAAGAAAAGCAAAGTTCCAATACTTTAAAACTGCTAACAACCCCTTCTAGGGATTTCTACCTTAGAAATACTTAAAAAATATGAATTTAAATATTTGAAGTGAATCTTTGGACAAATAAGATTGATGTAATCATTTCGATTCAAGAAAGAAAGAAGAGCCATGTAAAAGTGAATACTGACATTGATTACTAAGCATGATTTTAAGAATTTATACTTTAATTAATTAATTAATTAATTTTTTAAATTTTAAATTTTTTTTGTTATTAATGTACAACCACATGAACAACATTATGGTTACTTGACTCCCCCTATTATCAAGTCCCCAATACATACTCCATTACAGTCACTGTCCATCAGTGTAGTAAGATGCTATAGAGCCACTACTTGTCTTTTCTGTGCTATACTGCCTTCCCCATGTCCACACACCGCTACATTATGAGTGCTAATTGTAATACCCCTTTTTCCCCCTTATCCCTCCCTTCCCACCCATCCTCCCCGGTCCCTTTCCCTTTGGTAAATGTTAGTCCATTCTTGGGGTCTGTGAGTCTGCTTCCATTTGTTACTTCAGTTTTTTCTTTGTTCTTATACTCCATGGATGAGTAAAATCATTTGATACTTGTCTTTCTCTGCCTAGCTTATTTCACTGAGCATAATACCCTCTAGCTCCATCCAGGTTGTTGCAAATGGTAGGATTTGTTTTCTTCTTATGGCTGAATAATATTCCATTGAATATATGTACATCATCTTTATCCACTCATCTACTGATGGACACTTAGGTTGCTTCCATTTCTTGGCTATTGTAAATAGTGCCGCGATAAACATAGGGGTACATATGTCATTTTCAAACTTGGCTCCTGCATTCTTAGGGTAAATTCCTAGAAGTGGAATTCCTGGGTCAAATGGTATTTCTGTTTTTAGTTTTTTGAGGAACCTCCATACTGCTTTCCACAGTGGTTGAACTAATTTACATTCCCACCAGCAATGTAGGAGGGTTCCCCTTTCTCCGCATCCTCACCAGCATTTCTTGTTGTTTGTCTTTTGGATGGTGGCCATCTTAACTGGTGTGAGGTGATATCTCATTGTTGTTTTAATTTGCATTTCTCTGATGATTAGCAATGTGGAGCATCTTTTCATGTGCCCGTTAGCCATCTGTATTTCTTCTTTGGAGAAGTGTCTGTTCAGCTCCTCTGCCCATTTTTTAACTGGCGTATTTGGTTTTTGTTTGTTGAGGTGTGTGAATTTTTTATGTAATTTGGATGTCAACCCCTTATCAGATATGCCTTTTATGAATATATTCTCCCATACTGTAGGATGTCTTTTTGTTCTACTAATGGTGTCCTTTGCTGTACAGAAGCTTTTTAGTTTGATAAATTCCCACTTGTTCATTTTTGCTTTTGTTTCCCTTGCCCAGGGAGATATGTTCATAAAGAAATTGCTTGTTTATGTCCAAGAGATTTTTGCCTATGTTTTTTTCTAAGAGTTTTATGGTTTCATGATGTACATTCAGGTCTTTGATCCATTTTGAGTTTACTTTTGTGTATGGGGTTAGACAATAATCTAGTTTCATTATCTTACATGTAGCTGTCCAGTTTTGCCAACACCAGCTGCTGAAGAGGCTGTAAGTTCCCCACTGTATATCCGTGGCTCCTTTATCATATACTAATTGACCATATATACTTGGGTTTATATCTGGGCTCTCTAGTTTGTTCCACTGGTCTATAGGTCTGTTCTTGTGCCAGTACCAAATTGTCTGGATTACTGTGGTTTTGTAGTAGAGCTTGAAGTCAGAGAGCATTAATCCCCTGCTTTATTCTTCTTTCTCAGGATTGCTTTTGCTATTCAGGGTCTTTTGTGGTTCCATATGAATTTTAGAAGTATTTGCTCTAGTTCACTGAAGAATGGTGTTGGTATTTTGATAGGGATTACATTTAATCTGTAGATTGCTTTAGGCAGGATGGCCATTTTGACAATATTAATTCTTCCTATTCATGAGCATGGGATGTGTTTCCATTTATTGGTTTCTTTTTTAATTTCTCTCATGAGTGTCTTGTAGTTTTCAGGGTATAAGTCTTTCACCTCCTTGGTTAGGTTTATTCCTAGGTATTTTATTCTTTTTGATGCAATTGTGAATGGAATAGTTTTCCTGATTTGTCTCTCTGCTAGTTCATTGTTAATGTATAGGAATGCAATGGATTGTGCATATTTTGTATCCCTCAACTTTACTGAAATCAGATATTGGGTCTAGTAGTTTTGGAGTGGATTGTTTAGAGTTTTTTATGTACAGTATCATGTCATCTGCAAATAGTGACAGTTTGTCTTCTTCCTTACCAATCTGGATGTCTTTTATTTCTTTGTATTGTCTGATTGCTGTGGCTAGGACCTCTAGAACTGTGTTGAATAAGAGTGAGGAGAGTGGGCATCCTGGTCTTGCTCCCGACCTTAAAGGAAAAGCTTTCAGCTTCTCACTGTTAAGTATAATGTTGGCTGTGGGTTTGTCATATATGGCCTTTATTATGTTGAGGTACTTGCCCTCTATACCCTTTTTGTTGAGAGTTTTTATCCTGAATAGATGTTGAATTTTGTTGAATGCTTTTTCAGCATCAGTGGAGATGATCATGTAGTTTTTGTCCTTCTTTTTGTTGACATAGTGGATAATGTTGATGGATTTTCGAATGTTGTGCCATCCTTGAATCCCTGGAATAAATCCCACTTGATCATGATGGATGAACTTTTTTGATGTATTTTTTATTTTGGTTTGCTAATATTTTGTTGAGTATTTTTACATCTATGTTAATCAGGGATATTGGTCTGTAATATTCTTTTTTTGTGGGGTCTTTGTCTGGTTTGGGTATTAGAGTGATGTTGGCCTCACAGAATGAGTTTGGGAGTATTTCCTCCCAACTTTTTGGAAAACTTTAAGGAGGACAGTATTCACTGAATGTTTGATAAAATTCAGTAGTAAAACCATCTGGTACAGGTGTTTTGTTCTTAGGTAGTGTTTTGATTACCAATTCAATTTCTTTTCTGATAACTGGTCTATTCAGATTTTCTCTTTCTTCCTGGTTGGCCTTGGAAGATTGTACTTTTCTAGAAAATTGTCTATTTCTTCTAGTTTATTCAGTTTGTTACCATATAATTTTTCATAGTATTCTCTCATAATTCTTTATATTTCTGTGTTATTCATAGTGATTTTTCCTTTCTCATTTCTGATTCTGTTTATGTGTATAGACTCTCTTTTTTTCTTGATAAATCTGTCTAGGGGTTTATCTATTTTGTTTATTTTCTCAAAGAACAAGCTCCTGCTTTCATTGATTCTATTGTTTTATTCTTCTCAATTTTATTTATTTCTGCTTTAATCTTTATTATGTCTCTCTTTCTACTATTTTTGGGCCTCATTTGTTCTTCCTTTTCTAGTTTCATTAATTGTGTGTTTAGACTGTTCATTTGGGATTGTTCTTCTTTCCTGAGGTAGGCCTGTATTGCAATATATTTCCCTCTTAGCATGGCCTTTGCTGCATCCCACAGATTTTGTGTTGTTGAATTATTGTTGTCATTTGTCTCCATATATTGCTTGATCTCTGTTTTTATTTGGTCATTTTTGATCCATGGATTATTTAGGAGCATGCTATTAAGCCTCCATGTGTTTGTGGGATTTTTCATTTTCTTTGTATAATTTAGTTGTAGTTTCATACCTTTGTGATCTGAGAAGCTGGTTTGTACAATTTCAATCTTTTTGAATTTACTGCAGTTATTTTTGTGGCCTAGTATATGATCTATTCTTGAAAATATTCCATGTGCACTTGAGAAGAATGTGTATCCTGTTGCTTTTAGATGGAGTGTTGTTAGATGTCCATTAGGTCCATCTGTTCTAATGCATTGTTCAGTGCCTCTGTCTCTTAAAATTTTCTGTCTGGTTGATCTGTCCTTTGGAGTGAGTGGTGTGTTGAAGTCTCCTTAAATGAATGCATTGCATTCTATTTCCCCCTTTAATTCTGTTAGTTTTTATTTCACATATGTAGGTGATCCTGTGTTGGGTGCATAGATATTTATAATAGTTATATGCTCTTGTTGGATTGACCCCTTTTATCATTATGTAATGTCCTTCTTTGTCTCCTGTGACTTTCTTTGTTTTGAAGTCTATTTTGTCTGATACAAGTACTGAAACTCCTGCTTTTTTCTCCCTATTAGTTGCATGAAGTATCTTTTTCCTTCCCTTTACTTTTGGTCTCTGTATGTCTTTGGTTTTGAAATGAGTCTCTTGTAAGCAGCATATGGAAGGGTCTTGTTTTTTGATCCATTTAGTGACTCTATGTCTTTTGATTGGTGCATTCAGACAATTTACATTTAGGGTGATTATGCATAAGTATGTACTTTTGCCATTGCAGGCTTATATTCGTGGTTACCAAAGGTTCAACTAACAGTCTAATTTCACTCACTTAGTATACTATTACAAACAAATCTAAATATTTATTTTTCCACCTTTTTCTTCCTCCTCCATTCTTTGTATGTTATAAATCATATTCTGTACTCTTTGTATATCCCTTGGGTGATATCTATTTAGCCTTAAGAATACTTCTATCTATAGGAGTCCCTCCAAAATGCACTGTAGAGGTGGTTTGTGGGAGTTAAATTCTGTCAGCTTTAGCTTATCTGAAAATGATTTAATCCCTCCTTCAATTGAAAATGATAACCTTGCTAGGTAGAGTATTCTTGGTTCAAGGCCCTTCTGCTTCATTGCATTAAATATATCATGCCACTCCCTTATGGCCTGTAAGGTTTCTATAGAGTAGTCTGATGGTAGCTTGATGGGTTTTCCTTTGTATGTGATATTTTTTCTCTCTCTAGCTGCTTTTAAAAGTCTGTCTTTATCCTTGATCTTTGCCATTTTAATTATTATATGTCTTGATGTTGTCTTCCTTGGGACCCTTGTGTTCGGAAATCTGTGCACCTCCATGGCCTGAGAGACTATCTCCTTCCCCAGATTGGGGATGTTTTCAGCAATTACCTCCTCAAAGACACTTTCTATCCCCTTTTCTGTCCTTTCGTCTTTTGGTACCCCTGTAATGCAAATATTGTTCTGTTTGAATTGGTCACACAGTTCTCTCAGTATTCTTAGAGAGTCTTTTTTCTCTCTGTGCCTCATCTTCTTTGTATTCCTCTTCTCTAATTTCTATTACAGTTACCATCCCTTCTACTATATCTCATCTGCTTTTAAATCCCTCCATTGTATGTTTCATTTCAGATATGGAATTTCTTGATTGAATCTCTGTCTTAAATTCATTCCTGAGTTCTTGAATATTTTTCTATACCTCCAAAAGCATGTTTATGATTTTTATTTTGAACTCTCTTTCAGGAAACTTGGTGAGTTCAGTTTTATTTGACCTTTTTTCTGGGGTTTGTGCAATTTTGGTCTGAACCATGTTCTTTTGATGTTTCATATTTCTGTGTGGTGCCCTCTAGTGCCCCGAATCTTCCATCCCTGGAGCTTCTCAGCCCCTAGAGTGAGGTTTGGGGTGATAGTGGAGCAGAGCTGGTGCCTGGGGGGAAGAAAGATCTGTTTCCTGATTCCTGTCTGCCATGCCTGTCTCCTGTATCAGAGCCAGTGGGCTGAGCACACAGGTATAAAGTCTCTGTGTTTTCCATCTCTAGCTGTTATAGGTGGGCCTCCCTCTTATTGGCCTGATGCCATCACAGTGACTGCCGGTTTGTGAGCCAGTTCCATCAGGCTAGAAGGAAGGCACAGCAGACTGCATATTACAGTGGGGGCCTAGGACCTGTGAGGCCAGCCAGAAGAAAGGAGTGCCTGAAGCTCCTCAAAGTTCCCAATCTGCTGGGCAGAGAGCACCCAGACAACCTTGCCCCCTATCCCTTCTCCTGAGCAGCAAGCTCCATGCAAAACCCGCCCCTTCAGCAGCCCTCTCGCTGCTAGGAAGCCTCTCAAACTGCCTGCCTTTCCCTTGTCCCAGAGCCGCCAGGTGTGGACCCCGTCCTCCACAAACAGCCAGAATCTGTCTCTCAACTACTGCGCCTGTCCCATCTCCCCATCCTCCAGAGCACCACACAATGTAGATATCTGCTCGCAAAGCAGGTCACCAGGGCTAGGTTTTCAGCAGTCCCAGGCTTTCACCTCCTCCCCACTCACTTTCTCTTCCTCCTGCCGGTGAGTTGGGGTGGGGGAAGGGCTTGGATCCCGCAGGATCAAGGCTTTGGTACATTACCCTGTTTCATGAAGTCTGCTCTGTTCATAAGGTCTGTATGCAGTCTGGTTCAGCCTTCTTTCCTGTTGTTGTTTTAGAGTTAGTTGTATTAACTATTTTTTCACACTATCTGTGATTTTGGGAGGAGTTCTCTGTCTCACCTCTCACATCACCATCTTTAATCTTTAAAGAGTCACTATTATTTACTTTTAAATGATGTGGAGTAGCTACATCTTTTGATCATGTTATGAATATGTGAATTTTTACCACTTCAAGTATGAATCGGATGTATGCTGTTATAGAAGATTGTATTATGTGATGTCATGAGAATTGTTCATCTGCTAAAAGCCTGTGTATGAAAAGTAGTACTCAATTATCCACTTTCTTTTCCTTCCTTGAAATAAAAGTTAACTGTTTTAGTTAAAAGTTAAAATTAATATGGGTTCTTAAGGCTATGTTGGAGCAAAAGTGACAGAATAATACAAACTGTTGGGAAAGTAATAAAATATTTTTTGTTTTTTAATGTAGGTTACAATTGGTTGTTTTTCAGGAACCCATGATACTATGTTAATCAAATTCCCAGCTTTCCTTAGACAATCTTGATTCTGCAACCCCATGAACACATTCTAAGTTTACTAAAAAAATAATTTAAAAATATCAGGGCAGTTTTCACACTTAAAATGTCTTCATATTTTTCCAGATGGAACTAGGGAAATCAGATATTTGATATTTCATTCATAAAGACAAATGTGCCAGTCATAATTAAGCTCATTTGGTAGTTCCTTATTTCTTAATTTTCAACACTATGGCTAAAATGATGCTAATATAACAAACCTTTCAGACATTGTTCATTTTATGGTAAGTCCCTGAAAATGTGCCACTGCCCATTAATGTCCACAGTATGTTTTACCCACAAGAGAAACACTTATCAAACTCTTATGAAATGTTTGTGTACTGTACTCCAATGAAGAACTTCATCTTTTCTATTCTGTTATTATTGGTCATTGTCCAATATTGCCAATTATGAGGGAGGGCTCTATGGTCATAGATATATTTTTTTTTTATCTTTGTTTTTATTTCTTATTTTTTTATTTTTTATTTTTTTATTGAAGAGTAGTTGACACACAGTATTACATTACATTAGTTTCAGGTGTACAACACAGTGATTCAACATTTATATACATGATAATTCTAGGTACCAGCTATCACCATACCAAGTTGTTACAATATTTTGACTATATTCCTTATGCTATACATTACAGCCCGGTTACTTATTTATTTTACAATTGGAAGTGTGCTTATATATATACGTATATATATATATATATATATATAATATATATATATACGTATATATATATTTGTGAGGGCATCTCTCATATTTATTGATCAAATAGTTAACAACAATAAAATTCTGTATAGGGGTGTCAATACTCAATGCACAATCATTAATTCACCCCAAGCCTAATTTTCGTCAGTCTCCAATCTTCTGTTGCATAACGAACAAGTTCTTACATGGAGTACAAATTCTTACATAGTGAATAAGTTACATGGTGAACAGTGCAAGGGCAGTCATCACAGAAGCTTTCGGTTTTGTTCATGCATTATGAACTATAAACAGTCAGTTCAAATATGAATATTCATTTGATTTTTAAACTTGATTTATATGTGGATACCACATTTCACTCTTTATTATTATTATTTTTAATAAAATGCTGAAGTGGTAGGTAGATACGAGATAAAGGTAGAAAACAGAGTTTAGTGTTGAAAGAGAGCAAATGTAGATGATCAGGTGTGTGCCTGTAGACTATGTGTTAATCCGAGCTAGACAAGGGCAATAAACATCCATGTAAGCAGAAGATTTCTCTCAGAACATGAGGGGGGAGGTTCTAAGCCACACCTCTGCTGATCCCCATTTTCTCACCTGATGGCCCCCTGCGACTGTGCCTGTCTTAGGTTGTTCCTCCCTTGAGGAATCTTACCCGTCTCTGGCTAACCAGTCATCTTCCGGGGCCATACAGGGAAACGTTAAGTTGGTAAGTGAGAGAGAAGCCTTATTGTTAGAAAAGGTTAGATTTCTACTTCTTTGCATATTTATGCCCTGTGGCTTCTATGCCCAGCATTTGTCTTGAGGTGTCTTTACCACTTGGAAGAATTATGATACTCGGTAAATTCGACATGTGGCACGAGTTCTATTTAAAGGTTGTGATTAGGTAGGAAGAAGAAAAGCTATGGAAGTAGCAGGCAGAAGAAAACCTGGGAAGATTGATAATTTCTTTGACATATCTTCTTGAGAGTAACTTCAGCATGGATAGGTTTTAAACTACTAATTAAATTGTGCGCACACATTAACATAATACGAATATAGTTACATAACCAAAGCATACCTGTAATTACCAGCCATCCCAGTGAAACCAAGAAAACCAGTTAGGCACCTTGGGCATTTGTGAAAACTTATCTATGATGTGGTGGATATTGTCCAACTGAAATTGAACAGTCTGAGAGAATTCAGATAAATTAGAACAACGCGTTCCTGGGGACTGTTCACATCCCACATGTTCTTTTAACAGTAAATAGTCTGTGGTTGTAAGATTTTGGAGTGCTACAATTTGCACTTCTCCTAATTCTTGGTTGAGTTCCAACAGTATAGATCCAGTCAAATTTGTTGTTTTACTGTATGCACAGGCCAGCTTAGATATCTCCTTCATTCCCATGGCAAGTCCAGGAGCTGGTGGGATGAGTGCATCTACAGCTGTAGCAGTGCGTGGATCTTTGTTGGGGTTTTTTGATGATCATCTTCTGGCATGAGTCTTCCCGAGAGTGCTGATGTTGGAAGTTCTCTTTCATATCGTTTCTTAGTTCATTTTCGGGGTAGCCAAATTAGGCTTTGATCCTCTGTATAAACACAAACAGACCCTTTGCCTACACTTTTATATGTCCTTTATATCATTGTGTAGAACTCATTAGAGGTCACCACATAGGAACTACATTTTTTTTTTTAATTATTAATCTACACTTACATGACGAATACTTTGTTTACTAGGCTCTCCCCTATACCAGGTCCCCCCTATATACTCCTTTACAGTCACTGTCCATCAGCGTAGCAACCTGTCATAGAATCACTACTTGTCTTCTCTGTGTTGTACAGCCCTCCCCTTTCTCCCACCCCGCTATGGATGCTAATCTTAATACCCCCCTACTTCTCCCCCCCTTATCCCTCCCTACCCACCCATCCTCCCCAGTCCCTTTCCCTTTGGTACCTGTTAGTCCATTCTTGAGTTCTGTGATTCTGCTGCTGTTTTGTTCCTTCAGTTTTTCCTTTGTTCTTATATTCCACAGATGAGTGAAATCATTTGGTATTTCTCTTTCTCTGTTTGGCTTGTTTCACTGAGCAAAATACCCTCCAGCTCCATCCATGTTGCTGCAAATGGTTGGATTTTCCCTTTTCTTATGGCTGAGTAGTATTCCATTGTGTATATGTACCACATCTTCTTTATCCATTCATCTATAGATGGACATTTAGGTTGCTTCCAATTCTTGGCTATTGTAAATAGTGCTGCGATAAACATAGGGGTGCACTGATCTTTCTCATACTTGATCGCTGCATTCTTAGGGTAAATTTCTAGGAGTGCAATTCCTGGGTCAAATGGTAAGTCTGTTTTGAGCATTTTGATGTACCTCCATACTGCTTTCCACAATGGTTGAACAAGTTTACATTCCCACCATCAGTGTAGGAGGGTTCCCCTTTCTCCACAGCCTCGCCAACATTTGTTGTTGTTTGTCTTTTGGATGGCAGCCATCCTTACTGGTGTGAGGTGATACCTCATTGTAGTTTTAATTTGCATTTCTCTGATAATTAGAGATGTGGAGCATCTTTTCATGTGTCTGTTGGCCACCTGTATTTCTGTTTTTGGAGAACCGTCTGTTCAGTTCCTTTGCCCATTTTTTAATTGGGTTATTTGTTTTTTGTTTGTTGAGGCGTGTGAGCTCTTTATATATTCTGGACGTCAAGCGTTTATCGGATGTGACATTTTCAAATATATTCTCCCATACTGTAGGGTTCCTTTTTGTTCTATTGATGGTGTCTTTTGCTGTACAGAAGCTTTTCAATTTAATATAGTCCCACTTGTTCATTTTTGCTGTTGTTTTCCTTGCCCGGGGAGATATGTTCAAGAAGAGGTCACTCATGTTATGTCTCAGAGGTTTTTGCCTATGTTTTCTTCCAAGAGTTTAATGGTTTCGTGACTTACATTCAGGTCTTTGATCCATTTTGAGTTTACTTTTGTATATGGGGTTAGACAATGCTCTAGTTTCATTCTCCTAAATGTAGCAGTCCAGTTTTGCCAGCACCATCTGTTGAAGAGACTGTCATTTCGCCATTGTATATCCATGGCTCCTTTATCAAATATTAATTGACCCTATATGTCTGAGTTAATGTCTGGATTGTCTAGTCTGTTCCATTGGTCTGTGGCTCTGTCCTTGTGCCAGTACCAAATTGTCTTGATTACTATGGCTTTATAATAGAGCTTGAAGTTGGGAGTGAGATCCCCCCTACTTTATTCTTCTTTCTCAGGATTGCTTTGGCTATTCGGGGTCTTTGGTGGTTCCATATGAATTTTTGAATTATTTGTTCCAGTTCATTGAAGAATGTTGCTGGTAGTTTCATAGGGATTGCATCAAATCTGTATATTGCTTTGGGCAGGATGGCCATTTTGACGATATTAATTCTTCCTAGCCATGAGCATGGGATTCCTTTCCATCTGTTAGTGTCCCCTTTAATTTCTTTTAAGAGTGACTTGTAGTTTTCAGAGTATAAGTCTTTCACTTCTTTGTTTAGGTTTATTCCTAGGTATTTTATTTTTTTTGATGCAATTGTGAATGGAGTTGTTTTCCTGATTTCTATTTCTGTTGGTTCATTGTTGGTGTATAGGAAAGCCACAGATTTCTGTGTGTTCATTTTGTATCCTGCAACTTTGCTGTATTCCAATATCAGTTCTAGTAGTTCTGGGGTGGATTCTTTAGGGTTTTTTATGTACAGTATCATGTCATCTGCAAATAGTGACAGTTTAACTTCTTCTTTGCCAATCTGGATTACTTGTATTTTTTTGTTTTGTCTGATTGCCGTGGCTAGGACCTCCAGTACTATGTTAAATAACAGTGGGGAGAGTGGGCATCCCTGTCTAGTTCCCGATCTCAGCAGAAATGCTTTCAGCTTCTCGCTGTTCAATATAATGTTGGCTGTGGGTTTTTCTTAGACGGCCTTTATTATGTTGAGGTACTTGCCCTCTATTCCCATTTTGCTGAGAGTTTTTATCATGAATGGATGTTGAACTTTGTCAAATGCTTTTTTAGCATCTATGGAGATGAACATGTGGTTTTTGTCTCTCTTTTTGTTGATGTGGTGGATGATATTGATGGACTTTCGAATGTTGTGCCATCCTTGCATCCCTGGGATGAATCCCACTTGGTCATTGTGTACGATCGTTTTGATGTATTTTTCAATTCGGTTTGCTAGAATTTTGTTGAGTATTTTTGCGTCTACGTTCATCAGGGATATTGGTCTGTAGTTTTCTTTTTTGGTGGTGTCTTTGCTTGGTTTTGGTATTAGGGTGATGTTAGCTTCATAGAATGAGTTTGGGAGTATCCCCTCCTCTTCTATTTCTTGGAAAACTTTAAGGAAAATGGGTATTATGTCTTCCCTGTATGTCTGATAAAATTCCGAGGTAAATCCATCTGGCCCGGGTGTTTTGTTCTTTGGCAGTTTTTTGATTACCGCTTCAATTTCGTTGCTGGTAATTGGTCTGTTTAGATTTTCTGTTTCTTTTTGGGTCAGTCTTGGAAGGTTGTATTTTTCTAGGAAGTTGTCCATTTCTCCTAGGTTTCCCAGCTTGTTAGCATATAGGTTTTCATTGTAGTCTCTAATAATTCTTTGTATTTCTGCAGGGTCCGTCGTGATTTTTCCTTTCTCGTTACTGATACTTTTGATTTTTTTGACTCTCTTTTCTTCTTAATAAGTTTGGCTAGAGGCTTATCTATTTTGTTTATTTTCTCGAAGAACCAGCTCTTGTTTTCATTGATTTTTGCTATTTTTTTATTCTTCTCAACTTTATTTATTTCTTCTCTGATCTTTATTATGTCCCTCCTTCTGCTGACCTTAATCCTCATTTGTTCTTCTTTTTCCAATTTCGATAATTGTGACATTAGACCGTTCATTTGGGCTTGTTCTTCCTTTTTTAAATATGCTTGGATTGCTATATACTTTCCTCTTAAGACTGCTTTTGCTGTGTCCCACAGAAGTTCGGGCTTAGTGTTGTTGTTGTCATTTGTTTCCATATATTGCTGGATCTCCATTTTGATTTGGTCATTGATCCATTGATTATTTAGGAGCATGTTGTTAAGCCTCCATGTGTTTGTGAGCCTTTTTGCTTTCTTTGAACTGTTTATTTCTAGTTAAATGCGTTTGTGGTCTGAAAAGTTGGTTGGTAGGATTTCAAGCTTTTGGAATTTATTGAGGGTCTTTTTGTGGCCTAGTATGTGGTCTATTCTGCAGAATGTTCCATGTGCACTTGAGAAGAATGTGTATCCTGTTTCTTTTGGGTGTAGAGTTCTGTAGATGTCTATTAGGTCCATCTGTTCTAGTGTGTTGTTTCGTGCCTCTGTGTCCTTACTTATTTTCTGTCTGGTGGATCTTTCCTTTGGAGTGAGTGGTGTGTTGACGTCTCCTAGAATGAACACATTGCATTCTATTTCCTCATTAGTTCTGTTAATATTTGTTTCAGTTATGTTGGTGCTCCTGTATTGGGTGCATATATATTTAAAATGGTTATATCCTCTTGATGGACTGAGCCATTTATCATTATGTAATGTCCTTCTTTGTCTTTTGTTACTTTTTTATTTTGAAGTCTGTTTTGTCTGATACCAGAATTGCAATACCTGCTTTCTTCTCTCTGTTGTTTGCTTGAAATATCTTTTCCCATCCCTTGACTTTAAGTCTGTGCGCGTCTTTGGGTTTGAGGTGAGTCTCTTGTAAGCAGCATATGGATGGATCTTGCTTTTTTATCCGTTCTACTACTCTGTGTCTTTTGATTGGTGCATTCAGTCCATTTACATTTAGGGTGATTATTGAAATGTATGAATTTATTGCCATTGCAGGCTTTAAGTTTGTGGTTACCAAAGGTTTAGGGTTAGCTTCTTTACTATCTTACTGTCTAAATTAACTCACTTGTTGAGCTATTATAAACACAGTCTGATGATTCTTTATTTCTCTCCCTTCTTATTCCTCCTCCTCCCTTCTTCATATGTTGGGTGTTTTGTTCTGTGCTCTTTTTAGGAGTGCTCCCATCTAAGCAGTCCCTGTAGGATGCCCTGTAGAGGTGGTTTGTGAGAGGCAAATTCCCTCAGCTTTTGCTTGTCTGGGAATTGTTTAATCCCTCCTTCATATTTAAATGATATTCGTGCTGGATACAGTAGTCTTGGTTCGAGGCCCTTCTGTTTCATTGCATTAAGTATATCATGCCATTCTCTTCTGGCCTGTAGGGTTTCTGTTGGGAAGTCTGATGATAGCCTGATGGGTTTTCTTTTGTAGGTAACCTTTTTTTTCTGTCTGGCTGCCTTTAATACTTTGTCCTTTTCTTTGATCTTTGCCATTTTAATTATTATGTGTCTTGGTGTTGCCCTCCTTGGTTCCCTTGTCACAGGAGTTCTGTGTACCTCTGTGGTCTGAGAGGCCATTTCTTCCCCTAGTTTGGGGAAGTTTTCGGCAATTATTTCTTCAAAGATATTTTCTATCCCCTTTTCTTTCTCTACTTCTTCTGGTATACCTATAATTCGTATATTGTTCCTTTTCGTTTGGTCACTCAGCTCTCTTAAAATTCTTTCATTCCTGGATATCCTTTTATCTCTCTCTGCTTCAGCTTTTCTGCATTCCTGTTCTCTGTTTTCTAGTCCATTAATGGTCTCTTGCATCTCGTCCATTCTGTTTTGAAGTCCTTCCAGAGCTTGTTTTATTTCTGAATTCTCCTTCCTTAGTTCTTGCATATTTCTCTGCAAGTCCATCAGCATGGTTATGACTTTTGTTTTGAATTCTTTTTCAGGAAGACTGGCTAAATCTATCTCCCCAGATTCCTTCTCAGGGGAAGATGTAGCAGATGCCGAAGCTCTCTGGGTTAGTCTTGTCTGGATCATATTTTTTTGCCTTTTCATGTTGACAGGTGCTATGGACTGTCAGCTGGGAGGGCCAAAATTTTCACTTGCTACTGGCCTTTCTTTACTGGGACAACTGTGACCCCTAGTGGCTTGTGTTGGGTAATTGCGTGTAGACTGGGTCTTTGTGTCTTGCCTGGCTGGGAGGGAGAAATTTCCCTTTCTGTTGGCGGAGTTTGTCTCAGTCTGCTTCTCTGCTTTCGCAGCGCCCGAAGGGGTAATGGATGGGGGGGCTGCTTGACTGTTTGCCTCCGTGAGGGGTCTCAGAGCTGTTGCCCAGGGGGTTAGTGCACCCGGTTTTCCCTGTAATTTCCAGCTGCTGTACTGTGACCTGGGTTGTTTCCGTCAAGCTGTTAAATCCCTGTCCCTTTAAGACTTTCAAAAAGCCCCCGCTTTTCTTTGTCACTGGGGCATCAGCTTCGGCACCCGCTCAGAGGTCTTACTCCCTGTTCCCCCAGTATCCAGGGCCCCCTGGGCACGTACTGTGTCTGCGCTCTGGCCCGGATGGCTGGGGCTGGGTGTTCGGCAGTCCTGGGCTCCGTCTCCCTCCCGCTCTGCCTATTGTTCTCCCGCCGGGAGCTGGGGGAGGGGCGCTCGGGTCCCGCAGGGCCGGGGCTTGTATCTTACCCCTTTCACCAGTCGCTGGGTTCTCGCTGGTGTAGCTGCAGTCTGGCCACTGTCCTGCATCTTCTGGTCTCTCTTTTAGGGCTAGTTGTGTTTGTTGTATTTTCAAAAGTATATATGTTTTTGGGAGGAGATTCCCACTGTCCTACTCACGCCGCCATGTTGGCTCCGCCCTCCCATAGATATGGTTTTAAATTCTTGTCTTTCCATCATCTTTTTTCCCAAAAAGTAATTTGTAAGATTGGTAGAACCTTTAAAACATTATTTATGGAAACTTATCTCAGTTAAATGATACTAAATTCACTTTATAAATGTTAACTTAACACTAGCATTTAGATTAACATATAGGTTAGATTTGGAAAACACTATCTAAATACACATTATACATTATATACGTATTGTATGTGAAAAGTTACATTATCTTCTTGGAATATTAGTTTGGCTAAAAATTATAAAAAATCTTAAAAGTGAGATTACTTCAGAGCTAGGTATAAATACAGATTTTTTGTTTTCTTTATTACAGGTCATTTCTCCCTAAACAGGTTAATTTTCTAAGGTGACATTTAGTTTAATTTTAAAACATGATCTCAGTAAAGTCAGATTCTTCTAATTTAGAAAGGTAAGTTATAATATCGGTTTGTAATAGCATTAAATGTAACTTCTGCTTACTTCTTGTAGCAACTCAATTGCTAAAGCTTTGATAAATTCTGTATGTTTTTAGAAGAGTCATTTTGCCTTCTCTGGGGTTGTAAATAATGGATCACTAAGGTGTGTGTTCCTGAAAGCCAGTACTTCCTTGTTTACCACTATGTCAGCTCTAACGATGCTGAAATGGGACTCAATGTAACAGAAACTTGAGGAGATGTAGTCCTGTGTAATCTGAATGAATTTGTAATATTTGCATAATTGTTTCATTTTTAATGCAAGTATGTGCTCCCTTATACATCAAAAAGACAGACAAGAATCTGATATTTTGGTTTGATACTTTATTGACACTCCTAAGCATAGATGGATATTATAAGTTTCCTATCCTATTTAAAAAAAATAAAGACCAGGAGATTTTTAGGCCATCGCATTGTGTTAGAATCTTTGTGTCTAGTTAAATATATTCTTAAATGTTTATAATAAAGCATTTGATTTATCTGGTTGTGAGAAATTCTAAAGTCTTTCTCAGCACAGAAATCTTGATAGCATGTAATAATCAACTGGAGGTAACAAATGAGTCAAATATATTTTTTGATGTACTAACATCCTAAAATCAGATTCAGATGATATGTTTGGATTGGTGTGAAATGTCAGTTCGCCAACTGAGAAATCATAGTTCAAATGCCTTACAAACTAGCTCAAAACACAATTCTATCACAGATTATTTTTCATATTGTCACAGAAGAGGTGGTCACCTTGTAAGCGCTCACCAGTTGATTTGATTGCAATAAAATGAATGTTAAAAAGTGAATGTTGATATACTTAAGAAAATATGATCATCTCATTTATTTACCTCTGTGTCTATGTTGCCAAATGCTTCTAAACTTCAGTGTATTAATGAACCGAATACCACAAAAATGTTGCAGGTAATTTTTTTTCTTCATAGACTCAGGCTTCTTTGTGTAATGTAATTCAATACTTTTAAAACATCGCACATTTTTTAAACTGTGTTACGATGTGTTAGAGATGCCCATTATTAAAATTTGAAACTTACTATACAAGATTGACATGTGTTTAAAACAAAACACATTTAAAGAATATTTTTGCTAAACATGCAAGAATTTCAGTATTTTTATACCTAAATATATGCATTAGTATATCTAAAATTTGGGGATTTAATTTCGTTTGAGTTGAGGATATTCACAGCAATATGTGTACGAGTCGCTCAGATATACAAGCACAATTTTCTTATAAATACCCATACTTAACTTATTGATCTATTTTTCCAAGAGGAATTTTGAACATAGGAGGATCTACTAGGGCCTTTAATCATTCTATTGCACATTTTATGAAAATATTAATAACAATAGCTACAGCAATACTATAAAATAGCTATTGGTATTTTCAATGTATCAAAGTATTGTGCAAACTATTTTACATGAACCAGCTCCTTATTTAAACATAATTTTATGCATGTAGTACAACGAATGCTCCCATTTTTACAAATGGGCGTAAGTACCATAAAGAACTAATATAATTTGCCAGTGTTGCTGGCAGAAAAGGATTAACACAGCAGTCCTTCATTACTCAAAACCTGCTCTATCCAAAGATGGCTTGGTCAGTTCCTGGGAGATAATATCTGATTCCTTGGAATATTAGCCTGATAAGAGTTTTGTATTGTTTGTTTCTTGTTTTTGTTTTATGTCTGAGACCGTGGGCCATGTTATACCAATTGACAGGTTTAGCCTAAGAATGTGATTTATGGTGAACAAATGTTTATTTCTGGGCAGACAGACCAGAATCTGAGTAGCTGAGTTCAGTCACATAGGCACTACATGCCTATATGATGGACTCCCAAAAAAAATCCTGTACACCAGGCACAAGAAAGCTTCCCTGGTTGAGAACATTCATATGTGCTGTCATCCAGTGCTGCTGGAAGCACATCTCCATGCAAATTCACTGTGAGGGGACCTCTGGATGCTGTGCCAGGATTTTCCGAGACTTCACCTCAGGCACCATTCCCATTTGTTTATTATTGCCATAATAAACCAAATTGCCTCTATTTTACATTTTATTTGTAGATGGCATGATTTTATATATAAAAGAGAGAAAATCCTAAAGACTCAACCAAAACCTATTTTGTCTAATCAGTGAATTTGTGAAGTTGCAGGACAAAATTAACACACAAAAACCAGGAGCATTTTTATACTAACACTACTGTTGTTACTAAAAACAAACTTGTTGTTAATGAATAATGAATGCACTATTTTACATTTCTAGCAACAGTGCACGAGGGTTCTCTTTCCTCCATATCCTCATCAGCATTTATCTTGTCCTCTTGATGCTAGCCATTCTAACAGATGTGAAGTGAGTGATATCTCATTGTGGTTTTGATTTGCATTTCTCTAATGATTAGTGACGCTGAGCCATGAATAGCTAAAACAATCCTGAGAAAGAAGAACAAAGAAGGAGTCATCACATTCCTGATTTCAAGCTATTTTATAAATCTGTAGTAAACCACAGGGTACTAGGATAAAACAGACAGAGAGACCAAGGGAACAGAACTAGAAATAGTCTGCTAATGTTTGACAAGGAAGACAAGAATTCTCAATAGAGAAAAGACAATCTTTACAAAAAACAGTGCTGGAAAAATTGGGTATTCACATGTAAAAGAATGAGATTTGACCGATACCACTCACAAAAAGTAACTCAAAATGTATTAGAGACTATGTAAAAAAAAAAGACAACATAAAATTCCTAGAAGAAAACAGGAAAGGCTCATTGACGAGTCTTGGCAATGATTTTTTAGATGTGAGACAAAAAGCACAAGCAAAGTAACTAAGTGGGCCTGCATCAAACTAAAAAGTTCTGCACATCAGAATAAACAATCAACAATATAAAAATAATGGGAGAAAATATTTGTAAAGTACATATCTGACTTGGTTAACATCCAAAACATATAAAGAACTTATACAACTCAATAGCAAAAAAAGAAATCTGATATAAAAAAGGGCAAAGGATATAAACATTTTCCCAAAGAAGATATATGAATGACCAACAGATAACTAATAAGGTGTTCAATGCCACTCATCATCAGAGAAATGCAAATCAAAACAATGAGATATCATTTCATGTCTGTTAGAATGGCTAGCATCAAAAGGCGAGATAAATGCTGATGAAGATATGGAGGAAAGAACCCTTGTGCACTGTTGCTGGAAATGTAAAATAGTGCATTCATTATGGAAAACAGTATGGAGATTCTGCAAGAAATTTTTAAAAAGAACTGCCATATGATCCAGCAATTCAGTTTCTGGAAACTTATCAAAAAGAAATACTCTGTAAAAAATACCTGTACCCTCACGTTCATAGCAGAATTATTCACAATAGCCAAACATGGAAACAACCTTAGTTGTTCAACAGATGAATGAATAAAAATGTGGGGCATGTGTATATAATAATAATGGAATGTTATTCAGACATAAAAAAGAAGGAAATCCTGCTATTTGTGACAATATGGATGAAACTGAGGGCATTATACTAAGTGAAACAAGTCTGACAGAGAAAGGCAAATCTGTATATCTCACTTATATTTTGAATCTAAAAAAAAAAACTCATGGAAGAAAAGATCAGATTTTTGGTTACCAGAAATGGGGATTGGGGGAGAGGGAAATTTGATGATGGTCCAAATGTACAAATTTCCAGTTGTAATTAATATGGATGTAAAGTACAACATGATGACTATAATTAACTCTTCTATATGGTATATATAAAAGTTGTTAGGAATAAAAATCCTAAGAATTCTCATCAAATAAAAAAAATACTTTTCTTATTCCTTTCTCTTCCTGTAGCTATCTGAGATGATGAATGTTAACTAAATTTGGTAATAATTTCATAATGTAAGTTAAATCATTATGCTATATACCTTATACAGTGTTGTATGCCAATTATATTTCATAATAAAATTGGGAATAAAACTAAAAGTGACTAATTTTTTTTAAATTTTTTAATTTTTGTATCATTAATCTACAATTACATGAAGAACATTATGTTTACTAGGCTCCCCCCTTCACCAAGTCCCCCCCACATACCCTTTCACAGTCACTGTCCATCAGCATAGTAAGATGCTGTAAAATAACTACTTGTCTGCTCTGTGTTGCACAGCCCTCCCTGTACCCCCCCACATACTATAGAACTTTATTTTTACAGCAAAATTTAATGTAAGATACATTTCACATGCACCCCAGCAATTATGAATCAAGTTGCTATGAATATCCATGTGAGGTTTTTATCACTATATAATGCCCTTCATCCTTCATAGATTTCCCTGCTTTAATGTTACTATAGTGATTACTGTTTCTATATATACTATATGTATATACTATAGTGATTACTATATCTGTTCTGATGTTACTATAGTGATTACTGATTTTCTTTGATTATTGTTAGCAATGGTATATTTTTCTCATTCCATTTTCTTTTAACCTAAAAGTGTCTTTATATTTTAAATGGGGTCTTGCAGATAACATAGAATTTGGTACTGATTTTTGATCCATCCTGACAATCTGTATCTTTTAATTAGTACATTTCTATAGTTGACATTCAAAGTGATCATAGATATCATTGGTTTAGTATATGCCATATATATTTTATAGTTTTGTATTTGTTTTCATTGTTCTTTTTTCCTTTTTTTGTCTTTCATAGTCTTTTGTGGTTATTATAAAGAATTTCATATTATTCTATTATTTCTGCTTTCTTAGCATATCAGTTAATATCCTTATGTTTTACTTTTCAGTGGGTCCTTAGAGTTGGCAAATACATTTACCACTAATCCAAATAACACTACGGAACTTCACAGGTAGCACAAGACCATGTAATAATAAAAAGATCCTAATTCCTTCCTGCTGACATTTATATCATTGTTGTCATTCATGTTACTTATATATGTGTGTATATGTAACTCTATAAATATACATACCTAACATATATATATATATATATACACACACACACATTTATATGGTGTGCATAATCATATATATATGACATATCCTCATATACATAAAGATACATTATTGAATATATATTATTTAGGAAAAAAATTATTATATCAATTAAGAATAAGAAAAGCACAAGTTTTTATCTTCACTTATTCCTTTCTTGATGCTCTTCCTTTAGGTAGATCCAAATAAACTTATTTTCCTTTTCTCTAAAGAACTGTTTTAATATTTCTTGCTAGGTAGTCTATAATCAACATTTTACCTCAATTTTTGTCTAAAAGTCTATTTCTCTTTCTCTTTTGATGCAAGAAATGCTGAAAGGAGCTCAAGTTGAAACCAAAAGACACTAATTAATGATATAAAATCATATAAAGGTATACAACACTCTGATAAAGGTGGAAAACAGTTAGAATTAGAAAACTAATTCTGTATTAGAATAGTGAATTAATCACTTAATTTTAGCATAAAGGCTAAAGGAAAAGAGAATTAAAAGTAACTATAGCTACTATAATTTGTTGATTCATAGCATAAAAAGGTAAATTGTGGCATCAAAAATATAAAAGGGAAGAAATAAAAGGGTGGAACCTTTATAGGCAAATGAAGTGACTATCAGTATAAAAGGGACTATTTTATTTGTGAGATGTTTTATGTAACCTTCATGGTAACCACAAAATAAAAATCTAGTGTCATGAAACGTGAAAAAGAGACTCAGCATATCATCATGGAAAACCACCAATTTACAAAATAGATAGAAGCAGTGGAAAAACAATAGATAAAAAACAAACAGAAGGTAGATGATTATTGGTAGTAGTAAGTCGTTACATCTCAATAATCACTCTAAATTTAAATAGCTTGAACTTACCAATCAAAATCAGAAAGTGGCTGGATGGATTAAAAAAACTGGATACATCTATGTGCTGCCTAGACTCATTTCAGCTCTAAAGACACATACTGGCTCAAAGTGATAGGAATGGAAGAAGATATTCCATGCAAGTGGAAATCAAGAGTACTAGTAGTCATACCTATATCAGACAAATTATAAACTTCAAGCCAAAAAATGGTAACAAAAGATAAGGTCATTGTATAATGATAAGGAGGTCAATACATCAAGAAGATATAATAACCATACATATATATGCTCCCTGTATTACAGCACCAAAACATATTAAGCACATACTAACAGATCTAAGGAAAAACAGATAATACAATCTTAGTAGGGGACTTCAATACCCTACTATCTACAAGAGATAGATCATCCAGACATAAAATCAACAAGAAAACATCAAAATTGAACAATACTTTAGAACAGACTTAACAGACATATATAGAACATTCAATCCAGTAGTAACAGAATGTACATTCTTCTCAAGTGCAAACAGCATATTATCCAGAATAGATCATATAATAGGACACAAAACAAATAACAGCAAATTTAAGAAGATTAATATCATATCAAGTATCTTTTCTAATCATAATGGTATAAAACTAGAAATTAATAAGTGGAAAGATGAAAAATATTCAAATGTGAAAACTAATGACACACTTCTGAACAACCAATGGGTCAAAGAAAGGATCAAAGGGAAATAAATTATTTCAAAACAAATAATATAAACTTACAGTATGCAGCAAAAATTCTGAGTTCATAGTAATATATTAAGAAATTAGAAATACCTTAACCTAACTTTGTACCTTAAGAAACTAAAAAAAAAGAAGGAAAAATTAAGCCTAATGTTAACAGAAAGAAGAAAATAATAAATAACAGAACAGAAATAAAGACCATAAAAACAACAGAATGGATCAAAGAAACTAAGACCTAGTTCTTTGAAAAGACAAATAAAATGGACAGACCTTTAAATAGACTACTTAAGTAGAAATGATGACTCAAATAAATTTGGAGTGAAAGAAGAGAGATTGCAACTGATACACAGGAACATAGGATCATAAACTATGAAAAATTATATACCAACACATCAGATAAATTAGTAGAAATGGACACATTTCTAGAAACACAAAACCTACCAAGACTGAGTCAAGAAGATAGAAAATCTGCACAGATCAATAATGAATAAAGAGATCAAATAGTAACTAAAATCTCTCAGCACAGAAAACCTCGTAACTAGACAGTTTCTCATGTGTATTTTACCAAACATTTAAAGAATTAACACTAATCCTTATCAAACTCTTCCAATTGAAGAGGAGGAAACACTTCCAAACTCATTCTATGAGACCAGCACTACCCTGACACCAAAGCCAGATAAAGATGCCACAGTAAATCATACACCAATATTCCTGCTTAATATAGATACCAAAATTCTCAACAAAATATTTGCAAACCAAATTTAAGAATACATTAAAAGGATTATGCAGTATGACCAGGTGGGATTTATCCTTGGGATGCAAGGATGGTTCAACATATACAATAAATGTACTATATCATATGAATAATATGAAAGATAAAAACAATATGATCATCTTAACAGAAGCAGAAAAAGCTTTTGACAAAACACAACATGCTTTCATGATCAAAGCCCTCAACAGATTGGGTATATATTGAACATACTTGAACATTAATAAAGGCTGTATATTACAAACCCACAGCTAACATTGTATTCAGTGGAGAAAAACAAAGTTTTTCCTTTAAGATCAGGAACAGGACAAAGATGCCCATTCTCACCACTTTTATGCAACACAGTATTGGAAGTCCTAACCAGAGAAAATGGGCAAGACAAGTAAAAGGTATCTAAACCAGAAAGGAAGCAAATTGTCAGTATTTGCATATGTGATTTGATTTTTGTATATAGAAAATACTAAAGCCTAATCAAAAAACTGTTGTAACTAATCAACAATTTCAATGAAGTTGACAAATCTACTTACAGAATTCAGTGACATTTCTATACACTAATGATACATTTGAAAAAGAAATGAAAAGGATTCCATTCACATTAGCTTCCACATCAATAAAATACCTAGGAATAAACTGAACTAAGGAAATGAAAGATATATGAAAGAAAATCCACAAGCCATTTACTGAAAGAAATTGAGGATAACAATGGGAAGATATCCTGTGTTTATGAATCAGAAGAATTTCATTGTGCTGCATGTGTTTACCCAGTTTTCTCAATCCATTGTGTATTCTTGGCATCTTTTTCAAATATTAGTTTGGATTAGGATTTCTTTCTGAGCTCTCTTGTCTGTACTATTGGTCTATGTCCCTGTTAGTTTGCCAGTGCCATACTGTTTTTATTAGTATAGTTTTGTAGTACAGTTTAAGATCAGGAAGTTGGATACATCCTTTTTTTTTTTTTTTGCTCAGGATTGCTTTGGTGATTTGGGGTTTGTGGTTTCTCACAAATTTAGGGTTATTTTTTCTATTGGTGTATTTTGATGGGGATTGCATTGAATCTATAGGTGACTTTTGGTAGTATGGACACACTCCCAATGGAGTTGGGAAAACTGAATAAACAAATGCATAACAATGCAATTAGACCCTAATATTTCACTCCTTACAAAAATTTACTTGAAATGGATCAAGGGCTTAAATGTAAGACCTAATACCATAAAACTTTTTAAAGAAAACATAGGGAAGAAGCTCCTTGATATTGGTCTTGGCAATGATTTTTTGGATATCACACCAAAAACACAGATGACAAAAGCACAAATGACAAATGGGATTACCTCAAACTTAAAGGCTTCTACACAGCAAAAGAAACAGTTAACAAAATGAAAAGGAACTTAAAGAATAGGAGAAAATTTTTGCAAACCATGTGTTGGATAAGTGGCTGATATACAAAATCTATAAAGAATTCATTCAACAATAGCAAAAGCAAAAACAAAACCCATATAATCCAATTTTAAAAAATTAGCAAAGAGTCTAAATAGATATTTTTCCAAAGAAGATATACAAATGGTCAACAGGTAGCTGAAAAGGCACTCAACATCACTGATCAAAATGGAAATGCAAATCAAAACCAAAATGAAATATCACCTCACACCTAGTAGAATGGTTATCTTCAAAAAGGCGAGAGATACCGAGTACTAGCAAGGATGTAGAGAAAAGAAAACCCTTGTATATTGCTGATAGAAATGCATGCCAGTTTAACCACTATGGAAAACCAATACAGAGCTTCCTCAAAAAAATTAAAAATAGAATTATCATATGATCCAGCAACTGCACTTCTGTGATGTATCCAAAGGAAATTAAAGTAGGATATTGAAGAGATATACTCCATGTTTATTGAAGCACTATTCACAAGAGCCAAGATATGAAACAACTTAAGTGCTCATAAATAGATGCACAAATGATACACACTCTCTCTCTCTCTCTCACACACACACACACACACACACACACACACAGGAATGTTATTCAGTCATGGGAAACCAAGATGTCCTGCCATTTGCGGCAACATGGATTGACCTTGAGCACATGATGCTAAGTGAAATAAGTCAAAGAGCCAAAGAAAGACAAGAACCATATGATATAACTTATATGAGAAATCAAATCCAAACTCATTAAAATGCAGAACGGTGAATGAGAGTAAAAGCAAAGGGCAGGTGGTGGGGGAATAAGACAGATTTTGTTTAAGGCTACAAACTTACAATGAGTAAATATGCTCTAGAAATCCAATGCACAGTAAAAGGAATAAAGATATTATCGAACTTGCTAAGAGACTAAAAGTTATTCTAACTACTAAAAAGAAAGAATAATTATGCAATGTCAGAGATGTTAATTATTGCTACAATGATATATAAATGTTTAATGTATATATGTATAAACATTTATATATACTTCAATAAATATATACACATATTTATATTTGTATATATATCCTGGAAAAAATACCTGAACAAAAATCCTCAAATCACTGAGCTCAAACAATTCCAATAGTTTTAATATTAATGTATAATATATAATAAATACATAGTTGGTCCTAAAGAAAGTCATCTTGTTAGTCATAAATTTTGATATGCAACTCAACCGAAGTACGTTTGTACACCAGACCTCTGTTGTGCTTTATTGTTTATAAAATTTCATACTCATCTCTTTATGTTAATGTGGGATACAGATAATTTGTGTTTCATTATGGTTTTACTAAGATTTCCATTAAGTACCTGAAAACTACCTATCACATTACCATTTTCTAGATAAAATAGTAATTTTTACTGCTGTTCCCCTAAATTAAAAGTTACTTTCTCCTCTTCTGGCTGCTTTTTAGATTTCTCTCTAACTTTGTTTTCAACAGCTTATGACATGTCCTCATATGGTCTTTATATTTATAATACTTGGTATTACAGGACTTAGAAGATGTGTGAGTTGATTTATTTAAATAATTAGGAGAAATTATCAGCCACATTCTCTTTAAATATTTTTCTGCTTTATTGTCTGTTCTTTTTTTCTGGAACTGATGCACCTATATTAGACTTTTGGTATTGCCCCACATATCTCTGATGTTTTATACTGTTTCAGTTCTTTCTATATCTTAGTTTGGATAATTATCCAAAATAATAATCTTGTTTTTATTTTCCATGACTTTCTTCTGTGTTTATTCTGATATTAAAACTATTCAATGGCTTTATGAATAAAACAAAAATATTCACTTTGGATATGTTATGTACTCACATGTTCTAGAATTTCCATTTTTTAAAAATCTTTGTCTCTGCTAAACTATTATTCTCTCCATTTTGTCCATCTTTACCTGTAAATTACTGCATCTGTTTAAATTCAGTATATAATTCCAATATCTGGATCATTGTAGATCTACTTATATTTACTATTTCCCCAATTATTGATCACATTTACCTCTTTGAATGTTTCAAACATTTCAGTTAGACATTTGAAATTGTTTATATTTAGAAGAAGAGAACATAGATTAGAAAATATTTTACCCCAGAAATGTTTTATCTAAGATACCTAGGGTAAGGGGCTAACTTCCATGTTGTAATCATAAATTAAGTTACAATACACCTTCCATTTTAGTTAATTTCAGGTCACTTCTAATTTCAAAAGTTTTGTGAGTGGATGGAACAATTTCCTGTAAAGATTAAAGAAAATGAATTGAATATACTACTGCTTTTCACTTGGCACATCTAGCAATAACTATGTCCTATTTAAGGCAATCACCTCATCTCAAGAAGTTCCTCACTCCTCTGTAATACAACAGCAGCAATTGCCTTTTACACATTTACTGTTGTCAGACACAATGCTAAGGGCTTTATGCGAATTATTTGTTGTACTCCTTAAAATAATTATAAGATAAGGGCTACTAATATTTTCATTTTACATATAAGAACACCACGTCTTACATAAATAGAATATCCAAGTTACACAGCCAGACACAAAAGTCTTACACACTTCCAAGATTGCTTCTTTTATAAAATATTTTCCTTTCATTCTCCATGTATGATTTTATTTTATCCTTGACCTCATTTAAAAAACTACTTTAACTGCTTCATAAAGAATGTCACTAGATTACTGAACATTTCATATATATATATATATATATATATACACATATATATAGAAAGCACAAGCAGAAATACTAAATTAAGTATGTCAAAAATATTGACCACATTTTTTTGATGATAGGCGTAGTTTAGGAGAAAAAACATCCAGAGCCTTATGCGCTTTGATGACAGTGAGCCTAGATTTGGGGTGTTTTGACCCTGGGTTTAATTTTGTTTCTTGAAAGTAGTATCCTGTTTCGGATTGTGCTAGACTTTTGAAAACTGACCAATATGTGACAAAACGTTCTTATGATAAACAGCTTATTTTTCTGTCATATATTTGACTATTGTTATGTGAAATGAACATTGCAAAAGTTTAAAGACTATCTCTATATTCATGTTCCATAAAACAATATGGAAATAAAATTTGTTATGATGGTGCAAACAGTGATACCTACATATATTTTATTCGATAAAGTAGCCAGAAAGTAGTTGATCACTTACATTTATTGCCAGAGTGAGCACAGACCTGGAGTCTTCTCCATTACAAGAGTCAGTCTCCCACTGCTTGAACATTGCAAATCTGTTGACCTGTTGCCAGGAATAATTTCTGGACATAAAATTATTTGTACCTTTCTCAAATCTGAGTATGTACTTCATTGGTGTATAACCTTGGATTTGATTACTTTGGATGCTAGTTTGGATAACATGTCCTTAGTAAGTAATAGGATCAGTCAAGGGAAGTTAAATTTCTCTCAGCTTTAAGCATTCTTGTCTTTTCCAGTTTGGTGAACTGCCCAACATTTTTGCAATACTAAACAAACTGTGATTAACTTGAATGTTACAGTCAGAATCAGTTAGACCTTTTTGAATCCAGTTTTATATTGGTACAGCATGAAGGTATAATTAAATGCTTTCGATCAACAGGTTATATTAGAGAGCTGAAAGCCTTAGCAAAACTGATGAAGATCTTAAAATACATTCATAGGATTAGCTTTTAATTGAAAAATGCCAAATCAAATCATATTAATGGCTAAATGATCAGGAATATTAAGATTTTTAGTTTCTAATGAAAAAGCAATTCTTGAGCATGAATTAATTTTCCCCTTATGTTTATTCACAGTATACTTTAATTGAAAAATAGTTAATTTTAATTTTACTATAATTTTTTTCCTTGCCTCTTAAAATTCTTTCTTATTTCTTGGTGAGCAACACCAAGATATTTTTCTTGTTTTTATTATAATATGTTTATCTGTATCTACCTCTTGATTCTCTCTTGCGCATTCTTAACACTTTTCTTAATTGTCCTTTCCGGGAAAATTCTGATTCCTTGAGAAAGCAAAGCATTGCTCTAGCCTTTAATTTTGCCCTAGTGTCATTGAGATAGAGAGTGAACTGTGTATGTAGTGACTGCTACTCAAATAACTGGAATATAAGTACACTTACATAAGAAAGAATGCTGTTATTTGTATTCCAATAATAAGCTTGATAAGCAGTGTTGGACCTCTAGTCTAAGTTGAAAAGAAGTTGTTCCCACACACATACCCAAGATAAAGACACCAAAGGGTGATCTCTGTATCTGAAAATGAAAATTAAATTGGGCATGCATAAAAACTCATTAAAATAGGATCAATCAAGCACATTTAAAACTAACAGCAAAGAGTTATCTGACCAGTGAGACTATACTTTATTCATAACTAAAAGGAGATATAAGAACCACATCATTATATCCATAAGATATTGAACTGTTCCACAATAATTAGTGAAAAAGAAGACTGTTATCTCAGAATCACTGATTTCTATTGCCAGCAGCATGCTCATTATTTCCCCAAACTCTGATATTCCACTTTCTCAGTATATCAAAAACAAAACAAAAATAATCCTAAAGACGATCAGGTTGGTTATGGGAATTTTACTTTATTTATGCTTTTTCTTCCTTTCAAAACTCTGATTAAAAGGATTATGCTAATTCTGTCCTCATATTATACATGATTTTGTGAATCATCTTGAACATTCATACTCATATTTTCACATGAATTACTTCTTAAATCTTCAAAACAAATGTACTAGAGAGATTTAGTTTTCTAGTTTAACACCCTTTCCAAAGGTTATTTTAATATTATAGGTGTATAGAACAATGAATATTTCTCTTTTTATAGTTATTTCAAGAATATATTGTTAGGTGAGAAACCTAAGGTGTAAATCATGTGTATATTACAATGTATATAAGAGCAAATACTACATGAAAAACATTGGCTTACAGTTTATAAAAATGGAAAGAAAAAGTAAAAACAACAAAATATTGCTCTATGCAAGGAGGGAAGAGAGCATAGAGAGGACATGGAGGTTCTGTAACTTTTACTGTAGATCTTGCAAGTGGTTTAATCATAATGTTAAATAAGTATAATTTTTAATGTAAAAAAAAACGATTGAATTAACAGCAATACATATCAAATGATTTTACATTATAGTAATTGGCCTCTACAATCCTAATGTGATGCATATAAAGATAGAACACATGCTAATATCCTATATTAGCATATTCCAATATATAATCTATATTGTAAAATAGTTCTAACAGTTTTATTCTTAAAATGGGTGTATTCAAAATAATGTAAACTGAAGTATAAAAACAATTTTGCTGATGATATTGGGAACCATTATGTTCAATATTAAAACAGATGTGAAATATTTAAAATGAAAAAATCTTGTATTTCTAATTTTTGGAAAGAGTTGCAGTGCATGTTGTTTTCCATCTAAAAACTTTTGTTCCCTTCACAGGCTTAGGAACAATGATCCAGTAACAACAGGGATGTTCATCAGCACCAAGATTATAGTCTAAATATATTTTTACCATTAACATATATTAGGGATTCTTGGAGAAATAGTCAAATCCAGGGCAGAGGCAGGAAGACACAAGAACTGGACCATCTTGCCATCAAGAAAGCAAACTCACTTTCTAACTCTTCTGGAAACGGGAATTTGGTAGAGATATATATGAAACAAGGATGCCTAAGTATCAAAAAAACAGGGTTAATTATCCTGTTTTTCTTTATGTTTTATAAAATTTTTAAAAACTTGGAATATATCTTCTATTAAGTATTGAAACATAATAAAATATTAAAGTAATAATTATGTATATGAGTAGTTTAACAAAAAGATTCTATTTAAAGCATAAATTGGCTTTAGTAGTTTACTCATTTTCTACCACTTATAGTTGTATATATTCTAATTTATTTTACTATTTATGTTCAGATAATCCAATATTTATCTGAATGTATGACAAGATACATTTCCATGTTGTGCAAGAACACCATTAAAAGCATAAACATTTGTAATAATATGCATAATTCCATCAAATATATATCTAACTTCCTTTCCAATTCTTCATACAAACATTCTCTCTAAACATACTAGAGTTCACCATAATGAACCACAATATGAAAATAATTTTCTGCATTTGATGAAAATGTAGGATTACTAGAAATAAAGAAATGTTAACTTATACTTTGTATTGTGGCATTTACTGTTTGGCCACTATATATAAATGATTCCATGATGACTTTTGACAGTTTAAATATTATGGAAAATAACAATAGAGAGTAGCTTCAATTTTCTTTTTTGTTAGACTTAACAAAAAAACTATTTTATTATTTTGTACGGAAATAGATATTATATTTTTAAATAACAAAAAGCTTTTGGTTATTATTAAGAGAGATTATATTCATTCCAATTCTTAAGGGATACAGTGCTTGAGTTGGAGCCTTGCATATTTTAATTTTTATATGCTACATATTGCTATTATTCTAAGATTCCTTAAAAACAAAATTTGTTGTTCTAATATACATTTAAAAGTCTGGGGACCCATTGACATAATTGTCTTCCTAGAGTTGTTTTCTCAGTAAAAACGACAAATGAACAGCTGAGCTTACTATTCAAAACATGATTTATCTTGAATTTCCAGAGGTCCATAATGCTAATGTTCAATATAAACATTCTATGAAACAAAATATTTTTAAGACATCTTGTCATACAAAAAATTTGTATACATTTTATTTCAAATTGACTAACGATTTCCTTTTTCCACATCAAGAGGTTGACTTAGAAAGATGACCACAGAATGTCTCAGATGTGACAAAGGCTAATTTGCTCCCCCTAAACACACAGGGAAGTCTCAGTTCTCAGTTTCCTGACAGTTCATTTGAGGCTCTGTCACTGAGTCTATGCATGCCTTCCAGTGCCTGAACAGATTGTCTTTTGGGGAATCTCAGTGGAGAGGAGTCTTTGGAGGACTCTGCCCAGGCCCTGAGGGAAAGAGCTAGAAGGATCTTGGATGCCCAAAACACCATGTAGAAGAGAGTCCCCAAGAGTAATCTGATATACATGAGGCTATGATGTGATCAAGAAATAAACCTTCATTGTGTTATGCCACTGAGATGTGAAGCTGTTGGTTATAACAGTGGGCAGCAAATACTCTAACATTCTAGATCAATCAGATTTTACAAAAATCAATGATTTTTTTGGTATATATGTGATTGTACTGTCTTTTTAATGCATATTTTTGAAACAGTACTTATAGGGAAAAAAAGCAAAGAGTTGGTAGGAAATATAATGCAACCTAAAATCATTAATGTTTAAACTAAGCATGTTTGCTATCTTTGATATCACAAGAGCATCAAAAATGTGTATGTGAATGAAACCCTCTTTCCTGAATAGATGGATAGCTAGAGTATCTAGATATAGGATAGAGTATGTTTTGTGAGAGCAGATACCAGACTGTTAACTACTGTAGTAGCTGTAATATTTAATACAGAGCCAGCACATAACAGGTGCTTTAAAACATTCAAATGAGTGAATAAAAGGAATTATGGTAATCTCATACATTACTGGTGTTTTGCCTGTTATATTAGCCAACCAACATTCAGCTAGGTTTTCTAAGAAGGAAATTCATTGCAGTATTTTAAAACTGACCCATATTGAGGATATAAAATGGGAATAATCAAGTAAAACAAAGCTCTTAGGGAACAAAACCAAAATATACAACAAAAGAAACTAAACTATTATTTCTCACTTTCATTATGCAAAAATATTTTATTTTTCCAGATAGGAAACCTACTGTAAATGTGTAAGTCTCTACACTAAGCTATGGGATTTTTAGTGAAAACAATGCTATTACAGAATTTTCATCCTAATTAGATATTTTCAGTTCATTATGACTAATCAGCAATTTAACATCTGTTTTCAGTGTAGCCTCTGATTAAAATCTGAGATTTCCTTGTGAGACAGTTAACTCATAGGTACTTTATGCTTTGTGCAAAGGGAATCTCATAGTGAATTATTTGAATCTTGTTATTTTGGCTTATTTGTTCTTGTTGTTTTTTAGGGGGAGTACTTCTTTAATAATACTGTATAAAAAAATAAAATGGTCTGCACAAATTCCATTCCTTAACCTTCCCTTGTCCAACCTGTGTAAACAAGATTTATAGTCAAGGTCACCTCCACCTCAGCCACAAAGCTATATCCTCATACCCACTTATAAGCTATTTTAAAAAATATATTGGCTTTAAAATTTTTCTGTTTATTGGTCTCTTTGCTACTTTATCACCTATATTACGTAGTTCAAATATCATAGGGAAAATGAATTAAAGATACAGAAAAACAAATCTGAAGCAGCAGTATTTTTCTGCAGCTTCAGGCGTTTTTGTCTGTTTATAGTGTTCAGGTTTAGAATCATTAGGTTCCTAAGTACTCAGATGCATAAACGAAGGCAATTATTCAGGCGATTATTGAAAAAGGATTAGTGGTAAAATTAGGTAAAACCGCATGCCTCTCTGTATTTGCTGCTTACACTGTTCCCTTGGCTGCCTGAATGACAAAGATAAGTCTTCCCTGTGCTGTGCCTCATGAGGCCTCTGAGTGACTCGGAGCTCTCTTCAGTGAGCTGACAGTGAAGTGACAGTGTGATGGCTTTCTGGGGTTTTCTCCCATTTGTATAAAAAAAACATCAGTACATGTAACCCTGGTTTAGCTTTGTCAATAGTTTTTCCAAAGATAGCTGATTAACAGGTTTAAGACTTTAAAACAGCAATCCTTAAAAGGTTGAAGGGGAAAGAAAACAAAGAACAAAACTAGGTTAAATTACATAAAGAAAATGGACAGAGCAACTTGCTGTCTTAGTGATTCAGTCAACCCTGTAAAATAGGTATTATTATAATCCTCATTTTGCAAAGGAGGAAACAGGCAGGCATCAATGAAATCACATAAAGTCAGAGTCTACTTCCCATTTTCCTTTCAATTTCCTTGCATTTTCTCATTTGCATCTACATTATTGTCTCCTTTTAACTTTATTTGATGACCCTCTTACAAGCTTTTCTTTACAGTTATTGGAAAGGTCTTTAATATAGCAGTCATTCATCCATCCATCCATCCATCCATCCATCCATCCATCCATCCATCCATCCATCCAATCATTCAGTCATAGCAAACAGCACATGTGGAAAAGGCTTTATGTTTAGTACATGCATGTAACACAGGCTGGCTGTCACAGCAGCCAAAACACCAAAACAGAAAAGGAGAGAGAATAGCTGCTCCAACTGGGAAGCAATTACATGCACACCAGTGGCAGATCATAGGCTATGCGTTTTTCACAGAATAAATGTGAGTCATACGGGAGAGTGTCAGTGTGGAGCCACTGTAAGCCAAAAGGAGAGCCCGGGGTCCCAGACAGCGGGAAGAACATGTGCAGCGGAGATGTGGAGCAGTACCTAAGGCCTTTATTGTGCGCAGCCCTAGCAGGGGTCACCAGTAGACCCAAAAAAGCACTAGACTCGCTTACAATCCTGCCAGTCACCAGCCAGGTCTGAATTTTTCTCAACTATTCTTCTTTTAGTTCTTCTCATTTCCTCTTTTTGGACCCTAGTCAAGTTAAAAGCAATCCCCTCTTAAGTGAGGGGTGAAAAAGGCAGAGCAAGTGGGAACAACCATCCACACTCTTCCTCAGGAGGGAGGCTGCTGCCATCTACAGTTGGAATGACACCAGCTACAGATGGGAGGTTGTGGGAATAAAAATACAGGAGTTAACTATATATAATGTAATTATATAATCTGTATTATATAATTACATTATATAATCATTAAGTATAAATATAGGAATCTAATATTGGATTAGATACATTTTTATTTGAGAGGAAGTTGTGTTTTAAGGGTTAAATTATATATAGGAGTAAATAGAATATCCTACCTGTGGTAAAGAAAAGGCATTCCCCACTGAATAGATTTTTTTAATAGGGCAGTGAGACAAAAATAATGTTTTTATATCCCTCACATTGTGGTTGATCAACAGTCAAGTTGCATGTTTACCTTATATTAATTGACTATAGCCCCTATAATTGATAAATCTAAATTTTCTTTTAATACATGAAGATTTAATCTTACAGTGATTGCATTTAATATTTAATTACACTTTTCATGATAGTGAATATTTAATATTTTAGTACACTTTTCATGAGATCAATATTTCTAATTCTTATAACCATTTTGGTTTCTTCTGAGATTTTTTTCCTACTGAGCTCAAAAATCTATTACTCTTTCAGAGATCTAATAAGCAAATCTACTTCAATGTATTTGAAAAATCCTTTTCTGCTTGGCTTTATGCTTAGGATGTAAACTATTTGATTAATTTGTTGTTACCTGTATTTTACTTTCTCTATGTTTTTCTCCTTATGTAAATTGGGAGGGGAAAGAGGGATATGTTATTTTCTCATTCATATGACAGAAGCCATTTATGTAGTTAAATTTTCTTGATCTTCCCCTATCAATCATCTGTATTGATTCATACAATTGATTCATCTGTATCAGAGGTTCCAAAGTGCAAAACCTAAAGGGTGAACAAGATCATATATTGAGGTGCTGGAAGAAAACCTCTCTAAATTTTAACTATATTATTCAAATCTTTATTCTCAGCAGTTTTTTATTTGGGGGGGGGAGTCTATCAGCTATTGAGAGGTGTATTAAAGTCTCCCATTTTGATTATGCTTTTTTATTTGCCTTTTAGTTTTTCATATTTTAAAACCTTCATATTTTAAAATGCTTTAGGCACACACAGATTTAAACTTGAAATATATAGGGTAGATCTTTTGTCACAATATGTCTCTATGTCTACATGTCTGCCAATGTTTCTTGCCTTACAAACCTCTGCCAGGTATTAGTATAACTGCACTAGCTCTTTATTAGTGTTTGATGGGATAACTTTACTATTATTTGACTCATACTATCATTGTATTGTTATATTTGCTGTATTTTAAAGCATTTATACTTGGAACAATTATATGAGACAATCCTAATGTTCTATCTAGAACATTAGTTCATTTACTTTGAATGTAGTTTTGAATATAGAACATTATATATAATAATATGTCTACATTATACTATTTGTTTCTATTTGATCTGCTTTATGTACCATTAATTGAAAAGAATACAAGAAAAAAGATAAGCAAATAGCTATTATTCATTTTTTCTATGATATGCTGCTAATCTTATAGTTGTTTCCTTCAAATACCAGGTATCACTGACTTCTTAAAAGGCTAATAAAATTATTATTTTGACTTTCTGCAGTAGATATATTATTATGTGTCCATTCATCCATCCATCCCAACCTCCTGCAAGTTATTTCAACTGCTGGAGACATGTTATGATTGTTTTATATAGTCAATATTCCATCAATATTAATTTAAAATTATTCAAATATTTGTCTTTTTTGGCCTTTATTCCACACTACAATTCAGTGTTCCCCGCAAGATCATTTACATTCTGCCTGAAAAATTACCTTTATTTTGCTAGTGACAAATTGTGTCCGTTTTTAACTTTTTAAAAAGTTCTCATTTAATCTGAATTTTTGAAGGGTCCCTCAGGCACAATCAATCAAAATTTATAGTAGTTACCATATATTCTAATTCCTTAAATCTGGAAATTAAAATTTGGAAATATTATTTAATTTACATTTTATCTTATCCATGTTTAAAAATTTGCACATTATCAGTTCAGTATCTATACAAATGTATGGATGTGTATGTCTAATAACATACTTAACTTATAGGTGTATGTATAGATCAAAGTTAAACATTTTATTTTTGCCAAACTGGGAAGTAAACATCACAGATAAAGCCAAGTTGGCTACATAGGTTTTAGCATGTTATACTGTAGAAAAATTATATCTGTATTCCTGATAATTAAAAACTTGAAAACAACTTTAAGCAAAGTTCACTATTAAACTGTATCTGTTTTATGTAGTTTTTATATGAAAATAGTTCAACATAAAACATGTAAAATATTAAAGTATACATTTGGGAAGAAATGAGGCAAACAATTTATGTCAAGCTAATATTACTGTGCTTTTTTCTTATAAAATTTGAAATGAAACCTTAGACAGCTTAATGTATATTAACTGTATTCTAAGTTAATGCATAAATGATTTTGTAAAATCATTAAGATTGTTTTTTCCAGCATATTAATTTTAGTAATACAGGTAATACTCTTGTTTAACTGTATTTGCTATTCATTTCTAGCATGCTGAGGAATTGTTTTTGTCTTTTGTTTTTAATTATTCCTTGTTCTTTCTACTCCCATTTAAAAAGTATATTCATTAATGACACTACAAATTCTTGAAATCAGAATATAATTTAAAAAGAAGAAAAAAGGACTAGGTTTTTATATGAATGGCCAAAACTTATAGTATATATAAACCAAAACAAACATTCTAAGTGTTTTAGTTTTTCTTTTTTAATATAACTCTACTGTGGAACATTTCTACTGTGGAAACCTATATTGGCTAAATAATACAATGAAGATTGAAATTTCACCTCATGTTTATGACCTATTCAATTTGAGTTGAAAATGTGACCATCTCCAATTCTTTACTCAAAAATGGTATGCTGAATACTATTTCAGCATCTAGCAAATTACAGTGAACTCCCTGTAATCTAACATAATAAACTATTATGGGCCTCAGAAAATGCTGAGAAAAAACTCTCACAGACATGCTTTTTTAATGTCAAGTTATTAAAGAACCTTAGTGGAACTTCTGGTTTTGAATTTTAAAACCCAAGAAATATGTATTTACATACACAGTAGAAATATATCTACATATATAGCCAGAAATCCTAGTCTCTGGAGTTTATCAATAATTTGAGTTAGGATATGATAAAATGTCAATTTAAAAATTGTTGCAAATTCCCTTGTTCTTATCAGTATTGTTCTAAATTAAATATCTGTTTTCTTTTTTTAGCATATTGATTTAATGAATGTTCTAAATGCAAATGTAGGTCAAGTTCCCATTTTAAATTACCATTATAAAGTAGAGATGAATAACTAAATCTCAATGCATGAGAAAGTAATAAGCATTATGGGGTTACAGCCTGACAACAGAAAATAAGTGGGATGGGGATTCATGAGGTAGTTGGGTAGAGTCAAGTTATATAGAAAGGAAAACTTTAAGAACAGTAATGGTTTTTATATCATTTAAAATTGTTACCTCTCCTGTGCTCTGTTCTACTTCCTTTACATTAGAAACCAAACCTTCAATAAAATCTGCTCTTTACAATATTCACATATCAGTGATATAGTGAAAAATACAGTAAGATTTGGAGCAGGAAAGGACATACAATGCTAGAGTTATAACAAATAAAAGTATTATTTAAAATTGGTGTAGCCACCGTGGAAAGAGGTGTGGAGGATCCTCAAAAAACTAAACTAGAAATACCACAAGACCCAGTAATTCCACTTCTAAGAATTTACCCAGTGATAACAAAATCCCTGATTCAAAAAGAATGTGCTTCCCTATGTTTATTGCCTCATTATTTACAATAGCCAAATATGGAAGCAACCAAAGTGCCCATCAATAGACGAATGAAGAAAATGTGGTATGTATATGCATACACAATAGAATATTATTCAGCCATGAAAAATAAAGAAATCCTGCAATTTGCAACAACATGGATGGATCCATAAGGTACTATGCTAAGTGAAATAAACAAGGTATAGAAAGACAAGTACATACAAGATAAGATTTCACTTATTTGTGGAATTTAAAAACAAAACAAAACACAAATCAACATACTAGCAGTAGACTCAGAGACACTGAGAAATGACTGGTAGTTACCATGAGGGAGGGATTAGGTTGGGTGGGCAGGGAGGGTGAAGGGGATAAAGGAGCACAAAAATTTTCAGTCATTAATATATGTTGGTCACAGGGATAGTAGCACAGCACAGAGAATATAGCCAGTGATTCTATAACATCTTCCTATGTTGACAGATAGTAACTGCCCTAGTGAGGGTGAAGATTTAATAATATGGGTAACTGTTGAACCACTGTGTTGTATACTTGAAACCAATAAAAGATTGTATATCAACTACCATAAAAAAATAAATAAAAGTAATAAAACTTTATGACCATCAATAACTTATAATTTCCTATTTTATATTTATTCTTCATTTAGGTTAAAAATCAAAACTATATGTAGATTATTCATTACATATTTCACTATGTTGCTTAAAGATTCATATACTGTATTTTTTTCTAAAGTTTTTTTTTGTAATGGTACTTGTCTTATACCCTGGATTTAAGCTGTTTGTGTAGAATTTCATGATTTAATTTTCTGAACTTATTAGATAAGGATATTTTATATTTAAAATTAGATAAGCTTAGGCACTATTGAAGTAATCCAGGTAGAACTAAAGAAGCTATTAAAAGAAGTGGAGGGTGGGTAGAAGGTATAGAGCAGAATGACATTTATGTGTTAAGCAAAAGTAGAAAAACCTTTATGAATAAAGAGATGAAAAAATGTTTATTATATTTCAAGGTATATTCTGCCATGATAGAGTGGAACTTGCCTGGAGAAATTTTGAATCAGTATTGAATCCAACAATGTACAAAGGAATTATACACTATGACCAACTAGGATTTGTCTCAGGTACAAAAGGTTGGTTCAACATTTGAAAATCAAGTAATGCAATCCATTGCATCAACACACTATAGAAAAATCACATAAGCCTATCAATAGATTCAGAAGAGCCATTTGACAAAATCCAACACCCATTCATCATAAAAAAAGAACCTCAGTAAACTAAGATGAGAGAACTTCCTCAACATGATAAAGAATATCTACAAAAACCTAAAGCTAACAATCCTTAATGATAAGAAACTTGAACCTTTCCCACTAAGATCAGGTACAAGGAAAGGATCTTTCCTCCTAGTGCTCCTTTTCATTATATTAGAAGCCATAGTTAATGATATAGGGAATAAAAGGTATACAGTTTGGGAAGGAAGAAATAAAGCTGACCTTGTTTGCAGATGGCATGAAAATCCAAATCCAAAAGAGCTGAAAAGAAAAACATTCCTGGAATAAACAATCATAACAAGGTTGCAGGATATAATGTTAATATACAAAGTCAAATGCTTTCTTATATGTCAGAAATGAAGAGGAACTTGAAATTAAAAATGCAGTATCATTTATACTAGCACCAAAAAGATTAAATACTTAGGCACAGATCTAACAAAATATGTGTAAGATGTATACTAGGAAAACCAAAAACACTAATGAAAGGAGTAAAAGGGAAACTAAATGAAGAGATATTCCATGTTCACTGATAAAATGCCTCGGTATTGTCAAGATGTCAGTTCATCTCAAACTGATCTATAAATTAAATGCAGTCCTAAACAAAATCCCAGCTAGTTGTTTTGTGGATATGGACAAGCTGACTCTCATATTTTTATGGAAAGGCAAAAGAACAAGATTAGCCAACATGGTACTAAAGAAAAAAGCAGTCAGAGGATTGACACTACCCAAAATCATGACCTCTTAGAAAGCTACAGTAATCAAGACAGTAGTGGTATTGGTGAAAGAATATAATGAAACAGATTAGAAAGCCCTAAATAACCTCATAAATATACCAACTAATTTTGACAAAGGAGCAAAGACAATAAAAATGGCAAAGTCTTTTCAACAAATGGTGTTGGAACAACTAGATATCTTCATGTAAAAGTATGTGTCTAGACACAGACTTCACAAAAACTCAAAATGTATCATAGTCCTAAATGTGAAACACAAAAGTATGAAACTCCTGCAATATTTGAGAAACCCTAGATGACTTTGGCTATGATAATGACTTTTTAGAAACAATAACACCACAGTCATGATCCATGAAAAATAAAGAATTGTAAACTGGAATTTATTTAAAATTAAAAACTTCTGCTTTATAAAATATACTTGAAGAGAATAAGAAGACAAGTCACAGACAAGGATAGAAATTTTCTAAATGACATATCTGATAAAGGAGTAATATGCATTTATCACTCAACAAGAAAACATTTATCACTCAAAAAGAAAAAAAAATTTTAAATAAGCAAAACTCCTGAACAAACACCTCACCAAAGAAGATATGCAGATGCCAAAAAGCATGTGAAATTATGCTGACCGTGTGTCACTTGGGAAATATCAACAAACACAGCATTCCTGGTTTGGCTCTTAGGGCTGTCCTCCACAGTTCCATCCAACCACCTTTCCATTTTACTTCTTTTTCTAATATTAGATGTTGTGCTTCCAGTGGCTTTTTCTCTTATTTTTATTTAGTCACTCCACTATCTGAAATCTTTCTACTGTCATGTCTACAAATGTAAGCTTTCTGATTGCTGCATAGGTCATATACACTTACTAAGTTGTAGCTCTAGCATCTCAGAAAATGAAAATAACCTTCAAGGAGATGACTTATCTGATTCTTCTATATATCCTGACAATGAGAACAGTGAGTTAAATATAGTATATGAATCACTGTGTGTGTGTGTAATGTTGCACACACACAGTTGAAATAAGTCAAATCTGAAGTTCACAAATTTGAATCAAAATATGCCTTGTTTTTATTTGGATTGAAAACAACTCCTGTTTTTCTATTGTGAACCAATATTTATAACCACAATGACTGACATTTACCAAGACATTCACAGATTTTTTAATTTCAGTCGTGGCAAAAATAATAAATCTTGTTAAGGAAATCTCTGAATCTACAGAACACATGCCTAAAACAGAATGGCAAATGTCAATTTTAAGTTTACTAGGAAAAAAACAGCATCACTAATGCTTTCCTCAGAGGAAAAATATCAGTATACAATGTCAATTTTTTTTTTTTTCTGTTTGAATAGCAAATGAGATTTTTTTTTTTTTTTTTAGATAATTATTTTTTATTGAAGGGTAGTTGACACACAGTATTACATTACATTAGTTTCAGGTGTACAACACAGTGATTCAACATTTATATACATGATAATTCTAGGTACCAGCTATCACCATACCAAGTTGTTACAATATTTTGACTATATTCCTTATGCTATACATTACATCCCGGTTACTTATTTATTTTACAATTGGAAGTGTGTACTTTTTTTTGGTTGTTGTTGTTAGGGCATCTCTCATATTTATTGATCAAATGGTTGTTAACAACAATAAAATTCTGTATAGGGGAGTCAATGCTCAATGCACAATCATTAATCCACCCCAAGCCTAATTTTCGTCAGTCTCCAATCTTCTGAAGCATAACGAACAAGTTCTTACATGGAGAACAAATTCTTACATAGTGAATAAGTTACATGGTGAACAGTACAAGGGCAGTCATCACAGAAACTTTTGGTTTTGCTCATGCATTATGAACTATAAACAGTCAGTTCAAATATGAATACACATTTGATTTTTATACTTGATTTATATGTGGATACCACATTTCTCTCTTTATTATTTTTAATAAAATGCTGAAGTGGTAGGTAGATACAACATAAAGGTAGAAAACATAGTTTAGTGTTGTAAGAGAGCAAATGTAGATGATCAGGTGTGTGCCTGTAGACTATGTGTTAATCCAAGCTAGACAAGGGCAATAAAACATCCACATATGCAGAAGATTTCTCTCAGAACAGGGAGGGTGAGGTTCTAAGCCTCACCTCTGTTGATCCCCAATTTCTCACCTGATGACCCCCCTGCGACTGTGCCTGTCTTAGGTTGTTCCTCCCTTGAGGAATCTTACCCGTCTCTGGCTAACCAGTCATCTTCCGGGGCCATACAGGGAAATGTTAAGTTGGTAAGTGAGAGAGAAGCCTTATTGTTTGAAATGGTTAGCTTTTTATTTCTTTGCATATTTATGCCCTGTGGCTTCTATGCCCAGCATTTGTCTTGAGGTATCTTTACCACTTGGAGGAGTTATGATACTCGGTAAATTTGATATGAGGCACGAATTCTATTTAAGAATTCGTTGTAATTAGGAAGGAAGAAGAAAAGCTATAGAAGTAGCAGGCGGGAGAAAACATGGGAAGATTGATTATTTCTTTGACATATCTTCTTGTAGAGTAACTTCAGCATGTATAGATTTTAAGCTACTACTTAAATTGCGCACACACATTAACATAATAGGAGTATAGTTACATAACCAAAGCATACCTGTAATTACCAGCCATCTCCAGTGAAACCAAGAAAACCAGTTAGGCACCCTAGGCATTTGTGAAAACTTATCAATGATATGATGGTTATTATCTAACTGAATTTGAATAGTTTGAGAAAAATCAGAAAAATTAAAACAACCCATTCCTGGGCACTGTTCACATCCCATATGTTCTTTTAACAGTAAATAGTCTGTAGTTGTAAGATTTTGGAGCGCTACACTTTGCACTTCTCCTAATTCTTGGTTGAGTTCCAACAGTATAGATCCAGTCAAATTTGTTGTTTTACTGTATGCACAGGCCAGCTTAGATATCTCCTTCATTCCCATGGCAAGTCCAGGAGCTGGTGGGATGAGTGCATCTACAGCTGTAGCAGTGCGTGGATCTTTGTTGGGGTTTTTTGATGATCATCTTCTGGCATGAGTCTTCCCGAGAGTGCTGATGTTGGAAGTTCTCTTTCATATCGTTTCTTAGTTCATTTTCGGGGTAGCCAAATTAGGCTTTGATCCTCTGTATAAACACAAACAGACCCTTTGCCTACACTTTTATATGTCCTTTATATCATTGTGTAGAACTCATTAGAGGTCACCACATAGGAACTGCATTTTTTTTTTTAATTATTAATCTACACTTACATGACGAATACTTTGTTTACTAGGCTCTCCCCTATACCAGGTCCCCCCTATATACTCCTTTACAGTCACTGTCCATCAGCGTAGCAACCTGTCATAGAATCACTACTTGTCTTCTCTGTGTTGTACAGCCCTCCCCTTTCTCCCACCCCGCTATGGATGCTAATCTTAATACCCCCCTACTTCTCCCCCCCTTATCCCTCCCTACCCACCCATCCTCCCCAGTCCCTTTCCCTTTGGTACCTGTTAGTCCATTCTTGAGTTCTGTGATTCTGCTGCTGTTTTGTTCCTTCAGTTTTTCCTTTGTTCTTATATTCCACAGATGAGTGAAATCATTTGGTATTTCTCTTTCTCTGTTTGGCTTGTTTCACTGAGCAAAATACCCTCCAGCTCCATCCATGTTGCTGCAAATGGTTGGATTTTCCCTTTTCTTATGGCTGAGTAGTATTCCATTGTGTATATGTACCACATCTTCTTTATCCATTCATCTATAGATGGACATTTAGGTTGCTTCCAATTCTTGGCTATTGTAAATAGTGCTGCGATAAACATAGGGGTGCACTGATCTTTCTCATACTTGATCGCTGCATTCTTAGGGTAAATTTCTAGGAGTGCAATTCCTGGGTCAAATGGTAAGTCTGTTTTGAGCATTTTGATGTACCTCCATACTGCTTTCCACAATGGTTGAACAAGTTTACATTCCCACCATCAGTGTAGGAGGGTTCCCCTTTCTCCACAGCCTCGCCAACATTTGTTGTTGTTTGTCTTTTGGATGGCAGCCATCCTTACTGGTGTGAGGTGATACCTCATTGTAGTTTTAATTTGCATTTCTCTGATAATTAGAGATGTGGAGCATCTTTTCATGTGTCTGTTGTCCATCTGTATTTCTTTTTTGGAGAACCGTCTGTTCAGTTCCTTTGCCCATTTTTTAATTGGGTTATTTGTTTTTTGTTTGTTGAGGCGTGTGAGCTCTTTATATATTCTGGACGTCAAGCCTTTATCGGATGTGTCATTTTCAAAGATATTCTCCCATACTGTAGGGTTCCTTTTTGTTCTATTGATGGTGTCTTTTGCTGTACAGAAGCTTTTCAGCTTAGTATAGTCCCACTTGTTCATTTTTGCTGTTGTTTTCCTTGCCCGGGGAGATATGTTCAAGAAGAGGTCACTCATGTTTATGTCTAAGAGGTTTGTGCCTATGTTTTCTTCCAAGAGTTTAATGGTTTCATGACTTACATTCAGGTCTTTGATCCATTTTGAGTTTACTTTTGTATATGGGGTTAGACGATGGTCCAGTTTCATTCTCCTACATGTAGCTGTCCAGTTTTGCCAGCATCATCTGTTGAAGAGACTGACATTTCGCCATTGTATGTCCATGGCTCCTTTATCAAATATTAATTGACCATATATGTCTGAGTTAATGTCTGGATTGTCTAGTCTGTTCCATTGGTCTGTGGCTCTGTTCTTGTGCCAGTACCAAATTGTCTTGATTACTATGGCTTTATAATAGAGCTTGAAGTTGGGGAGTGAGATCCCCCCTACTTTATTCTTCTTTCTCAGGATTGCTTTGGCTATTCGGGGTCTTTGGTGGTTCCATATGAATTTTTGAATTATTTGTTCCAGTTCATTGAAGAATGTTGCTGGTAGTTTCATAGGGATTGCATCAAATCTGTATATTGCTTTGGGCAGGATGGCCATTTTGACGATATTAATTCTTCCTAGCCATGAGCATGGGATGTGTTTCCATCTGTTAGTGTCCCCTTTAATTTCTTTTAAGAGTGACTTGTAGTTTTCAGAATATAAGTCTTTCACTTCTTTGGTTAGGTTTATTCCTAGGTATTTTATTTTTTTTGATGCAATTGTGAATGGAGTTGTTTTCCTGATTTCTCTTTCTGTTGGTTCATTGTTGGTATATAGGAAAGCCACAGATTTCTGTGTGTTGATTTTGTATCCTGCAACTTTGCTGTATTCCGATATCAGTTCTAGTAGTTCTGGGGTGGAGTCTTTAGGGTTTTTTATGTACAGTATCATGTCATCTGCAAATAGTGACAGTTTGACTTCTTCTTTGCCAATCTGGATTCCTTGTATTTTTTTGTTTTGTCTGATTGCCGTGGCTAGGACCTCTAGTACAATGTTAAATAACAGTGGAGAGAGTGGGCATCCCTGTCTAGTTCCCGATCTCAGCGGAAATGCTTTCAGCTTCTCGCTAGTCAATATAATGTTGGCTGTGGGTTTTTCATAGATGGCCTTTATTATGTTGAGGTACTTGCCCTCTATTCCCATTTTGCTGAGAGTTTTTATCATGAATGGATGTTGAACTTTGTCAAATGCTTTTTCAGCATCTATGGAGATGATCATGTGGTTTTTGTCTTTCTTTTTGTTGATGTGGTGGATGATATTGATGGACTTTCGAATGTTGTGCCATCCTTGCATCCCTGGGATGAATCCCACTTGGTCATGGTGTACGATGGTTTTGATGTATTTTTGAATTCGGTTTGCTAAAATTTTGTTGAGTATTTTTGCGTCTACGTTCATCAGGGATATTGGTCTGTAGTTTTCTTTTTTGGTGGTGTCTTTGCCTGGTTTTGGTATTAGGGTGATGTTAGCTTCATAGAATGAGTTTGGGAGTATCCCCTCCTCTTCTATTTCTTGGAAAACTTTAAGGAGAATGGGTATTATGTCTTCCCTGTATGTCTGATAAAATTCCGAGGTAAATCCATCTGGCCCGGGGGTTTTGTTCTTTGGTAGTTTTTTGATTACCGCTTCAATTTCGTTGCTGGTAATTGGTCTGTTTAGATTTTCTGTTTCTTTTTGGGTCAGTCTTGGAAGGTTGTATTTTCTAGGAAGTTGTCCATTTCTCCTAGGTTTCCCAGCTTGTTAGCATATAGGTTTTCATAGTAGTCTCTAATAATTCTTTGTATTTCTGCGGGATCTGTTGTGATTTTTCCTTTCTCATTTCTGATACTGTTGATTTGTGTTGACTCTCTTTTCCTCTTAATAAGTCTGGCTAGAGGCTTATCGATTTTGTTTATTTTCTCGAAGAACCAGCTCTTGGTTTCATTGATTTTTGCTATTGTTTTATTCTTCTCAATTTTATTTATTTCTTCTCTGATCTTTATTATGTCCCTCCTTCTGCTGACCTTAGGCCTCATTTGTTCTTCTTTTTCCAATTTTGATAGTTGTGACATTAGACCGTTCATTTGGGATTGCTCTTCATTTTTTAAATATGCTTGGAGTGCTATATACTTTCCTCTTAAGACTGCTTTTGCTGCGTCCCACAGAAGTTGGGGATTAGTATTGTTGTTGTCATTTGTTTCCATATATTGCTGGATCTCCATTTTGATTTGGTCATTGATCCATTGATTATTTAGGAGCGTGTTGTTTAGCCTCCATGTGTTTGTGAGCCTTCTTGCTTTCTTTGAACAGTTTATTTCTAGTTTAATGCCTTTGTGGTCTGAAAAGTTGGTTGGTAGGATTTCAATCTTTTGGAATTTACTGAGGCTCTTTTTGTGTCCTAGTATGTGGTCTATTCTGGAGAATGTTCCATGTGCACTTGAGAAGAACGTGTATCCTGTTGCTTTTGGATGTAGAGTTCTGTAGATGTCTATTAGGTCCATCTGTTCTAGTGTGTTGTTCAGTGCCTCTGTGTCCTTACTTATTTTCTGTCTGGTGGATCTTTCCTTTGGAGTGAGTGGTGTGTTGAAGTCTCCTAGAATGAATGCATTGCATTCTATTTCCTCCTTTAGTTCTGTTAATATTTGTTTCAGGTATGTTGGTGCTCCTTTATTGGGTGCATATATATTTATAATGGTTATATCCTCTTGATGGACTGAGCCCTTTATCATTATGTAATGTCCTTCTTTGTCTTTTGTTACTTTCTTTATTTTGAAGTCTGTTTTGTCTGATACCAGAATTGCAACACCTGCTTTCTTCTCTCTGTTGTTTGCTTGAAATATCTTTTTCCATCCCTTGACTTTAAGTCTGTGCGCGTCTTTGGGTTTGAGGTGAGTCTCTTGTAAGCAGCATATGGATGGATCTTGCTTTTTTATCCATTCTATTACTCTGTGTCTTTTGATTGGTGCATTCAGTCCATTTACATTTAGGGTGATTATTGAAAGGTATGAATTTATTGCCATTGCAGGCTTTAAGTTTGTGGTTACCAAAGGTTTAGGGTTAGCTTCTTTACTGTCTTACTGTCTAACTTAACTCGCTTGTTGAGCTATTATAAACACAATCTGATGATTCTTTATTTCTCTCCCTTCTTATTCCTCCTCCTCCCTTCTTCATATGTTGGGTGTTTTGTTGTGTGCTCTTTTTAGGAGTGCTCCCATCTAGAGCAGTCCCTGTAGGATGCCCTGTAGAGGTGGTTTGTGGGAGGCAAATTCCCTCAACTTTTGCTTGTCTGGGAATTGTTTAATCCCTCCTTCATATTTAAATGATATTCGTGCTGGATACAGTAGTCTTGGTTCGAGGCCCTTCTGTTTCATTGCATTAAGTATATCATGCCATTCTCTTCTGGCCTGTAGGGTTTCTGTTGAGAAGTCTGATGATAGCCTGATGGGTTTTCCTTTGTAGGTAACCTTTATTTTCTCTCTGGCTGCTTGTAATACTTTGTCCTTGTCTTTGATCTTTGCCATTTTAATTATTATGTGTCTTGGTGTTGCCCTCCTTGGATCCCTTGTCATGGGAGTTCTGTGTACCTCTGTGGTCTGAGAGGCCATTTCTTCCCCTAGTTTGGGGAAATTTTCAGCAATTATTTCTTCAAAGACATTTTCTATCCCCTTTTCTCTCTCTACTTCTTCTGGAATGCCTATGATTCTTATATTATTCCTTTTATATTGATCACTCAGCTCTCTTAAAATTCTTTCATTCCTGGAGATCCTTTTATCTCTCTCTGCATCAGCTTCTCTGCGTTCCTGTTCTCTGTTTTCTAGTCCATTAATGGTCTCTTGCCTCTCATCCATTCTGTTTTGAAGTCCTTCCAGAGCTTGTTTTATTTCTGAATTCTCCTTCCTTAGTTCTTGCATATTTCTCTGCAAGTCCATCAGCATGGTTATGACTTTTGTTTTGAATTCTTTTTCAGGTAGACTGGCTAAATCTATCTCCCCAGATTCCTTCTCAGGGGAAGATGTAGCAGATGCTGAAGCTGTCTGGGTTAGTCTTGTCTGGATCATATTTTTTTGCCTTTTCATGTTGACAGGTGCTATTGACTGTCCGCTGGGAGGGCCAAAATTTTCACTTACTACTGGCCTTTCTTTACTGGGGCAACTGCGACCCCTAGTGGCTTGTGTTGGGTAATTGCGTGTAGAGTGGGTCTTTGTGTCTTGCCTGGCCGGGAGGGAGAAATTTCCCTTTCTGTGGGCGGAATTTGTCTCAGGCTGCTTCTCTGCTTTCGCAGCGCCCGGTGGGGTGATGGATGGGGGCGCTGCTTGACTGTTTGCCTCCGTGAGGGGTCTCAGAGCTGTTGCCCAGGGGGTTAGTGCACCCGGTTTTCCCTGTAATTTCCAGCTGCTGTACTGTGACCTGGGTTGTTTCCGTCAAGCTGTCAAGTCCCTGTCCCTTTAAGACTTTCAAAAAGCCCCCGCTTTTCTTTGTCACAGGGGCATCAGCTTCAGCACCCGCTCAGAGGTCTTACTCCCTGTTCCCCCTGTATCCAGGGCCCCCTGGGCATGTACTGTGTCTGCGCTCTGGCCCGGATGGCTGGGGCTGGGTGTTCGGCAGTCCTGGGCTCCGTCTCCCTCCCGCTCTGCCTATTGTTCTCCCGCCGGGAGCTGGGGGGAGGGGCGCTCGGGTCCCGCCGGGCCGGGGCTTGTATCTTACCCCTTTCACCAGTCGCTGGGTTCTCGCTGGTGTAGCTGCAGTCTGGCCACTGTCCTGCGTCTTCTGGTCTCTCTTTTAGGGCTAGTTGTGTTTGTTGTATTTTCAAAAGTATATATGTTTTTGGGAGGAGATTCCCACTGTCCTACTCACGCCGCCATGTTGGCTCCGCCCTACAATGTCAATTTTTAAAATTCACTCGGGGTTTACTTTCTAAATATATTCCTTATTTTACATGCCATGTTAAATCTTATACAGTGCTTATTTTCTTAGTATATTCTCAGCATTTAACATAGAACAATCTTTGAAACAAAATCAAATGGTAAGAACATATGTATCAGCTTTCATATTTATCTAAGCAATATGTCCTATGACAAGAAAACCCTATACTACATATCTTTAAAATATAAATCTATATTATATAAATATAAAATCTGTACTACAACATACTGCAAACATTTTATGTGACTGTGACATGTTATATTTTATGTGACTCTAATTACTCTAAAGAGAAATACATCATACTTAGATTTTGTTTATAGATGATGATTTGTACATCTTTCACATTTAGCAAACTAAATGTGTTTTGGTAATATTTTGAGATTCTTTTTATCATTCAACACTGTGTTTCCCTAGGCTGTTATTGATATGTTATACATTTTTGTTCTATATTCACTCTCTTCTTTATATTGATTCTTTCTCAGTTGAAAATTCCTAAAAAATAAGCATATATAAAGAATGATGTGATATATAGTTTGGGGGCAAAAGTAGTAGCTTGAAAAGGAATAACTGCATCTACATAATCAGGTTATTTCACTTCTGTCTGTCTTTCCTCTAGGTTCTTTCCCTCTAATTCTCCCATCAAATTTGCTCAATGTTGAGTTTTCAACAGATGTTCACTGAAGACATATGTTTATTTTATGGCTTTTTGAAAGTCTTTTTTAGTAATTCTTAAAATTTTCACCAGCAACAGTTTTCTATAAAATATGGTATTAATTATACAGTTAAATTTCCTAAAAATTCCAATGACATTTTCTTATTACTATGTGTGATATGTCAGTTTAAAAAGTAAATGTTTGTTTTGGTTTCTATAAAACAAGCAAAAATCTATATTTTGAATGAAGTGCAGAATATCGTGGCTTGAAGAAAATAAATGAATGATGTGGTAAGAACTTCATCATGATTCTCAATTCTTTGAAATTCAGTGTATTAGGAAGGAAATTCTGGTGTGCAGATTTCAAAAAATTGGAATGTTATGAAATTTTGAAAATAGAATTAAGCTTTGGGATTCAATTTATAATATGTTTGGAAGATGTTGCTTAAAACTGTTTCCTTTAAACTATTTTTCTATCATTTTTCCTTTGCAAAGACTTCATTAGAGAAGTGATGTTCTCTACAGAGTAGTCTAAGAACCGTTTATTTCCATGGAACTCTACGGAACTGATGTTTTAAACTTTCCAAAAAGATTTAGATCACTGCTTTATTTACTGAGTTAAGTAAGTGGAGAAAAGGTGAAGTTCCCATGCTAAAGAATTCCAAATAACATATGAAGATACTCCCACCACAAGGAATAGAAACATAACTCACCACGCCTCAACTGCTGGCTGTGCACACTTTCTTCCCAAGGAATGCAGGATGGCAAAGTGGAAAAGTAATTCTACAGTAGAGGAATTTGGCAAACACAGTCCATCCAGTTAAGGTCAACATGAATAAGTCATGTTGATAGACTTAGCCTTGATGTGATAAAAATGGTATTTATCTTCATGATAGTCCTCCCCAAAGCTCATACCTTAAAACATAATTCCGAAAGAGGGGCATCTTAACAATATAATTAGCAAGTACTCCTCAAAAATGGTCAAGGTCATCAAAAACAGGGTAAATCTAAGAAACTGTTACACCCAAGAGGAGCCTAGGAGATAAGAGAGTTAAATGTAGTATGGTATCGTGGAACAGAATTTTGAATAAAATATGGACCTTAGTTAAATACTGATCAATATTCATTCCTTAATTATAACAAATGCATTGTACTAATGTAAGATGTTAATGGGAAACTGCATTCAGAGTATATGTGAACTCTAACATTTTTCAGAATTTCCTGTAAGTCTAAAGCCATTCTTTAAAAATGTATTTTTATAAAAAGTAAATGGGGCTGATTGGTAGTTTTCAGACATTAGTAACTTTCTCCAGCAGGAGTAGAATGTCGATAAAACATACATTGAAGAAAAAAGGATGATGCTATGGATGAGAAGATGGAAACAAAGATTTTACATCATAATATATTGACAAGTTTTAGAACTTTTGCCTGGTGGCTTAAGTGAAATAATTATATTTGGTTTTAATTGAAATGTTTTTTCTTGGATAAGGAAAGGGGAAATGACTCAATCCATGTTTTAAGGCAGCTCACTTGCCTGAAATGTAAGTAATGTATGCAAAATTTTACTGAATCATAGGACTCTAAATGTTCAGCAACCTTAGAATACACCTTATTAGATCAACAAGACAGTATGATCCACACATGGATAGTAATACGTGTCTGTTGTCCAATGTTATATAAAACCTAACAAAGTTCCCCACTATGATTTATATATATCCTTCATGCATAGTATACCTACTTTCTCCCAAGACCCCCAAAGTATCATTTAATCATGGTATCAGGATCTTATCTACATCAGATCTGGTCATGGGTAAGGCTCCTCATGAGCTCTTCTTTTTAATTTGGAGATCTATGAATTAAGATTATCTACCCACCCCATGTACAATGATGAACGAAGGGCATGAAGACTGCATTAGACTCTCTCATTTTAAAGAGGAAAGAAAATGACACTTGCAGGGTCACTAGTTGATAGTGGTTCTGAAATCCAGTCAGGCCCATGTTGTGTTTCCCCAACTCTGGGCACAAAGAATGTTTCTTTATTAGGGCTGCGTTCTGACCTCTGGTATTGGGAACCTAATCTACCTTTTATCCAGGACTCTTGATTTTTCCCTCTAGCATTTTGACTAAGACCTTTGTTACATACTTTCATTTCTACAGAAACTGGTCATATTTATAGCTGAGGGTCCATTTTCAACTCTGTTTATATGCAAGCTGACAGTGCATTCTTCATATTTAACACTTTGTAGGCTTTTAATGAATATTAGGACTCAGTCAAAATTAGTATGCAGTAGCAAAATCTTAGAAGAACTCCCTTGAAAAATCAGAAATTAAGCTTATCTCTATCATCATATTACTTAATATTGACAAAGAAGTGATGTAATTTTTAAAGTGCAGTGTCTTCAAAGAAACCTAATCTTGAGAATCTTTCTATGCACATTCTCACACCTTCATTTAGGTCAGAGTTCTTTCAGGCAGGTTGATACCTTGCCATTGGCAATTTATACTGGGAACTTTCACAGTTCTCTGCTGGAGACTTAGCAATCCTATTTTCTCCAAACACTGCTCTATTGCTGTGCTAGAGATGCTGTAACTAAGTATTACAAACCGGGTGGCTTAAACAACAGAAATGCACTGTGTCACCATTCTGGAACTAGAGACACAGGATCAAGGGGTTCATAGGGTTGGTTCCTTCTGAGGGCTTGAGAGAAAAACTCTCCCAGGTCTGTCTTAGCTTCTGGGGGTTGGTTAGCATTCTTTGGTGTTCCTTGGCTTTTCCTATGTTACGCAAATCTCTGCCTTCATCTTCACATTACATTCTGTCTTTGTGTGTGTGTGTGTGTGTCCAGATTTCTCCCTTTTTATCAGGACACCAGTTATATTAAAGGCCCATCCTACTCCAGTATGACCTCATCTTCACTAATTACATCTGCACAAATAAGGTACATCCTGAGGTCCCAGGGGTTAAGACTTCAACATATGAACTTTAAGGAAACACTTCAATTCATAATACCTGCTATCAAAACATTAAGAATATTAGTAGACCACTGAAACACACATGTATTTCCTCATGAATTCATATATACAAACGTTCACTTGCATATTCCACATTTTCATATTAGCCTACTCACTAAAATGTGTTTAACACCAAAGTCAATATTCTTGGCTGTTTACAGAAATGCCTGTGTGCAGAGTGGGGGTGGAAGCGCTGTGTCGCCCAACAGACATACTGCCTGAAACATGAGCTCCCAGATGAATTCAAACACGGTAATGATCCGAGCTCTTGTTTCAGTTCTCATCCTGTAAACAAGTGTCCTTCTGTGGTCTATTTAGTGTCCTATTTTCACATTTTTGTGTTGCTTATTTGTGCCAGTGCATTGTCTAATCCTCTTAGGTGCAGGAAGGCTGTGATGTGTCTTATGGAGAAAATACATACATGAAATAATTTTTGTTCAGGCACAGGTTTTAACTACTGTTGTCCATAAGTCCCATGTTATGGAATCAACAAAATAAACTATCTTTAAGCAGAAACACATAAAATAAAGTTATATATTGATTATTTGATGACTATTTTGTGACTAGAGACTCACAGGGACCTGACCCTGAATTTCGCTTAGGAACAGTGATTCAGGATTTACTAATTTAGTGCTCATGTGACTTCATGAAAACATAACTCCTATGAACAGTGAGAATCCTCTACAGATTGTCCTGAACCTAGAATGGTTTTACACCCTGGTAAGCCCATAAAAAGTTGAAGATACAAGTCAAACTTGCATTTACTATGCCTAATCTACCAAACAGCATAGCTTAGCCTGACTTAAACATGCATATCACACTTATATTAAAGTTGGGCAAAATAATCTGACACAAAACCTATTTCATAATAAGTGTTGAATATCTCATGTCATTCATTGAATACTGTACTGAAAGTGAAAAACAGAATGCTGGTCTGGATACAGAATGGTCGTAAGTGTGTTGACCTTTCATCTTCATGATCATGTGGCTGACTGGCAACTGTGGCTCACCGCTGCTGCCCAGAATCATGATCGTGTATCCTACCACATATCACTAGCCTCAGAAAAGATAAAAAATCAGAATTAGAAATAGTTTCTACCGAATGCATATTGTTTTCACACCATTTAAAAGGTGAAAAATCTTAAGTCAAAACATCCTAAGTTAGGACGCATATACTGAATTTAAGTTTTAATAAAAAATGGTCCTAAAGTTGTCAAACTCTGTAACAGGATGAATGGTGGTGTCATTATCTGAGAAGGGAATGGCTACTGAAGAAGTGTGCTGAGTTGGTAAGTGTCAAAAGTTTGGTTTTGAAAGTGTACAATTGGAAAATCTCATATTTTGCTTTCCCTTAAAGGACACAGTTGTAAGACAGTAGGAAGCTAAATAGTTCATTAATCTTTCCAGAAGGACTGTGTCCACATGCATGCAGGCTACCTGCCACCTCAACTACACCACAGTTCTTGCCACCAGAACTGTGTGAGAAACCTACCCAGCCAGTGGCTAGCAGCTCTGTACTGTGTTCACAAAACAAAAACATTTTAAATCTAATCTAAACTCAACCCTTTCCACAAAATCCAACATAATCTTTCTCTTTTGTTTAACAAGAGGCTGCATTTCCATGTTGGGTTCCTCTTTTCATGAGCAAGAATTTTGAAATCAAATCAGATATTTTTAGATTTCAGTGAAGTGTGATGTTCTTAAACAAGTTCTAAATACTGTGTTATACAACCAAGCAGAAATTTAGTTAGTTGCATGTGAATCTTGTATACAGGGATACAAATTTATGTCCTTAAAATAATGCTGTTATTGGACAACTACATGCAGAGGAATGAAACTGGACCTCTTCATACACGAAACACAAAAATAATCTTGAAATGGATTAAAGACTTAAATGTAGTACTTGAAATCATAAAACTCTTAAAAGAAAACATCAGTAGTCAATTCTTGAACATCAGCTTTAGCAATTTTTTTCTGTGTCTCTTCAGGCAAGGGAAACAAAAGTTAAAACAAACAAGAGGGACTATATCAAACTAAAAGCTTATGCAAAGCTAAGGAAAGCAACAAAAATGAAATGGCAACCTATTTTATGGAAAAATATATTAGCAAACAATATGTCTGATAAGGTGTTGATATCCAAAATATATGAAGAACACATACAACTCAACACCAAAAACATGAATAATCTGAGTAAAAAATGGGCAGAAGACCAGAATAAACATTTTTCCAAAGAAGACATATCAATGGCCAACAGACATATGAAAAGATGCTCAATGTGGAAAAGATGATGTATCATCAAGGAAATACGAATCAAAACCACAATGATGTACCATCTCATACCAATCTGAATGGCTACTATCAAAAGGTAAGAAATAATTGGTGTTGGTGAGGATGTGAAAAAAAGGGAACCTTTTTGCACTGCTGGTGGGAATGTAAAATGGTTCATCCACTATGGAAAACAATACAAAGTTTCCTCAAAAAAGAAATACCATATGATCCACAATTCTACTTCTTGGTATTCACCTGAAGAAAATAAAAAACACTAATTTAAAAAGATATGTGCATGCCTATGTTTATTGCAGCATTATTTATAATAGCCAAGATATGAAAGTAACCTAAGCATCCATGGATAGAAGAATGGATAAAGAAGTGTGGTGTATTTACACACACACATGAATATTACTCAGCCATAAAAAATGAATTCTTGCCTTTCACAACAACGTGGATGGACCTTGAGGGTATTATGCTAAGTATAATGAGTCAGAGAATGAAAAGTATATGATTTCAGTTATATGTGCAATCTATAATACAAAACAAACTAATAAATATCCAGAAATAGACTCATAAATACAAAGAACTGATGGTTGCCACAGGGAAGGGGGTTTGGGGATGGGTCAATAGGTGAAGGGGATAAAGAGATATAAACTCCCAGTTATAAAATAAGTCATGGGGATGAAATATACAACATAGGGAATATAGTCAGTAACATTGTAATAACTTTGTATTGTGACAGATGGTAACTATACTTATGGTGGTGAGCATTTTATAATGTCTATAATCAAATCACTACGCTGCCCATCTGAAACTAATATTGTATGTCATCTATTCCAAAATAATTTTTTTAATTCTGTTGGGACAGCTTCTGTAGCTGCAATGGGAAAGTGTCCAAAATATCTTCTTAAATTCATCAAAAAAAAACCCCACATTGCTAGTATTGAAAGCCAAGCAAATAACTAAAAATCACCAATTGAATTTAGGTAACAGAAGATGATGGGAAACTGAGTTCTGATCATTGTACCTATAAAAGAAGATATAAAGAGAGAAAACTAATACTAGTAAAAGTAGAACAGATGGTAATTTCTTGGAAAAAAATACTTAAAGAAGGAAGAAGTGATCCATTGGGTTTATGTTACCAAGATGTTAATAAAGATGTTTATTTGATGTGAAGATCATGGGGGACTTTGGCAATAGTAATCCAAAGTATACGTGAAGAATTGTATGAAACAGAAGGATTGTATGTAATCCAGTTTTAAGAGAAGGGAAGGCAAGGAATGTATGTATAGAATTGTTCTTCTAATGAGATGATTAGACATTTTGTTCCTGACTGCTTTTATTTCACAAGAAAATGAAAGTGAAATCATCTGCTTAGCATGAGAAGTGGGTGAAGGGTTCTGGAGATTTGAGAAGAGTGGTGGAAAGTGAGTAGGCTAGGAAAATGCATGAGGTGATGCTAAATAAGATGGCAGGTCTTAAACTGAAAGCAGCAAACAGTTAGCAAATTCTGTATTTTTTTCCCAGCCCCATTCATTGTGTGGCTGAAGCCACATAAAGGTAGAGAGTGAAGATTAATTTTTAGTTTTGTTTTTGTTTTCCAAGTAAGAAGGCAGAAAGAGCAGTAAACAGGTTGATTTCAGTGATTATGGAATCTAAGTAAAATAGGAAAGGGAAATAAAGAGTGAAAATTGGACTGAAAAATCTTATGGGTCTGTGGACTTTGGGACTAAGAACACCTAGAATAACTGAGCTGGAAGGAGAGAAAGTGACATTAACAGAACTAGAGGTTTGAAATTCATACAGTGAAGGTAACATGGTTTTGCTACGGATGAAGTCTTGAGCACAAGGATAGTCAGGAACAGGGATGGGTTGGAGGAACAGATCCTTGGAGAGCTGAGACTTAGGAACTAAGAATCCAGGCTTTGGGGCTGAGTGTTTTTGTATTTACTTGTGTGGCATTTATATTTAATTTGGGTTTATATTATCAAATATGTCTTAAAATTGTGTGATCTTATTAATTAAAGTAAGCAAAATAAGAACAAAGTGTTAGTTAAAATAATCAACTCCCCCATCTTGGGGAATTAATTTTTGGATGACTTCTTTGGTTAATCATAACTTCTTTCAATGTAAATATGAATTAGTTGACATGAGTCTTGGACGATTATTCTTTTGTTGTTGAAAATAAAATATAACTGACAAAGCTGAAATAAGACATGCTATGTGGACATTTCTGAATTTCACAATTGTAAAGCTCTTATTTCCTCTTTAAATGTCAATGCTTGATTCTTTTTTATAAAAATCAGAAAAAGTTCTTTGAGCTGTTGCTGAATATTTGTCACATTGTGCTGGCAGGTGTTCCTTGACACACAATCTTAAAGGCTTTATCTTCCTCTGCCCATAAGCATATGGTCTGTATCATAACCAACACTTGATGGTCAAGATGCGAGAAGTTTATGGTGGATGTTTCTCACAAATGTCTTTTACATCTCTCGAATTCTCAAGGCTACTATTTCAAGTTATAATCAATGAATGAATAAATAATGAAGATATTTAACTCTCACAATGGAAGAATCCAGAAATTTGGGAAAAAAACATAGTATGCTCTGTTAATATCTTCTCTTAAGCATTTAACGTTAAGTTTTTAAAGATTGAGTCTGTCCACCATGGAAACCTCTCCTTATTTTGATCTGATAAAAAGATATAAGAAATTCTGTTGAGAATGTACTTGTTTTGGGAAGAACAGTTGAATATATGGGAGGCACTGAACTGAAAAATTCAGAAGATAGTTTTATTTATGTTATTTTGGTAATTACTCCTTTGAAATGCTAAGCAAGTTTTTTAATTTAGAAATGTTTCACTTCAAAACATGTAAGCTATAGAAACTCAAGTGTATGACTCAGAAATATATTTCATTATCAATTTTTAACCTTTAATTGTAGTACTGCTGAGAAATTTAACACCAGTTCCTCAAAAGACTACAAATAATCTACAATAACCATTCCAACAATTTTGAAGTAATATTTTAGTAGGGTTTGTTTAGAAAAATAGCATGTTCCTAAAATAATTATTGAGCTTACATATATGCCAGGCAGCTTGGCAGGATTTGGGGATACAAACTATAACACACGGCTTATCTCAGGGGCTTAATACAATATTCAATGCTTATGGCTCTTCATCTATAAATGTGGGGTGGCTGGATACTGGGGACTTGAACTGTAATACCATTTTTGTTCCCTGCAACTCATGATGGTTCCTGGAATTTAGACATGTATAATTTCCAGGATGTGATTCAGAAACAATCTAGGTAGATTGATTTCTCTGGAAGATGATATCTTTCATGAGGGGAATATTTCTCTAGTCTTTTGCAAGAAAAAAAAAAAAACACTGGTGAAGCGAACTCACACTGTTAATAGATTCAGTGATAGCACAGTCTAGTTGATGGCAGAGTAGCACAGAACCTAGGGTAGGAGGTAATGACTATTTCAAATGATACATTAAATCTTAGCTTTGGTTGATCTCAGGATCCTAGAGGTAAGTACTGAGAAGTGAACAGTGATAGATTCAGTGATAGAGATTCTCTATTTTAGAGTTCATCACACATGAGCAGCTAGCGGTGAGCTAGAGCAGGGTTGTACTTGAAGGATAAATTGCCTGACCAGCCTCAGTTGCTCTTCCCTGTCCTCTCTCCTCACTTCATGTCTACTACATACGGTGGCCTTGATCTCTCAGCTGTGTTCTCATCCTCCTTAGGGCAACTGTCCCCAGCGGGCCAAGGAAGCTCCTTTAACCTGCCCGACACGTGGTTCGAGTTGACTGGTCCGGGAGTTGCAACCTGACTCAGAGACAGGATACTCTGGGAAAGCTGGCCTAAACTGAATTAGCCTGTGTTTGAAGTTTTAAGCTAAAGTACATAAACCTTGGATTTTTATGGAGTAATTGGACCAGAGAAATGAAAAAGCTTTTTATAGAGAAAAGCACGAAACGAGTGCAGAGAACAGAGATATGAGACAAAATTTGAGTGCTTTTGTTCAGTTTTTCCTGGAGTTGTGCCTCATTTTATTGCCCAAAATTCCTTCTCTCTGAAAGTTAGTTATGATTGTTTTATCTTCCATTCATAACAGAAGAATCCTAAATAAAATCAAGTGCTTCAGAGAAAATGCTAATATGCTGTAGATATTCAATAATTGTTTCAATGAAAAAAATTCCTAGGATTTCTGGGGCAATCAGAAAAATTATCATAAAGGTTTGATCTACGAAAGTACCATTTCTATAAAATTCAGCCCAGTATTTTATATGGGGATCATGAATAAATGTGGGAAAAAATATTGTTTAGCCTGTTTATTATCAATTTCATTTGATCTTCAGAGAATATAATTTATTAAAAATTAAGGAACCTCTGATATAGAGAAGACAATCATGATGCATAGTTCCCATTAGTAGAGAAGAGCATATGAAGTGTCCCTGGTAATTGTTCATAATAGGTTTAGCGAAAAAAAAAAAATTTTTACCCTCACAAAAATGGAAATTTTTTAAATTCATTGAAATAAGATAATTAAGTGGAAGTTTTTAATACAGCCCATTCTTAAACTTGACCTCTGTCACCAACTTTACGTGTCTTTGGCAGAAAAGACAGCCAGAGCCCCCCCCCACCCCTCTATGAAACGCTGACTGGTGGCAACTGATCTGGACTTGAAAATAGAAGGGCCCCTGATGACATTACAAGGGGATATAGGACAAGTTGAAAACCTGGAATTGGGGTTCTTTATCAGTGTAAAGAACAAAATTTTCCTTATGTTATATTTTGGTCAAGAAGCTTGCTAATGAATCTGTACTAGCTCGCCATAGATCTATGCTGTGGACAGCTGTGCTCTCCCAAGTTTCTGTTGAAGTCCTAACCCCCAGAGTGATTGTATTTGGAGACAGGACCATTAGGGAAGTAATTAAGATTAAATGAGGTCATAAGGATAGGGCTGGTGTCCTTTTAAGAAGGGGAAAGGATGTAAAGGATCTCTCTCTTGCTTTCCATCTGCACACACAGAGGAAAGGCCAGCTGAGGACACCCAGCAAGAAGGCTGCTCTCTGCAAGCCAGTGAGAGGCTTCACCGGACCCCAGCACTGAAGGCAGCCTGACCTTGGACTTCTGGTCTCCAGAATCACATGAAAACAGATTTCTATTATTTAGCCACCCAGTCTATGGAATATTGTTATGAGGTGAGCTGAGGACACCCATATAATGTACTTCCCAAACTGTGAGGTAAGTACACCATCCAAGGGAAGTTCAGAAACAATAAAAAAGGGCACAGTTCATCAGCATGAAATGGAACTTTGACAATTGCTTAATTATTTGATAACATTATTTCTGATTTCCATGTTTGCTGTGTATTGTATACAAAATTTTCCAGTGCACAAAAATAAGCTCTGCATGAATATAACCATTTGTATAGTTCAATTTATCCTCTGCTGTTAGGTGAGAATTCAGTGAACTAAGGACTTCCCCATCCACATTTGTTATTTGGTTTGGTTTATTCCAAGGTGGCTTTGAGTTCCCATGGGTTGGCTAATACAGTGTCATAGCATTGGGGAAAATCAGGTATTTCATATTGGAGGGTCATACTGTTAACCTGATGAAGTGTCCACTGTCCTAATAGAGGTCATATATTTCTAAGCTGATTTTAATATAAGTGCTCTTCTGTCAAAACTATTAGATTCCCTTTGGTTAGGCCCATTGCTATTCAGCTGATGTCCACATCTCACTTGTGATCACAGAAAATTCAGGATGCTTCCCCAGGACAGGTGGGGCTATGGGAAACCCGATGGGATTACCTGACACTCTGCCACTGCAGCTACCCCCCCGCCAACACTTCCCGTGCCACCCGCCCATACAGTCCTCTCTGTCCACCGCTCCTGTATCATGGCAGCAAAATTCATGTCCAACTGCAAAGAAAAAATCATCTCCTACTGTTCCATCATTGCTCTATTTGCCCTACCCATAGTAGGGTAAGACTTCTCAAACTTTAAGTGCACATACATCACAGAAGGATGTTGATAAAATTCAGATTCTAGTTTGTAAAACTGGGACAAGGATAATTTCAGAGCCAAAAACATTAACCTAGAGTTTACTGAAGAATTAATTTCAAAAGAGCCTCATACATTATGATTAATAAAAGCTCATGTTAGAGAAGTAATTAAGATTAAATGAGGTCATAAGGATAGGGCTGGTGTCCTTTTAAGAAGGGGAAAGGATGTAAGGGAGGGATCTCTCTCTTGCTTTCTGTCTGCACACACAGAGGAAAGGCCAGCTGAGTATGGTAGTAAAATTCTGTCCTTGATTATATAAATTAAGCATCAGTCTTCTGACATCTTTGTTTTGATTCAAAGTATTTTAAGTGGGGATAAAATATCATACTATGTTTTATAAGAAATAGTCTTAAACTAAATATATTCTTACCATGTGATCTAGCAGTTATGCTCCTTGGTATTTATCTGGTGAAGCTGAGTACTGTCCACAACAAACCTGCACACGGATGTTTATAGCAGTTTTATTCTTGATTGCCAAAACTTAGAAGCAACCAAGATATTCTTCAGTAGGCGAGTGGATAAACTTTGTGACATTCCTGCATTGGTATATTATTCAGTGATAAACAGAAATGAGCTACCAAGCCATGAAACACATTTGGAGGAAAATTACACGTATATAACTAAGTGAAAGAAGGCAATCTTAAAAGGCAATATTTGATTCCAGTTATATGACATTCTGGAAAAGGCAAAACTATGCAGACAATAAAAAGATAAGTGTTTCCCCAGAATGCAGGGGAAAGATGAATAGGCAAGAGCACAGAGGATTTTAGGGCAGTGAAAATAATCTTTGTAAGAAATGATAAATGTCATGTATTTGTCCAAACCCATAGAATGTACAAAACCAACAGTGAACCATAAACATAAACTATGAACTTTGGGTGATTATGATATGTCAATGTAGGTTCATCCTTAGTAAAAATGTACTATTCTGGGGAGTGATGCTGACAATTAGAGAGGCTAGGCATGTGTAGGGGAATGGGGAGAGGAAAATTTCTTCATTCCTCTCACTTTTGTGGTAAACCTAAAACTGTCCTAAAAACTATAAAGTTATTTTAGTAAACAATGATAACATTGGCATGAAGTTAATTCTTGTTCTCTTTTTAATATTATTTTTTCTAATATTTCCTAATCCTTTACTCATCTTCTATGACCTTAGAAGCTAATTTTCAAGCCCTGGGATCCTGGCAATAGAGGCTACAGAACATCTGGCTTGTGTCCCCTCCTTTCCACTCACCCTCTCAGTCTTTTCCCAGGTACTTTCAAGGTCATTTGCATAGTACAACTGCATTGCTTAAAGTGAAATAAATTATCCAAATTACTTCAAAATGTAAAGGATAGCCTACTAACATCTTAAATTGCTACTTGCTTTGACTATGTACTTGAATCCAGTGACTTCTCAAGAGTAAATCTTATATAGATTTTATAGCAACTGAATTTTTCCCATAGGATTTTTACAATAATACAAAACACTTCTAAAAGTCTAATTGCTATTTGTTTTTAGTCTTTAAAAGGCCTGTATCTACACATATTCTTCTTCCTTAAAAAAACATATACAATTTTTATAGGAACCTTAAGTATTAATTTCACTTTGTATCTATATTAGCTAATTAAAAATCCATAGAGTAAAATAGAAAAATATGAAGCCTCTGTCAAATTAACATACCATGGGACCCTGCATCTGAGACAGTAAGTGAAGATACACATGACCTCCACATCACCTTATTGTTTTCTGATTATTAAAAAATATGTCAAGATAGTTCTAGTTTCTATATTCACATGTAAGGAGCTTAAAAGTTACCATTCCATCCTCACAAGTAAAGAGCTGAAAAAGCAAAAACTGTCAACTCTTCTATTATCCATAAGAGAGGGGAGAATACAGGTCAAACCACTGCTTTCATGACTGGAGAAAGAGATGGAAGAATGGAAGGGGCCATCACTTACCAGAGAGGAGACTTAGAGCAAGTCAGCTCCAGAACCAGTGCTGAGATAGGAAGCCTGAACTGTAATTGATGAATTGCTAGAATGAACCTGGGCAAGGGAAATAACCAACTCCAGCCCATTCAGGCCATCCTGTCACACTTCAGAAAGGAGGGGGAGAAACTGAGGAACACTGTGAGGTTCGCAGCCTGGAAGCATAGGCTCACTAAAAGACTGAGAAGAAATCTCAGGGCTGTGGAACACTGCCCTCTTGCCTCACACAACACCGCTACATTGCTAAAGGCCTATTTTCAGCAGTGTCTTTTACCTGGAATATGAGAAACATTGCAAGGCATATACCAAAAGACAAAAGCACAAGATACAACAAGTATTTGACCCAGATGTAATAGAGGTGATGGCATTATCAGTTAGGTTTTAGAGAAACTACCGTTAATATGCTAACAGCTGTAATGTAGTAAGGCAATGGAAACAGAGGCAGAAATCCTAAGAAGGAACCAAAAAGAAATGCTGGAAAACCACACACTGTAATGGCAATGAAGAATGACTTTGATTTTAATAGTACACTGGGGATGGTGGAGGAAAGAACCTCTGAGCTTGAGTATATTATCAATACAGACCTCCAATACTGAAAAGCAAGGAGAAAAAAGATTGAAAGAAAAAATACTCCCTAAACCTATGGGACATTTGGTTAGAAAACAATATGCTTAAGTGTAGTTTTTTGGCATTTATGCTGCTTGGTTTTCTTTGATCCTCCTGGACCTCTGATTTAGTGTCCAGTATTTCTTCTTGGTATTTTCATTACACATATGCTGTACCTTTTTTACATGGTATTTTCATTACACATATGCTGTACCTTTTATACATGGTATTTTCATTACACGTATGCTGTACCTTTTTTACATGGTATTTTCATTACATGTATGCTGTACCTTTTATACATGGTATTTTCATTACACGTATGCTGCATACGTGTAATGAAAATTCCAAGAAGAAATACTGGACACTAAATCAAAGGTCCAGGAGGATCAAAGAAAACCAAGCAGCATGAATGCCAAAAAAACTATACTTAAGCATATTGTTTACTAACTAAATAAAATCAAAGATTAAAAAATGCTGAAAAAGTTGGGGTGAGGCATCAGTATCTTACCAAGAGAATAATAAAGAATTGTATCTGACTCCTTTTCAAAAACCATAAAATCAAGAAAATATGGAGTGAAGTATAAAGTGGACAGAGAAAATAACCACTGATCTGGAATTCTATACCTTATAAAATTATTCTTCAAGTATGAAGGAGAGAAAAAGACTTTTTCCAACAAACAAAAATTGACAGAATTTGTTGCCAATAGTACTGCCATGCAAGGAAATGTTAAAAACAGTTATTCAAAAATAAGGAAAATAAGAGGTCAGAAACTTGCATATACATAAAGAAAGAGCATTAAAGAAGGAATAAGCAAAGAAAAAATAAAAATTTATTTTTCTTATTCCTAATTGATCTATTAAGCTTTTCAAAATAATGTATTTGATAATGTATGTCATATATTTGCTCATGTATTTTCACATACAAGTAAAATGAATGATGGCAGCAATTGTAAGAACAGGAGGGAACAATTAGGATTTTGTTACTAAAAGTTATTCTTACTGCCTATGAAGTAGTTTACTAATTTGAAAGTGGACTTGAATTAGCTACAAATGCATATTGTAAATTCCATGATAATCACTAAAATTTAAAAAGTATGATGATACGCTAAGGGAGGAGAAGAAATGGGAAAGTTAAAACTACAAAAGGAAGAAAGAAAGACAAAAATAGGAAGAAAGAGAAATGGCAACAAGTAGAATACATTGATGAATATGTTGGATATATGCACATCCTCTCAAGTTCACATGGAATACTCACAGATAGACCACATTCTGGTTCACAAGACACCCATTAAGAAATACTAAAATAGAAGTCTTACAATGTATGCTCTCAGTCAAACATGGAATTAAACTAGAAATCAGTAACAGAAAACAGGAATCCCAAAATACATGGAGATTAAACAACAATTTTAAATAAAACATGACTAAAAGAAGAAACTTCAAGAGAAACATTTTGAAGGAAATGAAAATGAAAACAATGTAACAAAATGTGTGATATGCACTGAAAGCAATACTGAAGGCATATATTAGAAAGATCTACAATCAATAATCTAAAATTATTATTATATTATGCACATTAATATACTAAGCAACTATAAAAAGAGCAAATTAAATCCAATGTAAGCAGAAGAAAAGAAATGGAGAATTAAAATGAAATTGGAAATAGAAAAACATAGGAAAAAAATCGGTGAAATATAACCCTGTTTCTTAGAAAACATCAATAAATCAATAAGCCTCTAGCCAGGCTAACTCCAATAAAGGAGGACCCAAATTATTAATGTCATAAATGAAAGAGGACATTGCTACAGATCCTGTGGAAATGAAGCAGATCATAAAGGAATGCTAAAAGCAACTCTATGCCCCCAAAATCGATAACCTAGATGAAATGGACCAATTTCTGTAAAGACAACAAGTTTCCAAAATTCAACAGGCAAAAAGCAGACTATCTGAATGGTACTAATGAAGTGAAATCAAATTAATAACGTTCCAAAACAGCAAATAACTGATGTAGTTGAGTTCATGGGAGAATTATACAAAACTTTTCATGAAGAAATTTTATCAATTCTCTACAATCTTTTTAAGAGGACAGAAGCAGAGAGAGAACTTCCTAATTCATTCTCTGATGCTAGCATTATCCCAATACCAGAACCAGAAAATTGTGAGATAAGAATACAGGCTGATCTCTCTTATAAACATAGATGTAAAAATCATCAACAAAATATCATCAAATTGAATTCCACAATGTGCAGACAGATTTATACAAGATGATCATGTGAGATTTATCCTACATATGCGAGGCTGATACAACATTAAAAAATTAATGTAATTCACCCCGTCAACAGATTAGAAAGTGAAGCACATGATCTTATCAATGGATGCAGAAAAAGCATTTAACAAAATCCAGCACCCACATATGATGAAAATGCTCAGTGAATTAGGAATAGAGGAGAACTTCCTCAATTTGAAGAATAGTTACAAAACCTACAGTTAACATCTTGCTTGGTGATGCAACTCTAAGCTTTCCCAGTAATCTCAGTTATAAGGCCAGGATATCTTCTCTGAACATGCCTTCCAATATTGTACCGGAATGTCCTAGTTGATGCAGGAAGACACAAATAGGGGGGAGAGGGTGTTATTTAGATTGGGAAAGACAAACATAAATTTGTCTCTGTCTAAAGATGACTTGATTGTCTTAGTAGAAATCTGAATAAATCAACAAATAAACTCCTGGAACTAGTAAGGGACTACAGCAAAGGCTGCAGGATATAAGGTTACTATATGAGTTAACTGTTTTCCTGTATATGAGCAAAGTACAAATTGAATTAGATATTAAGCAGTATTATTTACATTAACAACCTCAAAAACTAAAAGTTAGGTATAACCTCATAAAATGTATAAGATCTACATAAGGAAAACCTCAAAACTAATGAATGATATCAAAGAACTAAATAAATGGAGAGATATTTCATGTTCATGAATAGGAAGCCTCAGTATCATCAGGTTGTCCATCCTTCACAAATTGATCAATCAATGCAATCCTGATAAAAATCCCAGCAAGTTTTTGGTATTGAAGTTTAAGATATGCAAAAGACCCAAAATAGCTAACACAATAGTCAAGGAGAGGAACAAAGCTGGAGGTGACATTCTCTGACCTCTAGAATCACTAGAAGGCTACAGAAATCAAGAGTGTAGTATTGGGGAAAGAACAGAAAAATGGAACAATGAACAGAATAGAGAGCTCAGAAATAGATTCCCATAAATTTAATCAACTGATCTGTGACAAAGGAACAAAGATAATAAAATGGAGCAAAGGTAGTTTTTTCAACAAATATTGCTGGAACAACTGGACATCCCACATACCAAAAAGTGAAGCTAGACACAGATCTTATATCCTTCTCAAAATTAACTCAATATGGATCACTGGCTTAAATATAAAATACACAACTATAAAACTCCTAGAGTAAAACATAGGAGAAAACCTAGGTATGGCAATGACATTTTAAATACAAATGTATAGCTCAAAATAATTGATGAGCTAAAATTAATTAAAATTAAAAACTTCTCTTCTACAAAAGAGAATGACAAGAGAATTAGAAGACAACCACAGAATGGAAGGAAACATTTGCAAAAGACACTTCTAATAAAGGACTGTTGATCAAAACAAATGAAATTCCAAAGCTTAAGGAAACAAGCTAATTTAAAAAAGGAAAATGGGCCAAAGAACTTAACAGACACTTCACCAAAGATATTCAGATGAAAAGTAAGCATATGAAATGATGATCCAAATCCTATCAGGAAAATGCAAATTAAGACAAGAATGATTTATCACTACATACCTATTAGAATAGCCAAAATCTGAAAACTAGCAAGAGCAAATGACAGAGAGGATGTAGAGCAACAGAATCTCTCATTTATTGTTGGCAGGAATGCAAAATGATACAGCCAATTTCCAAGAGAGTTTGGCAGTTTTTTATAAAACTAAACATATTCTTACCATATGATCCAAGAAACATGTTCCTTGGTATTTCCTGAAGGAGTTGAAAATTTTATTTCTACACGAAAACCTGCACACAGATATTTATAGCAGCTTTATTCACAATTGCCAAGACTGGGAAACAACCAGATGCCCTTCAGAAGGTGAATGGATAAATCAACCGTGGTACATCCAGACAGTGGGATATTATACCACACTAAAAAGAAATGAGCTATCAAACCATAAAAAGACAGAGGGACCTTAAATGCAAATATACTAAATGAAAGAAGCTAATCTGAAAAGTCTATGTTTTGTATGATTCCAACTATATGACATTCTGAGAAAGGCAAAACTGTGGAGACAGTAAAAAGATCAGGGATTGCTAGGGTTTATAAGGGCTCTGAATAGGTGAAACTGTATTTTTAGGGCAATGAAACTACTCTGTATGATACTACAGAGGAGGATACAGGTCATATTATATAGGTGTCTAAACTCACAGAATATGAAACACCAAGAGTAAGCCTAAAGTAACCTATAGACTTTGGGTGATTACTATGTGTCCATGTAAGTTCATCAGTTCTAACATTTACCACTGCGTGGTGCGAGATGTTGATAATGAAAGAGGATATACATTATGTTGCAGAGGGTAAATAGGAATCTCTGTACCTTTCTGTTAATTTTGCTGTTCACCTAAAATTGCTCTAAAAAGTCTTAAAATACGCTGTTAGAGAAATGTTCTTTTTACTTCATTTTCTCTATGTGAAAGTACATATGTGACCACCCAATTAATGACATGTAAAGGAGAGACCTTACACCTAATTTGTTGTTTATATTGGCATTTGGAGGCAAAGCCTGTCATGATCTCATGTATGGACTGTGCTAATACATTTAAAATAGGGAAACTTGATTCCACTTTGCCTCTTGCCTTTCTCAGACTCCATTTCTTTCTTTGCAGATGCTTGTTACAATTTATTAACCATGAATAATATCTGAATAAATTTAACCTTCTTTCCTACCTGCTATTCTCACACTCACCAAATTTAACAGATATGAATGTTGTATAAATTTTCAAGCCAGCCAATTCTCTTTCTGAGTATGTAATTTAGTTGTGGAACAGTTTCCTGCAGTGATAGACACCAAAAGAATTCAACAGCTTCTGTGAGTCCAGTGTTGAGGATCATTTACAAGCCAGGAGCAAAATACCTAAATCATGTTTGTCACTGTGTACCTGTCTTCTGAATGCTGTTTACACTTATATACATTTATTAGTTTTCCTTGGTGTAGAGCAGTATGTTTTCTTTTCTCTCTTCCTTTTGCACATGTCACTCTCTTATTTACATGAATTGGCTATTACAAAGTCAATGAGGTACAACATCAAAAAGTGTCAGTTATGAGAACTACCCAAACTATATCCTTCTACTGTTGCTTTAGATAATACCCTAAACTATGTATTTTGTTCTCTATAGCTGTTTACAGTTCCCTTTTTGCTACTGAAACTTTCTAAGGAGTGTCTAACTGGTTAATATTTGATACATATGTTTTAAAAAACTGTTGATGCATTGCTAGGTATATACAATACCCTGAATTTCCATTCTTAATTGAAGAATGTTATTTAAACTTGTTGCTTCTGGTTTCCTATCTTAAAATGGAGGTTGTGAGTTGGTGTATGTGGAATGCTTAGCACAAAAGTTGGCACATTGTAAATTTTATACCTTACCCCAAGATTACAGAACTAATGACTGGAAGAGCCGTAAGGCAAACCTAGGTTTAAATCAACTCTAAATCCAGATAAAGAAGATGATGGTGATGATAATGTTGAGCTAAAAACTTAACACTATTATTCCCTAATCATCTCTCCATTTTTGGAAATTGGCTAAGCACTCAGAATTTTAAAAAATACTCTCACTCTGCAACCCTCATTACACTGTTGGAGACAGTGGTTTTGTAACACCATATCAGGAATTTCTCTTACCAAGGAAAAGAACAGTAGGGACCTTGCTTGTGTTTCCTACCAATGATGTCCACAATGCCTCGGCTTGAGAAATGCTATGCTCTCATTGCCAAATGCACGGGCTCCATTGACATTTCTTATTCCTTCTTGGCTTATATGATTATAATTTATGGTGAATTTCAAATATCTCTCAAAAATATGATATGGTATCTGAGAAATTCAAGTATGATCTGTTCTAAGTTGTATGGTTTTTCAGTGACCATTAAATTACACAAAAATTACACACTTAAGAAAGCTAAAAAGATAAGTCACACATTCAATATAATCATAGTAACTACTTCTTTTAAATTTGAAGTGTGTACTCCTAAGATAGTTCAGAAACTCATCCAAAGTTGAAAAACATCTCCTGTTACATAAGCCCATAGCCTCCTCCTTTTTGTAAAAAAAAATGACTCTGCATTGAAATTTTTTAACAGCTTTTTTTCATTGGCATAAAAATTCATGGGAAAGACTGTTTTTAAAATAAAGCATATTTTGGAGTTATAGTTTAGTTTGTTTGTATCCTTGAAATCTTCATTGGCAGGATAAAGCAAAAGCAGTTCTAAAAGTGAAGTTCAAAGCCATAAATGCCTACATTAAAAAGAAAGATCCCAAATAAACAACCTAACTCTATGCCATACAGCAAAACAGAATCAACAAAATAGCAGTAGACTCATAGACACTGAGAAGTGACTGGTGGTTACCATGGAGGAGGGGATGAGGTGGGTGGTAGGGAGGGTGATGGGGATAAAGGGGCACAAAAATTCTCAGCCATAATATGAGTTAGTTACAGGGCTGTTAGAACAGCTGGAGAATATAACCAATGATTCTGAAACATCTTCCTATGTTGACAGATAGTAACTACACTAGTGGGGGTGAGGATTTAAATGTGGTTAACTGTTGAACCACTGTGTTGTATACTTGAAACCAATATAAGATTGTATATCAACTATACTTCAACTTAAAAAAATATTCATATTTAAAAGACCCAGATCAGTAAAATTATAAATGAAAAAGGGAGACATTACAAATAATACCAAGAAATTCAAAGGATCCTAAGAGGCTACTATGAAAAACTTACATGCCAAAAATTTGACAACCTCAAAGAAATGGAAAAAAATATTAGAGATGTACAAATCACCACAACTGAATTAGGAAAAAATAGAAATTTGGAATAAATTAGAAACCAGTAAAGAGATTGGGTTAGTAATAAAAAAATCCCCCAACAAAGAAAAGCTAGGACCAGATGACTTCAATAGTGAATGTTACCAAACATTTAAAGAATTAACACCAGTTCTTCTCAAACTCTTCAAAACAATAACAAAACAAAAAATATATACAAATATAAAAATATACAAAAACAAAAAATGGAGGGAAACACTCCCAAACTCAGTTTACAGGCTGACATTATCCTGTTACCATAATCAGAAAAAGACACTAAATTCTAATTTTAATAAATTTTACTAAAAAATTAGAAAAATCCAGGTCAATATCCCTGATGAATATAGATGCAAAAATTCTCAATAAGATAGTAGCACACCAAATAAGCAGCACATTAATAGGCTCATTGACCATGTTGTGGGGATATTTATCCCTGGGATGCAAATATAGTTCAATATATGCAAAAATCAATCAATGTGATTCATCACATTAATAAAATGAATGAAAAGAATCATATGATCATTTCAAGAGATGTAGAACAAGCATTTGGTAAAGTTCAACATATATTGTTCCAAAAATATCTTAAGTTAGGCACTGAAGGAACATTTGTCAACATAACAAAGGTCATACATGACAAGCCCTCAAATAACAAACTCAATATTGAAAGCTTTAGATATGAACAATACCTACTCTCACCATACCTATTCAACATAGTATTAGAAGTCTAGCTAGAGCAATTATGCAAGATAGAAAAAAAGAATTGGAAAGAAGTAAAATTGTCTCTATTTTCAGATGACATGATTTTATACATATAAAATTATGAATAGTTAACATAAACACTGTTAGATCTAATCAATGAGTTCAGTAAACTTATAAGATGCATTCACATGCAAGAAAATCAGTAGCATTTCTTGTATTAACAAAATATCTGAGAAAGAAATTGATCCCATTTATAATAGCATCAGAAACAATAAAATACTTAGGAATAAATTTAACTCAAGAAATGGGAGATCTCTATACTGAACCCAGAAGACACCAGTGGAAGAAATAGAAGACAACCAATAGAAAGGTATCCCATGTTCAAAGATAAGAAGAATGAATGTTGTTAAAATGCAATAGTTCCAAAAGCTGTTTCTAAGTTGAATGCAATCCCTACAAGATTCCAGTGGCACTTTTTACAGAAGTAGAAAACTATTTTATAAGTAATGAAAAAATACCCTAACTTGCCAAAGAAATTGAGAAAAGAAAGAAAAAAGCTGGAGATCACATTTCCTTATTTCAAGCTGTATTATAAAGCTATAGGCATCAAAACAGCTTGGTAGTACAAGAAGCCTAGAATAAAAAATAAAACAGATATATGTAACTTCTGTTTTTGCATAAAACATATAGTAAATGCATATGTCCTCTAAGATTCTGAGATGAGTGTGGAGAAGGGGAATGAGAGTTGTTTTTACTGCTGAAGCAGGTAGACTTCTTCATTGATCCTGGAAATCATTCTGGTGCTTCAGGAGACAAGAAGGCTGAATTCCAAGGATATTAATACTAGTGCATGAAATTCAGTACAAGATTGGAACTAAAGATCAGATATGGTGGAGCAAAGTAAAAAATATTCTGAATAGCTGTGTGGCACACTCAAGTCTCCTGGGGAGAGGCATGAGTTACCTAGATATCATTTGAATTTCTTGGTCTCTGACCTGAGGAACAAACAGTCTGGTATTTTATTTGGCCAATGTGAATAATCTCAAGAAAGGGAAGTACAAATAAAGGAGCATAGGAGGGTGGAAAGTTGAAAGTTGCAGAGAAAGGGGAAAAAGATTTAGACACATGTTTTCAAATTTTAACATTTACTACATTTTTTTTTAAAGTAGGAAATGCAGTCACTTAAGGCAGAACAAAACACAACTCTATTCACTAATTTCCTTTTTAGCCCCCAAAACGTGGTTTTAAATGAGTAACTAAATAATCTTAGCATTCTATAGAAATATTTTTTAAGTTTTTTGATAGGTTATGTACAAAATGATTATTCATATTGGAATATAATATTACTAGTAACTACAATTCATTACTGGTAACAACATTAGTATGTAGTAATAATTTTATAGTAAATACAAGTAAATCATAGTTATAAATGCCATTAAAATAGAAGTTGGTATTTAATATTGGCAATGTTTGTTAGAATATTTAAATAGTAAAATATATGCACAGATATTCCTAATTTTATAAAAACAGATGTAGTTGGCTAATTATATATATATATATATATATATATATATATATATATAAAACTAGGAAAAAAGTGTATTTATAATCAGAATATACAATAAATATTGACTCAAAAAACAGTGGTAAATCAAGTAATGTTATTTTCATCTGGAAAGCTGTAGGAGATGTAATAACAAATTCCTGAAATATATTCATAAAAGTATGCATATATTTTATCAGTAACATCAACTTGAAAATTCTCAGTATTTTCATAACACATTCAATTTTAACTTTATTTTAAGTACAACATAGATGTTTAGAAGAGCACCTAATATGAATTGTTCAATAAAGTTAGGTACTATTCTTGATGCTTTACCAATATTAATTATATATTCAACAAATGTTTATGTGTTTTAGGTGTCAAAATTGCAGCAATGAGTAAAAGAGACAAATTCTTATTTATGAAGTTTATATTCTAATCAGAAAACAAAACACAAGTGAGTACACAGTATGCTTAGAAAGTGAGAAATGCTATGGCGAAAAATTAAAGCTGCAATTCTAAATAGCTGCCTAGAAAGGACCACTAGAAGACAATATTTGAATAAAATTCTGATGAGCTAAGGAAATAAGCCATAGATATATGATATGGTTAATCTCAGTAAAGGACACAGACAAAAAAACAACTGACGCCCACCAAACCCCTGTAAGGTAGAACAGCCACATATTCTCATCCTCAGGATGCCTTACCACCCTTTATCCCAGCATAAACTTCACAAGTAAACAGTTATGCACCACATGATACAATGTCCAATAAGTGTTTTTATATCTCACTTTTATATTTGAAAAGAAGATCAATCATTACCAAATAAGGAAGGAAGGAAACAATGTGGAGTAAAAAACCTAAAGGGACACAGCACAGAGTGGATGGCTATATTCCAGGAGGTGTATTTTGTTATTGTTGTATGAAGTGGTCTGCAGATGTCAATTATATCCAGTTCATTGATCACATTGTTGAGTTCAATGTTTTCACTGATTCTCTGCCTGCTGTGTCTTTCTAAGAGAAGGGTAGTGATAATGGGCTCATCTTTATCTCCTGTGGTTCTATCAGTTTTTGCTTCATGTAGTATGATGCTCCATTGTTAAGTGCACAGACATTAAGGATTGTTATGGCATCTTGAAGAACTGATACATTTATCATTATGTGATGTCATTCATTATCCCTGATAACTTTCCTTGCTTTGAAGTTTGCTCTGAAATATAACTAGTCCTTATTTCTGTTGATTACAGTAAACATTTCTCACCATCCAGTTATTTATTTATTTAATTTTTTTTATTTTGATATCATTAATGTACAATTCAACATTATGGTTACTACCCTCCCCCCATTATCAAGTCCCCACCACACACCCCATTACAGTCACTCTCCATCAGCGTAGTAAGATGCTTTAGAATCATTACTTGTCTTCTCTGTATATACTGCCTTTCCCGTGTCCCCAATGCTACATTATGTGAGCTAATCGTAATGCCCATTTTCCTCCTTATCCCTCCCTTGCCACCCACCCTCCCCAGTCCCTTTCCCTTTGGTAACTGTTAGCCCATTCTTGGGTTCTGTGAGTCTGCTGATGTTTTGTTCCTTCAGTTTTTTCTTTGTTCTTATACTCCACAGATAAGTGAACTCATTTGATACTTGTCTTTCTCTGCTTGGCTTATTTCACTGAGCATAATACCCTCTAGTTCCATCCATGTTGTTGCATATGGTAGGATTTGTTTTCTTCTTATGGCTGAATAATATTCCATTGTGTATATGTACCACATCTTCTTTATCCATTCATCTACTGATGGACACTTAGGTTTCTTCCATTTCTTGGCTACTGTAAATAGTGCTGTGATAAACATAGGAGGGCATATCCAGTTATTTTTAATCTATATGTGTCTTTATTTAAAGTGGGTTCCTTTTAGATAACCTAAGGTTGGCTTCATGATTTTTGATCCACTCTGACAACCAGTTTTTACTGGTGCATCTAAATTATTGACATTAAAAGTGACTGATACAGCTGAATTAATGTCTACAATATTCATTACGGTTTTCTATTACTGGCCCTTGTCCATTGTATTTTTTTCCATGCTTTCTTCCATTTGTGGTGTTATGTATATTCTTCCATGCTTTCTTCCATTTGTGGTGTTAGTGGGCATTTAATATGATTCCATTTTCTCTCCATTTACATTAGTTTTACTTCCTTTTTTTCATTGCTTTCAGGTTTACAATATACATTTACAATTAATCTAAATCTACTTTCAAATTACAGTATATTACTTCACTGGTAGAATGAGTGCTTTATAACAAAATAATCTTAAAATCCCCCCCTCTCATCTCTTAGATCATTTCTGCCATTTGTTTTACATAAGCTTACATATGATAAATATACAGAATATATAATTGATACATTGTTGCTATTATTTTGAACTATTGTCTGTTAGATCAACAAAAATACTTCCCCTCACTTATTTCTTCTTCCATGCTCTTTCTTTATGTAGATCCAAGTTTCTGACCTGTATTATTTTTCTTCTATCCAAACAAAACACAGTGTTGCTTGCAAGGCAGCTCCACTAACAGCAAACTTCCTCAATTTTAGTTATCTGAGAAGTCCTTGTTTTTCTTTCACTTTGGAAGGATAATTTCACAGAAGTCAGAGGTAACTTGAATCTTTGTTCCTCTATAGTTGAAGTGTTTTACAGCTAGTTTCTTCCAGGATTCTCTATTTTTGAATTTCTGCAATTTGAAAATGATATGCCTAGGTGTAGCTTTCTGGCATACTGTTTTCCATAGTGGCTATGCCAATTTACATACAAATGGTGTACCAACATTCATTATTTTTTGCCCATTTTGATACTAGCCATTCTGACTGGTGTGAGGTGATCTCATTGTTGTTTTGATTTACAGTTCCCCAAAATGAGCAAAAGTCCAAGTAGACTCATATATACAGAGAACTGGTGGTTTCCAGAGGGAAGGGAATGGGGGATAGGTGAAATAAGTGATGAAGAAGTACAAACTTTCAGTTATAAAATGAGTTACATGTGTGTTACACCTTGCATACTTGTACACAGTACTTGAATATTCTTTTGTTTTGTGTCCCCCCACCATCAGTCTTTGTTCTCTCTGCTTTTTTGGATTCCATTGAAATATTCTCTAGCTCAGAGATTCTTTCCTCAGCCATGTCCAGTCTATACTAATAAATTTATCATAAGCATTATTCATTTTTATTTATGAAAAGTACAGCATAGGGAATATAGTCAATAATATTGTAATTACTTTGTATGGTGACAGAAGGTAACTACATGTATCAGGTGAGCATTTTGTAATGTAATCAGTTGTTGACTCAGTATGTTGTACACCTGAAACATAACATGTATGTCAATAATACTTCAATTTAAAATTTTTTGAAAAAATGAGAACATTGCAAGGCATACTGATAGACATGAAACACAATATGAAGAGACAGAGTAAGCATCTGAACCAGACATGCAGGGATGCTGGAATCAATAAGGACTTTAGAACAATTATAAGTAATATGCTAAAAGTTCTAATGGATAAATAGACAGCATGCAAGAACAGAAAGGCGATGTAAACATATGGTAATTGCATAAAAAAATGGCAAGATACAGTGAATGTTAATACACTGTTTGTAAGGATGTACATTGGTACAGCCACTATAGAAGACAGCATGGAGGTGCTGCAAGAAATTAAAAATAAAAATACCTGGCCCAGTAGTTACACTTCTGGGCATTTACCTGAAGAAAACAAAAAATAGTAATTTGAAAAGATATATGCACCCTTATGTTTACTGCAGCATTATTTAAAATAGCTATGACATGGAAGCAATCCAATTATTCATCATTAAATTAAATGAATGGATAAATATGTGGGGAGTGTGTGTATGTATGTACACAAAGCAATGTTACTCAGCCATGAAAAAGAATGAAACATTGCAATGTTTTTTTCAGCAGACATGGTATACCAGTAAATGGAAGTGCTGAAAATAGGTCTTTAGCAATGTGGTAGTGAGATACGGGGCAAGGCAAAACATTCTCTATTCCTGTGTTTAGTCTTCTGAGCTGAGCCTATGCCTCTGAACTGTGAAACTGGAGTGTTTAAGAAAGCCTAAGGGGAGGAGCAAAGGAACTATTTTGAAATACATCAGAGCATTTGGTCCTCCTTCAAAAGACCTGCCCTCAAGAGAAACTATTCAACCAGCACATAGCCAATACATTATGTTTAAACTACATTTTCATGTTTTTCCTGGATATATTGCCAGATGATTCTTGTTAAAATGTTGTATGTTCCTAAGGTTTCTTTTTTCCAGGATATTGTTAAGTCCAAATCAGACAGGACATATGAGCCAAGTTTCCCATGATAGCAACTGGTCCACCAACTTTGTCCACTTACTTACTCAAAACAGCAAATACATTGTCTTAGTAATTGAACTCAAGTGCATTTTTGTTCACATGTCAAAGTAAGTAATGGTTCAGCTATGGATTGTTTTAGTATCAGGGATCATATGACTCCAGGTGAAGAAAAGGATGTTGATTAGATCACAGTTCAATATTCCAATCAATTGGGTACTGAAATGACATCACTGCCCAAAGAAACTTAATTAACTGTACATATGAATAAATTAATCAGAGGTTGGAACTGAGTTACTCAAATGAACAGAGTATATAGTAATGTTTAAAGATGATGCACTCAGATATGGAAATGCTAAAATAATGATGATTAAAACCAAAAGCTTTTAAGTGACTGAAGGAAGCAAACCAGCCAAGCAGAGTTCACTCAATGCAGAGACTACATGTATTTAGTCTTACACAGCAGTGCAGTATCAAAAAAGAAAGTTTTATCCTAATTTTAAGTTTTGTGGGTTTTTTCACACTTTTGTGTTTTTTTGTAATACATTTTGGTGAAATAAGGGCAAAGTGTGGCATGAATCAAGAAACAGTCCTCAATAATTGTATTTTTTCTTTGTATGCTGACATTGTATGTCTACAATAGGTTTTTATCTTTACATGAATTTGTACGGAAACCAATATCCGGTTCTGCATAAAGCAATGCTATTAAAATGCTTTTAATGCATTAGAAATATTTATATTAGCATATGATTATAAATGTCAGCTTCTGACACTAACAGAAGCAGCTGACTTAGTTCTGAAGATATCTTAAGAAATGTGAAACTTAAACTTTCTAAAAAAAAGCATGAAAGTTAAACAAAAAATACTTTAGTAGCTATAATGAGAAATTGTTTATCTATTGCTAGGATTATTTCCTTCAATTTAATACTGCATGCCATTTTCCTTTGAACTCAATATGTGAAAAGGGGAAACTTGCTTTCACTGTTTCCACAAACAATGACTATTTAATATAAAAAGCTAAATTATCTGACTTATGGGTAATTCCTGTTCTCTTACTTCAAAAACACTTTTCTTGGCTGACCTTGAACTTTCTCATGCTTTCACTTATTCATTTTATTAAAAAGACCATAAATTCTATTCTCCCTCTTGATTTCATAAACCAAAATGGACTAAATAATTAAACATCTAGGCAGGCATGTTAAACTAAATAGGTGTAAGAGAGAAAACTCATTATGACATTAACATACTTATTCGTTATGAACCAGCCCCTTCCACATTCTATTTTGGAAAGCAGTTACTAACATCAACACCCTGTATGTAATCTGTGGCAAAAACCTGGAAGTCATATTTGCTTAGTCTCTTCAACATTGCTGTGGCCTCGACAACTTGTAGAAACAGGAGGAACCTTGTGGATAAAATGAGACTTCCTGTGGTCAGGATTGGTTGACTAGCTCACTGCACACCTGTGGGCAATACATGGCTGTTGACTCTCTGTAAAGAGCTCCACCCAGTGCTCTGAGTGCGACACAGTGGCAGGGCTACAAGGCTGCAGGAGAGCAGAGCAGAGGCTAGAGTGGTGGCATCACCGAGGACAGAGGCCCTGAGGGCGGCTGTGTGGGACAGCTGTGCAGGCAGAGAGGTCCAGAGGATGGCTGTACAGAAAGAGGGGCCCAGAGGACAGCTTTGCAGACAGAGGGGCCCAGAGGCAGAGACCGGCTTGCTGCATGCAGACTCGTTCTGAGTGAATGGGATTCTAGTGACTGACCTGCCACCTGGAAATAAAGTTGGGTATAACCCTTTCACCCCAAGAACATTTTGCTATCAATTCCTTTGGTAACACTGAAACCATATCATACTTGCCCAGGGCTGAAACCCATTGGCAAGACAATTGGCGTAGTCGGCAGGATTCATTGTTGACCAAGGAAAAAGACAGGCTACCCTTATGGGAGGGGTGCTTCAGCGGGCTGCCCCTGTGAATGGGGAGACAGTGGATTGTACCCCAATGGTATGTGGTTTGAGGTGGCTTGCCTCCTAGAGGACTGGGCCCCAGCCCAGGACTGGAGGCAAGTGGGGGGTGACACCTGATGTAGGAGGGGTGGCCCTTGGTATAGTAAGTAGATCCTTTGAGAAGCAGAGTGCCCGGGAGGCAGTGGGGACTGTGGGTTGGCTGCTTCTCACAGTATTAAAATAGTCTACAGAGGAGACCCAAGAAATGTGGGCATGAGAACACGAGCTGCAAACCTCTGTGGACTCCCTGAGGGAGGACATGGCCTTGATGCAGGAGGATGCAGCACGAGAGCTCTGGCAGCAAGGTGCCATTGGAGATGAGACAGCAGTGCTGCCAGGTGTTCTGAAGGAGGAAGAGGCCATCAAGGAAAAAGACAAGCTCCTGAGGAAAGCACAGGCAGAGGTAGCATGATAACATCAGCTGTGAAACATTGAGGTGAAGGTAAGAGAGCTTCTGAAGACTGAGCTGGCATTGTTGCGAGGCACTGTAGCAGAGGAGGCACTTGGGGAAATAGAAAGGTGCCATCAGCCCCAAAAATGGAGGAGCTGGGGAAGGATGAAGGGGTGGTGCCAGAGGCACTGGCCCCTCCTATATTGAAAGCATGCCCAGTGGTTGTAAAGAAGATAAAGACCCAGCAGCTGCAAGTTCCCCAAGGAGAGGAGTAGCCCCCTCCCCAGGTTGTGGAGCACTCTATGGTCCGCCCTTATACTCAGGCTGAGCTGGTAGCTGTGGAACTTAAGGGTGAATGGAATTGTTCTATCAGGATCAGAGATGGGAAAGCTGTCTTCCCTGACAGCGCAGCCCACCTTGAGGCAGCAATTACAAAATGGATGGTGACACATACAGTAGCTGAAGCAACGAGAACCCAGAAAGAAATAAGACCTGTTACTCACAGGAGGAATTTGAGAGGCCCCATGTGGGTTACGGAGACCCAGATGTGGGTTGATTTGATACAGACAGGAGTAGATGGAAGGAAATTAGATGGGAAGACAAATAGGACCTTACTGGAGCTATGGCAACAACTGAAACCAGAGCAGCAGTTCCAGACATTAAAACTAAAGAGGCAGAGGTCAGAGACAGAGCTATAAGCCCAGCCTGTGTGTCTGCAAGACTTTTTGCTGCAGAGGCTGGAGAACAATGTTCGATCTTCCTTCCACAGGGACCATTGCTGAGTACTAAAGGCACATAGATTGAGAAGAGAGAATCCTGGAGGGGTGGAGTGTGGATAAAATGAGAGTTCCTGTGGCCAGGATTCTCACCTCACCTTGGTTGACTAGCTCATTGCACACCTGTGGGCAATACATGGCTGTTGACTCTATATAAAGAGCTCTGCCCAGTGCTCTGGATACGACACGGTGGCAGGGCCTCAAGGCTGCAGGAGAGCAGAGCAGAGGCTGGAGTGGTGGCAGAGACCAGCTCTCTGCATGCAGACTCTCTCTGAGTGAACGGGATTTTAGTGACTGACGTGCCACCTGGAAATAAAGTTGGGTATAACCCTTCCACCCCAGGAATGTTTTGCTATCAATTTCTTTGGTCACATTGATCCATAGTAAACTTACCCGGGGCTGAAACCCATTGTCAAGACATACCTCCACCCAAAATTTGCTCTGAATGTGGAGACAGGTAATACCATAAACACACACCAAGAAGATACAGAAAGATTTGTAACTTACCTGAGGTCTTTAGGATGAATTGAGCAGCCTTGAGCAAGTTCAAAATGGCTTGAGAGAACAAGGAATACAGCCTGGGTTGGGCTTTTATTGTGGTTGGGCGGTGGGCCTGGTGAGGATCCTGTAGGAAGGCAGGAGTCATGGTGGTCGGAAGCTCCTGCAGGTGTAAAGGGGAGACACTTGAGCTTCCTTAGCAGCCTGCCCAAGTGTGTGGCACAAGAAGTGGCAGGTGTGAGGCTTAAAACTGTTTGCAGTCCAATGCCAAAATAGAGCTTGACTCTTTTACAAACATCATCCACACAATCACCAAGAGGTCCTTCCAATGTTACCACCCAAATTTTTCTGACTCATCACATTCCTATATCTATATTCACACTATCCTTCTCACATATAGCTCTACAACACAGAAGAGTTAATATTTTTTACCCACAGCATTATCTCCTCCCAAAACCTTTTGTGTTTAAATAAAGCCAAAGGACATCTTTACTGGTTCACATGCCATGTAGCAAACTATTTATCTATTTTTTATCTATCCATCCATCAACCCATCTCCCTCAAAAAGCATTTTAGGCGGGAACCATGCCTACTAATTACTATCACTTTAATCACCTCTGTGCCTGACACGTGGAATGGAATCAACTGCTGTGGATGGGAACATTTGGAACTCAGGCTCTCTGTCCTTGGAGTTTGTTTTCTGAGATACAATTTAGAATTAGATCAAATAATTAGAATTATTTCAAATAACAGATTTACTTATTAGGTAATAATTCAAAACATCCTCAGTCTTTATGTAATTTAGCAAACATATTTCTAGTTATTGATGAGCAGGTGATCAAGCATTTCATACTTGTTCAATTCCTCCCTAATGTGTTTGGTGGGCTTCTTACTCTGCAGACTCTTAAGAAATGGCCTCACCTGGAGAGCACAACATCACTACTTTGAATAAAATTGTTTTTGCATAAAGACTCACTAGTTGCCAAACTACCATATTCTAAAGCTTTTGTAAATATTAGCATATAAATAAAAATGTGAAAAGTTTTCAAATTATATTTTGAAAGGGAAGTGTCTTGCCAATGGGTTTCAGCCCCAGGCAAGTTCACTATGAGTTCAATGTGACCAAAGAAATGACAGTAGAACGTTCTTGGGGTGAAAGAATTATACCCAACTTTATTTCCATGGTGGAAGGTCAGTCACTAAAATCCTGTTCACTCAGAGCGAGTCTGCATGCAGAGAGCTGGTCTCTGCCACCACTCCAGCCTCTGCTCTGCTCTCCTGCAGCCTTGCAGCCTTGCCACCGTGTTGCCCAGAGTGTAGGGCTGAGCTCTTTATATAGAGTCAATAGCAACATATTGCCCACACATGTGTAGTGAGCTAGCCAACCAGGGCCAGGTGAGAATCCTGGCCTCAGGAACTTTCATTTTATCCACAGGAAGTTTTGGACAGAAAATTATGTATTTATTTTCAATCATGGAATAAATTTGGACCTTCAATTTAGCTGCAATTAAAGCACTGAAATTCAAAAATAACTAAATAAAAACTTCAATAAAACTTCATTATTCTTTTCTATTATGTTAAAGAGAAGAGACTAAAATATTACCAGACTAAAGGGAGTGTTTTTGTTTCAGTCTTTGCACACTCACCTGGTAACACTTAGTGTATTTTTAGTTTATTTGAAAGGAAAAAGGTAAAGAAAACTAGGGTAATTAACGTCACTAATATTTAGGACATATTTAATACTTAGAGAAAAAAGTGCTGCTCTAGTAATGTTGCTCTCCAATTTGATTCTAGATATTCTCCCAAACTGACAAAGCTGTACAGAATAAAGATTAGCAATCAAATATCTCTGCTTTAATTTGTGGGTAATCAGTATAAAATATAAAAGAGATAAGGTCATCCTATGGTTTGTTTCAAAACTAAAATAACTGTCGGTAACTTTTTAAATATATTTTATTAATAAACCATGAGTTTTTATGCAGCACAATACATTCAACATATTTAACATCTTCAAATAATTGTTTCTTTATTTATATGCAGTAGTTTACATAATTCGCAATGTAATGTAATGCAAACATATCACAATTGTCTTCAAATGTGTACCCATGGAGTGTTCAGAAATATGGAAAGCCAATTCAAACCTTCATGCTTACTTGTGTACAAATTTTTTTTTGTGTGCATCTTTCTTCCTACCTGGACTAATTTTCAGAGTTATAAATAATATAGCAGAAAATAAACAGCATACTTGGCTTTCCAAAAGGCCCTGGTACTGACATATTAATTCATTTTAATTTACAAGACACCATGTAATTATCATTATGATATTTTATATTGATTTCATGTCTAAGCTTATCAGACTAGTAACATGCTTTAGTGGTAGATAGTTTCTTCGAAGTAATTTTTTAAAAATGATGACCCCCAGCAGACTCACAGACTCCAAGAAGGGACTGGTGGTCAACAAAGGGGAGGGGTAGGGAAAGGGTGAGTCAGGAGGGAGAGAGAATGGGATTGAGGGGTACTATGATTAGTGCACATGGTGTGTGTGGGGTCACGGGGAAGAGCGTGTAGCACAGAGAAGGCAAGTAATGACTCTGTGGCATCTTACTACACTGATGGACAGTGACTGAAGTGGGGTATGGTGGGGGACTCGATAATAAGGGTGCATGCAGTAACCACATTGTTTTTCTTGTGAAACATTCATAAGAGTGTATATCAATGATACTGTAATAAAAAGAATGTTTGGTAGAACACACCAGTGTGGGGGGGAAATAATGATGTTCACTTTGTAGTTATGGATTCACGAGAACAACTTTAAGATCATGACATACTATATTTTGATACTACCTTCATTTTTCATGATTCAGAGATAAGTATATAATATAACAGTTTGATCTGTGGAAGAGAAGACAAAATTTGCAATTTCCCATTATTGTTTGTCATCACTTTCTTTTTCCTTTCAAAGATAATCAATATCCACAACAATGGACCTACCAGAAGACCACACTATCTCCTTCTCAGAAAATAAGGAGAGGACATCTATGAAGTCTCTCTTATTTTATTGTTATTAAAGTATCATTGATATGTTGGTTCAGAAGCAATGATTCAACAATTACCCATATTTTATATCATCACCCCTTCTAGTGCAGTTACTATCTATATATTTCAGAATCACTGACTATATTCTGAATGCTATACTACCATCCCCATGACCAACTTATATTGTGATTGTAAATTATTATGCTTCTTTATCCCCTTCATCTTCCCCCCACCACCTGCCCCATCCACTCCCCCTTGGTAACTACTAAGTCCTTTCTTGGTGTCAGTGAGTCTACTGCTGTTTTGTTCCTTCTGTTTTGCTTTGTTTTTCTATTCCACAAATACGTGAAATCATATGGCATTTGTCTTTCTCTACCTGACTTATTTCACTGAGCCTAATATCCTCTAGATCAATTCATGTTGTTGTAAATCAGAGGATTTATTTTCTTTTTATGGCTTAATAATATTCCATTGCATATATGACCCCATATTCTTTATCCATTCATCTACTGATGGACACTTAGGTTCGTTCCATATCTTGGCTATTGCAAATAGTGCAGTGATAAACATAGGGATGCATATGTATGAAGACTCTCTTTTCCAACCAAAAATCAAGTTAGTTGCCGAAAAGAGACTCACTGAATTCCATCATGAAGCCCATATATATGGTGGTAGAAAACAAAATCCCTTTAAGAGATGGTAGATGAGGGACATCTGGGGTCTTTACTCTGGAAAATATCACTTATTAGTCAGCTGATGATTGGTGAATGATTCATCTGAGAAAACCTTTCCAGTCGGTTTGAAGTAAAGGACTGTGATCAAGCACAGAAGCTTTGGTCACAAGGAGCAATGGAGAATGAGACTAAATACAATCAATTACAGCAATGTGACTGCCAATGGAAAAGGGGAAAGCTTTCAACTGAAAGATATATAGGTTTTTTTCATTGTTTTTGTGGAATCCAGTCACATCCACAAATTATTTGCCATGTTTGTTTTAAAGGTTTTGGTCTCAAGGATCCTAGTTTACATGTAATAAGGTAATCTTATAAATACTGAGAATATATTTATGTAATTCTGTCTTTAATAGTTGGGGGACTGTCCCTTTCCAAGAGCAATTTTACTTGGTATGGGAATCTACTTGATTTTAAAACCCGTTTTGACTTCAAAAAGGATGAGTTATGACTGTGCACAAATACCCTAAGAGTGAGTTCTATCCTCAAGGAACCAAAAGGCGTTATTGCCACTATCCTCTATCAAGTAGCAGAATTCACAGCCCACTTTTGAAGCCATCTCAGATAGTTGGTTTTCCTATGTTAGCCACTGTACAAGTACAAGGACAAAATAATAAATAATATAATAATGTTTGACATATCAAAAGTGGCAAGGCTCCAGTAAAAAATATATATTATTATATATATAACATATATATAATACAATATATTCTGCAGGATTCAGTCTTACGTAGTAAATCCTGTTAACCTGTAGAAATGGTACACACTGCTAGAAAGATGAACTGCTTTTGGTGAATAGGAAAACCTTTTCCTTCTCCCAGATTGGGACATGGACGCAGAAGGGGCATAAGAGGGAAGCATCTCCGCTGGGGAGGTTTGCTGAGAACACTCTTAGGTGCACCACACAGTGTGAAGGCTGGTCCCTTGTTGAGGGACTTAATTCCCACTACAGAAAAGACTTTAGATTGACTTACAGGAATTTCTTTCATCTCACTGAGCTGAGCACCAAATCCTGCTAATACAGATTTCAGACCCCAGGGATGGCCCCTGCACAAAGCATGCCATTTTGTCATGGAGGCAGGCATCCTGTAAAGCTTAGCCAAGCTTTTTATATTTGATTGTACATCCTGAACAATCAGGAAAGTTTTGAAGTATTTCATTAAGTGCCTCACCTAAAACAACAGATTTTTTTTCTGAAAAGTTTTATTTATAATACCTTTTGTGAATACATTTATAATCTCAATCAACTAACTTATGGTCAGTTTCTAATGCAAACAGAGTTCTAGGATCTAATTTATTGTTATAGAAATGTGTGTGTGTGTGTGTGTGTATATGTATGTATGTATGTATGTTTCTCTTACATCAGATATTCTTAAGGCTGTGAAAAATTAAATGTGGCATGTATGCCAAATAAAATACTTATTGGTAAAATTATTGTCTGTAATATTTCCTTTCTGTTTTTCTGATCAAAGCACGGTGTTCTCTGAAAAAGTGTTCTAAATATGTTTTTTAACTTATCCAAAAAAGTTAAAATTTCACGAAACATCTTGTAACTTAAAATCTGTTTTAAGTTTCAGTGACTTAAAAATTATGGGACATTTCTAACGAGGAAGAACTTAGGTACTTCTTAAAGGAAAAGATATTAGAATCGTGCCTTTTTCCTATTAATAAACCCCTATGTTATCAAGTATGTGTGTACTGGGCTTGAGAGTGTATCTTACTAATCTGCAACTGCATGGAGCAGAATTGCTGGACAGCCCAGCTACTGAGCTCTGCAATGCACCACCATGTTTGTGTGGAGGCCGAACTCCCCACAGGTTGCTCTCTGCCGATCACCAAACTTGGCAAGTCATTCCTGAGATTCTGGAATCTGCTGATGATTCTGGGTAAAGGGCTCCCTGAGGACTCCAAAGCTCTGCTGACCTCTCAGTGCCACACGGAAGGCATTTCTGCCAACTATCTTTTATCTTTCCTTCTCTCCTTCATTCAGGGTCCAGCCCGCATGGCAGTGGGATGGCTCTGCCAGCCTTTTTAGCCCCTTCTCCAATTTGCTCTCACTGCTGTTTCCCCTAATAAAATTGCCTGATCAATTTAATCCCATATAGATTTCTGTTTATCTAAGGACCCAGATTAAACATACTGTACGCAGGCATTCTGATAGATGCTACAAAATATAAAAATTTCAAGTCAGGGTCATTGACTCATCCCTGCCCATTCATATCTTTCTTTAGTATCTGCTCTTGAAAATTAGTGAGATTTGATTAAATTATTGTTTTTGGCTCTAAAATTCTGTGATTTTTCACCTATATAATTACCCATAAAAAATCTTCTGGTAGATTAGAGATGGCTATGAATTCTTTGTCATTTCTCCAGTCAAGAAGTAGTGTTGATTTCTCCTTCTAGAATCAGGGCTCACACTGGGATAAACTACATAAGGTAGAAAAAGTGGCACTGCCAGTTCTGGGCTAAACCTTAAGAAGGCTGAGGAGCTTTCCTGTTCCATATATGCAGCTCAGCTGTCCTGGTGGAGCAAGAACTCATGCGGGCAGGAGAGGCCCTGAAGGTTACCTGGAGAAGGACAGCAGTACAACAGACCCAGTCACTCAGTCCCAGGTGCCATATGACCACAACTGCATGAGACCCAAGTGAGGCCAGGAAGAGAACTGCCTGGTTGATCCCAGTTAACCAACAGAAACATAAGAGAGATTAAAATGCTGTTGTCCAAGTCACTACAGTTTAGATTATTTATGTAGCAATAGATATCTGAGACAAACATGTCTCAACATCAATATGAATCTATTATGTGTCTTATGAATTACGTATTTCAGTTCACTTACTGAACAAATAACTTGTAAATACAGTAAATTTAACATACACATAGTTCCATGGATACATCCATATGCAATGTACATACAGGTGTATGTGTATGAATATGTATATATTTATATGTGTGCACATGTGTATGTATTTCCACACAAATTCTAAAAAGAGTTTTTATTTATGAAACAATGATAGCAACTAAGATGATGGTGATAAATAGCTGTCACGGGATACAAGAAGATACCATGGAAACCAGAGAAGTTAGTGTGATGTTCCAAGAGGAGGAAGAAGTTGGAACCTTGAAGGAGGAGTAGGGTTTAATTATGGAAAAGGAAAATGTGGGGAAGGGATGAATGTGAAGGGCCCATTCTCTCCTTTCTATACCTACCTAGCTATGTGTAATTTAAGCAAATATATATAGGCAGCATTAAGGGAAGATCTACTTGAAACTTAAGTTTTTTCAAGTGAGTGATAGTTAATAGTATTGCACCTTTAAAATTACATAACTTACTCAAATACTGTCATGGGCTATAACTGCAGGGTACAATATCTAACATCTTTCTATGCTTGTATTACAATTTTAGAATTTTAATGTCTTTGTGAAGTGTTTTTCTCTGGGTATAAAATGTATTGCAACATTTTACCTTTCCGATACCAGCATTTCACAGTTTGTTTCTTAATGTCAGAAGTAGAAGGCATATCACTGGTACTATCATCATCTGTGATCATGAAGAAATGTATTTTCTCTCAACATTTATGAATGATATTAGGAAACCATCAAGGGCATCTTTTCCTTTTAGAAGATGTGAAAATACTGAATCACTAATTAAATTCTCCATGTCTCCTTCTGGAAGCAAAGGTAATGCAGCAGTGTCCTGAGGCTCAAGAGACATGGCTGTCCAATCTCTTCCCAAATCCACATTCAGTGACTTTACATCCATACTTTGGAATACCAAGGTGGGAGTATATGCACTGTAGAAATTGGTAAATGTTACACAAACTGTTTTTTTTTTAATTTTTGTTTTTGTTTGTTTTCTGGTGGGAAGGTGGCTAAACATTTACTGTATACCTGAAGGTGAGGTTTGGTTCAATGTATTTAAATAGTCACATTACACTTCATCTACAGTCATAACTTTCTACCGTTATTTTATTCTACAGGTTTACTATAGCCCAAATTGGTCTTTAGTGTGGACTTTCAGAAAATGCTGTCCCTACTGAGACCTGACCCTGCAAGTTTCTCATCTCTGCTGTGTCTCTATTAGCTCTGAAAACTTTAGCACAGAGGGATCTGCCACTGTCACTTCTGCAGGAGATGGTCTGTGGCAGCACACAGAGGCAAAGGTCTCACTCCTGCTGAGCCCTTCACCAGTGGGAGTCACTAGGAGAGCAGGTACATGTGGAAAATTATGTTCCAAGCACAATTTCCCTGTGACCTCCTCTGACTTTCCAAACTTGGCAAGACCTGGGAATAACACATGGTCATTTCCTAACTCCTTTTTATGTTTGTCTACAATTGTGGAAACTTAATTCCCAACCTGTCCCATAAGGCCCTGGGCATTGTGCCTCCCTCCTGCCTTATGTCTCAGGATAATCTGATGAGCCCTCTATTAAGTTCCGGGTAAAGGGGTCCTTTTTTATTCCTTAGAAGAGCCAGTCTATTCTCTCAGGGTGTTCTTACTGCCACTTCCTCTGTCTAGACACCTTCTCCCACAGTGTGTTTGGCTTCATCTTCTCAATCTTTTGGCTTTAAATGTAATGTCCTGCCTCAGAAAACTGTCCCTGATTGTCCCTGTCAGTCAGTTCTTCCTGCTGTTCATTCCCATTAGCCATTATTTTCCCTCTGCAGCATGTACTTCAGTTATATTTAATTAATTAGTTATGTGATAATTATACTTAATTAATTATCTTTGTACTGTGGAAAGCTTCTATGAGAACTTAGGTTCACCTCTCTATGCTCTTAAATAGCAAATGACATGGTATGACATAACAGAGCTTGACATGACAGCAGCCCAGTCAATTCAACAGAGCCTGTTGAATAAATGAATAAAGAGCCACCACTCAAATTCACAGATAAGGAGCTCAGCCACTAGGGTAGTCTTTAAGTCAAATCATTTTCAATGAATGGATACTTCCATCAATCACATGGACTTCAAACTGTAACAGTGATAATATCAACACTGTGAAAGTAGTGACTACCTTAACCAGAACCACCACATATCAGACATATTCACAGGTAGAATGTACCTTTCACTGCATCTTACTTGAGGATCTAATTTTTCTATTTTGGAATTCCATCCTCCAGACTTGATCAGGGAAACAAACATTCATCACTGTTTTTAAAAAGAAGCTGTTTAAGAAAACCTAAGGATGCCAATTAATTTTTGGAATCAGAAGCCATTATCACATAATGATAAAACCAAATTATGTAAAAGTATATTATGCAAAGTTTTGTAAAGTGTTGATATTCACTTTTTTTGCAAAATTAACAAGGGGATGCACTTATTTGTCGATGTATCCTACCTGAAATTATGCCTGATGAAAAAAATTCATAGGTAAAACAAAATCGTCTCAGAGTTAGTTGTACAATGTGAAAGAAAAAAAAAAAGAATGCCATATGGCATATATTAGTAACTAAGAATATCAAGTTCTTTCCAATACTCAAAATCTGTTAATTAGTTATTGACAATATGTATCTTTCACAAAATTAACTGTAAGAATTTTAAAATGTATATTTGGAGGCCTCAAAATGCATTACAAAAATTGCTAAAGGTATTTTAGTAATACTAGAATCCAATATAGATTGTGTTTTTCTCAGGGAAGAAATGTGTGAAATTGTGACATGCTAATTAACTCTACTGTGGTAGGTAAACAGGAAGGAAGTTTGCATGGAGCACAACCAAGAAAACTGCCACCTATAGAACTTTTCAAGTCACAGGGTAGGAAAAATGCACTCTGAGATATTATCTGGCTAGATACATTGACTGGAATATGAGTTTCCATTTCAATAACTCTGCTTTGTATTTATTTGTGTTTATAGTTGTATTTACATTTATGTGTATTAATTGTATTGATTTGTACTTTGAAATGAGGAAGAAATTAAAACTTGTTATGTTATTCTACACAACCAGTCAAGGAAAAATTAACAAATATCAATGGATTGCAATCTTAGACAGTTTTAAGGGAAGGATCCTCCTGTAACAAAAGAAGGCTTTAAAAATACATCAGAATAAAAAGTAGTTTCTTTTTTACAAGATTTAAAAAGAAGGCTGTATTGCACCTGATAGAATAGTATTAAACACTATATTAACCCAGAATTTCTGAACTAACTTTTAAGAGAATGCAATTGATCTTTCTCTTTTAAAAGTTCCTACAGGTATGAATGAGGTATTATCAGTGTACAATACAAACAAATAGTTATGTTTACTAGACATAAAGGCAAATGAGCTTGAGAAAGTTAAGAAACAGAATGTGTGAAGCAAACATTGCAGTGTCCACTTCCACCAGTTCAGGATAAAGGCTTCAAGAGGGTCAGCCCTACCAGCCCTGGCCAGGCACTTTCTTGTTATTTGAAAGCTTATTAATATCAGCCATCAAAAGGCTGTCAATCTACTGAAGGTCCCTGAAGGGAAATTGTCATGTGTTTAGTTCTCTAAACATCAATTAACTAGGGGGCTCAAGGACTTCCCCTACCCCTCTCTCATTTTGGTTACATGGTGACACAAAGAACAGAAGAGCCTATCATCCTCCCCTCATTCTGTCTGGCAGGAAAATAGATATGAGTGGAATGGGGAGAGAATTAAGGCCAGTAAAGCCCACTACAAGGGACTCAAAAAGTTAACCAGTTAAAACCAGAAACCCAGAAAAGACTCAGAGTTAATTAGTTAATCAGTTAAAGCTCAAAAGGCCAGTAGCAACTTGGCCAGGAAATGTTTTAATATTTCCCAGATAAAAGTATCTGAGCACAGCCCATGTCTTCATTGTGTCAATTATATCATTCCTTTGTAAGATTCTTTAGCCTGCTAAAAGGCCCAACTTATTTTTTTAACTTATATGCTGTTTTTCCTCCTTCAGCCCTAATCAAGTAATTTGTAACCTGGGCAGTTAATTTAGCAAGCAGGCCCAGCCATAAACAACACAGTAAAAGGCAGGAAGGATTTAATCTTAAAGATAAGATTGCCTTTTAAAACATAGGAAGCTAAGACATAAGATTCTTAATGTACTCTTTAGCAAACAGACAATAACACAGCTCACCTTGAGGGCAGGGCAGGCTGTCTTGTTTGATATGTTCCCAGACTAAGAAGCTGGTACCTCAGAGAAAAATCAGAGCAGTAAATTTCTTGTGTTAAGTTAATTTTAAATATTTGGGGACCACTTAACAAGTCTGTACCCCTAGCCCTTTGTCACATTCCTGAAAACTCCTTGTAAGAGGGAACCCCCAAACTTTCAGAGTGCTCCTCTCTCTGAGGTCGCCTGCACTTAAAGTGCATAGCCCTAAACTTTTTCCCAACTTTTCAGTGTGCACCTCTCTCTGAGGTTGCCTGCACTTTCTAAGTGTGTACCATTTTATTCTTAAACTTTTTCTCTTCAGTCTCTCAGGACACCTCTCCTCCCTGAACTTAACTGTACTTTTTCTCTCTAAGTAACTTTCAACAAAACTTTTACTCTGCTTTACCACTGTGTCTCTGCCCTTCAATTCTTTGTTGTGGCAGGGACAAGAAACAAGGAAAATACACAACGCCCCCCTAACAATTCCATTTGCTTCAAGCCATACAAACTCTGGATCTGACTTCCCATTGATGTCATTCTCTCCCACTAGTGATAGGTATTGTTTCAGAGAGATGATTATGGCATTAATCAAGTCCTCCAGAGACAAAAAGATAAGCATCCCTATTAAAACAGTTTACATTTACTTGGAATGGGCAGGATTATACATTCACACTCTACATCTAGGTTAACTCTCCAACCTTTCTCAACTCTCCTGCCATCTGTTCTGATAGCATCTGAAAAGATCCAAGCCAACTAGACATCCTGCAGAATGTCACAGTGGCCCACATAATAATCCCTTGCTAAACAAACTGGATGAGTGAGAAGTGACTAGTGTTTGGAAGCCTTGGTAAAGCACATGGACTCTAGAAGTGGTACACAAATCCTACAAAGATATATATTAATAAAACTTTTAGAGGTCCTATGGTCTGAGACATACTAGGATATCCTTACCAAAGTTTAAGATGAATTAGTACATGTTGCATCTCCCACGGCTAATAAGAAAGTTTAGCGCCTGGTATGCCTTTTTGAATTCTAGAAGCAGCATATTATATGTTGGGGAATCTTGCTTTAACCCACATACCAGGTAGCTTTAAAGGTAACAAGCTGTGTGAGGACAAGAGCAAGAACAGACTGCAGTAGGACTGAGCTGAGTGCACATGTCCTTATTGTCTAATCACAGTTAGAGGTATTAGTGGTAGAAAAAGATGTCTTGGAATTCTGTAAGCCCCATCCTGCTGATACGTATGTCAAAGTTTATTTTTTAACACCAATAATTATTCAGATAATTTTTTCTTAATGTCTCATAATCCTTTGATTCTTAATATTTTGCATAAATACAAGGTATGATTTTCATTAATATTTTAGAGTGCTGATAAAAATGAGGGCTGTGCAACACAGAACAGACAAGTAGTGATTTTACAGCATCTTACTACACTGATGGACAGTGACTGTGAAGGGGTATGTAGGGGGGACTTAGTGAAGGGGGGAGCCTAGTAAACATAATGTTCTTCATGTAATTGTAGATTAATGATACCAAAATAAAAAAATTTAAAAAAAATATGGCAACTCGCTTTCTTAGCTTTAGCTTTTCAAAGGCTAAACATTTTCTAAATCATACTTTTAAAAATATATTAAAATTCATTTTATGCTATGCTTAAATGCTACCCTTTCTACATAGTTCATTCCACCCTCAGTTTCTCCAGGGACTGTCTCCTGGATTAAACCAGACTTGTGGAGTAACCATTCTCCTCTAGCTTGTCATGGCGTATCCTGCCTATATCACTATTCTCAAAGTTGGTAGCACATTAGAATCACCTAAGAAGATTTTAAACAGCCTGCTGCTAGGCCATACTTTACACTAAATCAATCAGAATTTCTGGGGTGGGATTTAAACATCAGTATTTTTAAACTGTCCTGGTGATTCCTATTAGAAACAAACTTTAAGAACCAATGGTATACACTTTTCAGAGGGCATACACACTTACTACTTTCCTACATTCTTGATACCCCAACAAAAAAGAATGTCCCTGAGCAAGTGAACATTCCTGTTCTTATCACCCATGTACTGATCTGCATCTGTAGAAATTTATTATGTGTTTTGTAGACAATTAGTTGAAAAACACAGGCTTTCAACAGCTTATAACTTCTCAATAGAAATAATTTTACTTTTTAAAAATATGAAGAATAATTTTCAAGATAAAATTTATGAATATATTTATACATGGGGGAAAAAACTTAGCAAGAGTATATCAAGGAAAGGAATTTAAACCTAAATTTCAGAATTCTTAAAGATCTGATATAAGTTTGTAATAAAGAGGTATGGCTGATTGCCATTATCTTTAGTATGCATTGTTCTGAACTGAAGAAATCCTGTCCATTTAATTGTACTGTATATCTTCAGGAAATACAAAATATCAGTGAAAATATGTGAGCATTACAGTGTAGAAATTGGAAAAAAAATGTGGTGTTTCATGGAGGTTGCATTTCTATAAAGCATCACTCTCCAATTTAAGATGAAAATAATTACTCATACTCAAAGGCTGGTATATATAAGAGGTCCTTCACAAAGAGTAAAAACACAGAAAACTGAAGTGGTTCTTTTCTGGAAATTTTCATGAGATGTATATCTATTCTGTGATACCATAAGACTGTAGGAACAAGGATCCAGAAGGCACATATTTAGAGTACCCAAAGAAACTTAAAGAAATAGTTGAAAAATACTTTTATTTAATAAGTTCTCACTTATAAAATTGTAACCAACCCAATTTTTTAAGGGGAAAACTAAAATACAACCAAAATCAATGAGGTAACAAATATTTAATGATTGTCATCTCAATAAATACTGAGATTGCTTTATGCATTATTCTGCAACTTACAGGTGACATTCTATGGTTTAGGAGAGATACTGACTTGTTAAACCTCTAAATTGTTGACGGAGAAGTCTCAACTCTATTTTTGACTCAACATTTTCACTCCTCTTTTAATTAAAAAAAAAACAGTGCTATGGAGCTACTTTTACTGTGGTGGTAAAGTATTACAATGACTGTAACTCTGGGGGTGGGAGAGGAGAAATATGTTCCCAGCCCAGGGCAAATAACCTTTGAAGCCAAAATCAGTCAAAGGGAGATTATAAAGTGGGAGAAACCCATTTATTGCTTACAAGCAGTTGTCTTCTTCTGCTCACCTGTATCTCTTGCAATCTGGCTGCAAAGGACCCCACCACACCTCTCTGATCCAGGTGTGCCCTTGCTTTCCACCTCACCTTGTAATCACCTATTGATATGAAGATGGACTACCTCTCTCCACCCTTTGTAAACACCTGTTGATATAGAGATGCACTAAGGTCAAGTGAGAGATTCTGGAAATACTGCAATTTTACCCATAATGACCATCTCAGATATTTAAAGAATAAAAATTTCTTTTGATCATTAACATTCCTGAAAGCAGATCATTGTTTTCAAACAGCACAACAAAGCTTTTGTAATTTCTCAAATCTTTTTTCTTTCTCTGGAATAAAAAATGTATAAATAAGCAGAATGTTGTTTAAAATTTGTACAATTTTAGATATAATTTCTTTTTCACTTATGAGAAAGCTAATGGACTGACAATCTGCCTATGTGTGGTAAAGTAGAAAGCTGGTGAAAATAGACAATTTCTATCATTGTTTTTCCTTTCATTGGCAGGTCATTAATAATTTTGGTATAGAAATTATAGAACCCATTTTGATGCATTTTATACTCTGAGTTTTTTTATAAGGTGAAATATTTCAATGATCCACTGTTTCGAGAATATTCCACATTTCAGAATTAAGAAGCAGTGTCTTGGCTTTGTTTATTTGCTTGTTTGTTTGTTTCTAATATTCATTTAATGATGGCAAATTCCTTGCTATTATATACATCATGCCAGGAAGAATATTCCTTGAAAATTCTTTGTAAAATCACAACCAAGTTCATATTCTATGTCCCCAGCTATACCTTTGACTAGAATCCACATGTAGAACTTAACCCTCTCTGTAGCCACAGCCATCATCATATTGAAATAGCCAAAGTGACCACTGTGTATTTTAATAAGTAAATCCAAGTATTCCTAGGAAGAAAGGATGACAGTTCTAATTAATAACGTGAAGAATCTATTGATGAAGCGCTCTGCGTATCCTGAATCACTTTATAATTACCGTGCCCACAGTGCTCTAGGAATCTGTGGTGAAGTGGAAGAGGCATGGAACTTGGACTGAGCTCCCCATACCCCACTTCTATCTAATCCCTGCTTCTCAGATGTGCTTCCTGTAGAAGTCATTCGGAATTTTCATTAAAAGGTATATCCTGGTGAGACAGGGACCATGGATGTAGTCAGAGTAGGGTGAGGGCCTCTGGAGGGGGCACAGCAGGATATTTGCAGTCAGAGCAATGTAACTACATGCAAGGAAACCCCCCTACTAAAACTCTATGTTAAACATTGAGCTCTAGAATCATTCTTCAGTGAGATCAGTTAATGTTCCCCAGATAAAGAAGAGTAGCACATGTTTTATTATGCTTATCATTTGTAACCATGTGTAAGATTCACTTTAGCATGCTAAAAGGCCCAGGCCTATGTGCTGTCTTTCCTCCTTCAGATATGACAAGGTGATTTTGCAAACTGAGCAACTAACTTAGCATGCAGACCCAGCTGTAGATGACATGGTAAAAGGCAGGAAGAATTCCATCTTAAAAATAAGATTGTATTTTAACACCCAGGAAGTTCAAGAGGCAAGATTCTTTAGCAAGTAGACAATACCTCAGCCCACCTTGGGGGCTGGGCAGGCAGCCTTTTGATATGCTCCCGGACCAAGGCACCGGTGTCCCAGAGAGAAATCAAGGCAGGAAATTCCTTACAGTTAAGTTAATTTTTAATATTCAGGAACCACTTAATATGTCCTCACCTCTAAGTTTTTTCATGTTCTCGAAAAATCCTCCACTGCCTATAAAACCCCCTACACAACGCACCAACGACGGACTCTCTTGTTCCCTCCTGGTGTGAGCAGGGAGCTCTGTCCTTTCACTTTATCTCTAAATAAAAGCCTGTACCTTGCTCTTCTACCTTGGCTGTTTGTGAAGCTCATTCTTCAGCTCCACAAACAAGAACCCCAGCATCACTGGGTTCTTGCACCAAAACATAATTTGGAATATCTTAAAGAGATATGGAAATAAATATTCTTATCAACTACCCAAGATAAGTGTTGAGAACCTGTTATTCCCACTTCTACCTAGTTTTTCTTATCTATAAGCAGTTTCTCACCTTCAGGACTACCAATATTTTGCACCAGATTGTTCATTGCCTGGGGGTTGTCCTGCACATTTGACATTTGGCAGCATCTCTGGCTTCTACTAATTAAGTGCCAGTAGCACCAGCCCAGTTATGAGAGCCAACAACGCCCCCAGATGCTGCCAAATGTCTCTGGGCGCCAAAATGCCCCTGGCTGGACACCACTGTAAAGTGTCAAGAAGAGATCTAAGGACCTAAAGTTTTCTTCCCAGTCTACAAATCCAATAGTTCATAAATACCTGAATGTTAGGGCCAATAGTTGTTTTGTTAAGATTAACATAGACTCCATTAAATGAAAAAAATATATAAACTGTATGTCTTCTAATGATATATTTTCTTTGAAGATGTTGTAGCCCCAATCCTATTTGTATATTTAATTGTAGCAGTTTTTATTTCTTAAAATATGGGAATAATTTAATTCAGGATTTCCCTTGTTTCTGATGTTAAGATGTTCTCATAAAATAGATAGTGTTTAGAGTTATGTTATATCCTTGGCAAGAGAAGTATATTCCAGAGATGAAGAAGCTATTCATTTAGCATCAATGCTAACATTGCAAACAAATCCTATAATGATTTCACAGTCAGGTTATATTTCAGTAAGATTTCAGAACAGAAGAGAAGCACTGATAATGAACCTGGAAGGAGAGAACTCACAATATGATTTTTTAGGCTAAAGAGAATAAAATGATGAAATTACTACATAAAGAATTAAAAGTAGTGATGCTGAAACTTCACCCCTGTTTCTGGAGATGAAGGTTCTCCACACCCTCCATAAGAGCAGCAGTTTCTGGCAAAATCCCACTAAGCCTGATCTTAGCTTATGTTTTAAATGTAATTCTGCTTCATATTGATACATTTGTATTTACTTTCAGCAGTGAAGTAAACATGTCTAATTGCATACTTGAAGGAAATGCAGATGAAAGCTTTATGTACTTTTTATTTTTCATTCAGAGAATGAGAATTTGCTGCAAAGTAGAAATCAAGAGTTCTTGATAAGACCATCTGAGTGACGTTTGAGGGGATATTTGATGACCCTGTTAGTTGTCCTTTCCCCACATCCTGAGTCACTCCATGTCCCACATGCCCAAGGCTTTACAGAGGTGAAATCAGTTTTAACATTGTATAAACGTAAGATTAAAGGGAATAAAAAATATAATGAAACATAGATAGGAAGAGGAATTTATGCAGAAAGGGGAAGGAATCACTTATGCATGTTCACCTTGGAAATAATGTCATTTATATAAAGAGGCCATTTCTAAAAAAGCACTAGGTTCAGTCCAACATTTTATTGTCCAATATTTTATATATCGCTATTATGATATCCCTCCACCTCTAAGCATTCAACAATGATTTTAGTATGATATCAGATACTAGCTTTAGTGCATGTATTCCAATTCAGGGACATATGACCTTACTTGTTTCCTAAATTGCTCATTGCAATAATAAAGACTTTTCATCTAAATACAGAATGTACATGAGAACATTTTGGCATCTGCACATTACTACAGAAATATTAGTGCATGAAACAAATAATTCAAAAAGAAAAAAATTCTAATGTCACAGAAGTAAAAGAAAAGACTTATAAATGGGAGGATAACTTTTAGGGAAAAGATTGCCTGAAGTGTATATACAAAAATGTCAAGTACTTTTCAGAACCCATGACAGACTGAAAAACAACAGAGCTGTGGTAATTTCTCCTAATGTCATTTATTAAACTGCCAGTCATTCTGACCTCTTTTTTAGAGATAAATACTGTATTACATGTACCATCTACAGTGAATTTCCTTCTAAATATTTTCATAATCGTTTTGAAACACATTTCCAAGGAAGACCCTGACCCAAAGAAAAGTAGAGTAAAAAAATATCAAATGGAAATCAATGGTAGACACTATTCTCAAAATAGATTATTAGTGACCAGAAGCAATTAATGCACCATCTGTTGATGGTGTATGATATGCAAAAAAAGAGGTTGTAAATTTTATTCCATTAATTTACACTGCTGATAGAAATATTAATGGTATTAAATTTAGGCATCTAAAGACTGAAATTTTTTTTCATTATGTTATTCAGGCACATTGTATGCTGGCATTAGGAATGCTTTGAAATAAAATTTTCTTGTTGTTATCTTTGACTTTTTTGTAACTTGGATAGCCATTTGAAATGTGTTCCAAATAACATATTAGTATAAGTGAAGTCTAAGCCTTTTACAAAGGTATGTTCCTTTTCTTTATTGTTATAAATTTCCTTTCACTGACATAAATAGTGTCCAAGTTACTTAGATTCAGGCAGGTATGATACAAATGTAGCAGACGCAAAATAACTTCCCTAACTCATGTTCAGTTCCAGGGACCAGATATCTACACTATTATGTGAAGACTCCTGAGTTTTTTTAATGTCAGAAATTATTATAAAGCAAATAACATTATGAATACTAGCAAAGGAAAGAATTATTAAAAGGAAGATGGCGTTAAGGAGGCATTCAGAAAGTAGGCAACGAATTTCTCAATCATATCTGATGTCAGCTTGTTTGTGACTTCTGTTTGTAGTCTTGAACCTTTTGTTTAACAAAAGTATAATTCTTATAAAATAAGCACAGCTAATTTGTCACAGAGCTGACAGTAGCAATGAGGGTTCATGGATCATTTCTTACACACACACACACACACACTATTACTAACTAAAACATTCTTTATCGTGATAATTTAAAACATATATATAAATTTTTTTACATAGGCATAATAAACTATCTATAAACATTTTTGGACATTTGGATCTAGATATAGAGAATCATTTATTCTCTGAATATCTGAAAATTCTGAAGCTTCTCTTAAAAGGAAACTCCTAAACCTCCACATTCTTAATAAGGACAAAATAGTTCTGAGCATGGAGAATTCCACTGGTATAACAACAATTCTCTTAAAAGCCGAAATCACAAAAAAGTGGAAATGTATCCACCTTTCTATATGCCAGGTGGCACCAGTATTTGAGGATAATTCATTACAATGGAGATTTTTGTATTGCTTAGCTTATTTATCAAATGTCTAAGCAGTGGGATTTCAGAATGTTGACCTCTGTGTTTTCTTGCTGTTATCAAAATAATTAACAATGTACAAATAACATTTATACGTTAAAAATCTTTGTGAATAGTTGATCATATCCTCCAGCCTAACCCTAAGACCTTGTCTGCATTCTGAATGCTTTCTCAATGACATCTTCTTTTTTATAATTTTTTCCTTTGCTATCTTGGCACTTCTAAGAATGTCAGTTAACTCAATGGCATATTCATTTACAATAAATTCCCACATGCACCAATGATTATAAAGGGAACTCAGAAAAATACACCTCTTGGCTATGATTCTTCTTGACTGCTCACTGAGTCTTCCTTCTTTTCACATTTCCTTCCTTCAATTCCTTCCACATTCTAACCTGAAATGATTTTTCCCAAAGCATTGCTTTAAGTCATACCTCAGCTCCAATTACAGGAAGATTCTCCTTACCTTTTCTGTACAGATTTTTATATACAAATTTATATATAATTTTATATATAAACTCTTCTTGAAATATTTTCAACTTTAATTTTAATTTAGAGCATTCCATATGTTTTATTAAAAATTGGAATTATAGAAAATTTATTTATTAATTGAATCTTAACCATAGTTGTCCAGCCAATCTTTTAGATATGTGTTCTGCTTCCCGACTTCCCTACAACTCTCTTTTCACATATAGCATTTCTGGAGATATTGATTTTCTTTTTAAGTATAGGTTTACATTCTATATTTCTATATTCTAGATATAGCTAATGTAAGCAACAGAACTTTGTTTTTCTTTAAGAAGAGGGAATTTTTTTTTCCCCAGACAGAAAGTAGACATTGTTCATAGACTTACTGTTTTCCTGGCTTTAGTTTGTTTGTTTGTTTGTTTGTTTTCATTTTTTATTTTCCAGAAGGACAAACTCCTGGTGGAATTTGTGATCTGGCTGAGGAGAAAGAGGAATACTATCCTGTAAATAAAAGAAAAGAGTAAAAGAGAGAGGGGAAGCTCCAGAGAGGGAGGGGAGAGACTGGCAAGTAGCACTTATTGGATACAATGTCAGGACAGGTATAAATATCTCCTAAGACAATGACTTGATTTCTGCCTACATCAGAAGAGGAGAGACTAAGGTGTCCTGTTCTAGGCTAAGAAAAGATACTTCTGTCCAGCTTGGTATGGAAGAAGTAGTCAGATATATTCAAGGGACTACAGTCCTGTATCACATTTAATCTGAATACAATAACTTTACATTTTTTGCATATCCAAGAATGGAGAAAAAAGATATTATATCCACATTCATAGATCATCCATTCTCTAAGACTGTATTCAAACTATGCCTTTAGTCCAAATGTTTCTGAAATACAGCTTAATTCATTCCTGTTTCTGTATATTGATTTTCCTTGGTGACTATAGTTTTCCTTACTTTTTGATAATTGAAAAATATTTTAAAGGAATTTCTTATAAGAAAATATTTTATAAGAGAATGTTGAGCCTGCAAACACAGTGTAACCTTTATGATTTCACCCACCCATTATAAGTTTTCTCTATCCCTTGGCACCTCAGGTTCACCATGATTGCTTCCTGAGGAGTGCTGCTAACTAACAACAGTAAGTTTTTTAATTTTCTGATTTAGTTTTGTTTTATGAGAAATTAGCACAAGTTCTGAGTAAGCATGAAATGCATTACATATAATCTGATAAACAAACAAATGCTCTGGAGCTCAGTTGATATTTTTGTGGGAATGTTCTGCTCTACTCAGTTAAGCTTCCTTAGTGAATACAGTCTAGATCATGCTGGAACTGAAAATAATTCAAAACAACAGCAAAAAATAAATCCCTTTAAACTTTACAGTGATTTTTAAAATGCAAAACTCCATTTTACTCATACATTGCAAATACAAGTCAAGTTTTACATGCTCTATTGATTTCTGTGATACAACAATCTCCCTTAATCCTGCTCCTGGATATTCAATCCATACAGCTGCGCTTTTTAACCTCTACATCTCTGGTGAGCCGTGCCTTCTGTTCTGAGATAAATCTTGCCCTTCATTCAGGACATAGACTTCCTTTATGTCAGGCTGCCTCTGGTCCAAGACAGGTAGTTAGAGTATTGTTATAGTATTCATAAGATCACTCATTCTTTTGGAAGCACTAATATTTTCTGCCTGTCCCTTAGTCTCTTTGCTTACCTGAAAAATATGCTGGTTATTTGATACATAGTATTTCATTTAATGCAGAGGAAAGCACTGAATTGCTTTCAGAATAATTTGTTTCAAAAATAACAGTAAAATTAATAGTTTCAAGAGTAAATATTTATCAAATTGTCACTGCATTTTCTTTAGAAAGGGTTATAAATGCAATAGATGATACATAAATACTATATAGTAGTTATGTAATTGTTTTGCACATCAATTCCACCTTTTAAACAGCACACTAATCTGATCTTTTCTCTGTCTACCTCATGTGTTCCAACTTTTTGTACCATATTCTATGGAAGAACAATAAAACAAAATAAGTTTCAGAAAATATTAGTTACTGTTCTGAAGTGTGATGCACCATGATAATTTCCTTTTTATTCTATTTTAGTATACAATTTTTTAAAGTGGTATAGAAAATTGATGTACTGACTTTATGATCCACTAATAAAACATCATTTGCAGTCTAAAAAATGCTCTAAGTAAGTAGGTTCTGACCCCAGGGACAGCTCACTACATTGGCAGTAGTGATGAATTCAGGGATTAGGGCAACTCCAGTCACATCTCAGGAGATGAAAGGAAGCTTTCACTGGGGTCTAAGCACAGAAACTAGTGACTTTATCTGTGTGAACCTTAAGGGTCACACTTTCACTACAGAAGAGAGATTAAGACCTGGAAAGAAACTAGGTCTTTGGCGACATGCACTATTTCTGGTACTATATCAGGCTCTGTCTGAAATCAGCCATTTCTGGGCTTTCTGTTACACACACCAATACATTTTACTGTTTATGTGACTTTGCCACTTTTGATTTTCAAGAACTTTTTTTTGATGCATATATCCACAAAAGTTAATCTTGTACAATAAAATTTAAATTATACTTTTTCATTTTATTGACTAGATATCATTAGCATATAGAAAAACTGAAATGACTGAAAAGGGATATCAGTTTTCAAAGCTCTACAATATGGTTGTGAGCTATTCCCAGGTAATGGGGTGAAATAGCTTATTTTCAATTTGTTGCTTGCCTTAGTGAAGTCTGAATCAAAATGCATCACTGTGTCATTGGCAACTTAATTTCCTGAGAAAAAAAATTATTCCCAAAGACTCTTCGCTACAAGTTGTGAGAGCCCTATTTGTGAGGACCATTATCACAACTATTTGAAATGAAAATGACATTTCTGGCATTTACATGTGAATCTACACATTCCCAGCATATCATCAGTGTGCTCTCAAGGCCTGTTGGAGAAATCAGGGGAATGACTCATATGATCTTAGAGATTCTTTATAAGTGTGGGGTTAGAAGGAGAACCAGTCCAAGTGAGCTGCTAAATGATCCCTGGGCTGGGTGGGCACCTTATGTACTGAGGGATTGGCGTCCCTTTCAGGCACCTGGAAGTTCCAAAGGAGGAGGATGAAACTCAGAGATCTGGTACTTGGAGACCAATGAGTGAAATAAAAATTTTTTTAAACTGTGGGATAAATCATCATTTTAGAGATGACAGCCTAAAATATGCAGCCTCTCTGGGTCCATTGTGAGATTACTAGACAGAAAATACACAGTATTGACTTCTGCCAAAAGAGGACATTTAATTAATCACCCTGACCTACCTGCTATAAGAACATGTGGCTTATTTTTCAGAGTTTTTCCAGTTGAAAAAGCAGCATGAAACAAGGAACACACATGCATCCTGGTTTTACCACTTAACACAGTTGCAGTTGTTAAGGAGTCTTTATATTGCCATCTGGAAAAATGAAGAAAATACCTAAACTACCCTTGATATTATAGGTGTTATTATGGTAATGACATAGAAAAATGGAGGTGAAAATGTTTGGAGATCTATAAAGCATTATGTAAATTTAAGTAATTTTTCTAAGTTTGTATGAAGAAAAGTAGTCCTACTTTTTATGAGTTCTGACTCTATTAAGAAATAAAGTAAAAGTTCAGAAGGACTGAGATTGAAAGTTAAATTCCTGAGTTCATTAAACCTGAAAACAGAAATGCTATCTTCACTGGCAGTAAGAGAGTATCCAAGGAAAACTGCAGAATTAGCTTAATAATTGTGTGGAAAATGAAGACAAGTCTCAGTAGATAACTGCTAATCACAAATATACCTTCTACCTTCAGTTTCAGGATAAGGTCAATAGAAAAACTCTAGGTCAATAATCTTAATATTGCTTTAGTTCTAAGATGCAGCTGTGATGATTTTAATAAAACTTCTTGAAAGTAAAGGGTGAACTGAAAAAAGGGATTATTTTAAATCCAAGATAGTTCAGTTAGACCAGTAGGGAACCATGGCCTCCCCAGATAACCGTTCCAGGTAGGCACCTACCCTAAGTTTAGCAGGGATATTAAGGTTTCTCCACTGAAGAGAGTGAGCAAGAGATACTCCAGTACAGGAAACATGAAGCACAACATGTGAACTAAGGAGAACATGCCAGAACATGCCAGAACATGACGACTATGTGAAGTTTACATATTGAACTGAGACTCAGGTGTCAGTATCCTGCTGTCTGTGCCACTTGGACCTAAAGTTTCTGGTAGATCAGAATTTACTTTTCAACATGAGATTAGAGGATTTATTTTCTCAGGAAATTGAACAGCTCTGGAAGAAAAATATGTGATTACTAATATTTAAGGGTAACTCAACAATTTACGAGAGTTTCCAGTCAAGTAGACCAGTTCCCAAGTTCCTCCCATACACAGACACCATCAATCAGCTTAATCACCTTGTTATTAAATAAAAAAAGAACATAAATGGTTATCAGACATTTAAGAAAAATCTCCACCATGAAATAATGTAACAAAATAAATAGCACAGGAACACAGAGAAAATATAAACAATGCAGGGAACAGAAAGAACTTCAAAGGAAAAATCAGATACTTTTTAAAAAGGTAATAATCAAAGAGTTCTTAGAAATTAAAAGTAAAATAGATGTATTTTTTAAAAATACCCTCTTTTAGGGTTGGAAATTACAATAAAGGATCTCTTTCAAAAATAAAAAACACAAACATATTAGCATAGCATCAAAAATAAAGAAAATTAAAATACTAATCAAAAAGTTCAATATCAAACTGATAGTTGTACCAAAAAGAACAGACTAAAAGTAGGGATGGGATCCATTAATATATAAAAAGGATATTATATCATGATTAGATAGGGTTTGCCCAATAATGGCTTAATATTCCAAAATAAATCCATGTAATCCACCATATTAATAAACTTTAGCAGAAAAACTGATCATCTCAATAAACCCAGAAAAGTTACTTACCAAAATCCAAAATCCTTTTAAAAAAAAACTTCCTGGAAACTAGGAATAGAAGGGAACTTCCTGAACCTCATAAAGGGCATCTACAACAACCACCACCTAATATCCCTCAGTGGTGAAGGGCTTAGTACCCCTCTAAAATTAAAAGCAAGTCAAAGATATCTTCTTTCAAAATTTCTATTTAACATTGTACTGGTGTTTTTAGCCAGCACAATAAGGCAAGATTAAGAATCAGATTACCAACAGCATTTTTTACAGAAATAGAAAAAAAAATCTTAAAATTCATATGGAACCACAAAGAATCCCAAATAACTACAAAAATCCTGAGAGAGAAGAAAAAGCTGGAGTTACCATACCTCACAATTTCAAAATATATAACAAAGGTATGGTAGTCAAAATGGTATGTTACTGGGATATAATAGTCAAAAATCTAAAGACATATAGACCAATTGAACAGAAGAGTTCAGATGTAAACCCTTGCATTTAAGGTCAACCATCCTTTGACAAGAAAGTCAAGGATAACAATGGGGTATTCTTGGTTGTTAGCCTCTAACACAATGGGAAAAGAGTGTGCTCAACAAATGATGAGAGGAAAACTGGACAGCTATAGGTAAAAGAATGAAGCTCAAATGTTATCTTATTCCATTCACAAATACCAACTCAAAATGAATGAAGGACTTAAATGGAAGTCCTGAAACTGTAAAACTAGAAGAAAACAGGCAGTAAGCTCTGTAACACTGGTCTTGGATATGATACTAAAATCACAGGCAACAAAAGCAAAATAGGGAAATGAAACTACACCAAATTTAAAAGTTTCTGCATGGCAAAGGAAACAATCAACAAAATCAAAAGGAACCTAAAGAATGGAAACCCTATATATCTGAGGAGTTAAGATCCAAAATACGTAATGCACTATTAAAACTCAATAATATTAAAGTAACCAGATTCAAAAATGTTCAGTGAACTTGAATAGATATTTCCCAAAGAAAACATACAAATGACTAGCAGACCCATGAAAAGGTGCTCAACTTCACTAATAATCAGAGAAATGTATATCAAAACCACAATAATAAGGTGTCACATCACACATATTAGGATGACTGTTATCAAAAAACAAAAAGATAGCAAGTATTGACAAAGATGTGGAGAAGCTGGAATACTTGTACATGGCTGATGGAATGTAAAGTGGTATTGCCATTTTGGAGAACAGAATGGAAGATCCTCAAAAAATTAAAAATAGAAGCATCATATGATCCAACAATCCCACTTCCAGATATATATCCAAAAGACTGAAATCAGGATCTCTAAGAGATACCTGTTTTACCATGTTTGTTTAACAATAGTCAAGATATATGGAAACAACCTATATGTCCATCAGTGGATAAAGCAAATATGGTTAATAAATGCAATGGAATATTATTCATCTTTAAAGAAAGAAGGGAGTCTTCCCATATGAAACAACATGTATGAACATGGAGGATATTATGCTAAGTGAAATAAGCCAGTCACAGAAGGACAAATACTACATAATTCTGCCTATATGAGATATCTAAAATAGTCCAACTCATAGAAATAGGAAGTAGAATGGAGGCTGCCAGTGGCTTAGGAGGAGAGGGGAATCAGGAGTTGTTCAATGGGTATAAAGTTTCAGTTATGCAAGATGAGTAAGTTCTAGAGATCTGCTGTACAGCACAATGCCTAAATTAACAATAATTTATTGTACACTTACAATTTGTTAAAAAGGTAGATTTCATACTAAGTATTACCATAATGAAAACCTAAAAAACTAAAAAATTTTAAACAATTGTTAAAAAATGCATCCAAATTGGAAAGGAATAATTTCACCTGTCTTTATTCATAGGCCATGTGGTCTTTTTATGTAGAAAACGACAAAAAACAAAGGCATAATGATCAATATATACAAACCTACAAAAAAGCTACTTGAACTAACAAGTGAGTTTTAAAGGGTTGCAGGATAGAAGATAAATGTAGCAAATTCTGTTGATTTTATAGGTAGTAGTTACAAACAATCAGAAATTTGAAATTTAAAGAAGTACCATAACATTTGTGAACAATTAAATATGACAAAAATTGTATAAGAAGCTATAAACATTACTGGTAAAAATTAAAGAAGATTTAAATAGATATACCTTATTCATGGGTACAAGAATCCATTTTCATTAATGTCTATGTGCCCCAAACTGATCTATAGAAAGAATGTAACCTCAAAGTCTATGAATGTAACCATAGACTTTTTGTAGAAGTGTGTTTAAACTTCCAAAATGAAATGCCACATTTGTAGAACAGTCAGGGAGAAACAACATTAGGAAAAAGTCTTCCTTTTATTGAAATCACCCACCATGTGCTTTCTTTTGGATGTGGGGGGATGGGAAGTAGGGGTTGGAGCAGATCTCCCCGGAAAAGGTTTCTAACCTCATTCAGCCACGATGTCTTGGCTCCCCCAGTGATGCTCTCCTAGGCGTACTATTCTGCAGTTTGAGTGTTAGCACCAGACCCCACCAGGGTGGTCAGGTATTGCAAACCCAAAGGCAACCACAAAGAAAACTAAGAATAGCCTTTCCAACCGTTTTCCTATTTTTTTAATACATCTCCTTCCTCAGGCAGCAGCTCCTACAGCCCAACACAAGATAGTTCAAACAACCTTTTCTTTTTCTTAAGGTTGTCTCGTAGCTTTCTGTAATTTTCTCTCTATAGTTCCTTAAATATAAATCATGTAGGAAGGAGCTTGTTTAAAGTCAGCATCTTGTAAGAAACTTAAATGGATGATAAAGAAATTATTTTTCCCCAAAGAGATTTATAACCTTGGAAGGATGTGGTTCAAGGTGTCTGGGTCACCTTGCCTGGCTGTGTTGAGTAAAGTTGTCTGCAGGAGAACTGAATGGAACAGCAAGCAGGAACATTAAGATGTGTGTTTGCCTGTCTTTATGTATTTGTGTGTGGCAATGTGGGTGTATGTGTGTGAGAGAGATAGAGAGACAGACAGACAGACATAGAAACAATGGCATGTTTGTGAATCTGGATATTGTGCCTGATAGATCCTTTGCTAGTGAGACAATAAAGTCCTTCCACTTTGCTTGCTAGTTTGAGTTGGATTTGTGATCCTGGCAACAAAAGAGCGTTGCTTAGTAGGCAAGATGTTTCCGAATGGACCCAGTTGGTGTCTGTGACACATTTCAAACTGTAAGCACTAGATAACTATCAGTTCTGCCTCTCTAGGCGCCTACCCGTACCTGAGATCAAAGTGACAAACTTTGAAAATTTTTGAAGGATACAGGCTTCACAGTCTCAAGGGCATCTGAAAACAATAAATGGAGAGTTAATAATAATTAACAATATATGGAGAATTAACAATAAATGGAGAGTTAATAATAATAACAATAAATGGAGAGTTAATAATAATTTATGACTCAAAGTAAGAATTGGGTTAGATTCCACTATTTTATCTTTATTAGCATACAAAAAAGTGATAATACTGTTTCTAAGGCATTGGATTTTTGTTACTATTATATAACCTGTTTTAAAGACTAAATAAAAATTTGGAAATAGCAATATGTTTTAGTTTCCCAAATAAGGAAAAAATATTGTGGCACACTGAACATCAATATTAACCTGAGAAGCAGCTGTATATGACACCAATCAGTAACCAGGTCTGAAGACCTTGTTTTTCTCCCAATATACAGGACACTTCACTTAATTAATCTCTCTATAGTCAGGCCCTCCCCTTACAGCTGAGGTTTGTGCCCAGGTTTCAGTGACAGCAGCCACACCACCGGAGAAAACCATATGAGGAAGAGACGAGAGAGGAGAACCAGACCTCTGCCAGAATCAGTAAAGGCAGGAGGTGTCCCTCTAGAGCCCGTCTCTGAGGGACTTTTACAGCACAGAGCTGGGCCAACCAGATCTGCCGGACCTAGGGCTCCATCCTTGAAGGGCTGCCATATTTTGGAGGCTGACTTTAACTTGACATACTAGCCTCCTTAGGGTGGTACCTCATTCCTGTCAAGACATTCAGAAGCCTGCTGATCTCCTGCTTTCTTTGTGGGCGATGATGGTGTAGTATTTGTGCAGTTTTTGTGTTCTCCAAACCAAGTGAGAAATCCTTTGACATTTTGTGTCTGCCTGCATTCCTGGAGAGCTACAAGAATAAAGTCAACCTACCTGCATGCCAACTTAAATGCAAAGTGCCATAGTAGAAGATTAAGTCATGAGAAATCAGTTTTGATGCTGATCTGGGCACTGTGAGGATTTGGGGTACCATAGTGGAGTGACATTGGTTATACCCCAAGCTGAGGAAGCGGGATGCAACTGTTACTATTTATTTAATATCTGAATTAGATTTACATGATATGAACGACATATCACAATATTTGGCTTATGATAGGTACTTAATGAATGGTAGTAATCATAGTGATTCCTGTTATTAGTACTACTACAATTACTACTAGAGTTTTGCCTCAGACATGCTCTAATTGTGCTTTATGGCCATAATAAGGTTTAATCTTACAGCTGACTAGGTAGTTTAGTCTCCCATTCCATAGAGAATTGCACCAGCATAGGGTCCTATAATATATAACATGCCTTAACCCATAGTATATTTTTAAAATTTTCATTAAATGATTGAATTTTGTTAAATGGCTAATTTTGACAAAACTGTTTTCAAATAGGTATTGCACATCCCTATGGATCCATTTGCATCTGTCATCACAAATGGAAAAAGAAAATGGAACAGCTCATCCTAACAAGTGATATTTTAATTAAACTTTGGATTTGCCCATATCCTGACATTTAAGTGCCATCTTTTTTTTTTTAGACTCTCTTCTTACAGATGCAATGTTGTTTGACTCTCTGTAGGAAGCATTAGGATGGAAGTTACACATGTTCTCAGTACAAACTTAAGCATCCTTGGCCACTTGAGGGTGGTTGTTGGTAAAGCTTCTGAAATGCTCAGAAGTGCCACATGCAAGGCATTGTGCTCCTCACTACACTTCCTTCACTTTCAAACATTTTGGAACCAGTGACTTGGAAGATACTGTCGTGTACAGTGGGGTTCACACTTCAGTGAAAGGAAAACTTTGCAGATGATAAACTTTTATAGTTCCTGTTCATGAGGTAGCTGCTGGAGAAACAATTAAAATCTACAGTGTGTTCCTTTCTCCTCAATCTATTTTCTTTGAACTTGGGGCCATATAAAACACTAGATCAGTCAAGTTTTGACACATATCAAATTGCTATTGCTCGTGATCTTCTTTGTGAAAGTTACAGAATTTTCCCTCAGGCACCACATATCCCCACCCCTCAGCCTGTGTTTGAAAGTAACAGCGAGACATTCCAGGGCAGAGAACAGCCTGAAATATAAGACTAACTGCTTTGTTTTTCCCAGTGGTTATGAAGATGAAGAGAAGACAGAGGTCTAGGTGAGGTACTCTAACTGCCCTCAAAGAGAAGTCCCATTAAAACATTGACTTTAAAAGTATCTTAAACAGACAGCCCTATTATATATGTGCTGCTCCCAACCTCCAATTACAAATTTATACCATTATTGGCCTCCTTCATAACTAACTTCAGGCAATTTACAAGTAGCACAAAGTACATGCTATCATTAAAAACCATTAAATCAAGTTTTGCAAATGGTAGAAGCCTTGATAATATATTAGGAAGAATAGAGGATACCACTATATGAGAAGGACTTAGTATGTTGATACATTTGACACAAGGATGTTGGTGATAAAACACTATCTCCGTTTGTGTATAAGCTTAGTTAAAGATCATCAGATTAGATAATAATAAATATAAGACTTTTTCTTAAAAGGGATATGATATTAATTCATTTTTTGAAGCATTTCTTATATTTCTTTAACAATAAATGGTTAGATGACTGAGATTGCAGTTCTAATTTTCATGCAGCCACTGACCTACTTAGTCAAGTCGCTTTCATTTTCTTTATGATCCCCAAAGCCATTTGTTGAGCTAAAAATACTTGGCCTGACTATGCACTGAGAGCTTCCCTTTCTATGCCCTGCATTTCAACTTCAGTAAATGTATCTGTAGGTTACTCTTTTAAAAAAACTAGTCTATGGTTAATCTGAAAGCATTTGACGAAAAACTGCTCTGAGCTAAGAACTGGAATGTGCAGGACACAAGGAAAGAGTGGTTTGTAGTGCTGCTGTTTGGAAGAAAAACAGCATAATTTTGCATTGGTGACTTTTAATAAATGCTATTCATTGATGACAGCAAGGTCTGACTTGAGGGGAGTGTGATACTTCAGCCTTATTTTTCCTTATCAAGATTACTTAGGCTATTCACAATCTTTTGTGATTCCATATGAATTTTAGTTACTTGTTTTAGTTCTGTGAAAACTACCACTGGAATTTTGTTAGGGATTGCATTGAATCTAGATTGTTTGTGTGGCATCAACATTTTAACAACATTTCTTCTTCCAATCCATAAACATGGAATAGCTTTCCATTTATGTGTGTCTTCTTCAATTTCTTTCATCAGAATCTTATAGTTTTCAGAGTACAGGTCTTTCACTTCCTTGGTTAAATTTATTCCTAGGTATTTTATTCTTGTAATGCCATTGTAAATGGATTTTTTTCTCAATTTCTCTTTCTGACAGTTCATTATTAATGTATACACACACCACAGATTTCTGTACATTGTTTCTGTATCCTGCAACTTTACTGAATTTTTTTTTTAATTCAGAGAACTTGTTGATGAAGCTTTAAGGGTTCTCTATGTGTAGTATCATGTCATCTGCTAGTAATAACAGCTGTACTACTTCCTTTCTAATCCAGATTCTTTTTATTTCTTCTTACCTTATTTCTGTGGCTAGGAATTCTAATACTATATTGAATAAAAATGGGAAAAAATGTAAAGAGGGGAGGCAGAGCCAACTTGGAGGCATGAGTAGGACAGTGGGATTCTCCTCCCAAAAACATATATATTTTTGAAAATACAAATACAACGAATCCTAAAAGAGAGACCAGAAGACACAGGACAATAGCCAGACTACATCCACACATGCGAGAGCCGAGCACCTGGTGAAAGGGGTAAGATACCACCCCCGGCCCGGCGGGACCCGAGCACGCATCCCCTCAGCTCCCAGCGGGAGGGAGAGGGAGCCCAGGACTGCTAAACACCCAGCCCCAGCCACCCGCACCAGAGCGCAGCCACAGTGCATGCGTGGACGGCTTGAAACTAGGGAAACAGGGCAGCAAGACCTCTGAGCAGGTTCAGAAGTTGATTTCCCCTGTGAAAAGAAAAGCGAGTGCTTTTTGAAAGTCTTAAAGGAACAGGGACATAACAGCTGGACAGAAATAACACAGGTCACAGCCCAGTGGCTGGAAATTACAGGGAAAACCAGGTGCATGAACCCCCTGGGCAAAAGCTCTGAGAGCCCTCATGGAGGTAAACAGCCAAACAGCGCCCCCGGTACACTACCCCTCCGGACGCTACGAAAGCAGAGAAGCAGCCTAAGGTAGACCACACCCACGGAAAGGGAAATTCCTCCATTCCGGCCAGGCAAGACACAAAGACACAGTCTACATGCAATTACCCAACACAACCCACTAGGGGTCGCAGTTGTCCCAGTAAAGAAAGGCCAGTAGCAAGTGAAAAGTTTGGCCCTCCCAGCTGATAGTCAATAGCACCTATCAACATGAAAAGGCAAAAAAATATGATCCAGACAAGACTAACCCAGACATCTTCGGCATCTGCTACATCTTCCCCTGAGAAGGAACCTGGGGAGAAAGATTTAACCAGTATTCCTGAAAAAGAATTCAAAACAAAATGCTGATGGACTTGCAGAGAAATATGCAAGAAATAAGGAAGGAGAATACAGAAATAAAACAAGCTCTGGAAGGACTTCAAAACAGAATGGATGAGATGCAAGAGACCATTAATGGACTAGAAAACAGAGAACAGGAACGCAGAGAAGCTGATGCAGAGAGATAAAAGGATCTCCAGGAATGAAAAAATTCTAAGAGAGCTGAGTGACCAATCAAAATGGAACAATATCCACATTATAGGGGTACCAGAAGAAGAAAAGAGAGAAAAAGGGATAGAAAGTATCCTTGAAGAAATAATTGCCGAAAACTTCTTCAAACTAGGGGAAGAAATGGCCTCTCAGACCACAGAGGCACACAGAACTCCCTTGACAAGGGATCCAAGGAGGGCAACACCAAGACACATAATAATTAAAATGGCAAAGATCAAAGACAAGGACAAAGTATTAAAGGCAGCCAGAGAGAAAAAAAAGGTTACCTACAAAGGAAAACCTATCAGGCTATCATCAGACTTCTCAACAGAAACCCTACAGGCCAGAAGAGAATGGCATGATATACTTAATGCAATGAAACAGAAGGGCCTCGAACCAAGAACACTGTATCCAGCACGAATATCATTTAAATATGAAGGAGGGAATAAACAATTCCCAGACAAGCAAAAGTTGAGGGAATTTGCCTCCCACAAACCACCTTTCAGGGCATCCTACAGGGACTTCCTTAGATGGGAGCACTCCTAAAAAGAGCACAGAACAAAACACCCAACATATGAACAAGGGAGGAGGAGGAATAAGAAGGGAGAGAAATAAAGAATCATCAGACCATGTTTATAATAGCTCAACAAGTGAGTTAAGTTAGAAAGTAAGATAGTAAAGAAGCTAACCCTGACCCTGTGGTAACCACACACTTAAAGCCTGCAATGGCAATAAGTACATACCTTTCAATAATCACCCTAAATGTAAATGGACTGAATGCACCAATCAAAAGACACAGAGTAATAGAATGGATAAAACAGCGAGATCCATCCACATGCTGCTTACAAGAAACTCACCTCAAACCCAAAGACATGCACAGACTTAAAGTCAAGGGATGGAAAAAGATATTTCATGCAAACAACAGAGAGAAGAAAGCAGGTGTTGCAATTCTGGTACCAGACAAAACAGACATCAAAATAAAGAAAGTCACAAAAGATAAAGAAGGACATTAAATAATGATAAAGGGCTCAGTCCAACAAGAGGATACAACCACTATAAATATATATGCACCCAATAAAGGAGCACCAACATATCTGAAACAAATACTAATAGAACTAAAGGAGGAAATAGAATGCAATGCATTCATTCAAGGAGACTTCTACACACCACTCACTCCAAAGGAAAGATCCACCAGACAGAAAATAAGTAAGGACACAGAGGCACTGAACAACACACTAGAACAGATGGACCTAATAGACATCTACAGAACTCTACATCCAAAAGCAAAAGGATACACATTCTTCTCAAGTGCATATGGAACATTCTCCAGAATAGACCACATACTAGGCCACAAAAAGAGCCTCAGTAAATTTAAAAATATTAAAATCCTACCAACCAACTTTTCAGACTACAAAGGCATAAAACTAGAAATAAACTGTACAAAGAAAGCAAAAAGGCTCACAAACACATGGAGGCTTACCAACACGCTCCTAAATAATCAATGGATCAATGACCAAATCAAAATGGAGATCCACCAATATATGGAAACAAATGACAACAACAACACAAAGCCCCAACTGCTGTGGGACACAGCAAAAGCAGTCTTAAGAGGAAAGTATATAGCAATCCAGGCATATTTACAAAAGGAAGAACAATCCCAAATGAATGGTCTAATGTCACAATTATCGAAATTGGAAAAAGAAGAACAAATGAGGCCTAAGGTCAGCAGAGGAGGGACATAATAAAGATCAGAGAAGAAATAAACAAAAGTGAGAAGAATAAAACAATAGCAAAAGTCAATGAAACCAAGAGCTGGTTCTTTGAGAAAATAAACAAAATAGATAAGCCTCTAGCCAGACTTATTAAGAGGAAAAGAGAGTCAACAGAAACCAAAAGTATTAGAAACGAGAAAGGAAAAATCACGACGGACCCCACAGAAATACAAAGAATTATTAGAGACTACTATGAAAACCTATATGCTAACAAGCTGGGAAACCTAGGAGAAATGGACAAATTCCTAGAAAAATACAACCTTCTAACACTGACCCAGAAAGAAACAGAAAATCTAAACAGACCTATTACCAGCAACAATACTGAAGTGGTAATCAAAAAACTACCAAAGAACAAAACCCCCGGGCCAGATGGATTTACCTCGGAATTTTATCAGACATACAGGGAAGACATAATATCATTCTCCTTAAAGTTTTCCAAAAGATAGAAGGGGAGGGCATAATCCCAAAGTCATTCTATGAAGCTAATATCACCCTAATACCAAAACCAGGCAAAGACCCCATCAAAAAAGAAAACTACAGACCAATATCCCTGATGAATGAAAATGCAAAAATACTCAGCAAAATATTAGCAAACCAAATTCAAAAATATATCAAAAGGATCGTGCACCATGACCAAGTGGGATTCATCCCAGGGATGCAAGGATGGTACAACATTCGAAAGTCCATCAACATCATCCACCACATCAACAAAAAGAAAGACAAAAACCACATGATCATCTCCATAGATGCTGAAAAAGCAATTGACAAAGTTCAACATCCATTCATGATAAAAACTCTCAGCAAAATGGGAATAGAGGGCAAGTACCTCAACATAATAAAGGCCATCTATGATAAACCCACAGCCAACATTATATTGAACAGCGAGAAGATGAAAGCTTTTCCTCTGTGATCGGGAACTAGACAGGGATGCCCACTCTCCCGACTGTTATTTAACATAGTACTGGAGGTTCTAGCCACGGCAATCAGACAAAACAAAAAAATACATGGAATCCAGATTGGTAAAGAAGAAGTTAAACTGTCACTATTTGCAGATGACATGACACTTTATGTAAAAAACCCTAAAGACTCCACCCCAAAACTACTAGAACTGATATCGGAATACAGCAAAGTTGCAGGATACAAAATAAACACACAGAAATCTGTGGCTTTCCTACACACTAACAATGAACCAAGAGAATGAGAAATCAGGAAAACAACTTCATTCACAATTGCATCAAAAAAAATAAAATACCTAGGAATAAACCTAACCAAAGAAGTGAAAGGCCTATACCCTGAAAACTACAAGTCACTCTTAAGAGAAATTAAAGGGGACACTAACAAATGGAAACTCATCCCATGCTCGTGGCTAGGAAGAATTAATATCGTCAAAATGGCCATCCTGCCCAAAGCAATATACAGATATGATGCAATCCCTATGAAACTACCAGCAACATTCTTCAATGAACTGGAACAAATAATTCAAAAATTCATATGAAAACACCAAAGACCCTGAATAGCCAAAGCAATCCTGAGAAAGAAGAATAAAGTAGGGGGGATCTCACTCCCCAACTCCAAGCTCTACTATAAAGCCATAGTAATCAAGACAGTTTGGTACTGACACAAGAACAGAGCCACAGACAAATGGAACAGACTAGAGAATCCAGACATTAACCCAGACATATATGGTCAATTAATATTTGATAAAGGAGCCATGGACTTACAATGGCGAAATGACAGTCTTTTCAACAGATGGTGCTGGCAAAACTGGACAGCTACATGTAGGAGAATAAAACTGGACCATTGTCTAACCCCATATATAAAAGTAAACTCAAAATGGATCAAAGACCTGAATGTAAGTCATGATACCATTAAACTCCTGGAAAAAAACATAGGCAAAAACCTCTTAGACATAAACATGAGTGACCTCTTCTTGAACATATCTCCCTGGGCAAGGAAAACAAAAGCAAAAATGAACAAGTGGGACTATACTAAGCTGAAAAGCTTCTGTACAGCAAAAGACACCATCAATAGAACAAAAAGGAACCCTACAGTATGGGAGAATATATTTGAAAATGACAGGTCCGATAAAGGCTTGATGTCCAGAATATATAAAGAGCTCACACGCCTCAACAAACAAAAAACAAATAACCCAATTAAAAAATGGCAGAGGAACTGAACAGATAGTTCTCCAATAAAGAAATACAGATGGCCAACAGACACATGAAAAGATGCTCCACATCGCTAATTATCAGAGAAATGCAAATTAAAACTACAATGAGGTATCACCTCACACCAGTAAGGATGGCTGCCGTCCAAAAGACAAACAACAACAAGTGTTGGCGAGGCTGTGGAGAAAGGGGAACCCTCCTACACTGCTGGTGGGAATGTAAATTAGTTCAACCACTGTGGAAAGCAGTATGGAGGTACATCAAAATGCTCAAAACAGACTTACCATTTGACCCAGGAATTGCACTCCTAGGAATTTACCCTAAGGACACAGCAATCAAGTTTGAGAAAGACAGATGCACCCCTATGTTTATCGCAGCAGTATTTACAGTAGCCAAGAATTGGAAGCAACCTAAATGTCCATCGATAGATGAATGGATAAAGAAGAAGTGGTACATATACACAATGGAATACTACTCAGCCATAAGAAAAGGGCAAATCCTACCATTTGCAGAAACATGGATGGAGCTGGAGGGTATTATGCTCAGTGAAATAAGCCAAGCGGAGAAAGAGAAACACCAAATGATTTCACTCATCTGTGGAGTATAAGAACAAAGGAAAAACTGAAGAAACAAAACAGCAGCAGAATCACAGAACTCAAGAATTGACTAACAGGTACCGAAGGGAAAGGGACTGGGGAGGATGGGTGGGTAGGGAGGGATAAGGAGGGGGAAGAAGAAGGGGGGTATTAAGATAAGCATGCATGGGGGTTGGGACAAAGGGGAGGGCTGTACAACACAGAGAAGACAAGTAGTGATTCTACAACATTTTGCTATGCTGATGGACAGTGACTGTTAAGGGGTTTATAGGGGGGACCGGGTATAGGGGAGAGCGTAGTAAACATAATATTCATCATGTAATTGTAGATTAATGATAACAACAAAAAAAGCAGTTCCTGTGTGGTGACCTCCAATGAGTTCTACACAAGGGTATAAAGGGCATATTAAAGTGTAGGCAAAGGGTCTGTTTGTGTTTTTACAGAGGATCAAAGCCTAATTTGGCTACCCCGAAAATGAACTAAGATATGATATGAAAAAGAACTTCCGACATCAGCACTCTCTGGAGGACTCATACCAGAAGATGATCATCAAAAAACCCCAACAAAGATCCACGCACTACTACAGGTGTAGATTCACTCATCCCACCAGTTCCTGGACTTGCCATGGGAATGAAGAAGGAGATATCTAAGCTGGCCTGTGCATAGAGTAAAACAACAAATTTGACTGGATCTATACTGTTGGAACTCAACCAAGAATTAGGATAAGTGCAAATTGTGCTCCAAAATCTTTCAACTACAGACTATCTACTGTTAAAAGAACATATGGCATGTGAACAGTCCCCAGGAATGGGTTGTTTTAATTTGTCTGATTTCTCTCAGACTGTTCAAGTACAGTTGGACAATATCCACCATATCATAGATAAGTTTTTAAAAATGCCTAAGGTGCCTAACTGGTTTTCTTGGTTTCACTGGAGATGGCTGGTAATTATAGGTATGCTTTGGTTATATAACTGCACTCCTATTATGTTTATGTGTGTGCGCAATTTAATTAGTAGTTTAAACCCTATAAATGCTGAAGTTACTCTACAAGAAGATATGTCAAAGAAATAATCAATCTTCCCAAGTTTTCTTCTGCCTGCTACTTCTATAGCTTTTCTTCTTCCTTCCTAATTACAACCCTTAAATAGAATTCGTGCCTCATATCGAATTTACCGAGTATCACAATTCTTCCAAGTGGTAAAGATACCTCAAGACAAATGCTGGGCATAGAAGCCACAGGGCATAAATCTGCAAAGAAGTAAAAAGCTAACCTTTTCAAACAATAAGGCTTCTCTCTCACTTACCAACTTTACATTTCCCTGTATGGCCCCGGAAGATGACTGGTTAGCCAGAGACGGGTAAGATTCCTCATGGGAGGGACAACCTAAGAAAGGCACAGTCGCAGGGGGGCCATCAGGTGAGAAATTGGGGATCAACAGAGGTGAGGCTTAGAACCTCACCCCCCCTGTTCTGAGAGAAATCTTTTGCATCCGTGGATGTTTTATTGCCCTTACCTAGCTTGGATTAACACATAGTCTACAGACACACACCTGATCATCTACATTTGCTCTCTTATAACACTAAACTATGTTTTCTACCTTTATCTTGTTTCTACCTACCACTTCAGCATTTTATTAAAAATAATAATAGTATAGAGAGAAATATGGTATCCACATATAAATCAAGTATAAAAATCAAACGAATATTCATATTTGAACTGATTGTTTATTGTTCATAATGCATCAGCAAAACCGAAAGTTTCTGTGATGACTGCCCTTGCACTGTTCACCATGTAACTTATTCCCTATGTAAGAATTTGTTCTCCATGTAAGAACTTTTTCGTTATGCTTCAGAAGATTGGAAACTGATGAAAACTAGGATTGGAGTGGATTAATGATTGTGCATTGAGCATTGACTCCCCTATACAGAATTTTATTGTTGTTAACAACCATTTGATCAATAAATATGAGAGGTGCCCTCTCAGAAAAAAAAAGTACACACTTCCAATTGTAAAATAAATAAGTGACCAGGATGTAATATTTAGCATAAGGAATATAATCAAAGTATTGTAACAACTTGTATGGTGATAGCTGGTAGCTTGAATTATCATGTATATAAATGTTGAATCACTGTGTTGTACACCTGAAACTAATGTAATACTGTGTGTCCACTACCCTTCAATAAAAAATAATTATCTACAAAAAAAAAAAAGTAAAGAGTGGGCATCCTTGCTTTTTTCCTGATCTTCAAGGAAAAGCTTTTAGTTTTTCGTTGTTGACTAGGATGTTAGCTGTTTGTGTCGGTTTGTCCTATATGATCCTTATTTTGTTGAGGTATATTCAACAAATATATATCCTTCTATACCCACTTTCTTGGTAGGTATTATCATAAATGGATGTTGAATTTTGTCAAGTGTATTTTCTATTACTTTTGAGATGATATGATTTTTACCTTTCATTTTTTTAATGTGTTTTATGATGTTCATAGATTTGTGGCTGTTGAACCTTCCTTACATTCCACTTGATCATGCTTTATGATTTTCTTAATGGATTTTTATGTTCAGTTTGTTAATATTTTGTTGAGAATTTTTTATCTATGTTCATTAAGGATATTGGCCTGTAATTCTATATTTTTCTGATGTCCTTGTCTGTTTTTTGTATCAGGGTCACCCTGGCCTTGTAACCTGAATTTGGAAAAGTTTCCTTCTCTTCAATTTTTTGGAAAAATGTGAAAAATATAGTTACTAAACCTCTTTTTGAAATCCAAAGTCAAGGTGTCAACAGGACTATGTGCCTGTGAAATCACCAAGAAAGGGTCTGATCCAGGGCTCTCTCCTAACTTCTGATAGTGTCAGATGTTCCCTGACTCATAGACACGCCATCCCAGTCCTACTCCTTCACAAGGTATTCTCCTTGTGTGTCCTCCCATTGTGTTCCTCTCTGTGCCCAAGTTCTCCTTTTTGTAAGAATACCTGTCATATTGGATTAGGGCGCATTCCAAAATCATCTGAGCCTAGTTAAATCTTCAAAGACCCTATTCTCAATTAAGGTCACATTCTGAAGTACTGAGGGTTAGGTCTTCCACATGTATTTCTTGGGGCACTCAATTCAATTTATAATGTATTTCAAACACATTCTCCCCTTCCACTTAATCACAAAGACCTCATGTATGAAGATCACAGAGGGCCTACTATCAGAGTTCCCAGACAGACCCAAAGAAATGCGAATCCTCCTTGGCTTCAGGCAAATATTATACTGTTGGAAAATTCTTGGAATAATTAAAAATGTAATTTCACACTTCACGGATTCTGTGTAGGAAAAAATGAACTAAAATAATAAACCATCAATTTCTACAGTCAATATGTGCCTGATACAGAAGCAATCTAAGTGTCTGTTGATGGGGAAGTAGATAAAGGGGATGTGGGTATATACAGTAGAATACTACTCAGTTATAAAGAAGAATGAAATCTTTCCACTAGTGACAGTACAGATATACCTTGTGGGTATTATAAGTGAAATAAGTCAGACAGAGAAAGACATATACCATAGGATTTCATTCCTATGTGGAGTCTAAAACAAAACAAAACTAAACTAAACACACAAAACAATATAAAACAAAACTCACAGATACAGAGAACAGATTGATGGTTACCAGAGGAGAAGGGAGTTAGGGGTGGTCAAAAAAGTTTAAAAGGGGTAAAATATAAAATGACAGATGGTAACTAGACTTTTGGCACTTTGTAGTGAACATGGATGTCAAATATAATGTTGTATACCTGGAACTTATATAAGGTTATATACCAATTTTACCTCAATAAAGGAAAATGTTTAAGCAGAGATCTTATTAGTTTTGATATGTGTTTCTTAGTGATTAACAGAGTTATTAATATAATGATTCATTCTTAGCTTTACATTCTAGAACTGAAAGTTTAAAAAATTAAAATTCTCTATTTTATATGTGTAAAGCATGAAATTTTGCACCTCAGAATTTTTTCCTTGTTAAGGAAGACAAATTCATATTTTAAAATTTTCATCTTGTCAGGGGCTTCATGGAAAGTCTCCTTTATTGATCATTCCCCATTTTTATTTGTAGACAGTTTTGAATGGTAAAGAGAATGAAGGTCCAAACAATATCAAAAGAAGGAATAAGAGAAAGAAAAATAAATTAGATAAAGTAAGTAAGTTAGTAAGACAAAGGAGAAAATGGTAATAAAATAGGATAATGAATGAGGGACTCATTGCAGACTCATCTTTGTAAATAAAGGTGACAGCTGGCTGCATGGAAGTAGATGTGGATGCCCAAGGTTGGGGCTGACAGGCAGGGAAAATCCCTGGGGAAAATCCCCTGGCAGGTGCTGTTTTAACACCATGACTTATTCTTAGTGGAGCCAGGCTGAGCTGCCTCAAAGGTGACTGGGCAACTTAGGGACTACAGCCTAGGAACACAGGGGCTCCTTTCCAGAATTATGAAAAAAGAAGTAGGAGGTTTAATACTATTGCTAAGGTTCAGCACCTTCAATACAAAGTCAGCCAGAAGTGTCTCCTTAGACTCTTGAGATGTGAAGCCAGTTTCAAGAATGATCTTACAGTACTTTATTCATTAACTAAACAGATTTTCAATGTTTCTTCCCATACAACCCTCTTCAGAGACTTATTTACCTAAAGCAATATGAGTTAAGACAATGTATTTAGTGTATAGGTAACATAATCTTATTTGTTTTCTGAAAAGTGGTGGAAAAGTGGTAAGAAAACAAAGAGAGACAATCTCTGCCATGAGAGTTAGAAGAATGTGTGGTGTGTAAAGTAAAAATCATAAGCTTAAAAAATTGACAGATCTGTGTATAAATGCTGGCTTAATCATTTATTATAATAATTTATTTATATTTACTTAATAGTTTACTAGCTATGTGACCTTGAATAAATTATTTACCTCTCGAGTAAGAATTTCTTAATATAGAAAATTAAAGAGTAATATATACTTACTATGATCACTCTGAAAATTAAGTGAGTAGTATATAAAGATCTATTGTGAACACATTGTAACTGCTAATACTAGGTGACTATTATTATAATTACTATTTAAAAAATTCATAACAGATAAAAAAACTTCTACAGCAGTTACTTGAACAAAGTTTCACATAATTCTCTTCCTTTAGTTACAATAATGTATCAAGACAAATTCCTTGGAAAATCCTAAATTTAAACAGCCATTTTTCTAATACTGAGAAAAATCTCCCTCTTTACACTCATTTGTCAACTCGGTCTCTAGTATGGCATTCCTGCAGTATGCATAAGTATTAGAACATATAATCACTCATATATTAATTTAATAAACAAATTAACACAATTATTGAATAACCATGATGACTATGAATTAGAAGTTGAGAAACTATACCGGATTGACTATAGACCATGGGAGCCTTTTTTATCACCTACCCATTTCAAATCAAAATATTCTATCTTCCTCTAAAACTTAGCAGCTTTTGATATGATCAAAATGCATATCTGCTGTACTCAGCAGCAAGATTGTGACTAATAGCTTAAATTAAGTTTGAAGGAGAGTTTTCTTTTTTGTTTCTTGAAGTTAACAGGAATCTTTTCCCTCTAGAAGTCCTTTTTTAGTGATATACAAGCTCAATATGTTCTATAGATAACACAACGTAAGATCAAAATGTGCAGAAGTAAAATAAATGGTGTATGAGGATCATCTGTTGTCCGTAGGCAGCGCGTTGGCAGCAATTCTGTTTGCTTTACTGCGGGCCTGACAGACATTCTGCTCCCTGATGGGGAAGCTAACATGGTTTGGCAGTAGCTGCAAAAGCAGCTTTGGGTGATTAAATCTCAGTCTTTAAGGGCAAAACTGCCTGTGATAGCTTTTCTCTCAGCCACATTATGTCTCATTACAAACCTCTTTACTTCTCCACAGACTTAGGCATTACCAATTAAAAGTGTTCATAGACCATGTTTTATTGTTCAAGCCATTTGTCTTTTTATTTTAGTTGGCAATATGGTTTACACAGTCATTAAAAATGGGCTAAAAATTTAGAAAATATATTTCTGTAAAAATGGACCCACTCATATGCTTTTGAATTCAAAACTTACATGCTTGTTTTTTATAAGCAAAATAATGAACTTTTAAAAATTAAAGTATCATTGATATACAATATTATGTTAGTTTCAAACACACAACAGTGGTTCAACAGCTACACATATTATTAAAGCATCATCCCCTCTAGTACAGTCACTATCAACGTAGTAAGACATTACAGAATCATTAACTGTATTCTACAAGCTGTACTACCATTCCTGTGACCAAACTATATTATAATTGCATAATATTGTGTCCCTTTATCCCCTTCACCCTCCACCTCTACCCTCCTTTACCCCTCCCCCTTGGTAACCACTAGTCTCTTCTTGGTGTCTGTGAGTCTGTTTTGCTTTTTTGTTCCTTCTATTTTGCTTTGTTGTTATCCTACACAAATAAGTGAAATCATTTGGTATTTTGTCTTTCTCCATCTGGTTATTTCACTGATCATAATGTCCTCTAGATCCACCAGTGTTTTTGGATGGTTTCATATATTATAAAAAATAGTGATTCAACAGTTAAACACATTATTAAATGTAGCAGGGTTCCCAATTCTCCACATTCTTGCCATCTTTTATTATTTCTTGTCTTTTGGATGTTGGCCATACTAACTGGTGTGAGGTGATATCTCCTAGTGGTTTTGATTTCATTTCCCTGACTACTAGCGATGTGGAGCATCTTTTCATGTGCCTGTTGGTCATCTGAATTTCTTCTTTGGAGAACTGTCTGTTCATATCCTCTGCCCATTTTTTAATCGGGTTTTTTTTTTTTTGGGTGTTGAGGTGTGTGAGTTCTTTATATATTTTGAATGTTAACCGGTATAGGATAAGTCATCTATGAATATATTCACTCATACTGTAGGATGCCTTTTTGTTCTGCTGATTGTGTCCTTTGCTGTACAGAAGCATTTTAGTTTAATATAGTCCTATTTGTTAAATTTTTATTTTGTTTCCCTTGCCCAAGGATATGTGTCCAGGAAAAAAGTTGCTCATGTTTATAGTCAAGAGATTTTTGCCTATGTTTTCTAAGAGTTCTATGATTTCATGACTTACATTCAGGTCTTTGATCCATTTTGAGTTTACTTTTGTGTATGCAGCTAGACAATAATCCAGTTTCATTCTCTTGCATGTAGCTGTCCAGTTTTGCCAACACCAGTTGTTGAAGAGGCTTTCATTTCCCCATTGTATAACCATGGTTCCTTTATGGTATATGAATTGACCATATATGCTTGGGTTAATATCTGGACTCCCTACTCTGTTCCATTGATCTATTGTTCTGTTCTTGTGCCAGTACCAAATTGTCTTGATTACTCTGGCTTGGTAGTAGAGCTTGAAGTTGAGGAGTGTAATTCCCTCCACTTTATTCATCCTTCTCAGGATTGTTTTGGCTATTTGAGGTCTTTTGTGGTTCCATATGAATTTTAGAACTATTTGCCTTAGTTTGTTGAAGAATGCTGCTGGTATTTTGATAGGAATTGCACTGCATGTTAAGTTGCTTTGGGCAGGATGGACATTTTGACAATATTAATTCTTCCTATCCATGAGCATGGGATATATTTTCATTTATTGGTGTCTTTAATATCTCTCATGAGTGTCTTAGAGTTTTCAGAATAAAGGTCTTTCACCTCCTTAGTTAGGTTTATTCCTAGGTGTTTTATTATTTTTAATGTAATTGTAAATGGACTTGTTTTCCTGATTTCTCTTTCTACTAATTCATTGTTAGCATATAGGAATGCAACAGATTTCTGGGTATTAATTTGGTATCCTGCAACATTGCTGAATTCAGTTATTAGTTCTAATAGCTTTTTGGTGGAGTCTTTAGGGTTTTCTATGTATAATATCATGTCATCAGCAAATAGTGACTTCAACTTCTTCCTTACCAGTTTGGATGTCTTTTATCTCTTTGTGTTGTCTGATTGCTATTCCTAGGACCCTCAGCACTATGTGGAGTAAGAGTGTTGACAGTGGGCATCCTTGTCTTATTCCTATCATAGAGGAAAAGCTTTCAGCTTCTCACTGTTAAGTATGATGTTGGCTGTGTGCTTGTTGTATATGGCTTTTATTATGTTGAGGAACTTGCCCGCTATACGCATTTTGTTGAGAGTTTTTATCCTGAATCGATGTTGAATTTTGTTGAATGCTTTTTTGGTATCTATGGAGATGATCATGTGACTTTTGTTCATCTTTCTGTTGATGTGATGCATGATGTTGATTGATTTATGAATATTGTACCATCCTTGCATCCCTGGAATAAATACCACTTTGTTATGATGCATGATCTTTTTGATATATTTTTAAATTTGTTTTGCTAATATTTGTTGAAGATTTTTACGTCTATGTCCATCAGGGATATTGGTCCATAATTTTCTTTTTTTGTGGCTTCTTTGTCTGATTTTGCTACTAGAATGATATTGGGCTCATAGAATGAGTTTGGAAGTATTTCCTCCTCTTCCACATTTTGGAATATTTTAAGAAGGATGGGTATTAGCTCTTCTTTAAATGTTTAATAAAATTCAGCCGTGAAGCTATCTGGATCAGTTGTTTTGTTCTTAGGCAGTGTTTTGATTACCAGTTTGATTTCATTGCTGATAATTGGTCTGTTCTGATTTTCAGTTTCTTCCTGGGTCAGTCTTTGAAAGTTGCACTTTTCTAAAAAATTGTCCATTTCTTCTATGTTGTCCTTTTATTGGCATATAATTTTTCATAGCATTCTCTAAATAATTTTTTGTGTTTCCATGGTGTCCATTGTGATTATTCCTTTTATGTTTCTGATTTTGTTTTCTGTGTGTATACTCTCTCTTTTTTTCTTGATAAGTCTAGCTAGTGGTTTATCTATTTTCTTTATTTTCTCCGTGAACCAGCTCCTGGTGTCATTGATTCTTTTGTTTTATTCTTCTCAATTTTATTTATTTATGCTCTGATCTTTATTATGTCCCTCCTTCTACTGACTTTGGGCATTATTTGTTCTTTTTATAGATTTTTAATCATGAGTTTTCACTGTTTATTTGGGGTTGTTCTTGTTTCTTAAGGTAAGCCTGTATTGCTATGTACTTTCCTCTTAGAATTGCCTTCATTGTGTCCAACAGGTTTTGGGCTGTTGAGTTGTTGTTTTTATGTATCTATATATTGCTTGATCTCTGTTTTAATTTGGTTGTTGATCCACTGGTTATTCAGAAGCATGTTGTTTAGCCTCCATGTGTTGGCAGGCCTTTTTGTTCTTTGTGCAATTTATTTCTAGTTTCATACCACTGTGGTCTGAGAAGCTCCTTGATACAATGTCAATCTTTTTGAATTTACTGAGGCTCTTTTTGTGGCCTAGTATGTGTTCTGGAGAATGTTCCATGTACGCTTGAGAAGAATGTGTACCCTAATATTTTTGGGTGCAATGTTCTGAAGATATCTGTTAAGCCTACCTGATCTATTGTATTGTTCAGTGCCTCTGTTTCCTCATTTTTTTCTGTGTGGTTGATCTGTCTATTGATGTTAGTGGTGTGTTAAAGTTTCCTAAAATAAATTTGTTGTAGTCTTATTTTCCTCTTTAATTCTGCTAGTACTTGCTTTACACATTTAGGTACTCCCCTACTGGATGCATAGATATTTATAATGGTTCTATCTTCTTGATGGATTGACCCCTTTATCATTATGTAATGTCCTCCCTTGTCTCTTGTTACCTTCTTTGTTTTGAAATCTATATTGTCTGATACTAGTACTGCTACTCCTTCTTTTTTTTCCCTATTATTTGCATGAACTGTCTTTTTCCATCCTTTCACTTTTAGTCTGTGTATGTCTTTGGGTTTGAAATAAGTCCCTTGTAGGCATCATATAAATGAGTCTTGTTTTTTTTATCTATTCTTCCATTCTATGTCTTCTCATTAGTGCATTCAGTCCATTTACATTTAAGGTGATTATTGACAGATATGCACTTAATGCCATTTTAGTAATTTGTTTTCTGGTTGTTTTTATATCTCCTCTCTGCTCCTTTTTTCCTTTTATACTCTTCTCTTATTATTTGATGGATTTCTTTAATGTTGTAGTTAGATTTTCTTTCTTTTTTTTATGTGTGTGTATCAGTCTATTGTAAGTTTTAGTTTTGTGATTAACAAACATTCAAGGATAGCTTCCTTACTCTATAACAGTCTATTTTAAACTCCTGATTATTCTATTTCAAACACAATCTAAAGTTCCTTTTTTGTTCTTCCTCTCCTTATTCTTCTTCTTCCTCCATACTTTATGTATTAGGTGTCATAATGTGCATGTTTTGTGTACCCCTTGACATCATTGTGTGTAGTTGACTTAATTTCATATGTTCTTGGTAATTAATTGGTCTGCTACCTTTGCTGTGAGTTTATTTTCACAGGTGAAAGCTAGTTAGCCTTAGGAACATTTCCATCTATAGCAGTTCCTTTAATATATCCTGTAAGGCTGGCTTGGTGGTAGTGAATTCTTTCAACTTTTGTTTATCTGAAAATTGTTTAATCCCTGCTCAAATTTACATGATAATCTTGCCAGGTAGAGTATTCTTGGTTGGAGGTCTTCCTGTTTCATTACATTAAATATGTCATACCACTCCCTTTTTGCCTTATAAGTTGTCTGCTGAGAAGTCTTCTGATAGCTTGATGTGGTTTTCTTCATAAGTAATCTTTTCTCTCTCTCTTGCTGCTTTCAATACTCTGTTCTTGTCCTTGATCTTTGCCATTTTAATGATTATATGACTTGGTGTTGTATTCCTGGGGTTCCTTTTGTTAGGGGCTCTCTGTACTTCCTGAGTGTCTATTTTCTTCCCTAAATTGGGTAGGTTTTCAATAATTATTTCCTCAAAGAGAATTTATGTCCCTTTGTTTTCCTCTTCTCTTTCTGGTACCCCTATTATGCGAATATTGCTCCATTTGAATTGATCACACAGCTCTCTTATTCTTTCATTCCTAGAGATCCCTTTTTTCTCTGTTTTTCTGCTTCATTGTTTACTTGGTCCCTAATTTCTATATCATTTACAACTTCTTCAACCTGTGAAATTTGTTCTTAAATCTCTCCATTGTATATTTCATTTCAGATATTGTGTTCTTCAGCTCTGAGTGGCTCTTTTGCAAGTCTTCTATCTTTCTGTTGAGGTCCTCCTTGAGATCTTGAATATTTTTCTGTAGATCTGTGAGCATGTTTATGACTTACTTTGAAGATTAGTGATTTCAGTTTCATTCATCCCTCTTTCTGGTGTTTTGCCTTATAGATTATTTTGGAACATATTCCACATCCTCCTCATTATTTTAGTTTCTGTATTTCTTCTTGTGGAGTAATAGCTTTATGAAGGAGGCACTTCTAGTGCCTAGAAGCTCAAGACACTTTACTTTTCAGTGAGGAAGCCACAGCTGTTGGCATGCAGTGGCAGGGCCACCATTCTGCCTGACTTATAGTGGTCTGATTCCAGGTGGGCAGTTTGCTTCAGCCATGCCTTTGTGATCAGTGCAGAAGTCTATGCTGGAGTTGCTACTTTGCTGCCATTTGCCAAGCCTGCAGCATTGACAAGGGCTGCAGGGTTAATAGGGCATAGTGAGCTGGTCTGTGTGCTTTCCCAGGCCTGTTCATGGGATCCAGTGCCCTTTGGGAGGAAGGAATTTCTGGGACTGGCTCCCAGAGGCAATTTCCTGGCTGGGACACAGTGGGCTGAGGAAGCTGGAAGGGTCTTCCTCTGCCTACCCATCAACAAAGTTTGACATCACTGCCAGGCGAAGTAGGCCATCTGCTGGTTGTGTACACAAGGAAAAGCCTTGGTGCTCTGCCACTGGAGCTTCTATGGGTGAGGCCTGCAGCAATGGAGGGGGCCACAGGTGGACAGACACAGTGCTGGCAGGGTAGGAAGGAGCTCCCAGAGCTTGCTCACTTCCACAGGCACTTCCTCAGTTGGGCCAAAATGGGCTGAGAAAGCTAGGAGGGTCTCCCTCTGCTCACCTGGCAGCAAATCCTGACACCACTGTCAGGACAAGTGGGCCACTCACAGGCCCTGAACCTCAGGGAGGAGCCTTCAGGCTCCCAAGGTTTCCCAACCTGTTGGGCCAAGGGCCAGCTGGAGAGGTATCATCCACCTGCTCTTTGTCCTAAACAGAGAGCTCTGTCTAACCCTCACCTCTCTGGCGCCCCTCTCACTGCTGGGAAGTCTTTCAAACTGCCTGCTTTGCTTTAGCTTTGGGGTGTGGTTCTCCACAAGTGGCTGGAGTCTCAGTCTCCCCAAGTGTTTCCACCTGTGTCTGTTGTCCAGCCCCATTAATCACTAGAGCACCATGTAATGTAGCATAATGCTCTAGGAGCAGATCTCCAGGGCCAGGTGTTCAGCAATTCTGGTCTCCTACCTCCTCCCCACTCCATTTCTCTTCCTCCTACCTATGGGCTGGGGTTGGGGGGAGGGCTTGAGTCCCACTGGATCTTAGGTTTTCCACTTTACCCTTTTCTGTGACGTCTTCTCTTCTTCCCCAGATGTATGTAGTCAGTTCTGCAGTCTTCAGGTCTTTTTTAGATTCAGTTGTATTTGCTGTATTTTCATGTTTTATGTTTTTGGGAGGAAGTTTCCACCTTATCTTCCTACTCCACTGACTTTTCTTCCAGAAGCCTCATAATAATGAATTTTTATTATTTCTCTGATTGTTATAAGATTTCTTTCAGCACTTTGAATATCCCTTACTTTCTGGTCTCCATTGTTTCTGAAAAAAGTCAGTCAATAAATAATGAGTTGATTTCTCCTTACTGCTTTCAAAATTTTCTCTTTATCTCACTCTTTCAACATTTTTACTCTGATGTGTCTAGGTGTATATCTCTTGATATATCTCTTACTTGGAGTTTATTAAACTTCTTGATGTGTAGGTTAATGTTTGTCTCCAAATTTGCAAAGTTTTCATCCATTAATTCTTAAAATAATTATTTTTCTTTGCCTTTCTCTGTCTCCTTTCTTGGTAGTCTTGTTATGTCTATCTTGAAGTGTATAACTGAAGTGTCCTACAGTTCCCTAACCCTGAGGTGTTATCTGTTTTTCTTCACTCGTTTTTCTACTGTTTTTCTGAATGCATGCTCTCTTTTTGACCTATCTTCAAGTTCAGTGATTCTTCTGCCAATTTAAATCTATTATTGAGTATCTCTACTGAACATTTATATCAGTTATTTTACATTTCAACTATTGATTTTTCATTTGGTTCTTTAGTATAATTTGTATCTTCTTATTAAAATTTTCTATTAATATTCCTGTGGTAGAGCTACACCCTATGAGTGGGAGGCTGCATGGAGGAAGGAAGTTCTTGATAGCACTTGTGTGGAACATAGGCACTTGGAGACAAAGAAAAGATGAGGGACAGCCCCTTTTGGAGAGGAATATGCCATAGTCCTTGAATGATAGCTGGGGAGAGGGAGCACCTTTATCCTGTCCTCTCTCAAGAAGAGTAAACCATGAGTATTCATATTTGAACTGACTGTTTATAGTTCATAATGCATGAGCAAAACCGAAAGTTTCTGTGATGACTGCCCTTGTACTGTTCACCATGTAACTTATTCACTATGTAAGAATTTGTTGTCCATGTAAGAACTTGTTCATTATGCTTCAGAAGATTGGAGACTGATGAAAATTAGGCTTGGGGTGGATTAATGATTGTGTATTGAGCATTGACTCCCCTATACAGAATTTTATTGTTGTTAACAACCATTTGATCAATAAATATGAGAGATGCCCTCTCAAAAAAAAAATACACACTTCCAATTGTAAAATAAATAAGTAACCGGGATGTAATGTATAGCATAAGGAATATAGTCAAAATATTGTAACAACTTGGTATGGTGATAGCTGGTACCTAGAATTATCATGTATATAAATGTTGAATCACTGTGTTGTACACCTGAAACTAATGTAATACTGTGTGTCAACTACCCTTCAATAAAAAATAATTATCTACAAAAAAAAAAAAAAAAAAAAGAAGAGTAAACCTTCATTCACACCATGCTGAGGGGTTCAAGGAGCAGGTAATGACTCAAACGCTACAGACCTTTGATGTTCATTCAGAAATTCAGTAGATTTTCTTGAACAAACTTGTCTTTATTTCCTGTATGCTCTAAGTAGAATTTCCAGAGACTTTAAATAATTTTGTATTTTTTGTTGTTGTTTGTCATTTTCACCAATTGCTGTTTTGCTGATGATGAGCCCTCCAATCCTCTCACATCACCATTCCAGAGTTCCACATGGTTCTTTTCTAATAAGTTAATTCAGAAACTTAACTGGAATCAAATGGAAAGTTACCTGGTGGGAGAGAGAAGTTAAAATAACTTTCTGGAGTATGTTATAAAGTAAGTGTGCATTCCCACCCCTACACCCTCTAAAATACTTCAATCTTAGGAAAATTGTAGCAACTATCTTGTACTTTTGACAGTAGTACCACAAATCTTTAAATGTCTTTGTTGTAATTCATACATCTTAAAAGCAAGACCAGAAATTTTCAAATCACTTCCATGTAACAGAACTGCATATCAGACATATTTTGTTAGCAATATATTTGTCACCCAGTGAGGCAAAATTTACAATGTCTATAATCTAGTCAAAGATTATCAGGCATGCAATAAACCTGAAAAATAAGACCCGTAAGAAGGACAAAAAGCAATAAACAGACCCAGAACTGATACACATGTTAGAATTAACATACAAGCATCTTAAATGTTATGAGTATGTACCACATAGAGAGGTGAGTAGAAATATGGATGATATATAAAAGACAAAAATTAAACTTTTAAAACTGAAATCTGCAATACATGAGATGAAAATTGTGCTGGTTGGAATAAACGACAAATAAGAAATTGCAGAAAGGAAGGTTAGCGAAATTGAAAACAAGGCAACAGGTATTCTCCAAACAAATCACAGAAACAAAAAATTAAAATAAAAAATCACATGAGTGGGCTATGGGTAAACTTCAAATATTCTAATATATATGTAGTTTTAGTCTTCATGAAAAACAAGGCAGGAAATATTTGAAGAAATAATGATGGAATATTTTTAAATGTGTCAAAAAAAATAAACCCACAGATCCAAGATGCTTAGACACTATATACGTGAGGAAAATTACACAAAGGCATTTGATAACATCATAATTAAATTGCTCAAGGCCACTGATTAAAAGAAAATCCTAAAAATAGAAAGAAAAGAGTGCACAGAAAGATAAAGATTACAGCACATTTCTTATTAGAAACAATGTGAGTCAAGAGCAGTGGGAAAATATCCTCAAAATAGGAAAATTTAAATTAAGATATCAACTTATAATTCCACACCCAGTGAAATATACTTCAATAATGAAAGCAAAATATTTTTTCAGGTATGCTAAAGTTGAAGTAATTCACCATCAGCAGATCTTCAGTACAAGATATATTAAAACTGTTACAGCAAAGAATTATTACATGAAATACAAATATAGTTTGTAACACAGAAATAAAGGGCACAAAAAAATTACTTTGGTAAACATGAAAGATGTCTTGCTAATTATTTAAATCTCTTTAACAGATATTTGACTGTTTAAATAAAAATAATAGTGTATTAAGTCTATAGCTAATGTTTATGTAAAATTCATGAACAGAATAGAGGGAAGAAAATAAATGTATAATATTCATAGGTTTCATAATATACATGAAATTATATAATATTAAAGTAAGACAGTGATAGGTTAAGGATGTATATCATAAATCCTCAAAGTAATCTCTAAAATTAAAAATAAAAAGGAGCCAAATATCAACAAAGGAGAGGAAAGGAGTAATAAAAAACTCAATCAAAAGAAGGCAAAATAAACAGGAGATGGAACAAACAGAAAACAATTATCAAGATGATAGACTTAAACACACCATATTAATAATTATGTTAAAATTAGGTGGTGTGAAACCCTCCAATTAAAGGTAGAAACTTTCAGAATAGAACTAAAAAAAAATAGCAATTCCCAACTATGTACTGGCTGCAAGAAATGCACAAGGCCTGAAGTCAAGAGAAAATGAAAATACAAAAGAACTTGATTAGCCTGAGAAACATATCAATTTCTGGGCCTAAATTTACATATTTACAATAGAAGTAGTAGATTAATTTAATAGGAAAATATTTCTGAATTTAAGAAAAATTTCCCACAATGGTTTAAACATTCTCTATCAATTCAAGACTAAGTCAGGTGTTAGAGTAGAAGTTAGGTGGTTTAAGAAAAGAAAAATTAGAAATGGCTGTTGAAGTTGGTCAAGGACAAATAGAAGGATGGAGAATGCTGGAGATTCAAGTGGGGTTAGAGAACACTGAGTGCCATCTACCTGTGTATGTGTTTATCTCTGGGAGGCTGTAGATCAGCCCACTGCAAGAGTGAAAAAGGCATTTATTCAACCTCTAAACATTTAAAACAGTCTTCTTTCTTAATCATTTCTTCCTTCCTACTTTTGTTTCTTCCTTGTTGCCTTCCATCTTTCTTTCCTCATTATTTATTTCTCTCTTATTTCCTCTTCCTTCTTTCTTCATTTCCTGCCATTTTTATCTGTTCTTCTCTCTTTACTTCCTTCCTTTTCATCCTTCTTTGTCTCTTTCCTTTGTCACCTATTCTGAATTGAGAACATTTATGTGTCAGGTACTGTGATAAATGAATTTTGATAACTTATGTATGTTTTCACAATATAAAAAAATTAACAAAAGTGTTGGCAATAGCCTGCTGGTCAGGTTGCAAGTAAACCTATCACTATACCAATGATGCAATCAGAGTATTTCTTTGTATTCTTGACAATTGTAGCACAAGTGCAGGGCATATTTTCAGGAAATATTCTAACAAGGCTATCAAATTAATTGTGCCATTATTTCCTTCAATAATCTACTTGAATTAATAAATGGAAATGTTAATTTTAAGAGAAAGCTCTAATCAAGTAAGAGGCTTGTGTCAGAGAATATTAATGCTTTTCTTCAAAATAGAATCTGAACTATTTTCAGTTTGGTTCTCTGAGGTCTCTGGCTCATATGAAAGTTGAAGGATAAATTTGTATGTTATGCTTTTTTAGTAAACTAATGTTATTGACTATGTGAAATCAGCTAGTTTAATTTAAATTTTTGCTTTCTATGCCAGTCTCATTAGTAAAATGGCCCTCCAAGATTTCCTGCTCTAAACCCAGGACTGTGAATATAATCCATGATGAGATGCCTTTTCATCTGTCAGCATTTTCTCTGATTGAGGTCAATAGGGGAAGCAGAGGTTTTTCAAATGTGATCAGGACTGGATGTACTGCCCTCACTTTGATGAAGAAAGCCATATAGAAAGACCAGAGAATAGCTTGCAGGAGGTAATTCTGAGCCAGCAAGAGAAAGAGACCTTCATTCTACAACAAAAGGAAGTGTATCTTTCCAACAATCTGAATAAGCTTGGAAGAGGAATCTTTACCTGGGCCCCATCTGGCTAACACTTGATTTTGGCCTTATAGGACTCTAAACAAAGGATCCAGTCAAGTCTGTCTGGACTTCTGAGGTACAGAACTGTGATCTAATAAATGGGCTTGGTGTTTAGTTGCTACATTTGTGGTAATTGTTATGGTAGCAAAGAAAACCAGTACAGGTTTCTGTGAACTTTTGGGTATTAGTGTATGTCTGCAACTATTTTCAAAGACACAAAATAAAAGAAAATGCCAATGCCAATGCAAATTTGCCAAAAAACTTTTATTTACTACTTAACAAAGCATCTAAATCATTGTCATATAAATCAATCTCGTTGTCTCTTCAATATCCTAATTTTATTAGAAAAGGATTATTGAGCAACAAGGAATAGTATTTTGGTTTGACAAGTTAATAAATTTAATAAATCATGCCCTTTATAATTTAGTGAAAGTAATCAATACTAAACTGCTACCATGAAAAACATGATATTACTTCCAATGAGATATAACTTAGGTTACTATTTGGGGATGGCATTGGTAAGTCATTTTTTTAAGAGAAGTTCATTTCTGACCTCTCCTAATGGTAGCTGGTTGAATTTTCAAAATTGGATTTCTATGATTAAACCCATTAGATTAAGGATGATGTCCACATTCCTTAAAATGGATATGTGGAATGATCTTCCCCTGACTTAGGTTCTCAGTTTTCTCTTTACATTTTCCCTCCCCCAGTCTATGTCTCAGCAGACTAAATTCTTTTCTTTCCTTACAAAATATTTTTTTCCTCACATCTTATCACTTATATTTGCTGTTCATTCTGCTGGATGTTCTTCTTACCCCAATTTTCCTGGCTAATTCTTCTAACAAATCTTAGTTATATAGAACTCCTACCAGTTAGTCTTCCTGAACCCCAAAATCTGAGTAAGAGGCTGTCATATGCAATGAATTCAGGGCCCAGCTCTTCCTTTTCCAAACTACTGATCTCAGTGTAACAAAGTAATAATTACAACTTAATTAACTGATTATATTTTGTCAAAAAAATTGTCTCATAGAAATTTATATTAGGTCTACTTTTGGACTACTTAATGATTAGAGCTGACAGTATTTTAGCAGATATTAATTACTAAATAGATAAACATTACTTGGATGAATGAGGTGAGAGTTGAACAAGTAAATTGGAGGGAGAGATTTTCAAGCAACAGGGAAGTAGTGAAGAAGACTACAGAGGTAAGAAAGAGTGTGGTGTGTGTTGGAAACTGCAATGAGAAAGAGACAAGAGAATAAAACAGCAAATGAGACAAGTTATTAAAAACCAGTAAATCTAAGTGAAGTAGTTGTGGAGTCTCATATGATTCTTGCAAATTTTCTGTTAGCTTGAAATGATGTTATAATAAAATTAATAAATTGTTTGGAACTGAACCTTTAAATTTGACCTAAATACTAAAAAGTACAGAAAATCACCTAGACTTTCAGCTTTGTAAAAAGTGAGTTACCTAATAAAGGCTTTTTAAAAATTACACTTCTCAAGGTCTTCAGGAAGAGCTTATTTTTACTGTGTTTTTTCTATTTTGGTTTTGAAATTTGAGATCTCTATATTATCTTACAATGTCTTCTACACATGTGGAAAATAGCTATTTCATGCAGATTTTTTTATCGATTGTTCTATAGAAAACTGTCTAGGAACACAAAAACAGACAATGTTTTTAAGATCACAGCTGAGCTATACATTGGTTTCCTAATTTCTTTTAAGAACATTATATTAGTGCCTCAACCTAGCCTCCCAAACAAAACAAATATAATTAAAGAATCTCAATAGTACTAAACTCTGAGAAAATAGACGCATTTTTTCAAAGTCCAATAGTTGCTATGGAAATGGATTGTCTTTTCCTGTGATATGTCAGGTTCAAAAAAACCACTTTTAAAATGTGTAGCTGAATGAGCAGATTTGATGAAGAGATGGATGTATTTTGTTTTCATTAATGACAGCAGATGGAAAGAGCCTATGGAGTGAAACATACACATCTGAATTTGAGAGAGAATTCAGTTCTCGAACATCATTGTTAATATCAGGTATTCAAGAATATGTTAACGTCTTTTTCTTAAACTGATATGAGCAGAGAATGATTTAATAAGCTATGATATAAATAACAGGCTGTAAATAGAATATAGTGACTCAAAATACATTCGTTTTGATTTCTTTAGAACTTGGGAAAAGAGTGAAAAATAGGTTTTTGTGATTTGCTTCAAAAATGTCATCTTTTAAGACAGGAAGACTTAATTCAGTATACTGGAACAGCGATGTTGTTTTGATAATTCAGTAGGGCATGCTGCTTTTAGAAATCTTTTTTTGAGAAAAGAAAAGATATTTTTTAAATTTCAAAGTTCTGGTTTTGTTCTTTTCACTTTGTAAGCAAAGTATTTTTCAATGTGTAATTCTCCATTCGAAAACACACTTAGCTAATCTTTATCCATGTTTACACACCTGTATTATTGGTTTATATATAACATTTATAAACATTCCTGGAAAAGCTTTGCAGATATTAAGAACAGACTTATGAATTTGTATATTACTTTTCTGTTAAGGTATTCAAATCTTTGAAAACTAGGGGATATAATTTGTGTTTGGCGGGAGTGATTGTTACTCTTTAATTCATCAACAGGGTTTATTTTAGTGATTATATGTCTAGTTTTGTTTTTCTCCTGGGCAAAGTAAAAATTGGTGCAACAAATATTCAGTAGCCATTTATGACCTATTTCAACTTTACCAGATGTTATTCATTTGTCACAATTGTTTCATGTTAAAGGAGATTTGTTAGACCAAAGTGTCAATAAATTTTTATATAGTAAATACAAAAATTGCTTTGGGAAGGCAATGGTAAAATAAAATACTTTTTAGCTCCTTTAAAAAAGAAACTAGGCCTAGAAGTAGGACAAGGATAACTTTCCTTTGATAACTTTTTATTTATTGATAAATAAATTTATTTTTTATTTATTTATTTATTATTGATAAGCCTGCTTGTCACATCTGGTGATGGGTGTATTATCCCCAGGGCTGATAAACTACATCTTTTACAGTAAAGATAGGACTGATTGAATAGTTCTGTTTGATAAGGGTCTGTTCTATGGTTACCTTTCAGTAAGACAGAGCTAGAAATAGTTCCTTATATATAAGATAACTGGTAAATAAGTCCTGATCATCACAAAATAAATTCTAAGATTGTTGGGATGGAAAAATGGATTACTCACACTGTTGAATTGATTTTTATAGATGACTCATTTAGCATCTTTAGACATTTTAAGAAATGACACAGTAACTTTTGCAAAAAGCAGGAAGACATACAAGCTTTATATCTAGAGACTACCTTACTATGTAGGTTTTCTTAAAGTAGATGTTCTTAAAGATACTACAGAAATTGACTCAGTGTGCTCTCTTAGAATGAAGTTGGGTTTATTTTATTGCTAGGAAACAAGGTTCTGACGAATTTGTGAGTATGACTGCAATGGAAAAGCTCTCACTGACTCTCACTGCACCACAGTGCAACAGCGGTGTGAGAATCAAAGCTTGCAGAGAGGTTAAGGAGCAAAAGGAACTTGCTACAACTGCATTCCTGTTCGATATCTTCATTTTCTTGATAGAAAATGTACTGCATTCAAACATTTCATTTTTTTCTATAGTTTCCTTCTGGCTGTCTCTTGGAGAGAGGATAAACCAAACTCTACCTTCCAGCTCTCACCTCTTCTAAGGCAGTGAATTGCTATCTTCTCAGGCAACAGTTTTGCTGAAAGCAACAGGTTTCTTCCTCCCTTTTCGTTATTTATGTTTTTTTTTTTTCAAATTCCAGGAAGTATAATTTTTAAATCATGGTCCCTGGCAAGGCCACTTATATTCTTAATATATAAACTGCTCTGGAAGAACAGGGAACCAGCTTTTTTTCTAATCTTATTCTTCATCTCTTAATTCAGTTTGACTCAAAATGTTTTTGAAACTGCAATCATGTGCTACATGTTGTTTCAGATCCTACAAGAATTTGACATGAGCAAGATCCTACCAGTTGCAAGATTACATCACTGGTTCCACAGAAGGCCTAGAATTTGGAGGCTGGGACCACCCACCAGCTGGGAGGCATCATCACGATGACTAACACCACCCATTCAGGAAACTAGATAGAATGTATTTTACTTAATTAACATCGACCTGATTACATTATTATATTACCTGGAGAAAGTAGTTAAGGTCAAAGAGTATTCTAAGTGCCTTAGTCTTTTAGGATAATATCTAGCTATACACTTAACTTACATCCAGAATTCAATTTAGGAGCCTTTGCTATGGTAGATAGTCCATATCTTGTTCTCATTTGATGTACTAGGAGTAAATTATATAAAAAAATAAAAGACATGTACAACAGGGACTGAATTTCTTAAATTTAGAAATGCACTTTCTTTTGTGATATACCAACAAACATTAAAAACAGCATAAAAGAAACTGAAAGTAGAGAACACCATTAAATGGTGTTTCTTATTTACATCAATTCAAATTAAAAGACCCACACTTGTCTGATTATGCTGGGAGAATGCACAGTATTCAAAGGCTTCTTCACTTCTTGCTTCCTGCTTTCTTTTCTCTGTCAGCTCATTTTAAACCTACTTCAAATATGTTTAAAGGGAAAGGAGAATGATAACTGCCTTTAGGGATTTTTCTTCTAAGCAGTTTAATCTGAGTATCAATCAGTAAACCTTAAACCCAAACTCTTGCCTTTCTCTATTTCTGTGTATCATATACAGAAATTACCTACATCTTTCTTCTCCAGGATAGACTTATCATCGTCATGACATCAACAGAAATTTCAAAATATGAAACACCATCAGTCCTGATCACTGCTCTGTGCACCAAAGCTGTATTTCCAATTCCAATGGGAACATCTGTTCTCCAGGTTAGAATGTCTGAACTTTTACCACTTTGTGTGGTTAAGAGTAAGAATAAAAACTTTGTTGACATTTATTCTAGGACACTGAGTTTAGGCATTGTAGGTCCCTGGGTTTGTTGTCTGGGCTTCAACATTTCAGCCAGTTTCTCATCTGCATAAGAAAAAGAATGCCTGCATTAGTGTGAAATGTTTAACCAATGTGTATAAAGTTTCTTTATAAACTGAAATACATAATACAAGTAAAAATTAGAATATATAACTGAAGCAACAATCACAATCCATTTAAGAGGCAGAACATATGGGGTTCTATAATTAATACTATATTTTCATTTTTATAAAAGAGTATTCAATTTTGTCAGAATTGACTGTAACAATAAATTAACTTGTTCAGATGTTAAAATACTTTAAATCTGAAGTTTAAATGCCATTTCAAGCGTAAATATTGCTTTTTTATCTGTATTTTCATACCTGTTTAAAATAAAATATGCTCTCTCTTGCTCTCTCTCTCTCTCTCTCTCTCTCTCTATATATATATATATATATATATATATATATATATATATATATGAAATTTCATTCTGGGTCACCTCTTTTTTAAATTACTGAAAAAAAATCTCTACAACTCTCAACCATACAAATGAGTTTAGTTGAGAAGACCTGAGGGTGAATTCAAACCTGTCTCATGTAATGCCAACAAAATTTCTAAGCTAGTTTACTTTTTTGATTAAAGAACAGTTATTTTGGATGGCAACTGTTGAAAATACAAGAAATGAAGCTGAGCTTTCAAAATGTTGATGTGGGAAAGCAGTGGAAATAAATATGGATCATCATGACATTCTCAGCATTCCATTATGTGGCCTGATAGAGTTTGGTACCTCTGTGTACAGGCAGTACCTTTTGGACAGAAAGGTAGATACAGATTTACATAAAATCATAGGCTTAATGATGAGAAGATTTATGAATCCCAGGAGAGATTAAGATTGCTTCATTCCAAAAGGTTGGTGGAACAAAACCGACTGAAATCAGTGACAGTTATAAATTATGTGCTTTCTTATGGTGCTCTGTGGGTATGATAAATAAAATGGACTTCTCTCTATTTGCTACATTTACACCTACTCAGACACTTATCTCACTGCATTGCAGTAATGGATTATTTACCTTTTCACTCTATTAAGACAAAATTTTAATGAATTATAGAACAATAGGTAAGTCATATTTCCCCTGTATCATTCCAAATACTGGACTTCTACAGAAGAGGGAAAGAATCACTGATCCTTGATTTTGAACTCTTGTATTGCTGGCCTGACTAGGCTAACAGGGATCTATTTATACCTGCAGATTTCTATGGCCCAAACCTGAATGGTGGAGCTACATCAGAGTCAAGTCAGGATGAGTTCACTGAGAGGGTCTGACAGTAATCTTCTCAGTGCTCACCTGACATTAAAATAGGAAAATGTACTTGACCAAACGATGTTCTACCCTTGCTTTCCTAGCGTCAAACAAGAAGAAAAGACAGAATTCTGTTTCTTACAAAAGGATCCTTTAAATTTTATTTCCTATTCAAAGAATTTCCATTTCTTGCTAATTTCAATGATGATTAAAGAAGAATTACTCTGAAGAAATAAATCAGGGTTGGAGAAGGGCAGTGAGTAAGTCAGCCTGGTTCCTTTATCTGCATCTTAATGTTTAAACACTAAAGAACATATTCAGACCTAAACTTATAAAAATGTGTATAAAAATATGTTCTATATTTGCTAAACACATTGGATAAGAGCAGGATTAGAAACCCCTAATAGTCTATAACTCATTAAAAAAACTTGCTTTTTAAATAGCTGCTCATATTTTCCTCATGACAGGTAGATATTTCCAAGGTTTTCTAAGAGAGCTTTATGTCTTTTGTATCTGTAAATCCAAGACACTGATTAAGTACTAGTGAACAAAATACACAACAAATTGTTACTTTGTCAAAGAGTGTTCTTCTGCTTTGCATAATGAATGGAACTCCTGCAAATTTTGGAAGTGAACCTTTAAAGATAAAGATAGTAAATGAAAATGTACAAACAGACATACAGTATTGATGTGTAGATAATGTTAACAAAGATGAAATATGACCTTTAAGATAATGATGGTTGATATGCTCATAGCAGATGCACATGATAGAAGTCATCTTAGGAAGGTAAAAATAACTGGATATAGATAATATATCCTGATAAATGAATGGGATAAACCTCAAATATCTGATAGCCAGAATCTCCCCCACCAACCCTTTTTCCCAAGAGTGTAGAGGGAGAGGAATAATGTTAGTTTGTAAAGTGAATCTGACACAGCTGTCAGTTGTATTATTAGCTCAGCCTCCCTTCCATGGGAAGCACAACGATGTGTTGGTTCTAACTTCTCCATCCATTTACTGACTTTCCATTGCAAAACAGACAAGTGACTTCAGCTTGGTAAGTGACCTTCAGCTGAACAAGTAGAAGAGCAGCTCTTAATACTCAGGTACAACTACTGTTGAACCAAGTAGTTTAGACATATGCTCCTCCTTTTCTTTGTGAGGTGCTTAATCTCAAAACAACAGCCACTGTCTAGGGCTTCAGAAACTGCCAGGATCTGGGCTCCTAAATGAAACCAGCATTAGATGCCTGCGGCTCCTATGTACACATTTTAAGTGACACGGGTCACAATGTAATGAAGAAACCAAAGTCATTTTCAAAAAGTACAACTGACAGCATGCTCTTTAAATGAATACAGCTGAAAAGGCATTTGGAAAGAATTGTTCATAAATATTTAAGTGGACTCTTAGGGCAATAATTAAGATTGAATTACATTAATGAGACTGGCTTGTTTCTTTTTTTTTCAATTACAGAAAAATCCATTTACTGAACAAAGTAGTTTTGGCTTTGCCAGCTTTCTTTTCTGCAGCCTAGTAATTTTAATTTAGCATCTTGTGCCTACCCATGCATTTGTAAATGCTGCTAATTCATCAATAGAAGGTGAATTTAATTCACATATTAAATAAGAATAAAGTTGAAGTTATTGATGGCAGACATCTAGTAATATATTAATAATTCTTTGTATCACTTTGTTCTCTCATGGGTGTGTAGATTCATTTTTTGTTACATTGACACATTGACAGTTGAGAAAGAAATTAAAGAGAAATGTATGGCAGTTAAGCACATATACTAAAATTAGAAAGATAAACAATGTGTGATTTCAGAGATATTGAAGAAGTTAGTCAGGTAAGTGCCACATGGTAGAAACACAGGCTTACTTCTGTCTGATCGCAATCACAGGTGCAGAGTTCTGCTGTCAGACAACAGTTCTAAATTTTTCTTTGTTTCTGTTCCAACTTTTCTTCCTGTTTAAGAGAATGTATTTAACTCTAGTGCCTAACTTCTCCTATTTGAAATTCAGATGAAATGGGAATGAATCTCCAACTATTGAAGATTTCTAGAGTCTTCAATAACTGGCTTACAGAAGTGGAAACACTGCACAATAATCAAGAACTCAACAATCAAGAGCAATTTCATTGGATGAGTTTTGACTTTGTGGAGGGCACAGCAGCCTGGTGTGTTGTCACCTTTTTTTATTATAGCTAGGCAGAGATGCATTAATATGAAGTAATATTATGTTTTTTTATGTATAAGTGAATCTGATGTGTGTTACTACATATTTTATTGTAAATCTGAGTTATATATATGCATATTTACACAAATCATTTTAGTTATTCATTTTTAAATGACATTACTTTAAGTTGGAAGTTAGGCTAATTTTTGGAAGTCTATTTTTTTCTTTTTTTATTGAAGTATAGCTGATATACAATATTATATTGGTATCATAGTGATTCAACAGTTATCTACATTATTAAATGCTCACCCCAACAAGTGTAATTACTATCTGTCAACACAGAAAGATATTATAGCATTATTAACTAAAGTCTATTCTCTCAACTCTAATTGGATTTACATAAAACTTTTAGTGTTTTTTGGCAAATGTGTGAAAAGAGTTTTTAATGCTTCAATCAATAAAACATTTTTATCTAAAAATGTTCATGCCTTTCTTTTTCTATTTTTACCGAACAGGTTTTCTGATTTTTTAATGTCTATTTTGAGTTTATTGCAATAAATTATATTGGAAGTTATATGTAGCCACTAAAAAACAAACATGTAAAGAGAATTTAGTGTCACAATGTTGAAATATGACTTTTTTATTCACTAATCTTATTGTTCCTATTTTGCCATTAATAGCTGTTATATTAATGATGATGGCACCTAATGGCAATTTCCCTCATGGTCAGTTAAGAGAGAATCATATGCTCATTATTTGCCCACTTCATTTTTTAAATAAACAGATGACGGAGGCACTATTGCCCATATTTTACACATGAGGAAACTGAGGCTCACAGTTCAGGCTCACAGGCTTAAGAGCAGGACACTGTTTTAAATTCCCACTCTTCCATTTATTAACCCTGCTATCTTGAGTGTTATTGACACATTTAAAATTCAGGATTAGTGATTGTAAAATAGTAATAATAATGCCAATGTCGTATGATTATTGGGATGTTGAAATGAAGTAATCTGTGATTGGTACAAAATTAATATTTAATAAAGTTAGTTGCTACTATAGGGCCTCACATGCTCTGCTCATGATTTTGTGCCCACTTACTCCTATCTTTGCTGGAAAGTTCTCCATTATTTGTGTATCCTTTAATATACCTTATCAATTTTTCTTTATCCACTAGAATTTACCTTTTAGTCTACAAACATGTTCCCATTTTATCCATTTTAATACACACAAAAACAAGCAAATAGAAATGTGTATACACTTAAAGTAGCAAAACAAAAAACAAATCTACATACTGTAAGTTATCATGCACTTTCTTACATACTAAAGTTATCAAATTAACTTAGAAAACAGATATCTGAATAAAAATCACTTTCTCACTACTCATTTTAAAAATAATTGCAATGTGGTTTTTATCAAAGCATGTTTTTAAATTAAATAAGTAAAAGTATTTAATATCTAACATAAAAAATTAGGAGTACACAGAAGAGGAAAAGGAGAAGTTGGGGGAGGAGAATGAGGATGAGGATGAAGAAGGAAGGAAAGAGGGAAGGAAAAAAAAGTAAATTACAGTAAATACTTTATTCTATCCTCTTCTGGGACCTCAGTCCCCCAAAATTTGCAGACTTTGCAAATTATCTCTTTATTATGGTATTTACTTCTTTATTGCAAAATAATATATTAATTCTGCTGCTTAATTTTATTTTTTCAACTTTATTAATCATTTATTTTACATTATGGAAGAAGAAAATTGACTTAATTTCCCCCATTTCCCCACCCCTCATCCACCAGTATTCTTTCTTGTCTTCATCCTAACAATATATCTAAAGGAATTCTGAAACTCTTCTCCCCACTATTAAACACACCAAGGAAACTTTCTACTCCATTTCTTCATCCTGAACCTGCTTCTATCTGTCCTGTGTAATCTCTGGCCTGCTACAGCCATAGTCTTAGGGTGTCATGTCACTACTATCCATCTTCTGTCCTTGATTTCTCTCTTGCGTCTAATCCCAAATTCTTGGATCCTGTACCTTCCTTTTTCTTGGCTTACTCTCTTGGAGGCTGCTCAGCCCACAATAGTTCCTGGGAAGGAATGCGTGGGTAATAAGTTTCTTTAAGTATTTAGATGTTTGAAAATACTTTGATAATAGCCTCAATCCTGATTGATATTTGGGTATGGAGTTTGGATTGTAAATCAGTTTGTCTCAGCCTTCTGAAGGCATGCACCACTGTATTTAGTCTCTCAGGATTGCTACTAATAGTCTAATGACTTTTAATTTATGTTGCATTTTATATGACAGGCTTTATTTTTTCACCATAGGATTTTTTTTTTATATCTCTGTTTCTGAATTACTGCATGTTCATCCCTGGAAAGGTCATTTTTCCAATTGTCATAATTGGCCAATTATTATGATCTATTAATATGGATATGAATTGAATTATCTTTATGTGATTCCTTTTGAATCCCTGTTCAATAATTTCCTCCCATTTCTTGTTGGTTCAATATTCATTCCTGTTAGTTGTATACTGGGCACTTTATATAATACTTTATTCTTTTCTATTTTCACATTTGCCTTTGTGTTTTACTTTCTGGGAAATTTTTTCAACATTATCATGTTATAAGATTTCATCAAATATTTATTGATCTTTGGCTACTGAATTATAATTAAGAGTGAAGTATTAAAAAGCTTACTAATGAAAATAAAAAGGATTCTAGTGTTGACACAACATGACGTTTGAAAACATGCTAAGTGAAAGAACCCAGTCATAAAGGACCTTATATTGCATGCTTCAATATGAAATGTTAAGAACAGGCAAAGCTATAAAGAAAGAAATTATATTAGGGTTGCCTAAGTCTGGGATGTCAGAAAAAAATGGGTATGGCTGCTAATGGAAAAAAGGATTTATTTTTAGAGTACTAAAATTTTCTGAAATTGATTGTGGTAATGGATATAAAACAGTGAATATACTAAAAAGTATTGAATTGTATACTTTAAAAGTATAAATTGTATGATGTGTGAAACATATCTCAATAAATTGTTAGTATATTTTAAAAAACTTCTTTGTGAACCTTGAAAACATATAATAAGTTAAAGATACTAGTCACAAAAGGCCACACAATATGCAATTCTATTTATATCAAATGTCCAGAATAGGCAAATAGAAAGGGACAAATATTAACAACTGTCAATAACAGCTGAAGTCTGGGGAGAAGGGGAATGAAAGCTCATGAGTATAGGGTTTCCTTTGGGGTACAGAAAATATTCAAAAAATTGATGAGGCTTCATAACTCTGTGAATACACTAAAAATCATTGAATTGTACACTGTAAATGGGCAAATTATATCTCAAAAAGGCAATTAAAACACAATAAAACAGCTGATTGAAATTCTGCATGTGCTCGTTGAAGGATAGCTTTACTCTACAGCAAAGTTTTATTTGGACTTCAAACTGTCCATACCTGTAGGTTTTGTTTTTTATCCTTCAGGCTGGTCATTTTCTTCAGAGATAAATTTTCTAATCTCTCCTTTGGACTATAGTCTGAAAGCCCTCACAATGTAGCTGGATAGAGAGGCAAAACTGGAATCACAGAGCTAATTCTCAGAATTCAATTTAATTCCTTTGTCATCAGGAGAGTTGTTCACCCTCACCCTCAGGTATCCTTGGCATTCCTGAACCTTACTTTGCCCTCACTCAGTTTTTTCTGAAGATATGTCATTCATCTCCTGCCTAGTCACATAGACATAATCACCTGTCTGCCCAGGGTGGGGGTGAAGGCAAATCTGGGCATTTACCTCCTCCTTGATGCAGACTATTAACTAGGCCCACCCCTCACCCTTCCCACAATGCATTCATTACAGGAATTTTTCCAAGGGTTCTTTCTGCAGCATGGAGCTTGTTTTATCCTGACATCCTGCTCTACAGACACTTGGTTTCCAGCTTTCGCTGTGTTATAAGTCATTTACTGCTCATCCATCTGCTTCCCACATCCTAAAAATATGCTGACACTTCACCTGTCCCCTGCTCTCATCTCTCCAGTGTTCTTTCTGACTTTGTCTCTGTTCCTCTACAGATAGATAGTGATAGATGACAGACAGATGGATAGATTTGATGAGAGATGAAAGGGAGGGAGGGAGGGTGGGAGAGAAGGAGGGAAAAAGGAAGAAAAGAAAGGAAGAGAGAGGAGAGAAAGAAATAGACAAATGGAAATGGATTTCAGGTCCTGGGAGGAAGAGTAAAGCATATGTGTTCAATTCTCCATTCTTCTCCTTTCACCTTCGTGAAATCTGCCTTTCTCCTTTGCCCTCACACACAAGGTTATCCGTGACAAAATCATTTTTCCTCCTTGATTGAATATTACTAGCTAATCCTTTTTTTCCTTAAAGAGATATTTTTTTAAAAAACATTTTGCACATGAGTTCTATAACCCTGCTATCTAAATTTGCCTCAAACTTCTATCATTACTACTTTTAGTATCAATTCACTACTGTGTTTTATCTGACTGCTTCTTAACTTTCTGTTGACAGAGCAAAAATGGGAGATGGGCATATTTTTCTGCCTAGCATTTCTATGATACATTTTTTTCTGTAAAACTCAGTGAGATTATGGCACTGCTTATCTTCCACAGGAGCCCAATGCTCTAAGGGAAGGGAGTTATTGCTCTGCAGGAATCCTTGCCTTGGCTTCCCCAGGTAAAATATAAGGGAATCTGTGTGATAAATGTTTCTGATTCTCTTGTCGCTTTGATTACAAGAAACTCTCTCTTTCATAGTATTCTTGACATAAAGAAAATTGACTATTTCAGCAACTGACTAAACGGAGTGAAAAAAAAGACAGAATAGGTGCTTTTTCATTTTATTTTAGGAGGCAATAATTCCAAAATGCTTGATCCAGCAAGGGGAAATGCAGGCTATTAAGGAAAGAAAGGAAATATGCTTTGAAGAGTAATGAAAAATTTGGATTCCTACTCAATTTTAAAATTAATGTGTCATAGAAAAAACTTTGAGCTGTTTGCTTTAAAACGTATTTTCAAATGCCATAATTTTCAGAAAATTGAATGACTAAGAATGTGACATAAAACAAACCTAAATTTATCTTAGATATAAAACATATCAAGCATTTGATTGAGATTACTTTGCAGTATGATATTAATTTTTCTGACTTGATAATTTTGATGCAAAATTAAAATATTAAGTCTAAATTTGTTAGTTGATTTATGTTCATAATACATGGTTATCTGAAAAATAAATATCAAATACACTTAAATTTTAACATTCAAATTTCTAAGTCATACCAAGTTAATCTGTACCTACAAAAAAATGAATTATTTTAATGAATGAAACCTAGAAGCTCAAGAAACTAATTCATAGTGCTTGAATGTTTTTACCATCACATTACCAATTTATATCGTAAGTGGCTGCATTGAAACTCACTGTATTCTAAATGATGATCTCTGACTTATGCTTTTTCTGAAATAATTTGGAGGGTAAGGATACCATTGTAAAACCACCATCTCAAATAACTTATCCATCCCCTTATATTGAAATAAGAATTGCAGACATAAAAAAAGTTATTACAGGAAATATGCCAAGATTATTCCACTTTTGTGGAAAAATAAAGGATTATTTTAGCATTGCATTTTTATTAAGCAGAAAACTAATAATTAAAAAAATAAAACAGTATTTTAACCTTTAAGTTAATGAAAACTATGACTGGGCTATTGTCATTAAAATAACAATGCAATGTCTTTTGGTATATGAACTACACCTTGAAAATTGTGGTCCATAGAAATAACAATTCGGACTTTCTGTGAGAGTTACAGATGTACACTAATTAATCTGTAGCAACATATGTGTCTGAGGCAAACGTCTATAAAATACAGAACTTGCTATAATCGGACTTTTTAATCTTAATTTTTCTAAGTGGTGTATAGTGGTTTCTATTGTGGTTATAAGCATTTCCCTGATGGTTAATATTGTTGAAAATATTTTTATTTGCACATTGGCCGTTCATTATGAAAGATATTATGTGCACATTATCTTTTATGAAGCTTCTGTTCAAAGTAGCTGACTATTTTTTTGGATTATTTTTTGCACTTATTAAGTTATAACATTAACTTAAATATATATTAAGTTCTTATACATTTTGAAGGTAAAATTTTTGTCAGATAAATATATTATGAATATCTTCTTTTATTCTGTGTCTGGTCTTTGTATATTTATTTTTAAATATCATTTATTTATCATTGATGGGTCTTTGAAGAGCAGAAGATTTTGTGATTGTTACTATACTTATTTTACTATTTGCTTTTCTGCTATGGTTTGTTATTTTTGTGTTCTACCTATAAAATATTTGCATACATGAAGATTTTCTCCTATGATTTCTTTCAGAGATTTTATAGCTTGGCATTATTTTTGAAAATGTTGACACAAAGTATTCTACCTGTTCAGTTCTTTATCTTCAGCACTTTCAGGACAACTTTTCATTGTTTTCTTCCATTTTTTATGTTGATGCATCATCTGTTAATTTTATTGTTGTTTCTGTGAGTATAGTGTGTCCTTTTTCAATGATTTAGGAACTTCTCTCATATTTTGGTTTTAGCAGTTTTTCTATTATTTTGAAATTGTCCTTTGTGTATCTATTTAAGATTTTGTCTAGTTATTTCTGTCTTCTAATTCATTAATATATTTTCTGCTGAATCAGCTCTTACAGTCATTCACTGAGTTGCTAATCATTTTGTACCTCATCTCTAGAATTTCAACTTAGTATTTTATAATTTGTAGTTCTCTGCTTAATTTTTTTTATTAAGGTATCATTGATACAAAATCTTATGCTTAGGTTTCACATGAGCAACATTGTGGTTACTATATTCCCCCCTATTATAAAGTACCCCCACATACCCCATGACAGTCACTGTCCATCAGCATAGTAAGACGCTAAAGAGTCACTATTTGTCTTCTCTGCGCTATACTGCCTTCCCTGTCTCTGCTTAATTTTTTTTATAATTCTTGAGCCTATAAATTACAGTTATCATAAAGTGTAATACTTAATAACTTGAATACATGGATCTTTAGAGTCTGTTTCTACTCTGTTTCTTCCTCTTGTTTCAAACATTGGTTCTTTTCTCCTGGTCTTCCATGTAATTTCTCACTGCATTTTGGACAGTTTACGAAAAATGTTAGTGACATTTTGAGGCTCCTATTTATCTTCCTCCAGAGAGAATTCCTCATTAAAAGTCTTCTGGCCCAAATGCAAAGTTTAGACTTACGCATGGCAAGTTTGTAGTTTTGCTAAATTTTGCTTATCAAGTTTAGTGGACTCCTGGAAAAGGAACGTAATTCAAACAGGGTGTGACTAACTAGAAGCATCTCTAGCTCACCTTTCTCCACTGAAGGGTGGAGCCTTTTGGGTGTTAATTCTTGGAATTTTTTTCTTGCTGTATAGGTAAATTCTTTTATCTTCAAGTCTCAGCTTTAATGCTATCAACAGTGTGAAGCTTTCCTTTCTCCCTCAAGATAGTTGTAAAATACTATTTGCCTTATTTTCTACTGAATTTACTACCTCTCTGTATTTCTGCAAATATAATGTGGTGTTATAATGGTTTGCAAATGTATCTTCCTCCTGCATTCTAAATTATTTGAGGATAGGGGCTGTGTGGTTTCATTTTTATATCTGACATATTTAACAAATGTGTAATAGTGTAAAAACTTAAAATACTATATGAATGTATAAATTTATTATTTATTTCAGTTAATTGTTTTTAAGCAGCTTTATTTTCTACATAGAAGCATTCCTGGGGATAGATAACTAAGATCTGTCTTAAATCTTCTAGTATTTCACATTGCATTGTGCTTGCATAGTAATATATCTTCTGTTTAACAGACAGTGTGTTGAATATTGATACAAATTACTTTGGAACCAGAGAGCGAAGACATTAAATTTCTTTGAAGGGAAGGGGGAAATGTTATCAGGACTTTTTCCCAGAGGAGGGATTATTTGAACTAAGCTTAAATGATAAATATAATAGCTATTTTGACATAAGGGGGGAAAATTTTTAGGGGAGGAAATGGCTCATGGAAAAGTATGGAAATATGAAAGAGCATTGGATATTTGGGAAATGACTCTATGGCTGTAGTAAACTTGAAAGTTAAGCTGGGGCCAGACAATTGGGGCATTTTATGCCATGATAAGGAATTTCATCTTAATTTTTTTGTAAATAGAACTTCATAAAGAGGAAAAAGCATCACGATATGCACATATTAAAAATACAATTTTAGTTGCCATATGGAGGATGAATTGTGGGGATACATGAAGGGCACTGTAGGATCCATGATGAAAAATAACAAAATCCTAGGAAAAGCAGTGGAGATGGAGAAGGGATTAAAAATAGGATTAAAATATATTTATGATGGAAGGAACGAAACAGCAGTAGACTCACAGACACTGAGAAGTGACTGGTGGTTACCAAGGAGGAGAGGCTGGGGGTGGGGGGCAGAAGAGGGGTGGAGGAGAGGATAAAAGGGCACAATAATTCGCAATCACAGTATAAGTTGATCATGGGGACTGTTGAACCACCGTGATGTACATCTGAAAACAACAAAGACTGTATATTAGTACTTTAATAAAAGAAGAAAAACATATTTATGATGTTTTTAATAAAGATGCTTAGTCTTTCAAGTTTTTCACTGCTGTTCAGTTAGGAACATCTTCACAATTGGTTTCTGACTGATACCATGTTGTTTGTACATTCATGCATTCAATTGATCACTTCTTACACCTACTGTCTATAGTCAGCCACTATTCCAGTTACTGAGAATTCAGCAGTGAAAAAAAAATCAACATTTCCTTCTGTCATGGAGTTTATCTTTTGGTGGAATATTGGGAGGGGCTTGTTATTGAATGGTGTTTAGAAGATGGTACATATTAGGCCTGTTTATGGTTATATTAATTCTAATCATGTCACATTTAGGTAAAATTTACATACTTAATCATATGAGATACTTTGCATTCCATTATTTCTTAACTTCATCAATTTCAACAAATGCTTTCTTCTTTGCCTCAGAAAATTAAGGGTGGTGCTCATGATTAAATGGATATGATTTCTATATTTACTTAACTTTATGTAGACTTACTGACAACAGAGAATAAGGTCTCCTTGTCGGACTGCTTGGAAGTGGCATACTTTTTCTTCCCATGGTAAATATCAGCATGCCATCACCATGTTCAGTGCCAAATTCTGACAAATCAGCTTATAAAAAATGTTCCTAGACATAGCTAGCATATAAAAGAAGATTAAATCTCACACTGAGAAAGGTGTTAATACCAATTAAGCCAATAGTTGTACCTGTGTTAGCTACTGTCATTAGGGGTGACTTTGCATTTACTTTTTACCACACATTTTGTAAATTTCTTCTGTCCCAAAGGCAAAATTTAGGTCTGTACATAGTAATTGTTGGGTCTTTTGATAGGCACAGTCTGTAAGTGGTAAGAATGGCAAAGCAAAACAAAACTCTAGTAGTTAACAGATTCCTTTTATTTTAGCTATTTGACACTATCATAGTGATATCATTTCTACTGGAAATGCCAATTTAATGGCAGAAAGCATATGTGAGTTTTGGGCTTCAAAAAAATAATCATTTGACTATAAGAAGCCAACCTAACTGAGCCCTCCCTTTTCCTCTCATCTTGAAAAGAGCCCCTTGATTCTACTCAAAAAGGATGCTTTAGCATTCATGAATCTTTGGTTTTAATGTCACCTGAGAGGAAGGATTTCTTCTCACTTTTCTAAGCACCTTCACTGCTCAAATTCTCCCTGATTTCCAACACAGTGCCTATTTGTGATGTTGACCCCATGGCACAAACGACAAAACTCTCAGTATTTAATAGAATCACCTTTTGTTTTCATGTCAAAACAGGATATGAGAAGATACAAGTCCCTGATGGTGGAATGCCATAAGTTCTAAAGTAGATAATGATGGTAACAGGTTTTGTTGTGCCAGATTTGAACACCAGATCCTGAGTTACAAAAATACCTGAAAGTTCTTCATTAAATGTTTTTAATGTGTGTGTGAGAAAAATAAAAAGAGAGAGAGAGAGGTGAAGGACTTCTAAAGCACAGTTCCTTGATTAGCATCTCCTCTTACCATTAGATCCTCATTGATGTGCCTCTTTCCTTTAAATGCAGCCCTCTACTCCTCAGTACATCCCACTCTCACACAGCCCGCGGAAGCAATGCTCCATTTTGCATTACAGTCTCTTATTGTCAGTTAGGTTTTTTTCTGCTGAACTTCTTCTCTCATAATAGTTTCTCCAGGAGCTATCATTCCTCCTTCCAGTACAAATTTCCCCAAAGCCCTTCCCCATCTCTCACCCCCTTGGCATTCAGACAGGTACATGTTTAAAACAGAGTGAGACTAAATTTAAATTCTGTCGTACAGAGTTTCTGGAATCCATGCCCAGACTAACATTTTAAGTGATTCTAAACAACCTATGGTTTGTGAGATGTTTCTCAAATTTCTACATTCCTGGCCCACTGGGAAGAACTCTAGTGAGACATATTACCTAATTCCATGAACTAGTGTAGGTGCTTTTGCTCTTGGAGCCTGAGGAAATGTTGCCACATGCAATCTGAGCACTTCACTCAAAGGGAGTAAGAATACTGTAAGGTAAAAATCAATTGCACACGGTGTCTCAAATCCCCGCAATCACCTAGTTATTTCCACACAAGTAAATCTTAAAAATACCATTTACTGCAAAATCTGTATTAATATGGAATTATCCATTGCCATTAAAATTTTTGTGCCATTAACACACATACAAACTAGGTTAGCCTTCAATTTAATTGTGCTTACTTTCATCTCAAACTCACTACAAAAGTAAACTAATTTGGTTACATTTCTAGATAAAACCTGTCCAAAATTTTGGATTTTTTCCCTCCTCCACCTAAAGATAAATTTCCACCCATAGAAAAGAAAAATTACATTAACTGAGATGAGCTTTAATAGGAAAAGGAATTATAAGAAATGATATTTTTAAGAGACTGAGTTTCTAAGATGCCTATGAGGTAACAAATATCTTGGTATTAAGAAAGCATTATGTAATAATTACTCTATAAAAAGTGACTAATGTAAGTATTAATCCATTTTTGTTTATAAGGTCAAAACAATTTGCTGAGTCATGGAAATAATAAGCATATCATTTGTGGTAGTATTTAAATTTCTTGATATCTATGTAATTTCTAGATGATGTGTATATACCACGTAAGGACAGAAGATTCAAAAAATGAAAATAAAAATTATTAAGACACTCATACAGAATACAGATATAGGATATACAGAATGATCCTGCTTTGCTTCTACATTTTCTCTGTATTAATTTGTGGATGCTGCTAACGCTGACCCCACTTTCATTCTGATGAATTAAAGAACACCTAAATCTGGCAGAGCATGTGGTATTAAAAGCCATAGTGTGATCTCTAACTGTGTCATTGACAATAAACAGGATTTTTTTTATTACTATTGTATTTGATTGAATTATAGTTGATATACCCTAAAAACTACAAGACACTCATGAGAGAAATTAAAAAAGACATCATTAAGTGGGAAAACATCCCGTGCTCTTGGATAGGAAGATTTAATATTGTCAAAATGGTCATGCTGCCTAAAGCAATCCACAGATTCAGTGCAATCCCTATCAAAATACCAACAGCATCCTTCAGTGGAGTAGAACAAATAGTTCTAAAATTCATATGGAACCACAAATGACCCCAAATATCCAAAGCAATCCTGAGAAGGAAGAATAAAGCAGGGGGGATCTCACTTCCCAACTTCAAGCCCTACTACAAAGCCCTGGTAATTAAAATAATTTGGTATTGGCACAACAGACCCATAGATAAATGGAATAGAATAGAGAGCCCAGTTATAAACCCAAGCATATATGGTCAATTAATATACCATAAAGGAACCATGGATATACAATGGGGAAATGACAGCTTCAACAGCTGGTGTTGGCAAAACTGGGCAGCTACATGTAAGAGAATGAAACTGGATTATTGTCTAACTGCATACACAAAAGTAAACTCAAAATGGATCAAAGACCTGAACGTAAGTCATGAAACCATAGACTCATAGAAGAAAACATAGGCAAAAATTTCTTGAATAGAAACATGAGCAACTTTTTCCTGAGCACCTCTCCTCGGGCAAGGGAAAGAAAGGCAAAAATGAACAAGTGAGACTATATCAAACTAAAAAGCTTTTTTACAGCAAAGGACACCATCAGCAGAACAAAAGGGCAATGTAGACTATGGGAGAATATATTCATAAAAGATATATCTGATAAGGGGTTAACACTGAAAGTATATAAAGAACTCACAGGCTTCTACACCCAAAAACAACTACCCAATTAAAACATGGGTAGAGGATCTGAACACCCACTTTTCCAAAAAAGAAATTCAGATGGCCAACAGGCACATGAAATGCTCCACTGTGCTACTCATCAGGGAAATGCATTTTAAAACCACAATGAGATATCACAATGAGATATCATACCAGTTAGGATGGCCAACATCCAAAAGGCAAACAGCAACAAATGCTGGTGAGGATGTGGAGAAAAAGGAACCCTCCTACACTGTGGTGGGATTGTAAATTAGTTCAACCATTGTGGAAAGCAATATGGAAGTTCCTCAATAAACTAAAAATAGAAAAATACCATTTGACCCCGGAATTCTACTCCTAGGAATATACCCAAAAGGAAACAAGATCCCTGATTCAAAAGGACATATGCACCCCTATGTTTATCACAGCACTATTTACAATAGCCAAGACATGGAAGCAACCTAAGTGTCCATCAGTAGATGAATGGATAAAGAAGATGTGGTACATACACACAATGGAATATTATTCAGCCATAAAGAGAAATAAATCCTAACATTTGCAACAACATGGATGGACCTAGAGGGTATTATGCTCAGTGAAATAAGCCAGGCAGAGAAAGACAAGTACCAAATGATTTCACTCATTTGTGGAGTATAACAACAAAGCAAAACTGAAGGAACAAAACAGTAGCAGACTCACAGACTTCAAGAAGAGACTAGCGTTTACCAAAGGGAAGAGGCTGGGAAGGGTGGGTGGGAAAGGAGGGAGAAGGGGATTAAGGGGCAGTATAATTAGCACTCACAATATAGGTAGGTCATGGGGGAGGCAGTATAGCACTGAGAAGACAACTAATGACTCTACAGTACCTTACTATGCTGATGGTCAGTGACTGCAATGGGGTCAGGGGAGTACTTGATAATATGGGGTCAATAGTGAAACCACAATGTGGCTGATGTGACAACTTCATAAGATTGTGTATCAATGATACCTTATTAAAAAAAAGAAATATAGTTGATATACAATATTATATTGGTTTTATATATAAAAATAGTGATTCAACAGTTAACTACATTATTAAATGCTCACACCCAACTAATCTATCTACTATCTGTCCACATAGAATGATGTTTTAGAATTCTTGACTATATTCTGTATTCTCTACTTTCATCTTCATGACTAAATTTTATTATGATTGGCATGTGTGCTTCTTTATCCCCTTCACCTATTTTACCTACATACCCCCCACCCCCAACCATGGTAACCACCAGTTCCTTCTCAGTGTCTTTATATACTTCTGTTTTGTTCATTTGTTTTATTTGTTTTTTGAGATTCCACATATAAGTGAAATCATATGGCACTTATCTTTTTCTGCCTGGCTTATTTCACTTAGCATTAATACACTCTAGGTACATTCATGTTGTTTCAAATGGCAAGATTTCTTTCTTTTTTATGGCTGAATAATATTCCATTGTGTATATGTACTACTTCTTCTTTATCCATTCATTTTTGATGGGCACTTGGGTTGTTTCCGTATCTTCATTATTGTAAATAATGCAGCAATAAACATAGGGGTGCATATATCCTTTTGAATCAGTGATTTTGTTTTCTTTGGTTATATACCCAGAAGTGGAATTCATGGGTCATATGGTATTTTTAGTTGTAGTTTTTTGAGGAACCTCCATACTGCTTTCCACAGCGGCACACCAATTTATATTCCCACCAACAGTGCATGAAGGTTCCATTTTCTCCACATCCTTGCCAACATTTGTTACTTCTTGTAAACAGGATGCATCTGTTGATTGTTGAAGGAATGTCTTATCTGCTTCTCCTATCAGTATAGAATTGATGATGGCTATGAATATATTACAAACTATTTGAATCAGATTATCCTCTCCTTCCTGAGCACAGTCAGCATTTTGAGTACTAGAATAATTTTAAACATTTTTTTCCAGTTAAAAACTAGTCAGTTTCTATGGATTTCATATTACTCCAATCAAACCATTGTTGATATCACAGTTTTGAAAACTTGCTGATATTTTAAAAACATTGTTTGAGGTTAAAACTTGTTTGGAAATTTTTATTTTAAAAAGCAATTATCCATTCTTACCATAAAATATTTCAAGTAGTCAGGATTTGGAAGACACATTTGAAATAAGAACTTGAAGAATTTTACATTTTGGAAGTTTTTAGTTACAGGTTTTCATCTTATTTATAGGTTTCATCTTATTTATTACAGTTTGTAGCTGCAGGTTTTCATCTTATTTATAGTATGAATTTGTAATATAATAATTGTGATAATTTGTCTTCATGTTTTTCAGGCACTGAAGACCATTGTTTCATTCTAAATAAATTATAATCTACTACTTTGAAGTGGCACTGCTGCTGTCCCTTCCAGAGCCCCCTTATTGGGGGAGTCATGCAAACTGACAGCACTCAGCTATCAAGCCACACATGGACTGTTGTTGGTCACTGAGTCTATTTTGTCAAGCATGCACCCCAAAGGCAGCCTGATTTTGGTGACTGGTCAATTCATGAGTATAAATCCTGGCCCCTTCCTCAAGTAGGGAAAACTCTAGCTATTCCAGATTCACAGCTCTCTCCTTGAGGTTGGTGAGGTTTTTGTTCACATTACAATGTAACCCAAATTCTCCCTTTGTTCAATCCAGTTTCTTCCTTTCCTAACAGTGTTATCACAGTAAACCTCCAGTACACTAAACTACATATCAGAGTCTACTTTCCAAGCAATCTAGTCTGAAACATTTACTTTATGGTGAAAAGAGATAATAACAAAGTTTAAATAGCAGTTAGTTAGAATGCAATGAAGTGCCCAATTCCAGACAACATAGTATAGGTAGGAAAATATTTACTCTCCCAGTAAAACATCACACATAACATATGAAACAATTGCCACTTGCCTTTAAGGGAACTTTAAGGGAATCTTCACTGTATCCACACTGAAAATGTTGCAGGGCTCCTGGGGAGAAAGCCCAAGATAGCTTTGCAGCCTTGCTCCCACTATGAATCACTCCCCAGGAGTTTCTCACATTCATGCTAGTCTATACAAAGTCTCTGGCCAGCCTTCAAAATAACCATTTGCTTCTACCTATTTATGGCTCCACGAATTCTGGTTCCAGGTAAACAGATCTCAGTTGCTATATATCTCTGCATATGCCCAGCTCCCCAGGTTTGGGAGTAAACTCAGTTCTCTGATGGATCTAACAAACGTTATTGATTTTTAGTTTTCTCAGCCTGTCTCTTTTTGTAAGGACAAGAGAGGTGACATCCAAGCTTTTTAAATGTTGGGACTTAAACATCAATCATCACCATAGCCTTTTTTAATATTATCATTCTCTATTGAGAAAAGTTTCAATTACTAATTATTTTCTTGTATTAGATAACTTTGGTATTCCTTACAGGAGAAAAGATGTTTCTAAAATTATTGCTTCTAAGTAAATTATAGTTTACCTATAAAAATTCAATATTTAAAGCTTCTGAGTGTCATATTTAACATTATCTTAATGGGTAAAGCCTGAATATTTTGTACAGTCTGTTGGGTTTAAAAAAAAGACTATGAGGAAAGATAATCCAGAAATGCTTTTTCCCTCTCTTTCTCTCCTCAGTTAATAAGGGTAAAAATGAGGAGACCATGCTGAGTAATTGCCATTAAATGTGTGTGTTACAGTCTGGTTGCTGATAGCATAAGACAGGAGTCAGTATTTATCGATCACATTCCAGTATTAGGTCACTCACTAGCTGTGTGACCTTGGACATGTTATTAAATTCGTTGTTCCTCAGGTTTTGGGGGATGATTATGATCGTATCTACATCACTGGGAGGACCGTCTGCTTACTCTTGTACCTCTGCATGATCCAGCTGACAGTTTTTCCTCTTTACCTCATCTATCATACCTACCAGATTCAACCTTCCACGTGAGCCACTTGCCCAGTTCAGTCAATATACTTACATATTTCATGGGACAAACCTGCTTTAACTGGGGATGGTTGAATTTAGCAATTTTAAATTATTTTCTGTAATTTTTAAGGACATGCTGTATTTGTCCAACTATATTACAGTTTGGTTAATTTAAAGCACATTCTTGAATTTACCAGAGTTAATTTGTTATAGTTGAGACACAGGCAGGCCTTAAATTCCAAGGGGTATCTGTCACGCAGAAAGTCAAAGTAACAGAACAATGCCTGTAGTCTCTGTGGAAGCTCACATTTTCAGTGGCTAATGGAACTTTGAGATGTAGACAAGAAATGCTGTATCTGGGCCTTCTCTATTGGGGCTATAATTTTTTTCTCTCATGTTTCTTTGGGATGGATTTTTTAAAATCTCCATTGCATTTAAAGTCCTGCATTTTTTATTCTTGTTAAAATCAGTCATTTTGCTTCTTGAGTCTAGACAGAACTCAAAATTTCTGAAGCATTTGTAAATATTTTCAGGATTATTTTATATTATCCTGCCAGGATAATAAGGGAAACTATAATGCAAAAGATAGCTATATAATTTGAAAATCCTGAATTCCAAAAATAAATATCAGTGTTTTCCTCCAAATCTGAATTTATTTTTGTCTAAAAAGTCAAAGCAATTACATTTTAAAGAAAGATATTTTTGTGGAATTTGAAATAAATAATTTTTGGTTCCACACTTATTTTTTAGTTATGTCTAAATTGGATATTTAATAGAAATTGAAAATACAAACCAACATCTGCTTATTTTGTAGGTGTTTTGGCTACTGATATACTTTGTATCCAGTAGGTATGAAAGTGAGTGGAGGTGAATATAAAGGCATATATTTTCTTTATTTTTAGGTTGTTACAAGACTGGTGAATTACCACCCGAGATCCTAGCAGAATACATTCATAACACTGGTGGACTGTAATCTCTCCTTGATTGATGAAGTTTGCCAACTTATATTTTAAAAGGTTAACTTTGCTGCAAGTTTGTATAAAAAAATAATGCAACATGATATGACATGAATAGATTAGCAAAAGGAGATAGTCTTGGCTGCTATATTTGTTATTCCTTTATATGATTATATCTTCAAATATATGAATATATTTATATGATTCTATCTTCTTTATATATATGTAAGCTTAGGTCCCTAAAATGCTTTAAATTTGGTGACAAAAGCTGGATTAAACTTTTTAACATAAAGGCTTTTAAGTAATAATTTTTATCATTCTCATGGCCATTCTCGAATTCTTAATAAAATAACCTTGAGGATGGGGAAACAAAAAAAAGATACAGATATAGAAAATGTATTTTTTAAAAAGGACTAATAATCAGTATATTGCTATATTCTTGGACTATTATTCCTTATGTGAGTGTAATGAAATTTTATTGACAAGCAAAATCCATGGCCCTCACATGTGATGCCATCAAAAGAGAGCAAGTAAGAGACTGATGGAAGGCTGGAGAACTTTTCATGTCTCATCCATTATATGTTCCAGTGTTTCTACTGTGAGACGATTTGAGATCTTTACCAAACTTCACTATCCAATCAGTATTGCTGAAGTCCTTGTTCTCACCTCTCTATTATTCTATTATTTCAATACCTGGAAGGAGTTTTCTCCTGTGAAATCTTTTGCCATAAATGGAACACTGAATGGATTTTTGACAAACATATGGATAGGATAATAGAAAGTAACATGGTAACTGAGCAGACTAGGGTTTACAGTTTTCCATTACTCCATTTATTCAGTAAACTGTAAAAAGACTTTGTAGAGCCAGGATATGATAACCCCTCAGCAGAAGCCCTGTATAAAAGAAAGAACTGGGGAGTTTTTAGGCTCTCTGTAGAGCAGAATTAACATTTGCAAAATGGTGATCCTGGTAAAAATGACGTTTCTCAGAACCAACTGTCAGACTCTATTCTAAGCACTTTCATATATTATCTCATTTAATCTCAAGAAAATAAGTCTGACTAATTTTCCACACAATTTTTAAGAAAGAAAATAGAATATATCAAAATATATTTGTTAAGGTATCATTGATATACAATCACATGCACAACATTGTGGTTAACACATTCCCCCTACTATCAAGTCCCCACCACATACCCCATTACAGTCACTGTCCATCAGCATAGCAAAATGCTATAGAGTCACTAGTTGTCTTCTCTGTGCTATACTGCCTTCCCCATGAACCCTCCCACATTATATGTGCTAATCATAAAACCCCTTAATTCCCTTATCCCTTCCCAGTCCCTTTCCTTTTGGTAACTGTTAGTCCATACTTGTGTTCTGTGAATCTACTGCTGTTTTGTTCCTCTACTTTTTGATTTGTTATACTCCATAGATGAGTGAAATCATTTGGTATTTGTCTTTCTCTGCCTGGCTTATTTCACTGAGCATAACACCCTCTAGGCCCATCCATGTTGTTGCAAATGGTAGGATTTATGTTCTTTTTATGGCTGAATAATATTCCATTGTATGTATGTACCACATCTTCTTTATCCATTCATCTAGTGATGTACCCTTAGGTTACTTCCATGTCTTGGCTATTGTACATAGTGCTGTAATTAAACATAGGGGTGCATATGTCTTTTTGAAACTGGGATCCTGCATTCTTAGAGTAAATTACTAGGAGTGGAATTCCTGGGTCAAATAGTATTTCTATTTTTAGTGTTTTGATGAACCTCCATACCACTTTCCACAATGGTTGAACTAATTTACATTGCCACCAGCAGTGTAGGATGGTTCCCCTTTCTCCGCATCCTTGCCAGCATTTGTTGTTGTTTGTCTTTTGGATGTTGACCATCCTAACTGGTGTGAGGTGATATCTCATTGTGGTTTTAATTTGCATTTCTCTGATGACTAGCAATGTGGAGCATCATTTCATGTGTCTGTTGGCCATCTGAATTTCTTCTTTGGAAAAGTGTTCATATCCTCTGAACATATTTTAATCAGGTTATTTGCTTTTTGGTTGTGGAGTTATGTGAGCTCTTAATATTTTGGATGTCAACCCCTTATTGAATATGTCATTTATGAATATATTCTTCCATACTATAGGGTGCCTTTTTGTTCTACTGATGGTGTCCTTTGCTGTACAAAAGCTTTATAGTTTGATATAGTTCCACTTGTTCATTTTTGCTTTTGTTTCCCTTGCCCAGGGAGATATGTTCATGAAAAAGTTGCTCATGCTTATTATATTCAAGAGAGTTTTGCCTATGTTTTCTTCTAAGAGTATTACAGTTTCATGACTTACATTCAGGTCTTTGATACATTTTGAGTTTACTTTTGTGTATGGAGTTAGACAATAATCCAGTTTCATTCTCTTACATGTAGCTGCCCAGTTTTGCCAACACCAGTTGTTGAAGAGGCCATCATTTCCCCCATTGTATATCCATGGCTCCTTTATGGTATATGAATTGACCATATATTCTTGGGTTAATATATGGTCTCTCCAGTCTGTTCCATTGGTCTATGGGTCTCTCCTTGTGCCACTACCAAATTGTCTTGATTACTGTGGCTGTGTAGTAGAGCTTGATGTCAGGGAGCACAATCCCCTCCCACTTTAGTCTTCCTTCTCAAGATTTCCTTGGCTATTCAGGGTCTTTTGTGGTTCCATATGAATTTTAGAACTATTTGTTCTAGTTCATTGAAGAATGCTCTCTGTATTTTCATAGAAATTGCACTGAATCTCGATATCATTTTAGGCAGGATGACCATTTTGAAAATATTAATTCTTCCTACCTAAGTGCATGGGATGAAATTCCACTTATTACTATTCTCTTTAATTTCACTCAAGAGTGTTTTGTAGTTTTCAGGGTATAGGTCTTTCACTTCCTTAGTTAGGTTTATTACTAGGTTTTTTTTTTTTTATGCAGTTGTAAATGGAACTGTTTTCCTGATTTCTCTTTTTTCTAGTTCATCATTAGTGCATAGGAATGCAACAAATTTCTGTGTATTCATTTTGTATCCTGCATCTTGCTGAATTCATATATTAGTTCTAGTAGATTTGGAGTGGATTGTTTAGAGTTTCTTACGTACAATGTCATATCATCTGCAAATAGGGACAGTTTAAATTCTTCCTTAAAAATCTGGATGCCTTTTATTTCTTTCTGTTGTCTGACTGCTGTGTCTAGGACTTCCAGTACTATGTTTAATTAAAGTGGGAAGAGTGGGCATCTCTGTCTTGTCCCAAATCTTAAAGGAAAAACTTTCAGCTTCTCATTGTTAAGTATGATGTTGGCTGTGGGTTTGTCACATATGGCCTTTATTATGTTGATTTACTTGCCCTCTATACCTATTTTGCTGATAGTTTTTATCATGAATGGGTGTTGGATTCTGTCAAGTGATTTTTTAGCATCTATGGAGATGATCATGTGATTTTTGTATTTTTTATTGATATAGTGTATGATGTTGATGGATTTTCAAATGTTGTACCATCCTTGCATCCCTGGGATGAACCCCACTTGATCATGATGGATGATCCTCTTGATGTATTTTTGAATTTGGCTTGCTAATATATTGTTGAGGATTTTTGTACCTATGTTGATCTGGGATATTGATCTGTAGCTTTTTGTGTGTGTGTGTGTGTGGTGTCTTTGCCTGGTTTTAGTATTGGAGTGATGCTGGCTTCATAGAATGAGTTTGGAAGTATTCCCTCCTCTTCTACTTTTTGGAAAACTTTAAGGAGAATGGGCTTATATCTTCTCTAAATGTCTGATAAAATTCAGTGGTGAAGCCACCTGGTCCTGGAGGTTTTGTTCTTGGACAGTTTTTTGATTACTGATTCAATTTCATTGCTGGTAATTTGTAAGTTCAGATTTTCTGTTTCTTCTTGGTCAGTCTTGGGAGGTTGTATTTTTCTAGTATTATATCCTCTTGTTGGACTGACCCCTTTATCATTATGAAATGTCCCACTTTGTCTCTTGTGACTTTCTTTGTTTTGAAGTCTATTTTGTCTGATACAAGTACTGCAACACCTACAGTTGTCCATTCTTCTAGGTTATCCAGTTTGTTAGCATATAATTTTTCATAATATTCCCTCTTAATTCTTTGTATTTCTGTGGTGTCCCTAGTGATTTTTCCTTTCTCATTTCTGATTCTGTTTATGTGTGTAGACTCTCTTTTTTTCTTGATAAGTCTGGCTAGGGGGTTATCTATTTTGTTTATTTTCTCAAAGAACCAGCTCTTGGTTTCATTAATTTTTTTCTATTGTTTTACTCTTCTCAATTTTATTTATTTGTTCTCTGATCTTTATTATTTCCCTCCTTCTACTAGGTTTGGGCCTCATTAGTTCTTCTTTGTCCAGTTTCAATAATTGTGAATTTAGACTATTCATTTGGGATTGTTCTTCTTAAATAGGCCTGGATTACTATATACTTTCCTCTTAGAACTCCCTTCACTGCCTACCACAGAAGTTTGGGCATTCTGCTGCTGTTTTCATTTGTCTCCATATATTTCTTGATGTCTGTTTTAATTTGGTAATTGATCCCTTGATTATTCAGGAGCATGTTGTTAAGCCTCCATGTATTTGTGCATCTTTTGTTTTCTTTGTACAATTTATTTTTAGTTTCATACCTTTGTGATCTGAGAAGTTGATTGGTACAATTTCAATGTTTTTGAATTCGCTGAGGCTCTTTTTGTGGCCTAGTATGTGGTGTATTCTGGAAAATGTTCCATGTGTACTTGAAAAGAATATGTTTCCTGTTGCTTTTAGGTAGAATGTTCTATATATGTCTATTAGGTCACAACTGTCGTGAATAATTCAGTTGGCTGTTCTATGTGTTGTTCATTGTCTCTGTGTCCTTACTTATTTTCTGTCTGGTTGATCTGTCCTTTGGAGTGAGTGGTGTGTTGAAGTCTCCTAGAATGAATGCATTGCCTTCTATTTCCTCCTTTAATTCTGTTAGTATTTGTTTCACATATGTCAGTGCTCCTGTGCTGGGAGCATAGATAGATATTTATAATGGTTATATCCTCTTGTTGGACTGACTCCTTTATCATTATGAAATGTCCTTCTTTGTCTCTTGTGATTTTCTTTGTTTTGAAGTCTATTTTGTCTGATACAAGTACTGCAACACCTGCTTTTTTCTTCCTATTGTTTGCATGAAATATCTTTTTCCATCCCTTCACTTTCAGTCTGTGTATGTCTTTGGGTTTGAAGTGAGTCTCTTGAGGCTGCATATAGATGGGTCTTTCTTTTTCATCCATTCTGTAACTCTGTCTTTTGATTGGTACATTCAGTCCATTTACATTTAAGGTGATAATCAATAGATATGTACTTATTGCCATTTTAGGTTTTGGATTCATGGTTACCAAAGGTTCAAGGGCAGCTTCTTTCCTATCTATCAGTCTACCTTAACTCACTTATTATGCTATAATAAACAGTCTGATGATCCTTTTTCTCTACCTTCTTTTTCTTCCTCCTCCATTCTTGATATGTTAGGTGTCATATTCTGTACTTTGTGTATCCCTTGACTGACTTTGTTGGTAGTTGATTTAACTTAGCATTTGGTTATTATTTAGTTGGTCTACTTCCTTTGCTGTGGTTTTATTTTCTCTAGTGACAGATATTTAGGCTAAGGCACACTTGCATTTATAGAAGTCCCTCCAAAATACACTGTAGAGATGGTTTGTGGGAGATAAATTACCTCAACTTTTGCTTATCTAGGAATTGTTTAATCTCTCCTTCATATTTAAATGATAATTTTGGTGGGTAGAGTATTCTTGGTTTGAGGCCCTTCTGTTTCATTGCATTGACTATATCATGCCACTCGCTTCTGGCCTGTAAGGTATCTGTTGAGAAGTTTGATGATAGCCTAATGGGTTTTCCTTTGTAAGTGATCTTTTTTCTCTCTCTGGCTGCTTTTAATACTGTGTCCTTGTCTTTGATCTTTGCCATGTTAATTATTATATATCTTGGTGTTGTCCTCCTGGGGTCCTTGTGTTGAGAGGTCTGTGAACTTCTATGGCCTGGGAGACCATTTCTTTCCCCAGATTTGGGAAATTTTCAGCAATTATTTCTTCAAAGACACTTTCTATCTCTTTTTCTCTCTCTTTTTCTTCTGGTACCCTTATAATGTAAATATTGTTCTGTTTGGATTGGTCAAAGAGTTCTCTTAATATTCTTTCATTCCTAGAGATCCTTTTTTCTCTCTCTGCCTCAGCTTCTCTGTATTCCTGTTCTCTGATTTCTATTTCAATTACTGTGTACTCTACATCACCTAATCTGCTTTTAAATATCTCCATTGTTTGTTTCATTTCAGTTATCTCTCTCCTGATTTCATCCCTTAGCTCTTGAATATTTTTCTATACCACCATTAGCATGCTTATGACTTTTATTTTGAATTGTTTTTCAGGAAGATCTGTGATTTCATCCTCACTGAGCCCTCTTTCTGGTGTTTAAGGGATTTGGGTTGAATCAGGTTATTCTGCCTTTTCATAGTCCTAGAGTGATTGGAGTGGTCACAGGCAAGTGGGGCCAGTGTCAGCTGGGAGGACAAAGTCCCTTCTGGCTTGTGAGTCACCATGTTTGTCTCTGCTGTTAGTACCTGTTAACCATGTGCAAGGAGCTCCCTCTGGGTTAATCCCCTAATCTTCCATGGGTGGTGTGGCCCTCGGGATGTCCTAGGGCAATGGCAGGGATTGCAGGCAGGCAGCACAGATTCTGCCACAAGAACAAAGCCCCTTTGTATTTCCCAGTCTCAGCACCTGTCTCAGATACCTGTGTCAGTTAACTGTGCACAGGGAGCAGCTTCTGGGTCTGGTCCAGTTAGCTGCATGCAGGGAGAAGCCTCTGCATTAAGCTGTGTAGTTGCTGCAGACCTCCAGCTGGTCTGCAGCAATGTTGGGGACAGCCAGTTTGCATGCGGGTGCCAGCAGAGAGGAAGGAGGAGCAGCACCACAACAGTGGTGAGGGGCTTTGGGGCTACATTGCCAACCAGGGAAATAGGGCACCTGAAGCTCCTGAAAGTTCCCAGCCTGCTGGGCTGAGTGTGCCAGGACAATTTTGTCCACTTGGTTCCTTCAGCTGCTGTCTGACTGTTGAGAAGTATTTTAAAGCACCTGCTTTTCTTTTTACCCAGGGCAGCTGGTTGTGGGAACCTGTTCACTGTCTTAGTCTCAGACTTTTCTTTTCAGCCCCTCTAATCTCCAGAGCACCATGCCATGTGGGTCTGTGCTCCTGAGGTAGATTTCCAGGGCTGGGTATTTAGCAGTTAGGTGCTTTCACTCCCTTCCCACTCTGATTCTTTTCCTCCTGACAGGGAGCTGGGTTTGGGTGAATGCTTAGGTTCTGCCAGGTCACGGATTTTTACTTTACCCTTTTCTGTGAGATGTTGACTTCTCCCAGATGTAGACTGGCTGGTGTACTGTTATTTCTGGCCACTCTTTTAGGAATAGTTGTATTTGCTGTATTTTCAAAATATATGTAGTTTTGGGGGGAGATTTCTGCCACACCATTCACACTGCCATCTTTTCTTCACCTCCACAATATATCAGAATATTAATTGTAGTTATGTCTGAACTGGCTGGAGTGATGAAAGATTATCTTTATAATTTCTATCTATCTTTATTGCATTTAAAGTATTTTCCACAAAATTTTATAGTAGGTAAATACATTAAATTCCATTGAATATAATGTTGGAATTGATTAAAGAAATTGAATGTTTTACTGCTATGAAAAAGATCACTGGAATTTATACTCTGTTTAGTGACAGTTAAAAACTGTCCCCAAATTGCACGTTGTCTCTTCCTCAGGACCTGATTCCCTAGTACAATGACATCATATAATTCCAGCCTCAGTACTGGGGTGTCAATTATATAGCAATTTAGTAAGACCATCAAAGGAGAATTCACCAGTATTTTTGTAGGTTGAATGGCATATTAAAATAAGATTTGGGGGTGGAGCAAAGATGGCAGCATGAGTAGAGCAGCGGAAATCTCCTCCCAAAACCACATATATTTTTGAAAATACAACAAAGACAACTCTTCCTAAAAGAGAGAATAGAAGACACAGGATGACATCCAGACCACATCCACACCTGCGAGAACCCAGTGCCTCGCAAAGGGGGTAAGATACAAGCCCCGGCCCGGCAAGACCTGAGCGTCTCACACTCCACCTCCGGGCAGGAGGAGAGGAGTCAGAGCAGGGAGGGAGAGGGAGCTCAGGATGTCTAAATAGCCAGGCCTAGCCATCCGCACCAGAGAGCAGACACAGTGCATGCATGGGGTCCTGGATAATAGGGAAACAGGACAGTAAGACCTGTGAGCGGGTCCCCCCAGCCAGCATCCTGGGGAAAAAGAAAAGCGAGTGCTTTTTGGAAGTCTTAAAGGAACAGGGACCCCAAAGCTGGATGGAAGCACTCTGGGACACTTAGTCCAGGAGCAGGGAATCTGGGGAACTCTGGGCACTCCAACCTCCAGGCAGCAGGGAGCATGAAGGCCCCTCACAGAGATAAATAGCTTCCCGGCCGTTCCCCCTCCAACGTGGCTGCACCATGCCAGAGCAGCTGCCCGAGGAAGGCGACGCCCACAGCAACAGTGGAGATAAACTCCATAGCAGCCGGGCAGGAATGAGAAGCCCTGTCTGCGTGCAGTTGCCCAGCACAAGCCACTAGAGGTCGCTGTTCTCCCAGGAGAGGAAGGCCACAAATCAACAAGTAGGAAAGTTCTTCCAGCCGTCACTCGTGCCAGCTCTGCAAACTATCTCTATCGCCATGAAAAGGCAAAATTTCAGGGAGACCAAGATAACAGAGACAACACCTGAGAAGGAGACAGACCTAACCAGTCTTCCTGAAAAAGAATTCAAAATAAAAATCATAAACATGCTGACGGAGATGCAGAGAAATAAACAAGAGCTAAGGGTTGAAGTCCAGAGGGAGATTACAGATGCCCGGAGGGAGATTACAAATGTCCGGAAGGAGATTAGAGAAGTGAAACAAACTCTGGAAGGATTTATAAGCAGAATGGATAAGATGCAAGAGGCCATTGATGGAATAGAAACCAGAGAACAGGAATGCATAGAACCTGACACAGAGATAGAAGGATCTCCAGGAATGAAACAATATTAAGAGAACTGTGTGACCAATCCAAAAGGAACAATATCGATATTATAGGGGAACCAGAAGAAGAAGAGAAAGAAAAAGGGATAGAAAGTGTCTTTGAAGAAATAATTGCTGAAAACTTCCCCAAACTAGGGGAGGAAATAATCAAACAGACCACAGAAATACACAGAACTCCCAACAGAAAGGACCCAAGGAGGACAACACCAAGACACATAATAATTAAAATGGCAAAGAGCAATGACAAGGAAAGAGTTTTAAAAGCAGCTAGGGAGAAGAGGTTCACCTACAAAGAAAAAGCCATCAGGCTATCATCAGACTTCTCAACAGAAACCTTACAGGCCAGAAGAGAATGGCATGATATATTTAATGAAATGAAACAGAAGGGCCTTGAACCAAGGATACTGTAACTAGCTCGATTATCATTTAAATGTGAAGGAGGGATTAAACAACTCCCAGACAAGCAAAAGCTGAGGGAATTTGCCTCCCACAAACCACCTCTACAGGGTATTTTAGAGGGACTTTTCTAGACGGGAGCACTCTTAAGACTAAACAGATGTCACCAGAGAAAATGAAATCACAACAAAGAAAGCAGACCAACAAAATACTAACGAAAGGCCAAAAATAAAATCAACTACCCATAAAAGCAGTTAAAGGAAACACGAAAGAGCACAGAACAAAACAACCAACATACAAAGAATGGAGGAGGAGGAATAAGAAGGGAGAGAAGAAAAGAATCTGCAGACAGTGTATATAACAGCTCAATAAGTGAGCTAAGTTAGGCAGTAAGATACTAAACAAGCTAACCTTGAACCTTTGTTAACCACGAATCTAAAGCCTGCAATGTCAATAAGCACCTATCATTCAACAGTCACCCTAAATGCAAATGGACTGAATGCACCAATCAAAGGACACAGAGTAATAGAATGGATAATAAAGCAAGAACCATCTACATGCTGCTTACAAGAAACTCACCTCAAACCCAATGACATGCACAGACTAAAAGTCAAGGGATGGAAAACAATATTTCAGGCAAACAACAGAGAGAAGAAAGCAGGGGTTGCAGTACTACTCTCAGACAAAATAGACTTCAAAACAAAGAAAGTAACAAGAGATAAAGAAGGACATTACATAATGATAAAGGGCTCAATCCAACAAGAGGATATAACCATTCTAAATATATATGCACCCAACACAGGAGCACCAGCATATGTGAAACAAATACTAACAGAACTAAAGGACGAAATAGAATGCAAGGCATTCATTTTAGGAGACTTCAACACGCCACTCACCCCAAAGGATAGATCCACTGGGCAGAAAATAAGTAAGGACACGGAGGCACTGAACAACACACTAGAACAGATAGACCTAATAGACATCTATAGAACTCTACATCCAAAAGCAACAGGATATACATTCTTCTCAAATGCACATGGAACATTCTCCAGAATAGAACACATACTAGCTCACAAAAAGAGTCTCAGTAAATTCCAAAAGATTGAAATTCTACCAAACAACTTTTCAGACCACAAAGGTATAAAACTAAATAAAGTCTACAAAGAAAACAAAAAGGCTCACAAACACATTGAGCCTTAACAACATGCTCCTAAATAATCAATGGCTCAATGAATTCAAAACTATATCAAAACTATATCAAATGGATCATACACCATGACCAAGTGGGATTCATCCCAGGGATGCAAGGGTGGTAGAACATTTGACAATCCATCAACATCATCCACCACATCAAGAAAAAGAAGGACAAAAACCATATGACCATCTCCATAGATGCTGAAAAAGCATTTGACAAAATTCAACATCCATTCATGATAAAAACACTCAGCAAAATGGTTATAGAGGGCGAGTACCTCGACACAGTAAAGGCCATATGTGATAAACCCATAGCCAACATCATACTGAACAGCAAGAAGCTGAAAGCTTTTCCTCTGAGATCGGGAACAAGACAGGGATGCTCACTCTCCCCACTGTTATTTAACATAGTACTGGAGGTCCTAGACATGGCAATTAGACAAAACAAAGAAATACAAGGAATCTATATTGGAAACAAAGAAGTTAAACTGTCACTATTTGAAGATGACATGATATTGTACCTAAATAACCCTAAAGACTCCACTCCAAAACTACTAGAACTGATATTGGAATACAACAAATTTACAGGATACAAAATTAACACACAGAAATCTGTGGCTTTCCCATACACTAACAATGAACCAATAGAAAGAGAAATCAGGAAAACAACTCAATTCACAATTGCATCAAAAAGAATAAAATACCAAGGAATCAACCTAACCAAAGAAGTGAAAGACCTATACCCTGAAAACTACAAGACACTCAAGAGAAATTAAAGGGGACACTACCAAATGGAAACTCATCCCATGCTCCTGGCTAGGAAGAATTAATATCACCAAAATGGCCATCCTGCCCAAAGCAATATACAGATTTGATGCAATCCCTATCAAATTACCAGCAACATTCTTCAACAACCTGGAACAAATAGTTCAAAAATTCATATGAAAACACCAAAGACCCCGAATAGCCAAAGCAATCCTGAGAAAGAAGAATAAAGTGGGGGAGGAAATCTCACTCCTCAAATTCAAGCTCTACTACAAAGCCATAGTAATCAAGACAATTTGGTAATGCCACAAGAACAGAGCCACAGACCAGTGGAACAGATTAGAGACTCCAGACATTAACCCAAACATATATGGTCAATTAATAGTTGATAAAGGAGCCATGGACATACAATGGGGAAATGACAGTCTCTTCAACAGATGGTGCTGGCAAAACTGGACAGCTACATGTCAGAGAATGAAACTGGACCATTGTCTAATCCCATACACAAAAGTAAATTTGAAATGGATCAAAGACCTGAATGTAAGACATGAAAGCATAAAACTCTTAGAAAAAAACATAGGTAAAAATCTCTTAGACATAAACATGAGTGACTCTTCTTGAACATATCTCCCTGGGCAAGGAAAACAAAAGCAAAAATGAACAAGTGGGACTATACTAAGCTGAAAAGCTTCTGTACAGCAAAAGACACCATCAATAGAACAAAAAGGTATCCTACAGTATGGGAGAATATATTTGTAAATGACAGATCCGATAAAGGCTTGACATCCAAAATATATAAAGAGCTCACCCACCTCAACAAACAAAAAACAAATAATCCAATTAAAAAATGGGCAATGGAACTGAACAGACACCTCTCCAAAAAAGAAATTTAGATGGCCAACAGACACGTGAAAAGATGCTCCACATCGCTAATTATCAGAGAAATGCAAATTAAAACCACAATGAGATATCACCTCACACCAGTAAGGATGGCTATCATCCAAAAGACAAACAACAACAAATGTTGGCGAGGTTGTGGAGAAAGGGGAACCCTCCTACACTGCTGGTGGGAATGTAAATTAGTTCAACCATTGTGGAAAGCAGTATGGAGGTTCCTCAAAATGCTCAAAATAGACTTACCATTTGACCCAGGAATTCCACTCCTAGGAATTTATCCTAAGAATGCAGCACTGCAGTTTGAAAAAGACAGATGCACCCCTATGTTTATCACAGCACTATTTACAATAACCAAGAATTGGAAACAACCTAAGTGTCCATCAGTAGATGAATGGATAAAGATGTGGTACATGTACACAAGGGAGTATTATTCCGCCATAAGAAGAAAACAAATCCTACCATTTGCAACAACATGAATGGAGCTGAGGATATTATGCTCAGTGAAATAAACCAAGCAGAGAAAGAGAAATACCAAATGATTTCACTCATCTGTGGAATATATGAACAAAGGAAAAACTGAAGGAACAAAACAGCAGCAGAATCACAGAACCCAAGAATGTACTAACAGGTACCAAAGGGAAAGGGACTGGGGAGGATGGGTGGGTAGGGAGGGATAAGGGGGGGGGGAGAAGAAAGGGGTTATTACGATTAGCATGCATAATGTGTTGGGTGAGAGAAAGGGGAATGCTGTGCAACACAGAGAAGACAAGTAGTGATTCTACAACATTTTGCTATGCTGATGGACAGTGACTGTAATGGGGTTTCTGGGGGTGACTTGTTGTAGGGGAGAGCCTAGTAAACAGAATATTCTTCATGTAATTGTAGATAAATGATAACAAAAAAAAAAAAAGAGAGAAAGAAAAGAGGGATTACTCCCTGATAGGATAAAACTAACTCCAAATCAATGATTAAAGCATGCTTTACCTATCCTTAATTTTGATCTTTTAAATGGTGTCAGATGGGCAGCTATGGAAGTACATTTTTCTGATAATATTCCTTTCTCTTAAAAAAAAAAAAAGCAGTTCCTGTGTGCTGATCTCTAATAGGATCTTCACAATGGTATAATGTCATATCAAAGTGTGGGCAAAGGGTTAGTTTGTGTTTATACAGAGGATCAAGCCTAATTTGGCTACCCAGAAAACGAAAATAAGATACAATATGAAGAAGAACTTCCAACATCAACATCCTCTGAAAGAGTCACTCCAGAAGATGATCATCATAAAACTTCAACAAAGATCCTGGCGCTGTTGCAGTTGTAGTTGCATTCATCCCACCAGTTCCTGGACTTGCCATTGGAATGAAGAAGGAGATATGTAAGCTGGCCTGTGCATACAGTAAAACAGCAAATTTGACTGGATCTATACTGCCGGAACTCAACCAAGAATTAGGAGAAGTGCAAGTTGCAGTGCTCCAAAATCGTGCGACTATAGACTATCTACTGTTAAAAGAAAATATGGGATGTGAACAGTTCTCAGGAATGTGTTGTTTTAATTTGTCTGATTTTTCTCAAACTATTCAAATTCAGTTAGACAATATCCATCATATCATTGGTAAGTTTTCCCAAATGCCTAGGGTACCTAACTGGTTTTCTTGGTTTCACTGGATATGGCTGGTAATTGTAGGTCTGCTATTGTTATGTAGCTGTATTCTTATTATGTTAATGTGTGTGGCAGTTTAATTAGTAGTTTAAAACCTATACATGCTTATGTTACTCTACAAGAAGATATGTCAAAGAAATAATCAATCTTCCCATGTTTTCTTCTGTCTGCTACTTCTATAGCTTTCTTCTTCACTCCTAATTACAACCCTTTAGTAGAATTTGTGCCTCATATCGAAATTACCGAGTATCATAATTCTTCCAAGTGGTAAAGATACCTCAAGACAAATGCTGGGCATAGAAGCCACAGGGCATATATCTGCAAAGAAGTAAAAAGCTAACCTTTTCAAACAATAAGGCTTCTCTCTCACTTACCAACTTTACATTTCCCTGTATGGCCCTGGAAGATAACTGGTTAGCCAGAGACAGGTAAGTATTATATCATCATTTAATGTGCTATAAGAAGAATGATGTATGAAAAAGGTTAGCAAAAAAAATTAGAGAAAAATTATTTACTTTTAGTTTATATTAAATCCTATATTAACTTTTCTTCTGATATCTCTTTCTTACCATAATTTGTATTTTATGCATGTCAAGTAAGCCATCATTCTATTTAACTGATGGTTGTATTTACCTAAGATGGATGGTGACTGTGCAAATAATCTACTATATAAGACATTACCTCAAAAACATTAAAAGGAAAGTACTCCTATAACCAAATGAACTTTAAGTAGAAATCAATAATATTTTTTAATGCTAAAATAAGATGAAAAATCTCTCTTAGGACTAATCAAAACCAATGTTTAACTACTCAGGATAGTGGAGAACTAGAGAAGGATTTTCAAGAAGAAAATACAACTCATTTTTTTCTCAAGTATTTACTGGCTTTCTAGTTTATATCTTGTATCTTAAACAAACAAAGAAGTAAACCGGTCAGCTAATGTTCTTCCTATTTTTCTCTAATGATTTCCTCTTATTGACTTTTAAGTAAGTCACTTTTCATCTGGCAACCTAGTGTTAAGTAACCAAGCACAAGTCACTCAAATAATTTCTTTGTGCTCAGGTAGGACTGTTGGAGTAGGCAGATGGACAGTCATAAGCAGGTAGGGGGTGGGGACTTCAGCCAGAGTTTACAGTTGGCTGGTGTCTACATTCACCTGGATGCCTACATTCAGCACATTCCACATACGCTGTTCTCACAGGATATGGGGAGTGAGCATGTAGATAACAGACCAGTTGAAACCAGCTGGCTCAGTTAACCCAAACTTCTCCCAAAAATACATTATACACTCATTAACATAGTAAAAAACATGCCCCTCCATCATTATAACAGTAAAAAGCATACCTCCCCACATCATTACAGTTATGATGAGAACCAAAGATAGTAAAAAAAAATCCCCCATCCCTGAGGGTGAAGCAAACTGACCTCCAAGAACACCCTGCCTATTGCCTTTGAATCCTACCCCACTTAGTGAATGTTCATTTCTCTTTACATAATAAAGCCCCCCCTCCAACTGTTCCTCGAGGCAACCCCCTCTGTGTCTGCCCATGTTTAACATTCAGGTGTGTACTCTCACTTTTTAAAAAATTCTTACTCTCCAAATAAATTCTCAACCATTAAAAAAAAAATGAGATTTGAAAAATGGTAGAAGAGTAAAATGAGGAGTGCTGTAAATCGTGTTTTATGAAGATAAAGGTAGGAGAGGGAAGGACTGAGGATAGTAGGCTATTAAAGGCTCTTAAAAGAAGGATATCAAAAAGGAATTATATCTGGCTAGGTTCCTGGTTTTAAAAATCAACTTTATAAAATAACTATTACACAATGAGGGATATTAAAATTGAACAAGTAGATATTGATTTTATTAATTACTTTACCTTTGTTTAAATGTAATGATCATGTTTTAGTGATATTTACTCACAATGAACTTATATAATATCTGAGACTTAAAATATCTATCTGGGGTAAGTGGGTTAGAAGTATATATGAAACAAGAATGTTTGAATGTTAATTATGCTTGCATATATTTATAACTTTCCAAAGTAATAAGTTGAAGAAAGAAATATGGGACAAAGGAAAACACACTTTGTAATTAGAAGTGAACTCCTATGAAAGGGAAAAGTTTATATTAATGTGAAGAATAAGGAATTCTCATTCTTGTATTGAGTATTCCTGGGCAAGTTACTTCAATTTTCTCATCTGTAAAATGGTACACTCTTTCAGATTATCATATGAAAATACTAAGTAAAAAGAATACTTACAAAGTCAGTAGAACAGTGAACAACATATATAAGAACTTCATATGTATTATTTCCTAGAATGGTGGCTTAAGATAAATATTAACTATAGCTATACTTTTGGTTTGTGAGATTCATAGGGGATATTTGGTTCTGATTTTTTTTTTCTCTAAATTCAGTTTAGTTGAAAGATTCTTCACTTGGACTCTTACTTGTCCACAGATATTGAATTAAGCCAAGGATCAGGGAAGTAAAACAAAAGCAAGACACAGTCCAGACCTTCCCTCTTTAAGAAGCTTAGGATCTGGGGGATGATGATGAGAGACAGCTGGAGGATAGAGGAAGAGACACCTCAAAAACACATAAGGAAACTTTAAATAAGTTTCTCATGTTCACATAACTCGTCATTGTCAGGATAGGAACACAAGTTTCCTGTAACCACATTTCCCAAACCATGGTCTGTTCTTTACTCTTATTATGCTAAACTGTCTGCCACAATTTTGTTTCACAAATCAGTGTAGAATGGATAAGGAAATCTCTGCTCGACCTACCATGAATGCCTAAGTACACACATTCTTTCAAATTAATTGGAAAAATCAGGGTGAGGTCTCATTGTTTTATTCTCCATGAGTGTCTCTATAATTTGCAGGGTACTTGGCTTTAAGTATGTGCAAGATAAATATTTCTTGGATTATTAAATGAATGAATGAACCAGGTGTCTATATTTGACTAGGCTTTGTGGAATAATTCATTGTTCTGTATGTTAATACACAGAAACACCATCCCTCTGTGGTGTTATTGTTTTCTTGGTGAGATAAAAATATTATGTATTGAAAAATTAAATAATAAAATGATAATACAAGGGTTAAAAATAGGCCAATTTTTAATAGTTTGCTAAAAGTTGGCTTAATCAAGCTTGAGGACAAGACCCCATACTAGTCTCCAAATCTTAACTCTGTTTAAAATTTTAATCATGTATATCAAAGGGACCATTTTGCTGTTTATATTCTTGAGTATTTTAATCCACCTCACAGATAAGAAGGAAAACTACTACTATGGCTAGCCCTAAAGTCAACGAAAGTCATTCTATCTTTCTTATTTACAGAGGTAGAAGGTACGAAAATGCTTTGCAATTATCCAAATCTTTAATAGAGGTTATGTTTTTAGTTTTCAATCCTCAGATTTGAGCCAAGATGGGAACTGTTATGTTGGGATGTTTCTAGAAGATGAATTTTATTTAGTTCGGATATCAGAGATGCTAATCATACCTAAGCATGAATTTTTGATATTTGTGTGTTTTGTACTACAATATATTTTTAACTTACATATGCATTTGATTTTTTTTTTCATGTTCGTAATTTTTGCTTTGAGCCTGAATTTTCACTGAGCACTGGCTAAAAAACTGTTGTGAGCCAACATTAGTATTGCTTTCATAGATCACAAAGACCCCTGATAAAAGATCTCTTAGAAAAGAAGACTATAGAAATATAAGGCATCACATGTACTTACTGTGAGGAGTGGGAAAAGGATAGATATAAAGAACATTTCTACGGATTCCACACCACTGCGTGATCAGGCTGAGAGCTCTGACCATCCATTTGTGTAAGAGTGAGAAGGTTTCTAATTGTTTGCGGATCACTTAACAACTCCTTGGGCAGTCCATTTGCATATCAATATGTACTGGCAGGGTCAAAACTTGCGAAGGCTTAATGGGAGTAACTGAAGTGACACTAAGACTAGATAAAGCCACCAACCAATGACTGTAAGCCTAGAAACTTAGGAGATTGTGATTTTCTGTAAATAAGTATTAAGACTACTTTCTATAAAACTGTCTATTAAAACTCATACATGAGTTTAGCACTTATGAAGGGTATTGTTCTTCAATTAGTATTCAATATTTTTCTTCACTGCCTTATTTTCTATGTTGGAGTAATTATTCCACCACATACCTAATAAGTCTTCATTTTCTTATCTTTAAATAATTAAAATTATTAGTTTTGAATAATCATTAATTAATGACTCTTTTAGAGCCATTTTGGGGGGCTTATGCATCCATATAAGATATTGATTTTCTTCATTGTCAGTTTGGAGGAAAAAAATAAATGGGCTATGGAATCATATAAAGTAATGTTGAAATTTTCATTCCACCACATACCTAATAAGTCTTCATTCTCTTATCTTTAAACAGCGCTAATAATACATCACATAAGTACTATGAGCATTTCAGTGCAATTAATCAAGCAAATCATCAGGACTTAATAGTCACATATTTCCCCTTCGCTTTCATTTTAACCCAAGATATGAAAATTGTAAGGAAAACACAAATGTCCAATTTCTTTAGAAGAAACAAATTTTCAGCCAATGTAGATTTTCAAAACAATCTTTAAAACAATAATCACTTTGTAAACCGACATTAATCATGATCAATGTCCAGGAAACAGATAAAAATAAAGAAGATAATAATGTAATCAAAGAGAGACAAAAAAAAACAAGTTCTATATGGAGAATAAGTTAAAAAAAAGATTCTGAATTTTGAAAATGGAACATAAATTAAAATAGAGTACATCAACCATCCAATCAACCTTTATATCAGTTGCAATGAATTACTGATCTAGAAATGTTTTTAAATGTTTATGCATTTACACATGAGCACCCTTTAAATCTATAAATTTATCTGTTTATATCAACATATTACAATCATGTAATCACCAGAGCATAAGCAGCAGGAGCTCAGAGTCTTTTGCCTCTTTGTTCACTACTGTATTCCAAGACCCCAGATCAAGCCTGATGTTAGAGAATCTCGGAAAGTATTTCTTAAATGAATAAAGGAAGGATGAATAAGCAAGTAAATCAATGACCAAATAAGATGTTATCTAACCATAATCTGTACTTTTCAGTCTTTTAAAACTCAAATTGGCATCAAGTGCACAGAAGCAAATATCATTATTAACTTTTCACAGATAAGGAAACCTCCCAAAAGTTAAAAAATCTTCACGAAAATCATGTCTGCTAAGTGAAGCGACATGAGAAACTCCAGGATTCTTCCTTTATTCCACTGTTTCTCACCACTGGATCAGTTTCAGATTTATCAGTTATACTGTATTGCTGTATCAATTTTTTTATGGATTTCAGCTTTATTATCTAATATTTTCCTTCCTTTCCCTAGGTTACTTTTAATATTTTCTTTATAATTCTTTGATTTGAATATCAAATTCATTTATTTTTATTTTCTTGTGATTAATATTGAAAACCAGAAACTCATGAACACAAATTTTGTTGAAACTCATTTGAATATACTGTGTCCTGTTATTGTCATTATCTCAGTAACAGAAATGTTATGACTGATCTTTGAGACTAATATCTATTTTCCAGAAAGGCCAACCATTTTTAAGAATTCAGCTATTGATTTCTTAATTATATTTCTCTGTAGACTGTTTTAAATATTTTTTTTGTTTTAACTTTCTGGGTTTGCAAAAATGTTTCAAGGATATTTAAAATAAACATGACTTTTCTTTCACAGGATACAATTACTAGGACTCCATATAGCAACAAAGAATACTCTGCCTAGGGAAGCTGCCAGTCAGAATTGAAGGAGAGAGAAAGAGTTTTCTAGACAAACAAAGGCAGAACCACAAAAGACCCCAAATAGCCAAAGCATTCTTGAAAAAGAACAAAGTTGGAAGCATAACACCTCCTGATTTCAAACTATATTACAAAGATACACTAATCAAAACCATGTAGCACTGGTATAGAAATAGACACATAGATAAATTCAACAGAATAGAGACCCTGGAAATAAAACCATGTATATAGGGTCAATTAATTTTCAACAAAGGAGCCACAGATATACAATAGAGAAAGGAGAATCCGTTACATAAATGGTGTTGGGAAGATAGCCATATGCAAAAGAAGGAGAAACTAGATTCCCATCTTATAAACAAAAAGCAACTCTAAACTGATTAGAGACTTGGATGTAAGTACACAAGCCATATGCAGTACAGCATGGGGAATATAGTCAATGACATCTTCCTGTGTTGACTGAGAGCAATTACACTAGAGGGGGTGAGGATTTAATAATATGGATAACTGTTGAGCCACTATGTTGTATATTTGAATCCAATATAAGATTGTATATCAATGATACTTCAGTTAAAAAAAAAAACTCCTAGAAGAAAACATAGGTGGCAAGCCCCTTGACATTGATTGGTCTTGGCGATGATTTTTTTTGGATCTGACACCAAAAGCAAAGGCAACAAAAGCAAAAGTAAACAAGTTGAACTATATTAAACTGAGAAGCTTCTGAACAGCAAAGGAAACATCAACAAAATGAAAAGGCAACCCATGAAATGAGAGACGGTTTTTGAAAATTACATATTTGATAAGGAGTTAATCCAACATATACAAAAAGACTTATACATCTCAACAGCAGAAAAAACAAATAACACAATTGAAAAATGGGAAAAGCACCTGAATAGTCATTTTCCCAAAGAACACAAGACAAATGGCTCTAAGGTAAATGGAAAGGTTCAACATCACCAGTAGTTAGGGAAATTCAAATCAAAACCACAATAAGCTATCATCTCACACCTCTCAGAAGGTCTAGTGTCAAAGACAAGAAATAATAAGAGTTGGTGAGGATGTGGAGAAAAGGGAACTCTTATACATTTTTGATGGGAATGTAAACTGGCACTGCCATTATGGAAAACAGCATGAAGTCTCCTCAAGAAATTCAAAATAGAGCTACTATTGATCTAGCAATCTCACTTTGGGGTATATATCCAAGAAAATGAAATCACTATCTCAAAGAGATATCTGTACTCCGATGTGCATTGCAGTATTATGTACTATGGCCAAGTCATGGAAATAACCTATGTCCACCAAAAAAACGAATGGATAAAGATATTGTATTATATATACAAAAGAACATTATTCAACAAGAAGGAGATCCTGCCATTTGTAGTAGTATCAGTGAAACTGGAGGGCATTATGCTAGTAAAATAGGCTGGACAGAGAAAGATACTGCACGATATCAGTTACATATGAAATTTAGAGAGAAAGAGGGAGAAAAGAAAAGGAGAAAAGGAAAAAAATGTCAAACTCATAGAAACATAAAGTAGAAAAGTGCCCACAGGTATGTAGCAGGTGGGTGAAATAGAGACTGGCAAAAGAGTGCAAAAGCAGTTACAAGAGGACTAAGACCTGATAATCAAATGCTATACATGTGGACTATAGTTGATAAACACTATATTGCATAAAAGATCTTTGCTAAGAGAGCTAACTTAAATGTGTTCACCCCTACCAAAAAAAACAAAAAGGCTGAACTGTTACATTATTGTTGCATTATTACATTTAAAGGGATGTGGGTGACTTACTAATAGGAAGGCATATAACAATAACAACTTGGGTTAATTTTTCACTTGGTTGATACTTCTTACAAATTTTGAGCACTGAATTACAGAGATATACAGCTTCTCTCAAGTTATTTTTAATTTCCTGACTTGAAAAATCCCAATGGTGTAGAGAATTATTGAATGGAAGTCTTGCATTTGTTCAAAAACATGTTTACTATGATAGATCAATTCTATATCTCATTTTCAGTTATTAACTTTCTTCAGTATAGATTCTTTGTCAACTAAAATTTTCTCTATGGTAATTCTAGTGGAAACATGAGGTTCCAACTCACTAGAGCTCTAATCACTTCTGCCTACCTAACTCTTAAGGCAGGAGAGAGCTGAATGAGAGCATGAAGCAAAATGAATAATTGATGTAAATCTGACATTAACTTCTCACAACTCTGTGAGCTGTGTGTTTTTTACTATTACCTTAAATGAATGTAACTTTTTGGAAATGAATAAAAATTAACATATTTTTAAACATGCTCAAAGGATAATGCAGAAACTTTCTAAAGACAGTACAAAAATTGTGGTAAACTACAAACAAATGTACTTTATAATAGTTTCTATTAATAGTTTTGTTGTTATTTACTTGAATTATTTGGCATACTATCTAAATATATTATTTTACAAGAACATTGAATTGATGGGAACTTGGAAAAATACTTTTTGTTTTGTCATTATACCTTTTATCAATGATTCAAGCCAAAAATAGCATTTGATTTAAAGTTTAAATTTTGTTGGTTGACTAAGTTCAGCTGCAAAATAACAAGTCAAAAAGGGTCTATGCAAAAATTAAGTACATTAACATTTGGTGATTGTTTTTAATCTTTTACTTATCCCTCAATGAAAAAGCCCTGAAAAAATAAATTCTCAGAGATTTTATCATTATTTATTTGTCATTTCATATTAGTTGCTAGTGATTAGGCACTAATATTCCCAGTTAGAATTAATATATCTACTTTTAAAGTTAAGTTTTCATAGACCCAGGTAATTCATCATTTTTTCCATCTCTAAGCTTTAAATACTCACATCTGTGGCATTATTTTAGACACTTTTCAGCTAGTTTGCCAATAGTTGGAGAACAAGAACCAATATAAATGTGTAGAGCTAATTGCAAAAATTTCAAATAGTGAACAAAAATGTATAAATCATACATTCAGTGCCATGGAAATTACAAAGACCTTTATGGCCATTATGTAATACATTTTAGTTGAGTGACAAAACTAAAATATTTAAGAAAAGTTTACTATCAATGCCAATTTAAGTACAGTAGAGATTAAGATATTAAGACCAACTTTTATTTTTATTTTTATTTATTTATTTTTCGTAGATAATTATTTTTTATTGAAGGGTAGGTGACACACAGTATTACATTAGTTTCAGGTGTACAACACAGTGATTCAACATTTATATACATGATAATTCTAGCTACCAGCTATCACCATACCAAATTGTTACAATATTTTGACTATATTCCTTATGCTATACATTACATCCCGGTTACTTATTTATTTTACAATTGGAAGTGTGTACTTTTTTTTTTTTTTTTGTGAGGGCATCTCTCATATTTATTGATCAAATGGTTGTTAACAACAATAAAATTCTGTATAGGGGAGTCAATGCTCAACGCACAATCATCAGTCCACCCCAAGCCTAATTTTCATCAGTCTCCAATCTTCTGAAGCATAATGAACAAGTTCTTACATGGAGAACAAATTCTTACATAGTGAATAAGTTACATGGTGAACAGTACAAGGGCAGTCATCACAGAAGCTTTCGGTTTTGTTCATGCATTATGAACTATACACAGTCAATTCAACTATGAATACTCATTTGATTTTTATACTTGATTTATATGTGGATACCACATTTCTCTCTTTATTATTATTATTTTTAATAAAATGCTGAAGTGGTAGGTAGATACAAGATAAAGGTAGAAAACATAGTTTAGTGTTGTAAGAGAGCAAATGTAGATGATCAGGTGTGTGCCTGTAGACTATGTGTTAATCCAAGCTAGACAAGGGCAATAAAACATCCACATATGCAGAAGATTTCTCTCAGAACAGGGGGGGTGAGGTTCTAAGCCTCACCTCTGTTGATCCCCAATTTCTCACCTGATGGCCCCCCTGCGACTGTGCCTGTCTTAGGTTGTTCCTCCCTTGAGGAATCTTACCCGTAACACCAACTTTTATATAAAAATATTTTATCTGTCATTTAATTTAATTTAATTTAATTTAATTTAATTTAATTTAATTTAATTTAATTTAATTTAATTTAATTTAATTTTGACAGCCCTATAGGATATGATGACAGTGCCGGGAAGATTAAGTAATTTACTTAGAGCCATCTGTATTAATGCCTAGTTATCAGTAGAGCTGAATTTTAATTTAGGCCTTTAATTTAGCCAGCCCTTTAATCTAATTCAAAGTTAATGGCCTTTCTACAGCATCAATTTAATTTTTTTTAGCTATCCAGAGAAGGAAATTTGGACTGTACTATTCAGAAAAAAATTTAAGGAATAAGCAGCTTTAATCATCTCTTTCTTAGGCTAGAGATAATTACAGTTGAGGAAAAGAATGTGCTTGCTAGACTTAGAAATCAATCTAGGCGAAAGTCCAAAAAGGGACATGAGAGGGTTTCTATTTGTCTCAGTCTGTCTCTCTTACCTGTCTTTCATTTTATTGGCACTTCTACAACCCTCTTGCTGGCTGCATTCCTTGCATATCTGGACATGCGCAGCAGTCTCCTAAATCAAAGCCTAATAACAGTTCATTTTAATCTACCTATACATCAGATTAATTTTTCCAAAATATGCATGATACTGATTCAGTTCATGTATTTAATGCTCACAGTTTTCCAGGAAATCTGCTGAGTGCTGGGGATACTAAGGGAGAAAAAAGATATTTCCTGTCTAGGTCAATGTCTCAAGTGAGGGCTATGGATATAAAAGAAGAATTTTAATACAGTAATTTTTAGAGATAGTATAGGGAATATGATATTTAAAATGTATTCACATTGCTATTCTCCATTACAAAAGTCCCATTATTTCCCTTAATCTAGAAAAAAAATAGGTAATCCTTGCTTTTCTACAAAATGGGTTCCCTAAAACTGTGTCATAAATCAAATCATATTAAAATATACCCTATTTTTCATTTGGCATAATATAATTAGGTATTTATTATTGAAAAGGGGCTTGACAGAATGATAGATATGTTCGACAGCATATCATTAAAGCTAATTAGAATGGCTAAAACTCTTAAAATAATTTTCTATTGGAAAATTATGTCCTACTCATAGAATAATATCTCAGAATGGCCCTTAAATATTATCCTTTTACATACTCTCTTCTCATGATCATTTTAATATCTCAAGTTAAATATGAGAAAATGTTTTTTAGTTTATAAAGGGTTTTTCCAGATGTTAGCTTTATTTCCTTCTCTAATGATTCTATTAGGTGTACAGAGTAGATATTACTTTAACTGTGGCAATTGACTTTTAGGGAGATTAAAGAACAAGAGGTTTTTTAAACTCATTTTTTTTAACATATCATGTTGGACACTAACTCCTAGGAACATAACTTCCCAAAGAAATGGAGTTACTTATTTTTAATAGAAAAAAATAAAGTGGACATAAACAGACTCTAACTTGTTTGTAAGTATGCCACAATGTACCAAAAAACCACCCCAGAAAAACTCTGAAGTGTAAATATTTTTTCAATAAAATTGATTTATTTAAAACAAATATAGAAATGATGAAAAAGCCCCCTGCTTATCACAGAATAGAAATTAATGACTATGTGTTGAATAAATGAATGGATTACATTGCTCCAACCTTACCCCTAAAAGAGAGAGCGCCACATAGGAGCTGGTCTCTTACTCTGTAATTAGGAGCTCAGGGTCAACGTTTGTAGGAGCTGGCTTCACACTCATCTAGTGGTGTCCTCTTGATTTAAATAATTTCACGAAGCACAACCTCAGACAAGGCCATTCCATGGATCGTGATGGATCCCCAAACAAGGCCATTCTGTAATCACATCTGAACAGGGACAAAATCAAGAATGATGTCCACAATACAAAAATAGCTACATACCCCTTTATTCTGGCAAAGATGAGTGACTTCTGCTTCTTTAGGAACTGAATTTTAACTTTGTCCTTTTTTGTTTTTCTTTCCTTCTAGATAAGAATTGTAAAGATTCCCGACCATAGAAGAAGTCTAACAATATAAAATCCAGAGCAAAGTTTCTCTTTCTTGACTTCCCCCTATACCCTGCTGCCATCACCTAGCACAAGAACAATTCTCATATTAAGCCCTCTCTAAAACCACCTTACTGAGGTGCCCCAGGGTTTCTTTCGCCTGCCATACACTTTCTCCCCATTCACCTAGTAGGTGTGTTCCCAGGAATCCTAGGCTGACGGTCATTCACTGCCCCTACCACTCCTTCCTTATTCAATGCATTATTCTCTAGCCTGGTATGAGGGTTAATTTGACGTTTCAATTTGACTGGGTTATAGGATGCCCAATATTTGGATACACATTATTTTTAGCTGTATCTGTGAGGGTGTGTCCAGAGAAGGTTAGCATTTGAGTTAACTGAGCAAAGAGCAGGTTGTCCTCCCCAGTGTGGGTGGGCATCATCCAATCCATTCAGAACAAAAAGCAGAGGGTGGGAGGATTGACTCTGACTGATGGCTTGAGCTGGAACATTAGTAGTTTCCTGCTTTTCTGGAATTTACACCAGTAGTTCTGGCTCAGGCCTCTGAACTTAGACTGGGACTACATCACAGGTTTTCCCTAGTCTCCAGTTTGTAGCCTGTAGATTATGGGACTTCATAGTCTCCACAATCTTGACAGCCAATTAATTAAATTAAGTCCCTTTATATCTCTCTATATCTATCTATACCTATATATATATATATATCTATATATCTATATATATATATCTATATATATCTATATCTATATATCTATCTATATCTATCTCCTATATCTATATCTATCTCCTATGTTCTGTTTATTTCTCTGGTGAGTCCTGACTAATATATCTGGCTATCTGATGAATGTGAACTTTTTATGTTTTTGTGGTTACCAATAATCACTAGTTATGTAATTAAGTGACCTCCATGTCCAAGTTGTCATTTGTAATTCCAAACACTCTTCGGCCCTCCAACTTCGAGGATTCTGTTTATTTGCTTTATGTTTGTTTTGCTTTGTTTTGTTTTCCCTGCTTTGTGTCCCCCTAGTTTTGATTATTGTGTGCTGGTCAGTCTTATGCAAGTTCTTTCATATGCTTTTATTATGTTTTCTGTCATTTTTAATACATACATGTTCCCAAAGTTCCATTTGATTGCCTCTCTGCACTCATTATAATATTCTTCCATAATACCAACTTTTAACCTCAAAACTGATCATTTGTCTAAAAGTGGCACTCATTATTTCTAAATGCCTATCCCCAGCAGGATCTCAGCAATTTCCTGAAATTCAACCTGTTCAAAATTAAATTCACTGTCTCTCACTAAAAACTATATCCCACTTTATATAATTTATAAAGCTTAACTATCTAATAATACTAGTTTGGATGTGTAGTGATTTCATTATAATTTGAAACAAATATTTTACAATTTCCATGATAATTTCTCTTTGACCAAGGATAAATTTTATATTCTATTTTATTTCCAAATCCTTGGAGGTATTTTAGGCAATTGTATCTGTCTAAGTTCAACCAGAAAATCAGAAGTAGTACTAGTAGGAGATCATCAATCAATTTGAATGCTGGCTAAGCTCAACATCCACAGGGCAGACAATCCGAAAGAGCAGAGCATGAGCAAGTTGGAGCCCCGTGGGCACAAGCTGAATCTGTGCTGAATCTTATTGTCCATGTGCGTCAGTAAGAGAAGACCCGGGGCAAACAGAGTAATTGCAGACTGTCTGCTGGATGGACTCCGAGCTCAGAGAAGGCTTAGACCCTCTTTTAATGGACTTACAAATTAATTAAGTTGGGTTTATCCAGCATAATCTCATTTTTGAAGAATTTAACTCCAATTCATTAGTAACTTTACTCAAATCTGAAAAAATCCCTTCATGGCAGCACCTAGATTATTGTTTGATTGAATCACTGGTATATGACCTGTATATGCTACAGAAATGGGTACCCCTTCGCTTTCATTTTCCAACTCCTATTAAAAGACTGGCTCTCATAGGTATTCCAGACCTGAAACATATTAGAAAGAAAATTCCGGGAGTTTAGTCAAGTCAACACATCAAAAATCCATCAGAGCAATAGTTTATTTATAATTGTATTGCATGTTAGACAGATTAGTTTCAGAAAGGTAAAAAATTCTCCCATGTGTAAACTTAATCATTCTGTCACTCTTTTTAATTATATTATTTATGTTTGTGTGTGTATATACACAAACACACATTTTATATGAGACAATTTGATTATCTGCATAAAAGTTAGTGTATTTTAATATATAATTGTTTGTTTCAATTTCTTTATTTATCAATGTCTTGCAATCTTGATATTGTTCCTCCTTCTGCTCCCTATCTACCATGACCAACCATGGCCAAATTTTACACTGTCGTTCCAGCTTCCTGCTCATTAGAGATGTTGTGAGCATCACATATGTAGTAACTGAACAAGTGAACAGCTGGGTCAGTTCCTGACACAAGAAAGCATGTTATTTTCTCCGGCTTTCATAGATAACTGGCTTTGAACTCAAACTGCAAGTAAAACCTGGCAACAATTCCCATTAAATCTTCTCTCAAGAGTAAAGAGAAAGGCAACCCCAACCCCCACTGTAAGCAGTGCACTTAGCTGTAGGCCCTCATTTAAGCTGGAAAAGTTAGTCCAGGTCGCAATCAGCCTGCTTTCTAGATAACAATCCCCGGCAACGCTCCATATCCTCATTTTGTTTTTCTGTCTGCAAAGATATTTATTCTATTCTGGCGAATGGATACGTCTTTTTTAATTTTGACAACATTTTATTTTTATCTATCATCGACGTGCTACAAGCAATGGTGGTAGGGTTCAAATTGTGAATCTACAACACCATTTGGAATGAGTCTTCTGTTGTATTAAACACATTTTATATTATTCCCAATTTTTCTCTCTACTGATCTGAAACAGATGAATTCTAAATCTTTTTAGCGGTAGCTGATACATGCATTCTTAGTTTGTTTTCTTTCTCTAACAAATTCTCAAGCAATCCTTATTTGTAACCTATGCAAACAAACCAGGATCATAGAATCATTTGCCATTTATAGCCACCCTCAAATCAGCTCTTACTGTTTTGTTTTACAGTTATAACTTATTTAGATTTATGCACGTTTTCCATTCCTTGCCCAACATTCATTTTTGCATTTCAATTTTTTCATTTATATCCAATTTCCTTCTTAACTTAAATCAAATGAAAAGTAAATTATTGTAAAAGTAGCTTAAAATTTAATGGGAGACACATGTTTTAGGAATGTTGGATTCAGCAGCACAGACAATTTCCAGAGGCCGTTCTGCTCTATCTTTGCTCTTCATTGTGGCCTTTCATTCATAGTGAGGTCCTCCATTTGTGCTACAAAGGGGGATTTCAGTAGCTCCTGGCTCATTTCTAACCCACAAAAACCCAGCAGTAAAGAAGCAGCTTACAATGTCCTAGGCTGCACTCTCCTATTGCACCAGTCTGTCCATGTGTTTATTCCTGATCCTATCACTATGGTAAAGAAAATAAGGTATTAGAGTGAGGTCAACAGCACTAAAACCATACTTTTTGAGAATGAGTTAGTCATGGTTGTTTTTTTTTCTTCCAGAAGAAGCTATAGATAGATGCTAGGAGTGCAAAAACAGCAGCCATCAGCTACATTTAATCATATAACTAAAATCTATGCACAGTCACTTCTTGAAAGTCACTTCTACCCAAATTAAATACATATGCATTTATATATGGGTGCTATGTGTGTGTTCGTATATAACACAAGTTTCTACAAGACACAGTGGTTCAATTTACATTGGGGGGTATGTACAAACTGTGGGGCCTAGAGAAATTAAGAAACTAAAAAGATATAACTAGTTAGTGGAAAATCATGGTTTTGGATCCAGGTCTTCTGATTCCAAAAAGCATGTTATAAACAGATGACTATATCATTCATGTTCATTTGTTACCCTCTTTTACAGTCTCTCATAGATTATTCTCTGATATAAAGGAATAGATTCAGAATCTTTCAAATTATAATAAAGCTAAATATACAGAACATATTTTTACTTATTTACATAACACATTAGTGTTATTCTTTAAAATATGCATTTCATTAGAACACAATGAATATATTTTTCTTGTTTAGACACTCACATAGTAAAACCAATTAAGATTCTGCAAGGATATATCTACATAAAATATTTGTGTGTTTGTACACACAATATTTTCTAACTCAATTATAAGGGTTTCTTTATAATGCCCATTAACTAATAAGATTTCAGGAAGAATAGAATGAACATTTCTAGGGGGTTTGGTAGGAAGGTATTACAAGAAAAAAGTATAAAGGATAGAGCTTATCAGTAGCTATAAGGGGAAAATTTATTGCAACATATACAAAAATGGAAACCTTGAGTGAAAAGTGATTTAGATTTATGAACAGCAGCATCTCTGAAAGCTATGATATGAACAATTAAAAATAAATAAGTTAGTTTTACTATGGCTTAGTGTTTCTGATTGTTCTTCCAGAGCTTCTGTTGACAGTACATCAAGAATCAATTTAGGATCCAGTTGAAAACAAAGTTTATAATCCTCATTTAATGGATTTTGATGCCTGGGGCAGTTCTGTGATATAAAAACTATTAAAATGTGCCCCATTTCTTTGTAATCAATAAAACTTCTCTTTAAAATAAGTTGGGTTCAGAATACTCCTCAGCAGATGGCTGTGTTGTATTTTTAGAATTCCAAATAAACTGTTTATCATTAGTTTTATTTACAGGTTCATTAGACATCTCATCCTCTAGCTTATTAGCACTGATGTCACCCAATCCAATCAAAAGATCAGCTTTCAACAATAGCTTAAACCAAAATATATATCAAAACCCAACCAGATGCATAACAAAATAAGGTGTTGGGAAGCACTTTATTTTGTATGCAGATGTGTCTATTGAAGATAACAGCAACATTCTATTGTAATTAATTTCTAAAAGGATAGGTGTATCAATTATTGAAATCAAGTAAATCAAGGAGCATAAAATCCCTATTAGCTGTTATTTAAAAACAATTCCCTTAAATATTATAATTATAAAATCCCTTTAAGTGTTTATGAATCATTTATACATATTTACACATTATACAATGAAATATTCTGAACTCATTTATGATTTTTATTAATACTTTTCTCACCATTGTAAAAAATTGTGGTAATATGATTTATGTCACATTTTAACTATATACAGATGTATATAAATCTTAGGTTGAATAAGAGCTTTTTTATTTTAAAAATGTTTTTACTGTTAAGGGTATTCTATGATTTAAATATCAAAACAAATTTGGAGCTTAATTTTTGTATATATAAACTTTCCACAAAACTATTACCTTTTGGTGACTTTCCACCTTACACTGAATTTAATAAGAAATGCATATATGCTCTAGAAATATGCTAATCATAATGCTCAGTCTATCTCATTGAAATAAATACCTTAATAGCCTTTTAGACATCTGTACCTCATCACTTAATCAACTTTCTTTCAATTGATTCTAATAGAAATACTAAAATAAATTCAGTGGTTAAATAATTACTACATTATTTTTATAGTGTGTATGTGTATGTATCAGTGCAAATGTATGTACTACTGGAATTTAATGCAATTTTAGTGACATTTCTGACACATTACTAAACATTACTAAATGCATGACTATATGAGCACTTGTTCTGCCTATACTTGGAGTCTATTGCATGTTTCCATAATTCTTAAAGAGGAACAGAGAAAATATATTTTGGAATTTCTATAATAAGTCTACAGATTGCTTTAGCATTGCAGTGATAAATATAAATTAATCATCAAATGCTCACTATAACAAAAACAAGATTACACATTTAAGACTCACAACAATCCTGTGTGAGGTGCTATTACCCCCATCTTGCAGATGAAGAAACTGAGGTACAGCAGATAAGCAATCTGCCACAGGAAATATGTACTAAACAGTCAATCCCAAGATGCACACCTAGGGAGACTGACTTTGGTGTTCGTGATCATAAGAACTGCACTCAACTGTCTCCCGCTGTCCAGAAGACAGCAAAAGACTTAAGAAGTGAGCTAGAGAGACCAGAATCTTCATAGCAAATGAGACTGAGTTGGGCCAGGTAGAAGCAGTGTCACATTAGCTGTAAGACACACCTGTGGCCCTCCGGCACTGCAGGCTGAGTACATTTCCTAGTTTGGGTTGTTTCTACTTTTCTTTCATGCCATACCTCTTCTGTTTTCTAATGATTTCAAAGTGTGATGACTTCTGGAAAGCCTCTGACTGTGCATATGGCTATAGCTAGTGTGAAGAGCATCACTGTGCTTCTTCAATGACTAGTATAAATTTTAACACTCCATTGAAAATAAGCTGAGGTTAGCATGTTGGAAAATTTGGGCTCTAAAACAAATTGCAAATGGAGCTTACATGTGTATCAGTAAAAAGTATTTCCTCTTGAATTTATTACATGATTTAATGCATACACTACATTAGAAATATGCCAGTTACCCAGCAGGATATTTGTTTATTTTTATTTTCAATCTGTTGTTTTACTTTAGAAAAGACCATACAACCAATAATAATTTCAAATAAAAATAATTTAAGATTTTGATGAATATGGGAAATTTGTTCTCTCATCTTCACTCTTGTTTTCATTTTGCTTCCTGTCCAGGAGAAGGTATGAAGTTAAAAATGATGTTTCCCAGACTCCTTTCCAGCAGACTGGTTTCTGTCGCCTAGATGGACTATGAGCAGCATTCCAGTGTCCAGTCTCTCATACTGGGGGTCATGAAACAACTGGAGTGGGGACACAGGGAGGCAGTGTTTTTCTCCCCTCCTTCCTGATGGTGACAGAAGCAGCAGCTCCTCCAGAGGACACTCCCAAGGCATCTTGCAATCAAATTTTTGGATACCTAGACTAGAGCCAACTCCTCTAGCCTTCCTAATAACATTTTAAGCATTTAAAATACTTTCATTAAATCAATTTTTGCTTTAAACTATCTGGAGTAGATTATTTTTTATGTAACAAACCCTGATGACATAATATAGGACACATGGGAAATGTTTGCATTGTCATGGAAAATGAAAACAAATAATATTTTGTGCCTAAACATGTAAATAAATTATAAAGTGTTTTATTTCCTGCTTATATCATCAATAATAATATGGATAATTGACAGGATAGCTTGTTGGATAAAACCACTTTATATTTAGTATTTAAATATAAAATAAACATCTTAATTAATTGCTGAACAATCTAAGAATATCTGTTTAAATGATTGGCTTCATTGCTGGCAGAATTTCTTACAAATAAACAAATGTGTAGTCTCCAAATTTAACCTATTTTCCAGTCTCCTCCAACCCAACAGATATGTATCCACATTTTATTGATACTTGTCAAGTGGTTAATGAATTTTACAGCATGATGAAAATATATGAGACAGGAAATCATAAGAACAAGATGTTAATATTCATAATAAATGGTAAATTAGCATAGCCAGCTATTATAAACATTTCAGGTGGAATTTATTTCTGTCATCCTAAAAAGCTAAATACCCTCAAATAGCTGAATGACATGACACTAATAAAATGTGAACAAGCTTTTTAAGAAATGTAATCCTCTAATACATTGTAGTGGTTTTAGAATCAATGATGTTTCCAGTAGGCGTAGATAGCTCATGTACTGGGATTTACCTTTTTAAACCTAAAAATGTAAGTATATAATCCTATTATAATTTTTTATTTTTAAAATATCAGTTTATAGAAAACCTCTATATAACAAGCAGATTTGAATCAAAAGTGTTATCACACTGTCACTGATTTTTTTAACTTTCTGTTATTTCCTAAAATAACAAAAGGGTCTTTCTTTAAAGATGACTTTTAATGATCTTTCAGCTAAAAACAAAATTATTTATGTCAAAATATGAAATGTGTTAAATATGTACTGATATTTCTGAGACACAAGTCATTTCCAGAGATGGATCAGATATGAACCCTGCCCGCATAGTGTTTCAGTTTAGTAGGGGAGACAAATGACATGGACCAAGAATAATATAGAGAAACGTGGGGAAACTATAACAGTTTTTAGTGATGCATAGTAATAGAATTCCTATGGTGTTATCTTCAAGTCATAAAGAAAAATGAGCCCCATTTCATATAAATATGAAATATGAAAACATGAATATAAATATGAAAAGGATAAGTATCTATACTATTGAAAGAAACCTTGCTGCATATGAAAAAATGCTCCACATTACACCAATCATTAGGGAAATGCAAATCAAAACCACAATGAGATATCACCTCACACCAGTCAGAATGGCCACTATCCAAAAGACAGGAAATAACAAGTGTTGGCAATGTAGAGAAAAGGGAACCCTTCTACATTGTTGGTAGGAATGTAAATTGTTGTAGCCACTGTGCAAAGCAATACAAAGATTCCTAAAAAAACTAAACATAGAAGTACCATACAACCCAGTAATTCCACTTCTAAGAATTTACTCAAAGAAAACAAAATTCCTGACTCAAAAAGATAAATGCACCCCTATGTTTACTGCTGCATTATTTACCATAGCCAAGATATGGAAGCTATCTAAATGTCCATCAATTGATGAATAGATAAAGAAGAAGTGGTACATATACACAATGGAATATTGCTCAGCCATAAAAAAGTAAGAAATCCTGCCATTTCTGACAACACAGATGGACCTAGAGGATATTATGCTCTGTGAAATAAGCCATGTGGAGAAAGACAAATACCATATGATTTAACTTGTTTGTTGAAACAAAAAACAAAAACAAAACAAAATAAACAAAATAGTAGTAGACTCGTAGACACTGAGAAGTGACTGGTAGTTACCATGGGGGAGGGGTTGGGGTGAATGGGGAAGGCGAGGGGGATAAAGGGGCACAAAAATTATCAGTCACAATATAAGTTGGTCACGGGGATGGTAGTACAGCATGGAGAATATAGCCAATCATTCTGTAACATCTTTATTAGTTGACAGTAACTGCACTAGTTCGTGTGAGGATTTAATAATATGGGGAACCACTATGTTGTATACTTGAAACTAATATAAGATTGTGTTATCAGCTATTCTTCAATAAAAAAGGAAATCTCACAAATCAAAGAGAAAAAGAAAGAAAACTTAAGAGAAAAATTATCAAGGCATAAATTATTTGCAATTGGCAGAAGAAACTCAGATTGCTAACACGAATATGAAGAGAAGATATTTATATACATACTCATTGTTAATATTAGAAATACCAAGTACAACAACAGTGGGATAGTTGTTTGTACTCAAGTTGGCAAAATTTTAAAGTTGGATAACACCGATGTTGGTGTTATGGAGAAATAGAAATCTTCACACATTGTCTTTATAATAAGTGATTTCCAAGAGTTAGGCTTGGGCCCAAATCACCAGATTAATTTTTAAAATTACTAAGTCCTACCCTTGCTTCCTTAATTCTCTAATGGAATTTAGGAATCTCAATTTGTAACTGACCCCGAGTGACTTAAATACTCATTAAGGACGGGGAATCTCTCACTGTCTTTAACCACAGGTAAAAATAGAATTAGGCATGGAATAGATAAAGGGACTGGGAAAGGAAAGTCAAATGCTGTGTATGCACAATTTTTAAAAAGTAGAAAGAATCTGGAATCTAGAAGAGAGGGTAATGCCTAACAATGTTCATCAATTTTTAATTAATCTTCTTAGTCTATTCTCCTATTTTCTAATTCTGAGGCATGTAAGTCTACTTTCATCAGTAAGAATAATAACATTTGTCTTCAGTCATAACATATTCAAAATATTTTCATCTATTATAATTTTCAAACTCCAGTCATTTTACTTAGGTTTCTGAATATTTACATTCATAATATTTAATACTTTTTCCAACAGTGTATTTGGTATCATATCATTGCTGTTTCTATATTTAATATTTATTTCATCCAAACAGATTAAATTCTTTAGGAGTATAAATTTATTCCTGTGGAATTAAGATAAAAGGTGATGAAATCTAGCTCTTCAAAATAAAAGTTCTTGATACAGGTTCTCTCTGATATCCTATTATCTTGGTAGTGTGAAGCCAATTTCAGTTCTAGATGATTCAAGAAATGGTTTCCTTTCTCTGTCTCTCTTTTTGTTGAGACTTAAGAAATCAAAGACATTTTATTTTTAAAATGTTATTCTCTTTTAATCATTTCATTTAATATGTGATTTTTAATTCTCCTTTATGTAATAACATGTTCAGTTTATGTGTTGAAAGAAAAAAAAAATTGCCTTCTAAAAAAAATCCACCTCTGGTAAAATGTTCTAGTAACAGATATGTTTAGATTTTTTATTTTACTGTATTATTATTCCAGTGGGGAGTCCTACAATGCTTACAGAAGATAAAAAGTCAAGGAGGACACAGAAATGGATCTTAACAACTAAACTGTCTTCTAGCAGCCTTGATGTTTCCTGAAATTGTTCATAGACCGATTTGTGCTTTAGGCAGTGTGCTTTTACAGAAAATATAATCAATAAATAACTCAAAAAAGTTTTGTAACTCAACTGACTTAGCTTCCTGCCCTTGTTCTTCAGTGACCTGCTTGAGCTACTGTATATTTTTCACTCCCTACCAGTTCCCCATAAAGTCAGACTGAAGGCTATTTTCTTGTTGCTGAAGAAAAATAGTTGGGATTGTTGAAAAGTAGCTCTTAACCTCACTAGTGGGAATGGGGACAGTGGGCTTTGAATCAGACACAGGTTTTGCTTTTGCTGTTTACTATCTGTGTAACTTTTGACAAACACATTACTTTTCAGAACTTCAGTTTTTTATCTGCACAGAAATATTAACATATAATCAAACACTGTATATAAAATGAATTACATATCATACAAACTCTGAAATGCTATTCAAATATAAACTATTATTAAAACCATGCAGGTTCTCAAGCCAGAAATCAAGAAGTCAGTTATGAGTCTTCATTATTAGCGAGCACCCACTTTTCGCTTCAATTCATCCAGGAAGCCTTCATTCTGCATCAGCAGCTCTCACTCCCAATTGATCTCAGACTACATCCCTGTCTCTCTCACTCCCTTTCTTCTCTTCCTTCTTCCCTCTCTCCCTCCCTCTCTTTCTCTCTCTCTCTCTCAATCCCTTTCTCCACTGTCTCTGCCTTAGCTCAGGACATCGTAAGGGGCACCTGGACTGTTAATAGCAGCCTCCAAACAGGCTTCTACTTGTAAACCTGAGGCATTCACTACACAAAAACCAGAATGATCTTTGGAAATGTAGGTTAGGTCATTTCATTTCCTTGTTTGAAATTGCTTCATGTTGTAATAAAATTCCAATGTCTTACTGAGTTCTTTATCGCCCTTTATGGTCTTACACTAGCCTACCCTTTCAACCTCATATTGGGCTCTTTTCCCCTTGCTCACTGGGTTCTAACCACACTCTGCTTCCCTGGCATACAGAAAATTCCCAGTAGAAAGTAAGCATATAATACAGACTTGGGGATTGGATAAATGAAATGGCATCTGCTAAATTGAAGCACTTATGCACAAAAATATCTTAGTCACAAATTAGTTGATATGTGAATATGTAGGAAGATTAAAGTGAATAGTTTTATTACCCAAATGAAGTGATAAAATAAACATATACACATATGAATACATATATGTATATATACAAATACACACACAAATGCTAATAACCTTGTAACACAGAGAAATACAACATGATTATCAAACAGAGTGGAAAATAAGTTCAGTAGGAAATATAGGAAGAGAATAAACAGGAAACTCTAACCTTGGAAGGCATTTTGAGTTGAAATAATTTTGTACACCTTGCCAGGAACTGAAAGAAAAATGGAAGTCATACCCCAAAGGGGTATATATGTAGTTCCTTTTGGCTGATGGGATGCACCTATTGGGATGCAGAGGGAGACACCAATAAGGGTATCAATACATAGTGAAAGGAACCTTAGAGAGAGAAATAAAAAGCAACAGTAAGCTAGAGAGAGAGAGCAATAGCAAGAGAGAAATAATGGAGTCTATACATCAAACTTGTTTTTAGGTAAATAAATTATTGAAGAATTCAAAAATGTTTTTATTGACATCTCTTGTTAAGATTTTCAATTTTATTAAATATAATACAAATATATAATATGTATTGTAATGATATGCTACATATATATGATAGTGTCTTAAAGAAAGGGCTTAGAAATAAATCAAAATATTATCTTTTTACATAAGTAAAATACTAAATAAATCAAAACATCGTTTTGGTAGGATGATGTTAAAAAAAACATCATCACAGGAGACCTGAAATCTAGATATGACTCTACCATTCACTTGCTCTAGGACTTCAGAAACTTGTCTTTTGCCAGACATTGTGCATGTATGTGTGTGTGTATAGTTTTTAGTTCGAGTAAACCTGCTAATGTGTAAAAGCTTTACCTTTCTAGAACCGCTTTCTGGTTTCCTTGGCCAGACAGCAGGCTTTTGTTAGGGGTTGTTTGTCTGTGCCTCTTGACATTTCTGGCTGTCTTCACCTCCAACCCTGGGATAGGTGAGGCAAAAAGAAAACTCTGGAAACCCACTGTTACCGTGTTCGATGGGTCCCAAGGTCCTAGCTTATCTGCCTTCTTATCTCCACTTTTCAGAATTTCCTTATGTTTATTTTTTACATAATATCAAGCATTTTTAGTTTTATTTAGTGGGAAGAACACAAAGACATACATTTACCCCATCTTTCTGGAAGCTTAAAATAAATGTTCTCACTTGAAACGCGGGTAGTCATAGGGCTTTCTCAAGGAAGAGGAATAGATTCCATTTTCTGATGCAGCTGCCTATCATCAATACCAGTTACCCATTATTTGGTAACCGCCTCAACAGTGCAGTATAGCTACTTGCTCCAGAAAATTGTCTTCAACAAGAGCCTCATTTCTCTTGCACTCCAATGAATTTTGTGAATTAAGGTTCTGAGAGAGGGTTAACTATGAGTTAAAACTTTACACCCTGAGGCTAGAAGAAAGGTTATAGAACAAATGACAACCCTTTACTTCTACCACATGTTCCCAAAGAGCATGCTACAACTGTTAGCTCTGAGATGGTCCACCAAAAAAGGGTTTCATTATTCCATATTTACATTTAGCCAAGTAGAAATAGCACATTCAAAATTAGTAAAAACTATTTAGAGAAGTAAAGGATAATAAAAGCCTAGTAACTCGGAAGAGTAGAAAGTTTTGTCAGCTAAGCAAGGAATAAGTGTTAACAGAGCCTGGAGAGGTCTGGAACTATGTCAGAGTTCCCACAAAGGGACTGTGGCCACAGAAGAATGAACATCTTTGGGGCTTGGCACCTCGTGCAGTTGCACAAAGCCTCAGTCTCAGAAGGACACCCATGCTTGGCTCAGTGCTCTGGAGCAGCAGCCATGAAATTGCTCATAATTTATCTTTAAACTAGCATTTTGTAAGTGAAGTTGATGGGACAAATTGGCATATACTGAGCGGCTATCATCTACCTGCTGGCAATGTTCACTTGGACTCAGACATATGGTCACAGTCCCAGTGGACAGAGGGCCCTGAATGCCCAGAGTTACCTTGGCCACCCTGCAGGCAGTCTTGCCTAGGGCAGTGTGGGATGCAGGGGCACTCCGAGGAGGTCACCTGGGAGCAAACTGATGGGGCCACAGTGTCAGCAGGAGTAGTAGAGGTGGTGGCACTGGTCACAGTCCCAGAGGGAAGGGCCCCTGCTTGGGAGCAGTGCTGGCTATTCTAGAAGCCTAACTGCCTGTCCTTTTCTGGAACACATCCCTGCATCATCTGCACACATATTCACTTTGGACTGAGCACTCCTGTATTATTACAAAATAAAAGATGTACAAATGGACATTGTAAAAAAAAAAAGCATACCAGGGAGTTATTAGAATTCCTTAAAGAGCTTAGAATCTCTGGTTTTAAAAACTATTGCAATATCAAAAAATAAATATTTAAAAGCTTAGAAATAGATATGTAAAATTATCATGTTTTAAAGAAAAAACTAATGAAGTTTTGAGTGAATCAATTATTAATGATGAAAAAAAGGTTTAAATTGTTTCATAATTGAAGATACAGCAATAGAATAGATAAAGAGGCATTTCTGAATTAAATACCAATCATGATGCCTCTTTTGGTTTATTGTATGACTTCTGCAAGTTACAGGATATGTCAAAAGAAACAGAAGTGGCATTTTATAAATTTACATTGAAAATTAGATTCAGGCTTACACAAAACCGATTTGTATGAAAAATTCTTTTTCAGAAATATTCTTTCACAAGAGTCATCAGCTCTAGATGTACTAAAATACATATTTTTAAAAAGTATCAGTATCTACCCCAATGTTATCACAGCCTTTAAAATGCTCCTAACAGCTTCAGTAGCAGTTGCTCAACAGAAAGCTCCTACTCAGAATGAAAAATTCCCAAAAATTACTTGCAATCTTGCATTTGTCAAAAGCATAAGCCATCACTCTCAAGTATATCAATTGAAAGTGAAATTGTTAAAAGTAAAAATGTTGACAATATAATAAAAATATTTGCAGAAAAGTCAGCCAACAATATCTTATGATCAGTTAAGGTATCACATTAATAAAATCATGTACTGTATTATGTAAATTTATGGTGCTAAAATACTGTTTGATATTTTTAGTTTAAATTTGTATTCTTGTAATGGTTACTCTTGCAGTTGTTACTCTGTTAACCCTACTACATTTTATGCCATAAAGTATTTTTAAAGGAAAAATCTATTATTTTAGTATTTTTGATGGCACTTATTCCTATCTTTTGAATGAGGGGGCCTGCATCCCCTCAGAGAGTCAGGAATACTCTGACCTTGCTTTCCCTTACATACTCTGACAGCCTGTTGCCATCTGCTATTGGCTGAACTTGTCCCTTGAGACAAAGAGTGGAATTAGGAAAGATGCACAATGGACCTGAAAGCTACAGTAAAACACAGTGAGTGGTTGAATAAAGTTGGAAATACTGCATCCACCTACACCCGTTAAGAAATTTAAAAGTAAAATTATCACGCTCAAGATGTTAAGTTCTATTTGCAAGCAACAAAGTTGAGTTTGCAAGCATTTTCCTCCAAATACAAATGCACTGACTTTACACATTTCTAATTAATTAATAAAAATAAGCAATATTTGAAGAGTAGATTTGTAATAAATGACATATACATATAGTTATCATAGAAGTGAAAATAGCATATAATTGACATGGTAAAATAAGCATAGAGGCATACTATTAAGGGTTTTCTTATAAATCTAGTTTAAGGATGTATTCCTTAGTTGAAATATTAATAAACTATTGTGAATAATCTCTAAGATGGCCTCTAGTGATGCCTGACTCTTGGTACATTTTGTGTGACCATCCCCCTTGTGTATGAGTTGGACTTAATGATTCACTCCTTACAAATAGAAAGGAGCAAAGTTATGAAATATTACTTCCAAGATTAGTTTATAGGGCATGTACTACTTCTGTTTTGAGGGATTCCAGCTGCCATGTTGCGCAGACACTGGGGAAACCCTGCAGGAAGTCCCACTGTGACAAAGAACTGATACTCTAGCCAACAGCCAGCAAGGAGCTGAATACTCCTGTCAACGACCATAAGAGTGAGCTTAGAAGGGAATTCTTCCACCCTAGTAAGGTCTTCGGATTATGTAGCCCCAAATCAATAGCTTGACTATAGTTCCATGGGAAACCTTGAACCAGAGACATCCAGGTAAACCGCTCTGTGATTCCTGATTCTCAGAAACTGTGCGACAATATATGTTTATTGTTTAAGCCACTAGAGTTGAGTGTGATTTCTTATACATTAAAAGATAATAAGCACAACTATACAAAAGTGCTCTAAGGAGAAAGAATTTAGAAAACAATATGATATAAAATGCTCAACATATTTTTTTGTTTTATTCTATTGTTGTTTTCTACTGAATGACTTTTCAATGCTTTAACATTAATGCATATTTTTACCTATTGCTCAAACACAAAAGAAAACTTAATGAATTATGATTATTCAAAGCTAAAATCTTTCAGAGTTTGAAGACCATCTTTGGCAGTCAAAATTCTCTTTCTCCTTTATCTGAAAGTCTCTAGTGCTCTTTATATATTCTACTTTTGTCACTTATATTTATTCTTTATAAGATGAGGTCTCCTTGGCTTTATGTGTGTGTATGATATTTCTGTTTTTGTTTTTGTATTTTTTATAACTTCATACCCCTAAAATAATTCTTGAGTAATACTAAAATGGAATTTTACTAGATAAAATATACTCAGTGAACATTATTAAATAAACGAATTACTTAGACTTGAATAGCAAAGGGTACATAGTAACATGCTAAAGAGAAAAATATTAGCCTAATTATGTCATACATGCAACCCACATTAAGTTTCTCATGTTGGTAATTTTAAAAAATTTTGTATGTTCTCTTTAATTTCCTAACAGTAAGTATATTTTTTTACACACCAAATGATAATCACTTGGATAGGGAAGATGATTAGATTTGGATTACAATCCTAATAAGTCAGAACTATTTCAGAAATTTTGCTGAGTCAAATTTAGATAAAGTCAATATCTTTAAATTGAACTTGCTATTACCATTATTAGATTTGAAAAAAAAGAGTGTTTTTTATTTTGCTAATTAGAATAGTAATGTAATTTTTTAAAACATCTAATTACAGAGCCTAAAACTTAGTAAATATTTACAACATCCTACGTACTTTTGATATTTGGAAAAAACCTTCATTGCAGTTACTAATATTTACAAATTTGATTCTTAAGATAGATTATTTGTTTTTCCTACCCAGGATATGTTAAAAAAGTCAAAGGATACACAGTGAACACCTATATATTTACCATTGTATTTGCTCTAAGACAAAAATAGCCACATATTATTTTATCCATCCATCTACGCATCATTCATCATATTGTAATACCTCCAAAAGTGAGTTGCATTTATCACTGCATTTCAATCCTAAAAACTGTAGCATATATATCATTATTTGGTATCACTCTGAGTTTTTATTTTAGTCGAGGTTAAATTCATATATAATGAAATGCACAAATCTTAACTGTACCATTCAGTGTACTGTAACAAGTGCATAGCCATGTGTAATGCAAACATCTATGAAGAGAAAGAATATCACCCCCAAAATTTCCTCAGACTCTGCCAATCCTGTTTGCAATCCATAGGCAATATCTGTTCCCAAACCTCAGAGGCTAAAAGTCTTACTTTTTTCATCACAGATTAATTTTGGCTCTTCTAGAACTTTACTAAAGGAAACAATATGGCATAAATCTTTTGTGTAATCACTTTTTGCTCAATATGAATTTTCACTCTGTTTCTAAGAATCATTTGTGATCTAATATTCATTTTGCTTTTTCTCATAATAAATACTATAGAAATTACTCTATACAAGGTTGGTGACAAAATCAGTATACATCTGTTTCAAAAATGTCATATTTATACTTATTTTGGAAATACAGTTTCATTGGGTCTACTATTCTAGACTAAAACTTTGCAGAGAATTTTTAATCTATAAGTCAGTGTTTTGTACCATTTGGACAATTTTTCTGCATTTACATGTTTTGTTTGCTCTTTCTGGAACTCCATTTAAAAGCATGTTAGACCTTTTGTTCTGTCCTTAATGTCTCAATCTTTCTTTCATTGTCTTCATTTCTTTAACCTTCCAAGATTATTCTAGGTACTGTACACAAATTTGACTCTATAAACTACCTTCTTCTATAGCTAAATACAGTTTCCTGTAAATAACACCTAATATTTTTTAATGTAGGTATTTATATATTTAATTTTACAAGTTCTACTTAGTACTTTCCAAAACTGCCTGGTCAATTTTGATAACCTCCTGCTTTTTAGTCATACATTTTATATTCTTATAATTTTTAAACAAAATATAAATAGTACATGTACTGGGCATTAAAATTCTAATATTGCCATGCATTTCAGATCTCATTTCATTAACTGCTATTGTTTGCTCATGGTAGATTGTATTCTTCTGTCTTTTATTGTGAGCAAATGATCTTTGGAAATGTATTTTGGAGATTCCTAGAGGCCAGGATTTAGGGCACATTCATCCAGAAACTCTTGTCTTGAGCATGTTTTTGTTTTGAGGATACAAATTCATGCTTGGTGTGCTCTGAGATAATGTGGATCTGTTCCAAACTCACAGAAAAGCAGAGTTGTGGTAGAGAATCACAAGGGATACATTTGGTTATTCCTAACAAGCCAGAAATAAAGTTCAGGCAAGAAATCAAGGATCCTATTTCTGTTAGATGGCTTTGTTTCTTGTTTATCACTGATACTCTATGCCTGCTTTGGTCCTAGCTTTATTCTGGCATCTGTAATTTCACTTTCCATTTGCATAGAAACAGGCTCTGCATGAACCACAGATATTTTTATCTACTATCACCAAAATGAACAAGCACATGCATTGTCCAATAAACACCAAATCCAGCCCATTAGAACGGACTAGTGCCTGCAAGTTTAAATATGCCTTCAGCAGTATTTACCTCTCTGAATATATTGTTAGTAATTTCTGGCATGTGAAGGTTTTCCTCATTTTCCCTCCCCTCAATGATTTGTGTTTTTTTGTTGCTGTTGTGCTAAACCAGTAGTGTGTACCTCTAGCATCCTATTACGGAAATACACATAAGACATTATTGGTTGGACAAAGGCAGATGGTTATTTCAAAGGCTTTTAAACAGAAACACAAAATAAAAAGACAGATTATAGGTGAGAAATGCATACTCTATAATTCTAGGAGCTGTTATATACAGATGGATACACACACCTTTCACCACTTTGTCTCTTACTTTTTCTCTATCCGTGTAAAATATTAAATGCTATCTACTGAAAATATTATTTCTAAGATTAAATTATTATCTTTGTTCTGCTTAATTTTCCTGAACTATTTTTTTTATTTGATATCTTCATAAATGTTTATGACATTGGATTAAAAGAATGTATTATCTTCACTGCCTCTACAAATATATTTTTTCATGTTAACTTCATTAACTTCCTTTTAATTTTACTTTTGCCTTCATATTAAGTAGATATATGTGTATATGACATATACACATGTGTGTGTATTAAATAAAAATAAAGTTGTGGGCAATGCAAATCAATTTATATGAGGATATTCAGTTCAACTTAAGTAATTTATTTTAATGTGTATTTTATAAACTGTAATGAATGTATATATTCATGTGTATATTTTGTATAAATATATCATGAAAATCATTCCAAATCTACTATTCCCTTTATTAATGTGTGAAATAAATTTTCCCATTTAGTAGAAACTCTTAAATATATATAATATATATATTAATATATATTTATTATATATAAATATATATAAATATATATATTCTACATAAAATTATATATAAATATATATTTATATATATTTTATATATAAATATATATATTCTACATATAAAATATTCTACACTGTCTTATTTATTAATAGATGTTTCTCAAAATTTTAACATTTTTGTTTCTAAAAACAAACACCCCTAAACCTATTTCAAATTAACTTTCTTAGTAAGAATCTTTTTAAAACATGCTTTCACACCCCACAGTAGCAAAAGTGGGAGCAAGCTTACAAGGTGGTTAACTTTAATCTTACTCCAACTAGATGGATTGTTTTAGAGTAATATAATGTATTATTTATTTATTTTCTGGTTCCATATGGCTTTTTGTGAAAATGAAATGCCTATGGCAAAACAATGCCCTTTGGTGTTCAGAAAGGGAGACATCAAGGAAAATGCTATTTGCATACAAATGCACAGCGCCTTTGGTAAGTGAAAAATTTACGAATTCAGCTAAAATGAAAGTGCTACTTGAAAAGTGTCTTTTCTGCAGCTGTCATAAAGTCAGAGTAAATTTGACTTAGCTTTAGAGATTACAGGTAGAAAAAAAATTAACACTGCTGGCATGTGGCCTTTCTGTTCTCAAATCTCTATGACATCTGTTTTGCAAATAGGAGGAGAAAGGAGAAATTCTGAAAATATGACAACATATTGTCCCTGTTTTATTTATCATGAAAGGTTGAATTACTTTAATCATTAAATTGATATATATATAAGGTAAGTTTCTGAGTACACACCATTTCTGTTTAAAGAATTGTACCAAAAATATTTTAAGAAAAAAGACATTAAAAATTAATGAAGGATAACATATCCAAAGATTAGCTAGTACATAAGACCAAATCTACTCCCTCTGAGTTATGAAATATATGTCGCATATTCTCTCCTAATCACTTCAATTAGGAAGTCAATTCAATTCTACCTTGAATTTTCAATCTAGGACATCTACTAATTCAGAAATAATAAATTGTATTTGTAAGTTATAAAAAGTAGGTAAAAATATCAAAGATAAAATTTAAAAACTATTCAGCAAATTTATCTGACAGTTAAAACTTAACTTTCTATAACCATACTTATTTTGACCAGGAGGGTCAGCTGTGACCCCTGGAATGGCCATTGTGGAATCTCCATTAATCTGTCATCTACTTATGTTATCCATAGATAACCTTTGGGACAATTATTTCAATAAAGCTGCACAGTTTTTTTTGTTTGTTTGTTTCTATCATTTTGTCTATATTTAGTTACTGAAAAACTTCTATAAAGAACTTTCATCACCAAAGTTAACATACAATTTACACAGAAAATGTAGAATAGAATTAGACATAGCCTAGTTTTTCCTCCTAAATAGCTAATTTTTAGAATAAAATATTCATGTTCTAATTAAATAGCTTAAAATTACTGCCTCTTTTTATATGTGTCTATCCATGTAAGCTCCCAGATTTTTTATGTATGCAATGTATTTCTATTCATTTCATTCATGATTCCTTTTGCTGCTTAACTGACTTATCTTTGGCACTGGGAACATCAGTGCAGGTCCTTGTTTCCTTTGGCACAAGTCCATTAATGTTCATCATTTTCTGATATCTTCATTGTTTTCTGGATCCCTCAATCTTTCATGTTTTTCAACCTCAGACCTGGAATAGAATTTAGATACTACAATTCAAACACAAGGTATGGCTATTGTTACTGGATTAGAATTACACCTGGACAATTCAGCTAACAAAGACAAAAATGGTGTTTATTTTAAAAAAAGAATATGTGGCAGCATTCTCAAATTTTACTAAATATTATGGAATTCCAAATGTTTGATTATTTATCAGTTCTGCCAATACTGCATCTTTTGGCTAAAAGAATATTTTTATTCTCTTATGAAATATGTGTAGTTTCAAAAATGATATTAATATTACCTCACTAGTTAAACTGAGAACAGAAATTTGGCAAATTCTGTATCTGTTTATTAAATAAACTAAAAATGGTTTCGATTAATTCCAGTCACTTCATATACTTCTACATAAGGCATGTCATTCAAAAATATGGAGCAATTGTAAATAACATTCTAAGTGATTTGTTCTTGAGTTATGTTTTGTATATGGAGGACTGCCTTCTTAGAGAAAACTACTGTGGATCAGATGCATGCCTTTTAAATGGTTTCTCCATTACTGGTCTATCAAGTTTAATGTCCTGTGTGTTTCCACTTAACTACAGTGACACATTCAAAGAAAGGCGAGTGTGGGCAACCTCAGAGAGGAGGTGCTTAAGGATTTGGGATCTGGGGTTACAGGGCCTTTTTGGGTTAGGGTCAGCATAAAGCATGATGTATACATGTGATTCATAATTCCTTTGAAGTTCTGTCTTAACAATAGGGTTATTTAGGTGACTATGTTGGTTTGGGATTTTAGCATTCTTTGTCCACATTAGGTTTATTTATACTTTCAAGGTCTGTCTCCTGCCCTGCTTACAAAGTTACTTGATTAAGGGGCTGGACGAAGAGATAAAAACAGCATATAGGTTAAGTTGAAGAATAAGCTGGGCCTTTTAGCAGGCTAAAGTACATTTTACAATGGCATGATCTAATTGATGAAATGAAGACGTGGACTGTACTCAGATACTTTTCTTTATCTGGAGAATATCCAGACATTCCAAGTTACTCTTGGCCTTTGGAACTTCAGCTGATTAAATCATTAACTCTATGAGTCTTCTCTGGCTCTCTAGTTTTATCTGGTTAACTTTTTGAGTCCCTTTTAGTGGGCTTTACTGGCCTATTCTCCCTCCACCCGCTCATACCTATTTTTCTGCCTAACAAGCTCACTTCTGTTACTTCTGTTTCCAAAGTTCCCTTGGCACAGGAGTTAAATGTAAATTACATTATTTTTAAAATTCAGCCAAAACTGACAAATTCATATCCACAATGTGCCATTTTTAAAGATTTGGTTTAAATTTTTCACCCTCATCAGAAAAATGAAGCACTACCACATAAGTAAACTCTAATTTTTATAATGACAAAATTCCTACCAATACTTTATACACACCTTCTGAGTGAATAGTGAAAAACTAAACAGCCATCCAGATGCCAAATGTGAGAATATTTTGCCATGTCAATATTTTTAGACCATCATTTTTCTTCTAGAACTGATCACTGTATACTTAATCATCTGATGTATTATCACAATTTACTGGTAGCAAATTGAGTAAAAACCATAAAATTAGCAGAAGTTTTAATTCTCATATAAAGCAAGTCTAATTTTACTTTGCACCTTTCTTTGTTAGTGCTAGCGACCATATTGTAGTCTGAGTAGTTAACTAAAATATTATTTACAGTAAACTTATGAAAATGTATTTTTATTTGAAAAGTACAGCATTTTGTCACTTTACCATTATTCTTGCTGTTGTCTAATTCAATTATTATTATTAAAATGACAGATCTCACCCTGGATAGCACTTTTATTGTTTTCTGTTGAAAGTATACAGGTTCAGAGCATGTACCCCCAAAATATGCCACTTCAACAGATTGAATATTTTGTGCAAAAAGCACTTGATACACAGCAGATGCAAGAAGGGCACTCCAACTTTTTCTTCCCGAAAGCAGGAGATAAACTCCAGCGTGAAAGGTGCCCTCGCTGTGCCAGGATGAAGGAAGATATTCTTAGAACTGGAGAAAGGGAGTCAAGGCTGAGCAAATCCATACAAAATTTTAAACTAGCCCTCATCCTTCCTGGTCATTTTTCCTCCATTGACTTCCCTGCCTAAAACCCCTTGTCTTGCCATGTTTTCACAATTTACTACTCTTGGTCCAACAGTGTATAAATGTTCAGCTTTAACTGCTTCTGTGGAGGTCTTTATTTTTCTTCTGGGGGCTCTTGTGTACATATAAAAATTACTAAAAATTGGTCTGCTTTTCTTCTCTTAATCTGTCTTATGTCAGTCCCTGCCAGAGAACCTAAGAGGGCAGAGGAAAAAATGTTAAGTCCCCAACAATAGTGATTAACTCCCCAACAATAGTGATTATTAAATCAGTCTTCTTTACCTTTTATTTTTCCCACTGAAGTCTCTGTACCTTCCTATCAGTTTTTTACATGGAATATTTTTTTGTCCATTCATATTAGTGGACTTCCATTTGTGGTTATTATTTACACCTTTCTCTAAGAGGAGGGCCCATACTGGATACTACATATCCATTTATTATCATTATTTCAAAAGGATTTTTTTTCTATGTTAGATAAAACATCACCTTCTTTGTTCAACAGAAATATTAAACCTATTTTAAAAATCTATAGACACAGTTCAAACACAAATATTGAAATGGACATTGGGTGCTAACTTACATTGAATGGAAGTATTCTATTAAGTCTAACCATCCTGGTAATATTGAGATAAATTTGTAGCGTAGATGAAACTAAGGAGCTATCAGAGAATTCACACATTTGAAAAACCAAGAAAATGTTATTACACATATAGTGTACCCATCAGTTCACAATTCATAACATCCTAACAGACTGACATTCCCTTTTAATTTGAGTTGTGATTATTTCACACCTTAGCTTTGCTCCATCATCTGTAGGAAAAAAATTCATTGGACTCACTAGAGCCCACTGTGTTATAGGGAATAGAAAACATGAATATTAGAATAATAAAATCAGTATTTGAGATTTGAGCGTGTACTAGCTTTTTTGTTTCTTTTGCTTTGTTTTGTTGTTTTTGAGTGCTACCTTCATATGGCCCAAATGGCTTTACATATTTGGATCTATTTCTGAATTTTTCATGTTCTATTGATCTCTTCTCTGTTCATGTTCTAGTACCATACTGCTTGTTTACAATTGATGTACAGTATGTGTTTTTTACCACATTTTAAAAAATAGGTGTATAATATATATACAGAGAAGTGCACAAATAAAAACTAAAAATCTTGGTAAATTTTCAAAAATGGAATGAATTTGTGTAACCAACACCCAAATTAAGAAACAAAACACAACCAGCATGCCCAAAGCCTCTCTTGTGTTCTTCCCCATTAACAGTTTCCTCACCAGTAACCACTCTTTTGATCCCTAATAGCAACAACTGTTTTTTGTTTTTTTTTAATAGAGGGAATCATACAGTATATACTGTTTTGTTTCATTTGTTCAACAATTTTTTGGTGAGATTCAGCCATACTGTTGTGTAGTTTTAGTCCATTCACTCTCATTACTGTGCATATTACATTGTGTGTGGGAATACACCACAATTTACCTTTTTTTTCCTATAAAATGATCACCATGGCAAGTTTAGTTGCTATCTGTCACCATACAAACTTATTACAATAGTATTATCTATATTCCCTATGCTACACTTTATATCCCCATGACTTATTTCCTTTATAACTAGAAATTTGTACCTCTTAATCCTCTTTTTTATTTCAGGCATCCTCCCCTCCCCCTGCCCTCTGGCAATACCAATTTGTTCTCTGTATTTATAAGTATGATTCTGTGTTTTGGTTTGTTTTTCATTTGTTTTGTTACTTAGATTCCACATATAAATGAAATCATACAGCATTTGTCTTTCTCCATCTGGCTTATTTCACTTAGCAAAATACCCTCTAGGTCTGTCTATGTTGTTGCAAATGGCAAGATTTCTTTCTTTTTTTATGGCTGAGTAATATTCCATTGTGTATATGTACATCTTCTTTATCCGTTCATCTATCAATGGACCTTTAGGTTGCCTCCATATCTTGGTTACTGTTAATAATGCTGCAGTGATCATAGGGGTGCATATGTCTTTTCAATAGTGTTTTCATTTTCTTCAGGTGAATATCCAGAGTAGAATTGCTGAAGGGTATGATGGAGTGTATGCTATTTCTATCTTTAATTTTTTGAGGAAACTTCTTACTGTTTTCTATTGTGGCAGTACCATTTTACATTCTCACCACCAACTCATGAGGGTTCCCTTTTTCTTCATTCTCACTAATGCCTGTGTCTTCTCTATTTTATTACTAGCCATTCTGACTGGTAAGAGATGATAGATCATTGTGGTTTTGATTTTCATTTCCCTGATGATTAGTGACATTGAGCATCTTTTCATGTAACTATGGGCCATCTGTATCTTTTCAAAAATTGCCTATTCAGGTCTTTTGCTGATTTTTTAATTGGGTTTTATTTATTTTTTGGTGTTGAATTGTGTAAGTTCTTTATGTATTTTAGATTTTAACCCCTTATCAAATATATCATTTACAAATTTGATCAGAACTTTCTGATCTTTCCTGTTCTCAGTTTCCTCATCTGTGAAATAAAAAATGTCTGATTGCATTACTTCAATAAAATTGTAAGTGTGCAATGAAATGGTTAATGTAAAAAAACATTGAAACTATAAAGAATTGTAACAATTGGCACATTTTTTTCTTATAGTGTAGCCCATTTGAATCATTTTCATTTACTAGTGTATTCTTCTGAATGAAAATGTTCATTCCTAATGTCATGTGCCCACTAAATTATTTCCTTTTTGGTGTTAAAAGTTCAGATTCCTCAACACATTTTTCAAATCTTTTTATCTTCCTCTTCATAAGTTCAAGTTTGAATACTTTTCCAGATCCATCAACACTTCTGTTCTCAATCTTACATAGCACTCCAGATAAGTTCCAATTTGAAAGCAGTTGCATATTGCCCATGAGTAAACCTGGGTGTGACCAGTGAAGATATTTTCCAGGTTCTTCTGGAGAATCTACCATATTTTCTCAGTTGTTCTAGGTATATACAATACAACTGCAGTCATTATTACTTTCTTACTTTTTTTTTCTTAACCTCAAAACCTCCTTAATACTGGATTTTCAATGTGTCCATTGAAATCTCCAGATTTTTGCTATAAATCTAGAAACATACCTGACCCCCATATAGGAAATTTAAGCAGAGCCTCACATCTACCAAAGGATGGAACTATGGATGGAGACAGAGAGGGATGTCAAAATTTCCAACTTGTACCAGCACATGTGTGCATGTCTGTGTGTATGGGAGTGTGTGTGCCCAGACAGTAAACCTTAAATTTGAACTCACTGATGTAACCTGTGTAAATATGAATAAGCTTAAATGTTCTTTGGATCAACCAATAAGTAATATCATTGCTTCTAACCCAGTCTCTTTTCCCCACTTTAAAAGTAATGATATTTACTCAAAGTTTCCTGCTGTCTTACAAACAGCTTTTTATGAACATGCAAGGTAATAAAATCTTATAAATGCTTATTTGAAAATATTGAGAAACAATGAATGAATTAAGGGCATCCAAAGAAAAAAAAAAACATCCTGTAAAAACTAACTCTATACTGTGTTAGTGTAAGCTAACTGGAAGATGCCACCTTAGCTAGCTAACATTAAAAGTCAAGTTCATTTTATTTAGTATTGCTACCAAGATACTGTTAGACCTCCAAACAAACAGTTGAGGTCGGGATCCTTATCATGATTGGAACAAACAAGTCTCATCCTGCTTACCTGATTGTAAATTGCCCTAAATTACAAAATGACAGAATCCAAAAAGAAATTCTCTTTAAAGAGAGAGGTATTGACCACACTTAAAGCACCCAGACATATTTAATCTATTTTTTTTCTTTTGGACAGAGATTTCTGAGTCCTAGATTTGATCAGTCATAATATTTTGTTCAGTAATACCTGCCCAATGCATTCAGAAATCTGTTAGATTTTCTCCCTCTAGTAGGAGTAACTGCACTCTTTATAACAGGGACTATCCTCCCCACCCGTCAATGTGTGTATATGTGTCTGTAAAATCATGGCTGGAAAAATGTATCTCTTTAACTCAAGGTGGGACTTGACATTTTCTTCTGGGCACATTAAGTGCCCTCTGTCATCACAGAAATTAATGATTTCAAAGGCAGGTGTTACTGTGCTCTGTCTCTGGAATATATCTCAGTAAGAAAAGTAAAAATCAAGTAGTTTCAAATTGAAATGGTATTAATGTATAAATATTTACAAAGATAAATAGATATAGGTTAAAGGAGAATGTATGAATATGAACTTTGTGGAAATAAACAGCATAAAATGCAAAAACAATTATTGAGGGGATTCCAACATCAAAGTATATGCTTCGTAAAATCTCTTTCAGTCTAAGATATTAATAATGTGATTATTTCACATTCATATGAATAATTTGGAGAGAGAATTTTTAATCCTAGAGAATGGTTTTCATGACTCATGACTATGTAAATGACTCTTCAGATTGGATATCAATTCTACGACTTCCTAGTTATATGAATATGGACTTGGGCAGATTATAAAACCCTAGTGCTTCCATTTCACTATATATCCATTGAGAATAACAGTACTGGTTTCAAGTTGTTTTGATATAATTAATGAGAGAATCCATATAAGGAGTTTAGAAAAAGCCTCATTAGTGCTCAATAAATGACTTACTATAAAGTGAAATGTATTGCCGTATTTATGACTCTCAGCATGGTGACAATACTTTACATAAATTCATAATTTGCAATTTGTGATTGTCAGAAGCCCAGATGGTGACTCTGCTTTGCTTTTAAGCAGTCTTTGTGATGTAAGATTTTCAGGTCTAAGCTTCCAAATTATACAAGTTTTAGAAGATTGACAATTAAATCCAGTAAAGTGTAAGTTGGTTAAAAGTCTTCTGTATTCCCCTAAGCATGAGATTCGTTTCATGGCTTTAGGAAATAGGAAGAAGAAACAAAGTGTCCCAATACCATCATATCCCATTCCTACAATGATTCAAAGTTAGGTGGTGAAGGGAGTGGAACGGCAAGGCAGCAGGGGCTCTCCAGTGACAGCTGCATCATCTCGAAACAGGTACATGACAGAATTAAAGTTTTGAAAAAACGCTGAATGAATCCTCCTCTTTGCCTAGGGCAAACATTTCTCCCTTGTGTGTTTACTGCAAAGAAATAAATTATTATCGTCCAGTGAAGAATAGAAGCTAAAATTTAATGGAAAAATAGATGAGATTATAGGCTAAAATACCATAAATAGAACATTTCATCTAAAAGAAAAATCTCATTCCAACAGATACCAACCTAAATAAAAGGTTCACTCAAGCACAGATAGAGCAAATGAGTTTGCAAAACTCTTTAGGTGTGACTTCAGAGAACACTGGGGCTATATTCTGGTTCTCATTTTTATAATTTCCTTCTAGGCAAGTACCAGATGGATTGCTTATTAGAAGAGATTTTGTCTGGAGCATTTTTAGTTGTCATTACATAGATACTTTCTTAGGAACTTTCCTGCAGCAATCTAGGTTGAATCCCTGAGGAAACCTGTGCAAGGATGTTTTCTTATTTCTGAGTGAAACAAAATATAATGTGAATATATTGTTGCTTGGAAGGCCAGGTTTTTTATTTGTTTGTTTCTTTTACATTAGCACTTTCAAACAACCTATTTTGTAACTTGTAAAAGAAGTATTTAATAGGTTGGTATCCACTTGTAAGTGAAAGAATAAAATAGCCTAGATAAAACAAACACCACTTGCAAAAGAAATATTGCCTGGAAAGTGCCAGAGCCGAATGGCATTGATTCTGTTGTAATGTGTGCTAGCCCTCATCTATCTGTTAAAGACCTAATGCAGGGCTCAATTTATTCTTTGCCTAGAGAAGTACAAGGCATTCCCTGATTTAGACATAGGGTCCCTAGATTGCTGGTGTGATTAAAGAAAAATCAAAGTCTATTTTAGAACCTTTATTTTCCAACATAGTGTAGAAAGATTTTACTTCACAAAAGATTTTTTGATCAAACTTCGGTCTTCATTTATTTGTTGTTTCAGTTTTTGCAATTCTGTTATAGGACAGTTTTATGAATTATATCTTTTAAGACTCCCAACTGAGTTTAAGAAAAGGACATCTGTATACTAATTTAAAATCTAGCACTAATAAAATGTAACTTTTCTTAAATTACCAATAAATACTTATGATGGAATAGTAACACAGCTTGAAAATTGTTTTATGACCTCTGTTTTGTGAACTAGGGGGTATTATAGCACTAAATAATTGCCCATAATTTTGTAGATTTGGGGATTATTTCAAATGAATCTAAATTTGTTGATAGAAAAATTTCTTTCCAGACTAAAAATAAAAATGTTAAATCTATGTTGCAATACCAAGACAATTTTAAACCACTAAAAAAAAAAATTTGTACTGATTTAATAATATTATGTACATTAGAGCAATACACTAGAAATCTGAACCATGGATAGTTCTTCAATTAAAATTAATTCACATAAAACAGGAAGAACTTTGTTCTTCTAAGTCAAAGAAAAAGTAAAACCTCCTTGAAAACAGAACAAAATTGTTTTCACTCCAAGAGATGGTATGAAATGTTAATAAATTTTATTTCCTCTCTAAGTGGCTGTTAGAATGTGACTCCATAGAATGCTAAAGACAATAACTCTCCCAGACCCTTTTTCATTTATCTTTCCTTCAGAGAAATTTTCTTTCCTGTAACAATTTTTATTATATAAATCATGATACTTACATCAAGTCATTATATGAAAACATATATCTGTTGAGAAAATATAGTGTTTGGATAATGATGTAAAAATAAATTGCTGGGAAACAGATTTTGTTGAAGGAAAATAACACAACTATCTTATATATTACACAAATAAATAAACTTTCAATTTATGTGGTAATAAGACAATCAAAATAAAATGGAGAATTCTGACCATTTTACAGACACATATATTGTGCATAGATCACCTACTTGACTTTTCATGCATTACACCTTCAGCATATTTAATGACACTGTCAGTAAAATGACTGCAACATAAAAATACCTTCAAGATAACCTTTCCTTCTGGACAGTGAAGGGGGCTAGAGGTAATTAAATAAGTGATTGGATAAATTCTTATAGTTTCTTTTTTTTTGCTCTCTTTTTCTCTCTTTCCATGTAAAGTTAGGTCTTGCAAAGCATTTAAAAATATTTATTTGTAATCAGAAAAGTGATTTAGAATAATAATAAGAACCAGAGATAGCAAACATTTTCACACCATTTCACATTCAGAGACTCCAGCTGACGACATTTGCAGTAAACTGCATAACAGTGGCGTGTCTTACAGATGTGTGCACAATGATGTCACAGTTGAAGAAACTATCACAGATTTTAATTTTGTATTAGTGGTTAACCCACTGATATCAATAAAAAGCATCAAAGAAAATGAGATATTTGTGTGGAACTTGTATTCAGAGTAGAGCCATAGTTACCATCAAGGGCAAATAATGGAATATGGGTATGTTTTTCACCGTTATTACTAGTATGCCACTCCAAATCTGCCAAGTTTGATAGTGACTAGCAATTGCTGCCCTTTGAAGGCTTATTTAATAGCTGGTGAGAAATCATTTTGAAGTATCAGTTCAATTCATGGTGACATGTGTTAGAAGGGTGTTAAAGGAAAGTCTGAAAGAATGTCAAGACAGATAAGACAACTGGCCTTAGAATCCTTATGTTGAATAGGAATAGAAGACATGTTAATAATTATCAAGAAATTATAAACCTTATGGACAATATTTTGAATTACTTCATATTGTCTTATATAGAAAGAGATCTTTAACCAAGTAGTTGGTTATTCACTGGACTCTAATATTTAGAGTACATGGTGTAAAGATGAAAATACTATCTGCTGGATTCAGAACTGGATTTATGACATTGATATCACTGATTGACAATAAGCCTGATATTGTTTGTATAAGCTATCAATTCGTAATATTGTTAGAAAATAATTATCTTTCTTAACTAATACAAAGACTTAATACTTTAACATACAGACTTTATATGAATGACTCCATTTCAAGAATTTGAATGCCAAAAATTACGTAATAAAAATTTGAATACATAAATTAATGAAAACATAGGATAAAACATATTAGTCAGCAGTTACTCTAGAATTTATTATGGTCTTTAAAATTGCAAAAATCAATTATGGGAATGCCTCAGTATTTTTAAGTAATTTCTAATATTCAGAAATTCATAGGAATTTCAACTTTTCAGAGAAAGTCACTATTTAAATGTAATTTGGATTTAAATAACATAAAGTGTAACTGAGGAAAACTACAAAATTTTTAGACTAAATAAACTCATACATTTGAACTATAATACTCAATGAAATAATTCAGTTTTTAAAGTGCTGTGAGAGCAGTGAAACAGGAATGCCTTATATTATATAACAACAGACCAACTACAAAATCTCAGATACAAACTTTAAGAGAGAAAAAGGAGTGAAATTATCATGAGAAATATATTTTATTTTCTTTTTTTCAATGGGTGGGTTTGGCAACAGTAGTCACTGTTGCTGAGCTTCAGCCATACTCTTTCCCTAAACTGTTTAGCTCAGGAATTATTTTGTAGACTATGTTTTTTGTTACCTAGGATCAGAGGGACCGTACTGTTTGAGGAACTTCAATCTAAAAACAATAAGTACTTTCAAATATCTGATTATGTCAGGAGCATGTGTAACAAAGGCAATAGTTGTTCAAATTTAGGATGATCTCATTAAAATCTTGTGCCTTGTGAAACCAAACACTCATGAATAAGATTAGTACCCTTATAAAAGAGATCCCAGGGAGCTCCTCCACCCTCAGTTATGTAAGGACACAGCCAGAAGCAGCCACCTATGAACCAGGAAGATGGATCTCCCCAGCTACTGAATCTGTTGGTGCCCTGATCTTGGCCTTCCAGCTCCCAGAACCATGAGAAATAAATCTCTGGTGGTTTATAAGCCACACAGTCTATGGTATTCTGTTACTGCATCCCAAAAGGTCTAAGACATCAAGTATTTATGTTAATAGCATCATACATGCAAACTTGTCTTTTTGTGCTGTCTTGTAGGAAATATCCAAGCTCCATTGTCTAAATATCTGAATTATTTTACATAAAGGCAAATATTAAAAAATGTAAAACTTAACCTTTAGAATTGAACATATATTCTCAAGAAGGAATATATATTAAATGAAAATTTTGTGTTCATTATTCCCAAAAGTATATCATGTATCATCTTTGTTAGATAATTATCTATGTTATTTATCCAAATAAATGTAGATTATTTTGAAACAGATATCTAGTGGGTTTAAAATTTTTTTCAACATGACTTAATTGCTTGAAATTGCTTCATGTTTTTTTTTGCATTCCACTCAAAAACCATAACGCATTTTCTGCATGCCCTTATTAATGTCACCAATTCTTTGACACTAGATTTGAGGGGTGTGTGTGTTGCGTGTCTGTGTCTGTCTGTATCCATGTGCCTATGTGTATTTAATAAGCAAAAGTCTCTGGAAGTCATGTTAGAGGATTAGGCAGTTGATCATGCTGGTCAATGTCCTTTTTTGTTCAACAACAACTAAGAAAAGGCATAGTAAGGTACTACTGTTGGTGTAGATACTATTACTCACAGCCTAAAAGTATCTCAATTACATACATAATGGATAAAGTAGCAGACCTGAAAACCGACTGCTAGGAAGTGTACAATAAGCAGAAGCTGTATAACTTCAGATAAATATCAAATTGTTATTCTTATTACTGACTACATGTCACTTGTAATTGTGCTTTCAATAACTTATGCTATTATTTTAAGTAGAATAAATAATATAACCCTATTAGCATGTAAAAAATTATATTCTTGTTTGACTTTACTTCTTGTACTACTTCGATATTTTATGACAAGACAAATGGCCCCTTTCTAGATAGTGATTCACCTAGAACCTTGAATGAATTAGCTGTTAGTTCCAGAGGCACAATTAACATTTTGTCTCACCTACTAATCCACCCCTACTTCCAGGGCCCTCTTATTTTCATGAAGTCAGAAAAAAAATCTAGTCATAAGCTGATTGCTCAATTAGCTCAAAATTTTCCCAATTTTCAAGTGATCTGTGATAAAAACTCAGTTACTTTGAACATAGTCCCATTTGTTTATAAAAAAAATTCACTTATAAAAATATATACTCCTTTTTCTCTGCCAACTCATAGGTTAAGCTGAACAAGGATTTTATATCTCCTGCCTCCATACCTCTCCCTAGAGGAAACATCCTTTTTAGTAGTATTTGCTTATTTGTTTATAAAGTCACTAAGTTTCAAGTTCAAAGGAATTATAGGGATAATTTAATCTAAGCCCTTTACTTTATCATTTCACTGATGACAAATGGAAGCTCAGATCCAGGAGGTGACCAGCCAGATTACATAAGTGCTTAAAATCTTAGCCTATCCAGTGGTTAAACTATAATTATAACTAAAGTTATCTGAAATATTTGAAAGGCAACATTTTAGAAAATATTAAGGCAATGGAAAATTTAATTTGAGATACTTTATAGACAAAATGTGATGTGACATTGGATTTTCCATTTTATAAAGAAACCAATGAAGAAAATCCAATGATATATATTGAAGATATTAAAGTAAGTGTTAGGAGAAGAATGTGAATTTTAGAATATGGAAAACACTTGGCATAAATATCAGAAATTCTTACTTGTTACTCCCTCACTGACCCATCTCAACATTACCTACAGTTAAAGAAAAAAAATTATTCTGGTACTTGTTAGATGGTAAGGAGGACTTTACTTAAGATAATTTCAATGGGGATCATGACTACTGAAATAGGGGAAAGGTATTTTGCTTAATTCTAAATACAACAAAGACAGCTGGAGATTTATATTCAGTGAACAGATGGAGGGAGGTCCATGGATGGAAAGTAGTTACTAAGAGGAAAATCAAGGAAAGGGGATTCTTACTAAATTAGCTAATTAGGAGTCTTGCTAAAGGCAGACCAAGGATTTATACATCAAAGGTGGGAGATAAGGAACTTCATGAGATATCAAGGGTGAGGGGATGACTTAGCAGAATTCTTTGCTGACACTGAGATGCACAGCCCAAAGACAGGACAGGGAGCTGAGGTCAAAGCCCAGTGAAAAAGAGTGTTCTGAGGACTATGACTAAAGTTTGGTCAAGGAGAATCTTTGTCACCACTCTCTTCTATGTAAAAGTTAGTATACTTTTATTATATTTATATAGTATCAGAATAATGTAACCATATCTGTATGAAAGTTCACATGTAGAAAAGCCTTTTAGTCAATATCTTCTTTTTATAGACTTAAGCATATAACTACACTAACAACTTCTTAATAGACTCCAGAGTAGAATTAAGTTCCTGTAATTGATACTATATTCACATGTTCTAGTGAGTTTGCTTTATAAATGTTTTCTGTTTTCCTGATGTGTAGATACTGTCATTTTTCGAATAGCATAAACTTTCTTTTTTAAATAGGGGTTGTGGGTAAATCTGCAATATTTCCAGAATCTCTCGCCTGGCTTTAGTGTATCTGTATACCAATAGGTGTTTCCAAGGGGTGGAAAAAAGTAGTCCATCTCCATATCAATAGGTAATTACATGGGTGGGTGGGGGTTTATTTGGTCTGGAGAGGTTGGGTGGAGCTCTCTTCTGCTGCAGCAGGGTCCAGAGACAGACAGGATGAGTGCTTGTAAGAAATAAATGGGTTTCTTAAACTTTATTTCTCCCTTTGACTGATTTTGGTTTCAAAGGTATTTTGCCCCAGGATTTGACCCCCTAGAGTTACAGGGGTATATTTTAATAGTGTTTATTCTACCAGGCAGTAATGAAACAATACTTCTGAGACAGGGACTATGGGTGTAGTCAGAGTAGGTTGAGGGCCTCCAGAAACAGCAAGGCAGGATATTTACAGTCAGAGCAATGTCATTACATGCAAGGAAACCCCTTCCTAAAACTCTGTGTTAAACTTTCAGCTCTAGAGTTATATTTCAGTGAGATCAGTTGATACTCCCCAGATAAAGGAAAACAGCCCAGGTTTTTATTATGCTAATTGTTTGTAATCATGTGTAAGATTCACTTTAGCATGCTAAAAGGGACTTAATGTCTCATCAAGGACAAACATCCTAAGACCACTTTTAAGAAATCCACACACTAAGCCCTGTATCAGTTCCCCAAATCTTCAGCTGATTATAAATCCCCTAGACAAATGCACCACTCTGGGCTGTCTTGTCCCTTCCTGGCATGAGCCAGGAGCTCTGTCCTCTCACGGTATCTCTAAATAAAAGCCTCTCCCTGGCTCTCCTACCCTGAGTGTTTGCGAAGCTCATTCTTTGGCTGCGTGAAAAAGAACCCCGACATCAATTCCTTCAACCTCAAAATGATATCAAGAAACCATTGACAGAATGTGAAGTACTGAGGTTGGTATTAAAAGAACATTTGGGAACTCTTAGAAATTAAGATCAAAATCTTGTAACTAAGATTTTTCTTTGGCTTTGTAGCTATGCTGTTAGGGCACACAGTGTATTTAAATATAAGCAAAGAAAGAGAAAGAAAAAGGAGAAGGAAAATGGTGAGGAGAAAAGGGAATATACAATAGAGGCAAAAATTTTGGTCTTTTAGTTGGATTCTGTACACACCAATCTCCATTATCTTTAAACACTTCCTGTCAAAGTGATGTAACTTAGCAAGAAAATTTAATAAAATATTCTTTGGAATCTGTCCATTTTAATTTACTATCCAATACAACACTTTACAAGTGTCACAATGCATTATGTGTTATATGATGTAACATACAAATAATTACCAGCAAGTTAATACATGTCTTTTGGGGTTGTTTTTAAAAATTCAACATTAAAGATCAAAGGAGAAAATAGTTTAACATAAAAGAATATTTCAGTTAACATATGTTGGATTATTTCCTGTGCTGGTACAGGGGAAAGAAAACTTGAATCATTCTATCCTCCCTCACAAAAGGAAACTAACCTTTTACAAATGATAAAATGTGTATTTTCTACAAAATATTAAATACATTGCATTCTTGTAAAATATTCCTTACATTTTTCTTGTAAGTTTCCCAAAGAATTGTTTCTCTTCAGTTTGTTTATTAAAATTGAATGCCATAAAGAATTGTTTCTTGATATACAATATTTGTTGTTATTTTTGGCACTGGGAATGCAAATGACAGGGTAATTTCATTAATAAGCAATAACTATTTTTAATCTCTAAAGCATTATAGCTGAAACAGGGATTTGCAGATTTTCAGTATATAGAAGATAGCTTCTCTATGCTACAACTCCCCATTTGGGATACATACATACATATTTATTTATTACAATATATACATATTTATATATTTATGTATATTTGTATGAGTGTGTATATATATATATATATATGTTTTTTTTTATTTTATTTTGCTATCATTAATCTACAATTACAGGAAGGACATTATGTTTACTAGGCTCCCCCTTCACCAAGTCCCCCAACATACCCATTCACAGTCACTGTCCATCAACATAGTTAGATGCTGTAAAATCACTACTTGTCTTCTCTGTGTTGCACAGCATTCCCATGCCCCCCACCGACACTACACATGTTTATCGTAATGCCCCCTCTCTTTTTTCCCACCCTTATCCCTCCCTTCCCACCTGTCCTCCCCAGTCCTTTCCCTTTGGTAACTGTTAGTCCATTCTTGGGTTCTGTGCTTCTGCTGCTGTTTTGTTCCTTCAGTTTTCTTTTGTTCTTATACCCCACAAATGAGTGAAATCATTTGGTACTTGTCTTTCTCCGCCTGGCTTATTTCCCTGAGCATAATACCCTCTAGCTCCATCCATGTTGTTGCAAATGGAAGGATTTCTTTTCTTCTTATGGCTGAGTAGTATTCCATTGGGTATATGTACCACATCTTCTTTATCCATTCATCTACTGATGGACATTTAGGTTGCTTCCATATCTTGGCTATAGTAAATAGTGAAGCGATAAACATAGGGGAGCATCTGTCTTTTTCAAACAGGAGTGCTGCATTCTTAGGGTAAATTCCTAGAAGTGGAATTCCTGGGTCAAATGGTATTTCTATTTTGAGCATTTTGAGGAATCTCCATACTGCTTTCCACAAAGGTTGAACTACTTTACATTCCCACCAGCAGTGTAGGAGAGTTCCCCTTTCTCCACAACCTCGCCAATATTTGTTGTTGTTTGTCTTTTGGATGGTAGCCATCCTTACTGGTGTGAGATGATATCTCATTGTGGTTTTAATTTGCATTTCTCTGATGACAAGCGATGTGGAGCATCTTTTCATGTGTCTGTTGGCCAACTGTATTTCTTCTTTAGAGAACTGTCTATTCAGCTCCTCTGCCCATTCTTTAATTGGATTATTTGCTTTTTGTTTGTTGAGGTGTGTGACCTCTTTATATATTTTGGATGTCAACCATTTATCAGATCTGTCATTTATGAATATATTCTCCCATACTGTAGGATACCTTTTTGTTTTATTGATGGTGTCCTTTGCTGTACAGAAGCTTTTCAGTTGATATAGTTCCATTTGTTCATTTTTGCTTTTGTTTCCTGTGCCCAGGGAGATATGTTCAAGAAGAGCTCACTCATGTTTATGTCTAAGAGATTTTTGCCTGTTTTTCCTAAGAGTTTTATGGTTTCATGACTTACATTCAAGTCTTTGATCCATTTCGAATTTACTTTTGAGTATGGGGTTAGATAGTAATCCAGTTTCATTCTCTTACATGTAGCTGTCCAGTTTTGCCAGAACCATCTGTTGAAGAGACTGTCATTTCCCCATTGTATGTCCATGGCCCCTTTATCGAATATTAGTTGACCGTATACGTTGGGGTTAATGTTTGGAGTCTCTATTCTGTTCCATTGGTCTGTGGCTCTGTTCTTGTGCCAGTACCAAATTGTCTTGATTACTGTGGCTTTGTAGTAGAGCCTGACGTTGGGGAGTGAGATCCCCCCCACTTTATTCTTCCTTCTCAGGATTGCTTTAGCTATTCAGGGTCTTTGGTGTTTCCATATGAATTTTTGAACTATTTGTTCCAGTTCATTGAAGAATGCTGTTGGTACTTTGATAGGGTTTGCATCGAATCTGTATATTGCTTTGGACAGGATGGCCATTTTGATGATATTAATTCTTCCTAGCCAGGAGCATGGGATGAGTTTCCATTTGTTAGTGACCTCTTTAATTTCTATTAAGAGTGTCTTAGAGTTTTCAGGGTATAGGTCTTTCACTTCCTTGGTTAGGTTTATTCTTAGGTATTTTATTCTTTTTGATGCTATTGTGAATGGAATTGCTTTCCTGATTTCTCTTTCTATTAGATCATTGTTAGTGTATAGGAAAACCACAGATTTCTGTGTGTTAATTTTGTATCCTGCAACTTTACTGAATTCCACCATTAGTTCTAGTAGTTTTGGAATGGAGTCTTTAGGGTTTTTTATGTGCAGTATCATGTCAAAGGCAAATAGTGACAGTTTGACTTCTTCTTTACCAATCTGGATTCCTTGTATTTCTTTGTTTTGTCTAATTGCCATGGCTAGGACCTCCAGTACTATGTTGAATAACAGTGGGGAGAGCGGGCATCACTGTCTTGTTCCCAATCTCAGAGGAAAAGCATTCAGCCTCTTGCAGTTCAGTATGATGTTGGCTGTGGGTTTATCATATATGGCCTTTATTATGTTGAGGTACTTACCCTCTATACCCATTTCGTTGAGAGTTTTTATCAAGAATGGATGTTGAATTTTGTCAAATGGTTTTTCAGCATCTATGGAGATGATCATGTGGTTTTTGTCCTTCTTTTTGTCGATGTGGTGGATGATGTTGATGGATTTTAGAATGCTGTACTATCCTTGCTTCCCTGGTATGAATCCCACTTGGTCGTGCTATATGATCCTTTTGATGTATTTTTGAATTCAGTTTGCTAATATTTTGTTTTGTATTTTTGCATCTACATTCATCAGGGATATTGGTCTGTAGTTTTCTTTCTGGTGGGGTCTTTGCCTGGTTTTGGTATTAGGGTGAAGTTGGCTTCATACAGTGGGTTTGGGAGTATTCCCTTCTCTTCAATTTTTTGGAAAACTTTAAGGAGAATGGGTATTATGTCTTCCCTGTATGTCTGATAAAATTCCGAGGTAAATCCATCTGGCCCGGGTGTTTTGTTCTTTGGTAGTTTTTTGATTACCGCTTCAATTTCATTTCTGGTAATTGGTCTGTTTAGATATTCTGTTTCTTTCTAGGTCAATCTTAGAAGGTTGTATTTTTCTAGGAAGTTGTCCATTTCTCCTAGGTTTCCCAGCTTGTTAGCATATAGGTTTTCATAGTATTCTCTAATAATTCTTTGTATTTCTGTGGGGTCCGTCGTGATTTTTCCTTTCTCGTTTCTGATTCTGTTGATGTGTGTTGACTCTCTTTTCCTCTTAATAAGTCTGGCTAGAGGCTTATCTATTTTATTTATTTTCTCGAAGAACCAGCTCTTGGTTTCATTGATTTTTGCTATTGTTTTATTCTTCTCTATTTTATTTATTTCTTCTCTGATCTTTATTATGTCCCTCCTTCTGCTGACCCTAGGCCTCATTTGTTCTTCTTTTTCCAATTTCGATAATTGTGACATTAGACCATTCATTTGAGATTGTTCTTCCTTCTTTAAATATGCCTGGATTGCTATATACTTTCCTCTTAAGACTGCTTTTGCTGTATTCCACAGTAGTTGGGGCTTTGTGTTGTTGTTGTCATTTGTTTCCATATATTGCTGGATCTCCATTTTGATTTGGTCATTGATCCATTGATTATTTAGGAGCATGTTGTTAAGCCTCCATGTGTTTGTGAGCCTTTTTGCTTTCTTTGTACAATTTATTTCTAGTTTTACGCCTTTGTGGTCTGAAAAGTTGGTTGGTAGGATTTCAATCTTTTGGAATTTACTGAGGCTCTTTTTGTGGCCTAGTATGTGGTCTATTCTGGGGAATATTCCATGTGCACTTGAGAAGAATGTGTATCCTGTTGCTTTTGGATGTAGGGTTCAGTAGATGTCTATTAGGTCCATCTGTTCTAATGTGTTGTTCAGTGCCTCTGTGTCCTTACCTATTTTCTGTCTGCTGGATCTGTCCTTTGGAGTGAGTGGTGTGTTGAAGTCGCCCAAAATGAATGCATTCCATTCTATTTCCTCCTTTAATTCTGTTAGTATTTGTTTCACATATGTTGTGCTCCTGTATTGGGTGCATATATATTTATAATGGTTATATCCTCGTGTTAGACTTAGCCCTTTATCATTATGTAATGTCCTTCTTTATCTTTTGTTACTTTCTTTATTTTGAAGTCTATTTTGCCTGATACTAGTATTGCAACACCTGCTTTTTTTCTCTCTGTTGTTTGCATGAAATATCTTTTTCTATCCCTTGACTTTAAGTCTGTGCATGTCTTTGGGTTTGAGGTGAGTCTCTTCTAAGCAGCATATGGATGGGTCTTGCTTTTTTATCCATTCTATTACTCTGTGTCTTTTAAATGGTGCATTCAGTCCATTTACATTTAGGGTGATTACTGAAATGTATGTACTTATTGCCATTGCAGGCTTTAAGTTTGTGGTTACCAAAGGTTCAAGGTTAGCTTCTTTACTATCTTACTGTCTAACTTAAATCACATATTGAGCTATTATAAACACGGTATGATGATTCTTTATTTCTCTCCCTTCTTATTCCTCCTCCTCCCTTCTTAATATGTTGGGTGTTTTTTTCTGTGCTCTTTTTGAAGTGGTCCCATCTAGAGCAGTCCCTGTAAGATGCCCTGTAGAGGTGGTTTGTGGGAGGCAAATTCCCTCAACTTTTGCTTGTCTGGGAATTGTTTAATCCCTCCTTCATATTTAAATGATAATCGTGCTGGATACAGTAGTCTTGGTTCGAGGCCCTTCTGTTTCATTGCATTAAGTATATCATGCCATTCTCTTCTGAACTGTAAGGTTTCTGTTGAGAAGTCTGATGATAGCCTGATGGGTTTTCCTTTGTAGGTGACCATTTTTTTCTCTCTGGCTGCCTTTAATACTCTGTCCTTGTGTTTGATCTTTGTGATTTTAATTATTATGTCTCTTGGTGTTGCCCTCCTTGGATCCTTTATTATGGGACTTCTGTGTACCTCTGTGGTCTGAGAGGTCATTTCCTCCCCTAGTTTGGGGAAGTTTTCAGCAATTATTTCTTCAAAGACACTTTCTATCCCTTTTTCTCTCTTCTTCTTCTTCTGGTACCCCTTTAATGCGGATATTGTTCCATTTCGATTGGTCACACAGTTCTCTTAATATTCTTTCATTCCTGGAGATCCTTTTATCTCTCTCTCTGCATCAGCTTCTCTGTGTTCCTGTTCTCTGCTTTCTAGTCCATTAATTGTCTCTTGCATCTCGTCCATTCTGCTTTGAAGTCCTTCCAGACATTGTTTTATTTCTGTATTCTCCCTCCTTAGTTCTTGCATATTTCTCTGCAAGTCCATCAGCATGTTTATGACTTTTGTTTCGAATTCTTTTTCAGGAAGATTGGTTAAATCTATCTCCCCAGGTTCCTTCTCAGGGGAACATGTAGATGTCGAAGATGTCTGGTTTAGTCTTGTCTGGATCAAATTTTTTTGCCTTTTCATGTTGATAGATGCATATTGACTTGTCTTTCAGCTGGGAGAGGCAAGACTCTTTCCACTTGCTCCTGGCCTTTCTTTACTGGGACAACTGCGACCCCTAGTGGCTTGTGTTGGGCAATTGTGTGTAGACTGGGTCTCTGTATCTTGCCTGGCCGGTATGGAGGAAGCTCCCTTGCCGAGGGCGTAGCCAGCCTCAGGCTTCTGCTCTGCTATGGTGGGGCCCCGGAGGGGTAATGGACGGGGGTCTGTTTGGCTGTTTACCTCCATGAGGGTTCTCAGAGCTATTGCTCAGGGGGTTAGTGCACCCGGAGTTCCCTGGAATTTCCAGCTGCTGGACTGTAACCCGCGATGCTTCCCTCCATTTGTGGGGTCCCTGTCCCTTTAAGACTTTCAAAAAGCACTCGCTTTTCTTTGTTCCAGGAGCTCCGGCTGTGAGACCCGCTCACATGTTTTACTGTCCTGCTTCCCTAGTTTCCAGCACCCCACGCATGCACTGTGTCTGCGCTCTGGTGCGGATGGCTAGGGCTGGGTGTTTAGCAGTGCTGGGCTCCCTCTCCCTTCCCGCTCCGACTCCTCTCCTCCCTCCAGGATCTGGGGTGAGGGGCCTCAGGTCCCGCCGGGCTGTGGCTTGTATCTTACCCCTTTCACCAGGCACTGGGTTCTCACATGTGTGGATGTAGTCTGGCTGTTGTCCTTCGTCTTCTTGTCTCTGTTTTAGGGATAGTTGTATTTATTGTATTTTCAAAAATATATATGTTTTGGGAGCAGATTCCCACTGTTCTACTCACACCGCCATCTTGGCTCCGCCTATATATATGTTTATATATAATTTTGATACTCTCTGTAATAGCTGCAGAATGTTAATCCCTAATTAAAGAAACAATCCAATTATCAGCACGGTATTTTTTAAATATCCCAATAGCCTCTTAAAATCTGGTAGAAGCTTTCATAGTAAAGGTTACATAGATCCTTCATCTGAAATAAGATTGAGACCAAAAGGAACCACTTCTTGTATGGACATAACATCTTGTGTTTACTTAAAATGTTTTCTGGCTATAAGAAATAACAAACAACAAACTGAAACTTATTGGGTTTGTTATGGAAATAAAAATATAGCAGTAATCTGATATTTAAGTTTAGTTTTTTCTGACTGGGCCAGAAATTTACATGGCTATTTATTTCTATGGAGAAAGTACTGCAATGATTAGCTTAATTTAGGTTCCTGTATGTGTTGGAAGTCCATATGACCACCCTCAGGTTTGATGATTCAATAGGACTCACAGAACTCAAAAGCTGTTTTACTCATGATTAAGATTTATTACAGCAAAAGGATGCCAATCAAAATCAACAAAGGAAGAGGCTTCATGGGTCACATCACAGCCCAGGAAAAATCAGGCACAAGCTTCCAGTTACTGTCTCCCATTGAAGTTACATGGGGATGTGCTTAATTCTCCCAGCAACAATGTGTAACACAAGCAGAATGCTGCCAAACTGGGAAGGTCGCCCAAGCTGGTGTCACAGGTTTAACACCCACATGACTAACCTCAGCTACCAGACTCCTTCCCCCACTCACCAGCAAAGGCATTCAGGGTCTGTCACACCTCAGGGTATACTTATCTATTCTTACCGCATGGCTCAGGACCTCAGGCAAACATCAGAAGCAGAATAATCCAAAGGCTCAGAGGTTGTCTCCGAGGAGCTCAACAAAGGCCTTTCTCTGCAATGTGCAGGGTGTGAGCAACCCAGGTCTGCTGAGTTAACCCTTTTTTTTTGACCAGGGAGCCAAATACTGATGAGGGAATTTGTCTGAACTAATCAGAGCCCACTCCAATATCTGAAGTGATTCTCCAAAACTGTATCTGTTATACCAAGAAGGGAAGGACAGAATGGACAGCAAGGCTTCAATTACAGCAGGGTAATTTCTCCCCTGACTAGCACTCTATAGCCAAACATGAAAGTGAAAGGAATAAAGGAGCTGGTTAGGAAAAAATGTTAATAAATGCCAATAAGTAGAACCAATAATTCAGGTATCTTAAATACAAATTAACCAACTTATTTGGGGAAGCTAAGTAATTATTTATTAAGTATTGTTTGTTTATTTTTATTCAAACACTTGGTAAATTGTGAAAATAGTAAATACATTAAGTATAATTTTTAAAGTGTGGAATTAAAATATCAAAGAAAATCTAACTTTGAGTGTATCAAGAAATCATTAACTTAACATGCAAAGTTTTTTTCTGAATTATAAGTGATATATTATTTGTTTAAAGAGTAAAGTTTATATCCCAAAGCACACTGTGATCTAGGAAAATCATAGATCCCTAATTCCTTTTCTATTAAATACTAGATGTGTGACCTTGGATAGCTTATTAAATGCTCTGGTCCTCAAATTTATGATGTGTAAAACCAGATGATGATTTTTACCCTGCAGAATTTGTGTGAGCAATAAATAAATCAACAAACAAAGAAATAGGGATTTGGCAAATAATGGGCTTCTTTTTCAAATTTGTGTTTAGGACTTGAAATAGATTTTGTTTCAGAATATAGATATTAAGGACCTAGATCCTTGAGTAACTTATTTCAAGATTAGGTAATGGTTCAGGAACCTCAGACACTAAATATTTTAGGACCTGCTATTTATCTACTTTTGTTCTCTTGTTCAAAATTATCTCTTTATTTAATTATATGAAATACATGAACTCTTTATTACGGCACATGAAAGGGTCTAGATTTTAGCTAAAATACAAGTTATCCGGTCATTTTTAACGCTGTCTCTAAGTATTTGCTAAATGTGAGTCAAGCACGTAATTGTCATCAGCATGCTACCTAATAGAATTTCCATTTGTTTCCTTCCTCAGGTTAGAGAAAGATGTGAGCAATCTCTCCTCCAGATTCCTCTCACCCAGGGTTTGGGACCCATGTGCTTCCATATCTTTCTTATGATGTGTTTTGGTTTTTATTTTTTCCAACTCATCTCTTCTTGTATGATTTTTCAATTATTTGCATACTACTGTCTACATGAGCAAACAAATATTTTCAAGACTCTGCTATCTTACAACATCAAATGACCCCTCCAAGCTTTGCCTTTTTTTAACTACATTTCTCAATTTCTAGGGACCTCTAGGAATAATAACATGTAAGGACCAATCAGAAATAAAAAAACATAAAAGTAACAGAAAGAATGACAGGAGGATCCCTCCCACCTCTATCGCACACACAGACGCAAATATTGAAGAGGGTGCAATACAAAGAACCAAGGAAAGAGCAAAAGTGCAGAAAAGTATCCAATAAATTTGACAAAGATTTTCTGTATGACTTTCAATCATTTTTCAAATTTCACTGAAAACCAAAATTTTTCTTTCCTTCTAATATGTAATATTTAGTTTTCTTCCTTTCTTACATATTTCTCATTTAAAATGATGGCATACATGTTGACAGTTGCTATAAAACTAGAAATTAACAAATAAACAAGTACATTTTGTCATTAAATTTTGCACATTGAGTATGATTAGGACTAAAAATCCTATTTAATATGTAAGATGCCTTTATATATCTTTGATTTCTAATAGTTTTCATTCAGATTCCACACATGGTAAAATGTCAAATAAAAGTAATAAAATTTCACTGATAAATTTTAATGAGATTAATATTTATACAGCAGAATCCATACATGCAAAATAAGTGTAGGGGAGTTTATTTTCTATCATAAATATCATCTTGCTCACAATTTCCGATTTCCACTGATGGAAGAGAAAAAAAACCCCAGAGGATTAAATACATCATTATTCCCCCCCCACTACCATTTTTCCCATCTAAATGAGTTATTTTGGGACAATTTATTCAGTCAATTCAATGTTTAAACTCCCTCTTCAGTCTGTCTCCTGAAATACTCCCACACCCTCCTCATTTCCTGATGTATATGAGGACAGATCAACACTTACTTTTTTTCAAAAAGAGGGCCCAACCACTTGATGTAAGTTGCCACTGACGGCCCAGTGTGTTTGGCCTCTGTAAGCTGCTGTGTGGGTCAAGCCCTCTATTCTGAAGCAGAGCCCGGGAGCTTACAGTAAAAGTAACTCAGTCTGTTCTCTGGGCTGAGTGAGAGCTTCCAGGGACCTGAGCTTTTGCCCCTTCCTGTGTTGGCACCACTCAGCCTCTCTCTGGCCTGAAGATCCCCCAAGATCTGGCTACCATGACTACAGACGCTTGGTTTGAAAAGCCTACTTAAAGGATTTAATCGAAGTACTCTTCAGCCCTTTTATGACAGGACCTCCTGGCATCTCACCAGTTGAGTCAGCTGGCTTCTATGAGGTCCCTCACAGCATATGGGACTTTTGCAGACTTTCTGCCACTAGTGAGCAAAAGAAACTAAAGAGACATGTCCTGGCCATCGGAGTAGACACTTCCCTCTACTTTCTGCTCCCCTTTCCTACACCACACTGCAGTTAGCAGGAAGGGAGGGAAGTTGTGCAGGTATTCCTTAGCCTCTGCCACCTCCCTGTCTCTATCCCCAAACCACTCCTAGGTAGGCAGTGCTAGGTCCTTGCTCATGCCTCCTTCTGGATCAATTCTCTTCACACTCTAGTCCCAGTCTTGCCATCTGGAAGGACTTCCCTCTTCCTTCCAAGACAAGAGGCAAGTGGTGCTATCTTATACCACATTCTTTCTATTTTGAGTGTCCAGGGTTTTCTTATTCAACAAAAGCATATCTTCAAAACTACTGCCACAAAATTATTTCAGGAATTTTTATATTTAATTATCTAATACCAATTAATTTAATTAAAACCTTTTTCATTTGTTCATTTTGAGTTGACTTTTCTGTATTGTGTAAGATAAGGGTCTGTTATTATTCATTTGCATGTGTATATCCACTTTTCCCAGCACCATTTGTTGGAGACATTGTCCTTTCTGCATTGTGTAGTCTTGACCCTCTTGTGGAAGATAAGATTAGCTATATACGCATGGGCTTCCTTCTGAGCTCTAAGTTATGTTACATCGTTTGTCTATATGTAAAAGGTAATTCCCTTGGGAGAATCTTTTTTTTTACAAGTAGTCACCTCAGACAGAATTTTCTCTCCTAGTGGCTCTGAAATTCTAGGGCTGACACTGGCAAACATAAATGTATCTTATTCAACTAAAAATGAAATAGGTAAAAAAGAACTGGTTTATTAAAAAATTGATCATAATGACACACTGTTCAAAAAGACAAATAATGATTTGTCAATAATGATTATTTCCAGCCATTTATTTTCAGTAGTTTATAATCTTGGATGTGTTTTGCAATTTCATTGCACCTTTAAGAATTTTCATTCTTTTATCTAAATCTGGGGGAAAGTTTTGCAAGCTCTGACATGGTTTGGAAACTTTATACATGATCCTTAGCATCTTAGTCTAATTTTCTGTCTAAACATGTCACTGAATGTGATTGAGACTGTAAATGATTCCTTCTAAAGCTTTAACCTTGAAAGGAGAAATTGCTTCGCATTAGAGAAATATAACTACATTGAATGGTAGAAATTGTATTTAAATGTTACTGAAAATCCTTTAATAGAATTAAAAATGCAAGAAAAATGCTGAAAAAATACTTAGGCAATATAGCCAATAGCCAACATTGATAAACTATGAATTATATTTTTTAAATAAAAACACTTGAGAAAATATAAAAATTTTTTCAAATGGTTTTTAAATTTCTTAATCATCCATTTTCATTAAAATATTTATTTGAACAATTTCAAAATAATCATTGATGGATTTTTGCTTTCAGACAACTCTCTCAGAGCAAGGACAAAATTTCAAATGCATAAAAACTGGTAGAGCAAAAATAACTCACTGAAAACTAAATAGAAAAATATCAGAAAAAGAAACAAAAAATCAAAGTGTTATAAAACCGTCCCCAAGATGCAGACAACTCATGCAAATGAAAACAATTAGTGACGGAAAATGCATTTATAATTTCAGTGAAATTTTTTTGACCCTGCAGTGACCAAATATAAATGTTTTAACTCTCTTTGTTATTTTCTCACAATATTTGGGTCCTCACCATATCCATAAAAATGACTAAATTCAAATGTCCCCAGGATAACCTTGCCATCTTTTCATATCTGACCATGAAGCAAAAATGAAAACAAATCTTTATTAACAGACAGGACTTATATAATAACTTTAAATACATTTTACTCATGGATAGTAGGTTAAATTTAAGCCTTTGAAATTTATCATGACTTCAAACCCCAATAAACAGGCTAATTGTACATGTCTTCTCTATTTCTGAGAACTTGCTGCTGCAGAAGCTCCTATTATCTACCTTTGTGCTTGTTATTCTTTCTGATGTCTGATTGCTGCCATTAAGACAAACAATAGAATTACTGTGACTGGTATTGCCATTAAGGCACAGTATAATTCCAAGAATGTTAGTTCACAAAAGTTATAAACTTTCAATTTTAGGGAAAATGAAGTGTTTTCTTAAAACATTAGAGAACTTTAGGAAAAAGAGTCTACTTTAGATATTATTTTGAAATCTTTCTAATTAAATGGAATGCAAATATTAGGCATTCATCAATAGTAAATATCATCTCCTCATAAAATATATTACTTAGAACACCCAAGATATAAAAAATAAACACATATTCTTCTTCACTTTTAACTAAATCATCCACTTTATTCAAACTTTTCCACTCAAGGTAGATAAACACAGAAAGGCAGAGCTCCCTAATAATGGTCCTTTTACTCCAATAAGCCAAACTGACATTCTGAAATAACCTACAAACTGTAGAAAGCTTAAGGGAAATTGAATGCACTTGGCCAGTGAATCTTAGAATAGTGGTCCCATGTTAGTAATAAAATATGTATGTTTACCTCTTAAATTCCAACTTGTTCCCCTATTCACCTACTATTACATTCAACTCTCAGGTGTTAATAAATCCTCAATCTACTGAGGAAAATATCTTTTAAAGGCAATTTAACACTGTGACTTTCTTGTGGGATGAAAAAGGAGATTTCCAATAGAGAAAAGTCTCTTTTATGAAATTGAAACTGAAATTATGAAAGTTAAGTTAAAATATGACATTATCATAGGATAAATCTAGGAGTGTATGGAATGTTCAATGCTGAAAACTTTTTATTGGGAGATTTATGTCTATTTCAAACTTACATCAATGTGAAAGAATTCTTTCAATAAAAAAAGAAATGGGATAATTTTATATTTGAATTTACTATTAATTTTTTTTCTTTAACTGGGTGATCCTGAGCTCCACTGCTGGTGAAATATTTTTGTTCACAGAAAACAACATACAAATATTTGGATAAAATTGGTGCAGTTTATGTTAGCCTTTCCACTTACCATATATAGAGCCCACTTGACAGCTATCAGAAACTTCATAACCCTGACCTAGCTCAACATGCAAACTGCAATCTAAATGGTTAGAATGGAACTTTTCATTAATATGCAAATCCTCTGAAGAAAGCCACTAATCTTATACTGGTTTCAAAACATTAATGTGCCTGGTAAAATAACTAATTTACTCATTTCATTAAGATGTGTTAAGTATTGACAAAAATCAAGCCATTTCTACTTTTGAGGCCAGAGTTTCTCAACCTTGTTATTACTGACATTTTGCACCGGGTAATTCTTTATTGTGAGAGGGTCCTGTGCAAGTGTAGAATGTTGAACTGCATACCTGACCTTATCCACTGATACCAGTAACCTTATCTCTCCTGGTCATAACAATCCAAAGTGTCAACAATCAAAAGAATTAACAATTACAAAAGAAAAAGAATTTAAAAAGGTAAATGCTCTACGAAAAGGGAAGTCAGTGAACTATAGTTAAGAACAAACCTGTCTAAAGTTTAATTTAGCTGAGGGAATTAAGGCTGTCTTGATTAATGCTCAAAAAGTGTAATGAATTCACACTTGTAAAAGGAATCCATTATTTTCAGTTCCTTACAGTTCAAAACCAGAGGCACCAAATTCCTTATGGAGATGGGAGAACCTAACAAAAGAAACGTTTTTTTTTTTATTTGTCTTTCAAAATAGAATCTTATAAAAAAATTCAGGCACCATACTATGGTTTTCCATTGCAAAAAATATTCACTTGGGAGGAGAAAGGGTTTTTTTCTTAACTTCAGGTTTTTCTTAAATGTCATAAAATAAGATAAATGACCAAAATTCCATAGTATTCTTTTTCTCACATAAAGAATTAAAAGTCCTTCCTCTTTTCAGGAAGTAGACTTCCAAGGAGAAATTCAGTATTCCAGGGATACAACTAGAAAGGTCTTTCCCTTTGAATGAGCTCCCCACTTTTCTGCCAAAATTGAGAAAGTTTGACAGTCTTCAGGAGAATTATAATGAGAAATAATCTGCTTTCTAGTTGGAACTCTGAGAGAGAAGAACCTTGAAAAATACCCAGTGCCAAAATGTAGTGGCTGCAGAAAGGTAGAATGGCTTGGACCATGCATGTGTCAGACATTCCTCACCATGTCATTTATATGTGTGCTCAGGAGGCCCCATGAGCACAGGATTTCAATGGACCAGTAATACAGAGGGAAGAAGGTCAGCAAGACTCCAAGTGAGCCCAAGGTAAGTGTGTGAGGTCTCTGACAGAGTAAGTGTGGGTACTGACAGCACACAGAGGCCAAGCCTTCCTCCTGAAGCAGAACTTGATTTGAACACATAAAGAAGGCAATGGTCTTCTAGCAAATGCCAACAACCCAGGAACCCTATAGTGTTCTTACTCATCTATTACTTCCCTGTATTTACCAACCATTTGCCCTGAAATGATGACACAGAAGGAAAGGAAAAGATAGGGTAACCCATAACTCCTTTTCCTTTCAGTTGTTCCAGACTCATCAGAGAGCCAAAGGTTGCAGGTACTGGCTGACTGTGCATGTATAAAGAACTAAAATAAAAACATGTGAGCTAGTTTTGTACAGTGTTTCTACTCTTCCTGTAAGAATGGAATACATATGCATATCTAAGCTAAGAAATACAAGACAGATAATTCTGGTGGTTCTGCATATGAGTAAAATGTTCTTTTATTTGCATTTAAAATTTCCATTATACAAGATAAAAATGAATAGTAAAATTCATGTTAATAATGCAAAATATTAACTTTACTTAGATGAATATTAAATGGCAAATAAAAACACCACAAGAAGTCAGAAAGAAACTGCAGGAAAAAATGGAAAACCTTCTCCTTGTTAGTACCTTTAACATCCCCTTTGTCTCGCACTTGAACAAGGCACCCCACATTTCCATTTCTCACTGAGCCCCACAAATGATGCTGCTGGCCCTGGCAGCATTCGCTGTTCGAAATCTGCTTTTTCCAGGGATGTTTTGCTCCTCCTAATACTGCATTTTGTATTAGGTTAGGATTCTGATAAAGGCCAACTTAGACAACACGAGAAAATAGAAAACCATTCTCAAAAGCTATTGTTTAATAATTAAACATGTCCTTAACTTTGGAAACCGAAGCTGTTTAAAATAGCTCTGAGGCCTACTGAAGATGTAAGTTGTCCTTCTCTCTGGGCTTCATACGTTCTGAAATGTTCAATCTCACCTGAAGTCAAGTAAAATAGAGAGTTAGGGGTAGGCCTGGGCCAGGTTGGGAGTTAGGGGGAGTGTGCTGTATTCTGGCCTATGTGTGGAATCCAAGAACATATATGATGATTTCTCATTGACAATAAATTGTGAAAATCTCATCTATGTAATTCTCAGTAGCAACATAAACAAATACTAAAAATTAGACCTATCCCTTGATAGAGACAATACAGCCATGTATAAAATTGCTTTTTATCAAAATGATAACATTTAAGGTGCTCTAAATGATATGCTGCAGTATTACCTTTTACATGTAATGAATAATAAAGTCTTTCACTTTTAAAATGTTTCTGAAACAAATTTGACCAGTATAAAAATCCTTAAAAAGTATATAAAAACTAGTTATTACAGGAACTGGAGCAGCCATTTCTTACATAAATGCTGTTCATCACACGCTGGCAGAACACTTTGGCCAGTGGAGTCAGCAAAATCTAAGAAATGCACATTCTGGATTCCTGTTCATTCTGAGGAAGGTGACAGCAATACTTGTTCAGAGCCTCACACTCTGTGCCCACAGACCCTGGCCAGTGAAATGCCTCCCCGAGCCCAAAATTCTGTTCTGAATTTTAACTAGGGTTGAATTCTAGTCACTATCTTTGCACCACCACTGTCTGCCATCAGAGGATGGCACGATCGTAATCCTAATCAGAGGTTCCCTGTTATTATGGCAGATAAACTTTACAAGGTTGGGAGAAAAGAGATACATAGAATACCATGAGTGATGTTTATCAGGAAAAGGATATGCTTTTCTGTGTTATGTCATAAAAAAGAGCAATGATAGGGCATGTGTTGGGCAAGCTGCCGGCATACACTGCACGATGCATAAGCAGTAAGCTTGGCTGCGTGGCGGAGTGCTGTGACTTAGAGACCTGTCAGAAGAGCACAGCTCTGCAGAGGCAGCTCAGGGCACTGATGCTGGCACACCTCAGAGGAAGAAGGCTGGATGTGGCAGTAGGCATCCATAGTTCCTATAAAATATTGCAGCAGATGCTGAGTTTATGGATTCTGCTTCTACATCTAGTGAAGTTATCACGTACTGATAGAAGAAATGTAAGGTTTCAAATCAACCTGTTTGTGTTGCTTCAATGTATGCCCTTAGTTTTCTTTAGATTAGCTAATGACCTGTACAATTACAAGTAATTTAGTTGGATTTAACTAATACACTGTCCAAAGTATCCAGAATTCTTTTCTTTTTCTTGCTCTGTTTGTATTAGAGACCTTATAGGACCTCTATATCTATCTATCTTTCTATTTGACATTTTTAATTGTACAGTTTAGTAGTGTTAGTTCTGTTTACATTGTCATGCAACAGATCTCTAAAACTTTTCATCTAGCAAAACTGAAACCCTATGTCTGTTGAACAACTCTCCATTTCTTTCCCATCCTTCACCCCTTAACCTTCTGGCAACCAATAGTCTACTTTCTGCTTTTATGAGTTTGATTCACATACTGGAACCATATGTTATTTCTCCTTTTATGACTGGCTTATTTCACATAGCATAATGTCTTCAAACTTACCTATGTTATAGCATGTGACAGTCTTTCCTTTTTCATAAGGATGTGTAATATCCCACTGTATGTATGCACCACATTTTCTTCACTCATTCATACATCAATGGACCTTTGGATTGCCTCTACCTTTGGCCATAGTGAAAAATGCTGCAATGAACATGTGTGTGCAAATATCTGTTTGAGATACTGTTTTCAATTCTTTTAGATATGCACCCAGAAGTGTGATTGCTAGGTAATGTGCTAATTAGTTTTTGAGGAACTTCTGTACTGCTTTCCTTAGCTGCTGCATCATTTTACATTCCCACCTGAAGTACACAAGGGTTCCAATTTCTCCACATCCTCTTCAGTACTTTTTATTTTTTGTTTTTGTTTTTGTTTCTGATAGTGGCCATTCTAATGGATGTGTGATGACATCACACTGTGATTTTTACTTGTGTTTCTCTAATGATTAGTGAGTGATACTGAATATCTTTTCATACACTTCTCAGCTATTTCATGTCTGCTGTAGTGAAATGTCTATTCGAGTCCTTTGACCATTTTTTAATTGGATTATTTAGTGTTTTGATGTTGAGTTGCAGAAGTTACTTACATATTCTGGATATTAACTCCCAAAAATAATTTGCAAATATTTTCTCCCATTCTGTAGATTGCCTCTTCATTCTCTTGCCTTTTTTTTAATCACCGACATTTCTTAGTTCAGTGTCCCATTTGCCTATTTTTGCTTTTGTTGCTTGTGCTTTGATGTCACAGAGAAGAAATCATTGCCAAATCCAATGTCATGAAGTCTTTCCTCTGTTTTCTTCTAGGAGTTTTATAGTTTTAGGTCTTATATTGTGGTCTTTAATCCATTTCTTAGTTATTTTTTTATTATGGTATAAGGAAAGGGTGCAACTTCCTTCTATTCCATGTGTGTTTCCTTGTTTCTGCCCCAGCACCATTTGTTGAGGAGAGGGTCCTTTCCCCATTGTGTGGCCTTGGAACCCTTGTAAAAGATCATTTGACCATATATATATATATGAGGGTTTATTTCTAGGCTCTCTATTCTGTTCCATTGGATTATGTGTCTGTCTTATTCAAGTACCACATGTTTTGACTAAGATAGCTTTATAATATGTATTGGAATAGGAAATGTGAGGTCTCCAACTTCGTTCTTCTTTTTCAAGATTTTTTTTTGGCTATTTGGAGTCTCTTGAAATTCCATATGAATTTTAGGATTTTTTTTCTATTTCTGAAAAGTAACTCCATTGGGAGTTTTATAGGGATTACACTAAATTTGTGAATTGTTTTGGGTAGAATGAATATTTTAGCAATATTAATACAGCCATAAAAATAGCCAAAGTATCCAGAATTTTTAACATATTCTGCACAGACTACAAAATGGGTTACAAGGGTGACTCTTTAAATATTCCTAGGACTATTCCCAAATTTTTCATAATTTTTTTCATGCTTATATAGAACTCAAATTATATTTGGCTAAGTAATGATAACTTTCATAAGTCAGTCCAGTTTCCTCTATAAAATATGAATCCATTTTAACTAATTTCAGTTTTTAAAGGATTTTCTGCATGGTAAGCAAAACTAATGTGAAAAAAATCCCTACACACACACAAGTCAGTCTCTCTCTTTTGGCTCTTTCTCTCTCTGTATGTATACACATATACCTACATATATACATATACGCACACATGTACTATATTTTCTATATGTATTTTCACATAGTTACATATACATATATATATATATACACAAACGTATATATGAAAAAAGAGTAACTTAAAAAACTTCACTGCTGAGCTTTAAAATAAGGTAAGGTAATTTACAACTTAAACAAAATAGAAACTCAGAAAACCCAAGGATGTCAAAGAGTTGAAGTTGAAACGTATTATTCTAAAAACCAAACATAGGCCACAAAAACCAGTTTTAATGACGACACAGAATTAGATAAATTCTAACTCTCATCACTGTGAAGTGACAGAGAGATAACAGTCTAACGGGTATAGATGGATAAAGAATTACTGAGGAACCATCTAAACTTTAAGCTTGCCCCATATATCTTATAATAAATTAAATAATGTTACTATATTAGTTTCTTAGGGCTGTGGTAATACAATACTACACATTTGGTAGCTTACAATGGAAATTTATTCTTACACAGTTCTGGAAACCAGAAATTTGAAATGGGGGTGTTGACCTGTTTTGTTACTTCTGCAGTTTCTGAGGGAGAATCTATTCCATGCCTTTCTCCCAGTTTCTGGTGGCTGCCTGACAATTCTTGGCTTGTAGACACATTGCTCCAATCTGTCTCTGTCCTCACATCATCTTCTCTGTATCTGGAATCTGTCTAAGATCTAGGGTCCACCCGAAATCCAAGATGACATCATCTTAAGATATTTAATTACACTTGCAAAGACCCTATTTTCAACTAAGGTGACATTCACAGGTACCAGGAGTGAGGACTTGGGCGTATCTTTTGGAGGACACTAATAAACCTCTACCAATATCACGATAGAACAGTAATCCAATAAATTAACATAATGTCAGTCCAGGACAAATGAAACCTTCAGACTCTGGCAAAGGTGACCTTAAAATGTTGCCTGGACAATTCAGGATGGTGGGAATTCCAATGAAAAATCACCCCGAGAGAACATGAAGCTATAGTTATCAGCCATGTGAGACAGAGGCAATTTTCTCACCTTCCATAAGAGTAAGACTGCGTTTATAAGATTGTGTTTAACATATTCAGATAAAAAACACATTCTACTTCCAAAAATATAGCCTCTTCCGAATGGCCACCGAGTTGATGCAGAACAGGGGTACATTCCTCTCCTGTTTTTTCTCTCTTCACTCTCACTCCCTCTCCCCTTTCCCTTCTCTCTTCCTCCTTTCCCTCATCCTCCTTTTTCACCTCCTCCTCTTTTTTCCTCTTTATCTTCTTTCTTAATTCCATAAATGTAAGAAATCATCTAAGAGTAGGATTATACGATTAATCACTTACTGCTATTTTCTTTAACAGTATATGATTCTGATAGCTGGTTTTGTTCCTTTCTTTTCTTGTAAGAAATACAATGTTTCAAGATTAGCAATCCTCTTGGACAAATATTGCTATATAATGTCTTACTGGAATCAAAAGAAGTAAGTTATAAAATAAAAAGTAAGGATTGAACCTTGTCTCAATATCCCAAGCTTCTCCATGATTTTCACTGTTATGTGTTGATCAACATCTTCCCTGTTGACACAGTACTTCTGTATTTGAACTTAGGCATCTCATGAAACTGGACCTTTGCATTTGAACGTATTTTTTCTTTAGCTTTAAGCAAGGTCGTTGTTCCCCATCACATAAAAATAGTGTATCTGTACTCAGTTTTTACCTTGCAGCTCCTTATAGATTTATACATAGTCCAGTGAGTCCACTGTTTTATTCTACAGTTTCTGAGTTTTTCTAATTTAACATTCCATTATTGTTAAAAAATAGATTCACACACAAATTCTCTAATCTTACTCCACAAATTACAAAAATCTGTTGTAAAGAGATGAAGAGAAAATAAACTTATGATTTCAATTTATAGTGGCTATTAAAATCTCTAATCAGAATTCTCTCAGAAAATTGGAGACAACACTTCTCAAGGAAATGTGCTGGTCTCTGCTTCACAGCTATTGTATTCTTGAAGTTACTCTTTGAGCCAGTGCCTTCCTGACTGCCTAATACGAAATTATTTGTTCAAAAATATTCCTTTTAAAATACCTATAAAGGATTTTTTACTAATTTACTAGCAACTATATTTCAACACAATATCTGCTATCAGAAGGGGTTTGGGCAATGGGCCTTTATCTGACATTAGAATTTACATATTCAAGTAAAATTTGGAAGTAGTGAAGCTATGTAGTTATCATTAGTAAGTGATGCCCAGAGAGTGAATAACAGGTGAGAAAACCTTACTTAAATCATTACCTATGTTCATGTGGAGTAAAGTGCCTTTTAAGGGATGGATTTAGTACACTGGATGATAGCAAATTGCAAAATAAAAATACTATGTGGTTAAATGTTTTCTCTAAGCACAGTGGAGCCTTTACAAAGGACAACATCTGCCTGCTTCAGAGCATGGTGGATATGACTACTTCAGAAATAGCTCATTGAAGTCACATAACTGACATACCAAAATCAGATACAGGATTTAATCTTGTAGATTGCTCAGTCACAAAATAGATTGAATTCATAGCCTTGCCAGATCCATTATGGGGAAGTAAGGGAGTTGGATAGGGAAAGTGGGATGCTCCTGGCTAGCAGAAGCAGTGTTACTTCCCTGCCCCATGAGGCTGGTCCTTTCTTCGGTAAGGATCTCACTGTCATATTACATGAGGTGGTGTCTTTGCAATATAATACCAATTTTCTTTATGACTCTTGGCCACTAACTAGAATTACAACTAATTATGTCTCAGCAAGTCAATTAGTAAATTCAATCTAAGAACAAAAGGATTACATGACAAAGGGATTATAAGATTGTGCTTATTTATACTGGTGATCCTGGCATGGGGAACAGACTTTGATGCTACTAAATGAGGGAGGAGAGAATATAAATAGTGTTTTATGACATATTTATCAACATCTTTGAGTGGTATACAGAGAAAGAAAAAGTGCTTATGGCTGATCCAGGCTGGGAAAATAGTTGATGTCCTACTTGGTACCTAAAGCCAACCACACCCAATATAAACTCAAGTAAGTCCTAGAAGCACAAATAAGTTGCTTAATAAATGATATATACTCCCAGGGTTTTTCTTCTATGCCATTAACTCTTTCCTAGACCTCATGAATCTTTAAAGAGACTTCAATATGACAGTTTTTAATGGTTTATAGATGTGTTTCATGATGCAATGAAACCTCTTCGAAATAAACTGCTATATCCCCATTTGGGGTATCCTCAACAGATGTTAGGAAAAAAAACTCTTCAGGGGGCAGAACATGGGATAGCATATCTGTTTGTTTGTTTTTTTCTGTCTTTGAGAAAATATATAGCCTGAATCCAATATACATATTCTTAGTTCAGACTATTGGGTTGCACAGATATTTACAGATTTAATAAGAATAGAAAATTGATAATAATAACCTCTTAGAATAAACTTTGAGTCTGTTGCATATGAATGCTCACCAAAGGACAGAAGGCTATCAAAAACCAGGTAGATATGGTAACCTAACCTATGGATGTCCACCAGCCTCTTCCCTGAGTCATCTCAAATTACTTACTGGACTCCCAATCAAAAAGACTATGATATTAGAAAGTGAAGATCATGCATGGGTTCAACAACATGGGCTCCCTTTCAACTAGTTTGATCTGACTAACACCAGTTATTAGTAATTAGCAAGATACAAAAGTGCTGAGCACTAATATGTCACTACTGTGAAGACATAGATTGGGAAGAAGAAAGAGTCTAAAAATCAAGATTGCTACATATGCATAGATTCTGATGAAGCTAAAGACCTGAATCTTTCAATTCTACCAAGGTTTCTTTGCCATTTGAGGCAGCTTTTCCACCCTTGTCTAAGGTTTTTAGTTTACTCTTGCCTTAACAAAGGGTAATAGCCTCCTCTGAGGTAGTTTTCAGACACAAGCCAGCTGACTCAACCCTTCTGGACTAGTCAGGCCCAAGCAATTCAGGTACAAAGACTGATTCACCCAAAAGGACTGTACCCATCAAAATAATTTTAAGAGTTAGCATAATAATGCAGATAAATTATTAGGAATGTATGGGATGGATTTCTAGCACAATGAGTCAAGGTGAAAAAAATATAACCTTGGATCAATCTAAATTTGCTGACATCTTGTTCTAAAAAGAAGTTGTGTATTCCATGTATTAGAATCAGAAATGCCTATGTTACTTTGACTGGTTGGTTGACTGAATCCTGGGACCAAAAAGGGCCTTTTTTTTTATTATTAAGGTGTGATTGATATACACTCTTATGAAGGTTTCACATGAAAAAACAATGTAGCTACTACATTTACCCATATTATCAAGTCCCCACCCATACCCCTATGCAGTCACTGTCCATCAGTGCAGGAAGATGCCACTGATCCGTTACATGCCTTCTCTGTGCTACACTGTTTTCCCCGTGATCTAACACACCATGTGTACGAAACATAATACCCCTCAATCTCCTTCTCCCTCCCTCCCACTTGCCCTCCTACACCCCTCCCCTTTGGTAACCACTAGTTCCTTCTTGGAGTTTCTGAGTCTGCTGCCATTTTGTTCCGTCAGCTTTGTTTCATTGTTATACTCCACAAATGAGGGAAATCATTTGGCATTTGTCTTTCTCTGCCTGGCTTATTTCACTGAGCATAAGTTCCTCCTGGTCCATCCATGTTGTTGCAAATGGGAGGATTTGTTTCTTTCTTATGGCTGAATAGTATTCCATTGTGTATATGTACTACATCTTCTTTATCCATTCATCTACTGATGGACACTTAAGTTGCTTCCATATCTTGGCTATTGTAAAAAGTGCTGCGATAAACATAGGGGTGCATATGTCTCAAAAAGGGACTTTTACCAAAATAAGTTAGTATGACAGAACTTCCTTGTTGTACTATAGAAGGAATACAAAGGCCTAGGTAGGTAGGAAGGCTAGAGTGTATTTATTTTGTAAGAGTTGATCACATACCACTTAAGTATATATTTCCCTTTCCTGTCATAATGCTTCTCCTAGTGCCTCTACCCATGGACCTAATTTTTGATTGTCATGTTAACCAACACTGATTCTGATTAAGAAATGCTTCTGAAAGAGAAAGTTATTTTGCATCAACATTCAGGTAATGGTCTTAATCTCACAGAATTCACCAGTAGAGCCACATATTCTCCACCAAGAAATAGCTGGCCTGAAATGGTGACATGGCCTATATCATGCCAATGGGTTTCAACCCCAGACAAGTTCACTATGGATTCAATGTTACCAAAGAAATGACAGCAGAACATTCTTGGGGTGAAAGGGCTTATACCCAACTTTATTCCCACAGTGGCAGGTCAATCACCAGAATCCTATTTACTCAGAGCAAGTCTACATGCAGCAAGCTGGTCTCTGCCTTTGGGCCTCTCAGCCCACACAGCTGTCCTTGGAGCTGCCACCACTCCAATCTCTGCTCTCCTACAGCCTTGCAGCCATGCCACCATGTCACCCAGAGTACTTTATATAGAATCAATAAGAACGTATTGCCCAGATGTGTGTAGAGAGCTAGCCAACCAGGGCCAGGTAAGAATCCTGGCCATAGGAACCTACACTTTATCCACACCCCATGACTCCAGGTTTCTTGCTTCTCAACCTATGTGCCCTCAAGTTGTACAGTGGCCCCTGTGCAAGGAAGCTGGAACACTGTAAAAGAAATATGGGTGGGCCTTACAATACCCACCTTCTCCAGCTCCTCTAGCAGAAAGTCTTGCAGACACACAGGCCAATCTTGTTGCTTTATCTCTGACTTCTGCTTCATCCTCAGTGGCTGGAATGGCTGCTCTGATCTCAGTTGATGCCACAGCTCCAGTCATCCAAATTCTTTCTGTCTGCTTCTGCCTTTTCAAATCAACCCACACCTGGGTCCTCGTGACCTTCACAGGGCCCTTTAAATTCTTCCTTTGAGAAGAAGGCCATATTTCCTTTTGTGCTTGATCCTGAGGATGGAAGCAGAGCATGCAATGCTGCATGACTTGGGGAGGGGGCTGCACGTCTCCTGGAAGGACCCACAGTAGCCGAGTCCTTTGGGCTTTACACCAGCTTTCAAACAGGTGGGGTTTCAATAGAGGAGGGATTGATACCTCCAGCACAGGCAGGACCTCCAGCGCCACCTGTTCGTCAAATCTCTGCTCCTCCGTTTCTGAGGTTGAGGGCTCCACTACATCCTTCACCTGCCCCATGGCACCTGGCAGCCTGCACTCTTATGCTGCTTCCTCTCAGGCTACGACGACATCCTTTACCATTTCCACAGCACCTTGTAGTGACGCCATTTCAAATTTTCTTTCTCTTGGTGTGAAGCGCAGTCCTCCACTGCTTCCCAGTACCACATGTCCACAGCGAGGCACTCGAATGTCTCCCCATCCATAGGTGCAGCCCGCTGAAACACTCCTTCTATGAGGGCAGCCTGTTCTTTTCCTTGGTCAACAATAAATCCTGTCAACTACTGCCAATTGTCTTGCCAATGGGTTTCAGCCCCAAACAAGTTCACTATGGATTCAATGTTACCAAAGAAATGATAGTAGAATGTTCTTGGGGTGAAAGTGTTTATACCCAACTTTATTTCCATGGTGGCAGGTCAGTCACTAGAATCCCATCCACTCAGAGAAAGTCTGTATGCAGCAAGCCGGTCTCTGCCTCTGGGCCTCTCTGCCCCACAGCCGTCTCAGTCTCTTGTCTTCAGCTGCAGCTCTGCAGCCCTACAGCTGTGCCACCGTGTCACCCAAAGCAATGGGCAGAGCTCTTTATATAGAGTCAGTAACAAAGTATTACCCACACGTGTGTAATGAGCTAGCCAACCAGGGCCAAGTGATAATCCTGGCCATAGGAACCTTGACTTTATCCACAGCCTATTATATTTCTGTTACATGACACATTGAAAGACTGGGGTTCAGACTCACAGGATACACTGTATTTATACCAAATACCTATGGCTTTGGAAAACTAAATCTATTTCCACTATACAAAAGCATATTCAAATTTAATTTTTTTTTCTTCTTCAGAATCCAGCTTCTGTTAGCATTAGGACACTATTCATTTCTTATTGAGGAAATGAAAAAGATAGATTTATTCTATTTTACATAGTATATAGTTATTTTTCAATTAAAATTTTAAATTTAAAATTTAAAATTTTAATTTTATTTAAATTTTATTCTTTATTTTGAAAGTGCCTCTACCTACTTTTTGCTAAGAAAAACTTCAGCATACATAAATAACAAAGGAACAAAATAATGCTCAGAGGATTTCTATTACATACTTAAATCATACAGCATATGGTTGGAGGCTTCAGGTTTATTACTTTAATAAATATATACAGATCTGCTTTTGAATAATTTCTGCACTGCTTAAACTTTTCAATTCTATCAGGTATATTCACATGCCTAATGACAAATGATTTTATTCTTCAAGAGTTGATTAAAAGGACTGTATATTTTGAATAAAAAAAGTATTTTTATTCATCATTCATCTAGAATAACAATTTTTACCATGACTTTGAGTATATCACTTTTCTTTAGAATAAGAAAGAAGAGATTTTCCCTGTAGGAGAGTATTATAAATTAGGTTATATTATGTCAATGCTATGCTTTTCTCTAAAATATCTAGTCTTAGTTATTTTGGAAAATAAATACTTAGAAAAAATATATCTGACTAGGTGAACTATTGACCAATGTTCTACTGTGGAGATTCCTATACATCTATACATAAACAAAAAACTCTTGCTTTATTATTAATTTTATTGTTTTCATTCCTCGCTAAAACACCCAATTGTCACAGCCTCTGTTAATTAAGTAAAGGGTGAGTAGGTTGAAACAGCAAGCAGAGATGTGCGCTACACACAGTTGGCCTGTATAATACTGATGTTTTCTCAACATCAGAATTAATCATTGCTCTATTTAGATAGAACCTGATACTTTCACTGTATAGAAAATGCCCATGGGGAAAAAAAATCATCACTATCTGGTAACTTAGCTTCTCAAAGTAAAGAAACTCTGGATGATTCATCTTTGCTGGACTCCCCAGAGGTTTCAGATTGCCTGGCTCATAACTGATGACCAAGAAACCTTTCCCAAGTTTATGAGAGCTATGTTTTGCAAAATGTGGTTCCCCTCTCCATAGCACTGACCACATAAATAAAATTAACAATTTATTAAAATGATTAATCTTTTACTAGATCTAAACAACAGTTCCTGGCATGCAATAGGCACAGAATAATTCAGCAATGAAAACAAACCTTAAAAATCATGCAACTTCACCACTTCATTACTATTGTCCCAGTATTGAAGTAAATTTTTTTCATTAACTATTCCAATTATCTTCTAAAAATTCACATTACCATCACTCTACTTTAATCTCTGCAGACTGAAAATACACCAAAAGGTAGAGATGCTAGACTCAAACTGTAAACATTTATTCTCCCAAATGAGTGATTATATATTTAAAATCAGCTAAGGAAATAAAATTAAGGATGCATCCTAAAACACAGGAGTTCTCTTATGAAACAATTTCAGTGATATAAAAACTAATGAGATTTGCAATGTCTCCCCTGTCATTTTTAGCCATGCCTTAACAAAGGAATTACTAGGGTGAAAAAACATTAGGGCATAATTAGGAAACATTTTCATTTTAAGAGAGCCACTAAAAAATAAAAAGGAATATTATTGGTAATGTGGTAATGATACACAGAATACATTTCATTTATACGACACAATTTGGTTATACCTATTACTTTGATATGTATTATATTGGATTGTTTAGGCACTTATAATTACCAGTATAAATTTACAAAGGACCAAAAATTAGTTGTTAGGTTGGGAATAATAAAATTTAGGAATAAAGAGTTTTTCTATGAAATAAAAATTCCCAGTGGAATTTTTTTGGGTCAGTTTTAATTTTTCTTAGTCTAAGGTAAACACAATGATTTTAATATATTATTAATATACTTAGGAAATACAGAAATCTTGGTAAGTTTTATAAAATAATAAATGCTATTTGTTTTATTTTTTTCTTGACATATCAGAAAGTTTGAGGTATTCTTTATTATGTTTGTAACATTTTAGTAGATATTCTTATTTAGTGATTGAATCTATTTTATTATAGAAAACTCTAAGAATTAACTGTGTGCTTTCTAAAATCTGACAGCAATCCAGACCTGGTAAAATAAATTTATTTAGTAAGAAACCAATCAAATGTATTTTTTAAATCATGTAGACAAATCAAGTAATACTGTTCATACTTAGATTTTATAAATCGAAGCATTTCAATGAAATTTATAAAAAATAAGTTTAATCTTTTGAATTGCTGGTTTACTACTTTAGATCATGTAGATATTTCTCATAGCTGCCATTTTCTGGGTCATGAATTCCTAAATTTAAAACTAAAATGAGGGGCTGGTGTAGAGATTTCACGTATGCCCTAAATTGTTTTGTATGTACTTTAAATCTCCAATAAGAAAAGGAAATCAATAAGAAGCTCTCAAATGTATGGTATTTTATATAAATATAAAAAGAGCTTAAATGAAAAGAAACATGATTAATAAGGGATATTTGGCAATTGAAAGATCAGTTCATTTAAACCTAATGTATCTATACTTAGGTTTACCATGAAAAACATACATCAGTTCATACAAGAAAGTTTCTATATTCTCATTCTTATAGGCCATTAAAAAAAAGATATGTTCTGAGTGTTAAATATCTGGAAAACATCTACACACTGTTTCTATAAACTCACCATAGTGATCTATTCCTTCCCTTTTCTCCAACACACACCTAAAACCTATGTTCCCTCTCTCGATGCACATACTCTCCTACCAAGTCAGTTAATAATTTCCCAATGCCAGATTTGACTGAATACCCACATTATCTCCAAAAAGAATATTGCTTGCTTTATGGAATATACAGTATGATATCCCCTCCATCCAGGATTATTTTCCTAGTGTTGCTTAGAGAAATTAGTAATTCTTTCAAACTCAATTGAAATGTCACCTTTCCTGGGAAGCCTCTCTTTCCTGTGCATGCATAGTATGTGCCTACTCCCCTAATTTCTACTCAGGAAAGTCCCAGCAGGTCTTTGGTGTAGGATTACCACCAGGGCGTACAGGAAGGAGCTTTGTCATCTTTATGGCCACAGCACTTAGAATAGTACCTGACTTTATCTAAATACTTAGTAAAATTATTTTTAATGCTATAAAAATATTAAATATTTAAACACCCTCATAATCAGTATTTTACTGTTCTAGTTATAACAAAGAAGAGAGAAAATGTTGGTGTTAAACAATTTAATACGTAGTTACATATAGCTTGAATAACACTTATAAATGCAATAAAAGTATCATTGATAGATAAATATTTCACCATCCCTGGGAATACTTATTTGGGGATATACTGTGTATAATTTGAATATAACTGTTATCTGTCTTCATGTAGGGAATTCTATTTTGAAAAACCTCCACTGCCACCCAGTCACTCAGAATCTGAATTTCTATATGGAAATGTGAATTAACACTAGTACAAAAATTTCACCGGGATTTGATAATAAAAGTAACACTAGGTAGTATCTCACGTGGAAAACATAATTGGCCATATTTTTATCAGCAGCGTCAAAGAGTAATTCAAAGATAGTAAGTTAGAACTTGGCCACATATTCTCACATACCAACGATATCAATCACTTACAGTTTGTATCTGTAAACATTGGCAAATGTAATATTTATAAAGGCAAAATTGAGTCAGTGGAGAAGGGAGTCTTATATTTTGTTTTTGGGTGAATTGGCTGAAAGCTGTCAAGAAAGGCAGTTTGCTCTTCAGCAGGTCGACAGATTTATCAAGGAAAGTAGTTTTAATTCTCTGGGGTTTTCTCAATATAATGTATGGTTTCAAATCAGAAGAATTGACAATATTTCTAGCTCTCTGTGAAGGCGACTACCCTGATGCCTTCCTGCTTGGGCCTCCACCCTAGACAGGTCACATCTGCACAGCTCTCCTCCTCCTGCCTTATCAGCAGGTGTGCGTCAGTCAAACACAGGTGGGGGAGTAACTCTGATGATAGTACCTACCGGTATTTACCTATTTTTTTATTATGTCATGCTCATATTTGATTCTCTTTCAGATCTAGAAGGTACAGCACCTAGACTGCTGCAACATCTACAGGAGGAAGGATAGGCTGTGAACAACACCAAGATTCAGGGAACGGGTTTGTCAAATTCTTGTGGGTCATATGGGTGGGTAAGACTGAAGTCAAACCAGAAGCAGTTATAGATAAAGTCCAAACCTTTTCTACCCCTACAACTGTAGCATTGTTACAGGAGTTTTGGGGTCCTCTAGGCTACTGCAGAGTGTTTACCCTGCACTTGGCAAAAATTCTGAAGCCCTTATACAGATTGATACAACAGGGTGTCAGGTGGGACTGGGATGAGACATGTGCATCTGCCTTTACTACAGCAAAACAGGCATTCAAGGCCATGCAATGCCTTGAGTGCGATAGACCCATCAAGGCCCTGTGAGCTGGATGCTCATGTGACTGAAGACGGTTATGGCTGGGTCTCTGGCAGTGGTTTTAATGAACTCGCCAACCTATAGGATTATGGTCACAACCCTGTAAAGGGGCAGAGGTATGATACACTTTGATAGAAAAACAATTGGCTGCCGTGTATCACACCTTGCTGGCTACAGAACCCATCACTGGAATACTCCCAATAAAGGTAATAACCACCTATCCCATCTTGGGGTGGGTACGAGACTGGAGCCAAAAGCCAAGGAGTGGTGTGGCACAAACACCCACACTAGCCAAGTGGGGTGCATACCTACAGTAGCATACTGCCCTCGCTAGTAGCCCCTTGAGGGAAGAACTCCAATGCTTATTGGGGCCAGTGACATATACTAGTGAAAAGCGGGAAGAATTTACTTTAGAACCATTAGTAGCAGAGTCTTTATCAGGAGGGAAGAGACCCTATACCCAAAGATGTATGGTACATAGATGGCTCCAGTGTGGACAGCTCCCAAAATGGAGGGCTGTAGCTTTCCACCCTAAGACTGAGACAATATGGATGGAAGATGGTGAGGGGAAGAGAAGTCAGTGGGCAGAGTTGTGGGCAGTGTGGCTTGTGATCAGCCAGGAGCCCTACCCAATAATTGTCTTCACTGACAGATAGTCTATCTATCAGGACGTGACCCTGTGGCTACTGACATGGTACCATGCCAACTGGCTGGTTGGTCACTGACCCCTTTGGGGGCAAGGGTTGTGGCAAGACTTATGGGCCTGTGGTCATACTAAAATAATTACAGTATATCATGTGACAGGTCATTTGCCACTGGCATCCCCAGAAAATGATGAATCATAAACTGGCCCAGATACACTGGTTAGAAGGAAAGCCTGCCTCTAATGTAGCCCAATGGTTACACCAGCATTTATTGCACGCAGGGCAAAAGACAATGTGAGCTGTAGCCTGTCAGTGGGGTTTGCCTTTGACCTTTTAAGAAGTTAGTAGAGCCCAGCAAGAGTGTGTCATGTGCTCCAAAAGGGATTTAACACCAAGTTCCACAGCAACATGGGACAATAGCTAAGGGGCCTATACCCCTCGTCAGGTGGCAGATAGCCTGTATTGGGCCTCTTCCTGTGTCAGAAGGATATCGGTATGTCATGACTTGTGTGGACACAGCTACTGGACTTCTGGTTGCTTTTCCTACCCATTGTGCATACCAGCAGATGACCAAAAGAGGCCTGGAGTGTCTCTTTGCAGCCTATGACCGACCACAAGTGATTCATAGTGATGAAGGCACCCATTTTACTGGACAGGCACTACAAGAATAGTTGGGAATCAAATGAAAGTTTCATGTGCCATACAATCCTATCACAGCAGGCATGATAGAGAGGTACAATGGCTTGTTAAAATCCAGACTGAAGTCAGACACAATATAGTCTGAGGGGATGGTCAGTCCACTTATGGACAGTGCTATGGTGTTTGAATGAGAAACCCCAAAAGGGAGCACTGAGCCCTGCAGACATGCTAACACATATGGCTGCTTCCCCTATACAAGTACAAACCAAGGAAGAATCGTTGAAGCTGAGGTTTGGCCACCAGAATATCTTGCTGCCAGCACCAACTGCACTAAATCCTGGAGACTCCATTGAGTGGATGTGGCCTTGGGCATTTTGACAAATGGACCAACAATGGCTGGCCCTCCTGGCACCTTGGGGACAAGGCCTGGAAGCTGGCCTCCTATGTATTCCTGGAGTAACAGCAGAGTGGCCCCCAAAGATCAAAGAAGCATATCTTGAATGGCCAAAAGGTAGGAGCATCTTACTGGGGAGTTTTGTTTTATCATTGCCAGTGCATGCACCTCCAGTAGCACTATATATAGAACCCTCAGTAACCCCTACAGGGAGAGGGGCCAAGGTATGGTATACTAAACCTGGACGGGACCTCCTTCCTGCTACAGTCCTATCACAGGACCACTCTCATTCATGTATCCTACCTGATGGACAAGATTTGCCTATGCATTAAAACATGTGTCTTATGGCCTTTAAGGTCTTTGTGGATTGAGCACAAGTACCTTAGCAAAAAACTGCTACTCACTGGGATGCATGGAGCTCCCTATCCATACCACTACTAAGTGTAAATCATGAACTCATCTGATTAGAACTGATTTTGATTATAGCTGAAATAATCTTCTCAGGCTTGAAGATTATTATAAGTTTTGTTACTTGTACCAAAATTCTGTTGTATCTTAATTTTTGTTATTATCTCTGTTGCTGTTATCCTCTATTGCTGTTGTGGAATCTGTTTATAATGCTCCAGCTTTCTCATACAGGGACCAGAGTGGAAGATTGAGAGTATGTAGATTGTGAGGCGAAAATCCTGGAGGGGTGGAGGAGTGGGGAAAATGAAGGTTCCTATGGCCAGGATCCTCACCTGAACCTAAACTACTCATTGATGTAATTGGTCTGCTGCTAGGCTACTGCTTCCACACCTGTAGGCAATAAGCTATCATTGACTGAGTCACTATATAAAGAGCTCTTCCCAGTGCTCTGGGAGAAGGCAGAGATGAAGGAGGATTACAGACCGACCTGTAGACTGTTAGATGTGGATGCATTTTTAGTGCTCAACGTATCACCAGGAGAACAAGCAGGGTAATAAACCCTTTCACCCCAAGAATGTTCCATTGTTATTTCTCAGTCTCACTGAATCCATAGTGAACTTGCCCAGGTCTCAACCCCATTGGCAAGACAGCCCCACTTAAACATTCTTAAAATACATATTTTTATAATGTAATTTTCCTGCAAAATTTTTTTGTTTCACATTTTGGTAATATAAATGCCTAACAATTCAAACTCTCATTTTGAGTCTCTCAAATGTGACTAATCTAAATTTCAGCTAATCTTCATTGCTTTTCTTCAGTTTTCCCACACTGCAACTACAATTCTCAGTAAACTCTGACCATGACATGCACATTTAGTCTGACTCTTGGCTAATGCTATTCACCTGACAACATCACCCAGACAGACGAGTTAAATCAGCCACCTCTGAATTTATACAAAAGTCATTTTATGTACAAGTTTGACATTGGTAATTTACTGCCTGGTACAAGCTATTTCCTTTTAAACTGTATAAGATTTATCTTGAAGTTGGATTTTTCATAGGTCAGAAAGAATCTTTTAAGTTTTACCCATGTGAAATATACCATAGATTTTATCAATTCATTACTACTAAAATACTTTCCATGAAAGCCTCCTTTTAGTCCCTTTTATTACATATCTCTAAACTCTTTCTTCCCTTTCAGTAAGGTTCATGTCCCTAGTAACCATTGATTTTTCAAAAATGTTTCTCATAATAAGTGCTCATTTTAGAGATTAAACTGTTGTAGTTTTATCAGCTTTCCAAATTAATAAGAAATACTGAAACCTACATTTGGACATTCAGGCCGCAAATTAATTCAGTAGCATATGACAATTAAAATATATTTCTCTTAGCTATAGTCATTTTCTTATACTTCTTGTTGCATATACATTGTAAAATGTATTCATTCTCCCCCCTTCCCTGTTATTATGTATTTTACAATGTCACTTTTCTTGAATCTGAACTGACCTTTATTACTGGCTTGGCTTACAGAAGATTGAGGAAGTGATAGGATCCTAATTTGTCATCCAGCCATCAAAAGGCATGGTCACTGCCATGTGAACAGACCTGGCCCAGACGGCGGGGGACCATGGAAAGCTAAGCCATGTCATTCCAACCAGGTCACTCACCAGGCCAAACCACAGGAAGCAAGCTGACCTGAGGCCAGTGGAATCTAGCAAAGATCAGCACAACTATGGAGAATGAAACGAACTTTGGTACAACTCCAGACAGCAGAACTGAATCCTAATGAAGACCTACAGATAGGGGGATCTGACATTTGCCCAGTGAGATTTCAGAATTGAGAGAAACTTGTGAATGAAGTGTCTTGTATTCATCCCCTTTCAACTGGGATACCCCACTTCCAGCCTTGAGCACAATGTCAAGATAACAAAAATCCCTATTAGCAACTGTTGTTTGTATACAATTATTCTAAAATAACATTCACTCACTGGTCCCTAGTCAGATATCCTATACCCAATCCCTCTGTCACTTGAAAAGACTTCTGACATTTATTTCATTATCTTTCTTTTTTCCCCTATGAAAAAAATTTCTGTTTATTCCATTTTTCTTTATAAGATTTGTTTTCCTACCTGTTTATCTTCCAGACACAATGTATCTGCCACTATCTCTTAAAATGTGGTGTCCGGAACAAAAGTCACTTCAAATATGTCCTGACATATATGAACAGAATTCCAAGGGAACTCTTCCCTTTTTTTTTTTCAGTTATGAAATACTGATGATTTATTGAACTTATTTATTTTCTACATGATCTAAAATTAGACCAATTTCCTCATGGACAGTTGTCTTCAGTTGCTGTGCAAATGGACTAGGATAGCAGTTTCTACATACATACACAGTCCCGTTATTTTGTTACGCACCAGGTTATAGAGTGAACAGACCTTTGAAAACTAATGCTTTGATAACCATACTCTTTTGCTTTACTTTGCTGAAAAGGATGATAAAACAAATATTTTGGCCTTTAAAATGTTTTTATATTTTTATATACATACTCATTAAATATAGGATCAAGTCTCAGTCCTAAGCCATATCACTGGAGATGCTCCAAGAAGCCAACATTGGTGTATTTATTGGCATAATTTCGATAATGGTTATTCTAACAGGTGTTAATTTAACTAATTCAGCTAAAATCCACTTCATAGCCAAAGTAATTACTTGAGAAACTTTGCCAAATCTCTGACAAAAATGGTTATACAATGTTTACATGATGCTATCCATTAAGCTAATCTAAAACTTTATTATAAAAAGTACTTAGATCCTTTTATTATTGCTTTTCTGCAGTAAAAGATCAATTTCAGAGGAGTATTCTTATTCATAATAAATCTATAATTATAACCTATTGATAACTGAAGGCCAATGGGCTTATAATAATTGAATTAAATATGGCACATGGACTCAAATAAGGGAATCTCTATGGTCACCCAGGTAATGAATGATCTGTGGTTGGTGTGGCAGATGCTGGTATTTACCAAAATATATGCTTCCCCTTCTTCTTAACTATAACTAACCTCATTTTACAATGTACCTTGCAGGTTAAACAATGCCAGACAACTGAGATCTAACCTGGGAAACATGAATAGAACTGATGTCTGCTATATAGGAGCCAAATCTTTTAAGAAGTGAGTATGTCCTATTTTCTCCTTTAGCTCTGGGTAGGAATTGCAGAACCACATCACGGATGTAGCCTGTGTCTAAACCACCCCTTTGAGGACAGTCATCTGCCAACGTGAAACATGTGCTCTTAGAGATCAAGAAGGCATATGAGCAGGCATTGGGGAGCTTGAGTCATTATTTAACTTGGGGATATTGTTACATAAGTGAAGTGAACCAAATAATACCATTTTAATCCTTATACATCTTTCCTACCAAAGATTTTTGGCCATGCTTAAAGAATTTATTCCTCTAAGGTTTACATTTAATCAATGCAAAGCCCTGAATATGAGAAAAATATTTCTTTCTTACTCTGAACTATGTTTAAATAATGATTTAAAAAAAAAATCTTTTCCTTGTTTCACAGGTCCACCAAGTATCTATTTAATAATAAAAAAAATTAATAAATAAGTTATCCTTAGCTTCCTTTGTGGTGTTCCAGAGTCTCGCTGAAAATGACTGAATGTTTTGGTAGAAATGAAACAATGAGAGCAGTTCTGAACTCACAAGGCCAGACTATTCTACAATTCCAACGCTATGGGTTATATTCTGCAAAGTTCAGTAAATCTACAGATATTTCAAGCTCTTCTCTGAAACAGAGTAGCAGTTTGGAGCCTGTGCCAGCCATCTCTGGGCACTGTGGGAGATTTTCTGTGAGGTACTATCTGGTTCCTCTCCTGTCATAAACACACAATCCTCCTGACCATACCCCAAACCATAGAACATCTCCCTGGGGCTATCCAAGGTCAGAGACACTCCTCGACTGGAAACTGACCATGGGAAGCCATCTTCCGTGTTAAAACAACTTCTCTGAACTTTCCACCATGGTAAAGCCTGAGCCGCAACTTCAATAGACCCCAAAGTGGAGAGATGTAAAGGGAAGGGAGATGATGTAAGTTGTCTTTTGATCTTTATTGCCCTGATCAAGGTATAAACCATACTTTGGCTCATAAAGGCAAGCCACAGACATGATTATCTTGCTAATTGTATTGAAATTTATCCCTTAGCCCATTGCAAAAAAAGTCATGTTTTGCTGACTCTGGCCCTGCATTATGGGTTTTTTACTAGAGCTTCAATACTTCATTCTGGACTTTATCATGTTGTAAAACATGCATTAGCCCTTCCTGGTCTTTCAGACAAGGATGCTCATGTTTCTGTAGGAAAAATTTTCCATGACCTTAGTGAAAAAACCTCTTTCTCCTCCTAGTATAGGGTAGTCCTTCTTTATCTCTCAATCCTCCTTCACCTAATACTGTTGCTGGGATTAAATGTCCCTGCACATTGTTCATACTTAATACCTAATCTCCTGCATAACCAGCCCATTACTTGTCAGAATGCATCTTCTGTTACTTTCTCCACCACTCCTGTTTTCATTCCAGTCACACCGATCATCTTGCTTTTCTCAAACACCTAATGAACCATTTTGCATAGGCATTTTCGCTGGCTATTCTCTCTTACAAGCATAAACTTTGAAAACACTAAGCTCAGTGAAACAAGCTAGACACGGAAGGTCAGACTTAATATGATTCCATTATACGAAGTATCAAGAATGGGTCAATCCAGAGAGAGAAAGCAGATCAGTAGTTGCTAGAGGCTGGAGGAATGGGGAAATGACTGCTTCATGTATACAGCGTTTCCTTCAGGGATAATGACATTTTTTGGAACCTAATAGAAATAATGCTTGCACAAACTATGAATATACTAAATGTCACTGAACTGTACACTATAAGTAGGTTAATTTTATATTATTTGAATTTTACCCCATAAAATAAAAAGAAAAAAAGTTCTAAATGAGGACTTCTTAAAGTCTTATCCACCGGATATTTTCATTGCTATTTTCCTCACCTCCATCAACTCATTATAGAAATGAGGTTTTCCCTAAGGAATCTATCTGAAACTGTCACCCTCCAATTAATACTTCTCATCTTCCTTCCTGGTTTTATTTTTCCCCATAGCATTTATCACAACTAATGTATTATTTTTATTTATCTCTTTATTGACTATCTTCCTCTGCTAGAAATAGTACAGGTGCAATGTGTCTACCTCTATAAAATGAGAGATTTTTTTTTCAACTTTTGCAACCCCAGTTCTTAAAAAAATGCCTGACACTGAGAAAGTACTCTCAATGAATATTTATTAAATAAATAAATTAATGAACCTTTTATATAATTTTTCTATGTACTGCCATCATCTCTATTCAGTCAGATCACTTCATATGTGTCCTAGAGGACATGCATTTTTATTTTACCCATTCATCTACATCTTCTGAGAATGTAAGTTTATCTTCTAGACTGTACTACATAGTCATTAGTTAAGTGAGTTGAGGTTTTAGAATCACTAAGATAACAGATCTGAATCTCAGTTGACTGATGCAGTTGTGTGAGTTACAATTACTTTAGTAATTTCCTCTGGAACTCTGTTACCTCAACTGTAAATACAGTATTAGGGTTCTCTCAATAACAAAACCAATAGGATATATACATATGGATATATATTCACACATATGATTTATACATGATTTAATAATTATAAATTATATAGAGAGACAGAGAAAAAGAGAGAGAGAGAGCAGAGAGAAAGAGAGAGAAATGATAAAGAATTGGCTCAAAATGCCAAGATCTACAAGTGGTAGATTGGAGACCCAAGAGAGCTGGTGGTATGATTCCAGTCTGAAAGCTGGCAGACTCAAGATCCAGAGAGACCAAATGCTTTAGTAGAGTCTGAAGGCAGGAAAAAAACAATGACCCAGCTTGAAGATGGTTAAGTAGAAGGAATCCCCTTGTATTGGGGGAAATTCAACCATTCAAGCTTTCAACCGATGAATGAGGCCCATGTACATTGGGAAGAACAATCTGCTTTAGTCTATCTATTGATTCAAATACTAAAATCATCTAAAAACACCCTCACAGACAAGCCCAGAATAATGTTTAAATATTGGGTCTCCGTGGCCCAATCAAGTTGACACATAATTAACCATGACACTATGTACAACAGTATCAGGCTTAGGGTTGATTTGAGTGTTAGATTAAAGAACATTATTAATTGCCACTGAATAAAGTCTTAAGATTTAAATTACCTTCTTTTTTTTTTCCTTTCTCTTGAGATATTCTTAACCTGTACATGGACTTGTACAAAATAATTGTTAATCTTACTTCCTGTTTCTCTGATGATATCATCGCCACAGTTGTTTAATAGAGCAAGATTAAGAATAAAATATAGGATATTTTAAAAATATGAATCTATCTAGACTGACAGTGGTTATGTTACCTTTTATTTATGTATTCATTAATCATGTCTAAAGCAACATAAATATCAGTAGATTAAAATAATCACATTTGTTTGTTCTTAGTGTTCTGGTAACTTATACTTTGTTCATCATTACTCAGTGAATATTTGCCATGGTCAGGCAATTAATTTGTGGCTACTTTCAGTGTAATGAGATTTGAACTTATAAAAAGAAGCTCGGATGACCTTAGGATCACTTATTTCATCTTAGATTTCAATTCATTCTTATAAATTCTTCCTATATCCTTGTCACTTCAAAGACTTTTTTTTCCCTAAAATAAACTTGAAGCAAATAGAAACTGATAGATTCTATTACTGCAATATTATTCATAAGCATTATGCAATCAGTTTTAAGCAGTTATCCAACTATTCTTTCATTACGTAGTCCTGAGTGCATTAATAAAGCAATCATTACAATTATTAGCAGTTATTAAAGGTCATATAATAAAATCAACTCTATTGAAGCTGTAGACCTGCTATTTTTCTTAAAATTCTGTGGTACTCTTAAATTCCTCATATGCTTTATGTTCCTTATTTCCATTTTAGGTAAATATTCTCTCACCCTTTAATTTCTTTGGAGCTCAGGTGCAGCTGTATTAACTTTTAAGATACACCCCCATTTCATTTTCCACAGTAAGGTCATATATAGTTGCATAGAGAGAGAGAGTTTTTTTTTATTTTAGTACTTTCAAGACTTCTTGAAATTTTGTCCATTTCAGAGAGATGAAATAAATATATGTATTTGAATTTATTTAAATCTAAATTTAAAAGCCTGTTTTTTCTAAACTCTAGGGTCCATGGGCAATTATGATCTGTTTTCATTTGCATGACTACCATAAACATGAAGATAGCATGATTATTACTCTCTTCCCAAGTTACCGTCTATTCCCTCTTAACCAATTATTTCCTTCTTGTTTATTCCTTGAGATTCCTTGAAATATCTTTTCAACAAAAGACACATTCTAGTTTCTGCATTAGAATCGATGAGTTTCAATATTTTATTTTACACAGTAAAATAATAGATTGCATGACCTTGTCCTAATCTTCAGAAAATATATGATTGTTATTAAACAAGTTAAAATTTAAAATAAATCACTTCCAAAACTACTTGGATGAGCTTTGTGTTATTCTTCAGGGTTTGGAATACTGTTGTAGTCATATTTGCTACTCAGAAAAATAAAACTTATAGCAATATAAAAAATTAGATGATCTAGTTTTAGCAAAATAGGACCTCTCAAGCAATTTCTGGGTGGATAAAGTTTCCTCATAAACACAGTGGCTTGCCTTGGAGTCAGGTTTGTCATCTAGTTAAGTATTAGCCATATCCTCTTCAAGGTTCAGTTGTTTAAAATCTATATCCACAATACAATCACTTACTTTGATCTTCACTGAATCAACTCTAAACATTAAAACAACTATGGGAGGTAATGTGAAGCAGATGACATAAATAAAATTACCCTCACATGGAACTCCAATACTCTTTACTGTATTTCACTCTTGAATCCTAGATTTAATTTAAACTGAGTAGCTCCTTGATATACTCTATTGCTCCAATCACACCTTCAATTGTATCTGTTTTATTGTTGCTGATATTATTTTTTAACAAAGAGCCTGAGCGTTATTTTTGCTCTTTATGCAGTAAATATACATACATGCAGAGCATGTTCAAATGACTTTTACAAAAGAAATAAGAGATTGAATTTTGGACACTAATGTTTTATGTATTACTAAAGCAAGGGATTGCCAAAGGGAAGTATTCCTTTTAAAAATTCATCACTCTAACATCTGTAATGTCTCTGCAATTTGTATTATTAAGATAATATTTTTGTCACTCTGCTCATAAAGTTGATTCAACAAATTCCTGCCTCTTGATGCCTTCTGTATTACTTGCAGTTGTTGACCATTCTCTTTTTTGTGAAGCTCTCTTCTCCTTATTTCTATTAAGTTTATGATATCGGATTTTCCTCCTACATTTATTTCATTCCTTCTCATCACTTTCTTCCTCCAATCACCCCTTACAGTTTCTGTTCCCAAGTCCTTGCCCTAGGTATTTGTTCTTGTTAAATGCATTTTCCTTGATGATCCCACATACAATAAGACTTTCAGTGCCATGTAGATGCTGACAAATCTCAGAGCAAGATCTACAACCAAATTTTCTTTGTTGAGTGCCATGCCTATAGTTCAAATCACATACAAGCATCTCCCCACACAGCTATCTCATAGCCAGATATTTATAATATATTCCTCCTGTTTACTTGTCTTGGTGAATAGAAACACTCAGACAAGCACCACTCCTAATCTCTCTGATCTCAGTCCTCCACTTCCAGTCAGCCACGAAGGGTTACAGAATCTATCATCTTAATATCTCTTATATCCATTCTCTTTTCTCATTTCCATCTGTCGTTGCTCTAGTTTAGGATTTACCGAATCAACGACTGGAGTAACTTCCTATTAAACTACACATCCATTCCTATTTTCCTCTCCACTCTCCACACAACAGCCAGGGCGATCTTCCCATAATGCTCCTTGGTAAACCCATTTCTCTATTTTCTATAGTTTTGTCTCCTGCCAACTCCTTAGGTGTTCCTTCTTCCTTATCTACACGAAATGCATACTTCCCTGGGAAGGACTGCTACTAGGGAAGCATGTCATTCTGCACTGCTCTTTCCTCTATCTATTGTCTATCTCACAATTTCGTACATATTTCTTGGATAGCAAAACAAGCTCCCTAATGTGTATATGCGTGTGCATGTGTGTATGTGTTATCCACCTAAGTTGCATTTCTCTTATTTTAGTCACATTTCTATGAGTACTTCTTTGTGTGTACCTTTTGCATTTCACCTATATAACCATGATTATTTACACTACATTTTAAGCACTCTGAGGGCCAACTGTCCCTTTTTTTTTTCCTCCAGCAGGGTCAAGCGTACAGCAAGAGACCATAAACATGTATTGTTTGAAAAGATGAGCAAAACTGTAGGGAATTTTAAAAATTTAATAACTGAAGGTTTATCACAGTATGTCATAGCTACATATTTCCTGAAAATAAGTAGACAAACTATTATTTTATTCTCTTGACACAAAAATATATTGCCGGAAATGTTGATGCCTGTTTTTTACCTAGTTGCCTTCATAAGACGTGATCCCTAGTCACTTTGCACTAATCCTTACTCTGACACTAGGACCTATAAAACCTGAGTCTATTCCCATTGCTTTTGTGGATTATATTTAGAGCCCTCAGGTTCAATAATTTTTGGTCTTGAACAACATTCTCACAAGTGACTTATTTTTTCACAAAATCCTTGTCTGGGAACATGCTAATAAATTTACTAGATCTATGTTATCCTTCCAGACTGCAGCCTAAGCTCTTCATTGCAAAATCAATTCCACAGCAATGTTTTCACCATCACCTGCTATGGCACAGAATACTGAGGTTTACCAATATTCATATCTCTCCTTTTTTTTCTATGCACAAAGCCAAACATATTTCTCTGGCCTCTTGCAATTATATGGTACCTTCTGAGCTCCAGCCAAGGGAAGGTAAGTGGACCTGAAGGGTACCACTTCCATAGCTGGCCTCTGAGACACCTCCCTGGGGCTTCCTCACTCTCTTCCTTCCCTCATCTCCCAACCAGATGAAGTAAATCCTACCAAAGGCCCAAGGACATGGAAGAAACCTGGGGTGCCTGTATTACCTTGTCACATACTCTTTAATACGACACTGTGGATGAAAAAGAGTCTTCTTGTTTTAATGAACGAAATTTGAGGACTTAAGAATAACCATTGTTAATTTTCTTAATACATCTCTTCTAAATATCAGGCTGTAGCCTTTCATTCCAAGGAGAATGTTATATCCCATTCATTTTGTGTCTCTCCATTTCCATAATTTTTATTATCCTGAGTAACTTCATTGCATGCTGAATCTCTTAACATTTATATGAAAATAATACCACGTCATTTTTCTTTAGTAAATTACTCATAGGGCCAAAGGAAAGATTTATAATCCCCTAAATTGAACTACATCTTAAATCCCTCTCGCTGATAACAAATGCTTGTCCTCATTAAGTATATTTATGCATTCACATAGGCCTTTAAATCTCTCAATATAGATATGTTTTTTTCTCCATATCATTCTTCTTGGCTTTATATTCCTAATGAGCTTCATCATCATGTTTGTCTATTACTGTCACTCATCTTAAATCCCCTGGTTATACTGCCTTTTTTTTACTTCCATCTAAACATGCTCTGAACCTGGGTCTCTAATCACAAACATTTTCCATCTTCTAAGATGCTGAGCTTTCCTTGAGAAAATCAAATAACTGTCAGGTGGGGCAGATTTATAGTTTCCAATTTCAGTTGGACCCTCAAAATCCTTTACCTCAAATCCTTTCACTCAAAAATCTTTGAGTTTGACAGCCCTGACCCATGTGATGGTGTGAGCACAGTGCTCCCGGCCACAGTGCCTTGAACTTACTCCTGGGCATCTCAGAGGAGCTGTCTGCACACACCCATTTGTGACTTTATGAACTGTAGTCCCTGCACTGTGTTATCCCAGTCTTGCGCTCCTACCCCAGCTTCTGTGCACACACACCTGCCTTACACACAGCCACCGTGGAAGCATCACACTGCCATCACATCCAAGATGCCAGCGTCACTGCAGTGTTCTCAGTACCGCTCTCCCTTGGAGAGTCAGAGTGATGCAGAGTTCAGCTCGGCGGCAGAAAAAAATTTCCTTTTACCCTAATATCACTTGCGATCACCTGAACACCAAAGCAGCTGGGCTCTTGGCAGAGCGTGCAGAGTTTCCTTTGAAATCCTGAGAACATCTGGCCTCCATCCCTTAATCATGTTGGTCACGTCTCTTTCCTGGTACCATAAAGAAACAGACACATCATCCACTACCCTGTATTCTCTTTTCCCCTCCAGCTCTTTCTCCAATGAAAATATCATCTCTGCTACTAGACAGAAAACAGACAATGTGACCAAACAGATATGGGATGTGCAGAGGTAGATGCTGCCTAATTTGCTTGGTGAGTAATGGGCCAAATACTCTTTACTATCCTCACCTGTGCTCTCCTTTTACTTGACTGATTTATGAATGAAGAACATTCTAGCCAAGGCTTCAAAACAGAATTTTTGATGTACAAACGTGTAAGAAAAAATAGTTTTCTCCATAATTCATTCAAGAAACATTTGTCCATTCGTTAAACAAGTAATTTTCTTGGTACTATATTGGTTGATGTGGAAGCAAATGTTTGTAATACTCCCTTTCTGTCTCCAGGGTAGGCACAACGTAGGGGTGCAGCAGTCTAGCAGAGAAATAAGTACAATAAAATGATGAATCACAATAATAAAATTTGGTGTAATATAAAATGGGGTCACAAAGAGTGGAGTGAATAATTTGATTTGAGATGGAAAATAAAAGCTGCTTAGAGAGAATGATATATGAGCAATTTGAATTTGACTACGTAAGTAGTAGCTCTCTCTCCTATATATAAGATCATTGCAGCAGCAAAGTTTATGAAACATATAGAATCACTTTGACAAGCTCAAGAAAGGAAAATATAATGGCCCCTTTTTTCTATACAGTTGTGTAGATGTAATCTATTAAAGATGGAATATCTTTGTCATTCCATTCTTACCACACCATGGGCTGGTCTTACTACATTTATCCAGTTAAGTATAATCTGATCATAGTTTTTCTGGTTCACCCAGTACAGCTCTGCCCAACCTCCCTGTCTCTCACAACTTTAACTTTATTATTGTAATTACAAACATTTAGAAAGCACCTTACTTAAGCACAAGGTACTGTCCTATGTGCTGTAGTTGAGGAGGCAAAAGGTGTGTATATTGATAGCCAAAGCTTGGTCTTTGCCCACAAAGCAATTTACACCAAGAAGGAAAGGACAGCTACTAGGTGTGAAACAGAATTCCTTTATTTGTCTTTTTCAAAAAAGGAACACTGATGTTTTGTTTTAAAGACTACTTGTCTTATCCCAGCCAAAAGATGAAAATCATTCTCTGCTTGAAGAGAGTAGTTGAAACCAGATAGAAGTGAATATAATAAAGCCCATTAGAATGGCATGGTTTGTTAAGAGAATGCAGCCCTGTATTTGTTATTCACACACTAAGATATATATATATGAATTCTGCCATTTAGGGTATATCACTTCAAGCTTTCCTATGTAAGAGGAAATAAAAACTTATTGAGAAGAGCTACAAAGGAATAAAATTTATGTCATTAACCTTCACTTGGAAAGAGGGTTTCTTGGTATTTGGTAATTGCTTTTTGATATTTTTGATTGCTGTTTATTTGGATAATGGGCCAGCCCACTGAGATGATATATAAAGAAAGGTAGTACCTACAAGCTATGCAGCTCCTTTTCCCATCATAGTTATAGATCTTTAATAGGTTTAAGCATTATATCTTTTAGCAAATATAATCATTCAGCATTTTGTAAAGTAAGCAGAGCCACACTAAGTATTATGAAATAAAAGGGTTTAGTAAAGGTGTTAGGGTTCCACACGGGTAGAAAGAGCATTGGCTGCGCATTTCATGAGGCTGCTGCTGGAAGGTCAGGGAAACATTCACAAAAGACATCAGCCTGGACAACCGAAGAAAATGGTTTTCAAAAGTGCCTGGTGGTTACTACCATGAAGGAGGTGTTGGGTGGATGGCTAGGGTAGGTGAAGGAGATAGACAGGCACAACAATCTCAATCACAATATAAGTTGGTCACAGAGATGGAAGTGCAGCATGGAGAACACAGCCAATGGTTCTGTAACATCTTTTGTTGACAGACACTAACCGTACTAGTTGGGGTAAGGATTTAATAATGTGTGTTAACTGCTGAATCACTGTGTTATATACTCAAAACCAATATAATAATATAAGCCAACTACAATTAAAAAAAGAAGTTAGTAGGAAAAATACCACAACTCTCAATTATCTGGATATGACCCTACCTATTACCTCAACTTGCAACAGAAAAGCTAGAAATTGAAGAGAAATCTAGTAGCCACTGTATTTGGCCATCAGTATGTCCTGAGAGTATGACTACTCCTTTCTTCTGCTTTTCATGTCCAATGTGAGGATCATTCATGAGCACATACTAATCCGGAGCCAAAGAGAAGGGGGTTCTAAGAAATGTAGCACTTGACATTGTAGTAATGCAGTATTTGCTATTAGCCCAGGAAGGATCTAGTAGTTTAAACAGGACTTTATATTTGCTACCTGAAGACACTGCTACCCCAAGTTTTTTATGGTAATAAATAAGTGATATGATTATAATTTTGATAATGCTAAATTTAGTATAGTGGTTTATAATCTGATTAATTTGAAATTTAAGAGATAATGAAGGATATTAAGCTTTCATTTCCTTATACAATCTAATATACTGAACATAGTATACTGAAATCCATTATTTACAAAAAGCTGTTTTTCATCAGTTTGTCAGACTTAGTGTCAAAACATTGTTCATTAGGTTGATAATGTGGTGAAAAAATATTGATTCTATCACTAATTAGGTTTGTCATAAAACTAAATATAAATACGATATGACCCAGCAATTCCACTTCTGGAAATTTACCTGAAGAAAACAAAATTAACTAATTTGAAAAGATAGCACTCTTATGTTTACCATTATTGACAATAGCCAAAATATGAAAGCAACCTAAATGTCCATCAGTAGATGAATGGATAAAGAAGTGGTACATATATACAATGGGAAATTACTCAGCCATAATAAAGAATGAAATCTTGCCATATGGGTCAATAGAGATGGACTTAGAGAGTATTACGCCAAGTGAAATAAGTCAGACAGAGAAAAGACAAATACCAAAATTTCACTTTTATGTCAAATCTAAAAAACAAACCAAATGAATAACAACAACAACAAAAAAACAGAAATAGATTCATAGATAACATAAAAAAGACTGATGGTTACCAGGGGAGTGGATTGAGGAGACAAATGAAATAGGTGAAGAGGGAAAAATTAGTGAGAATGTTTAATGTCTTGATGGGTGATGGTTACATGATTGTGTACACATGTCAAAATTCACTGAGCAGTACAGTAAGATATATGCATTTTATAGTATGTATCTCAATCTAAAAAAAAAGTAACGAAGCTATTGCAACACAGAAGTCTGGAATTCCAGATCCATGGAACATAATTCAGAAGGAAGCAGGATCTGGACTCACGCACGCACGCGTGCACCTAGTAATATCATCGTGTCACTTAGAAAACTAAATGCAGAGAGATGGTCTTAAAACTTGCTAGAACAAAAGGAAATTAATGGAAGATGAACAGCGAGAGGAGAACTGATTTTCCACAGGGATGATGTGGTAACAAGGGTGCGTAATATAAATCGCTGCTGAGAGAAATTGTCAAGCTAGGAGTCTATATCCAGTAAAAATATTTTCATGGGGAAATAGTACTACTCTTAGACCACTCTTAGTCAACTGTGGCTCCTCCCCTGGCCCTTGGCTTGAGGGTTTCCTTTCTGACCCTTCGTTAGTTTCACACTGACTGATAGGCTTGCAGATCTGTAGGGCATTGGGTGTATGCCAATCAGAGTCCAGATGTGTTTTAATTGTGTTTGAGATTTATTAGGCTTGTTGGATGTGAGGATTGGTATTAACAGTTCTGAAAATTTTCCAGCTATAACCATTAAAATATTCACCTCTCTTGTCTCTATTTCTGGAACTCCAGTAAAACACATATTGGACCTTGCTTGTCATTCCCATCTTTATGATCCCTATTTCTTTGTTCCATTTTGGCATAAGTTTTTCTGACATCTCCTTAGCTTCAAATGTTTCTAATTTTTTAACTATTTCAGTAAGTTTTAAATTTTCCTTAATATACATTTTTCATAAACTTCTATTTTGTATCTAAGTCACTTACATCACATTTTAGAGTTCTCTGTTTTCTGGAAATATGTTTAACCTGTGTTCTTTCTTTTAGCATACTAATTTTTCAATCTCTGGTATTACATTTAGTACAAGAAGTCTGTTAACATTACTATATAGAAGTCTTTTTCTGTCACTTATCATATGTTCATGATGTCTTGCTTTTTGTGCGCTTAATTATTATTTGATTTTCTGTGAGATGTTTACTTCTTTGTAAAATAATTTTTGGCAGAGATCTAAACAATTTTCTGGAAAACCAAATGAAAGTTCTTTTCACTAAGTAATTTAACCAATTTCATGTCTCCAATTCTGATCTTAGGATATGTATTTTGTTGGAGCACAGAAAAAAAGAGCATCCAAGAAGAGATCCTGTTTGTTTTATTGCTTTACTTAAGCATTGGCCACTATCTGTCCATTCCTAGGAATGCTGCTCAGTATTTTTAAGGATTCTTTCTTACAAATTTTCAAATTTGGTAAAGTATTTCATAAGCAAATGCATGGGAATAGCTAAAAGACAAAGTTTTTATACCTCCTTAGATTTTGTTTGAAACTAGAACTGGTTTAAATTATTTCAGTCAATCCTGAATTTGCTTTTTTATGGAAACATTCCCCAATACATGCTAACTATCTTTTAGAATAACTCAAAAGAAAACATTATCAGACAACTAATGTCAATATTTTAAAAAGGCATGGTAATGTAATGTTATTCTCCAAGGCTGCCTGCTAGCCAGTGGGAAGACAAGTGCTTTTCTTCTTAACAACCTTGAAAACAGATGAGAATAAATAGCATTTCCCCAGGAAGCAAAATCAGCCTCTGAGAACTTCACAAGATACACATTACTGGCCAGCAGTGCTGCACATTTAAAAGGACTACTGGATGAGTTAGAGGTCATTCCGATCACACTGCCTCCATGGAGAAGCATTGGCACTTCACTATAGATTTCCCTGCCAGAGCCTATTCCTGTTTGACATTTCATTTGACTCAGGGCTTGGTTTCTTCTCTCCAAGGTTGAAAACTGGGGTCTAGTACATTTCTTTAATAATGTCACATTCAAAAGAGTGACTCCAATGAGTGGACTATTGAGGGCTTAGTTACTTACATCACGACCATCACTCAGGAAAATAATAAGTAATATAATAAAGATATATTCCCATCAGGGCACCAAGGATTTATTCAAACAGCTCTCACAGAATTTCATACAAAGTATGAAGTGGATATCATGACTCCATTTCTAATTTACAAATACTCTCATGTTAACTATTCTCACACTAGCATACATTAAGCTGTAGGTCTGCTTATTTTGGTAAATTAAATTTGCTTTTCGTATTTTTCAAAATGGTTTCTATGTGATATATCACACGGAATTGTCTTTATGATGACATATTTTAGCAGGCTTGTTGCTTTCTCTAAGCCTCACCAACCTCATCATCCTCACAGGGATTTCGTTAGTGACTTAACTCCAACAACTGTAACTTCAGAAGTTACTGATTCCTTTGAGGTTGCCCTCCTCTCTCTAGTATCGAATCTCACCAACCCTCCCAAGTCAATTCCAGCTGTCCTGTCCTCCGCCATTCACTTTGCTACAGGTCAGAACGTGACAAGCCCTGGAGCAGGGATCTGTGCTTTCTCCACCGCTACCCTTTCACCAGCTGTCCCACTCCCTTCAGCACCTCCCCTCCTGTCCATACTGCTGCTGGGGACTCACGTGGTGGCAATGCCGAGCAACAGACTTCATTTGTCTGAACAACCAGGCACAGTTCTGCTGAAGTCAGGATGCCTGTTCCTGACACTAGGGCCGCTCACCTCTGCACAGCCATAGGATCCCAAGGCACACTCCACCACCGTATTTATCTTTCCGAGGTCACTTGACACTGCTCTTGCAGACAGCTTTTGGATATCACACTATTGCTGATTCTCAAGTGCTAATGCCACTTGACTACAACCTGCCCCCTGGGCATATTATTTATCATTGTATCCCCACTGATGACCACCAAGTCTGGAATATACTAAGCATTCAATAAATATTTGAGGAATGGAACTTAATTACTTACTACTGACCATTTAATTAATTGGTTATTTATTGAAACTCACTTTTCTTCTGAAGTTGAGGAAATCATTTCCCAATCTTTATTGAATTGTCTCCACTCTTTTACAGAGACAACAGAGTTTAGGCCTAAAAAGGTATAGCCAAAGTTGGCTCAAAACAGCCATGCCATTCTACCTGAGTGACTGTTTCCCATGACATCTGTGTGCTGTTACTCGACCTTCCCAAAGTGCACTAAAGCCTTTCCTTGATGACTATTTTCTTGGCCTCTTTCAGGCCTCTTTCTCTTGCTATCCACCCAATCACAAGATTTCATCAGACTTGCTGGGTAAATCCGAAGCTTAGCTACTCATAAAGTTTGTGTTCTTATTTTATTCATACATATGTATGCATGTGTGTGACAGAGTTACTTGTAAGTTATTTTAAAATGGGAGAAATCACATCCAAATTATTTTATTTTTGTTAACACATAATAATATTAAAAATTCAGTGTCCAAAATGTAGTAAACTAACATTTAAGTCATGCTAATGAATCTAGAATTGTTTGGGCATTTTATTGTGAATTAGCATTGACATAATAATTAAGTTGATTAAAAACATCAGCAGGCTTTTGTTTTCTTGATGTGGGTTTTCAATAAGGCATGATTTCTTTTCTTGAGTAATTTTCTGGTAAGAATTTAAAGATATTTGATGGTTGGTTTCAAGAATTTCTCTGATTAAATAGCCTATCTAATTAACGACAAGGTAAGATGGTTGAACCTGGTGAATCCTAGAATTATGTTTTAAAAAAATAAAACTTGAAAATTGTATAATGTGACACATATGTACTGTTATGAGTAATGGTTGCGTGATGCATTATTTGAAAGAATTTAAAGCAGAATCCTAAGCAACTAAAGTGCTCCTAGGATTTCAGAAGTGTAGAATATATGCTACTAGAAGTGGTAAGTTTTGCTTAATTGAACACATTACATTTCCACACATTTTTCAACCTTTCTGATGGCGACCTGATGTTCTTTTGGAACAATCACTCTCTGTTGCGGCTGACAAGCTCTTTGACTGACTGACCGAGATAGACATCCACCCACCTCCTACAAGAGTATATGAACTGTTTGTCAACATGTTAGCCTAAGAGAGGACAACTGCAAATGCTTAGTTCAGTATCTTTCCTGTCTGAAAAGGTTTTACTTTTCTTTTCTGAGAGGAAAAAAAAATTGCTTAAGTTAGAATAGCACATATTGGGGAATAAAGAACAAGAATCAGCTAATGCCATCCTTTCAAATATTTTATACTATTTTTCTGCTTGGATTTAATGGCAGCAATAAGTCTAATTAAACCTACTATAATGTAATAATATAGAATAAAGGTAAGGTTTCTGTATATTTAAAATATATGTAACATATGTAAGTATATATAGGTTATATATATTATATAAGGTATATATATTATATATGGTATGTATATTACATCTATATATGTATATATATGTAATACACATATATGTGTGTATGTATCTCCTTGTATGTATCTATTATATGCAGATGTTCCAAAGGTTGTCCCAGAATATCCAAACTGGAGACTTACTTTAAATGTGCTCTTTAAAATCAGGAATCCATGTTGTATATGCATTTCTTCAGTGGACTCATATAATTTGACTGCTTGTGCATGTCATCCTTCTCCTCTCTGCCACTTCATCTATTTCAGTATACAAATACACAAATATTCTTACTATCTCCTATGCTAAACACAGTTCAGTATACAAATACACAAATATTCTTACTATCTCCTAGGCTAAACACAGTTACAACAATAACCATTGTTGTTCTGTTCATGTCCTTCTTCATGTGTCTCATGAGGGGATGTACTCCTCTTGTCCATTTCTCTTCACAGAGACATTTATTGGAAAAGTGTCTGTAATACCATATCACAATCCTCACCGCCCATCTCTCCTCTGTCCGTTCCAGTAGTGCTGTCATCCTCCCAACTCTACTGAAACTCACCTGGCCAATGTCTCCACTTACCTAACATTGCCAAGTGTAGGCTTTTCTTTATTTCTAATCTTAAGGAACTTGAACTCTCAATAGTATTGGATGGAATTGCTATCTACATCCTCTTACTACACTTTTCTTTTGGGTTAGGAAACCCTTTACCCTTGTTTTTCCCTATCTCACCAGCTATCACTCAATTTTGGGTCCTGCAATGGTTCCCCGCCTTAGTATTACTTATCTTTTCAAACAGTACTTATCTTCTTCTTCAGCATTACAGAGTACTGTTTAGGATGTGAAGCATCTTATATTCATATGCACTTTGGAAATGGCATTCTGACTCATATACTGAGGATTCTTACAGTAGCTTCCTGTTAGAAGACACGATAACAGAAAAGGCTCTCAAGTTTCAAAGTATGGCAAATCACAAATGCTGTTAGGATGACATGTGACATGAAACCATTTCCAAACAAAAGCCTAATGTTTGGAGCCAAGATTTTCACTGAAGTGGCTTAAAAACAAATTATTAAAGTTCACCTATCTTTGTTTTTGTAAGGTATGTGTGGGCTCATACATAATGTATATTCTGCCCCCAAATCAAATTCACTGTCAGTCAACATATTTCTAGTGTGTGCTTTTCCACTGTACTAGACATTGTGCTATATGCTAAGGTAACTTTAGTGATTTTAAGATTCATGATCCTAGACCTCAAATTGGTATATGAGACAGGCAATAAATCAATAATTAACACTTAAAACTAGAAAAGGGTATAAAAAGTAGAGGAAGTCAAATATTAGAAAAGGTAGCAAAGGAAAGTTATACTAAATTTTGTTTATTTATTTTAATAATAAAATAAAAGGTTAATTCAGCTGAATTCAACAAATTCTGAGAAATTTCTATCTAGGAGACCCTATGTTAGTGAGATGGCAATGATGAAAAAATGTATATTACAGGATACCAAGGACTTTGCTCTCTAGTACTCATATCTACTAATGAGGTTTGTTGGTGCTCTTTGCTTTTCCTAAATAAATGCACAGTTCATTTACTTAGTCTGAAATTTAATTTTGAATATGTTAAGAACTGAATTTTTATTCTTAACATAATTTAACCTTTCAGTATAAGGGCCCATATTCAAAATAGCATATATTAGAGGTTTTCACATGATATCACTTGTATTTTCTGTCATTTATGTAAAATATAGTCTATAATTACTATTAATTTAATAACTTGAAAATGAGTGCGCATTTACTCAGAAGAGAATTTCTATACATTTTATATACCTGTATTTGTAATGTACATTACTCAATAGTCATTCATACTAGTATAAAATATCAACTAGATACATAGGCAGAACTATTGCTATACTTGATTGCTATACCTTTCTATTGCCTCCTACTCAGACATAAGGGAAAACTCAGTGGTGCCATTTGTACAGCACTTATAAATGTATAGGGGTGGGGAGGATGAATAGGTGAAGCACAGAGGATTTTTAGGCAGTGAAACTATTCTGTATGATATTATAATATTATAATAGTAGATCTATATCATTATGTGTTTGTCAAAACCCATAGAATGTTTGACCCCAAGAGTGAACTCTAATGTAAACTGTGGACTTTGGGAGATCAAGATGTATGAATGTAGGTTTATTGATTGTAACAATGTACCACTCTGATACTGGATGTTGATAAGGGGGAAGGCTGGGATTGTGGGAGTGGATTCAGGGTATATAGGGACTCCCTATACTTTCTGCTCAGTTTTCCTGTGAACCTAAAACTTGTCTAAAACACAAAACATAAAAACTTCTCTACAAAAAACTTCTGTAAAACTTATTAAAAAATAATTAAATGTATAGGAAAAATTTTATTTATGTGTATACATATGTGCATATATATATACATAAATACACATACATATATATGTTAAATGAGACTGTATACATAGTAGCTATAGACAATACATGAGCAAGTATCTACACACAAAGAAACTGTAACACTGTACATACATAGATTTTTAATCTTCATAGCAGCTTTTTGAAATAAATATCTTTCTCACTTAAAGACGTGCAATCCAGTAAATGCAACGTTTAGATGTCTTACAAAGTTCACACAGTTCTAAGAGCTAATGGCTTACCCTAACTTATTCTGTTAACCATTATTCATGATCATATTATTACCTTCCTTTGGTGTAAGGTATGTAAACTGTTGATGTAAATTGTAATTTATATCAATACAACTCGGAACATCTTTTTAAAAAAACAACATATTAAAGGTTATAAATTATATTTTAATATTTTTTGGCAACTTGGTATATATCAGTTTATTCATGAAGGACAGCTTTTCAAAATTTAATGAAACAGTAAGGGCTGCAAGAGGTGGGAACCTTAAGTCTATGTTGGGATGTAAATACTTTCAGTGTATGATGGCTTAGGTAAAAGCACAATTGGGCAAGAGGAAAAGTTCTCTGTTTTCTCAAATTTTCCTCAAGCCATGAAATTCTGTGCATTGACATGACTTGATTTGCTGAATGGTGGTGGTGGTGTTGAAATTGAGTATTTTTTGCTTTTAATTGGGGGATTCACTTTCCTTTTATTTAACATAGGTTATTTTTGCCTGCCATAATATAAGTACCGAAGTCCTAGTCTGCTCCACATGCCACATTCTCAAGCATGCTTTCTCCTCCAGAACTTCCTCTCATGAACTGCTCCAATTTTTCATTACTGTATAAATCATCAGTAATAATTATTTTTTTAAACTTTGCATAAATAATTCAAATTTACTCAAATTGAATGAGAACTTAAAACTTTACCCTTATTTTTCCAAATTAAATACCCTTCCAACACCTTCAATATCTTTCTAAATACCCTTGTGATACTCTGAATTAAAATAATATCAGATGATTCTGTCCTCAAGAAACTTTAAATCATTCATGTTTGAACTCTAATCTTCTTGAATCTATTCCAGGTTAATACACTATTGGCTATACATTTTTACTCCACAGATAAACAAATATTGACGAGAGATAAGTGAAGAAATATTTATAAGGTTATTGTTTTCCTACTGAAATGAAATAGAGAATTATACTGAACACTAGGAAAATAAGAGGGTGTTAAACTTTATTGTCCTTTAAGAAATAGGTAGGCTGAAAAACACATTTATACTATTTAAGAAAAAAGGAACATGCTTTTAAGTATATGCTAGTAGAATAATTTTTTTAAAAAAGACTCATTTTGAACCCATCCTAGGAAATCTGCATCTGTAGACTTATTTAAGGAACAAAGTTTGGCAGGCCAACTGAAGCCAATAAATCAGAGCAAAACCTTTAAATCCTAATATCAGGCATATCTTTAGGACTCTTGCAACTTTTGGTAATTAATCAGTTATTTGAGCTTTCATTGGCTTAACAAATGCCTGCTTTAAAAATACCTTGAATAATCATACGGAAATTTTTGTTTCCATGTGGTCCATTTTGACAGAAACCAAACCAACATCACACTAAAAGAACTACAGCATGACTTCTGTTAGAAGGTAATTTTAAAGGCAGAGAAACTTAGCAATTTGTATTGCACTGAATTTCATTTATAGCATTACTCTCATAAGGTATTTGGCAAACATTTGTTTTCCAGCAGCATTTATTGAACTTTCCTGAATAGTTGTACCCAGCATCCTTCCCCCATTTCTTCCTTTTTAATAACCTTGCTACATCTTGTGAACCCATGTTTTACAAAATAGAGACTTTGCCTTTTTCTACAGATGAAGCATATAACCTAACTTAACCTATCAACCCAGTAGTACATCTTTTTATCAAATGAGTTCACTAAAAGTAACTCTCAGTGTTTTAGAAATTCTAGAAATCTGGTTTTCTCTCTTCTTCTCTACCATGAGGTATGCAGATATTAAATCTAGTACAGCTGTAGTCATCTGCTGCCAGTCGGAAAGTTAATCTGATGCAGTGGGGTGGAAACCCAAGAAAATCCTAGAGAAATCAATCTGTACCCTAATTACATTTAACATCAAGCCCAAGTTAACTCTTGGCCCTGTTAGTCACTTGAGATAATTTTCTTGCAATCACTTGTCAGTTTGAATCATGCCTACATTTATTTGCAAATAGGAAAGAAAGATGTTACTAGGAGTGGGGTTACACGTAACAATGTGGAATTCTTTAAAAGCAAGAAAAGTGAGAAGAGCCACTCTCCTATGAAAAACTGAAAATCTTTATTTTACAATTGCACAATGGTTAGTTAAAGTGGAGCAATTGTATTTTGGGCCTCAGAGCATGTACTACTGAGACTACAGTAGAAGGCAAAAGAGAAAAAAAAAAAAAACAGTAGGATTATGGACTCTACAGCCTAAAAGAAATAATGTTGCTTAATTACATACTTCTTAAAGTAGACAGGATAGAAAAGACCGCTTTGCCAAGGCTAGCTCTCTGTCTTCGGCACTACAAGAATACCAAGTTTAATTTTCAGGGTCTCCTCTCCAACCCCAACCACGATATGAAAACTTGAATTATCCACGACAAACCAAACAGAAGACTATCAAAGACAGAGAGATGAGAGACATAGGAGAAAAGAGGAACAGGAAATATATAGCCTTCTCTTAGCATATTTGTAAAGCACTGTCACCTGAAAAAAACATAAACACTCACCTTATGGAAATGGAATCAAAATGGAAGTTGAGAGAAGATAAATATAATAAATACTCACCCACTACAGCCCATTGTTTCTCTTGGCTTCTGTAAAGATATAATTTATATATACATATAGTAAATAAATAAAAATATATATCTCTCTAAAATATGTCTCATAATGATAAATTTTCCCAATTAAAGATGCTACAACATAATTTTTCAAAAGACTATTTATCCACCTAATTTTCAAAATTACTTAAGGTTAGTGTATTAAATGCTTTCCAGATATAATGAGCAGATGATATTCCTTTCATAGATACAAATCAAGTAAGCATTATCAAGTTTAACAATACTTTTCTAAGATGCTGTGTATACCAAAATTAAAAGTCTCATTAAGGATAATTCTTAATAAACATATAAAAAAAACTAAGTCTGATTTTCTTTTTCAGTAAATATTTAATTTTCTGATTTCCAGTTTACAAGTGTTTAAATGGACAAGAATAATTTTACCTCTTCAGTACTACTTTTTTATTAATTCGAGATATTTTGATTCATTAAATGGCAATAAATCACATGTTATCCATTACTATTTTGTTTTTTTAATAGAGATGTTAACAGCAACAATGACTGCCTATAAAACACATCATTATTTTGGTGGTTTTACAAATCTTTTCTCCAGTTGTAAATCCCTTCCCCCACCCCCCAAAAAATCTAAGAATTAGAGGATACTGGAAACTTAATGAAGTTGACTTTTACCTTTATATTTCCATTTTATCCCTGAAGGACAACATGAAAACTACGACTGCTCTAATAGACCAACTTGTTAATGTTGTAAAAGATTGGTGGGGGCAAGAAATTCTGTCACTGATATGTGGAATTTTGTAATTATCTCTACAGATCATTGGGAAAATGTTCAAAGTTAAAAATCAAAACAAAATATGGTGGTGATCCCTAAACCATTTTGATGGGGAGTAGCTTAGTCTAAAACAAATTTTTTTCCACTCATAATCATCATCCTCCCTGGAAATGTCTTTGAAAGAAATGTTACACAGTACAATAGCAAAAATCAAAGACAGCACAAACTATTTTCTAGAACAGAGAATTCTCTAGCACAGAAAGTGTCTTATAGCAGAGAGCAGACTTCTTTGTGAACATAAACCAATTAGTTCGCAATTCATTATTATGAAGACTTCTCTTTCCTCTTATAGGGAGAGTCTACTCTATTTGAAGTTGCCACACCATTTTCTGTTCCTTTTCTAGAAGACCTGCCTTTAGTCCGTTTCTTTTTCACACTTGGAGCCTGAAGAGTAGCATCTTCTTCCATCCATCTCTGAAGCTGGACATTAAATAAATTCCATGTGATGTATGCTTGGATAGTGCAACTGGATGACAGAACAGCAATTTTAGCTGCCAACACGTTGACATTTCCAGTAATGGCATCCGGATTCCGATTCTGCCCTCCGGCCAGGTGAAAGCCAACAGTGAGCACTGAAACAATTAAAGTCACAAGTCTACCCAAAATAAAGACAACTGCCCACAGAGAAACCTCTTTCTGGTACTTCTCATCACTAAAATAAAACAGGTCGCAAATGTGGGAAAGTAATTCAACAAAGTAATGCATCATCAAAAGAAGAAGTCCCAGGTGATTCAAGTACAAGAGATAAGCGCCAGCAATGTGAAAGAGGTGCAACCCCATGTAGACAAGTTGACGAGGGATATCTTGTTTTTTGGTCCTCTGGAAGTAGAGTTCAGGAAAGGCATGAAACCAGTAAGCCAACTGTGATATGTAAAAAAACTTCATTTGAAATGTCATCATATTATGGGGATGAGACCTCCATAAGAGAGTTGGGTCTGACAGGCAGTTTTCAGAGATTAGAATGAATGTGCCCCAGATACAAGAAACGAAGTAGAATACACTAAACTGACCAGATTCATTGAATTTGCTTTGTTTCGCTTTAGGGAACTGCATTCGCCTGTTAATTTTATCCAACACATACTCCTGAATTGTGGCGTGAATGATTATTGCCACTAGCATGTAGAAGAAAACCGTGGCCAAATCTTTGATGCCATAATAATAAAGGAACTTTGATTCCGTGGCTCGTTCGTCTGCTGCAGGAAAGGTAACACCGTGCTGGAGGGTAATAAAAACGATAGAGGCTTCTGCTGTTCCCTCGAACATAAGCCCCAGCACGAAGAACATCCCCACGCAGGCGACGAGGTCCGCATGATTCTGCAGGATGAATTCATGGCTCAGGACTGGGGGGTTCTTGGTGCTCTTCTTACGAAACGCCATGGTGGCGCTTCTCAGATACTCACCGACGAGCCGCAGCTGCCTCCCCGGGCTGCTCCTTACGGCGCCGGCGCCGCCGCCGCCGCAGCTCCCGGGGCTTTGCTTCCCATCCCCGAGCCAGTGCCGGGTCGCCGCGGCCGCCCAGAACACGTCAATCAAAGGCGAGGGCCGCGCTGGACTGAGCATGCGCGCCGCGGGCGGCCGAGGCAGGGAAGGAAATCGAGCGCCGCGCGGGTACCCGGCGCCAGGCCCGCGGCTGTGAGCGTGGATCTCCCACGTTGATCGTCGCCTTTGGAAATCCACTGCCACTGGCAAGATGCTCCTGAATTATTTTTCAATGGCATCTTCATCAATCATCATAACGAATCAGGATAGAGCTCTGGTGGCTCTTCATCAGCATGATTATAAAAACAGCGTCATCCTCATAATGATAGAAGGCAGCTCTCACAATGCTTAGTATTTACCAGGTACTGTGCTGAGCACTTCACTTTCGTTTGTAAATGTAACCTGTCTAGTACCTCTTGTGGTGAATACTCTCATAATCTTTGTTAAGTTTTTTTTTTTTTACAGATGAGAAACTGAGGCACAGAGAGGTTAAGTCCAGATGCCCAAGATGACACAGCTGCTAAATGTCAGAACCAAGATGTGACTTCAGTCTCTGTGCTCTTCATCCTTGTACTGGATTGCCTTTTATTGTAAATCAGTCACACGTGGAAATACTCTACTAGAGCAACAACGCGTTGCAACAACGCATTGACATTTCCAGTAATGGCATCCGGGTTCCGATTCTGGGAACGCTAAAAAGTAGTTCCCCCATTAACAAAAATAATAACTGAGGCAGCGATATTGTCTAGTCAGTAATTGTAAATATTATATTTTAAAAGATTGGATGATGGTTGGAAGGGGCAAACTGCCAGTTCATAGGAAGGTATTTTGGCTGTAAACCCCAAATTGTATTTATTTGAGCAGGTAGGAACCTCATGTTTCATTTTTATGGCTTTTGTGTATAATTTTGCTAAAATTCACACATCATAAAACAGCTTCTTTTGTAAATGTTAATACTTTTATCAATTGAAATGTCATGTAAGTCTTCAAATTTCTCTTTAAATCTGGAGCAGTTTTCTTCTTTCTTCTGTGTCCCACAGGATCATAATAATTCCTGATGGAGGTTTGAAGTTTGGAATATGCATTTCAGAAGAAAAAGTGCTACATGATTTCAAGAACAAACTACACATTACATATAAAATGCCCACTGCCTTTTGTCACTGTTTCTCTGTGTGCCTTGCGCTGACAAAACATTCAGTCCAACTGGTATAATTACCTTTAAGATATTGAACAAAATGCTCTGATAAATAAGCAGTGTTCCTGCATGTCCTAGAACAACCAAACCATTGTATATGAAGTCTGTGGAAAGTGTTCCTGACTTAAGGGCATGTTCTACGTATCTCTACACAGAAAGAATTCTCTAATTGGTTTTGCTCACTTACCCAGTTCTTGGCTTTGTCAGTTCAATTATGAGTGCTATTTAAGGTTAACTAAATCAGGAAGAGTAATAAATAAAGGTGCGAAAATCAGAGCATTAAGAAATGAGAAAAAAATCAAACTTGTTGAAAGCAGTTGGGAGGAAGCAGAGAAAAGAGCAATGCCTTGTGGGAATTGTTAAGAGCTTATTCAGGAAAGTATATATTTACCTTTTTGACACTAATAATTTAATATGGACTCCTCCAGTCTTTTAGACATAGACAATGACTGTGATCATTTTGTGACATATTAATTAAATGTAAAAAAATACTTGTATAATTCTGGAATTGAGACTTCTGTCTATGTTACCATTTGGCATTATTTTTGAAAGGTCTCCAACTCTTCCTATGCAAATGTGATAGAATTTTTTGATACAGATCAAAGGGAACATCACAAATATTTATATGTAAATGTAGAAAGTTATTTTATTACTAAAAAGAAGAAAGGCCATTTTAAGTTAGTTAAAAATTTTCTTAACTTTAAAACAACTTTTCCCCCCTCTCACTTTTGACTTGTTTTTCAAGTAGAAAAACTTCTTCAGCCATGTCACCTTTCTTTGCTGTGAGTTTATAATACCAAATGATATTCTGTAGTCTAAATGTTAAAATTAAATTTTACATGAAATACAGTTTATTTCAGTTTTAGATCTAGATTTCACATTAATATCATCATAAAAATATAAAAATGCCTAACTTCTGAAGTTATTGACATCTGTAAGGCTATTAAATAGTAATGTTATATATACAACACGATGTTTGCTTTCAGTAGTTTTATTCATACTTTTATTTGGCAAAGAATAAACTATATGTAACAATATTTTTAAATACTTTAACATAGCTATTTAATATATTTGGGGTTAAGTATTCCTCCTTTATGCAATTTAGCCCTATTCCTTTAATACAGATAATTATTAAAATTCAACTGGAGAATTTTTGCTTCCAGCCATGAGGGAGTAACTTTGATTAAGTTTTCACTCCTACTGTAAATAACTGGAAAATTAGACAAATTAGATGAAACATGCTTTTTTTTTTTAGATGTTAGAAACACAGGATAGTGATCCCTGAAAGAAGGGAGCTCACAAGTGCCCTGATTTCCTGCCTCGAAGCAGTTCCTAGTCGACTGTGCAAGGAGGCAAATCCCTAAAAAGGCCTGGAGATCTTGCTGAATTGAGAACACAGGAGTTAGAAGATGTTAAGGCCACTTCTTTGCTGGACAGAGTAATTTTACAGAGAAAGTTAGGAGGTTAAAGTGTTCCAGAAATTTACATAAGTGTTACCTATAAAGTCTGCACTGACTCCTGTATGCATAGGGTTAAACACATTGGGCCAACTAAAGAACAATGGAGGAAATGTAAATTCAAAAGTTCCAAGAATTCACATAAGACCAGGACACTTTCAAGTTTGGAACAGTCCAAAAGTGGAACACTTGTGAGATCCAACATTCAATAGAGACCCAAGAAAAGTCACTGTCTTAATAGTAAGGCTAAACTTGCTCTGGGGAAAAAGCTAAGTCACACTTGCCTGCATTCAAGAAAACTTGAGAGGATCAAAGTACTCTGCAAGGAGCTTACTGTCTACCAGAAATATCCAGACCTCAACAATGTGAAATTCACATTGTCTAGCACCCAAAAATAATGAAACAAATGCTGGGCTCAGTTGGGAGTAGTGGATCAGAATGACTACCTGTGGCCTCTCCGCATGGGGTCGGCATTGTCCTAGAGCTATGAGCTCTAAAACAGGAGTTTTCAGTGAAACAGGCAGAAACTTATGGCCCTTGCTATCCTAGCATTGGTAGTTACATCATGTAGTTTTCATGGTCAGAGCAGGCAGAAGCCTTTCAACGGCAAGCTGGGGCTGGAGTGGCGAAGGGTGAGGAACATAAACATCATCTCTAAATAAGAAATGAACCATTGTATTTGGAGCTGAATTTTTAAATAGCCGCATTCTTTCCTTTAGCTACAAATGTTTCCTTTTACATGTTGCTTCCCTTCACATGTACACACAGTTCCTTCCCAATACAAACAAAAGTCTCATGCCAGTATAGTAACAGGCTTAAGTTTATTACCCAAGAACTTGAAAGCTAAATTAGATCCAGGCACAAAAGGGCTCCTTGGTACCTTTCCTTTATTACACTTACTCTTAATTTGAAGACTTGTGAAGAAAACAAACAAGGTTTCTGGCTCCTGTACACCCCCAAGTGTAAGAAATATACAGTAGACACTTCCATTCAAGAAATGGGCAAATGGGCTGCTCACAGCAGTCAATGGTCAATGGTAATTATGAGATCTATGCAGGGAAAGTCCCTAGATCTTTGACATGGATTATACTATGGTACTTTAAGGAATTAATATTCTGTCAACAATTATACAGTGGAACAAACATGGCACCAATAGAAAGCCTGACTATAATTTCGGTACTATATTATATAATACCTAATATGATATCATATAGTAATTAGTTATTTTCATTAGGTGTGCAATATAACCTTCTGATGTCTGTATTCTACAACTTAATATCATTATTTATGTGAATAACTTACCTAAAAACCTCTTTTCAATCACTTATGGGCCTTTTTAAAACAATTTTCCAAAAGAGATAAACTTCCATTGTGATTTTGTTAAAATATAAAGTACATTAGGAACTTTGTAATATAGACATTGCTTAATTTTTCAATATTTTTCTTTATCACAATGAAAAAAAATTGTATACATCTACCATACTAAACTTTTAATAACTCAAATTTGAATAATTCAAGTAATTAAATTGAACACTCAAATGCTAGAATTCAACAGCATTTAAAGAAGAAAGATATGTTAGAAGAGAACTATTTCAAAAGATCAGACACTAGCCACTTTAAACCAATGTTTATAATTAGCAGCCATAATTGACTGAGATCACCAAATACTTAGCTCCAATAAACAAATATAATACAATTTAGTTTGTGCACAAAATTCATCTCTTGAGATTTGACTATCCAGTCTTGAGCAATTTAAAGACATTTATTATATTTAAATCATTTATAGTTGATAAGACATGCTAAACACAGGCTTTAAAAAAAACCACAGTATGCAATATAGTTGACTATTTAATGGTAAAGAAAAATCTCAATGGAGCATTTTCAAGTTCTCAAATGTCTTTTTGCAAATGTATTTATTAGATTTAATAAATAGAAATAAATATAAATTTATTGAGATAATTAATAATTATCTATTATAAAATAAATAGAAATAATATGAAGATTTGTCTGACATAAACTCCTATAATAGGTTCACAGAGACAGTCTCTGTAACATAGAAGAACTGATAAAAATTAAAATCAATATTCAATGATTTGTCAAGTGCCACCTTTATTGAGCAAGGTAACCATGAACCCACCCTCACGGAGCTTACAAAATACTCAGGGAGATTTAGAGAACATAAACATTACATATATAATTTGCAGACAGCTAGTGAAAAATGCCAGAAAGGAAAAATAGACAAGGATACAACATGAATGTGGACAGCTATTTTACTTAGTGTGGGCAGGGGGCAGCGAAAACTTCTGTGCATAGAGGATATATCAATATATCTATCAAATAGAGAAAACCATACAAATATCAGACGACTCTCTTAGGACACAGCCAAGTCCAAATGATATGAGGGAACAGCAAGAATGATTGTTCTGTGAATGACAGTGGCCAGGGTAACAAGAGTAGAGTAAGGGAGAGGAATGATAGAAGGAAAAGAGGTCTGCAGGGGGCATATAGCCATGGTAAGTTTCATCTAAGATTAATAGGAAGGCCCTTTGCACAGTGCTTGAAATGCATCACTTTGGCTTCTGCATGAAAAACTATTTGTGGGAGGGGAAATAATTAACAAAATTGTTATTGCAATGTGTAAACAGTACAATTGAACTACTGAATGTAATGACTTTTTTTGTAATTGTTGTTTGGGTGCTGCCTGTGAAATAACTACACTGATGAATATTCCTGTGATCCTAGTATTCTTCCAAAACTGTCATTTGTTTGAATATGTGTATGACATAGAATATAATAGAAAACCCACCTTATATGATTTGCAGCATATGGAAGACAGTTCTGCTGTGACTATGTCTATTTGGTCTCTGGTAGGAGTGTTCAATATCTGCAGAGAAGGAAGGATTCTTACAGATATTTAAAGTTTTGATAGATTATTCTTCAGGATGTTACGATATAGAGCTGTCAAAAGGTTATAAATCACTAGAGTAATTTAAGAATTTTTCTGAAGGTGAATATCCTTTGACTTTTTTTTGTTTATAATATACTTGCATTCTGATCCTTTATGCTTCAAATATGTGCTGAAAAAGACTAAAATTCCATGTATACCTAGTTTATATGATTAATTTGGACATGCAAAGTCTGGAAATAAAGCGCTCTTTCCTACTTATTTAACTGTTTAAAAGTGAATAATAATTATTAGAAATATCCAAAAATTAAAAATAATTACCCAATAATAGCAAATTGTAAGCAGACTGGCATTTTACACCATCCTTTCTCTTGATGAGAAAGACCATTTCATTCAGTGAGAAGCTTATTATTTTCAACTCTTTCAGTCCACAGGTGTTTAATACCCATGGACTATTACTGAATTTCCCCATCTAAATATTCAGCTACTTGATGCAACAAAAACTCTTTTAGAGGCGTTCTCATGCAAATTTCCCAAGGCTAGTAAGATTAAAAATGGATTCTTGATGATCTTGCATGCAAAAATATTTAAATATATATATGCTGAGGTTGTTGTAAGTTCATTAAGTCATGATAAAATTAATTGTCTTCAGAACATATGGAGAAATTGATTACACCTGATCTCTCCACACAATATTCTCAGACATATTTCCCCATATTTAGATTTCATGGTTTTATGTACTCATTCTCTCCAATGACTATGCAAGCAGTTAATGATCAAGCAAAACTATCCCCAACTGAGCCTTAGGAAAGCATCGCTGCACTTACTATAGACAGAAGGGAATGGGAATTGTAATTCATTGAGAGATTACCTATCCTGCTACTGTGATCAGTTCTTTATATGTGGTAGAGCTCATCTAATTCCCACAAAAATTATTTGAGGTGAGTACCATTTCCTGCACTTTAAAAGTGAGGAAACTGAACTCATAGATAGCAAACTGCCAGAGTGAAAGAGCAGGTAGCAAATCAGGAACACAACTTCCACATGCCCTGACACTGCAGATACAGTCCCAATTCTGGGCACACTGAGCACGTAGAGCACCCTAGTGGCTTCTGCAACTGCCCATGAACCCCTAGTTGCTCCTGTAACCCATGTCTTTTATAACTATTGACAACAGTGGTAAAGTGTGGTCAAGGGCATGACTTCCTTAGCATATCATTTGCATATAAAATTTGAAAACAAGTTCATGATTTCTATGGATTATATTAATGTAGTTTGCCTTAATAGGTACCATATATTTACATGAATTGCATATCTTTCAAGTATTTTTAATTAATGAATAATGTATATTATGAACTTTTTTTTCACTAAATCAAAGCCTTTAATACATTAATGCAAATATGCCTTAACTTTTAAAACTCATTGAATAAATTCTGAAGGAGCAAATAATCATGGGATCAAACCGCAACTCAATAGTGACAAAGAGAACCATTGATGAAAGAGAATGATTGGAAATGACAGGTGCAGTATACCATAGTATTCAAACAACATAGAAATCATTGAGCATTGCAATAAACCTGCATAATATTATCTCTTGAATGTTGATCCATATGGTGGAGAAACACTTTCCATATTCAAAAGCGATATTTTCCTTTATGTTTAGGCATTTCAATGACTATCAATAATTTTATAAGAACAACTGTAACGAATCTCCTCTACCTTCATCCTGGTGTTCCCATTTCATGGCATAGTGCCTGGCACAAGGTCCTTTGTGCATGTTGAGTTAAATGATTTACAAATTGATAAGTGATGTGTGTATATGAAGAAGGAGATTTACAACTGTCTTTATAATGAAAAATGTAAATAAACAAATGAAATTGACTGACATTCTCTTAATTGCTGAAACAGGCAATAATTGGACATGCCAGAGTCAGTATCACAATACTGGTGCTGTTACAGATTGAAATATTAGTAAACAGTTTTTATGAGCAAAATCTTTACTTAGTACATGAATCTTCTCCATAGTTCCTGCTATATATAGGTAGTGAGTTTTGTTTGAGTCACCTCCCAGTGGGGGAAATCATCACTTTAGCTGGCAGTTCATTACATTTCATATATCTATGGTGATTTTGAAATTTCCTCAGTGTCAAAATTACCATCCTAAAATACATATTCGCTTATGCATTTCAGTACATATTTGAATATGTGTGTGTGCATAAAATTAAGAATTGAATTTGAATCTTTCGAATTCTGCTTAGCTTTAATATTATAAAGTAAACATTTCTCTGTGATGTGCTTTTTAAAAACATACTTTTAATGATAGAAAAATAATTTATAATATGAATGTATAATATCCATATCATTTAATATTTTTTCATATTTGCCATTTAAAAAGCAGTAATGAAAACCACTATATAATGTTTACCCATATGAATGATTATTTTTCTTTAAATATTTATAAAATATTTGTAACATGCAAAATTATAATTACATAAAGGAAATTTATATTCCCAATGGACAAATTGAAATGAGAATTCTGATATATTTGTTTGTGATCTTTTTTTAAGGAGTTATAATTTTATGAACTTGGTTTCAACCCTTCTTCAAATGACTAGTATTTTTTATACATTTAATGTTACATATAATAAAATCATACTGCATATTATTGCACTATTTAATTTTGCTTTTCTCAACTTTTTTTAATAGAATAAACATGCCCATCCAGTTTATTCTCAATTTTTAACCACTAAATAGAAAATGGGTGAGAAGAAACTATTACTCTCAGAAAACTAGAGCAATCAGGCAGAGTGATAGCAAACACAGGTGTGCCCAGCAGGCTCCTATGTCTGGGTCCTCTTCCTGACTATCGGCCCCACTAACCAGAAGCATTTCCCCTAAACATTTCACCGCTGTTTTTTCGAGGTGTCAGCTTCAACGCATTTCTCCATGTGTTCTCCCGTGTGGTCCCTTTTTGGTGGTCAGACATGCAAAACATGAAGAATTTTCCTATGAACTCCAACCATTCATCTTCGACAAATGCTTCAGCCTATCACATTTGGTGACTTTCTCTGATCCTCCAAATCCCATAATATTCAAAACCTTTGCTTCCCCAGTGTCTCCTAAATATATGTAAGCTCTAATTTCTGCTGTAAATCATCTGTTCCAATAAAATATTTATTTGCTCTATTTTTCTAAATAAACACAGACTTATACACCATTTATAACTAAGTGTGAATCATCTAAAGTTATGTGCTCTTGTATATTGCCCCATCTTAGTTGATATAATCATAAACTTATGATAAACATCTTTATTTTGCTATGAACACCAAGGTGGAAATATCACATTATTATTGGAATTGTAATGCAGATAAATGCATTAACATTTATTTTTTAGTTTTGGTAAGTCTAAAATGTTTGAAGAGCAGCAAATTTAGCAAACATCTCTTTACCATCTTACTGTTATCAGAAGTGTCAATTATTTTATGACACTAATTAATATCTTTATCTTGCAGAGCATATGTTCATTGTACAGACATATAATCTCAGATAATAGTCAAAATGATAAAACACATCATTTAACTTTGCTGAATCACACACACATGTGCACACACACACACACACAAGTCTTTTTATATTATAAAATCCAACAGTGGCCATATTTTAAATAGTGAAACACTGATCTTTAAAAAATCCAATATATATTTTTAAGTTGAGATGTAGTTCCCATAACATAAAATTTACCCTTTTACAGTGTTAAATTCAGTGACTTTTAGGATATTCACAGAGACGTGATTCACCACTTCTAACTAATCTTAGAATATTATCATCCCCCACCAAAAAATAATCCATACTCAATAGCAGTCGCTCATCACTCCCGGCCCCTCACAAACCTGTAATAACAACTGGTTTACTATTTATTGCCTCTGTGGAATTATCTATGCTAAACATTTCACATATAGGGAATCATTCAATATATGGCTTTTTGTGTCTGGCTTCTTTCACTAAAACAACCCAATACACCTTTAATTTTGTACTAGAACATTTACGTATGTTCCAGATTTAACTGGGGAAAAAAGTAAAATGAGAGGTTTTTTATTTCCCTGTAAACATTTATATCTTGAATTGCTGCATTTTGGCATTTTAGTTTTCTTAATGATAAAGCAAAGAAAGCAGTCCAATAATTTTCCTCAACATCTATAGATTAGACATATAATTATACAATACAGATTAGAAAACAGGCAAAAATATGGAGAAAGTAGTAAGAATGTAGGAGAGATTTAGCAGCTTTGGTTCTGAAAATAAAATCCTGAACACTGACATCTATACACTTCTACTGATGCCACAGTCAGCAGGCATGGTTAATTGCAAAAATGGCTACAGATATTTGCAGCTCCCCCCATTAAGAAGCAGTGTTGATTTCTCTAACTCTTGACTCTGGCAACATGCTTTGTGAATAGGATGCAATAAAAAGGATGTTGTACAAATTCTGATCCTAAAGGAGACTGTCATAACTTTTTTTATGATACAAGGAAATGGCTTGAAGATATGTTCATAAATTTGATCTGTAGGGTCATTTTGACAACTACAAAATATGATGGAAATTAGGTTTTATGTTGATCTTTATCAATTAGTTTATTGAACACATATTTGTAAAGAAACCGCTAAAATGGCCTTTGGCATTAAATATCTTTTCACTCTTGCTTACTTCTGTTTGATCAAAACAATTCCTATGTCATGAAGTGACATGGAGGTTTTCCAAGTTTTTGGTTAAAACATAGGTTATGAAAAACCAGTGTTGATGGGATTGAGTCCAAAAGTGTAGTTTGAAGCCTGACCTAGAGAAGAAGTCTCTCTTTTTATGTAGTGAGTGTAGTAGCAATTACTTACTGATCCCTATTTCGGTTTTTTCTCTATAGATTTAGGTTGTGGATGGTAATTCCTTTAAAACTTTTTAAAACTTGTTTCACACACAACAGCCTAAAGGCAAATACCTTGGAAACCCAAGTCTACAACCTGCAGACAAGGGCAAAGGCAACAAGGCACCATTTATTTCTGACAAGAAAAAATGATTTTAATGTCCCTAACATACCACCTTCACCACACATTCCCTTTTGTAGAATGCATCAATCAGTGGATGTCACTTTTGTGGAAGTCATGATTTGTATTCTTCCTGGCAGTTCTTTTACTTTATAGGCCCTAAAATTGGTTCAGTTACAGCCTACAACTGCAAGAGAGCAGAAATCCATTTCCTGTATCCATTTCCTTGGCTCACCACCATTTGATGTTATTGTCTTTCTGATACTTGCCACAAAAATTATTGCAATGTTACAAAATGGGCAGAATGAGAAATGCATGCATTTCCTACCATCTGATAATTAAATAATGGGGAAAAAAGAACCACATCTCAAAAGCAAAGTAGAAATATTTTACAATAAAGGTCCCAAGGCTAAGATAGATTCTTATTATTTCCTCTGTTAAAAAACAGACCTATGATTTTGCAAATACTGCAACTGAAGTTGCTCTAATTTTGTGCTGTATCCTTTTGTGGCTCTTATCCTAAAATAATTCATGCTTTTTTGAAGTATTAAGTAAATGTGAAACTATTTCCAGCTACACAGCAGCAAGCTATTATTTTTTCAGTACTAATTCTTCTTTAGCCCAATGCAATATTACTAGCTAGATAAATTACAACACAATTTTGGAGAATAAATAATGGGACCATTGAATATTTTATTTAACTAGTTAAGATCTATTTAAGCATCTCTCTTTGATACTAACCTAAGATACATTTTATTTTGAAGAACAACATATTTGAGTATTAAATAAATGTATCTAAGAGACATATTATGAGAGACATGTGCAACATGCTGTTATAAAATTCAGGGACAATTATTATTGTAATAATATTCAAAAGAAGTCCATCAACAGATATAATACTGCAGTTATTCAACATGGGATCACAATACAGTTTTCAATGATACGAGGGAGAAAAACAATATGGAGACAGGTGTTTAACCCAAAAGAAGACATATAAAACATGGATCCAGTGCATGGATAAAAACAATGATTCTGTTTCTGGGTAAGATGCCAAATTTGAGAAATAAATCAACAGCAAAAATAATGATGCTTGTATATTCAATTTTAATATTTACTGTAAAATAATATAACCTGAAAATATGGCATTAGTGAAAGAATAGATGCACCAATGAGTGGAACACAATAGAAGGCCCAGAGAAGACCTAAATATAGACAGTCAATGACTTCTCACAAAGACATAGAGGCAATCCAAAGGATAAAGTATTGCTTTTCAAACACCACTGGACCACTGGAACATTTGGGCATCTGTATGCAAAACAAAAAATAATAATAGTAATAATAAGCAATAAATAAAAATACAGAATTTACAATTTTCCCAAGAATTAACTCAAAATGAATATAAGACCTACATGTAAAATGCAAAAGCATAAGATATCTAGAAAACACAAGAGAAAAATCTATGTGACCTTGGATTTGTTGATGAGTTTTCAGATGTAAAACCAAAAGCATAATCCTGAAGAGGAAAGAATGATAAGTTGGACTTTATTGAAATTCAACTTCTGCTCTGCAAAACACACTGTGAAGAGAATTAAAAGTCAAGTCATAGAGAGGGAGGGAATATTTGGAAAATCTGTTAAAGGGCTTGTATCTAGAATATGAAAAGCACTCTTAAAATCAATAATAATTAGAAAAAAATGAGTGAAAGCAACTTGAAATTTGAGTGAAAACTGTAAGACTAAAGACATAAAGAAGTGTAACAGGTACTGTCTTTTCTAGTTGGAAAAGTATTTCCATGGGCATGAGGTATAAAAATTCTGAAATCACTTCCATTTATACTGAGATTTAAAAGATAAGCACAGGGATGGCATATAGTGGGAGCCCCATTTCTCACTATTGAAGTGGTAGTTTACAAACAAGCAAGAAAAGTGTAGAATGACCATGTGTTCGTGGGTACAGTTGGAGTCCATATTCTGAACTCATGTTTAGTATGAATACAAGTACAGATTGTCCTAGTCAGTTTGGGCTGTTCTAACAGAATACCAGAGACTGAGTGACTTAAACAACAAACTTAGTTTCTCAGATCTGAGGCTGGAAGTCCAAGGTCAAGGCACCAGCATGTTGGATTCTTGGTAAGGGCCCTTCTCTGATTCACAGAAAGCTACATTCTCACTGTACCCTCATATGTAGAAAGAGAAAGCTCTGGCCCTTTCATCTCCTTATAAGAACTAATCCTATCACAAGAATCTCGTTTTCATGACCTAATCTAGTCCTGATCACTTTCCATATGCCTCACCTCCAAATACTGTCACACTGGGGATTAAGGTTGCAACATATCAATTTTCGTCCATAGCACAGATACACACATTCAGATATTTATATATTTATTATACAAACATATAATAATATATTTCCTGGCTCTGTTACCTGTGAAGTCCTAGTGATAATACCACTGAAGCAACAGTGAATACACACAGCACCTGGGTCCTGGTTTTAATTACCATTCTCCCATGCAAGGAACCACTACTCCTTGAAGAAATGGCTGATTCTAAGACTGGGCAGATACAAAATCTACAAAGTGAATATATACAAAATGAGTACAGGATATACAAAATATATATAAAATGTATATAGAAAATACACAAAATGAATCTGGAGAACATTATTGTGACAAAAGGTAAGAAAGTGTTTAAAATAAAATAAACAAAGGAAACAACCAATGCGTGTAAGTCAAAGGACACCATAGCCAACTGAAGGAGTTCTCAGTGGCCAAAGCTGGAAGAATTTGAACAAGAAAATTAATAACATAGTAATATACTATAACTCAAAGTATAAGGCAAATAGTCAAGAGTTCAAAAGGATATAAATAAATGATTGAGGAAAAATATGTATACATATACAAATCCTCTGTGTAGAGAAATTCCAAGTAATTTATGTAGACACTCTCCCTTAAGGAGGTGGAATATAACTCCTCACTTCTTAAATGCAGGATGTGCATACTGGCTTCCTTCCAAAGAATACAGGATGTAAAGAAGAGAAAACAATAACTTTTATGTTGGGGCAACTGGAAAAACATTACCTCAGCCAGGTGATCCAGGTGAGCAACACCAGTGAGAATTCATGCTCATGTTATATACCTTTGTAATGATGTGGTGAAAGTACACTTTGCCTCTGTGGTTTTCCTCTCCAAATTCCATAACCCCAGTAATAATTATAAAAATAACAGACAAATATGAATAGAGGGACATGACATGCAACACCTGTCCAGTATTCCTCAAAACTCTCAAGATCATCAAAATAAGCACGAAAAATATTTACACCCCAGTGGAGTCTAAGGAGACATGATGGTGAAATGTACAAGAGAACAGAAAAAGGACCTTAGATAAAAACATGCAAGCAAGAAAGAAAAATACAGCATGAACTTTACTTAATAATATTGTTTCACTAGAGGGGCGGAGCCAACATGGCGGCGTGAGTAGGACAGTGAGAATCTCCTCCCAAAAACATATATATTTTTGAAAACACAACAAATACAACTAATCCTAAAAGAGAGACCAGAAGACACAGGACAACAGCCTGACTACATCCACACGTGCGAGAGCTGAGAGCCTGGTGAAAGGGGTAAGATACAACCCCTTACCAAGCGGAACCCGACCACACCTCCCCCCAACTCCCAGCAGGAGGCACAGGGAGCCCAGGACTGCTAAACACCCAGAACAAGCCACCCGCACCAGAGCACACACAGTGCAGGCGTGGAGGGCTGGAAACTAGGGAAACAGGGCAGCAAGACCTATGAGAGGGTGCCGAAGCTGATGCCCCTGGAACAAAGAAAAGCCAGTGCTTTTTGAAAGTCTAAAGGGACAGGGATTTAACAACTAGACGGAAACAACATAGGTCACAGCCCAGTGGCTGGAAATTAGAGGGAAAATCAGGCGCACTAACCTCCCTGGGCAACATCTCTGAGACCCCTCACAGAGGTAAACAGCCAAACAGCCCACCCCCATCCATTACCCCTCCGGGCGCTGCAAAAACAGAGAAACAGCCTAAGGCAAAACGCCCACAGAAACGAAAATTCCTACACTTCGGCCGGGCTAGACACAAAGACAAGGCCTACACGCAATTACCCAACAAAAGCCACTAGGGGTCGCAGTTGTCCCAGTAAAGAAAGGCCAGTAGCAAGTGAAAAGTTTGGCCCTCCCAGCTGACAGTCAATAGCACCTGTCAACATGAAAAGGCAAAAAAATATGATCCAGACAAGACTAACACAGACAGCTTCGGCATCGGCTACAACTTACCCAGAGAAGGAACCTGGGTAGATAGATTTAGCCAGTCTTCCTGAAAAAGAATTCAAAACCAAAGTCATACCCATGCTGATGAACTTGCAGAAAAACATGCAAGAACTAAGGAAAGAGAATACAGAAATAAAACAAGCTCTGGAAGGACTTCAAAACAGAATGGACGAGATGCAAGAGACCATTAATGGACTAGAAAACAGAGAACAGGAACGCAGAGAAGCTGATGCAGAGAGACATAAAAGGATCTCCAGGAATGAAAGAATTTTAAGAGAGCTGAGTGACCAATCAAAAAGGAGCAATATGCAAATTATAGGGATACCAGAAGAAGTAGAGAGAGAAAAGGGGATAGAAAGTGTCTTTGAAGAAATAATTGCCGAAAACTTCCCCAAACTAAAGGGAAGAAATGGCCTCTCAGACCACAGAGGTACAAAGAACTCCCATGACAAGAGATCCAAGATGGGCAACACCAAGACATATAATAATTAAAATGGCAAAGATCAAAGACAAGGACAAAGTATTAAAGGCACCAGAGAGAAAAAAAGGTTAGCTACAAAGGAAAACCCATCAGGCTATCATCAGACTTCTCAACAGAAACCCTACAGGCCAAAAGAGAATGGCATGATATACTTAATGCAATGAAACAGAAGGGCCTCGAACCAAGAACACTGTATCCAGCACGAATATCATTAAAATATGAAGGAGGGATTAAACAATTCTCAGACAAACAAAAGTTGAGGGAATTTGCCTCCCACAATCCACCTCTTCAGGTCATCCTACAGGGACTGCTCTGGACGGGAGCACTCCTAAAAAAAGCACAGAACAAAACACCCAACATATGAAGAAGGGAGGGGGAGGAATAAGAAGGGAGAGAAATAAAGAATCATCAGACCGCGTTTATAATAGCTCAACAAGCGAGTTAAGTTAGACAGTAAGATAGTAAAGAAGCTAACCCTGAACCTTTGGTAACCACAAACTTAAAGCCTGCATTTGCAATAGGTTCATACCTTTCAAAAGTCACCCTAATGTAAATGGACTAAATGCACCAATCAAAAGACATAAAATAATAGAATGGATAAAAAAGCAAGACCCATCCATATCCTGCTTACAAGAGACTCACCTCAAACCCAAAGACATGCACAGACTTAAAGTCAAGGGATGGAAAAGATATTTCAAGAAAACAACAGAGAGAAGAAAGTAGGTGTTGCGATTCTGGTATCAGACAAAACAGACTACAAAATAAAGAAAGTAACAAAAGACAAAGAAGGACATTACATAATGATAAAGGGCTCAGTCCAACAAGAGGATATAGCCAATATAAATATATATGCACCCAATACAAGAGCATTATCATACCTGAAACAAATATTAACAGAACTAAAGGAGGAAATAGAATGCAATGCATACATTCTAGGAGACGTCAACACACCACTCACTCCAAAGGACAGATCCACCAGACAGAAAATAAGTAAGGACACAGAAGCACTGAACAATACACTAGAACAGATGGACCTAAGAGACATCTACAGAACTCTACATCCAAAAGCAATAGGATACACATTCTTCTCAAGTGCACATGGAACATTCTCCAGAATAGACCACATACTAGGCCACAAAAAGAGCCTCAGTAAATTCCAAAAGATTGAAACCCTACCAACCAACTTTTCAGACCACAAAGGCATAAAACTAGAAATGAACTGTATAAAGAAAGCAAGAAGGCTCACAAACACATGGAGGCTTAACAACACGATCCTAAATAATCAATGGATCAAACACCAAATCAAAATGGAGATCCAGCAATATATGGAAACAAATGACAACAACAACACTAACCCACAACTTCTGTGGGACACAGCAAAAGCATTCTTAAGAGGAAAGTTAATAGCAATCCAAGCATATTTAAAAAAGGAAGAACAATCCCAAATGAATGCTCTAATGTCACAATTATCGAAATTGGAAAAAGAAGAACAAATGAGGCCTAAGGTCAGCAGAAGGAGGGACATAATAAAGATCAGAGAAGAAATAAATAAAATTGAGAAGAATAAAACAATAGCAAAAATCAATGAAACCAAGAGCTGGTTCTTTCAGAAAAGAAACAAAATAGATAAGCCTCTAGCCAGACTTATTAAGAGGAAAAGAGAGTCAACACAAATCAACAGTATCAGAAACGAGAAAGGAAAAATCATGACGGACCCAGCAGAAATACAAAGAATTATTAGAGAATACTATGAAAACCTATATGCTAAGAAGCTGGGAATCCTAGGAGAAATTGACAACTTCCTAGAAAAATACAACCTTCCAATACTGACCCAGGAAGAAACAGAAAATCTAAATAAACCAATAACCAGCAACAAAATTGAAGCAGTAATCAAAAAACTACCAAAGAACAAAACCACCGGGCTTGATGGATTTACCTCGGAATTTTATCCATAAAATAGAAGAGGAGGGTATACTCCCAAACTCATTCTATGAAGATAACATCACCCTATACCAAAACCAGGCAAAGACACCAACAAAAAAGAAAACTACAGACCAATATCCCTGATGAGCATAGATGCAACAATACTCAACAAAATATTAGCAAACCAAATTCAAAAATATATCATAGGTACGTACACCATGAGCAAGAGGGATTCATCTCAGGGATGCAAGGATCGTAAAATATTCGAAAGTCCATCAACAACATCCACCACATCAACAAAAAGAAAGACAAAAACCACATGATCATCTCCATAGATGCTGAAAAAGCATTTGACAAAGTACAACATACATTCATGATAAAAACTCTCAGCAAAATGGGAATAGAGGGCAAGTACCTCAACATAATAAAGGCCATATATCATAAACGCACAGCCAACATTATATTGAACAGCGAGAAGTTGAAAGCATTTCCTCTCAGATCGGGAACTAGACAGGGATGCCCACTCTCCCCACTGTTATTTAACATAGTACTGGAGGTCCTAGCCACGGCAATCAGACAAAGAAAAAAATACAAGGAATCCAGATTGGTAAAGAAGAAGTTAAACTGTCACTATTTGCAGATGACATGATACTGTACATAAAAAACCCTAAAGACTCCACCCCAAAACTACTAGAAATGATATCGGAATACAGCAAATTTGCAGGATACAAAATCAACACACAGAAGTCTGTGGCTTTCCTATACACTAACACTGAACGAACAGAAAGAGAAATCAGGAAAACAACTTCATTCACAATTGCATCAAAAAAAATAAAATACCTAGGAATAAACCTAAAAAAAGAAGTGAAAGACTTATACTCTGAAAACTACAAGTCACTCTTAAGAGAAATTAAAGGGGACACTAACAGATGGAAATGCATCCCATGCTCATGGCTAGGAGGAATTAATGTCGTCAAAATGGCCATCCTGCCCAAAGCAATATACAGATTTGATGCAATCCCTATGAAACTACCAGCAACATTCTTCAATGAACTGGAACAAATATTTCTAAAATTCATATGGAACCACCAAAGACCCCGAATAGCCAAAGCAATCCTGAGAAAGAAGAATAAAGTAGGGGGGATCTCACTCCCCAACTTCAAGCTCTATTATAAAGCCATAGTAATCAAGACAATTTGGTACTGGCACAAGAACAGAGCCACAGAAAATGGAACAGACTAGACAATTCAGACATTAACCCAGACATATAGGGTCAATTAATATTTGATAAAGGAGCCATGGACATACAATGGCGAAATGACAGTCTCTTCAACAGATGGTGCTGGCCAAACTGGGCAGCTATATGTAGGAGATTGAAACTGGACCATTGTCTAGCCCCATATACAAAAGTACACTCAAAATGGATCAAAGACCTGAATGTCAGTCATGAAACCATTAAAACCTTGGAAAAAAACATAGGCAAAAACCTCTTAGACATAAACATGAGTGACCTCTTCTTGAACATATCTCCCCGGGCAAGGAAAACAACAGGAAAAATGAACAAGTGGGACTATATTAAACTGAAAAGCTTCTGTACAGCAAAAGACACCATCAATAGAATAAAAAGGACCCCTACAGTATGGGAGAATATATTTGAAAATGACACATCCGATAAACGCTTGATGTCCAGAATATATAAAGAGCTCACACGCCTCAACAAACAAAAAACAAATAACCCAATTAAAAAATGGGCAATGGAACTGAACAGACGGTTCTCCAAAAAAGAAATACAGACGGCCAACAGACACATGAAAAGATGCTCCACATCGCTAATTATCAGAGAAATGCAAATTAAAACTACAATGTGGTATGACCTCACACCAGTAAGGATGGCTGCCATCCAAAAGACAAACAACAACAAATGTTGGCAAGGCTGTGGAGAAAGGGGAACCCTCCTACACTGCTGGTGGGAATGTAAATTAGTTCAACCATTGTGGAAAGCAGTATGGAGGTACATCAAAATGCTCAAAACAGACTTGCCATTTGACCCAAGAATTGCACTCCTAGGAATTTACCCTAAGAATGCAGCAATCAAGTATGAGAAAGACCAATGCACCCCAATGTTTATTGCAGCACTATTTACAATAGCCAAGAATTGGAAGCAACCTAAATGTCCATCTATAGATGAATGGATAAAGAAGAGGTGGTACATATACACAATGGAATACTACTCCGCCATAAGAAAAGTGCAAATCCTACCATTTGCAGCAACATGGATGGAGCTGGAGGGTATTATGCTCAGTGAAACAAGCCAAGCAGAGAAAGAGAAATACCAAATGATTTTACTCATCTTTGAAGTATAAAAACAAAGGAAAAGTGAAGGAACAAAACAGCAGCAGAATCATAGAACTCAAGACTGGACTAAAAGTTACCAAACGGAAAGGGACTGGAGAGGATGGGTGGGAAGGGAGGGATAAGGGTGGGAAGAAAAAGGGGGTATTAAGATTAGCATGCATGTGGGTGTGGGAGAAAGGGGAGGGCTGTACAACACAGAGAAGGCAAGTAGTGATTCTACAACATTTTGCTATGGTGTTGGACAGTGACTGTAAAGGGGTACATAGGGGTACCTGGTATAGGGGAGAGCCTAGTAAACAAAATATTCGTCATGTAAGTGTAGTTTAATAAAAAAAAAAAGCAGTTCCTGTGTGGTGACCTCCAATGAGTTTTACACAATGATATAAAGGGCATATAAAAGTGTAGGCAAAGGGTCTATTTGTGTTTATACAGAGGATCAAAGCCTAATTTGGCTACCCCAAAAATGAACTAAGATACGATATGAAAATAACTTCCAACATCAGCACTCTCGGGAAGACTCATGCCAGAAGATGGTCATCAAAAATCCCCAACAAAGATCTACACACTGCTTCAGGTGTAGATGCACTCATCCCACCAGTTCCTGGACTTGCCATGGGAATGAAGAAGGAGATATCTAAGCTGGCCTGTGCATACAGTAAAACAACAAATTTGACTGGTCTATTCTGTTGGAACTCAACCAAGAATTAGGAGAAGTGCAAATTGTAGTGCTCGAAAATCTTACAACTACAGACTATCTACTGCTAAAAGAACATATGGGATGTGAGCAGTCCCCAGGAATGGGTTGTTTTAATTTGTCTGATTTCTCTCAGACTGTTCAAGTTCAGTTGGACAATCTCCACCATATCATAGATAAGTTTTCACAGATGTCTAAGGTGCCTAACAGGTTTTCTTGGTTTCACTGGAGATGGCTGGTAATTACAGGTATGCTTTGGTTACATAACTGTACTCCTATTATGTTAATGTGTGCACGCAATTTAATTAGTAGTCTAAAACCTATACATGCTGAAGTTACTCTACAAGAAGATATGTCAAAGAAATAATCAATCTTCCCATGTTTTCTTCCGCCTGCTACTTCTGTAGCTTTTCTTCTTCCTTCCTAACTACAACCGTTAAATAGAATTCGTGCCTCATACTGAATTTACCGACTATCATAATTCTTCCAAGTGGTAAAGACACCTCAAGACAAATGCTGGGCATAGAAGCCACAGGGCATAAATATGCAAAGAAGTAAAAAGCTAACCTTTTCAAACAATAATTCTTCTCTCTCACTTACCAACTTTACATTTCTCTGTAAGGCCCCGGAAGATGACTGGTTAGCCAGAGACAGGTAAGATTCCTCAAGGGAGGAACAACCTAAGACAGGCACAGTCGCAGGGGGTCCATCAGGTGAGAAATTGGGGATCAACAGAGGTGAGGCTTATAACCTCACCCCCCCCTGTTCTGAGAGAAATCTTCTGCATACGTGGATGTATTATTGCCCTTGTCTAGCTCGGATTAACACATAGTCTTCAGGCACACACCTGATCATCTACATTTGCTCTCTTACAACACTAAACTATGTTTTCTACCTTTATCTTGTATCTACCTACCACTTCAGTATTTTATTAAAAATAATAATAACAAAGAGAGAAAGTTAGTATCCACATATAAATCAAGTATAAAAATCATATGAGTATTCATATTTGAACTGACAGTTTATTGTTCATAATGCATAAGCAAAACCGAAAGCTTCTGTGATGACTGCCTTTGTAATGTTCACCATGTAACTTATTCACTATGTAAGAATTTGTTCTCCATGTAAGAACTTGTTTGTTATGCCTCAGAAGATTGGAGACTGACGAAAATTAGGCTTGGGGTGGATTAATGATTATGCATTGAGCTTTGACCCCCCTATACAGAATTTTATTGTTGTTAACATCCATTTGATCAATAAATATGAGAGATGCCCTCACACACAAAAAATATATATATACACACACTTCCAATTGTAAAATAAATAAGTAACCAGGATGTAATATATAGCATAAGGAATATAGTCAAAATATTGTAACAACTTGGTATGGTGATAGCTGGTACCTAGAATTATCATGTATATAAATGTTGAATCACTGTGTTGTACACCTGAAGCTAATGTAATACTGTGTGTCACCTACCCTTCAATAAAAAATAATTATCTAAAAAAATAATAATAATTATTATAATAATATTGTTTCTCTATTGGCTCGTTAGTTGTGACAAATCTAGCAAAGGAATGTTAGATGTTAACTCGAGTAAACTAGTATACTAGAAATCTCTGTATTAACCTGACAACTTTTCAGTAAATGAAAAAATATTCTTAAGTAAAAAAGCTTATTTAAAAGTATAATAATGTTTACTCAAGTGTATATGCCTAGAACTTTACTGGTATTAAATTAAGGTAATGTCAAGAATTGTTTAGTCTAAACTGCAATTATGGAAGCATTTACCTTATTGGAGGAAAGAAGAGAATAATGAAGGTTAGAAACTTTTTTAAAAGTATCCACCAGCATTCTTTTCTTTAGTACGTTTATTACTGCTTTGTATTATTCCTGATTCTGTCAGTGAAACTGTAGTGCTAAAATTTTATTATTTTACCCAGGTGTCAGAATTTCTTTTATCTGAACTTTTTAATGATGAATTCAGATGTTAATGCACACTGTATTTTTAACTAAAAATAGGAATACTAACCATTTCAAATTATAATGCCTTTTGCCCAGCTTGACAGGACTGTGTTTTCTAATCAAATATTATTAGAATGGACTCCACTTTACTCTGTTTCCAGCCTCTTTAATTGGATAGCAGTCCCTCATATGCTTTATATGACAAAATATGTTACTATCTAGAAGAGACTTTTTTTATATTTGGCCTTTTCATAGTTAAGTTATATAGCAGGCAAGAAAGTATTTCAATTTACTGTAAGTTCAGTTTGAAGTTACAACACTAATTGCAGGGGTTAGCAAACTATGGCACATGTGCAGAATCCATCCCATGACCTGTTTTTGTGGGACATTGGAGCTAAGAGTGGTTTCCACAACAATGTCCCTTCCAAAGTCCATCTGGTACCTATGAATGTGACCAGTATTTGGAAATGTTTTTTGCAGATATAATCAAGTTAAGATGAGGTCACCCTTGATTGGGTGGGCTCTAAATCCAATCACTCATCTCCATATAAAAAAAATGACACAGGTACATGCAGATATATACATACAGGGAAGAGGCCAAGTAAAGAGATTCGAGTGATGCTTCTATGAGCCAAGGACTGTCAATGACTGCCAGCAACCACCAGAATCAACAAGAGGCGCAGGAAGGAGTCTTCCCTGGGGCTTTGGAAGGAGCATGCCCTGTTCACACCTTGATTTCAGACTTGAGCCTCCAGAACTGTGAAAGGATAAATTTTTATTAGTTTAAGCCACTGAGTTTGTAGTTCTTTGATATCAGCTCTAAGAAACTAATGCATATGTTTACAGGGTTGCAAAAACAAACAAACAAACAAACAAAATAAGAAGATTATGCAACAAACATCGTATGTGACCTGCAAAGCCTAAAATATGTACTAGCTGGCCCTAAAGTGGTGTACCTTTTCTTTAGTAGCTTACCTTAAAACTTTCCATGGGTGGGTCTAGAGAAGTCTTCAGCCTAACCATAATTTGCCATTACTACTATTGTTTGACTCTCTAGGATCTCCTCCCAAAGCCCCAGATGATGAATGAGCTCTTTCTGCTCCAGCTGGTTAAATTCCTCTATGCCTCATGTGAGTTCTCTACACAGCCCTGTGGAATCTCACCTGATGCCTGAATGGCTTAGTATTCAACTGTCTCAGTGGGATGCCTGTGCATTTTTTCAGCATTGTTTCCTTCTTTCTGGAACTCTGCAATCTTGTTGTGAAAATTAAAGAACTAAATAATTGGAGATAATGTGTTCATGGATCAGAAAACTCAATATTGTTAGTATGTCTGTTTCCTGAAATTTATTTATAAATCCAGTGCAATCTGCATCAAAATCTCAGTAAAGTTTTATTTGCAGAAATTTAAACTGATTTAAAATATGTTATGGATATGTGAAAAACCTACAATAGAATCATTTGAAAAAGAGGAAAAAAAATTGTCATAAAGCATGTTATTTGAAGAGGTATCTTGAATACATAAGGTATGGTAAAATGGTAGACTTAAATATAATGGGAACAGAATATATCAACCAGAAATTGAACACAAAATATTTGTCAATTAATTTGCCACAAATGTGGCATAGCTATTCTATGGAAAAAATAATATTTTTGTTTTGTTTTTTAGGAAAGGGTGCTGGAAGACTGCATAGTCATATGGAAGACAAAAACCCATGACCCTTATCTCATACTACATACAAAAACAGTGGACACAAAATGCATCACAGGGTTAACTTAAAAGCTTTAAAAATAATTTTATATTTAAAACTGTAGGGGAATTTGTGGTAGGCAAAATATTTTTGGAAAGAGCACAATAGGATGAACCATGAACAAAAAGATGATAAATTGTATTTCATCAAAATTAAAATCTCCTGACACCACTAAGAAAATGAAAAGGCACAATTCGGTGGAATATGTAACACCACAGGTATCTATCAAAGGACATATATCCAGTATATATAAAGTCATCCAGTATATATAAAGTCTGGCAAGTCATTATTTTTTTTAAAGCAATGTCATTTGGTAAAAAAAAAAATTTGAAAAGCCCATCTCATAAAAAGATATAAAATGTGCAATAGTACAAGGGGATATGCTCAATATCGTTGGCCATCATGCAACTCCTAAATTAGAATCATGATCAGTCACCATTACATACCTTATGAGAGAGCAAAAAATAAGAAGACAGATGATTTCAACATAACTAAGGGTATAGTGTGATGTAAACATTCACATATTCTTAGTGGGATTATAAAATGGCACAACTACTTTAGAAAACTTCATGGGTTTCTTATAAAATTAAACATAAACTTATGACCTAGAAATACCTTCACAAAGCATTTACCTAGGAGACATGACACATAAATACACAAAAAGACATATATGAATATTCATAGCATCATTATTCATAACATAAAATAGATACTACCAAAATGTTCACCAGCTGAATACATAAACAATTTGCATATTATCTACATGATGTAATTTTGTTCAGCAATAAAAACAATAATATACCCAATGATACAGTTTGCTATCTAAAACATAAGAAGTCACAGATAGCACATACTTCACAATTCCACTTCTATTAAACTATAGAAAAGACAAATCTATTCAGACATAGGTACATGATGACATACAACAGGTCAGTGGTTGCCTGGGGTGGTAGCTTGTAAGAACTGAAAAAACTTACCAGGGAACTTTTACTTGTGATAGAAATGCTCTGTGTCTTGACTTGTGATGGTGGTAACAATTAAATAATGCATGTAATTGTGAAAACTTAAACTGATCAAGGACTTCTCAGAGGTATAAAATGTTTTTCTCGGAGGCGGAGCCAACATGGCGGCGTGAGTAGGACAGTGGGAATCTCCTCCCAAAAACATATATACTTTTGAAAATACAACAAACACAACTAGTCCTAAAAGAGAGACCAGAAGACGCAGGACAGTGGCCAGACTGCAGCTACACCAGCGAGAACCCAGCGACTGGTGAAAGGGGTAAGATACAAGGCCTGGCCCGGCGGGACCCGAGCGCCCCTCCCCCCAGCTCCAGCGGGAGGAGAATAGGCAGAGCGGGAGGGAGACGGAGCCCAGGACTGCTGAACACCCAGCCCCAGCCACCCCCACCAGAGCACAGACACAGTGCGTGGGTGGAGGGCCCTGGATACTGGGGAAAAAGGGCAATAAGACCTCTGAGTGGGTGCTGAAGATGATGCCCCTGTGACAAAGAAAAGCGGGGGCTTTTTGAAAGTCTTAAAGGGACAGGGACTTAACAGCTTGACGGAAACAACACAGGTCATAGTCCAGCAGCTGGAAATTACAGGGAAAACCGGGCACACTAACACACTGGGCAACAGCTCTGAGACCACTCACGGAGGTAAACAGGCAAACAGCCCCCCTCAACCCCCCAACCCCGTCCATTACCCCTCCTGGCACTGGGAAAGCAGAGAAGCAGCCTGAGACAAACTCCGACCACAGAAAGGGAAATTCTTCCCTTCCAGCCAGACAAGACACAAAGACCCAGTCTACACGCAATTACCCAACATAAGCCACTAGGGGTCGCAGTTGTCCCAGTAAAGAAAGGCCAGTAGCAAGTGAAAAGTTTGGCCCTCCCAGCTGACAGTCAATAGCACCTGTCAACATGAAAAGGCAAAAAAATATGATCCAGACAAGACTAACCCAGACAGCTTCGGCATCTGCTACATCTTCAACTGAGAAGGAACCTGGAGAGATAGATTTAGCCAGACTTCCTGAAAAGGAATTCAAAACAAAAGTCATAACCATGCTGATGGACTTGCAGAGAAATATGCAAGAACTAAGGAAGGAGAATACAGAAATAAAACAAGCTCTGGAAGGACTTCAAAACAGAATGGACGAGATGCAAGAGACCATTAATGGACTAGAAAACAGAGAACAGGAACGCAGAGAAGCTGATGCAGAGAGACATAAAAGGATCTCCAGGAATGAAAGAATTTTTAGAGAGCTGAGTGACCAATCAAAAAGGAACAATATACCAATTATAGGAATACCAGAAGAAGTAGAGAGAGAAAAGGGGATAGAAAAGGTCTTTGAAGAAATAATTGCCGAAAACTTCCCCAAACTAGGGGTAGAAATGGCCTCTCAGACCACAGAGGTACACAGAACTCCCATGATAAGGGATCCAAGGAGGGCAACACCAAGACACATAACAATCAAAATAGCAAAGATCAAAGACAAGGACAAAGTATTAAAGGCAGCCAGAGAGAAAAAAAAGGTTACCTACAAAGGAAAACCCATCAGGCTATCATCAGACTTCTCAACAGAAACCCTACAGGCCAGAAGAGAATAGCATGATATACTTAATGCAATGAAACAGAAGGGCCTCGAACCAAGACTACTGTATCCAGCACGAATATCATTTAAATATGAAGGAGGGATTAAACAATTCTCAGACAAACAAAAGTTGAGGAAATTTAACTCCCACAATCCACCTCTTCAGGGCATCCTACAGGAACTGCTCCGGAAGGGAGCACTCCTAAAAAAAGCACAAAACAAAACATCCAACATATGAAAAAGGGAGGAGGAGAAATAAGAAGGGAGAGAAATAAAGAATCATCAGACCGTATTTATAATAGCTCAACTAGCGAGTTAAGTTAGACAGTAAGATAGTAAAGAAGCTAAACCTAAACCTTTGGTAACCACAAACTTAAAGCCTGCAATGGCAATAAATTCATACCTTTCAATAATCACCCTAAATGTAAATGGACTGAATGCACCAATCAAAAGACACAGAGTAATAGAATGGATAAAAAAGCAAGATCCATCCATATGCTGCTTACAAGAGACTCACCTCAAACCCAAAGACATGCACAGACTTAAAGTCAAGGGATGGAAAAGATATTTCAAGCAAACAACAGAGAGAAGAAAGCAGGTGTTGCGATTCTGCTATCAGACAAAACAGACTTCAAAATAAAGAAAGTAACAAAAGACAAAGAAGGACATTATATAATGATAAAAGGCTCAGTCCATCAAGAGGATATAACCATTCTAAATATATATGCACCCAATAAAGGAGCACCAACATACCTGAAACAAATATTAACAGAACTAAAGGAGGAAATAGAATGCAATGCATTCATTCTAGGAGACTTCAACACACCACTCACTCCAAAGGACAGATCCACCAGACAGAAAGTAAGTAAGGACACAGAGGCACTGAACAACACACTAGAACAGATAGACCTAATAGACATCTACAGAACTTTACATCTAAAAGCAACAGGATACACATTCTTCTCAAGTGCACATGGAACATTCTCCAGAATAGACCACATACTAGGCCACAAAAAGAGCCTCAGTAAATTCCAAAATATTGAAACCCTACCAACCAACTTTTCAGACCACAAAGGCATTAAACTAGAAGTAAACTGTTCAAAGAAAGCAAAAAGACTCACAAACACATGGAGGCTAAACAACATGCTCAAAAATAATCAATGGATCAATGACCAAATTAAAATGGAGATCCAGCAATATATGGAAACAAATGACAACAACACTAAACTCCAACTTCTGTGGGACACAGCAAAAACAGTCTTAAGAGGAAAGTTTATAGCAATCCAAGCATATTTAAAAAAGGAAGAACAATCCCAAATGAATGGTCTAATGTCACAATTATCGAAATTGGAAAACGAAGAACAAATGAGGCCTAAGGTCAGCAGAAGGAGGGACATAATAAAGATCAGAGAAGAAATAAATAAAATTGAGAAGAATAAAACAATATCAAAAATCAATGAAACCAAGAGCTAGTTCTTTCAGAAAAGAAACAAAATAGATAAGCCTCTAGACAGACTTATTAAGAGGAAAAGAGAGTCAACACAAATCAACAGTATCAGAAACGAGAAAGGAAAAATAACGATGGACCCCACAGAAATACAAAGAATTATTAGAGAATACTAAGGAAACCTATATGCTAAGAAGCTGGGAAACCTAGGAGAAATGGACAACTTCCTAGAAAAATACAACCTTCCAAGACTGACCCAGAAAGAAACAGAAAATCTAAACAGACCAATTACCAGCAACAAAATTTAAGCAGTAATCAAAAAACTACTAATGAACAAAACCCCCGGGCCAGATGGATTTACCTCAGAAATTTATCAGACATACAGGGAAGACATAATACCCATTCTCCTTAAAGTTTAACAAAAAATAGAGGAGGAGGGGATACTCCCAAACTCATTCTATAAAGCTAACATCACCCTAATACCAAAACCAGGCAAAGACCCCACTAAAAGGAAAACTAAAGACCAATATCACTGATGAATGTAGATGCAAAAATACTCAATAAAATATTAGCAAACCGAATTGAAAAATACATCAAAAGGATTATACACCATGATCAAGTGGGATTCATCCCAAGGATGCAAGGATGGTACAATATTCGAAAGTCCATCAACATCATCCACCACATCAACAAAAAGAAAGGCAAAAACCACATGATCATCTCCATAGATGCTGAAAAAGCATTAGACAAAGTTCAACATCCGTTCATGAAGAAAACTCTCAGCAAAATGGGAGGAGAGGGCAAGTACCTGAACATAATAAAGGCCATCTATGAAAAACCCACAGCCAACATTATATTGAACAGCGAAAGATGAAAGCATTTCCTCTCAGATCGGGAACTAGACAGGGATGCCCACTCTCCCCACTGTTATTTAATATAGTACTGGAGGTCCTAGCCACGGCAATCAGACAAAACAAAAAAATACAAGGAATCCAGATTGGCAAAGAAGAAGTTAAAGTGTCACTATTTGCAGATGACATGATACTGTACATAAAAAACCCTAACGACTCCACTCCAAAACTACTAGAACTGATATTGGAATACAGCAGGGTTGCAGGATACAAAATCAACACACAGAAATCTTTGACTTTCCTACACACTAAAAATGAACCAAGAGAAAAAGAAATCAGGAAAACAACTCCATTCACAATTGCATCAGAAAAAAAAAATACCTCGGAATAAATCTAATCAAAAAGTGAAAGACTTATACTCTGAAAACTACAAGTCACTCTTAAGAGAAATTAAAGGGGACACTAACAGATGGAAACTCATCCCATGCTCGTGGCTAGGAAGAATTAATATCGTCAAAATGGCCATCCTGCCCAAAGCAATATACAGATTTGATGCAATCCCTATGAAACTACCAGCAATATTCTTCAATGAACTGAAACAAATATTTCTAAAATTCATATGGAACCACCAATGACCCCGAATAGCCAAAGCAATCCTGAGAAAGAAGAATAAAGTAGGAGGGATCTCACTCCCCAACTTCAAGATCTATTATAAAGCCATAGTAATCAAGACAATTTGGTACTGGCACAAGATCAGAGCCACAGACCATTGGAACAGACTAGACAATCCAGACATTAACCCAGACATATAGGGTCAATTAATATTTGATAAAGGAGCCATGGACTTACAATGGCGAAATGACAGTCTCTTCAACAGATGGTGCTGGCAAAACTGGGCAGCTACATGTAGGAGAATGAAACTGGACCACTGTCTAACCCCATATACAAAAGTAAACTCAAAATGGATCAAAGACCTGAATGTAAGTCACGAAACCATTAAACACTTAGAAAAAAACATAGGCAAAAACCTCTTAGACATAAACATGAGTGACCTCTTCTTGAACATATCTCCCCGGGCAAGGAAAACAACAGCAAAAATGACCAAGTGGGACTATATTAAGCTGAAAATCTTCTGTAGAGCAAAAGACCCCATCAATTGAACAAAAAGGAACCCTATAATATGGGAGAATATATTTGAAAATGACACATCCGATAAAGGTTTAACGTCCAGAATATATAAAGAGCTCACACACCTCAACAAACAAAAAACAAATAACCCAATTAAAAAATGGGCAATGGAACTGAACAGACGGTTCTCCAAAAAAGAAATACAGACGGCCAACAGACACATGAAAAGATGCTCCACATCGCTAATTATCAGAGAAATGCAAATTAAAACTACAATGAGGTATCACCTCACACCAGTAAGGATGGCTGCCGTCCAAAACACAAACAACAACAAATGTTGGCGAGGCTGTGGAGAAAGGGGAACCCTCCTACACTGCTGGTGGGAATGTAAGTTAATTCAACCATTGTGGAAAGCAGTATGGAGGTACATCAAAATGCTCAAAACAGACATACCATTTGACGCAGGAATTGCACTCCTAGGAATTTACCCTAAGTATGCAGCAATCAAGTATGAGAAAGACCTATGCACCCCAATGTTTATCGCAGCACTATTTACAATAGCCAAGAATTGCAAGGAACCTAAATGTCCATCTGTAGATGAATGGATAAAAAAGAGGTTGTACATATACACAATGGAATACTACTCACTATAAGAAAAGGGCAAATCCTACCATTTGCAGCGACGTGGATGGAGCTGGAGATTATTATTCTCAGTGAAACAAGCCAAGCAGAGAAAGAGAAATACCATATGATTTCACTCATCTGCGGAATATAAGAACAAAGGGAAAATCTGAAGGAACAAAACAGCAGCAGAATCACAGAACTCAAGAATGGACTAACAGGTACCAAAGGGAAAGGGCCTGGGGAGGATGGGTGGGTAGGGAGGGATAAGGTAGAGGAGAAAAGGGGGGGTATTAAGATTAGCATCCATAGAGGGGTGGGAGAAAGGGGAGGTCTGTACAACACAGAGAAGACAAGTAGTGATTCTACAACATTTTGCTACGGTGATGGACAGTGACTGTAAAGGAGTATATAGGGGGGACCTGGTATAGGGGAGAGCCTAGTAAACAAAGTATTCGTCATGTAAATGTAGATTAATGAAAAAAAGAAAAAAAAAAAAGCAGTTCCTGTGTGGTGACCTCCAATGGGTTCTACAGAATGATATAAAGGGCATATAAAAGTGCAGCCAAAGGGTCTGTTTGTGTTTATACAGAGGATCAAAGCCTAATTGGGCTTCTCTGAAAATGAACTAAGATACGATATGAAAAGGAACTTCCAACTTCAGCACTCTCGGGAAGACTCATGCCAGAAGATGATCAGCAAAAAAAACCCCAACAAAGATCCATGCACTGCCACAAGTGTAGATGCACTCATCCCTCCAATTCCTGGACTTGCCATGGGAATGATGAAGGAGATATCTAAGCTGGCCTGTGCATACAGTAAAACAACAAACTTGACTGGATCTATACTGTTGGAACTCAGCCAAGAATTTGGAGAAGTGCAAACATTAGCACTCCAAAATCTTACAACCACAGACTATTTACTGTTAAAAGGACATATGGGATGTGAACAGTCCCCAGGAATGGGTTGTTTTAATTTATCTGAATTCTCTCAGACTGTTCAAGTTCAGTTGGACAATCTCCACCATATCATAGATAAGTTTTCACAAATGCCTAAGGTGCCGAACTGGTTTTCTTGGTTTCACTGGAGATGGCTGGTAATTACAGGTATGCTTTGGTTACATAACTGTACTCCTATTATGTTAATGTTTGCGCACAATTAAATTAGTAGTTTAAAACCTATCCATGCTGAAGTTACTCTGCAAGAAGATATGTCAAAGAAATAATCAATCTTCCCAGGTTTTCTTCCGCCTGCTTCTTCTATAGCTTTTCTTCTTCCTACCTAATTACAACCCTTAAATAGAATTCGTGCCGCATGTCGAATTTACTGAGTATCATAATTCTTCCAAGTGGTAAAGACACCTCAAGACAAATGCTGGGCATAGAAGCCACAGGGCATAAATATGCAAAGAAGTAAAAAGCTAACCTTTTCAAACAATAAGGCTTCTCTCTCACTTACCAACTTTACATTACCCTGTATGGCCCTGGAAGATGACTGGTTAGCCAGAGACGGGTAAGATTCCTCAAGGGAGGAACAACCTAAGACAGGCACAGTCGCAGGGTGGCCATCAGGTGAGAAAATGGGGAGGCTTAGAACCTCCCCCCTCCTGTTCTGAGAGAAATCTTCTGCATATGTGGATGTTTTATTGCCCTTATCTAGCTCGGATTAACACATAGTCTACAGGCACACACCTGATCATCTACGTTTGCTCTCTTACAACACTAAACTATGTTTTCTACCTTTATCTCGTATCTACCTACCACTTCAGTATTTTATTAAAAATAATAATAATAAAGAGAGAAATGTGGTATCCACATACAAATCAAGTATAAAAATCAAATGAATATTCATATTTGAACTGACTGTTTATAGGTGCATAATGCATGAACAAAACCGAAAGCTTCTGTGATGACTGCCCTTGTAATGTTCACCATGTAACTTACTCACTATGTAAGAATTTGTTCTCCATGTAAGAACTTGTTCGTTATGCATCAGAAGATTGGAGACTGATGAAAATTAGGCTTGGGGTGGATTAATGATTGTGCATTGAGCATTGACCCCCTATACAGAATTTTATTGTTGTTAACAACCATTTGATTAATAAATATGAGAGATGCCCTCACACACACACACACACACAAAAATATATATATATATATATATATATGTATATATATAAACACACTTCCAATTGTAAAATAAATAAGTAACCAGGATGTAATGTATAGCATAAGGAATATAGTCAAAATATTGTAACAACTTGGTATGGTGATAGCTGGTACCTAGAATTATCATGTATATAAATGTTGAATCACTGTGTTGTACACCTGAAACTAATGTAATTCTGTGTGTCAACTACCCTTCAATAAAAATAATTATCCAGGAAAAAAGAAAAAAAAAATGTTTTTCTCTTGAAATGTTTTCACTTAAATTGATTAGATTTTAGGCATTAAATTGGATCTCAAAAACATTCATTTTTAAAAATTAAGAGCTAAGGTGTGGGGCGGAAGATGGCGGCGTGAGTAGAGCAGCGGAAATCTCCTCCCAAAACAACATATATCTATGAAAATATAACAAAGACAACCCTTCCTAGAATAAAGACCAGAGGACACAGGACAATATCCAGAACACATCCACACCTGAGAGAACCCAGCGCCTCGCGAAGGGGGTAAGATACAAGCCCCGGCCCCGCGGGAGCCGAGCGCCCCTCCCCCCAGCTCCCGGCGGGAGAAGAGCAGGCAGAGCGGGAGGGAGACGGAGCCCAGGACTGCCGAACACCCAGCCCCAGCCATCCGGGCCAGAGCGCAGGGCCCTGGATACTAGGAAAACAGGGCAGCAAGAACAGTGAGCAGGCACTGGAGGCTGGGCGACTGAGGGCATAAGAAAAGCGCGCGACAATTTTTTTTTTTTTGCTTTTTTGCTGCTTTGTTTTGGCGAGCGCTTTTTGGAAGTCTTAAAGGGACAGGGACCCCAATATTAGGGAAACAGGGCAGAAAGACCGGTGAGCAGAGGCCTGAGGCTGGCACCGGAGAATAAAGAAAAAGGAACGACCACCTTTTTTTTTTTTAATTAAAAAAATTTTTTTTTTTTTAATTAAAAAAATTTTTTTCTTGTTTTTTTTTGTGGTCGTTGTTTTGTTTTGGCGGGTGCTTTTTGGAAGTCTTAAAGGGGCAGGGCGGGCCACTTAATCCAGAGGTAGGGAATCCGGGATCTCTGGGCACCCTAACCCCTGGGCTGCAGGGAGCAGGGAGGTCCCTTACGGAGATAAATAGCCTCCCAGCAGCTCCTGCTCCAACGCGACTCCACCATTTTGGAGTAGCTGCCCGAGCCAGGCCACGCCCACAGCAACAGCGGAGATTAACTCCATAGCAGCCGGGCAGGAAGCAGAAACCCTGTCTGCGCGCAGCTGCGCAGCACAAGCCACTAGAGGCCGCTGTTCTCCCAGGAGAGGAGGGCCACAAACCAACAAGAAAGGAAGTCCTTCCAGCCGTCACTCGTCCCAGTTCTGCAGACTATTCCTATCACCATGAAAAGGCAAAGCTACAGGCAGACAAAGATCACAGAGACAACACCAGAGAAGGAGACAGACCTAACCAGTCTTCCTGAAAAAGAATTCAAAATAAGAATCATAAACATGCTGACAGAGATGCAGAGAAATACGCAAGAAAAATGGGATGAAGTCCGGAAAGAGATCACAGATGCCAGAAAGGAGATCGCAGAAATGAAACAAACTCTGGAAGGGTTTATAAGCAGAATGGATAGAATGCAAGAGGCCATTGATGGAATTGAAATCAGAGAACAGGAACGCATGGAAGCTGACATAGAGAGAGACAAAAGGATCTCCAGGAATGAAACAATATTAAGAGAACTGTGTGACCAATCTAAAAGGAGCAATATCCGTATTATAGGGGTCCCAGAAGAAGAAGAGAGAGGCAAAGAGATGGAAAGTATCTTAGAAGAAATAATTGCTGAAAACTTCCCCACACTGGGGGAGGAAGTAATCAAACAGACCACGGAAATACACAGAACCCCCAACAGAAAGGATCCAAGAAGGGCAACACCAAGACACATAATTATTAAAATGGCAAAGATCAAGGACAAGGAAAGAGTGTTAAAGGCAGCTAGAGAGAAAAAGGTCACCTATAAAGGGAAACCCATCAGGCTAACGTCAGATTTCTCAACAGAAACCCTACAGGCCAGAAGAGAATGGCATGATATATTTAATACAATGAAACAGAAGGGCCTTGAACCAAGGATACTGTATCAAGCACGACTATCATTCAAATATGATGGTGGGATTAAACAATTCCCAGACAAACAAAAGCTGAGGGAATTTGCTTTCCACAAACCACCTCTACAGAACATCTTACAGGGACTGCTCTAGATGGGAGCACTCCTAGAAAGAGCACAGCACAAAACACCCAACATATGAAGAATCGAGGAGGAGGAACAAGAAGGGAGAGAAGAAAAGAATCTCCAGACAGTGTATATAACAGCTCAATAAGTGAACTAAGTTAGGCAGTAAGATACTAAAGAGGCTAACCTTGAACCTTTGGTAACCACGAATTGAAAGCCTGCAATGGCAATAAGTACATATCTTTCAATAGTCACCCTAAATGTTAATGGGTTGAATGCACAAATCAAAAGACACAGAGTAACAGAATGGATAAAAAAGCAAGACCCATCTCTATGCTGCTTACAAGAAACTCACCTCAAACCCAAAGACATGTACAGACTAAAAGTCAAGGGATGGAAAAACATATTTCAAGCAAACAACAGTGAGAAGAAAGCAGGGGTTGCAGTACTAATATCAGACAAAATAGACTTCAAAACAAAGAAAGTAACAAGAGATAAAGAAGGACACTACATAATGATAAAGGGCTCAGTCAAACAAGAGGATATAACCATTCTAAATATATATGCACCCAACACAGGAGCACCAGAATATGTGAAACAAATACTAACAGAACTAAAGGGGGATATAGACTGCAATGCATTCATTCTAGGAGACTTCAACACACCACTCACCCCAAAGGATAGATCAACTGGGCAGAAAATAAGTAAGGACACGGAAGCACTGAACAACACAGTAGAGCAGATGGACCTAATAGACATCTATAGAACTCTACATCCAAAAGCAGCGGGATATACATTCTTCTCAAGTGCACATGGAACATTCTCCAGAATAGACCACATACTAGGCCACAAAAAGAGCCTCAGAAAATTCCAAAAGATTGAAATCCTACCAACCAACTTTTCAGACCACAAAGGCATAAAACTAGAAATAAACTGTACAAAGAAAGCAAAGAGGCTCAGGAACACATGGAGGCTTAACAACACGCTCCTAAATAATCAATGGATCAATGACCAAATCAAAATGGAGATCCAGCAATATATGGAAACAAATGACAACAACAACACTAAGCCCCAACTTCTGTGGGACACAGCAAAAGCAGTCTTAAGAGGAAAGTATATAGCAATCCAAGCATATTTAAAAAAGGAAGAGCAATCCCAAATGAATGGACTAATGTCACAATTATCGAAATTGGAAAAAGAAGAACAGATGAGGCCTAAGGTCAGCAGAAGGAGGGACATAATAAAGATCAGAGAAGAAATAAATAAAATTGAGAAGAATAAAACAATAGCAAAAATCAATGAAACCAAGAGCTGGTTCTTCGAGAAAATAAACAAAATAGATAAGCCTCTAGCCAGACTTATTAAGAAGAAAAGAGAGTCAACACAAATCAACAGTATCAGAAACGAGAAAGGAAAAATCACGACGGACCCCACGGAAATGCAAAGAATTATTGGAGAATACTATGAAAACCTATATGCTAACAAGCTGGGAAACCTAGGAGAAATGGACAACTTCCTAGAAAAATATAACCTTCCAATATTGACCCACGAAGAAACAGAAAATCTAAACAGACCAATTACCAGCAATGAAATTGAAGAGGTAATCAAAAAACTACCAAAGAACAAAACCCAAGGGGTAAGATGGATTTACCTCGGAATTTTATCAGACATACAGGGAAGACATAATACCCATTCTCCTTAAAGTTTTCCAAAAAATAGAGGAGGAGGGGATACTCCCAAACTCATTCTATGAAGCTAACATCACCCTAATACCAAAACCAGGCAAAGACCCCACCAAAAAAGAAAACTACAGACCAATATCCCTGATGAAAGTAGATGCAAAAATACTCAACAAAATATTAGCAAACCGAATTCAAAAATACATCAAAAGGATCATACACCATGACCAAGTGGGATTCATTCCAGGGATGCAAGGATGGTACAACATTCGAAAGTCCATCAACATCATCCAGCACATCAACAAAAAGAAAGACAAAAACCACATGATCATCTCCATAGATGCTGAAAAAGCATTTGACAAAGTTCAACATCCATTCATGTTAAAAACTCTCAGCAAAATGGGAATAGAGGGCAAGTACCTCAACATAATAAAGGCCATCTATGATAAACCCACAGCCAACATTATATTGAACAGCGAGAAGCTGAAAGCATTTCCTCTGAGATCGGGAACTAGACAGGGATGCCCACTCACTCCACTGTTATTTAACATAGTACTGGAGGTCCTAGCCAGGGCAATCAGACAAAATAAAGAAATACAAGGAATCCAGATTGGTAAAGAAGAAGTTAAACTGTCACTATTTGCAGATGACATGATACTGTACATAAAAAACCCTAAAGACTCCACCCCAAAACTACTAGAACTGATATCGGAATACAGCAAAGTTGCAGGATACAAAATCAACACACAGAAATCTGTGGCTTTCCTATATACTAACAATGAACCAACAGAGAGAGAAATCAGGAAAACAACTCCATTCACAATTGCATCAAAAAAAAATAAAATACCTAGGAATAAACCTAACCAAAGAAGTGAAAGACTTATACTCTGAAAACTACAAGTCACTCTTAAGAGAAATTAAAGGGGACACTAACAGATGGAAACTCATCCCATGCACGTGGCTAGGAAGAATTAATATCGTTAAAATGGCCATCCTGCCCAAAGCAATATACAGATTTGATGCAATTCCTATGAAACTACCAGCAACATTCTTCAATGAACTGGAACAAATAATTCAAAAATTCATATGGAAACACCAAAGACCCCGAATAGCCAAAGCAATCCTGAGAAAGAAGAATAAAGTAGGGGGGATCTCACTCCCCAACTTCAAGCTCTACTATAAAGCCATAGTAATCAAGACAATTTGGTACTGGCACAAGAGCAGAGCCACAGACCAATGGAACAGACTAGAGAATCCAGACATTAACCCAGACATATATGGTCAATTAATATTTGATAAAGGAGCCATGGACATACAATGGCGAAATGACAGTCTCTTCAACAGGTGGTGCTGGCAAAACTGGACAGCTACATGTAGGAGAATGAAACGGGACCATTGTCTAACCCCATATACAAAAGTAAACTCAAAATGGATCAAAGACCTGAATGTAAGCCATGAAACCATTAAACTCCTGGAAGAAAACATAGGCGAAAACCTCTTAGACATAAACATGAGTGACCTCTTCTTGAACATATCTCCCCGGGCAAGGAAAACAACAGCAAAAATGAGTAAGTGGGACTATATTAAGCTGAAAAGCTTCTGTACAGCAAAAGACACCATCAATAGAACAAGAAGGATCCCTACAGTATGGGAGAATATATTTGAAAATGACACATCCGATAATGGCTTGACGTCCAGAATATATAAGGAGCTCTCACGCCTCAACAAACAAAAAACAAATAACCCAATTAAAAAATGGGCAGAGGAACTGAACAGACAGTTCTCAAAAAAAGAAATACAGATGGCCAACAGACACATGAAAAGATGCTCCACATCGCTAATTATCAGAGAAATGCAAATTAAAACTACAATGAGGTATCACCTCACACCAGTAAGGATGGCTGCCATCCAAAAGACAAACAACAACAAATGTTGGCGAGGCTGTGGAGAAAGGGGAACCCTCCTACACTGCTGGTGGGAATGTAAGTTAGTTCAACCATTGTGGAAAGCAGTATGGAGGTACATCAAAATGCTCAAAACAGACTTACCATTTGACCCAGGAATTCCACTCCTAGGAATTTACCCTAAGAATGCAGCAATCAAGTTTGAGAAAGACAGATGCACCCCTATGTTTATTGCAGCACTATTTACAATAGCCAAGAATTGGAAGCAACCTAAATGTCCATCAATAGATGAATGGATAAAGAAGATGTGGTACATATACACAATGGAATACTACTCAGCTATAAGAAAAGGGCAAATCCAATCATTTGCAGCAACATGGATGGAGCTGGAGGGTATTATGCTCAGTGAAACAAGCCAAGCGGAGAAAGAGAAATACCAAATGATTTCACTCATCTGTGGAATATAAGAACAAAGGAAAAACTGAAGGAACAAAACAGCAGCAGAATCACAGAACTCAAGAATGGACTAACAGGTACCAAAGGGAAAGGGACTGGGGAGGATGGGTGGGTAGGGAGGGATAAGGGGGGGAGAAGTAGGGGGGTATTAAGATTAACATGCATGGGGGGGTAGGAGAAAAGGGAGGGCTGTACAACACAGAGAAGGCAAGTAGTGATTCTACAACATTTTGCTATGCTGATGGACAGTGACTGTAAAGGGGTTTATAGGGGAGACCTGGTATAGGGGAGAGCCTAGTAAACGTAATATTCGTCATGTAAGTGTAGATTAGTGATGGAAAAAAAAAAAAAAAAAAAAAAGGGCAGTTCCTGTGTGGTAACCTCCAACGAGTTCTACACAAGGGTGTAAAGGGCATATAAAAGTGTAGGCAAAGGGTCTGTTTGTGTTTATACAGAGGATCAAAGCCTAATTGGGCTACCCCGAAAATGAACTAAGATACGATATGAAAAAGAACTTCCAACATCTGCACCCTCTGGAAGACTCATGCCAGAAGATGATCATCAAAAAACCCCAAGAAAGATCCACGCACTGCTACAGCTGTAGATGCACTCATCCCACCAGTTCCTGGACCTGCCATGGGAATGAAGAAGGAGATATCTAAGCTGGCCTGTGCATACAGTAAAACAACAAAATTGGACTGGATCTATACTGTTGGAACTCAACCAAGAATTTGGAGAAGTGCAAATTGTAGCGCTCCAAAATCTTACAACTACAGACTATTTACTGTTAAAAGAACATATGGGATGTGAACAGTCCCCAGGAATGGGTTGTTTTAATTTATCTGAATTCTCTCAGACTGTTCAAGTTCAGTTGGACAATCTCCACCATATCATAGATAAGTTTTCACAAATGCCTAAGGTGCCGAACTGGTTTTCTTGGTTTCACTGGAGATGGCTGGTAATTACAGGTATGCTTTGGTTACATAACTGTACTCCTATTATGTTAATGTTTGCGCACAATTAAATTAGTAGTTTAAAACCTATCCATGCTGAAGTTACTCTGCAAGAAGATATGTCAAAGAAATAATCAATCTTCCCAGGTTTTCTTCCGCCTGCTTCTTCTATAGCTTTTCTTCTTCCTACCTAATTACAACCCTTAAATAGAATTCGTGCCGCATGTCGAATTTACTGAGTATCATAATTCTTCCAAGTGGTAAAGACACCTCAAGACAAATGCTGGGCATAGAAGCCACAGGGCATAAATATGCAAAGAAGTAAAAAGCTAACCTTTTCAAACAATAAGGCTTCTCTCTCACTTACCAACTTTACATTACCCTGTATGGCCCTGGAAGATGACTGGTTAGCCAGAGACGGGTAAGATTCCTCAAGGGAGGAACAACCTAAGACAGGCACAGTCGCAGGGGGGCCATCAGGTGAGAAATTGGGGATCAACAGAGGTGAGGCTTAGAACCTCACCCCCCCGTTCTGAGAGAAATCTTCTGCATACGTGGATGTTCTATTGCCCTTGTCTAGCTTGGATTAACACATAGTCTACAGGCACACACCTGATCATCTACATGTGCTCTCTTACAACACTAAACTATGTTTTCTACCTTCATCTTGTATCTACCTACCACTTCAGCATTTTATTAAAAATAATAATAATAAAGAGAGAAATGTGGTATCCACATATAAATCAAGTATAAAAACCAAAGGAGTATTCATATTTGAACTGACTGTTTAGAGTTCATAATGCATGAGCAAAACCGAAAGTTTCTGTGATGACTGCCCTTGTACTGTTCACTATGTAACTTATTCATTATGTAAGAATTTGTTCTACATGTAAAAACTTGTTTGTTGTGCCTCAGAAGATTGGAGACTGACAAAAATTAGGCTTGGGGTGGATTAATGATTGTGCATTGAGCATTGACTCCCCTATACAGAATTTTATTGTCATTAACAACCATTTGATCAATAAATATGAGAGATGCCCTCACAAAAAAAAAAAAAAAAAAAAAAAAGGACAGACTTCCAATGGTAAAATAAATAAGTAACCGGGATGTAATGTATAGCATAAGGAATATAGTCAAGATATTGTAACAGCTTGGTAGGGTGATAGCTGGAACCTAGAATTATGTATATAAATGTTCTACCACTGTGTTGTACACTTGAAACTCATGTAATGTAATACTGTGTGTCAACTACCCTTCAATAAAAAATAATTATTAAAAAAAAAAAAAAAAAAAAAAATTAAGAGCTAAATCCTAAATTCATGCAATGATTCTGGCATTAATTAAATGAGTTGACTTAGAAAAACCACTTAACTTAATGGGGTTTTCCTAAGCTGAAAGAAAACTATTTAGACTAGATCATCTCTAAGTATATTCCAGTTCCAATTTGTAAATTTCTATAATGTATAATAGTAAAATTAATTAAACAACAAAAAATAGTAGGCAAAGTGGATATTATTTTTTAAGCTTTTCTATGTAGAAAGCTATTCTATTTTACTAGATTTATATGCTAAGACTGAAAAAAATAAAACAAAATAAAATGTGGGATTTGAAGCAGCAATTTCAGAGAGACCAATCTAAAGTCTTTGAATGCAAGGTTAATTTTGCTGTTTGGATATCCACACAAATTGAATAGAATGAGTAATGTTTCTGGAGGAAAGTAAATAAAAGACATGTTTTAGTTGATTACTGACATGCTCACTTGATGGAGACAATAGTTAAACCAGCCTCGTCAGAAAACAAAGGACATACTCTCTGGGTGTTAATTTTATTTAGGGAAAATGGCTCATAAGGAGTTGAAATAAAAATATATGCAAGTCATGAACATTAGTCTCATTACTTGAGTTCAAAATTCATAATCACAGAGTGATTTTCCTAATACATATAAACTATTTTCCTTTTGTTTACTTTAATCTGGCAAGTAATAACTTACACTCATTCAGTGAACAAATTTTACCTTTCTCTCCTCCCTTAAAAAAACACTATCCATCTCAGAAACCAAAAACTTTTCCCCAGTTTCTCCCCTCTAGTGTTACGATTATTAACAGACCAGACTGGCAAAAGGAGAACAGCGCCTTAGAAATCTGGTTCCTGACAAACTTTTCACACAAACCATGTTCCATGTATTTAACTTCCTTCTGGCGATCTCATGCCTCCTTTGCTTAAAATGAGTCTCCTTTCTTTTGGGACTGGGTTTTAACCATAGTTCTTGTGCTGCAAAAGGAATTGGGTCCTACCTTCTTATCGCTTCCTTGTTTGTTTGTTTAATTTGATTACATCATCAATCTGGAGCCAACTTAGTTCACTTATAGTTATGTATACCTTCAAATGTCATCCCAAAACCTTAAATCCTTGTCCTCCTCTCTTTGGCAGTTTTATCAGCTCTTGTAATTTCCACTTCCAGTCAGGTAGCCAGAGCAGATCAAAGTGGAAAATAACAAGGACTTCTCAGAACCACAAAATGGTTTTCTCTTGAGTACCATTGCTGTGTTAATTCTGTGACAAGAAATTCATGAATACCGCTGTGATCAGATAAGCTGGCCAAACTCTGTTCTTTAAGATGTTAACTGAATGTTGAAATGGTTTCCGCAGATTCTGCTTTGCTAAATCCATGCTCTGCTGATATTTTGTCTGTTTATTTATGAATTTAACAAATTAAAATAATAAATTTAAAGGGCAAACATTGTCAAAAGACTTTCTTTGTCAGGCTATTTAAGATAAAAATTAAAATACATACAAGAACTGTACACCAAAAACTATAAAATAACATTCATGGAATGCAATGAAGTCATGTGGGACTGCAAGTCCAATAAAAATCATGAGAAATATTTGCAGAATTGCTAACAACAATTTATATGGTAAAACTAGGACTGAGAAGCCAAAATAATGTCGCAAAACATTTTATACACTTCAACATCTGATTGTAAGTTGTAAGGATACACAATAGGTCAATAAATAGAATAAAAGATCCACAGTTACACAGACACACACAGCCAAGATGTGAATTGCTGGAAACGGCTTTGATGGGACTTTCTGAGATGATGAAAATACTCTCTAGTATGATGGTATTTGGTGAGTGGATTGAAAATTCTACCAAACTGGAGTCTTGTCTTTACAATCTATAAACTTTGCTATACTTAAATTTTACCTGAACCATAACAAAACAACAAAGACAAAACCAGACAAGAAACCCATAATTTAAAAAAATTATATTTTAAATGATTAGCTACTAGAAAGATTAGAGAGTATGGCTGAACTGAACTGAAATTTAAGTATAATAATGTAAAAACATATTTTTAGCAAAGAAAAATTAGGCTCAGTAACAATAATCAAAATAATATTAACAGCAATCTTACTTTGAAAGAGTAAACATGATTTAAAAATAGTAGGAAATGGAAGATTTGTGGGTCGGTCATGTGCATTTGAGTATTTTTAATTGTTTCTGAATAGATATTTTTATTTTTTAAGTACAAGAATAACACTACAGACTTCTGATTACTCAATTTAATTCTATAAATTATTTATATTTGCATCACATAATTTAAAGGCTAGAAACTGTTCTGATTCCAGTGATGATCTGTATGTCTCAACTATATTCCCCTCTCTCCCTGTCTAGAGTGACCAATATCATTAGATTATTTTACATTTCCCATAATAGTCATTAAATTTGTATATACCCATAGCATATATAACATTAATATGTTTTAAACTCTAAATAACTAATATATTTCCTTATGCATTTTCTCACCATATCTCAAAGAGATTTGTCCACACATAAAATATACACAAGTGACTTTAATAAACAACACACACTTAGTTTAATCTTTCATTTGACAGCGTTAGTATCCTTCTTGTTTGGAACATGGGAGTTCAGTCTATACAACAAAAAGAACGTCTCTGACTGCCTGGGCCGTGATGGAGGGCAGGTTCTATCTGCAGTCAGTTAGTCAGTGCTCTGCTAAAAACGGATGTTGTGCAGAACCAGATCTGGTTCATTAAAAAATAAAAATGAAAATAAAAAGGCATACTAAAGTGCTTGCTATTCACATGCTGACTATGTATCCTGCCTTGGTAATTGGTATTTTTGCTGGTTACAAGAAATGGCAACGTCAAATTTTCATTGAATAACCTCTGTTATTACGAGCAGAAAGTCATTTTTATTAAATACAGTGACCACTTACTCCCCACTTTTTCAGTGCCACCTGGTATCTCCTGCAGACCATTGTGTGGTTCTTTCTGAGACCAACTGAAAAAGAGCTGCAACTAACAACCGTCGTTTTGTGAATGTAGTTTTTTTATTTCTATTCCTGGAACAAGATCCCTAAAGGGTATGATTTCATAAACACACACAAGAAAGCAGTATTGTGCTTCAGCTTAAAACACCCATGCATGAATTTTTCATTCTCCAAGCAGCTCTAGTGCTGTGATCAAATCTTGTCTCTAGGCATTCTTCTCTTACAGAACAACAGCCCTGAAAAAAGCTAGACTGATGCTACTGACCCCCAAAACACAATGCTCCTTTGTGACTGACACACTGTGGTAGTCTTCTAGGGCTGTCACAACAAAAAGCCACAGACTGGGTGACTTAAAGAACAGAAATTAATTTTGTCACATTCTGGAGGCTGAAAGTCTATCATCAAGGTGCCAGCAGGGTGGATTTCTTGTAAGGTCTCTGCTGGCTTGCAGACGGCTGTCTTCTTGCTGTGTCCTTAGTTGGCCTTTCTTCTTTGCACATGTGCAGAGAGAGAACAAGAGCTCTGGTGTCTCTTTATCTTCTTTTTTTTTTTTGAGATAAATATTTTAATCAGCAGAGCAAAGCAGAGTGCTCTCCATAATGCAGTTGGGCCTCATACAATCAGCTAAAGGCCTCAATAGAACAAAAACATGGACCCTTACTCAAGTGTAAGAGAATTGTCCAGAAGGCTGCCTGTGGACTCAGCCTGTCCACCATTAGTTCTCCTGGGTCTTGAACCTGCTGGACATGTTGCAGGTATGGATTCACCAGCCTCCATGATCAAGCGAGCTAATTCTCTCTCTTTTTTTTTTAAAGCATCTCTCATATTTATTGATCAAATGGTTGTTAACAACAATAAAATTCTGTATAGGGGAGTCAATGCTCAATGCACAATCATTAATCCACCCCAAGCCTAATTTTCGTCAGTCTCCAATCTTCTGAAGCATAACGAACAAGTTCTTACATGGAGAACAAATTCTTACATAGTGAAGAAGTTACATGGTGAACAGAACAAGGGCAGTCATCACAGAAACGTTCGGTTTTGCTCATGCATTATGAACTATAAACAGTCAGTTCAAATATGAATACCCATTTGATTTTTATACTTGATTTATATGTGGATACCACATTTCTCTCTTTATTATTATTATATTTAATAAAATGCTGAAGTGGTAGGTAGATACAAGATAAAGGTAGAAAACATAGTTTAGTGTTGTAAGAGAGCAAATGTAGATGATCAGGTGTGTGCCTGAAGACTATGTGTTAATCCGAGCTAGACAAGGGCAATAAAACATCCACATATGCAGAAGATTTCTCTCAGAACAGGGGGGGTGAGGTTCTAAGCCTCACCTCTGTTGATCCACAATTTCTCACCTGATGGACCCCTGCGACTGTGCCTGTCTTAGGTTGTTCCTCCCTTGAGGAATATTACCCGTCTCTGGCTAACCAGTCATCTTCCGGGGCCATACAGGGTAATGTAAAGTTGGTAAGTGAGAGAGAAGCCTTATTGTTTGAAAAGGTTAGCTTTTTACTTCATTGCATATTTATGCCCTGTGGCTTCTATGCCCAGTATTTGTCTTGAGGTATCTTTACCACTTGGAAGAATTATGATACTTGGTAAATTCGATATGAGGCACGAATTCTATTTAAGGGTTGTAATTAGGAAGGAAGAAGAAAAGCTATAAAAGTAGCAGGTGGAAGAAAACCTGGGAAGATTGATTATTTCTTTGACATATCTTCTTGTAGAGTAACTTAAGCGTGTATAGGTTTTAAACTACTAATTAAATTGTGCACACACATTAACATAACAGGAGTATAGTTACATAACCAAAGCATACCTTTAATTACCAGCCATCTCCAGTGAAACCAAGAAAACCAGTTCGGCACCTTAGGCATTTGTGAAAACTTATCTATGATATGGTGGAGATTGTCCAACTGAACTTGAACAGTCTGAGAGAAATAAGACAAATTAAAACAACCCATTCCTGGGGACTGTTCACATTCCATATGTTCTTTTAACAGTAAATAGTCTGTAGTTGTAAGATTTTGGAGAGCTACAATTTTCACTTCTCCTAATTCTTGGTTGAGTTCCAACAGTATAGATCCAGTCAAATTTGTTGTTTTACTGTATGCACAGGCCAGCTTAAATATTCCTTCTTCATTCCCATGGCAAGTCCAGGAACTGGTGGGATGAGTGCATCTACAGCTGTAGCAGTGTGTGGATCTTTGTTGAGGTTTTTTGATGATCATCTTCTGACATTAGTCTCCCAGAGAGTGCTGATGTAGGAAGTTCTTTTTCATATCGCATCTTGGTTCATTTTCGAGGTAGCCAAATTAGGCTTTGATCCTCTGTATAAACACAAACAGACCCTTTGCCTACACTTTTATATGCCCTTTATATCCTTGTGTAGAACTCATTGAAGGTCACCACACAGGAACTGCCTTTTCTTTTTTTTTTTTGTTATCATTAATCTACACTAAGATGACGAATATTATGTTTACTAGGCTCTCACCTATACCAGGTCCCCCCTATAAACCCCATTACAGTTACTGTCCATCAGCGAAGCAAAATGTTGTAGAATCACTACTTGCCTTCTCTGTGTTGTACAGCCCTACCCTTTCTCCCACCCCCAATGCATGCAAATCTTGATATCCCCCTTCTTCTTCCCCCCCTTATCCCTCCTTACCCACCCATCCTCCCCAGTCCCTTTCCCTTTGGTACATGTTAGTCCATTTTTGAGTTCTGTGATTCTGCTGCTGTTTTGCTCCTTCAGTTTTTCCTTTGTTCTTATATTCCACAGATGAGTGAAATCATTTGGTATTTCTCTTTCTCCACTTGGCTTGTTTCACTGAGCAAAATACCCTTCAGCTCCATCCATGTTGCTGCAAATGGTAGGATTTGCCCTTTTCTTATGGCTGAGTAGTATTCCATGGTGTATATGTACCACCTCTTCTTTATCCATTCATCTATAGATGGACATTTAGGTTGCTTCCAATTCTTGGCTATTGTAAATAGTGCTGCGATAAACATAGGGGTGCATCGGTCTTTCTCATACTTGATTGCTGCATTCTTAGGGTAAATTCCTATGAGTGCAATTCCTGGGTCAAATGGTAAGTCTGTTTTGAGCATTTTGATGTACCTCCATACTGCTTTCCACAATGGTTGAACTAATTTACATTCCCACCAGCAGTGTAGGAGGGTCCCCTTCCTCCACAGCCTCGCCAACATTTGTTGTTGTTTGTCTTTTTAATGGCAGCCATCCTTACTGGTGTGAGGTGATACCTCATTGTAGTTTTAATTTGCATTTTTCTGATAATTAGTGATGTGCAGCATCTTTTCATGTGTCTGTTGGCCATCTGTATTTCTTTTTTGGAGAACTGTCAGTTCAGTACCTCTGCCCATTTTTTAATTGGGTTATTTGTTTTTTGTTTGTTGAGGTGTGTGACCTCTTATATATTCTGGATGTCAAGCCTTTATCGGATGTGTCATTTTCAAATATATTCTCCCATACTGTAGGGTTCCTTTTTGTTCTATTGATGGTGTCTTTTGCTGTACGGAACCTTTTCAGCTTAATATAGTCCCACTTACTCATTTTTGCTCTTGTTTTCCTTGCCTGGGGAGATATATTCAAGACGAGGTCACACATGTTTATGTCTAAGAGGTTTTTGCCTATGTTTTTTCCAGGAGTTTAATGGTTTCCTGACTTACATTCAGGTCTTTCATCCATTTTGAGTGTACTTTTGTATATGGGGTTAGACAATGGTCCAGTTTCATTCTCCTACATGTAGCTGTCCAGTTTTGCCAGCACCATCTGTGGAAGAGACTATCAGTTCGCCATTGTATGTCCATGGATCCTTTATCAAATATTAATTGACCCTATATGTCTGGGTTAATGTCTCGATTCTCTAGTCTATTCCATTGGTCTGTGGCTCTGTTCCTGTGCCACTACCAAATTGTGTTGATTACTATTTCTTTATAGTAGAGCTTGAAGTTGGGGAGTGAAATCCTCCCTACTTTATTCTTCTTTCTCAGGATTGCTTTGGCTATTCAGGGTCTTTGGTGTTTCCATATGAATTTTTGAATTATTTGTTCCAGTTCATTGAAAAATGTTGCTGGTAGTTTCATAGGGATTGCATTAAATCTGTGTATTGCTTTGGGCAGGATGGCCATTTTGACGATATTAATTCTTCCTAGCCACGAGCATGGGATGAGTTTCCATCTGTTAGTGTCCCCTTTAATTTCTCTTAAGAGTGACTTGTAGTTTTCAGAGTATAAGTCTTTCACTTTTTGGTTAGATTTATTCCTAGGTATTTTTTTTTTTGATGCAATTGTGAATGGAGTTGTTCTCCTGATTTCTTTTTCTCTTGGTTCATTTTTAGTGTGTAGGAAAGCCACAGATTTCTGTGTGTTAATTTTTTATACTGCAACTTTGCTGTATTCCAATATCAGTTCTAGTAGTTTTGGATTGGAGTCGTTAGGGTTTTTTATGTACAGTATCATGTCATCTGCAAATAGTGACAGTTTAACTTCTTCTTTACCAATCTGGATTCCTTGTATTTTTTGTTTTGTCTGATTGCCGTGGCTAGGACCTCCAGTACTATGTTAAATAACAGTGGGGAGAGTGGGCATCCCTGTCTAGTTCCCGATCTGAGAGGAAATGCTTTCATATTCTCGCTGTTCAATATAATGTTGGCTGTGGGTTTTTCATAGATGGCCTTTATTATGTTGAGGTACTTGCCCTCTACTCCCATTTTGCTGAGAGTTTTTTTCATGAACGGATGTTGAACTTTGTCTAATGCTTTTTCAGCATCTATGGAGATGATCATGTGGTTTTTGTCTTTCTTTTTTTTTTTTAAAAAATTATTTTTTATTGAAGGGTAGTTGACGCACAGTATTACATTACATTAGTTTCAAGTGTACAACACAGTGATAAAACATTTATATACATAATTCTAGGTTCCAGCTATCACCCGACCAAGCTGTTACAATATCTTGACTATATTCCTTATGCTATACATTACATCCCAGATATTTATTTATTTTACAATTGGAAGTGTGTACATTTTTTATTGTTGTTGTTGTTGTTGTGAGGGCATTTCTCATATTTATTGATCAAATGGTTGTTAACAACAATAAAATTCTGTATAGGGGAGTCAATGCTCAATGCACTATCATTAATCCACCCCAAGACTAATTTTCATCAGTCTCCAATCTTCTGAAGCATAACGAACAAGTTCTTACATGGAGAACAAATTCTTACATAGTGAATAAGATACATGGTGAACAGTACAAGGGCAGTCATCACAGAAACTTTCGGTTTTGCTCATGCATTATGAACTATAAAGAGTCAGTTCAAATATGAATACTCATTTAACTTTTATACTTGATCTTTATGTGGATACCACATTTCTCTCTTTATTATTATTATTTTTAATAAAATGCTGAAGTGGTAGGTAGATACAAGATAAAGGTAGAAAACATAGTTTAGTGTTGTAAGAAAGCAAATGTAGATGATCAGGTTTGTGCCTGTAGACTATGTGTTAATCCAAGATTGACAAGGGCAATAAAACATCCACATATGCAGAAGATTTCTCTCAGAACAGGGGGGGTGAGGTTCTAAGCCTCACCTCTGTTGATCCCCAATTTCTCACCTGATGGCCCCCCTGCGACTGTGCCTGTCTTAGGTTGTTCCTCCCTTGAGGAATCTTACCCGTCTCTGGCTAACCAGTCATCTTCCGGGGCCATACAGGGAAATGTAAAGTTGGTGAGTGAGAGAGAAGCCTTATTGTTTGAAAAGGATAGCTTTTTACTTCTTGGCATATTTATGCCCTGAGGATTCTATGCCCAGCATTTGTCTTGAGGTATCTTTACCACTTGGAAGAATTATGATACTCGGTAAATTTGATATGAGGCACAAATTCTATTTAAGGGTTGTAATTAGGTAGGAAGAAGAAAAGCTATAGAAGTAGCAGGCGGAAGAAAACATGGGAAGATTGATTATTTCTTTGATATATCTTCTTGTAGAGTAACTTCAGCATGTATAGGTTTGAAACTACTAATTAAATTGCGCACACACATTAACATAATAGGAGTATAGTTACATAACCAAAGCATACCTGTAATAACCAGCCATCTCCAGTGAAACCAAGAAAAACAGTTCAGCACCTTAGGCATTTGTGAAAACTTATCTATAATATGGTGGATATTGTCCAACTGAACTTGAACAGTCTGAGAGAAATCAGACAAATTAAAACAACCCATTCCTGGGGACTGTTCACATCCCTTATGTTCTTTTAACAGTAAATAGTCTGTAGTTGTAAGATTTCGGAGCGCTACAATTTTCACTTCTCCTAATTCTTGATTGAGTTCCAACAGTATAGATCCAGTCAAATTTGTTGTTTTACTGTTTGCACAGGCCAGCTTAGATATCTATTTCCCCATTCCCCTGGCAAGTCCAGGAGCTGGTGGGATGAGTGCATCTACAGCTGTATCAGTGCGTGGATCATTGTTGTGGTTTTTTGATGATCATCTTCTGGCATGAGTCTTCCAGAGAGTGCTGATGTTGGAAGTTCTCTTTCATATCGTATCTTAGTTCATTTTCGCGATAGCACAATTAGGCTTTGATCTTCTGTATAGACACAAACAGACCCTTTGCCTACACTTATATATGCCCTTTATACCCTTGTGTAGAACTCATTGGAGGTTACCACCCAGGAACTGCCCTTTTTTTTTTTTTTGGTATCACTAATATACACTTACATGACGAATATTATGTTTACTAGGCTCTCCCCTATACCAGGTCTCCCCTATAAACCCCTTTACAGTCACTGTCCATCAGCATAGCAAAATGTTGTAGAATCACTACTTGCCTTCTCTGTGTTGTACAGCCCTCCCTTTTCTCCTGAACCCCCATGCATGTTAATCTTAATACCCCCCTACTTCTCCACCCCCTTATCCATCCCGACCCACCCATATCCCCAGTCCCTTTCCCTTTGGTACCTGTTAGTCCATTCTTGAGTTCTGTGATTCTGCTGCTGTTTTGTTCCTTCAGTTTTTCCTTTGTTCTTATATTCCACAGATAAGTGAAATAATTTGGTATTTCTCTTTCTCCGCTTGGCTTGTTTCACTGAGCATAATACCCTCCAGCTCCATCCATGTTGCTGCAAATGATTGGATTTGCCCTTTTCTTATGGCTGAGTAGTATTCCATTGTGTATATGTACCACCTCTTCTTTATCCATTCATCTATCGATGGACATTTAGGTTGCTTCCAATTCTTGGCTATTGTAAATAGTGCTGCGATAAACATAGGGGTGCATCTGTCTTTCTCAAACTTGATCGCTGTGTTCTTCGGGTAAATTCCTAGGAGTGGAATTCCTGGGTCAAATGGTAAGTCTGTTTTGAGCATTTTGATGTACCTCCATACTGCTTTCCACAATGGTTGAACTAACTTATATTCCCACCAGCAGTGTAGGAGGGTTCCCCTTTCTCCACAGCCTCGCCAACATTTGTTGTTGTTTGTCTTTTGGATGGCAGCCATCCTTACTGGTGTGAGGTGATACCTCATTGTAGTTTTAATTTGCATTTCTCTGATAATTAGCGATGTGGAGCATCTTTTCATGTGTCTGTTGGCCATCTGTATTTCTTTTTTTGAGAACTGTCTGTTCAGTTCCTCTGCCCATTTTTTAATTGGGTTATTTGTTTTTTGTTTGTTGAGGCGTGTGAGCTCTTTATATATTCTGGATGTCAAGCCTTTATCGGATGTGTCATTTTCAAATATATTCTCCCATACTGTAGGGATCCATCTTGTTCTATTGATGGTGTCTTTTCCTGTATAGAAGCTTTTCAGCTTAATATAGTCCCACTTACTCATTTTTGCTGTTGTTTTCCTTGCCCGGGGAGATATGTTCAAGAAGAGGTCACTCATGTTTATGTCTAAGAGGTTTTCGCCTATGTTTTCTTCCAGGAGTTTAATGGTTTCATGGCTTACATTCAGGTCTTTGATCCATTTTGAGTTTACTTTTGTATATGGGGTTAGACAATGGTCCAGTTTCATTCTCCTACATGTAGCTGTCCAGTTTTGCCAGCACCACCTGTTGAAGAGACTGTCATTTTGCCCTTGTATGTCCATGGCTCCTTTATCAAATATTAATTGACCATATATGTCTGGGTTAATGTCTGGATTCTCTAGTCTGTTCCATTGGTCTGTGGCTCTGCTCTTGTGCCAGTACCAAATTGTCTTGATTACCATGGCTTTGTAGTAGTGCTTGAAGTTGGGGAGTGAGATCCCCCCTACTTTATTCTTCTTTCTCAGGATTGCTTTGGCTATTCAGGGTCTTTGGTGTTTCCATATGAATTTTTGAATTATTTGTTCCAGTTCATTGAAGAATGTTGCTGGTAGTTTCATAGGGATTGCATCAAATCTGTATATTGCTTTGGGCAGGATGGCCATTTAGACGATATTAGTTCTTCCTAGCCACGAGCATGGAATGCGTTTCCATCTGTTAGTGTCCCCTTTAATTTCTCTTAAGAGTGACTTGTAGTTTTCAGAGTATAAGTCTTTCACTTCTTTGGTTAGGTTTATTCCTAGGTATTTTATTTTTTTGATGCAATTGTGAATGGAGTTCTTTTCCTTATTTCTCTTTCTGTTGGTTCACTGTTAGTATATAGGAAAGCCACAGATTTCTGTGTGTTTATTTTGTATCCTGCAACTTTGTTGTATTCCGATATCATTTCTAGTAGTTTTGGGGTGGAGTCTTTAGGGTTTTTTATGTACAGTATCATGTCATCTGCAAATAGTGACAGTTTAACTTCTTCTTTACCAATCTGGATTCCTTGTATTTCTTTATTTTGTCTGATTGCCGTGGCTAGGACCTCCAGTACTATGTTAAATAACAGTGGAGAGAGTGGGCATCCCTGTCTAGTTCCCGATCTCAGAGGAAATGCTTTCAGCTTCTCGCTGTTCAATATAATGTTGGCTGTGGGTTTATCATAGATGGCCTTTATTATGTTGAGGTACTTGCCCTCTATTCCCATTTTGCTGAGAGTTTTTAACATGAATGGATGTTGAACTTTGTCAAATGCTTTTTCAGCATATATGGAGATGAACATGTGGTTTTTGTCTTTCTTTTTGTTGATGTGGTGGATGATGTTGATGGACTTTCGAATGTTGTACCATCCTTGCATCCCTGGGATGAATCCCACTTGGTCATGGTGTATGATCCTTTTGATGTATTTTTCAATTCGGTTTGCTAATATTTTGTTGAGTATTTTTTTTGCACCTACGTTCATCAGGGATATTGGTCTGTAGTTTTCTTTTTTGGTGGGGTCTTTGCCTGGTTTTGGTATTAGGGTGATGTTAGCTTCATAGAATGAGTTTGTGAGTATCCCTCCTCCTCTTTTTTTTGTTAAACTTTAAGGAGAATGGGTATTATGTCTTCCCTGTATGTCTGATAAAATTCCGATGTAAATCCATCGTGCCCGGGGGTTTTGTTCTTTGGTAGTTTTTGGATGACCGCTTCAATTTCGTTGCTGGTAATTGCTCTGTTTAGATTTTCTGTTTCTTCCTGGGTCAATCTTCGAAGGTTGTATTTTTCTAGGAAGTTGTCCATTTCTCCTAGGTTTCCCAGCTTGTTAGCATATTGGTTTTCATAGTATTCTCTAATAATTCTTTGCATTTCCGTGGGGTCCGTCGTGATTTTTCCTTTCTCATTTCTGATACTGTTGATTTGTGTTGACTCTCTTTTCTTCTTAATAAGTCTGGCTAGAGGCTTATCTATTTTGTTTATTTTCTCGAAGAGCCAGCCCTTGGTTTCATTGATTTTTGCTATTGTTTTATTCTTCTCAATTTTATTTATTTCTTCTCTGATCTTTATTATGTCCCTCCTTCTGCTGACCTTAGGCCTCATCTGTTCTTCTTTTTCCAATTTTGATAATTGTGACATTAGACCATTCAATTGGGACTGCTCTTCCTTTTTTAAATATGCTTGGATTACTATATACTTTCCTATTAAGAATGCTTTTGCTGTTTCCCACAGAAGTTGAGGCTTAGTGTTGTTGTTGTCATTTGTTTCCATAAATTGTTGGATCTCCATTTTGATTTGGTCATTGATCCATTGATTATTTAGGAGCGTGTTGTTAAGCCTCCATGTGTTTGTGAGCCTCTTTGCTTTCTTTGTACACTTTATTTCTAATTTTATGCCTTTGTGGTCTGAAAAGTTGGTTGGTAGGATTTCAATCTTTTGGAATTTTCTGAGGCTCTTTTTGTGGCCTAGTATGTGGTCTATTCTGGAGAATGTTCCATGTGCACTTGAGAAGAATGTATATCCCGCTGCTTTTGGATGTAGAGTTCTATAGATGTCTATTAGGTCCATCTGCTCTACTGTGTTGTTCAGTGCTTCCGTGTCCTTACTTATTTTCTGCCCAGTGGATCTATCCTTTGGGGTGTGTGGTGTGTTGAAGTCTCCTAGAATGAATGCATTGAAGTCTATATCCCCCTTTAGTTCTGTTAGTATTTGTTTCACATATGCTGGTGCTCCTGTGTTGGGTGCATATATATTTAGAATGGTTATATCCTCTTGTTGGACTGAGCCCTTTATCATTATGTAGTGTCCTTCTCTATCTCTTGTTACTTTCTTTGTTTTGAAGTCTATTTTGTCTGATATTAGTACTGCAACCCCTGCTTTCTTCTCACTGTTGTTTGCTTGAAATATGTTTTTCCATCCCTTGACTTTTAGTCTGTACATATCTTTGGGTTTGAGGTGAGTTTCTTGTAAGCAGCATATAGAAGGGTCTTGCTTTTTTATCTATTCTGTTACTCTGTGTCTTTTGATTGGTACATTCAACCCATTAACATTTATGGTGACTATTGAAAGATATGTACTTATTGCCATTGCAGGCTTTAAATTTGTGGTTACCAAAGGTTCAAGGTTAGCCTCTTTAGTATCTTACTGCCTAACTTAGCTTTCTTATTGAGCTGTTATATACACTGTCTGGAGATTCTTTTCTTCTCCCTTCTTGTTCCTCCTCCTCGATTCTTCATATGTTGGGTGTTTTGTGCTGTGCTCTTTCTAGGAGTGCTCCCATCTAGAGCAGTCCCTGTAAGATGTTCTGTAGAGGTGGTTTGTGGGACGCAAATTCCCTCACCTTTTGTTTGTCTGGGAATTGTTTAATCCCACCATCATATTTGAATGATAGTCATGCTGGATACAGTATCCTTGGTTCAAGGCCCTTCTGTTTCATTGTATTAAATATATCATGCCATTCTCTTCTGGCCTGTAGGGTTTCTGTTGAGAAATCTGACGTTAGCCTGATGGGTTTCCCTTTATAGGTGACCTTTTTCTCTCTAGCTGCCTTTAACACTCTTTCCTTGTCCTTGATCTTTGCCATTTTAATTATTATGTGTCTTGGTGTTGCCCTTCTTGGATCCTTTCTGTTGGGGGTTCTGTGTATTTCCGTGGTCTGTTCGATTACTTCCTCCCCCAGTGTGGGGAAGTTTTCAGCAATTATTTCTTCTAAGATACTTTCCATCTCTTTGCCTCTCTCTTCTTCTTCTGGGACCCCTATAATACGGATATTGTTCCTATTTGATTGGTCACACAGTTCTCTTAATATTGTTTCATTCCTGGAGATCCTTTTATCTCTCTCTATGTCAGCTTCTATGCGTTCCTGTTCTCTGATTTCAATTCCATCAATGGCCTCTTGCATCCTATCCATTCTGCTAATAAATCCTTCCAGAGTTTGTTTCATTTCTGTAATTTCCTTTCTCGTATCTGTGATCTCCCTCCGGACTTCATCCCATATCTCTTGCGTATTTGTCTGCATCTCTGTCAGCATGTTTTTGATTTTTATTTTGAATTATTTGTCAGGAGACTGGTTAGGCCTGTCTCCTTCTCTGGTTTGTCTCTGTGATCTTTGTCTGCCTGTAGTTTTGCCTTTTCATGGTGATAGGAATAGTTTGCAGAGCTGGGACGAGTGACGGCTGGAAGAACTTCCCTTCTTATTGGTTTGTGGCCCTCCTCTCCTGGGAGAACAGCGACCTCTAATGGCTTGTGCTGGGTAGCTGCACGCCTACAGGGTTTCTGCTTCCTGCCCTGCTGCTATGGAATTTATCCCCACTGTAGCTGTGGGCGTGGCCTGGCTGGGGATGCTGCTCAAAAGTGGTGGAGTCCTGTTGTAGGGGGAGCTGCTGTGAGGCTATTTATCTCCGTAAGTGGCCTCTGAGCTCCCTGCAGCCCAGGGGATTAGGGTGCCCAGAGATCACTGGATTCCCTACCTCTGGATTAAGTGTCCCGCCCTGCCCCTTTAAGACTTCCAAAAAGCACCAGCCAAAACAAAACAATGACCACAAAAAAAAAAAGGAAAAAAAAAATTTTTTTTAAATTAGAAAATTAAAAGAACAAATTAAAAAATGGCTGCTCGTTTTTCTTTATTCTCTGGAGCCAGCCTCAGGCATCTGCTCACCGGTCTTGCTTCCCTGTTTCCTTGTATTGGGGTCCCTATCCCTTTAAGACTTCCAAAAAGCACTCGCTCGCCAAAACAAAAGAGCAAAAAAAAAAAAGTGTCCCTCTTTTTTCTTATGTTCTCTGGTGCCAGGCCTCCCGTACCTGCTCACCATTCTTGCTGCCCTGTTTCCCTAGTATCCAGGGCCCCACACACGCACTGTGTCTGTCCTCTGGTCCGGATGGCTGGGGCTGAGTGTTCAGCAGTCCTGGGCTCCCTCTTCCTCCCGCTCTGCCTTTTCTTCTCCCGCCGGGAGCCGGGGGGAGGGGCGCTCGTGTCCCGTCGGGCCGGGGCTTGTATCTTACCCCCTTTACGAGGCACTGGGTTCTCGCAGGTGTGGATGTGGTCTGGATGTTGTCCTGTGTCCTCTGGTCTTTATTCTAGGAAGATTTGTCTTTGTTATATTTTCATAGATATATGTGGTTTTGGGAGAAGATTTCTGCTGCTGTACTCACGCCGCCATCTTGGCTCTCTCTTTATCTTCTTATAAGGACACAAGTCCTTTGGGATTACAGCTTCTCCCTTGACGTTACTTACCTTAGTTGTCTCCCTATAGGCCAGTCTCTGTATGCATCACACTGGGGGTTTGCGCTTCAATACGCAAATTTGGGAGACTACAATTCAGTTCATGACACATATACAACTTTATAGGATTAAACTTACCAAAATTTACATGAGTCACATAGTCTGCCCTCTGCTTTTTTATACTATTATTTTCCTCCTGATGTAGTTAATACATACTGTAATTGGTTCATCTCCTTTAAAAATTATTTCATTTGTATACGTTTTTATGCTGTTCTTTTTGAGCCATAAAACTGACATGAAATTTCAAACTGTATGTAAGCAAAAAGAGTATTTGAACTTTCTCCAAACACTAAGTGGGATTTTCTAAGGATGACACAGTGCAGTACTAAAGATCTTTTATTTTTGCCATTGCTTAGAAAAACAAAATTTTCATGTTCATCAAACACTGGTTTTTAGCTTATGAATTATTAATTTTAAATGATGATTTTGCAATAGATTTTCTTACTTTGAAAAGAATTCAATCTAAGTATAAAAATAGTAGTTAAACCATAACACAGCAACTTGTGGAATACATCAGAGTAACCACCCTCAGAGACTTGGTAAAGAATTGCTTACCTTAGCCTTTTTAGTAGATACATTAATTTCTTTTTTTGAGACGACATCTCTCATATTTATTGATCAGATGGTTGTTAACAATAAAATTCTGTATAGGGGACTCAATGCACAATCATTAATCAACTCCAAGCCTAATTCTCAACAGTCTCCAAACTTCTAAAGTATAACAAACAAGTTCTTACAAGGTGAACAAGTTCTTACAAGGCGAACAAGTTCTTACATGGTGAACAGTACAAGGGCAGTCATATCACAGAAATTTTCGGTTTTGATAACGCATCATGGACTATAAACAATCAGGTCAAATATGATTAATCATTTGATTTTTATACTTGATTTATATGTGAATCCCACATTTCTCCCTCATTATTATTATTATTATTTTTAATAAAATGCTGAAGTGATAGGTAGATGCAAGATAAAGGTAGAAAACATAGTTTAGTGCTGTAAGAGGGCAGATGTAGATGATCAGGTGTGTGCCTATAGACTAAGTATTAATCCTAGCTAGACAAGGGCAACAAAACATCCACGGATGCAGAAGATTTCTCTCAAAACAGGGGGGGTGAGGTTCTAAGCCTCACCTCTTTTGATCCCCAAGTTCTAACCTGGTGGCCCCCCTGCGACTGTGCCTGTCTTAGGTTGTTCCTCCCTTGAGGAATCTTACCTGTCTCTGGCTAACCAGTCATCTTCCGGGGTCATACAGGGAAATGTAAAGTTGGTAAGTGAGAGAGAAGCCATATTATTTGAAAAGGTTAGCTTTTTACTTCTTTGCATATTTATGCCCTGTGGCTTCTATGCCCAGCATTTGTCTTGAGGTATCTTTACCACTTGGAAGAATTATGATACTCGGTAATTTCGATATGAGGCACGAATTCTACTTAAGGGTTGTAATTAGGAAGGAAGAAGAAAAGCTATAGAAGTAGCAAATGGAAGAAAACATGGGAAGATTGATTATTTCTTTGATATATCTTCTTGTACTGTAACATAAGGATGTATAGGTTTTAAACTACTAATTAAATTGTGTGCACACATTAACAGAATAGGAATACAGCTACATAACCAAAGCAGACCTACAATTACCAGCCATATCCAGTGAAACCAAGAAAACCAGTTAGGCACCCTAGGCATTTGTGAAAACTTATCAATGATATGATGGATATTGTCTAACTGAATTTGAATAGATTGAGAAAAATCAGACAAATTAAAACAACACATTCCTGGGAGCTGTTCACATCCCATATGTTCTTTTAACAGTAGATAGTCTATAGTCGCATGATTTTGGAATGCTGCAACTTGCACTTTTCCTAATTCTTGGTTGAGTTCCAACAGTATATATCCAGTCAAATTTGTTGTTTTACTGTATGCACAGGCCAGCTTAGATATCTCCTTCTTCATAACAATGGCAAGTCCAGGAACCAGTGGGATGAATGCAGCTAAAACTGCAACAGCACCAGGATCTTTGTTGAAGTTTTGTGATGACCATCCTCTGGAATGACTCTTCCAGAGAATGTTGATGTTGGAAGTTCTTCTTCATATCGTATCTTAATTCGTTTTCTGGGTAGACAAATTAGTCTTTAATTCTCTGTATAAACACAAACAAGCCCTTTGCCCACACTTTGATATGCCCTTTATACCATTGTGAAGAACTTATTGGAGATCACCACACAGGAACAGCTTTTTTTTTTTAAGAGAAAGGGACATTATGAGAAAAATGTACTTCCATAGCTGATCATCTGAAACCCTTTAAATGATCAAAATTAAGGATATTTAAAGCATGCATTAATCAGTGATTTACAGTTAGTTTTATCCTATCAAGGAGTAATCCCCCTTTACTTTCTTCTTTTTTTTTTTGTTATCATTCATCTACAATTACATGGGGAATATTATGTTTACTAGGCTCTCCCCTATTACAGGTCCCCCCCACAAACCCCTTTACAGTCAGTGTCCATCAGCATAGCAAAATGTTGTAGAGTCACTACTTGTCTTCTCTGTGTTGTACAGCCCACCCCTTCCTCCCACCCCACCCCCATTATGCATGGTAATCATAATACCTCCTTTCTTCTTCCCCCCTTACCCCTACCTACCCACCCATCCTCCCCAGTCCCTTTCCCTTTCGTACCTGTTAGTCCATTCTTGGGTTCTGTGATTCTGCTGCTGTTTTGTTCCTTCAGTTTTACCTTTGTTATTATGCTCCACAGATGAGTGAAATCATTTGGTATTTCTCTTTCTCTGCTTGGCTTGTTTCACTGAGCATAATACCCTCCAGCTCCATCCATGTTGTTGTGAATGGTAGGATTTGCTTTCTTCTTATGGCTGAATAATACTCCATTGTATATATGTACCACCTCTTCTTTATCCATTCATCTACTGATGGACACTTAGGTTGCTTCCAATTCTTGGCTATTGTAAATAGTGCTGCAATAAACATAGGGGTGCTTCTGTCTTTCTCAAACTTGAGTGCTGCATTCTTAGGGTAAATTCCTAGGAGTGCAATTCCTGGGTCAAATGGTAAGTCTATTTTGAGCATTTTGAGGAACCTCCATAATGCTTTCCACAATGGTTGAACTAATTTATATTCCCACCAGCAGTGTAGGAGGATTCCCCTTTCTCCACAACCTCACGAACATTTGTTGTTGTTTCTCTGTTGGATGGTAGCCATCCTTACTGGTGTGAGGTGATACCTAATTGTGGTTTTAATTTGCATTTCTCTGATAATTAGCGATGTGGAGCATCTTTTCATGTGTCTGTTGGCCATATGTATTTCTTTTTTGGAAAACTGTTCTGTTCAGTTCCTCTGCCTATTTTTTAATTGGATTATTTGTTTTTTGTTTGTTGAGGTGTGTGAGCTCTTTATATATTCTGGACGTTAAGCCTTTATCGGATGTGTCATTTTCAAATATATTCTCCCATACTGTAGGGTTCCTTTTTGTTCAATTGATGGGGTCTTTTGCTCTACAGAAGATTTTCAGCTTAATATAGTCCCACTTGGTCATTTTTGCTGTTGTTTTCCTTGCCCGGGGAGATATGTTCAAGAAGAGGTCACTCATGTTTATGTCTAAGAGGTTTTTGCCTATGTTTTTTTCTAAGATTTTAATGGTTTCGTGACTTACATTCAGGTCTTTGATCCATTTTGAGTTTACTTTTGTATATGGGGTTAGACAATGGTCCAGTTTCATTCTCCTACATGTAGCTGTCCAGTTTTGCCAGCACCATCTTTTGAAGAGACTCTCATTTTGCCCTTGTATATCCATGGCTCCTTTATCAAATATTAATTGACCATATATGTTTGGGTTAATGTCTGGAGTCTCTAATCTGTTCCACTGGTCTATGGCTCTGTTCTTGTGACAGTACCAAATTGTCTTGATTACTATGGCTTTGTAGTAGAGCTTGAAATTGTGGAGTGATATGCCCCCTACTTTATTTTTCTTTCTCAGGATTGCTTAGGCTATTCGGGGTCTTTGGTGTTTCCATATGAATTTTTGAATTATTTGTTCCAGTTCATTGAAGAATGTTGCTGGTAATTTGACAGGAATTGAATCAAATCTGTATATTGCTTTGGGCAGGATAGCCATTTTGAAGATATTAATTCTTCCTAGCGACGAGCATGGGATGAATTTCCATTTGTTACTGTCCCCTTTAATTTCTCTTAAGAGTGTCTTGTAGTTTTCAGGGTATAGGTCTTTCACTTCTTTGATTAGGTTTATTCCTAGGTATTTTATTCTTTTTGATGCAATTGTGAATGGAGTTGTTTTCCTGATTTCTCTTTCTATTGGTTAATTGTTAGTGTATAGGAAAGCCACAGATTTCTGTGTGTTAATTTTGTATCCTGCAACTTTGCTGTATTCTGATATCAGTTCTAGTAGTTTTGGAGTGGAGTCTTTAGGGTTTTTTTATGTACAATATCATGTCATCTTCAAATAATGACAGTTTAACTTCTTCTTTACTATTCTGGATTCCTTGTATTTCTTTGTTTTCTCTGATTGCCATGACTAGGACCCCCAGTACTATGTTAGGTAACAGTGGAGAGAGTGGCCATCCCTGCCTTTTTCCTGATCTCAGAGGAAAAGCTTTCAGCTTCTCGCTGTTCAGTATGATGTTGGCTGAGGTTTTATCATATATGTCCTTTATTATATTGAGGTTCTTGCCCTCTATACCCATTTTGCTGAGAGTTTTTATCATTAATGAATTTTGAACTTTGTCAAATGCTTTTTCAGCATCTATGGAGATGATCATGTGGTTTTTGTCTTTCTTTTTTTTTATGTGGTGGATGATGTTGATGGATTTTCGAATGTTGTACCATCTTTGCATCCCTGGGATGAATCCCACTTGGTCGTGGTGTATGATCCTTTTGATATATTTTTGAATTCGGTTTGCTAATATTTTGTTGAGTATTTTTGCATCTACATTCATCAGGGATATTGGTCTGTAATTTTCTTTTTTGGTGGGGTCTTTGCCTTGTTTGTATTAGGGTGATGTTGGCTTTATAGAATGAGTTTGGGAGTATTCCCTCATCTTCAATTTTTTGGAAAACTTTAAGGAGAATGGGTATTGTGTCTTCTCTGTGTGTCTGTTAAAATTCAGAGGTAAATCCGTGTAGCCCGGGGGTTTTGTTCTTGGGTAGTTTTTTAATTACCATTTCAATTTCTTTGTTCGTAATTGGTTTGTTTAACTTTTGTGTTTCTTCCTTGGTCAGTCTTGGAAGGTTGTATTTTTCTAGGAAGTTGTCCATTTCTTCTAGGTTTTGTAGCTTGTTGGTGTATAGGTTTTCATAGTATTCTTTAATAAGTCTTTGTATTTCTGTGGAGTCTACCATGATTTTTAGATTCTCATTTCTGATTCTGTTGATTTGTGTTGATTCTCTTTTTCTCTTAATAAGCTTGGCTAGAGGCTTACCTATTTTGTTTATTTTCTCAAAGAACCAGCTTTTGGTTTCATTGATTTTTGCTATTGTTTCATTCTTCTCAATTTTTTAAATTTCTTCTCTGATCTTTATTATGTCCCTCCTTCTGCTGACTTTAGGCCTCATTTGTTCTTCTTTTTCCACTTTCGATAATTGTGATGTTAGACTATTCATTTGGGATTGTTCTTCCTTCTTGAAGTGTGCCTGGATTGCTATATACTTTCCTCTAAGACTGCTTTCGCTGCGTCCCATAGAAGTTGGGGCTTTGTGTTGTTGTTGTCATTTGTTTCCATATATTCCTTGATCTCTATTTTAATTTGTTCGTTGATGCATTGATTATTTTGGAGCATGTTATTAAGCCTCCATGTGTTTGTGAGCCTTTTTGTTTCCTTTGTAGAATTTATTTCTAGTTTTATACCTTTGTGGTCTGAAACGTTGGTTGGTAGAATTTCAATATTTTGGAATTTACTGAGGCTCTTTTTGTGATCTAGTATGTGGTCTATTCTGGAGACTCTTCCATGTGCACTTGAGAAGAATGTGTATCCTGTTGCTTTTGGATGTAGAGTTCTGTAGATGTCTATTAGGTCCATCTGTTCTAGTGTGTTATTCAGTGCCTCCGTGTCCTTACTTATTTTCTGCCCAGTGGATCTATCCTTTTGGGGTGAGTGGCATTTTGAAGTCTCCTAAAATGAATGCATTGCGTTCTATTTCCTCCTTTAGTTCTGTTAGTATTTATTTTACATATGTTTTTGCTCCTGTGTTGGGTGCATATATATTTAGAATGGTTATACCCTCTTGTTCTACTGAACCCTTTATCATTATGTGATGTCCTTCTTTATCTCTTGTTGCTTTCTTTGTTTTAAAGTCTATTTTGTCTGATATTAGTACTGCAACCCTGCTTTCTTCTCTCTGTTGTTTGCCTGTAATATGTTTTTCCATTCCTCGACTTTTAGTCTTTGTATGTCTTGGGTTTGAGGTGAGTTTCTTGTAAGCAGCACATAGATGGGTCTTGCTTTTTTAATCCATTCTATTACTCTGTGTCTTTTGATTGGTGCATTCAGTCCATTTACATTTAGGGTGACTATTGAAAGATATGTACTTATTGCCATTGCAGGCTTAGATTCGTGGTTACCAAAGTTTCAGGGTTAGCCTCTTTAGTATCTTACTGCCTGACTTAGCTCGCTTATTGAGCTGTTAAATACCCTGTTTGGAGATTCTTTTCTTCTCTCTCTTCTTATTCCTCGTCCTTCTCCATTCTTTATATGTTGGTTGTTTTATTCTGTGTTCTTTCGTGTTTCCTTTAACTGCTTTTAGTTTGTAGTTGATTTTATTTTTTTGCCTTTAGTTAGTATTTGGTTGGTCTGCTTTCTTTGCTGTGTTTTTATTTTCTCTGGTGACATCTCTTTAGTTTTAGGAGTGCTCCCGTCTAGAACAGTCCCTCTAAAATACCCTGTAGAGGTGGTTTGTGGGAGGCAAATTCCCTCAACTTTTATTTGTCTGCAAATTGTTTAATCCCTCCTTCATATTTAAATGAAAATCTTGCTGGATACAGTATTCTTGGTTCAAGGCCCTTCTATTTCATTGCATTAAATATATCATGCCATTCTCTTCTGGCTTGTAGGGTTTCTGTTGAGAAGTCTGATGATAGCCTGATGGGTTTTCCTTTATAGGTGACCTTTTTCTCTCTAGCTGCCTTTAAAACTCTTTCCTTGTCGTTGATCTTTGCCATTTTAATTATTATGTTTCTTGGTGTTGTCCTCCTTGAGTCCTTTCTGCTGGGAATTCTGTGTATTTCCGTCTATTCGATTATTTCCTCCCCCAGTTTGGGGAAGTTTTCAGCAATTATTTCTTCAAAGACACTTTCTATTCCTTTTTCTCTCTTCTTCTTCTGGTACCCCTATAATACGGATATTGTTCCTTTTGGATTGGACACACAGTTCTCTTAATATTGTTTCATTCCTGGAGATCCTTTTATCTCTCTCTATGTCAGCTTCTATGTGTTCCTGTTCTCTGGTTTCTATTCAATCAATGGCCTCTTGCATCTTATCCATTCTGCTAATAAATCCTTCCAGAGTTTTTTTCACTTCTGTAATCTCCTTCCGGGCATCTATGATCTCCTTCCAGACTTCATCCCATATCTCTTGTATATTTCTCTGCATCTCTGTCAGCATGTTTATGATTCTTATTTTGAATTCTTTTTCAGGAATACTGGTGAGCTCTGTCTCCTTCTCAGGTGTTGATTCTGTGACCTTTGCCTGTAATTTTGCCTTTTCATGGTGATAGAGATAGTTTGCAGAGCTGGCACGAATGATGGCTGGAAGAACTTCCCTTCTTGTTGGTTTGTGGCCTTCCTCTCCTGGGAGAACAGTGACCTCTAGTGGCTTGTGCTGGGCAGCTGGGTGCAGATAGGGCTTCTGATTCTTGCCCGGCTGCTCTGGAGTTTACCTCTGCTGTTGCTGTGGGCATGGCTTGCCTTGGGGCGCTACTCCAATATGGTGGAGCCGTGTTAGAGGGGCAGCGGCTGGAAGGCTATTTATCTCCTTGAGGGGCCTCCGTGCTCCCTGCTGCCAGGGTGTTGAAATGCCCAGAGTGTCCCGGACACTTCTGTCTGGTTTTGGGGTCCCTGTCCCTTTAAGGCTTCCAAAAAAGCACTCGTAAAAAAAAAAAAAGAAAAAAAGAAAAAAAGCCACTCGCTTTTCTTTGTACCCAGGCGCTGGCCTCAGGGACCCGCTCACAGTTCTTGCTGTCCTGTTTTCCTAGTATCCAGGACCCCATGCATGCACTGTGTCTGTGCTCTGGTCCGGATGGCTGGGGCTGGGTGTTTAGCAGTCCTGGGCTCCCTGTCCCTCCCTGCTCCAACTCCTCTCCTCCCGCCGGGAGCTGGGGTGAGGTGCACTGGGGTCCCACCAGGCCAGGGCTTTTATCTTACCCCCTTCATGAGGTGCTGGGTTCTCACAGGTGTGGATGTGGTCTGGATGTTGTCCTGTGTCCTCTGGTCTCTATTCTTGGAAGGGTTGTCTTTGTTATATTTTCATAAATATATGTGGTTTTGGGAGGAGATTTCTGCTGCTCTACTCACGCCGCCATCTTCTCCCTTAACCTAGATACATTAATTTTTATTTACAAAACAGTTACATAGTGTGGGTTTCCTGAGACCAGAGCACAGCTCTCCATGATGGTGGCATTGGTAAAAGAGAGTGCTCACTTAATTTTCTTCCTTTATTTACGAAGATGTTTGGTGTGGTTTTATTGCTAATAATATTCATTTTTGTGTTTTCACCTCCTGCCCTTCTGAAAACCAAGTCTGAGCTCTGGCAATGCATTCTACTGCAGCTTCCAACCTTCATAAGGGAGAACTGCTAGGAATATAAACAATTTTTTACAAGCAGAAGATTCTTTAGCAAGACCTATTTAGCAAGTACTGGAAACTGAATGACAGGTTTACACTCTATTTTATGTTGCATTTATTCTTTCTGTTTCTATTTTCTTTGAATATCAAAAATACATTTAAAGACCATGTATATGAATAGGGGGATTATATTTTAGGGTTTATATCTGACACAGATACTAATAATATGTCTGTGTTACATAGGAAAATGTTTAATCACAGCTTATATTTTTAGAGAAGTTATAGATATTTTCCTCTCTTTTATGATAAATTTTGTGATCCCTCAACATTCTGTGAGTTGACAAATTAATAAAATTTCATTAACCATTACCACAACTATGAAATTTGTAGTAAATTTCATTATATCAGGCCAATAGTTTGGGAAAAACAAAATACACAGTGAATGAAAAATTGAAGGTGTAATATGTTGTGCTAGTTCTAGGAATCTGTACACATCAAACCAAATGATCCTTAAGACAAAAAAGTTTTATGCAAAAATCTTGTAACTCTCTCGAAACAATCAAGTCAGTGCAATAGATACACCATGAAGTTGTACTTTTATCAATATGCATTATTCATTTTGCTGTTACCCTTTTTAAGGCATGTAAATGTGTTCTATTTGCAAGAAAATATTTCTCTCAATTTTCATTAATTGAGCACTTGATTGGAAATCAATGTGCATGCACATACATAAAATAAAAATTTTAAGTATAATTGCATCCCTTGTCTATTGGATGAGTGATTGCGATTTTATCTGTCATTACTGAATGAGAAGTTGGAAAGAAACAATCAATTTGATAAGTCCAACATGAAAGGGAAAAATATGCCTTGTAATTAGGAGCATAACTGGAAGAATTGACAAAGAGTGTAATTAGAGTCATATTTCAATCACATCACTAAATATGATATATACCTCACTGTATTAGCTTGGGCTGCCATAACAAAACCATAGACTGAGTGGCTTTAAGACCAGAAATTTATTTTCTCTTAGTTCTGGAGGCTAGAGATCTGAGATCAGAGTGCAGCATGAACAGTTTCTAGTGAGAGCTCTCTTCCTGGTTTGCAGAGGGCTGCATTTGCATTGTGTCCCCACAAGGCAGAGACAGTGCTCTGGTGCCTCCCTTCTTCTTATAAGGGCACCAGCTCTGCGACCTTGTTTAACTTTAATCACTTCCTCACAGGTCCTATCTCCAACAGAGTCACAAGGAGGGTTACGGCTTTGACATACAAATTTTGGTTTGGCAGAGGTAGGGGGCAATTCAGTCTAAGCACTCACCTTTCAAATGATACACTTGGTGTTGGCTACAAACATATTATGACACTAGTATCATCACACCTCAATTCATTCCTTAAAACTTCATACTATTAAAAAGTCATCTCTTCACATTTTATGGCAATTTTGACAAATAACGCCTCCTGAATAAACTGAAATCATGAAACAACTGTAAAAAAAAAGTATTGCCCAGTATATTGGTTAATATTTAAAGCAATTAAAAGTAACTAATTTCCAGCTACTTGAATTCCTTTGACTTTCTAAGAATCAGAGTCATTAATTTTTAATGTTTTTTTGCTTTATAGTATGCTAATATGACCAATTTAGAAGTAGGAAGTGTAAATATTTTTATTACAGTTATTTAAAAACATAAGAACAGGATATGAGGCCAGAGGGATAAAGATTCTTACCTTCATATGGGTTTCCCTATAGGAAATTTGGATAGAAACTTCAGGAAGAGTTGTCAGCACTTAGCCACTTGTTTAGCTTCAGTAATTCTGGTCTTTTCTCTGTCTTCATATGTGTTATCCCCACATTGCTGACTGACTCATATTCTTAAACCCAATTGTATAGTGATTATTCTGAATTTAGCTTTGAATTTGGGACATGAGTTCATGCTCAGGCTCTGCCACTAACAAATTATATGAACTCAAAAATGTCATTCATTATTCTGATGTTATTTTCCTTGTCTTTAAGATAAGGGGACAATAGGTGATCATTTCTAGTGGATTTTTTTCACCCATCATTAATAGTATCTTATTCAATGTCTGTCCCAAACTTGAATTTACTATCCAATATCATATACTCAAAGACAGAAAAATAAAGACAGTTTAAGACAAAAAGTAAAAAATAGAATCAGATCAGACCCACATTGAATATTGGGCAATTCCAATTGGAAACTTTTCATCAAAGAAAACCCCAGGCACAAAAGACTACCTGTATCAAACATTTAAGAAAGAATAATACCAATCCTATAAAAATTCTCCCACTTATACAAATACTGGGCCCTATTCTCAGTCTAATTTATATGGCTAGCAAAATCTTGATTACAACTGACAGATATGACAGTAGGAAAGGATAATTGTTGACTATTTCCTCTTATAAGCATAGATAACAAAATCTCTATACAATTTAAAAAACTTAATTACAACAATGTACAGAAGAAGAGTCAATTCAGCATGTGATTTAGAGGGGTTATTCAAGGAATACAAGGCTAGGTTCATATTTAAAAATCAAGGACATTTACCTTAACAGTTAAAAAGAAATCAAATGAATATTTTAATAGATGGACAAAAAGGATAATTCAACATCTATTTATTATAAAACCTTTTAGAAAACTAGGTATGAAGAAAATTTTCATAATATGAAAAAGCCTGTATACTGTATATTAGAAAACATCATAGTTCATGTTGAAATGACTTATTCTTGAAATTGGGAATAAGACAAGGTATTTTATTATTGCCATTTATATTTAATATTGTAGACGAGTTCCTAACCAGTGTGACAAGAAAAAAACAATAAATGAGTTGATATTTGAAAGGAAAAATAAGTCGTCATTTACAAAAAAAAGTCACTTCTTATTACACTAGAAACAACAAAATAACCATTATATAACATAACACACTAAAAGCTTAAAATAACAAGCATTTATATTTTTCATGGTTTCTCTTTCTTGGGAATTTTGGAACAAATTGGTTGGATAGTTTTAAGTTAGGTGATCTCATGAAGTCACAGTCAGACATTACCTGGGACCAAAATCATATGAAGACTTGTGGGGCTGGGGGCTCCAAATCCAAAGGGGCTCCCTGAGAAGACTGACAGACTGGTGCTCTGTTGGAAGGAGGTCTCAGGTTTTGAATAGGCAAATGTATTTCAATAAAAGTAGAAAAAATATTTAATGAATCTTTTGTTTACTTCCATCTGTGATACTTCTGTTACTCTTCAGTCTTTCCTAAATATTTCTGTTTCTTACTGGTTTTCCTTTTCAGCCCAAAGAACTTTATCTTATTTTTTCCTAACAATTCCTATAATACAATTTTGCTGGTAATGAATACTCTCAGCTCTTGTTTGTCTGAAAATATCTTTATTATACATTCAATTTTGAGTTTTCCTGTATATAGAATTTTAAATTGACTTCTTTTCTTTTAGATTTTAAATATATTGTTTGATTGTCTAGAGTGTTTGTAGTATTTAGGATTCACTGAGCTTCTTGGATTTGTGGATATATTTTTCATCAAGTTCATAACATTATACTGCTTTGACTATAATTGCCTAACATATGTCTATTTTAGTGTTTGATGTTGATGCTTGTAGGGAGTAGGCCTTCCATAAGATCTTTGTATTCAGACATTTCACACACCATATGTATATACAAAACTCTTTGGGCAGTTTCTATTTATCAGTGCTCCTCATCCATTATCTTAGCAAAATTTGAAAAGGCATGGAGGACTGTTACACCATGCAAAATACTGCTGCATCTATGGTTGTTCTAGTTTTGTGTCACAGTCTGACTTTGAAAATATTGCAGTCTCTTCTAGATGCCATGAACTCTTTCATTCTTTGTCAAGAAGTTACTTGTTTAGCCAACACACAGACCCAGCATCTGAGTTACAGTGAATTGTTAATCTTCTGTGAAAGGCTCTCCCCACTGCAAATCAGTACATCAAGACTTAATGCATCAACCACTTTCTTAATTTTTCCTTTTTCCTCTTACCAGACAAGGTTAGCATATCTGCTTACATTCCAAAAAGAAGTAAAATTCTCTTTGCATTACTGAATTTATTTATTGTTATTTTTTATTTTAAAATTCTCCGTCTAAATTTTTGAATTTCCAGTTCATTCTTAAAACTTCAATTTTGTATTTTCATTGATCTAATATAATAATCTTGAAGCATCTGATCAATCCTAACAGAAAGAGCCTTGTCTCTACTGTCTCTTTTTTACTTTGTTATTCTGTTATGACTCATCCTGTTTTATAAGTGAGAAGTTTTGATTGTGTACTGGGTGTTTTACATGAAAAGCTTTATTGATAATTGAAGCTTGGTGTGATGCTACTTGCATCCTGATATCATTTTTCTTTTCTTTTAATAGGTACCTAACTTAGAGGTACAAGTTTTGCCTGATTCCTCTTTTTAATAAGAAATTGAGAGAATTTAAAGCTGGGCTTTAGACTTTGAAAAGTTACTTGATTTCTGGTTCACCTCTACTGCTAGGGGGACAATGAAAACCTTGAGTGTTTTCCAGAGCCCTTTTGCTTCAGAGAGTGATCCTCAATTGTGTCAAAAGCTTGCTCAATTTAACTTTTCAAACATGCTGATAAAGGTGCTGATATCTCTAGGGAAATTTTTATCTTGGAAGGGACCACTGTAAATATCTGGTCCTTTCTCTGCTCTCATAGATCTTGGGTCCCAATTCCACACTTCAGTGGCAGCCTTAGAACATGTTTTCAAAATTTATTTTCAGCTTTATAAATCATTTTCAGCATTAGGATTGATCAAGATAACTTCCCACACAAACACCAAAAGTAAGAATTATGTCTTAGAAATAATGTAAGTTTGAAATGAAAGTTCTTACCTGAGTTTTGGGGAGGCAAATATCACTTTCATCATCATTTTATCCCTGGTATAAAACTGCCTGGAATATAGGGAATGTATAATCCATTGCTTTTGGGTGATTTCACAAATGAAAAACAACCATTTCATTTTTCACAAAGAAAATAATCATTTCAAGAGCAAAAATCTAAGACATGATAGAGATTGGTGTTATTAAAAATGTGCATATATCCATAATCTTTGATTATTGTCTAACCTTCTTTTAATTATTTCAGTAGTTTTCTGCAATATGGCTTTGACAATTCCTATAATCTGTGCTAAGATAAAAGTCAACTTTGAAATAAAATTGTTTAATATTTTTTAATGTGAGCAATGAGTTATTGTTCACAAAATTGTTTTTTTTATACTCCATCTGCGAGAAAAAAACAAATGATACAATTTCTGCTTTCACATGAACATTTTTCCAACAACCTCAATTAAAAAAATGATATTTTTTCTAAGAACTTATAAATTAGATAAGAAAGACCTTTATGAATATGTAAAGCCAAATTAATCTTTCTTTTAAATATTGGGTTTTTCAATGTGAGTTAACATTCTTTAATAAGTCAACCTGGGAATCTCAAAGACAAACAAAATACTAAAGGTAGCAACAAATCATCACATGAATAATTTAAAAGAATCATCTTCAACTCTATATCATAAAATTATTTATGAAAGAAGAATGCATTGCCAAAATGTTTTTCAATTTTAATTTTCCAAGAGTAGAAAATACTTTAAGAGACAAATGACTTGATATTACAATAATATATATATAAGAAAATTTTAAAGCAACCATTTTATGTGAATGTTATAAAATCCATAATAAAACTCAGCATGAAAGTTCCAATATGAATCATTCTAAATGCACTGCCTAAAAAGTTAATACTCCAAAAAAGTCAGTGCAAATTATTAAGCAACTAAGCCAACTTGTATCCTCGAACTATCCCATGCCATTTACTCAATTATTTAGTTCAAGGATTATCTTGAATCACCAAATTTTCCCTTTCTACTGTGTTTTTGGCTATGATATTCAAAAAGACTGTTGTTTTTCCCAACTTAAAAAATAAACTATCCGATTTCTGGTTTCTGGTTGAGAAGGTAAGGAAATGAGAAGTCGCTATTCCATCTAATAAGTAAAAACTGAAAAATGAATAACTTTTTTTAGATCTATGAGCAAAGCAAGGCAACAGGGCAAACCACAGCCCCCCAAATGGGGGGGACAGACAGGCAGAATCGAAGTAACACAGCTGAACAGAACGGCAATTGCTGTAGCCAGCGCAGTCCCGGTAAAGAAAGCTAACTGACAGATTTATCAGTTAGCTCAGTGAGGACAGGTCTTAAGAGTTAAAAACTCCAGCGCGATCCAGGCATCAGAGGGCCCCCACACTTCGTGATTTTTCATCAGTTGTAACGAATGTACCTCTGTGGGATGTTGATAATTGGAAAGGTTTATGAATGTGTGGAGACATGGGGTATTTGAAAACTCTGTACTTGCCACTCAATATTGCTATGAACCTAAAACGGTCCTAAAAAATAAATTTTATTAACTAAAAAAAAGCTATCTCATACTCACTTTAACCTTTATCACCCCATACTTGGCATTCTTTACATATTCAAACTTTCAAAAGAGAATAATTTAGTCACATGTCTGATTCCTCTCTTTCTATTTTCTCTTACAATGATCATAATTGGATTTTGGCTGTATCACTTCACCAACATGCTCTTAGCAATGTCACCAATGGCCCCTGTATTTTTTAATTCAGTGATCAATTCTCAGTTCTTATTTCATTTGCTCAGTGTTAGTATTTGTTACAGCTGTTTGAGTGCCAAGTCTTCACAGTCGTGATTTTCTTCTGAACTTGGCGTTTCCTTTTCATTTACAGTCCCTTGATCTTCCAAGTATTAAAAAGTATTTGAAGGATAAACTAATTTGCCATTCCCCACCTTGCAGACTTTTCACAAAATAATAGTCACAGTAATTTTACTAAAGCATAAGCTATATCAATTCATTCCTCTACTCCAAGTTCTCCAATTTGTCTAAATCAGTAAAAAAGTGAACATTGTTGCTTTGACATGCAGAAATCTACATAATCTGCTCTTTTGTTACATCTTAGCCTCATCTTCCAAGTTTCTCTTCCACTTAGTGAGTCTTTTAACACTATCCTTCTTCTATCCCTCATTGATTACAGAATGACCCATCCTAGGGCTGTTGTACATGTTCATCTTTCTGCCTGTAATCGTCTTCTTCCAGGCGTGCTGGTAGCTTACTCTCTCAGGGACTTTGGAATTCTCATCATTAATTACTATTGACTCTTCTGTGACCACCCATCATACAACACTTTGTTCCTTAGAACTTCCTCTACTTTTCTATACATTGTTCCTAGAGTTTTTATTATCACTCACTATACTATATATTTTAAGTATGTGTTTTTATTTCTTGCCCAAGTCCAAAATATCCAAGTTCCGTTATGAATGGAAGCTTACTCTCTTTTGTTAATCCACATACCGTGAGGCCTGATATCACCTTAAAAAGTATTTGAAGGATAGATAAATTAATTGTACCTCAAAAATTATTATAAAAAATCATTTTGTTATTAATTTACACTAAGGGTACTTTCTGGTAAAAAAAAAACTTACAAATTTAAATGTGGATTTCCTTTAGTATTCATTATTCTTGGATATGTTAACTCCTTAACATAAAAAAAAGTCTTTAATTAGAATTTGAACCTGGTTTGCATTTCTAGGCTTTTCAATTTATATTCACAAATGAATAAAGGTTTATGTTCTCTAAATATTTTTAATATGCACATTTGTTGTTTGAAGAAAAAGTCCTGTTTGGTTTATATTAAATATGTCAGAGAAATCTGTCTGCAAGAAAGAAAACAAAATCTTAGAACTAGGCTAAGTACGTTTATTTATCCCCTCCATTTCTAAGGCCAACTAGAGCACATACAATTTTCCAAACAATTAAGGCTTAAATTGCTGAGTTGGAAAGAATAGATGAAGTAATGGTTGTAAAACTGTGTGGCCTTCATAACAGTTGAAACCATTAAATGACCCAAATCACATAACTGATATACATAATAGCAAAATGAGACTAGTAGCGCAATGAAATTTACTTTTAGGGTAGCAATAAACTACACAATGGATTCTAGACCCTCTTTCCAGCTGTTATAATCACAACAGAATGTTTTCTGGGTTGTACTGTCATCGCCCCTCATAGGGAAGGCAGATAAAACACTGTTAGTCTGTTAGGCTTACAAGGACAAAGACAATTATAGTTTGGTACTTAATGTCTGTTCTCTAATTAGTGGGGATAATTGAGCAAGGAAAATGTAAAGAGAGCCTTCTGATACTCTCCTCTAGCCTTTTCCATCAAGCCAAAACATTTCATTATCCTCAATAAACAACTGCCCATGATATCATCTGCAAGTGAAATTCTAACATCAAATTACTCTAAAACTGAAGGTCTTTCTACCTTGTCTGTCCCATCAGTGTTAAAATTTCTTTGAAAATGAAGGACTAATCACATCATTCACTGCCTTATGCATCTATGTTTGTTGCTTTCTAATAAATTAGATTTAATATACCTCCTTTGCCTATCTCAAATTCTCATTTCTCTAAAGCCCATATTCACCCTTTTCTTCTGCATTCACTCATTTATGTACCCTGTAATGTCTCTGAAAATTCCAATAGTTCCCCAACTTTTGCTTTTTCTTCTACCTGAAAATGCTTCCCTCCATTCTGTTGTTTTAATTCATTAAACCAATTTTGCTTTGGAATATATTTTCAAATACTATCTACACATAATCTTGGATTAGATTGGGACTTTTGAGAATGGTATCATTTTTTATATCATTATCATATCCTAAGACATCATTTTTTCTTCCTTTTTCTCTTCCTTTGTCTTTTCTCTCTTTTACTTTCTTCTTTTACATTTAATTATTTTTAAAATGCTGCCTATTGCCACTAAATTGAATTCACAGACAATTAATGGAACATGATTCAAAGGTTAAACTGCTGCTATTCATTTCATGCTCATTGGATATATTTCTACATCCTATTAACAGACAACTGACCTAGACTGTTCAAAATATGACTATTTTGAAAGAAAATGCAAAGAGACTATTCTAGATTTTAAAAGATTAAAAATCTCAGTGAAATATTTCATTAATAATTAGGATTGTGGTTTGAAAATTTTTTTAATCTATAAAGTACATTTTGCAACATGGAAAACATTTTTAAATATGGCTTAGGGATGTTAAATGATATCATCAAATTATTTATTTTCTTTTGTGTGACCATGGCATTATGGTCAGGTAGGAGAATGTCCTTTTTAGAACATACATACTGAAATATTTAGGGTTTAAGTGTCATGATGTCTGTAGCTTTTATATGGGAGAGAGAGAGAGAGGAGAGACTAACTCACTAAATAAGGCAAAATGCTAATCAGTTATACTTAGGAATGTGTTTATTTTAATAATCTTTATTTTCATAATACCAAGTTCTGAAATACATTTTTGCTATTAATTCAGTATTCATTCATTACAGAACATTAGAAGGTACAGAACTATAGATAAAAGAAGAAACATATGTATAATTCTATTACCTAATCACAAATAATTGCTATTTTACAGCCTTGGCACAGATTCTGTCATTCTATCCTATAATTTTGTTCATATTTATAACATACATTCCTTACACAATTTATCTACATCAGGCTTTTTAGACATAAAGAGCATTTTGCACATATTTCCATTTTGCAATCATTATGGGCATTTTCATTTTGCATTCTTAATGAATATGCTCAAAGTCTATTAACACTTAACGTGCCATCACACAAAACTTCCCTAGTCCATGAACTCCCCCAGTCTCCTAGATGAATATCTCATGCCTTCTCTTCTCTTAAAATCAATAGCCCATCTCCTCACACTTAAATGATTAACTTGCTTTCTATGTCATTCAGTAAATTTAAGTGATCAGAAAAGAACATTCAATTCCAGTTACACAGATGTGTGTCCATGCATCTCTGCCACACACATTATCTTCTTTACTCTTACTCTCGATGGACTGTCCACATCATTAGCTGAGGCCAAGTCCTCTAATTATTTTTTAGTAAATTGAATGTCTTCACTCCTTCTCAGGGACATTGTTCCAGCAAATGTCTGTTTTATCTTCTTCATTATCATATTTCCTCTTACTGGAAATTTCCCATCTACAAACCATATATATTAAAAATTCTCAAGACACCCTTTCCCTTCAAGCAACCATCCAGTTTCTCTCCTTCTAGATAAAAATTTCCATGCTCTTTTGAACTCTCCATGTCATTTTTTTTGTTCTTTTAAACATTACCGATTACTTCCACATGTAAGTCTACTGTGTAAGAACAGATATGAATTCCAATGGTGAGTGCTTAGGACTCATCTCTGGAGTTATTAGCAGCACTTGATAAGGGTAATCAATTTCTTGCTCTAGAAACACTCAACTGACTTTCATAATTTCACATTTAACTTATTTTATTCCTTCTTCTTTGGTTTCTCCTTCTCAGTCTAATTTGATGTTTTATCCTCTTTTTCATGACTTACTTTTCCTAAACATTGGCATTCTGCAGGGCTCTGTCCTTAGACTTCCCTGTGCTATATGCACTTTTCCCTTTGGTGAGCACAACCAGTAGATATCCTTATATTTGTTTATATATCTTTAACTTCTCTCAATTGTATTATATTTTATAACGAAGTCCTATATAACTTTTCTTTGATTTATTTCTAAACAATTTATAATTTTCATGCTATTATATCCTAGATTTTATTTTGTATGAAGGACAATTGTGTGATTATATATGAAAAAATTATAATTTAACGTATATTATCTAATTGGATTGTGTATTGTTCTTAAAGTAGATCAATACTATATGTATAAGATTGCTCAGTACATTTCTGATCTCATTTTGTATTCATTTTGAAGAGCTTTTCACCAAGGAGCAGTTGCTAGATTCCATTTTAAATTCTTGAGGTGTGCATCCTAGTTATATCTATAACTACCTTCCACAATAATATGCACATAGTTAGTACTCAAATACAATTTGAAGTATGAGTGAATAAAAAAAATTAGTGGGCAGCTCAGAGAAGAAGCATCTAGAAGCAGATCTCTATTGCTAAACAAATGTATCATTTAATTATTATTTGGGTCTTTGCCAATGGACTGACAACAGAGATTATATAACTGTCATATTTTTATCCTAGTACGTGGTGTAATATTTTGTGCATAGTAGGAGTTCAATTAAATGCTTGTTAGATTAATACAGTCAGGAGAAAAGATACATGTAATGAAAGGAAAATAATTATGATAATTTCTATCTAATAAAAGGATAGTGAAAAAAAAGAAATAAAAATCAAGCAAACTCTTCAGGACTCATCTAGTAGAAAACCAATTTAAAAAAGCAGTTGGATCCTAAGTCTGAAAGACAATAAGTAATCATTTTAAAAATTATTACCATTAAATGTAATATGCTTTGTTATATACTAGGCAATATACTAAGATATTTGTGTGGGTTATTTATTTTAATCCTTTAAATCCTATTTTGTTGATGAGAAGTAAGCTTAGATATATTAATACGTCTGAGCTGAACAGCCACTAAGATGATGCTGGGAACATCTGCCTCTGGAGACAATTATTAGTTGTTTCCTAAGTTTCGGATAAATTTTTAAAAATCAGTTTATTTTTCTGAATTCTTACAATGGTCACTCTAAATACAGATCATTTGCAAAATCTAACTTGATTGGCATGTGAATCACTAGTTTCAGAGTTTGATTTGTGAGTGGCATTACTTAGTGTCTGTTTAATGTAAGCTTCTGGGACATTCCCATTCAGTTGTACTAAATGTTAACTTTTTAAAATAAGTCAATCAAAAATGGGAAGCTATAAACAATTAAGGAAAACTCTTATGCCATATTTATAAATATCTAAGAAAAGTGATATCTAAATAATTTCAAATAGTTCTTCATGTAATGCAAGAAGCTTTCTTTAATCAAAACCATGTATTTTACAAAGAAAATACAGTCCATACTATTCAGCCAGTATTCACACATTGTTAGCTGAAAGTGAGTTAATGTATGTACAGTTTATTGAATAATAAGACAGCTGCATTGTCTTAAAGTCAAAACGATGGAAAAGAACTTTGCTCAGAACCATATTAACAAAGCACATCTTAGAAAAACTTAAAATTGCAAAATAATACATGTTTCAGGCCAGATCTGAGTAAATCTTCCATTTATGTTACTGTCAATCTTCTGACAATAACAGCTTGTCAGTTTTGTTTGAGAAAGTACAACTATTTTCAAGAGAATGTATTTCTGACAACGTGGACTTTAAATCATCATTTGAATCTTGTTGTTTGACCATTAATCTTATATGTGATTATATGTTGTGTGATACATATATATAATAAAAAACATTTTTTGAAGATTTATATTTCTAGGTTCAACAAACTTTAGCTTTTCACAATAGTCAGGTATTTATATTCAGCAATGCATAAAAACATAAACACAGATTTATGGTAGTTCAAGAAACAGGCTTTCTCACATTAGTCAATATCAGACCCACTCTTGGGTCACTTCTGTTGGGAAATCTGCATATTTTGTCTCTCTTCTACAACGACCACTTTTCCCCTCTGTGTATCTATGTAAGGGCAGGCCAGCATTACCCAGGGATTTCTCAGAGAGCTCTCTGCCTCACACATTAATCATCTCTACTACTCATCATTTTCAGAACACACCCTCTTCTGTTTAGCCAATTCTTGGAAGGACAAAATTTCTCTGAATTACAGAAAAATAAATGACAAATATATTTTAGAAGATACTACAAATGTTACATATTGAAAAAAGACACCAGCGTGGATGCCTGCAATGCACCGTGACTCAGAGTCTTCTAACACTTGGATTTATGAACTCTATTTACTAAAATTTGAATCTCAATGATTTTAATTTTTTCAGATTGCTTTATTTGTTTTTTTAAATGATTCACCGAACTATTGATTAACTCAAGAGAACTAGTGTCTTTACCATTATATTGAAGAAAATTCAACATTTTATCAAAACTACTGTTGGCTGAATTTAATGGTATTTTCTTCATTCTAAAAGCTCTCAAGCTATGAATTAATTCTCCAAGTGATAATTTGGCCAATTCTTCAAATAAGTGGAACATTTTACAGTGCTTCCTTCCACACTGGTTTCCTGTTTATTTATTTAGATGCTACTAGAAAAAAAAGTCATTTAAAGTTGAAATATCCAACCAGTTACCTCTGCACAGCATCACACAAAATTAAAAGTACTCCTCAGGCATGTTTCTTACTAATTTCACTACATAAAATGAAATGAAATGATAATACAGTTACAGTGTTGCCGTTTTACTCCCTTGGAGTATGTGGTCTCCTGAAGAATGCACTAAATCTTTAAAATCATGGATGATAAACAGTCATCCATGGCTCTGTGTTGGCCAGGGCTTTGAATTGCATCTGCCTTTCAGTCTCTTAAAAGTCCACATTATTTGTTATATATTTTAGTATTTTTTCATAGTACTCTTCTTTTTCAGAATCTTCCTGGTAAAGTTAACATGTCATATTTCTACATACATTTAAAAAAATTTTGTCAAGTTCAAGTTTGAAAAAATTTTAAATAAAATAAATCACTCCCTTATTATAGGAATTTTGATTGTTTAATGTAAAATGAACTGATATACATATGAAATATTTTGTTATTTCAATCTTAACATCCAAGACCAATATATTAAATTCAAATCTCTCTCTCCTATGTGTGTGTGTGTGTATATATATATATATATATATATATGTTTACTTAATATAATTTTTAAATGTTTATAACCAATTAATATATATTATAATTGTATTATATTATATTATATTAATATAATATATGCAATTAATATATAGTATATATAATAATAATATATAATTACATATTTGTTATACATGTTATAATATATATGCATGTACATATACATATGTGTGTATAGATGTGTGTGTGAATGTATATATAAATTTATAAATTGGTCCTAACCATTTTTTATTAAATTTATATCTATGTGTTTTATTATGTTTTTTGTGTTATGGCTACTATGACTTGTTTCTGTTTTTCTGTTATACTTACAACTTCTTTTAGTGTGTGAACATGCTTCTATTTTTCAGCAGGTAACTGATTTCCTGTTATTTCTATTCACTACTTGTTAATTTGCAACAACAGCATCTATAGAAACACACACAGCTGCACACACACATACGTGCACACACACACATACACTCTTGCAGTCAAACAGATAGAAAAGAAAGAGAAATTGCTCCCTTTCCCCAATATTAGTATTCCTTATTTTCTTATATTATTATACTGGCACTAGCAAATATCAATTTGTGAAAGGAGCTTTTAGTTTTATGACTGCAGGAAAAATATACTTTCTCTTTAGACTCTCATAATACAAACCAGAGTTTTTTTAAGTATACAGTTAACTTAAAGACATACTTCTAGAAACTATAAAAATGCAGATAAAAATAAGAGTAGAATCGAAATAAAGGAAGGAAGGAAACAACATCAGTAAACATGGGACAACCTCAAAGATCCTTACATATATGTAATTGGAGCCCCTGAAAGAGGGGTGGGCTATCAGAAAAACTAAAATTTTTGAAGGAAAAAACCACCAAAATAATCACAAATTAGGTGAAAACTGTAAATGCACAGATTTAAGAAGCTTATCATAATTATGCCCAAGAATAATGAGGAAAGTACATCAAGACACACAATAATCAAATGTGTTGCTCTAAAATATTGATAAAATTCCATAGAAACGTTCAGAGTAAAAAGACACATTACATCAATGGGAACAAAGGTAAAGATGACAGAATTCTTTTTCAAAACAATGACAAAAATAAGAAAGTGGGATAGAGTATTGAAATAAAAAAACCCCATCAATCTAGAATTCTATACTCAGTGAGTATACTTTTCAACAACAAAGGTAATGTGAATACTATTACAATATTGACAGTGAAAATAATCTCCAACAGACTGTAATACAAGGAATGTTAAAGGAAATCTACTAGGCAGAAAAAAATAACAGAAATATGGATGAAAAAGAATGAAGAGAAAGACTAACTGGAACACACACATACAGAATATAAGGGCAACAAAGACAATGAAAAAAAGTCACCAGAGGTGACATTTCAACAAATTCCTTATTGAAAAAATATTAATAAAAAGTGATAATTAAGGAACAGAGTGGGAGATACACTGACCTAGCATATATGCAAAGAAAGGTAATCTGTGGTCCATGAGCAACCCTGTATACATGGCAAAACTCAGGAAAGGCTCAAGAGTCCAAAACAACTGGTTAAAGGCCAGAAAACCTATTTAGAACTGAGAAAAGAATCTTTCTTAGGAAGTTCTGTGGATGAAACTGGAAATTCCTATCACCTGAAGTCAAAGAAAAGCCATCAGTCACCAATATAAATAAAATAGAGGTTATTTTTACTCAAATAGAAAAATGGAAGTAGGTCTTTCAAAAAGGAAAGTTGTTAAAGACTCTGAGTCCTATCTTTTCTCTAAGGTGTTTGTATTTTGAATTATTTTTCCCCTGTGGCCTCATGGTGGCAATGCCGCTCCAGGAAGAACATTCATAGTTCAGGCAGAAAGAAATAATGAGGCAAAAGCTAACTGGCTTATTCTGATCATAGAGAAAAAGGATTCTGTGGAGACTTCATTCTACATTGCATTGCAAGAGTGTTTATGTGGTCATCTCGTGCTTAAAGGGAGGTTTGAAATTTTACTATTTCAACCTTCTAGAATCCACACAGGCAAAGAAGAAGACAGTTGAAAATGACTTCATGTTCCTAAGAGCCTACAGGATGAAACAGCAACCCTGAAACAAAGAAGTCAAAAATATAAGAAGACCAAAGAGGAAATTGATTATTCAAAAAAAATAGAGGGCTCATTAAAAAAAATCACTTAATAATATCCTAATAGACATTCTACAATCTTAAACAAAAGGTAGAAATGTATTAAAAATTTTTATTAAAATTTTATTTTGTAAAATAATAAGTAAACATGTAAGAGTTTTAAAAATCCATAAAATTATCTAATTCTATAGGAAGCAATCTGTATAAAGACACACTAAAGAGTAAAATTATGAATGGTATCCAGTCTACAGCTGTTACTTGGGAAGAAGTAAAGTTAAACTCTCTCCCTCCTTCCCTTTCTCCATCTCTCTCAATCTCTCTCTCTCTCTCTCTCACACACACACATAACATACATACAAAATCACTCAGTGTCACAAAATAGAAAACACTTCACCATGAATGAGACAGAATTCCAGCTACTATAGATCTATGTCTTCCATTCCTCACAAGAAACAGCTGCCAGTAGCTGATCTGGTAGGACTGCCTTATTTGAAAATTATTATAAACCAAAAGGAACCAGTGCAGAATCAAGTAAAGATAATATATGACTCAGAAAGAAAAGAGAAAGAAACAATGCTTTGTCAAATTGATGATGAACACTCTTGAAGGAATATAACCACAAAGCAATTAAAAGTCAAGATAAAAATATATTGCTTTAGAACAGAAGAACTTACTTCATTATATTAGAATTCAAAGCTTAGATAAAAGAATTCCGGGAAGGTATGATGAATAGATAAAATATTAGCTGGCAGAACTCAGAAATGAAATTTACAGAGAGAATAAAATCAGCACAAAAACAGTAACCTTTCTACAGATAGTAAAAAAAAAAAAAGTAGAGGGGATTTTGCTAAAAATATAAGAAGGAAACAAAAATGGAATCTAAAATAAATTGTGAAAAGGAATATGGAAAAAATAGTAATGGTAGAGGACAAATAAAGGGAAATACACATTTATCCTGACTACCCATTAGGAAGAAAACAAAGTAAATGTATTAAAAACATTTTTTTCAGGCAAACCTAGGAGTCAATCAATATATGAAAATAGTTCATATTGTGTTGTAAAATATATGGATCTATTAGCATTGAGACAGGTCTCAAGAAATTTCATGGGCTTCAGAGATAAACAAAAGTTCCTTAAAGTATTTTAGCAGAAAGACTAAAGCACTCGGAAACAGTGCTGATATTCCAGTACTACACCCTGGGACCAATCTGATTGGTCAGTACTTTCTGATTGAATGAAGCCCATGCCATTTGGTTACCCAGTAATGGAATATCACCTCTGCATAAAGGGGGAAGAGTGTTAGAAGAATTCTCTATTGCAATGTCAGATGCTTCAAAACAATAGAACAATACAGCCAAGGTTCAAAGAGAATTAAGAAGAAAAAAACATAAGAATCTAAGAAAAATACAAGGAAGGGATAAGTGATTAAATCAGGAAATAATGGCTATGAAAACAGAAAAATGGTAACACTACCAAATAACCCAACAATCTGGTCTTTGAATTTTCTAACTATTCATATAATTCATTTAATAAGAAAAGGAGAGGAACACACAAATTTGTGGGCTAATAAATGAAATTGGGAACTGAACATTCAGTGAAAATTTTGATACAATTCTAAGAGATACATTTGCATCATTCTGTATAAATACATTTAATAATAATGTGGGGTTTATAAGGAAATATATTTAAAATATTGAACAAAGAGTGGAAAAACCTAACCGGATTTTCTTTTGCCACAGAAAAATAGAAAAAAAACCTCAAAATTTTCCAGTCTCTGAAAGCGTGATCTCCATAATTTCACAGTTAACTTCTACCAAACTTATTAAATAAGTACCTCATTACTCCAATGCTGTTTTGAATTTTTCAAACAATAGAAAAGAAAAAACAAGTCACTGTAATTCATTTTAAGTTTCCATCACAATATTGACCACAGTCTTGGAATACCATTTCAATGTTCAGAAACTACAGACTTCCCCATATTTGAGGATTTTAGTGATGGTTAAATATTCATAATTGTCATAAAAGTTGACATTGTCATTAAAATAAAGAAGATAAAAAAGTATAACTATCCATCCATTTCAGCTAAAATGGGCTTGGATAAAATCAACATCCAGTTTTGTTAAAAACACACAGAAAAATCTGACTGATGTTGGAATCTGGTTTTCCCTACACAACCTATAATTCAATCTGTCCACAAATCTTGTCAGCTGCCAAAATACATCCAAAACCGAATGTGTCTTATCACATCTACTGCCTTTATCATAGCCTAATGTCTTACACATCTTCCCTGCTTATTTTAATGTGCTTTAGTTACTGTACTTTTTATATACGTTTTTTTGCTCCTGGGTCTGTTGTCACAACTACAGCCAGATCTGTCATTGCTCTGCTCAAATCTTGCAGTGATTTTCCATCTCACTGACCTTTGTAACATGCAAAGTCCTTATGTGACTCAGAAACCTTGAACAATCTGGCTTCTCTGTCTGATCCTGGCTCAATCTACATCCCCTCACCTGCTGGGCCTCAGCTACCCTAGTCATCAGGCTTTAATTTCACACAACAAGAATGCTCTGTCTCAGGGATCTGGCTCGTGTCCCACACCTGGAGTTCACCTTTCCAAATCCACGTATTCATACCCTCACTTATTTTTCCTCTAGAAGTGCCAATAAGATTTTCCTATTTCTCTTTATAAAATAAAAATCTGCATTGCCTGCTGCTATCATTTTCTGTTTTGTTCATTGCAATATTCCAAAAGCCTGGAAAGTTGATAGAACACATCAGTAAACAATAAATATTTTAATGAAAAATGCATGAATATATAAAAGAATGAGGAATATCTTTAGGTATTGATAAAAGAAATTATCCTTAACAAATTTTTGAATGAAAAACAATGTATGGTAGAAAAATAAGTGTAATATGAGTCAATTTGGGTAAAAATATGCATAAATATGTCAGTGTATAGATATATATTACAAATTTGGTATTATGTATATATTACATAAGTACACATATACCTAGGCATGTAGATGCACCCTTACATAAGTTAATTTAAATAGAAATAAAGCATGAAGAAAAGAAGGAAGAAAGGAAGGAAAGAAGGAAGTTCAGTCAAAATATCTGAAGAGATATAATCCAATCAAAACTGTAAACAGTAGTGACCCTTGATGGATAGGATTTAATGTATGTTTGTATGTGTGGGTAAATGTAGATTGTGGTGGTAGGATACTGAGTCTACATTTTAGTATACATCATACTCTATTGTTTGTTTTTCAATTTAAAAAAAAGAATGATTTAAATTTGTCATCATAATACAATTAAAGCATAACTGACAATGTTGAAAGGCAATGCTTCAAGTTAACATTTAATATTAGGTGTACTGTTTGCTTTAGCTTAAAATAGGTAATTTGTATAAAATTAAATATATTTTATTATGAACATTTATTTTAAAATAGTAATTGTTGACTTTTATCAATATCATCACCCTATTTTAGGATGATGGCAAATGTTTTTCAAAATATGCTATCTTCTTAGGACCAAGATTTAAGTACATGAACTAATATTGACTACTATTTCTGTCTAAAAATTCATCATCTAGTAGATGTATACATTTATCTCTGTCATTCACTACAAACACATTTGTGATGGTTCAGGCTTTCAATAATGAGATTACTTTCCAGGAAAGATGGTGCTTGTGAATTTACTTTCATGTTTAAAGGCCAATTCTGAATTTTAACATTAGGAGAAAGTATGGATACAATATAGAGATCAAGTTACTATCAACACATCAACACAGATTAGTCAAGAATTATGCATTGATTTTAGTTAAAATAGAATTTTCCCTGGAAAAAAAATTCCCATTTCTTGAACACAGATTTAATTTTCATTTGTTTGCATCAATTAGTTAAAATCAGCAACTTGAGCTAGCTAAAAATACTTTCTTGCAATTTTAATGGATAGGAAAGAATAAAATGATAATTTAAAAATGAAAACTTCTATAAGAGATTATTTTATCATCACTTATGTGATATATATAGATGTAGATAGTTGTTAAAATGAAACAATATTGAAAAAGAAGGACAAAGCTAGAAGCATTACACTTCCTGATTTCAAAATATATTGCAATTAAAATGTATGGTACTGGCATAAAGACAGACTTGGAGGCCAGAGAAATAGAGTAGACAGCCTAAAAATAAATCCATGCTTTTAGTTAACCTTGGTACAAGGATGCCAGTAATACACGATGAGGAAAGAATAATCTCTTCAACAAATGGTGCTGGAAAAACTGGCTATCCACCTGCACATGAATGAAATTGGACCCTAATTCACAAAAAACTATATGAAAAAATCAAATCAAAATGCATTAAAGGCTTAAATATAAGACCTGAAATTGTAAAAGCAGGGGAAAATCTTCATTACATTAGTTTTGGCAGTATTTTTTTGGACATGATACCAAAAGCACAGGCAACAAAAGCAAAAATAGACAAGTCAGACTACATCAAACTAAAAAGCATTTGCACAGCAATAGAAACAATCAACAGAGTAAAAGAAACAGGAGAAAATATGTGCAAATCATAAAGTTTAGAAGGGATTAATTTCCACTTTTAATGTATCCTTTAAAACAAAAATCAAATAGTTTAGCAAGAAAGGAAATTATTAACTTCTTTGAACTCTTTTTGAGGTTTATGTCTTAGCACATGCCTCATACATGTGCTGCTCACCATACGACTGAAGAAACAAATGCAATTGTAAAGGGTCTTTACCACAACTATAAAGAAATATTCCTCAGAGGGCAACCGAATACAAAGGAGGCAATAATGAGAGATAAATGAAAAAGTGTGATATGAGATACGAGGAGGGGAAATGGTTGATGTAGAAACTTAAAACAACAGCACTAATATCAATGCTGAATTGGGAACAGGATGTAATGGATAAAGGAGAGATTTGTTTTTTAAGAAATGGAAATTGTCCACGTTGAATTTTATTCACAAGAATCCTCAAAATCCGTTAAAGTATTATCAATCTGAAAAGACTTTGGAAATAATTCTCTGAATGTGAATTTTTGCCTTGGCTCTGAAATCAGGCTACATTTGATAGGATTTTACATGTACCCCTTACTAGTCCATGACTTTACATTACTTCATCATTTTTTGCCTCCATTACCTTGTTTGTAAAATGGGCATTATGATAATACCTATGTAAAGTTAATATAAAACACTGTTAAATATAACCCATGAGTATATTAAAATGGGTATTATAATTGCATATAACCTTTATAGACAACCTTTACAGGAGGACTAAATGAATTAATCCATTTGCTGCAGGTATTATCAGAGGATATATCCTATATCCATTTTTACATTTTTCCTTCTTAAAAGAGAAGAATTACTATTTGGACAAAAGCCGCAATGCATCCAAGTCAAAAAGCATGACCTAGGCTCTTTTAAGGAGAAAGCTGACCAAGTGACACAGACCTCACTAATATAGGCACAAACTGTTAGATACAGATTCATTCCCAAAAGCCCATAAGGGTTGGCTGGGGCGAGGTGGCACACTCATCGGGAATACGCTATATTGGTACGAGGAGAAAGCGTCTGAATACCGATGCTGCTGTGGAATTCACCTGAAGAAACCCTGGCAGCTGGGCTACATGATGTCCTTTAGGAAGCTTAAATCACTTCACATTTAAGTTCTTTAATGTGCAACTGAACCAGTACTAAATATATATATATGATGTGCAACAAATTTGGAACAGTCACTGCTCTCCAAAATTCTCTTAAAAATGTTAGTTCTTAATACGTTTGAAAGCTTCCATACAGATGAACTTGGCAGGTCCAGGAACTCTCTTTTCTCGAGTCACTAAGTTGATTGAAATGACAGGAGTGATTTGTATGATCAAACTGTATGATGCTACATTTCCTATGTAATAAAGATGGCAAAACAAGTTAGTAAAGAAATAATTGCAAATAATATTTATTTATCATTGTTATGTAGGTAAAAAATAGCTAAACAATTAAAACTAAAATAGCATTAACACCAAGAATTCCAATATTATTTCTATTATTATTTTTTTATTATATTATTATATTTTATTATAATATTATAATCTATTAAGATTTTCTTTTTTTACCCAAATATATAGGCTATATTTTTTACTTTTTTACTCTATTTAGTGTTTAGTTCATATGATTTTTAATCCACCAATTCTTAAATGTGTATTATCTATTCTGTATACACAGACATGTGGACATTGAGTTAATGTTAAAGATTATAGTAATTCCTTTGATAAACTGCTTGGTACACCTTCCCCTGGTGGGCCTTCGTTATACTGAGTGGTCAATTTGCCACGGGCATAACTGAGCCATGCATTTCAATTATCTTCATGATTGATGCCAATTACCACAGTAGAGACAACCTGTGTTGATCTGAATTACTAATTATGACAGCAAGACCCTGTGCTCTGTCCATTTTCTGTTGGTATATTAACCCAAATTTTTCCTTTTCAACCAGCTCAGGATTGTGATGCTATCTCATAGAGCAAGAGGGATTCTTTTAGAGAGTCCAATTGGGGACAAAAGTAGAAAATTAGAAAGGATTTCCATATATTGGGATTAAGGGAAACCCTATTAAATATCAGTGATATTTGTTTGATTTTGAAAATCAGTTTGTCAAACTGATAACTTATAATGTGTAGTAAGTACTGACAATGCTACCCTGCTGTTATATGTAATGGTTTATATTGATAATGGTTTTTCTTTTCCTGGTAAGGAAAAGCCATAAAGACATCATACTCTTTGTGACTTTGCTAATCATTCAGAAAAAGTAGAGCTCTGAATTACCCAATGGCTTCAAGCACAGCACAGAGACAGGATGATCTTTGTCATTCAGGCAGCCAAGAGTGCCCAGTAAGAACGCAGGTACAGAGGCACACAGTTCTGACTTGATTTCACCACTAATCCTTTTTCAATACTCTCCTGAATAATTCCCCTCATTTACACTGCTCTAAGTACTCAGAGATGACACACTTCTCAGCCTGGAGACACATATATCTGACACTTCAAAACCAATGAAACAGCAGTCTCTGATTTGTTCTTATGTACTTTAAACCTCATTTTTCTGGCAATCTTTGCAATCAGCAATATAGGTGATGAAGTGACAAAAGATTAGATTATATAATAAGTAGTAAATTCTCAGGAAGTTAAATATTATTTAAGAATAAAATTTATAAGCAGGATGAAAACATAGATGGTCTTTTGTTCCTAAAGTGGATGTGACCTGGCATACAGATGTATACAGGATAGGTCAAGAGTCCAGATTTAAAGAGGGTTTATGCAGACCACTTTTATTGTAATACACATTTTCATGTTTTCTAATTTTGTAATGCAATTTAAAAATAAATTCAAGTAGCAAAATTCAAAACACTATATAATCAGGGCATTTCCCTTTGCATAAATTTATAATACAGCTATAGAAGTACTTTGTTTTAGCAAAGAAACATTAGATATAAAATGAAGAAGCTAAACTGAGCAACAAAGCAGATGTTAATTAGCTGACTCCTTATATTGAAATGATATGTTCATTTAATTTTAAAGTTCTGTAACAAGATATTTTCCATTAAAAAATGCCATTGTGTATATGCCGTTGTATCATTTATCCAGTAAAAGAAATTTTTACGTCATGAAAATGGACTCTGTGTGTACTGTTTTCTGAAGAGCTTTATGTTACCAGCTGTTCCCATTTCAACATTGTCAAGTTGTTGTGTTTTTAATCATTCTTGTTATACATTGTGCATGCAATTTTTTTATTGGAAAAAATTCAAATGACTTGGTATCATCTCTTTAATTCTCCCCCACCCCAACCCTCCACCATGTCCACCCCGGCCAGTCTTCATCTTTTCACCCCATGATGCTGTTCTCTCCATCACCCATCCTAGTTAGGAGCAATTTTTGTCATCACATACACTTTAAGGATTCATGTGTATAAACATGACTGCTTCTCATAAGAATGGAAATTTTATTTTCCTGATTTTTCTTTCATCAATTTGAAGGGCATGTTATCCTAATAGGGACAAAAAGGGTGGGCAGAATCTTAGTGGACAGTTCATTCTACCATGTATATATTCTCTAAAATGAGAGTAGTGGTACTTGATCATCTCTCAAGTATTATTATGTTTTTATAGTGCTTTCTAAAATAAAGGTTTTCATTTTATTGTCATGGCAGTAATGTGATTGATGGTGATATATATGAACCATAATGTATTTCAGAAGAATAATTTTCATGTAATTATTCATGGTAGTGCTCAGAAGCGTCATAGTTCTCTTTCTATTTATGAAGAATTATAAAGTAAGTTAGAGTTTAAAATGTATGTGGACAACAAATTTTTTAAACTACATTATAAATGTTTGTATTAGCAATAGCACTGCTCTTCAAATTCAATGTAATCTGCTGTCATGTGTTCAGAATATATTTAGATTCACTAAATGTATGTTATGCAAAACAATTTTACTTTAAACACCCATAAGCAATAAAAATGTGTAATATTATATAAGCTAAACTAACATCAACTTATTGTTCAAAGGAAATGCTTCATTTATTTAACAACCTATGTATAAGTTCATCATTTGTATTTTATTAATGCTGTCTTTAAATAGATTTATCCATAACCACATAGACATTTTTTTGAAAAAAATAAAGTAGCAAAACAAAACCATACAAGAATAAAAATAGAGTTATCTTACATATAAAACATTAGGAACAAAGAATAGATTTACAGCAAGAATCATTATTTTATACTACTGTTAACAGCATCACATAGCCTTTGGTAATAACACTCTCCTAGGCTCTGATTTGACTTTGTTTTCTTTTTCTTTTTTTATAACACACATATTCTAAAAATGTTTACCAATTTTTAAGTTCAGTTTAAAGATAATGGATGTTATCTTTCATTCCAAACATAACTTTTTTTTTTCTTTCCAGACCCAAGGAAGTATCATATATCATGCCTTCGTTGTCTGAACATTATTACCCCTTCAAGTATGAATGCTTAACTTACTCAGTGAGTTCCTGTATTGCCACCACAGATACTTACCACTGAGTCAAACATGTGATTTAGATGTGATAACTTTTAGTGAACTAATGTGAAATGTTTCTCTATTACCTCATTAATTAAAATATCTCTCCTCTAACTAGATAATACATAGTGAAAGAGTAAGAATGTGTCCACAGTCAAATTTGTCATACACTGCTCCCTCAAATTTTTAAGCAATTTTATTTTTTCCAAAAAAATTTGTATTTACAAAAATATTTTTTTACAAACAAGATTTATTTTTACCAAAAATAATTAACTCTTCTTTGTTAACTTCTGCTTTCATTTTAAATTATATAATTGGTTTACAGTCTCAATTGTATCAAGGTGTTTATTCCATTAGAGGAAAGTGATAAATACATGTTTCCCAATTAAAAATGTATTTGTCATTTAGTAAGGCAATGCATACATAAGTGTGTACGTTAAACAAGATAATAAAAAGTGTTTTTTTAAATTTGTTTTCTTGGTTTTATTAGGACTGGGCAAAAAATTTGAATATTAGCTTCTTTTATCAATTTATTTTTTTTTAATTATTATTTTATTTTTATTTTTATTTGTTTTGGTATCATTAATCTACAATTACATGAAGGACATTATGTTTACTAGGTTCCCCCCTTCACCAAGTCCCCCCACATCCCTGTTCAGAGTCACTGTCCATCAACATAGTAAGATGCTGTAAAATCACTACTTGTCACCAAGTTCACAGTCACTGTCCTTCAACATAGTAAGATGCTATAGAATCACTACTTGTCTTCTCTGTGTTGCACAGTCAACCCCGTACCCCCCCAACACTAGACATGCTAATTGTAATGCCCCCTGTTTTTTCTTCCCACCCTTATCCCTCACTTCCCACCCGTACTCTCCTCCCACCCGTTCTCCCCAGTCCCTTTCCCTTTGGTAACTGTTAGTCCATTCTTGGGTTCTGTGCATCTGCTGCTGTTTTGTTCCTTCAGTTCTCTTTTGTTCTTATACTCCACATATGAGTGAGATCATTTGGTACTTTTCTTTCCCCACCTGGCTTATTTCACTGAGCATAATACCCTCTAGCTCCATCCATGTTGTTGCAAATGGTAGGATTTGTTTTTTTCTTAGGGCTGCCTAATATTCCATTGTGTATATGTACCACATCTTCTTTATCCAATCATCTACTGGTGGACATATAGGTTGCTTCCATATCTTGGCTATTGTAAATAGTGCAGCAATAAACATAGGAGTGCATCTGTCTTTTTCAAACTGGAGTGCTGCATTCTTAGGGTAAATCCCTAGAAGTGGAATTCCTGGGTCAAATGGTATTTCTATTTTGAGCATTTTGAGGAACCTCCATACTGCTTTCCATAATGGTTGAACTAATTTACATTTCCAGCAGCAGTGTAGGAGGGTTCCCCTTTCTCCACAACCTCACCAACATTTGTTGTTGTTTGTCTTTTGGATGGTAGCCATCCTTACTGGTGTGAGATGATATCTCATTGTGGTTTTAATTTGCATTTCTCTGATAACAAGCGATGTGGAGCATCTTTTCATGTGTCTGTTGGCCATCTGAATTTCTTCTTTAGAGAACTGTCTATTCAGCTCCTCTGCCCATTTTTTAATTGGATTATTTGCTTTTTGTTTGTTGAGGTGTGTGAGCTCTTTATATATTTTGGATGTCAACCCTTTATCGGATCTGTCATTTTCAAATATATTCTCCCATACTGTAGGATACCTTTTTGTTCTATTGATGATGTCCTTTGCTGTACAGAAGCTTTTAAGCTTGATATAGTCCCATTGTTCATTTTAGCATTTGTTTCCCTTGCCTGGGAAGATATATTAAAGAAGAGGTCACTCATGTTTATGTCTAAGAGATTTTTGCCTATGTATTTTTCTAAGAGTTTTATGGTTTCATGACTTACATTCAAGTCTTTGATCCATTTTGAAATTACTTTTGTGTATGGGGTTAGACAGTGATCCAGTTTCATTCTCTTACATGTAGCTGTCCAGTTTTGCCAGCACCATCTGTTGAAGAGACTGTCATTTCCCCATTGTATGTCCATGGCCCCTTTATCGAATATTAGTTGACCATATATGTTTGAGTTAATGTCTGGAGTCTCTAGTCTGTTCCACTGGTCTGTGGCTCTGTTCTTGTGCCAGTACCAAATTGTCTTGATTACTTTGGCTTTGTAGTAGAGCTTGAAGTTGGGGAGTGAGATCCCCCTCACTTTATTCTTCCTTCTCAGGATTGCTTTAGCTATTCGGGGTTTTGGTGTTTCCATATGAATTTTTTAACTATTTGTTCCAGTTCATTGAAGAAAGCCGTTGTTAATTTAAAAGGGATTGCATCGAATCTGTATGTTGTTTTGGGCAGGATGGCCATTTTGAAGATATTAATTCTTCCTAGCCAAGAGCATGGGATGAGTTTCCATTTGTTAGTGACCTCTTAAATTTCTCTTAAGAGTGTCTTATAGTTTTCAGGGTATGGATCTTTCACTTCCCTGGTTCGGTTTATTCCTAGGTATTTTATTCTATTTGATGCTATTGTGAATGGAATTGTCTTCCTGATTTCTCTTCCTATTAGTTTATTGTTAGTGTATAGGAAAGCCACAGATTTCTGGGTGTTAATTTTGTATCCTGCAACTTTGCTGAATTCCGATATTAGCTCTAGTAGTTTTGGAGTGGAGTCTTTAGGGTTTTTTATGTACAATATCATGTCATCTGCAAACAGTGACAGTTTAACTTCTTCTTTACCAATCTGGATTCCTTGTATTTCTTTGTTTTGTCTAATTGCCGTGGCTAGGACCTCCAGTACTATGTTGAATAACAGTGGGGAGAGTGGGCATCACTGTTTTGTTCCTGATCACAGAGGAAAAGCTTTCAGCTTTTTGCTGTTCAGTATGATGTTGGCTGTGGGTTTATCATATATGGCCTTTATTATGTTGAGGTACTTGCCCTCTATACCCATTTTGCAAAGAGTTTTTATCATGAATGGATGTTGAATTTTATGGAATGCTTTTTCAGCATCTATGGAGATGATCATGTGGTTTTTGTCTTTCTTTTTGTTGATGTTGTGGATGATGTTGATGGATTTTCGAATGTTTTACCATCCTTACATCCCCGGGATGAATCCCACTTGGTCGTGGTGTATGATCCTTTTGATATATTTTTGAATTCGGTTTGTTTATATTTTATTGAGTATTTTTGCATCTACATTCATCAGGGATATTGGTCTGTAGTTTTCTTTTTTGGTGGGGTCTTTGCCTGGTTTTGGTATTAGGATGATGCTGGCTTCATAGAATGAGTTTGGGAGTATTCCCTCCTCTTCTATTTTTTGGAAAACTTTAAGGAGAATGAGTATTATGTCCTCCCTGTAAGTCTGATAAAATTCCGAGGTAAATCCATCTGGCCTGGGGGTTTTGTTCTTTGGTAGTTTTTTGATGACCGCTTCAATTTCGTTGCTAGTAATTGGTGTGTTTAGATTTCTGTTTCTTTCTGGGTCAGTCTTGGAAGGTTGTATTTTTCTAGGAAGTTGTCCATTTCTCCTAGGTTTCCCAGCTTGTTAGCATATAGGTTTTCATAGTACTCTCTAATAATTCTTTGTATTTCTGTTGGGTCCATCATGATATTTCCTTTCTCGTTTCTGATTCTGTTGATGTGTGTTGACTCTCTTTTCCTCTTAATAAATCTGGCTAGAGGCTTATCTATTTTGTTTATTTTCTCAAAGAACCAGCTCTTGGTTTCATTGATTTTTGCTGTTGTTTTATTTTTCTCAATTTTATTTATTTCTTCTCTGATCTTTATTATGTCCCTCCTTCTGCTGACCTTAGGCCTCATGTGTTCTTTTTTTTCCAATTTTGATAATTGTGACATAGACCATTCAGTTGGGATTGCTCTTCCTTCTTTAAATATGCCTGGATTGCTATATACTTTCCTCTTAAGACTGCTTTTGCTGTATCCCATAGTTGTTGGGGTTTTGTGTTGTTGTTGTCATTTGTTTCCATATATTGCTGGATCTCCATTTTCATTTGGTCATTGATCCATTGATTATTTAGGAGCGTGTTGTTAAGCCTCCATGTGTTTGTGAGCCTCTTTGCTTTCTTTGTACATTTTATTTCTAGTTTTATGCCTAGGTGGTCTGAAAAGTTGGTTGATAGGATTTCAATCTTTTGGAATTTACTGAGTCTCTTTTTGTGGCCTAGTATGTGGTCTATTCTGGAGAATGTTTCATGTGCACTTGAGAAGAATGTGTATCCAGTTGCTTTTGGATGTAGAGTTCTGTAGATGTCTATTAGGTCCATCTGTTCTAGTGTGTTGTTCAGTGCATCTGTGTCCTTACTTATTTTCTGTCTGGTGGATCTGTCCTTTGGAGTGAGTGGTGTGTTGAAGTCTCCTAGAATGAATGCATTGCATTCTATTTCCTCCTTTAGTTCTGTTAGTATTTGTTTCACATATGTTGGCGCTCCTGTATTGGGTGCATATATATTTATAATGGTTATATCCTGTTGTTGAACTGAGCCCTTTATCATTATGTAATGTCCTTCTTCATCTTTTGTTACTTTCTTTATTTTGAAGTCTCCTTTGTGTGATACTAGTATTGCAACACCTGCTTTTTTCTCTGTGTTGTTTGCAGGAAATATCTTTTTCCGTCCCTTGACTTTAAGTCTGTGCATGTCTTTGGGTTTGAAGTGAGGCTCTTGTAAGCAGCATATGGATGGGTCTTGCTTTTTTATCCATTCTATTACTCTGTGTCTTTTAATTGGTCCATTCAGTCCATTTACATTTAGGGTGATTATTGAAAGGTATGTACTTATTGCCATTGCAGGCTTCAAGTTTGTGGTTACTAAAGGTGCAGGGTTAGCTTCTTTGCTATCTTACTGTCTAACTTAACTCGCTTATTGAGCTATTATAAACATGGTCTGATGATTCTTTATATCTCTCCCTTATTATTCCTCTTCCTCCCTTTTTCATATGTTGGGTGTTTTGTTCTGTGTTCTTTTTAGGAGTGCTCCCACCTAGAGCAGTCCCTGTAAGATGCCCTGTACAGGTGGTTTGTTGGAAGCAAATTCCCTCAACTTTTGTTTGTCTGGGAATTGTTTAATCCCTCCTTCATATTTAAATGATAATCGTGCTGGATGCAGTAATCTTGGTTCGAGACCCTTCTGTTTCATTGCATGAAGTATATCATGCCATTCTCTTCTGGCCTGTAAGGTTTCTGTTTAGAAGTCTGATGATAGCCTGATGGGTTTTCCTTTATAGGTGACCTTTTTTTTCTCTCTGGCTGCCTTTCATACTTTGTCTTTGTCTTTGATCTTTGCCATTTTAATTATTATGTGTCTTGGTGTTGCCCTCCTTGGATCCCTTGTCATGGGAGTTCTGTGTACCTCTGTGGTCTGATAGGCCATTTCCTCCCATAGTTTGGGGAAGTTTTCAGCAATTATTTCTTCAAAGACACTTTCTATCCCTTTTTCTCTCTCTTCTTCTTCTGGTACCCCTATAATGCAGATATTGTTCTGTTTCGATTGGTCACTCAGCTCTCTTAGAATTCTTTCATTCCTGGAGATCCTTTTATCTCTCTCTGCATCTGCTTCTCTGTGTTCCTGTTCTCTGTTTTCTAGTCCATTTATGGTCTCTTACATCTCGTCCATTCTGTTTTGAAGTCCTTCCAGAACTTGTTTTATTTCTGTATTCTCCTTCCTTGGTTCTTGCATATTTCTCTGCAAGTCCATCAGCATGGTTATGAATTTTGTTTTGAATTCTTTTTCAGGAAGACTGGTTAAATCTATCTCCCCAGGTTCCTTCTCAGGGGTAGACATAGCAGATGCCGAAGCTGTCTGGCTTAGTCATGTCTGGATCAAATTTTTTTGCCTTTTCATGTTGGTAGGTGCAGTTGAGTGCTTTTGACGTGTCTATCAGCTTTCCACTTGGCTCCTGGCATTTCTTTCCTGTGACAATTGCGACCCCTTGTGGCTTGTGTTGGGCAATTGCGTGTAGACTGGGTCTGTATCTTGCCGGTCTCGTATGAAGGAAGCTCCTTTGCTGTGGGCGTGGCCAGCCTCAGGCTGCTTCTCTGCTATGGCGGGGCCCCAGAACGGTAATGGAAAGGGGGCTGTTTTGCTGTTTACATCCGTGAGGGGTCTCAGAGCTGTTGCCCAGGGGGTTAGTGCGCTTGGTTTTCCCTGGAATTTCCAGCTGCTGGACTGTGACCTGGGTTGTTTCCGTCCACCTGTGACATCCCTGTCCCTTTAAGACTTTCAAAAAGCACTCTCTTTTCTTTGTCACAGGGGCATCAGCTTCGGTACCTGCTCAGAAGTCTTGCTGCCCTGTTTCCCTAGTTTCCAGCCCTCCACACATGCACTGTGTCTGCGCTCTGTTGCAGATGGGTGGGGCTGGGTGTTCAGCAGTCCTGGGCTCCCTCTCCCTCCCCACTCCGACTCCTCTCCTCCCGCCGGGAGTTGGGGTGAGGGGTGCTCGGGTTCCGCTGGGCCGGGGTTTGTATCTTACCCCTTTCACCAGGCACTGGGCTCTCGCAGATGTGGATGTAGTCTGGCTGTTGTCCTGTGTCTTCTGGTCTCTCTTTTAGGATTAGTTGTATTTGTTGTATTTTCAAAAATATAGATGTTTTGGGGAGGAGATTCCCACTGTCCTACTCACCCCGCCATCTTGGCTCTGCCCTCCTTTTACCATTTTAATGATAACACAAATTAAACAAATGGAACATTGGGATAACCTAAGATGTACATGTCAAATTACATTTACCTATGTTTCATTAGTTCAGTTCCAAATCCTACAGAAAGGTCCACTGTCTTGCAATAGGCAGTGTGGGACATTCATTTGCTGCTTGTTCTTACGTTTAAATGGTGTTTTATATTTTTTAAATCCATACATATGAAAGTGTACATTTTCACATAGTTAATTCAGTGAAATATACTTCGAGCTGAAAGCATCTTCTCTCTGTTAAAGGATGAAATAAGAAATCAATTTTCCTAGGTGAGATTGTTCCCACAGTTTTATTAGTTACTATGAAATGTTAGGGTGTTTTGTCTATGATAGTATGGCTGGCTATTCTTAATGCTGAATTAAATGTTTCAGAGTTAAAGATGACTTCCTTTGTCGTTGGGTCCTAGTTGGATGATTGATTAAATTGCATTGAATTTCTATCATTAATGTACTATATTAAACTTGGGTTGGCTGAAACAAATGCTTTGTGAACTACCATCCTGTGTGTTTCTTTTGGGTGTCTGTGAGAGAATGGCTCTTTGTCACTTCAGAAGATAGTCTAAGCACTGCTTTTCAAATTTTATGTCTTACATATGCCAGTGTTCTTACATATGTGGTCTTATCTCCCAGTGATCAGAGTGACAACACTATAAGATATCCACTGTACTCCTGTCAGTCAAACTAGGGCAAACATCAAAGTCAATGACATTTCTCTCCTCCCTCTAGGGGATCTTGTCCCTGAATTGATAATTAAGAAACATGCCAAGAATGTGGAAAGAGGGTTCAAAAAGTGGAGATAGTAGATGTATTAGAGTAAAAACAAAGTAAATGGTTTCAATTACATATTAAGAAAGCAGAATGAATATTAGAAAAATGAAAATGAGTCAAGAAACTCCTTTTAATATATGCATTAACAATTATTATTAAAATTATTATAACAATTATTATATATTGAAGTTTACTCAAATTCAAGGGATAATGCAATTCATAATCAAGTTTTCCTTTTGTTCACAAACTAAGGTTAATTCTATTTGCTGAAATTCCCATTATCCAACATGTAATGTATTGCTCCATTTTACTGAAAATTTTCAATTAAAAGTAGTACTACAAACATATTTTAAGTTCTTTGTTTCACTCAGTCTTTCAGCTCTCCTGGTCAAGAGAATTAAATTATACTTTCATGTTGCAGCAATGCAAATCCAGCTTCAAAAACATCTAACTGACTCAGACTCTAAAATTTGAGTCAACTAGGCTGTATTTAGTAATTGCAAGATACTGGGCAGTTTACTAAACTGGAAAAGACAGGAATCTTAATGCTGTTTGGAAATGAAATTTTCCCTGATGGATTCTATTACCTATTAAGGACATGTTTTCCCAAGTAGTAGCCAAAGTCATCAAATATAAGGTTATATAGTATTGAATTAAGTGCCTCTGATTTGACAATGGGAATAATAAGTTCCAATAATAATAATAATAATAATAACATTATTATTATGCTCAAAGGCTTATGCTTGATCACAGATTTGCATTATATAAGGTGGGAAAATGGAAACTCATGGTAGTTGCAGGAACTTCTGATGTAAACTAGCAGGAATTAGTGCAAAATCCACAGCTCAAGGGCACAGTCTCCAAGACTACCCTCACTTCAGAAACCAGCTGCTAACTCAGCCATTCCAGGCCATTTGAACTTGTTACAAATTGGCTACAAATCTAGGGCTTCTTACTAACCATTCATGCATGATAATTTTCTAGGACTCACAAAACTCAGGAACATGATATATTTGTGATTACAATTTTATTATGGCAAACAGGACACAAACCAGGGCTGACAAAAAGAAGAGAGGTCTAGGTGGTGAGGTCTAGGAGGGCCCAATCTCAGTACTCCCATGTTCTGTCTCTTTGGAGTCAGGGCATGTAACCCTCCCAGCATGTTAATGCCTAAAAATATGCACAAAATATTGTTAACCAAGGAAACTGACCCCAGCTTCATTATCATTACATAACCATGATTGGATCATTGGCCACATAATTTGAACTTAATCTCTAGCCGCCATCCCATCCTCAGAGGTCAGACTTATATCACCTGGTTGGTCTTTTTGGCAGGGCCAGTCCACATCCTGGGTTGTCTTGTTTGTGTAAATTTCCTAGGGACTCATCATGAATCACCTCATTAACATAAACTCAGAAGTGATCTGAGGGCCCCACCATAAGCAACAGACACATTCCTATCAATTAGGAAGTTACAAGGGTTTAGAGTTTCCCTTCCAGGAAGCAGGGAAAAAAGTCAGCAAAATGTTTTTTTTATTCAGTGGTAACACAGCAGATCCAGGCCTATTCTCACTATGGCAATGAATGGGTCTAGCTGTATGCTTATCAAATTTAAAAAATGATATAGATATGTACTTTGTTTCTAACATCATGTTAAATTATTTTATCACTGTCACTTTTATAATACTAATTATATTATATTTGACAAAGAAATAAGTTGGGTTATATTAAAACTTTTCAGCAACATATTTCAGTTTTCAGAAAATTCCAGCACAAACAGTATAATTACTTTCATGAACCAAAACTAACTTCAATAATTTAAAAATTATTCTTAGGGTCATTGACTCAAAGATTTCTGTTTTTTTGTTTTCCTTTCAGTGATGCCCATCTGTAAAAGACTGTGTTCAAAAATTTTAATGGGCTATAAATCTAGGTGAAGTTTATGCTTGAACACATTAAAAAAAACATTTTATATATGGTGATCCAGTGACATTCTTTATGAAACTACTTAAAGGTTAAAAAAAAATGATAAGTATGCAAAAATTGAAAAAAAGTAGAAACTTTACTTATAGAAAAGGAAAAGCAAGACATACCTTTTGGAGGGAATGGAAGAAAAATGTTTTCATAAACAAGCAATCTTAAGAAAACAACAGTCTCTAAAAATCATGTGACATGCTCCATAAATCATTCTAGTTCATTTTTTCATCTATTTTGAAAAGGGGAAACTTCACTGAAAGCAAAATGCCTTTGTGATGTTGAAATTTTTAATTAAGACTTGGGCTCTGAAATAGCATAGACACATATAAACAATTTTCAGAATTTTTAACTTAAATTATATTTCAAGTTGTATAACTAACAGTGGTAGAAAATTATTTCAGAAATAAATGTTTAATGCCTGTGAAGTGTTGCAGGCTATTTACAAAACACTATCCTTTGTATTAGCCAGGGTTCTCCAAAGAAACAGAACCAATATCATGTGTGTGTGTGTGTGTGTGTGTGTGTGTGTGTGTATGGAGATTTATTGTAATGAACTGTTCATGTGATTATGGAGGCTGGTGCATCCAAAATCCACAGTGTGGGTCAGGCTGGAGACCCAATAAAGCCAATACTGCATTTCCAGACCAAAGGCTGGTAAACAGAGCCCCAGAAAAGTTGATGGTGCAGTTGTCTGAAAGCAATCTGACTGAGAATTCTCTTCTGCTCTAGGAGTTCAGTCTTTTGTTCCATTCAGTCCTTCAGCTGATTTGAGGAGACCCACCTACATTATGGAGGGCAATCTATCAAAATAGATACCTTAACATAAATATTAATATGTAATTCAAACTACATAACTTTCAGCTATTAATATTTCAATTACTAACCACATAGCAGATACACTGGTGTGTGTGTGTGTGTGTGCACGATTGTAGGTTAATAGTAAATTCTCTAGAGTGAATAGTGAGGATGGATAGGAGACTTCATTTATTTTTAACTGTTCTGTACTTGTTTGATTTTTATTTTTATAAGAAACATATATTAATTAATTTTTTAAAATAGTGCACATATAAAGTAAATACTGTAATATTTTCTTAATTGACTTATTAGGAAATAATATTTTATTCTGTATATATATTATTTCAGAGTTTTCTTACTACTTCTAAATACACTATTTCACTTGATTATCAACTACAACAACCCTATATAATAAACAAAAATGTGGTAGAGCTGGGGAAGCACTGTATCTGGGACTAAAAGTCCTAGAGTTATGCCTGAGTTTAAACTTCTTTTCTTTGGGTGAAATTGTATAAGCTCTTTAAACCTCGGGCTTCAAATCTGTAGACACAAAAATAAGAAGGACAAATAACTGACAGTACGACAATAAAAAAAAATTATGTGCGTTAAATCACTTTGTAAACCGTGAACACGCATTAACCAATATACGACAAATTTATTACCATACTCACATAACTAATAGGTAGTGAAGCTAGGGAAAGGATCCCATTGGCCTGAACTTTTCATCCAGTGCCCTTTCATTAATATACAGTTCCTGCAGATAGAATACGTTGTCTTTCAAATATGATTCCAAAGAGATTAATTTATTAAGAATCAATAAAAGTCACTAGCATTAGTAGTGGTGGTAGTTGTGATGATGGTGGTGGTGGTAAACCCCAATCTACACACAGAGTCAAAGATGCTACTTTGGGTTCTCACACCTTATAACTAGCCTCAACTAAAATCCATTCAAAAAACAGCCCATAAGGAATGCATCCTATCTGAAAAATCATACCTCGGACATTATTTCCTGGATGTAGATGTGTTGGGGGTGAGAGATGAAGCAGATTTATCATTTGTTAAAAAGGTGGAGAAAACCTGGGCTAGAGATAATGTTGAACCCTCTGTACTCCAGGATTTTGGTGTAGCACTAATTTGGAAATTTGTTCATGAAGGCAATAAAAATAAACACACTATTAGATTAACCAGAACATTCAAACTTAAATGGAAATTATCTTGTAAAGGAACATTATATGGTACTACATCACTAACCATGATTCCAGGGATACCAGATTATGGATAATTTCTTCATGGAAACAAATCTTGAAGGAAAGACATGTTTTCCTTTTAGTTTTAGAAATGTTTAAAACAGTGGGTCGTATCTTGGATCTTTAAAACCCAAATCACTTAAAAATTCAAAATTATTTTAAACCCAAATCACTTATAAAAACCAAATCATTGGACATGTGGGAATCAGATAAACAGATTTAAAAAAATCGATTTAGCAATTGGGTACTTATGACATAGGAAGTGTAGTTCAGGAAAAGAGCCAGGCCCTGGGCGAGTTAAGAAAAGCTTGAGGCCAGTTTGTGTGGCCAGCTGGCAGGACAGGTTAGGCAAAAACAAACCAGTTAGATTCTAGGAAAATAACTGATGGCAAAAAAGAATTGTTTTTTAAACAGTATAAACCAACTAGATGGGGAACAAAAATAACCTACAGTTACTCCAAGACTCGTTATATGTTCATTAAAATATTAAAAATCACACATCTTGACGCCATGAGTCGCTCTAGGGCTGACCATATCAGGACGCAAAGAAGGCATAGCCCCTTTCCCCCAAAATTCCCTCCCTGTTCTGAGAAAAATCACACCTATTCTGATGAAAATGCCTTTCCTTGCTTAAACTCCAGCTGTAAGATATCCAAACAGAACCTCACACACGGTGCTGCTCACCTCTTGAGCATGCCCACACTCCCTCCTTACGTGTGTACATTTGAGTTATTAAATTACTCTTTGCTTGCACCTGCTCTACCGCATCATGAACTCTTTCTTGATCAGAGTCAAAAACTGTCTCCTGGGTTGAGGTCTCTCGTGCAGGAAGACCTCCCTGTATTGGATTTCCCAACAAGACTTTATGCCTTTTGTCTCCAAAATGAAAATAATTTTATTTGCATTATAATAGTATTTTGAGCATTAAAGGAAATGGCTTAAATAGTTAAAGCAGTGAATAAATACTCAATAAATGTCGCCTATTATTACTATTATATTTACACTTGTAAAGGGGGTGTTGGGGCAGAGTCATTTGACTTTCATTTATGCTTCAGTCATCATTTGATAATGAGTTCTGTTAATTAACTAACTTCAACCTCCTCTATTTGTGGAAGTTAATGCTCTTCACCATTTCTGAAACTATAGTGGTTAAGAAATGTTAGAAAAAAGATTAGCTTTTCAGTAAGATCCAGTTAGAAGCAAGTAATTAATCTATACTGGGAAGATTAGATACAAAGAGTTCCAAGGTCTCTATGTTTAGGTCTATTCACAACTTTCAAAAACCACATGTGTACCAATTTAAGATGCCATTGAGCAGTATTTCCATTTTGTTGGGAATCTTGAAAATGAACAATATAGAAATAACATTTATAATTTATAGGGCATGTCATCCTCTCTGTCAAATACTTTTTTTAAAGGAAAAGTTGCAAAAAAAATTTTTTGTTAAACATTGGTTAAAATTAGCAAATATGTTTTTATCTGCTACATTATAGGCTATAAGAGGTGAGAACCAAGAAAGGAAATATTCAAAATAAAACAAACGTTGTCAGAAGAAGAATTGCTGGCTATTGTTATTTTCCTACTTTTTTGCTAACATTTTATCTTGCTTGGCTGTAATATTCTTTTGGTCACATATGTATGAATCAATATAAGCTAAAATGTATTCCTGTTTATACATGTACATATATAAGTATACATACTTGTCTACTATTTAGAGTTTAGCTAAGCTACTCCATGGTATTGTTGCCTTGGCTTCCATTTTGTTCCATGGACTTCTTCCAGGACCTGCAATAAATTTCTCTATTTTAATGTTTTCTTGTTTCTTGTTGAACTGCAGCTTAGCATCAGGTACCCTCTGCTCCACTTAACAAATGTTAATTTAATAAAGTGGAAACCCTTATTCAAATATGTATAACATGTGAAATGAATAAATGCAAAAGCATCCTTTAACATTTTGTGACTTATTCTCCCTACACATGCAATACCACTATCTTATTCAAAACCACAGTTAAGTGTTTTCTATATGCCTTTCCTGACCAATTTTTTTGCATTAAAAATATATATATATGTAGAGATATCATTTCTACTTGTATTCTTTTTGTTTCAGAAAATATAAATAAGTTCATTTGTATTCCAACTTACTTGTTATGGTAAACTATTTGTCTTTTTTATCTTTTCAGCATCTATTTACTTAACGGAACAACACACAGAATTCCTTCATCTATTTGCAGAAAACTAAATATGTTGCCTCCGAGACAGGCACATGTTCAACAGTGGACAGAGAACACCTTTACTGTCAACAGAATGCATCTCTGAAAATTAGAATGATAAAAAAAGTGGGTATCACAGGTGAGGTACCAACACTATTTGGTTTTCAGAATGCACCTGGCATGCTGAGGAAAGAAATATGGGTTTAGAGCAACTTCATATTAAATTAATCATTTGATATAGTTAAGAGATTGAGTATCTCATATACCGACTTGTTCAAGTTTTGTAAACCACTAAACAGCACTTTTAAGTAGAGCAATTAATATTTTTCTTCATTTACTTTAACTGTGTGGGTTTTCCCAAGTTCTCACAAATCACAGTAACACCAGAAATATCCATGTAGGCCTCATTAAGAAGAATAAGGAAACTGTAGAAATCTAGATAAAGTATTTTAGTTTGAATTTACAACCAGGTACTGAAAAACTGAAACAAAGTAGGTACAGTAATGCTTCATATCTTCTGACTATTCTAAGCATATAATTCTATGTGATGAGATATACGAAGTACAGAGATTTTATTTTTAAAAGTTACTACCTTGAAGGAAATGTTAAAGAGACAACCGACAGGTGTTTACAAGACACAACTTATAAATAACAATGCATTTCCACTCTGTTAATGGCAACAAATATGACACTTTGCTTATTATGACCCATAACATTAACTAAGGCATTTATATCTCTGTCCCAAAATTTTTCCTAGTTACTGCATTTAAGTATTAATATTCTTGAAAACTTCTCTACTTTATGTTTTTTATACTGAATCTGAGTGAAGCAAACATTACAAAGTGATATAGAAATTGTATTAATTGGCATTATTTTTCTATAAAATCATGTTTGATATCAGCATGTATGCATGCATTAAAATAATCAACCTTTTCTGTGTAATTTGAGTAATTCATAAAGTTTTTCATGTATGAAATAATAAGATACATTATTGTCTGCAGATTGCCTGAGGTTTTCACATTTAGCTAGTTTCGTCTGCATTGGTCACAGTGCTTTGCAAAGGAAAATGATTAGTTTTGGCAAGAGAGGGAAAGCAAGTTCTATCCCCCTTGTATTCAAAAAATTAAATTACTTGACAAGATATCAAGATATTTACAATATATTCCACAATAAATATAAATTAAAGTTTTCATTTAAAACATCAGAATTTTTCAGTTTTAACTAGAAGATACATAATATGTTGTCTGTCATTACATTACTTAATATTTTCAAAAGTTAACAACAGGCAAATATTCAATGCATTTTAGGTTGTGAGAAAATTTTAATTTTTCTCTAATGATAATTATGTTATTTACTCTTTTCCATATTCTCCTCATATAGTAGAGATAAATGTAGACTTAGTGGTAGCCATAATTTTTTGTTCCTATCACTGTTTTTCCCTTAAAAAGTTGATTAAAATCACTTTTCCACTGACTTGACTCATGCCATCAATATTTGAAGTCATGAATGAATTTAATTTGAAATATGCATCATGTGTTTTAACCTATATATTTATTATCTAGAAATTTATTCATGTCCATCAAATATTTGTTAAATAATGACTATTCTCTAGGTGCTAGAGATACAGAAGTAGAAGAAAAGAGAGTTTCTTTTTCATGGAGTTCATATTCTAGTTGGAGTTAAAAAGAAACAAAATAAATAACCTATAAGAAAGTATTTAATGTTTCAGATAATAATTATATTGAAAAAATAAAAGAGAATAAAGGACATTAGGAACTTGGGGAAGGTGGTCCTATACTATCATATCTATGGTGGTCATGGAAGTTCTCACCTTATTCATGCCAGGATCTGAATGAAGTAAGAAAACCAATCATATAGATTTGGGGGAAGAACATTCCAGACCCTATAAGCAACAAATTCGAGTCCCTTAGTGAGGATCCTGCATATTCTGTCTGAGAGCATCCGTTAGACCAGCAGGATGTAGGACAGTGAACTCGACTGAATAAAATAGATGATGAAGTCATTCGGGTAGTGGGTGTGCCAGATTATGTTGGATTCTTACTTCAGGTTTAAAAATGAGCATAATATAACTGGGCTTAGTTTTCAGAAGGATCACATTGGCTACTGGTTGAGCATAACCCATGAGATTTGTTAAAGGCAAAAATGGTAAGAACTGTTAAAAGCAATTGCAGTAATGTAAGGGAGAAATATTGTGGGGCAAACCAAAGTGGAGGCACTGAAGTGATAAACATGTGACCTCATTCTGAATCTGTTCCAAGGTGGAACCGTTGGTGATAGCAGATCTTAGCGCCAGGAGACACCCTACTGGGGTTTGGGATGGGTAGGATATGCGATGAGATTAAGAAATATGCAAAAACAGAGATGTATTTGTAAGGGATGAGAGGTCACCTATATTTCTTAGGATTCTTGTCATTACTGAAGTAATTTGGGGAAGAGGGCAAGACAAAACTTACCACAGTCTCCAAGGTAGAATGTGGTGCTGTTGTGAGTGTTGGAAAGACACAGGGAGCTGACTGTCCTCAGGTAAGGAGGGGGTGTCAGTGGGGAACAGCCTTGAAAATGTGTGGAGATGAAGACAAATAGTTATGTCCACAAATATATCAATACTATAATAGTAGAAAATAAAAACCACTTAAGTATCTGAAGAAAATATCTGATAAATTTTGTTATAATTCCATGTTAAAAAATTCATATTAGCATGATTATTTAATTATTATAAAAGATTAATGGAGAGGGAAGAGAGCAAATCATCTCAAAATTATATTCTATTTATTTGAGATTATATAAAATGGAAGGAAGTACACCAAACATTAATAGCGGTAATTGTTTGCTTGTGGGGCATTACTAATTTAATTTACTCATTATATATTTTCTGTATTTTTTTAATAAAGAAACTTATTGACACTACAATTACCAGGGTTGTCATTAATACAAATTCATTACATATGGGATAAGTACACACCATGTCTGACTGAGTGTTTGAATATGAGAACAATTTATAAGGACAGTAAAAGGTGGGGAAACAGAATGCCATGGAGAAAAGTAGGCTTTTAGAAGAAACACTTCTGTAAAGAAAGGGTTTGAGACTGTATTTAGTTATTTATACATTCAACAAGTATTCATGGAGCACCTACTATGTGCTTCTCTACTCAGATCCAGAATACTCTGGAAATTAAGAGAAATCCTCAAAGAGCTTAGTGTCTGGAAACAGGCATTAAACAAGCAGTCAAGCAAGTAAATGAACAAAAATCTGGTGGTGAAAAGGGCTACAGAGGAAAGCTCAGATTAATAACCAAAGCAAACCAAACTGACACAATTACATCATAAATAGCGTGATAGACCAATTTCGTTGCATATTAGTGGAAAACCTTACTTAGGCTGTTAAATTAAACTGAAATCTGAATAATAGGAAAGACTGAAACTTAACTTCTACAGTTATATTTATCTTGTCAATTTGAATACCCAGAAGTATTATGCTTCACTAATATCCATATGAATAAGAACAGAACAGTGTTTCCATTTTTATTTCCATATTTAATTCCTTTATGCAAATAATATTGTCTGATTACATCTGATACCAAATGTAGGGAATTAACTGACTTTTAGTTATTTTTTTTTCTATTTGGTTATTAAGAACAGTTTTACTTCTTTATATTTCCATTTGGTCAGGGCATTATACCATTGGATAGCCAGGTAATGAATTAATAAAGATTTCTCTCAGAGTTATATTGCCAAGATTTTATTGATCATTCATGGATACCTTTTCCTTTCTATTTATATATTTTTTTTACTTTTTTATTTTTTAATTTATTATCATTAATCTACAATTACATGAAGAACATTATGTTTACTAGGCTCTCACCTACCCCAAGTACCCCCCACAAACCCAATTAAAGTCACTGTCCATCAGCATGGTAAGATGTTGTAGAATCACTACTTGTCTTCTCTGTGCTGCACAACCCTACCCATTCCTTTCCCTCACATTTTACACGCTACTCATAAACCCCCTTTTCTTCTTTCCTGCCCTTATACCTCCCTACCCTCCCATTCTCCCCAGTCTCTTTCCCTTTGGTAACTGTTAGTCCATTCTTGGGTTCTGTGATTCTGCTGCTGTTTTGTTCCTTCAGTCTTTCCTTTGTTCTTATACTCCACAGATGAGTGAAATAATTTGGTATTTCTCTTTCTCTGCTTGGCTTATTTCACTGAGCATAATACCCTCTAGCTCCATCCATGTTGTTGCAAATTGTAGGATTTGTTTTCTTCTTAGGGCTGAATAATATTCCATTGTGTATATGTACCACATCTTCTTTATCCATTCGTCTACTGGTGGACACTTAGGTTGCTTCCAATTCTTGGCTATTGTAAATAGTGCTGCGATAAACAGGGATGCATCTGTCTTTGTCAAACTGAAGTGCTGCATTCTTAGGGTAAATTCCTAGAAGTGGAATTCCTGGGTCAAATGGTAAGTCTATTTTGAGCATTTTGAGGAACCTCCACACTGCTCTCCACAATGGTTGAACTAATTTACATTCTCACCAGCACTGTAGGAGAGTTCCCTTTCTCGACAACCTCGCCAACATTTGTTGTTGTTTGTCTTTTGGATGGTAGCCATCCTTACTGGTGTGAGGTGATATCTCATTGTGGTTATAATTTGCAATTCTCTTATAACTGGTGATGTGGAGCATCTTTTCATGTGTCTGTTGGCCATCTTAATTTCTTCCTTGGAGAACTGGCTGTTCAGGTCCTCTGCCTATTTTTTAATTGGATTATTTGCTTTTCATTTGTTGAGGTGCATAAGCTCTTTATATATTTTGGATGTCAAACGTTTATCGGATCTGTCACTTATGAATATATTCTCCCATACTTTAGGGTACCTTTTTGTTCTATTGTTCTATTGGTGTCCTTACTGTACAGAAGCTTTTCAGCTTGATATAGTCCCACTTGTTCATTTTTGCTTTTCTTTTCCTTGCCTGGGGAGATATGTTCATGAAGAAGTCACTAATGTTTATGTCCAAGAGATTTTTGCCTATGTTTTTTTCTAAGAGTTTTATGGTTTCATGACTTCCACTCAGGTCTTTAATCCATTTGGAGTTTACTTTTGTGTATGGGGCTAGACAGTGATCCAGTTTCATTCTCTTACATGTAGCTGTCCAGTTTTGCCAGCACCATCTGTTGAAGAGACTGTCATTTCCTCATTGTATGTCCATGGCACCTTTATCAAATATTAATTGACCATATATGTTTGGGTTAATGTCTGGAGTCTCTAATCTGTTCCACTGGTCTGTGGCTCTGTTCTTGTGCCAGTACCAAATTGTCTTGATTACTGTGGCTTTGTAGAAGAGCTTGAAGTTCGGGAGTGAGATCCCCCCCAATTTATTCTTCTTTCTCAGGATTGCTTTGGCTATTTGGGTTCTTTGGTGTTTCCATATGAATTTTTGAACTATTTGTTCCAGTTTGTTGAAGAATGTTGTTGGTAATTTGATATGGTTTGCATCAAATCTATATATTGCTTTGGGCAGGATGGCCATTTTGACTATATTAATTCTTCTTAGACAAGAGCATAGGATGAGTTTCCATTTCTTAGTGTCCTCTTTTATTTCTCTTAAGAGTGTCTTATAGTTTTCAGGGTATAGGTCTTTCACTTCTTTGGTTAGGTTTATTCCTAGGTATTTTATTCTTTTTGATTCAATTGTGCATGGAATTGTTTCCTTGATTTCTCTTTCTATTGGTTCATTGTTAGTGTATAGGAAAGCCACAGATTTCTGTGTGTTAATTTCGTATCCCGCAACTTTGCTGTATTCCGATATCAGTTCTAGTAGTTTTTGAGTGGAGTCTTTGCAGTTTTTTATGTACAATATCATGTCATCTGCAAATAGTGACAGTTTAACTTCTTCTTTACCAATCTGAATTCCTTGTATTTCTTTGTTTTGTCTAATTGCTGTGGCTAGGACCTCCAGTACTATGTTAAATAACAGTAGGGAGAGTGGGCATCCCTGTCTTTTCCGATCTTAGAGGAAAAGCTTTCAGCTTCTCACTGTTCAGTATGATGTTGGCTGTGGGTTTATGATATATGGCCTTTATTATGTTGAGGTACTTGCCCTCTATTCACATTTTGCTGAGATTTTTATCATGAGTGGATGTTGAATTTTGTCAAATGTTTTTTTAGCACTTATGGAGATTATCATGTGGTTTATGTCTCTCTTTTTGTTTATGTGGTGGATGATGTTGATGGATTTTCGAATGTTGTACCATCCTTGCATCCCTGGGATGAATCCCACTTGGTCGTGGTGTATGATCTTTTTGATATATTTTTAAATTCGGTTTGCTAATATTCTATTGAGTAATTTTGCATCTACGTTCATCATGGATATTGGTCTGTAATTTTCTTTTTTGATGGAGTCTTTGCCTGGTTTTGGTGTTAGGGTGATGTTGGCTTCATAGAATGAGTCTGGGAGTATTCCCTCTTCTTCTATTTTTTTGGAAAACTTTAAGCAGAATAGGTATTATATCTTCTCTGTATGTCTGATAAAATTCCGAAGTAAATCCATCTGGCCTGGGGATTTTGTTCTTGGGTAGTTTTTGACTACCGCTTCAATTTCTTTGCTAGTATTTGGTTTGTATAGATTTTGTGTTTCTTCCTTGATCAGTCTTGGAATATTTTATTTTTCTAGGAAGTTGTCCATTTCTTCTAGGTTTTCCAGCTTCTTAGCATATAGATTTTCATAGTAGTCTCTAATAATTCTTTGTATTTCTGTTGGGTCCATCATGATATTTCCTTTCTCATTTCTGATTCTGTTGATGTGTGTTGATTCTCTTTTTCTCTTAATAAGTCTGGCTAGAGGCTTGTCTATTTTATTCATTTTCTCAAAGAACCATGTCTTGGTTTCATTGATTTTTTCTATTCTTCTCAATTCTGTTTATTTCTTCTCTGATCTTTGTTATGTCCCTCCTTCTGCTGACTTTAGGCCTTATTTGTTCTTCTTTTTCCAATTTTGATAATTGTGACATTAGACTATTCATCTGGGTTTGTTCTTCTTTCTTTAAATAAGCCTGTATTGCTATATACTTTCCTCTTAAGACTGCTTTTGCTGTTTCCCACAGAAGTTGGGGCTTTGTGTTGCTGTTGCCATTTATTTCCATATATTGCTGGATCTCCATTTTAGTTTGGTCATTGATCCATTGACTATTTAGAAGCATGTTGTTAAGCCTTCATATCTTTTTGAGCCTTTTTGCTTTCTTTGTACAATTTATTTCTAGTTTTGTGGTCTGAAAAGTTGATTGTTAGATTTTCAATCTTTTTGAATTTACTGAGGCTCTTTTTTACTGAGGACAGACTGTTAAAATCAGCCATAGGCAGAAATAAGATCACATACAAAGCAAAGCCCATCAGGCTAACATCAGACCTCTCAGCACAAACCTTACAGGTGGGAAGGGAGTTGCATGATGTATCTAATGCCGTAAAGCAGAAGTGCCTGGAACAAAGATTACAAAAGCAATGTGTATCCTGTTGCTTTTGGGTGTAGAGTTCTATAGATGTCTATTAGTTCCAGCTGTTCTAGTGTGTTGTTCAGTGCCTCTGTGTCCTTACTTATTTTCTGTCTGGTGGATCTGTCCTTTGGAGTGAATGGTGCATTGGAGTCTCCTAAAATAAATGCATTGCATTCTATTTCCTCCTTTAGTTCTGTTAGTATTTGTTTCACATATGCTGGTGCTCCTGTGTTGGGTGCATTTATATTTATAATGGTTATATCCTCTTGTTAGACTGAGCCCTTTCTCATTATGTAATGTCCTTCTTTATCTCGTGTTATATTCTTTGTTTTAAAGTCTATTTTGTCTGATACTAGTTCTGCAACACCTGTTTTTTTCTCCCTACTGTTTGCATGAAATATCTTTTTCCATCCCTTGACTTTTAGTCTGTCCATGTCTTTGAGTTTGAGGTGAGTCTCTTGTAGGCAGCATATAGATGCGTCTTGTTTTTTTATCCATTCAGTGACTCTATGTCTTTTGACTGGTACATTCAGTCCATTTACATTTAGGGTGATTATCTATAGGTATGTACTTATTGCCATTTCAGGATTTAGATTCATATTTACCAAAGGTTACAGGTTATTTTCCTTACTATCTAATAGTCTAACTTAACTCACTTAGTAATCTGTTACAAACACAATCTAAAAGTTCTTTTCTATTTCTCCTCCATTTTCTTCCTCCTTCATTCTTTATATATTAGGTTTCAAATTCTGTACTTTTGTCTATCCCTTGATTGACTTTGGGGATAGTCAATTTAATTTTGTATTTGCCTCACAATCAGCTGCTACCCCCTCCCTACTGTGGTTTTACTACCTCTGGTGACAGCTATTGAACCCTAGGAACACTTCCATCTGTAGCCATCCCTCCAAAAATAGACTACAGAGATGGCTTGTGGGAGGTAAACTCTCTCAGCTTTTGCTTATCTGGAAATTGTTTAATCCCTCCATTAAATTTAAATGATAATCTTGCCGGATAAAATAATCTTGGTTCCAGGCCCTTTTGCTTCATGGCATTAAATATGTCATGCCACTCCCTTCTGGCCTGTAAGGTTTGTGATGAGAAGTCTGATGTTAGCCTGATTTGCTTTCCTTTGTATGTGATCTTATTTCTGTCTCTGGCTGCTTTTAACAGTCTGTCATTATCCTTCATCTTTCCCATTTTTATTACTATGTGTCTTGGTGTTGTCTTCCTTGGGTCCCTTGTGTAGGGGGATCTGTGGATCTCCATGGCCTGAGAGACTATCTCCTTCCCCAGATTGGGGAAGTTTTGAGCAACTACCTCCTCAAAGACATTTTCTATCCCTTTCTTTCTCTCTTCTTCTTCTGGTATCCCTATAATGCAAATATTGTTCCGCTTGGATTGGTCACACAGTTCTTTCAATATTCTTTCATTTTTAGAGATCCATTTTCTCTCTGTGCCTCAGCTTCTTTGTATTTCTCTTCTCTAGTTTCTATTTCATTTATTGTCTCCTCCACCATATCCAACCTGCTTTTAATACCCTCCATCGTGCTCTTCAAAGATTGGGTCTCCGACGTGAATTCATTCCTGAGTTCTTGGATGTCTTTCCGTACCTCCATTAGAATGTTGATGATTTTTATTTTGAACTCCCTTTCAGGAAGAGTCACGAGGTCCATATCATTTAAATCTTTCTCGGGAGTTATATTAATAATTTTACTCTGGACAAGGTTCCTTTGGCGTTTCCTGTATGTATATGGTGCCCTCTAGTGTCCAGGTGTTCTATTCTGGAGCTGCTCAGCCCCTGAAGCAATGTCAGGGGTTGCACGGAAGCAGTATTGGTGCCTGGGGGGAAGAAAGAGCTCTTCCCCGTGTCCCGCCTGCTGTACCTGTCTCCACTGCCTGAGCCAGTGGGCCCATCACACAGGTATGTTTTTGTCCCAGAGCAGCCAGATATGGATCCCTGCTTTCCACAAGCAGCCAGAATCCCAGTCTCCCCAGGAACTCTGCCTGTATTAACTTTCCAACCCAGTAGTCATGCGAGTCTCATGAAAGCACCATGAAATGTAGGTTTGTGCTCCCAGCACAGATCTCCGGAGCTAGCTATTCAGCAGTCCCAAGCCTTCCACTCCCTCCCTGATCCATTTCTCTTCCTCCTGGATGCGCTGTGGTGGGGGAGGGACTCGGGTCCCAGGGAGCCACAGCTCTGGTATTTTAACCGTTCAGTGAGGTCTGCTCTTTTCTCCAGGTGTGTGCAGTCTGATGCCATCCTCTTTCCTGTTGCTGTCTCAGTATTAGTTGTGCCAATTAAATTTTCTAATTGTATCCAGTTTTAGGAGAAAGCGTCTGTCTCTCCTCTCACGCCACCATCTTTAATTCCCTCTTTTTCTTTCTTAGTATTTAGATATTGTTCTTAAAACTCTGAACAAAGCTAAAATCTTATACATTACCATCATCTCTGAAAAATAAATCTTAAACCAATATCATAAAGACTTACTTAAGACCAGAAGAACCTCAGCCAATTTTAGTCTGCTCTCTCTGAACTCAGAAAATTATGTTCCCTTTGCCCTTGTTTTTTTCTTGTTTGCCAGATCACAGTAGGCTTGAACACTAGAATGCAAAATATGTGTATATAAAATTTTTCAAATAAAATTAAAATAAGTGTGATCATAAAAATTTAACTAATTTTCTCTTGCATATAATGATATGTATATTTCTTATATATTTATATATAAATACACATATTTAATATATAAAATATAAATTTTAAAATGTGAAATATAATTTATAAAATAATTTAATATAAATATATTAAAATTTTTATATTAAAAATAAAAGTTAACAAAAACAATTTATAAGCAATTTATTCATGTGAAAAGATGTCATATCTATTTTATGAATGTAATTTTAAGTCTGTCATTTTTTATTTTATATTAATTCATTATAATATAGCAATACAATTATACATTTAATAATTAAATAATGCTGTTTTTGAATTTCATTATCTTTCATATATTACATATAAATTTTAAGAAAAATATTTACATTTATGACAGAACTCATTAAGTTATTATCTATATTCCATTATTTTGATATATGAAGACTTAAATTCACATAATTAAAATTCTTGAAGGAGTTCATATTGAGGAAATGCTTCCCATAAAGATTTCTAAGTATTTGGTTGAAATTATATTAGAATATTTAAAAAATATGACATGAGCATAAGCTGAAGATAGAGGATACAGGGTATCCGTAATAGAGGGATAGGGCTCTGTCATAAGAATTTAAATCATAAGTAAAATGATTTTTAATATTAGATCCAATGAAGTGTACACAACTCATCCTTTGCCTTTAGAAAGAAAAGTCAAATCTTTTGGGAAAATATAACTAAGTCTTATCTGTTACACAATGTGTAAATAAACTGTGTCATACATTTTGTGATTTCTAATGCTTAGACATAATAACACAAATTAAACTTTAAACCAGTCTGCTGGTTGATGTGAACCTCATGGGCTATAGGAAATAATTATTAAACATGGAATAACTTTAAGACAGTTTATGTAGAAGAATTTGTTTTATTTGCACTTACTGGACATTAACTTCTCTGATTAACTGAGTTTTGAATGAGGAAAGAACACATTTGCTTTTCTGATATTCTGTATCGGACATGTAGAATTTTGAGAAGAGTTGAAACAGCAGCAACTAATTCTTGGCAACAATAATGGCTTTGTGTAACTTTATCCATAAGTGACAATATATTTGTCTTCTTTTCTTCCAGAATAAAGGTAAAGGAAAGAAATGGTGCCCAGAGAATGGATATAATGGAACTATTGAGAACTCTGAGGAGAATTGGCGCTAACAACTGGCAAAACTGGTGATTTAACATTTTCTTAATGGTAGATTACTAGTAGGCATATTGTTGAATGCGACATTTTGAAACTTACAAATTTATTCTCAAGTTTGATTCACTCTGAGGTATTGTACATTGGTTGTCTTCTTGTGATTATTTACTCAAAAATAATTTAAATTTATAAGGTGAATACTCACTCATGACATGGCGAAATACTACTTATAATACCTAATGAAAGTCTGTAGTAAAAGGCTAGATAGAGTAAAGGCTCTAGCAACACTATTCTGAAAGTTGATGATGCAAACAGAAAAAAAAAATGATAGAAAACAGCAAAAATGCACTTGAACTGAAGAGGACGTTTTAATCCATAGGCAGTACCTTCATCGGAGAAGCAGAAGGCAGAGTTAATGAACTAGAGGGCCAAATGAAGGAAGAAAATATCTGAATAATGTGTTTTTTGTTGTTGGGGGTAAATGTCATGAAAACATAATTGCTAATAATCTTATCAGTTGTACGTTTCTTAAATTGAGGATAGACTGACTTTTTACCACATAAGTTCATTTAAAAATGTGGAAAGATTCTAGAGTCAGAGTGATAAAATAAGAATTCAGTCATCTTCTATTATAAACATTTCATAGTAGAATTTTATATTTACGACTCATTGTATTGTTTTAAAAAATCTACAAAGCAATCATAAATTAATTTCATGATACATCTTCTCTTTTACATTGGGCAATACTTTAGTTTTGACTTTTTAAAAATGAAGTGGTTAATAGGATATCAATATTTGAAATATTCATAATTCTCTTGTGAAGTATAGTACAATCTAATGTAGTAAATTGTTTTAAAACTAAGTATTCATATATACTATTAAAGATCACAATCTAGAAACTATACAATAGCTTTACCCACTTTCTCTGACAGCAGAGTTGCCCTCTATTAACATTAACACATGCATCCTTTTTAAATGTGGACATTTTTAGGGAGGCACTGTGACTCTATCCTCTACCCATATGGCTTTCAAAGCATATGAGATTCACCTTAAAAATAGAAGATCGAGCCTTATTGCTTCTGGGGGATATTTAAATTTATAGGATGGTTATGAGCATGGACTCTGGAGCAAAAATGCCTGTAATTGAATCCCAACTGCTCAGTGTAAGGGCTGTATGCCTTTGATAGGTGGTGAAAAAATAAAGGGTGATTGGAATTATATCTTGAGAGCCCAGTGTGTTTGTAAGGCAATTGAACTATGCCTTAATTGTGTTAAGGTTCCATGTAGCTTTTAGATGGGTCAGCCAATATTTCTAATCAATCACAAGGCTTATTCTCTGCATCTAAATTCAGGGTATTGGCAAGAATAGCAAAAGTTTTCACTCGTTTATCTGTTACTGTTGATTATTATTTGCTGTCCAAATTTCTTTAGAATCTTTAGAAAAATTCCAAAAGTGCTTACAACTGAAATGCTTTATTTATGAGATACAAAAATACATCTCATTGTAGACAAATATTCTAGCACAAAATGGTGTTCTACCTTATCCAATTATCATTGATGCTTTTTAAATGGGGAAAATTATCATTGATCATATCTAAACTATGTTCATAAAACTCATTTACATATGTTAGATCAAAAAAGTAGCATATGAAAAATGTAATATTTTTGGTTATGTTTTTGAGGTGCAAGTGATGCATAATAGTATTAAAAGTTAAGTAAAAATGCAAATTTGCTTGCACATCACACAGCAGTATATCACCACTGTCTTTTCATTGTGAGTCTAATTCCAGAATCGTTATCACTGGCAGGGTAGTAATGTTAAGTAAGGCAGTGTTAGCTTTTAGGAACACATTTATGAGCTACTAATCAATTATTTACAATCCTGGAGAAAACAAAAAGACTTGTTTAAATGCTCCAAAATTTATAGAAACTCTAACATCACTGATACTAAAACTCAAACAGAAGAATATGTTTCATGTTATAAAACCAAATTAAAACTTGACTCTTTAAATTGGGAAAATAAATCTTTTGAGGAAATTTGTTTACAAAAGGAAACCATATATTACTCTTTAGAATTTAATTAACTCAGGTAATGATGGCTTTTAATACAGAAAATTAATAGCACTAGTTTATACCTAGCTTTGAAGTATTCTCACTCAGATTCTTTTAGGCTTTGCCTTTATTAGCTGAACTAACAAAATAAGCAAAGTATTTTCATTTTTTCACATGTAATAGTATTTTCTGAATCTAACTTAAATTAACAATCTTAGTTCTCAAAGACTAATGTATAAACCAACTCAGAAAACATTTAACTAAAATAAGGTTACATGAAGAATATTTTGATTATTATACTTTAAAAGAGGAAAGGTGGGTATTCTGTTTCTACACATGATATTGAAGGTTTTGTGAGTGGGTTCTAAAATCATAAATGTTATTTCAAATTCCGATTTTGATATTTCTCTCTAATTTATTTTGATCAATGTATTTAAAATTTCTGAATTTTGCTTTCTTCACCTGTCTATGGAAATAATACTAGAATCTACCTTGCAGAGGCCTCTGTGAACATGTGTGATACCCTACGTAGAGCAATCAGCACAGCGACCATCACAAAGGAAACAACAATGGGAAGAGTTATAATTCAGCTTAGGATACCATCTTTTTGAAAACATTATATCAAAAGAAATGTAAATTCATATAAAAGTAAATAACGTTTTAAAACGGCATGATGAATTTAGAATCAATGGAGAATATTAATAAATGTTCATAATTCATAATTATGTTGCAAATATCAACATAGGCAAAATAAGAAAGTAGGTGAAGCAATGTATATTAGAGATAAAAATTTAATGATCCTGGTATATAAAAGACATCTCAAAATGGTAGATGAAAGGGTACTAATCCTGAAGAAATATGGACTAGAAATATGGACAAAGTGAATGGATTTTTAACCAAATTAAAAGATGCTCAACCTCTCTTATAATGAGAGAAAAGGCAATTAAAATTAAAATAATATTTCTTGCCCATCAGATTGACAACACTTTTTAAAAACATTGACAATGTTCTTATTTGGCAAGGCTACAGGGAATTCTCACGATGAGAATAAAAATTAGCACAATCTCTATAAAGGAGAATTTGGCAGTAACTATTGTCACTAACTCATTCATAGTGAGGAAACTAGCAGGTGTTAACTCAGAAAACTTTGGAGAATTTTAGTATATGTAGACAATGTAATAAATAAATTTTAGAAAAAGATTTACTGAGTTGGAGTAACAAAACTGGTTCATGTCCAACAGGGTTATAAACCACAATATCTGGGGCTATTTGTCCCACTGCCATCCAAATCTCTACCAGAAAAATTCTATGAGTTTAATTTCTGCCCCAGTTTTAAATCTCCTATTTAATAATATGTCATGCTCAGAAATGCACTGGCCAATAATTTCTTATGCTTAATTCTGAAAATTTGGATTAATTTTCTAACACTAAACATTCCTTGAGCCTTAAAGGATCTCACTTCAATTCTACTTCAGCTATCCTTCCTATGCCTTAACTTTAAATCACTTAAGCTTTAAAATCTTAACATTTAGCCTATAGGTCAACCATATTTTCTGCTTATTTTTCCTTATTTTCACTATATTTACACTTAAACCTTATACAGACAACTAGCCCTGTTTGCAAACAGTATATAGACTGGCTTGTGATTCTACTTTCTTCCAACTTTACCTAAAACTGTGATTCACCACTTCATCCTCATTCTTTTTTTTTAAAGGACTTATTGATGTATGGTTGACATGCAAAAAGCTGTAAATATTTAATGTATAAAACTTGATGAGTTTGGGGTTAAGTATATATCCATGAAACTGTCATCGCCCCCAAGGCCAGAAACATATTCATCACTTCTCAAAGTTTCCTCCTTTTATTTTTATATATACTTATTTATATTTATTATATGGTAATAGAACACAATGTAATATCTGCCAGCTTAGCAAATTTTAAGTATATGATACAGTATTATTAGCTATAGGCACTATACTGAATAGCAGATCTCCAGAACTTACTTATTTTGTGTAACCAAAACTCTGTACCCTTTAACCATCACATCATAATTTCCTCCACTCCCACCCCCAGCTCCTGGAAACCACCATTGTACCCCCTGCTTCTGGGAGTTTGACTATTTTAGATTCCACATGTAAGTGAAATCATATGACAGGAACATGGAAGTGCATTTGAGATCCTGATTTCATTCATTTGGATATACACCCAAAAGTGGCATTTCTGGATCATATAGTAGTTCTATTTTTAAATTTTTGAGTGTTTTCATACTGTTTTCCATAAATGCTATGTCAGTCTACATTCCTGCTAACAGTGTACAAGTGTTCCTTTTTCTCCACATCATCCCCAAAACTTATATTTTTATAACAGTCATTCCAACAAGTATGAGGTAACATCTCATTACTGTTTTAATTCACACTCCCCTGATGATTAGTAATACTGAGTACCTTTTCATATACCTGTTTGCCATATGTATGTCTTCTTGGAAGAGTGTTTGATCAGATCCTTTGCCCATTTTAAAAATTGGATTATTTATTGTTTTGCTACTGGGATGTATGGGTTCCTTGAGTATTTCAGATGTTTACCCCTTAGAAGATATGTGGTTTGCAATATTTTTTCATATCCCATAGGTTGACTTTTCATATTGCTAATGTTTTCTTTGCTGTGGGTCCTTTGCTAGAAAAGCCTGTCATAACAATATGAATTAAATATCAACTCTTATCATTTGTAAGATACTTATGTTTTACTACTTGTTCACATTTTCAACACTATATTTACTGGCCTTTGGAAAGTATATAATTCAATTTTCATCAAAGTAAGAAATCTCTGGGCAAAGCATAAAATTTTGTGATAGATTGTAAGCTCAGTTCAGAAGCCACCAAGTACACTGTCATTGGGCCAGTCAGTTTTTATATGATTACATAGATATGACATGATCTATAACCACTGTGATAGAATGTGAGTGATTTGACATTTCAAGTACTCAAACTGGCACCAATATTACTGTCAGAGGCAAGCACTGAAAACATGGGAGATACGGCATGGAAAATGGAGCAAATTGCAGAGCAGTAAAGTTACCAGCAGACACTAGAAATGGTCCTTAATCCTTTTCTTCATGTCTTAAAAGAATTTAACACTGAGACTTAGGAGTATGCAAGCAAGCAGTACACTCTACTAGAGAAGGGAAGCAACATAAATACTTTGATAGACCAAGGTGGACTGCTCAAGAGAGAGTCAGGACTGAGAAGAATCAGGGTATTTCCTATTATGGGGAGAAAAAAAGGTTATTCATTAGGTTAGATAGCATGAATAGGAAGGGTTTCAATTAGCATATATACAATTGGGTTACATTCATACAGAAATGTTGCAATGTCATCTCATGTACCATTAGCATACAAAATCTCCACCCAGGGGTGGAAAATTTACTATTGTAATGAGGAAAAGGCAACTATCAGATACCAAATTTACCTTATGCACATGTCACAGATTATGTATTGGTCCATTGATTATCTCATGAACCAAGTAGTCTCTAATCCTAGGACACTGTGGCTATAAAATTCATTAAAACAATAGATAGAGGATTCAAGATGGTGGCAAGAGAGATGAGATGGAGAATTCCTCCAAAAACCACAGATAGTATGAAAATGTAGTTAATTGATATGACTAAACCTAAAACAACAATAAGAAAGAAGGCTGAACCAGACTGCACACAGACCTCACGAGCAGAGCAGACCTCACGAAACAGGGTAACATTGTATGAAAGCCTTAATCAGTAGGGACCCAAGCCTTACCCCACCCCAGCTCACCTGTGGGAGGAAAAGAAATGGAGCGGGGTAAGGGATGGAAGCCTGGGACTGCTGAACACCCATCCTTGGAGGTCTGCTTTGGGAGCAGAAACCTACACTGTGTGGTGCTCTGGACATTAGGGAGCTAAGACAGGTGGAGTGCTTGAGAGACAGATTCCAGCCATTTGTGGAGGGGGGATCCACACCTGGCCACTCTGGAAGAAGAGAAAGGCAGGCGGTCTGAGAGGCTTCCTAGCAGCAAGAGTGCTGCTGAAGGAACGGGGTTTGCACTCAGGGGAGGGGAGAGCTGGACAAGGTTGTCTGGGCATGCTCTGCCCAGCTGGTTGGGAACTTTGAGGAGCTTCAGGTTCCCCATCCCCCTGGCTGCCTACTCAGCTCTGAGGCCCCCCACTGTGACACACAGCCTGCTGTGCCTTCCTCCTAGCCTTCTGGTACTGATTCTCAAACCTGCAGTCAATGTGCTGGCATCAGGGCAGCCAGAGGGAGGCCCCGCCTACAACAGCTGGAGACACAAAGCACAAAAGCTTATACCTGTTTCCTTGTCCCACTGGCTCTGACACCAGAGGCAGGCACCACAGACAGGATTCAAGAACCAGAACTTTCCTCACCCCAGGCACAAGCTCTGCTCCCCTATGACTCCAAACCTCACTCTAGGGGCTGAGAAGCTCCAGAGACTGGAGCTTCTGGGCACTAGTGGGCACCACACAGAAATATAAAACATCAAAAGAACATTGTTCAGACCAAAATCTCACAAACCCCAGAAAAAGAGTCAAATGAAACTGAACTCACTAATCTGCCTGAAAGAGAGTTCAAAATACAGAGGTGAGGTTTAGAACCTCCCCCACCCCCCGTTCTGAGAGAAATCTTCTGCATACGTGGATGTTTTATTGCCCGTGTCTAGCTTGGATTAACACATAGTCTACAAGCACACACCTGATCATCTACATTTGCTCTCTTACAACACTAAACTATGTTTTCTACCTTTATCTTGTATCTACCTACCACTTCAGCATTTTATTAAAAATAATAATAATAAAGAGAGAAATGTGGTATCCACATATAAATCAAATATAAAAATCAAATGAATATTCATATTTGAACTGACTGTTTATAGTTCATAATGCATGAGCAAAACCAAAAGCTTCTGTGATGACTGCCCTTGTAATGTTCACCATGTAACTTATTCACTATGTAAGAATTTGTTCTCCATGTAAGAACTTGTTCGTTATGCTTCAGAAGATTGGAGACTGACGAAAATTAGGCTTGGGGTGGATTAATGATTGTGCATTGAGCATTGACCCCCCTATACAGAATTTTATTGTTGTTAACAACCATTTGATCAATAAATATGAGAGATGCCCTCACAAAATATATATATACACACAGATTTCACTCATCTGTGGAGTATAAGAACAAAGAAAAAACTAAAGGAACAAAACAGCAGCAGACTCACAGAACCCAAGAATGGACTAACAGTTACCAAGGAGAAAGGGACTGGGGAGGTGTGTGGGAAGAGAGGCATAAGGAGGATAATGAGACAATACGATTAGCAGACATAATGTAGAGGGGTGGGGCACAGAAAAGGCAGTATACACAGAGAAGACAAGCAATGATTTTATAGCATCTTACTACACTGATGGACAGTGACTGTAATGGGGAATGTTGGGGGTCTTGATAATGGGCGGTGTCTAGTAACCATAATATTGTTCAAGTAATTGTACATTAATGATGTCAAAAAAGAAAACAATAGGTTGACATGAAACCAAGACACTGGAATCTGACAGAGCCAGTGGTCTGAGTTACAAGGCATTTTTTTAAGACTTAGTTATGTGAGGTCTGACTGGTCTCTCCATTTCTTTCTACCTCTGTCAGTAAGAACTCGGTCTTCTATCTTTTGATGTGTGTACTCTTTACCTTTTCTTTCTACTTATTTTACTTTTCTTTGAAAATAAAAACAACATATCTTTAAGTTCAGTTGTGTGTGAATTATAGATGTTCTGTGAAAAAATGAGTTAAAAACCAACTTTGATTTAAAGAGTCGCATTCTAGATTTCTTTGTAGTTCTTTAACTCACTTAATTTAAGTACTTCAAATCTGTATCTATGCCCAATACTTATAATTTTAAAATATTCAAGATGACAATTAAAAGATTCAGTGTGAATAAAAATGGCATTTTTGTTATGTATATTTTTGAGAAATTAAGTATTTGACTATATGTAAATCAGTGATATTTACAACTCTGGAAAATTGTAAGTGCTAAAACGTTTAATTAAAACAATTATAGTTCTTTTTTTTTTGCTCAATTCCATCATCTGCTGTAGTTGCAGATTCAAGTTACCTCCTTTGTTTACTAAACTACAGTGATGTTTCTTATTGACAAACACATACTCTATTTTTATCACTACTTCATTAGTGTTACAAATTCTTGTGTGATAATTATGTTCTATTTAGTTTAAATTAAACCACCTACGTTTATATTTATGAAGATTTTAAAATTGAATAGCTCATATTAAATGTACTTAAATATATACCCTATAATGTTTTATTGTTGTAACTCTATAGACAAAAAAACTCAATGATTAGTTCTCCAAAAATCTAATTCTGTTAAGAATTCTTTAGGGTAACAAATAACATTCAACTGGAAAGTAATGAGTTGTATGTTTAGGATTGAAAGTACTTTCTTTTTCTTTCTTTCTCTTTTTTTTTTATTGAAGGGTAGTTGACACACAGTATTACATTACATTAGTTTCAGGTGTACAACATATTGATTCAACATTTATATACATGATAATTCTAGGTACCAGCTATCACCATACCAAGTTGTTACAATATTTTGACTATATTCCTTATGCTATACATTATATCCCGGTTACTTATTTATTTTACAAATGGAAGTGTGTATATATATATTTTTTGTGAGGGCATCTATCATATTTATTGATCAAATGGTTGTTAACAATGATAATATTCTGTATAGGGGATTCAAAGCTCAAAGCACAATCATTAATCCAACCCAAGCCTAATTTTCGTCAGTCTCCAATCTTCTGAGGCATAACAAACAAGTTCTTACATGGAGAACAAATTCTTACACAGTGAATTAATTACATGGTGAATAATACAAGGGCAGTCATCACAGAAAATTTTGGTTTTGCTCATGCATTATGAACTATAAACAGTCAGTTCAAATATGAATATTCATTTGATTTTCATACTTGATTTATATGTGGATACCACATTTCTCTCTTTATTATTATTATTTTTAATAAAATGCTGAAGTGGTAGGTAGATATGAGATAAAGGTAGAAAACATAGTTTAGTGTTGCAAGAGAGCAAATGTAGATGATCAGGTGTGTGCCTGTAGACTATGTGTTAATCCAAGCTAGACAAGGGCAATAAAACATCAACGTATGCAGAAGATTTCTCTCAAAACAGGGGGCGTGAGGTTCTAAGCCTCACCTCTGTTGATCCCCAGTTTCTCACCTGATGACCCCTCTGCAACTCTGCCTGTCTTAGGTTGTTCCTCCCTTGAGGAATCTTACCCGTCTCTGGCTAACCAGTCATCTTCTGGGGCCATACAGGGAAATGTAAAGTTGGTAAGTGAGAGAGAAGTCTTATTGTTTGAAATGGTTAGCTTTTTATTTCTTTGCATATTTATGCCCTGTAGTTTCTATGCCCAGCATTTGTCTTGAGGTATCTTTACCACTTGGAAGAATTATGATACTCGGTAAATTTGATATGAGGCACAAATTCTATTTAAGGGTTGTAATTAGGTAGGAAGAAGAAAAGCTATAGAAGTAGCAGGCGGAAGAAAACATGGGAAGATTGATTATTTCTTTGACATATCTTCTTGTAGAGTAACTTCAGCATGTATAGGTTTGAAACTACTAATTAAATTGTGCACACACATTAACATAATAGGAGTATAGTTACATAACCAAAGCATACCTGTAATAACCAGCCATCTCCAGTGAAACCAAGAAAACCAGTTCGGCACCTTAGGCATTTGTGAAAACTTATCTATGATATGGTGGATATTGTCCGACTGAACTTAAACAGTCTGAGAGAAATCAGACAAATTAAAACAACCCATTCCTGGGGAATGTTCACATCCCTTATGTTCTTTTAACAGTAAATAGTCTGTAGTTGTAAGATTTCGGAGCGCTACAATTTGCACTTCTCCTAATTCTTGATTGAGTTCCAACAGTATAGATCCAGTCAAATTTGTTGTTTTACTGTTTGCACAGGCCAGCTTAGATATCTATTTCCCCATTCCCATGGCAAGTCCAGGAGCTGGTGGGATGAGTGCATCTACAGCTGTAGCAGTGCGTGGATCGTTGTTGGGGTTTTTTGATGATCATCTTCTGGCATGAGTCTTCCAGAGAGTGCTGATGTTGGAAGTTCTCTTTCATATCGTATCTTAGTTCATTTTTGGGGTAGCCCAATTAGGCTTTGATTCTCTCTATAAACACAAACAGAACCTTTGCCTACACTTTTATATGCCCTTATACCCTTGTGTAGAACTCATGGAGGTTACCACACAGGAACTGCCTTTTCTGTTGTTGTTGTTGTTGTTTTTTGGTATCACTAATCTACACTTACATGATGAATATTATGTTTACTAGGCTCTCCCCTATACCAGGTCCCCCCTATAAACCCCTTTAAAGTCACTGCCCATCAGCATAGCAAAATGTTGTAGAATCACTACTGGCCTTCTCTGTGTTGTACAGCCCTCCCTTTTCTCCCACCCCCCCACGCATGCTAATCTTAATACCCCGCTACTTTTCTCCCCCCCTTGTCCCTCCCTACCCACCCATCCTCCCCAGTCCCTTTCCCTTTGGTACATGCTAGTCCATTCTTGAGTTCTGTGATTCTGCTGCTGTTTTGTTCCTTCAGTTTTTCCTTTGTTCTTATATTCCACAGATAAGTGAAATCATTTGGTATTTCTCTTTCTCTGTTTGGCTTGTTTCACTGAGCATAATATCCTCCAGCTCCATCCATGTTGCTGCAAATGGTAGGATTTGTCTTTTTCTTATGGTTGAGTAATATTCCATTGTGTATATGCACCACATCTTCTTTATCCATTCATCTATCAATGGACATTTAGGTTTTTCCAATTCTTGGCTATTGTAAATAGTGCTGCGATAAACATTGTGGTGCACTGATCTTTCTCATACATGATTGCTGCATTCTTAGGGTAAATTCCTAGGAGTGCAATTCCTGGGTCAAATGGTAAGTCTGTTTTGAGCATTTTGATGTACTTCCATACTGCTTTCCACAATGGTTGAACTAACTTACATTCCCACTAGCTGTGTAGGAAGGTTCCCCTTTCTCCACGCCCTCGCCAACATTTGGTTTTGTTTGTCTTTCAGATGGCTGCCATCCTTACTGGTGTGAGGTGATACCTCATTGTAGTTTTAATTTGCATTTCTCTGATAATTAGCGATGTGGAGCATCTTCTCATGTGTCTGTAGGCCATCTGTATTTCTGTTTTGGAGAACTATTCAGTTCCTCTGCCCATTTTTCAATTGGGTTATTTGTTTTTCATTTGTTGAGTTGTGTGAGCTCTTTATATATTCTGGACGTCAAGCCTTTATCGGATGTGTCATTTTCAAATATATTCTCCCATACTGTAGGGTTCCTTTTTGTTCTATTGATGGTGTCTTTTACTGTATATAAGCTTTTCAGCTTAATATAGTCCCACTTATTCATTTTTGCTGTTGTTTTCCTTGCCCGGGGAGATATGTTCAAGAAGAGGTCACTCATGTTTATGTGTAAGAGGTTTTTGCCTATGTTTTCTTCCAAGAGTTTAATGGTTTCATGACTTACATTCAGGTCTTTGATCCATTTTGATTTTAGTTTTGTATATGAGGTTAGACAATGGTCCAGTTTCATTCTCCTACATGTAGCTGTCCAGTTTTGCCAGCACCATCTGTTGAAGAGACTGTCATTTCACCATTGTATGTCCATGGCTCCTTTACCAAATATTAATTGACCCTATATGTCTGGGTTAATGTCTGGATTCTCTAGTCTGTTCCATTGGTCTGTGTCTCTGTTCTTGTGCCAGTACCAAATTGTCTTGATTACTATGGCTTTGTAGTAGAGCTTGAAGTTGGGGAGTGAGATTCCCCCTACTTTATTCTTCTTTCTCAGGATTGCTTTTGCTATTTGGGTTCTTTGGTGTTTCCATATGAATTTTTCAATTATTTGTTCCAGTTCATTGAAGAATGTTGCTGGTAGTTTCATAGGGATTGCATTAAATCTGTATATTGCTTTGGGCAGGATGGCCATTTTGACGATATTAATTCTTCCTAGCCACGAGCATGGGAAGAGTTTCCATCTGTTAGTGTCCCCTTTAATTTCTCTTAAGAGTGACTTGTAGTTTTCAGAGTATAGGTCTTTCACTTCTTTGGTTAGATTTATTCCTAGGTATTTTATTTTTTTTGAGGCCATTGTGAATGAAGTTGTTTTCCTGATTTCTCTTTCTGTTAGTTCATTGTTAGTGTATAGGAAAGCCACAGATTTCTATGTATTGATTTTGTATCGTGCAACTTTGCTGTATTCTGATATCACTTCTAGTAGTTTTGGGGTGGAGTCTTTAGGATTTTTTATGTACAGTATCATGTCATCTGCAAATAGTGACAGTTTAACTTCTTCTTTACCAATCTGGATTCCTTGTATTTTTTTGTTTTGTCTGATTGCCATGGCTAGGACCTCCAGTACTATGTTAAATAACAGTGGGGAGAGTGGCCATCCCTGTCTAGTCCCCGATCTCAGAGGAAATGCTTTTAGCTTCTCGCTGTTCAATATATGTTGGCTGTGGGTTTATCATAGATGGCCTTTATTATGTTGAGGTACTTGCCCTCTATTCCCATTTTGCTGAGAGTTTTTATCATGAATGGATGTTGAACTTTGTCAAATGCTTCTTCAGCATCTATGGAGATGATCATGTGGTTTTTGTCTTTCTTTTTGTTGATGTGGTGAATGATGTTGATGGACTTTCGAATGTTGTACCATTCTTGCATCCCTGGGATGAATCCCACTTGGTCATGGTGTATCATCCTTGTATTGTATTTTTGAATTCAGTTTGCTAATATTTTGTTAAATATATTTGCATCTACGTTCATCAGGGATATTGATCCGTAGTTTTCTTTTTTGGTGGTGTCTTTGCCCGGTTTTGGTATTAGTGTGATGTTAGCTTCATAGAATGAGTTTGGGAGTATCCCCTCCTCCTCTATTTTTTGGAAAACTTTAAGGAGAAAGGGTATTATGTCTTCCCTGTATGTCTGATAAAATTCCAAGGTAAATCCATCTGGCCCGGGGGTTTTTTTCTTTGGTAGTTTCTTTATTACTGGTTCAATTTTGTTGCTGGTAATTCATCTGTTTAGATTTTTGTTTCTTTCTGGGTCAGTCTTGGAAGGTTGTATTTTTCTAGGAAGTTGTCCATTTCTCGTATGTTTACCAGCTTGTTAGCATATAGGTTTTCATAGTATTCTCTAATAATTCTTTGTATTTCTGTGGGGTCCGTCGTGATTTTTCCTTTCTCGTTTCTGATACTGTTGATTTGTGTTGACTCTCTTTTCCTCTTAATATGTCTGGCTAGAGGTTTATCTATTTTGTTTATTTTCTTGAAGAACCAGCTCTTGGTTTCGTTGATTTTTGCTATTGTTTTATTCTTCTCAATTTTATTTATTTCTTCTCTGATCTTTATTATGTCCCTCCTCCTGCTGACCTTAGTCCTCATCTGTTCTTCTTTTTCCAATTTCGATAATTGTGACATTAAACCATTCATTTGGGATTGTTCTTCCTTTTTTAAATGTGCTTGGATTGCTACATACTTTCCTCTTAGGATTGCTTTTGCTTGGTCCCACAGAAGTTGGTGCTTAGTGTTGTTGTTGTCATTTGTTTCCATATATTGCTGGATCTCCATTTTGATTTGGTCATTGATCCATTGATTATTTAGGAGCGTGTTGTTAAGCCTCCATATGTTTGTGAGCCTCTTTGCTTTCTTTGAACAGTTTATTTCTAGTTTCATGACTTTGTGGTCTGAAAAGTTGGTTGGTAGGATTTCAATCTTTTGGAATTTTCTGAGGCTCTTTTTGTGGCCTAGTATGTGGTCTATTCTGGAGAATGTTCCATGTGCACTTGAGAAGAATGTATATCCTGTTGCTTTTGGATGTAGAGTTCTATAGATGTCTATTATGTCCATTTGCTCTACTGTGTTGTTCAGTGCTTCCGTGTCCTTTCTTATTTTCTGCCCAGTGGATCTATCCTTTGGAGTGAGTGGTGTGTTGAAGTCTCCTAGAATGAATGCATTGCAGTCTATTCCCCCTTTAGTTCTGTTAGTATTTTTTTCACATATGCTGGGGCTCCTGTGTTGGGTGCATATATATTTAGAATGGTTATATCCTCTTGTTGGACTGAGCCCTTTATCATTATGTAGTGTCTTTCTTTATCTCTTATTACTTTATTTGTTTTGAAGTCTATTTTGTCTGATATTAGTACTGCAACCCCTTCTTTCTTCTCGCTGTTGTTTGCTTGAAATATGTTTTTCCATCCCTTGACTTTTAGTCTGTACATGTCTTCGGGTTTGAGGTGAGTTTCTTGTAAGCAGCATATTGATGGGTCTTACTTTTTTATCCATTCTGTTACTCTGTGTCTTTTGATTGGTGCATTCAGCCCATTAACATTTAGGGGACTATTGAAAGATATGTACTTATTGCCCTTTCAGGCTTTAAATTCGTGGTTACCAAAGGTTCAAGGTTAGCCTCTTTATTATCTTACTGCCTAACTTAGCTTTCTTATTGAGCTGTTATATACACTGTCTGGAGATTCTTTTCTTCTCTACCTTCTTATTCCTCCTCCTCAATTCTTCATATATTGGGTGTTTTGTGCTGTGCTCTTTTTGGGAGTGCTCCCATCTAGAGCAGTCCCTGTAAGATGTTCTGTAGAGGTGGTTTGTGGGAAGCAAATTCTCTCAGGTTTTGTTTGTCTGGGAATTGTTTAATCCCACCATCATATTTGAATGATTGTCGTGCTGGATACAGTATCTTTGGTTCAAGGCCCTTCTGTTTCATTGTATTAAATGTACCATGCCATTCTCTTCTGGCCTGTAGGGTTTCTTTCAAGAAATCTGATGTTAGCCTGATGGGTTTTCCTTTATAGGTGACCTTTTTCTCTCTAGCTGCCTTTAAAACTCTTTCCTTGTCCTTGATCTTTGCCATTTTAAGTATTATGTGTCTTGGTGTTGTCCTCCTTGGATCCTTTCTGTTGGGGGTTCTGTGTATTTCCTTGGTCTGGTCGATTACTTCTTCCCCTAGTTTGGGGAAGTTTTCAGCAATTATTTCTTCTAAGATACTTTCCATCTCTTTTACTCTCTCTTCTTCTTCTGGGACCCCTATAGTATGGATATTGTTCCTTTTGGATTGGTCACACAGTTCTCTTAATATTGTTTCATTCCTGGAGATCCTTTTATCTCTCTCTATGTCAGCTTCTATGCTTTCCTTTACTCTGGTTTCAATTCCATTAATGACCTCTTGCATCCTATCCATTCTGCTTATAAACCCTTCCAGAGTTTGTTTCATTTCTGTAATCTTCTTTCTTCCATCTGTGATCTCCCTCTGGACTTCATCCCATTTCTCTTGCGTATTTCTCTGCATCTCTGTCAGCATGTTTATGATTCTTATTTTGAATTCTTTTTCAGGAAGACTGGTTAGGTCTGTCTCCTTCTCTGGTGTTGTCTCTGTGATCTTTGTCTGCCTGTAGCTTTGCCTTTTCATGGTGATAGGAATAGTCTGCAGAACTGGGACGAGTGACGGCTGGAAGAACTTCCCTTCTTGTTGGTTTGTGGCCCTCCTCTCATGGGAGAACAGCGACCTCTAGTGGCTTGTGCTGGGCAACTGCGTGCTTCCTTCCCAGCTGCTATGGAGTTTATCTCCACTGTTGCTGTGGGTGTGGCCTGGTTCTGGCCGCTGCTCCAATGTGGTTGAGTCGCATCGGAGGGGGAGTGGCTGGGAGGCTATTTATCTCCTTAGGGGCCTCCCTGCTCCCTGCAGCCCAGGGGTTAGGGTGCCCAGAGATCCCGGATTCCCTACCTCTGGATTAAGTGTCCCGCCCTCCCCCTTTAAGACTTCCAAAAAGCACCACCAAAACAAAACAACGACCACACACACAAAAAATTTTTTTAATTGAAAAGAAAAGGTGGCCGCTCGTTTTTCTTTATTCTCCGGCGCCAGCCTCATGCATCTGCTCACCGGTCTTGCTGCCCTGTTTCCCTAGTATTGGGGTCCCTATCCCTTTAAGACTCCCCAAAAGCGCTCACCAAAACAAAACAGCAAAAAAAAAAAAATGGTCGCTCGCTTTTCTGGTGTCTTCCGGCTCCAGGCCTTCGGTGCCCACTCACTGTTCTTGCTGCCCTGTTTCTCTAGTATTGGGGTCCCTATCCCTTTAAGACTTCCAAAAAGCGCTCGCCAAAACAAAACAGCTAAAGAAAAAAAAAATGGTCGCTCGCTTTTCTGGTGTCCTCTGGCACCAGGCCTCTGGTGACCGCTCACTCTTCTTGCTGCCCTGTTTCCCTAGTATCCAGGGCCCACCCCCCGCTTACGCACTGTGTCTGCACTCTGGCCCGGATGGCTGGGGCTGGGTGTTCGGCAGTCCTGGGCTCCGTCTCCCTCCCACTCTGCCTATTCTTCTCCCGCCAGGAGTTGGGGGATGGGCGCTCGTCTCCCGCCAGGCCGGTCTTGTATCTTACCCCCTTTGTGAGGCTCTGGGTTCTCTCAGGTGTGAATGTGGTCTTGATATTGTCCTGTGTTCTCTGGTCTTTATTCTAGGAGGAGTTGTCTTTGTTATATTTTCATAGATATATGTGGTTTTGGGAGGAGATTTCCGCTGCTCTTCTCACACCGCCATCTTGTGCTGTTTTTCTTTATTTTTCTGTTTATGATTCAGGAATAAAAACATATGTAGTGATTCAAAAGTGGTGGAAAAAGTGGTGAAACTTTTAAAATTTCTACCTTAGGTACTGTAGTAGTTGACCAAAAATCTATGATTCTATTCTGCAAATGAACTTGTCATCTTGCTTACTTATAAGCAAATTCCCTCCAACAAAATTTTGAACTCAAATATATTTTAATAGTGTATTAGTCTGACTTAACGCAGACTTAACCACAGATATAACCACAGACTTAGCCTAAACAACAGAAATTTATTTCTCATTGTCTGGAGACTCACTTGGCCACTTTTTTAGTGTGTGGTGTGTGGAGAAGATATCACTGACAGCTCTTCTTTTAAGGACACTAATCTTATAGGACTAGGGCACCAACCATACCACCTCTTTAGCCTTAATTACTTAAATAGGTTCTATATCAAAATACAGCCACTTTGGGGGTAAGGGCTTCAACTTTTGAATTGGGGGTGGAGAAGACAATTCAGTCCATCGCAAATAGATATGTTTTCCTATGTAAAAATCATTTCACAGCTAAGTTTCAGGTATGGCATGATGGAATATGTATTGAACAATTCCTGGGTTCAAAGAGAAAAATGTTTACTCTTATTACAGATTTATATAATTTGGAATTACAAAAAATTCTCCATGTAAAAATCAGTCTTTTAAGATATTACTATAAAGAACATATTATTGAAAAATTATTTTAAACACAGAAAAATAAGGAATGAGACAAAACTGCTGATGAAGTAGATGTCTACCCATCAATCGGCGATTAGCAATTCCATCTTATGCTCTACAATAAAACATGCTGTGTAGAAGTGATTGCATTTGAAGTTATTGGTACATTTGAATGCAAACTACCCAACCATGAAAAATGAGGCTTCCATTTGCTATAAAAATAAATTAGGAGGCAATGCTTTGCTGGCAAAAACATTTGAGCACCTCAGTTCATAACTATTCATGGTACCATTAACAGATGTCTTTGCTCACACTGTGAGCTGCCTTATGATATTGTTGAATTCAGCATTACTTTATATCTAAAGTGAACGTAGGCAACTTGTTTTAGTATATAATAAAACCTACCCTGATGTAGAGATCCTGTGGGAAATTAAACAATAATGTTACCTACATAACTAATTTCCTTCTTATGGAATCATGATTCCCACTACACTTTGAGAGCTATCAAAAGTATTGTTTAACATCACCATTTCCATGTTAATATCTCAGTAAATCATGAAAATGTAATACTTTGTGCAGAAAGTGAGCCATTTCCTTTGGGAAATAAGTTTTCACTTCTAAATTAAAATTTGCACAGAGTGAATACTAAGCATGTTGTGTGTTGCTTACTGACACTGAGAATACTTTTTTCTTACAAGAGTCACCTTTTCCAAGTAAAGGCCAGTTGGTAGTGACTAAGTACAGTATGCAATAAATCACTCAAGAAAAAATTTTAAGGTAATGTTGCCTTTTCATTTATTGGTATAGAATTTCTAAGAAATATTTAGTAATTCCTAGGTAATATCTTCAAGGGAGCTGTCATGTGTGTGTGTACACACACACACACTCACATGCAGATATACCTGTGAGAAGCAGTGAATGTGCTTCAAAGTGTGAATAGTTTGTATTAGCAAAAACTAGCATCAATAATAATGATTTAAAAAATATTTTATTTCAAATCTGAGTTGTAAGAATTGTGTGAGTTTAGGTTACTTATTCAATCCTATATTTCTGTTGCCTCATCTATAGAATGATGACATAATACTCTTCTTTGTGAGAACTACAGTAGATAAAGATTATAAAAATGCCCAGTGTGCCACATGTAGCGTGTGCTTGAAAGTTGGTGCTATATTTTATCATCTTTGAGATAATTCTTTGTCTACTCTAAAATTTACTTAACTACTCATTTAGATATGGAAAATTAGGTTGTATTCAACTTTTCAGAAAATGCTGAAGAGGCCACAGAAATACATGCAAAAGCAATTGTTTATGGTAAACTGCTTTAATAATGTATTCACACTGCCCTATTTTAGAAACTTCCTAACAAGCTTTTTAGGATCTTTTTCTTTATTCTGGTTATTTTAAAATTTCACCATTTTATGTGAAGGTTTTAGGCTTATTTGATTTTTATCCATCTCAACATCTCGTAGATACCTCAACTGAAAAATGTTTTCAACTTTGGGAAATAATAATCTAGTATTTATCTTAGGATGTCCTCCCCTCAATTCTTTTTTTAGACACCTCTAGTGGCAACAGGCTTAGACCATTTTCCACAGACCCATAAGCACATAGGGAGAATTCTTTAAATTTTCACCTTGCCATACTGTTTCCTGGGCATGTGACTTAAAGATAAATGGAGAATGTTAACAGTTATAACCCTGATTATCCAATTGTGTATTTTGCATCCTTGATTTAAAGAACACATTGCCTGCCAAGACCTGTGAATTTACTCTGAAGAGCTACACGATCAGCACTGCTCCTGTTACACAGGTCAGATATTTAAAACAATTCCCACAGCTCCACAGGGTATATTTACATAAAGCTTGAATGAAGGTCAAGGCAAAACAGGAGAAAGAAAGTGAAGGCATTCTGAGAGAGGTCTGAAAACTTCCAGGTGCAGACTCCAAGGTCTTCACTCAGCTGTTCGATATGGTTTGGATTTGGATTTTACGTTAATATATTTGGTAGACTAGAAGGATAATATATTTGGTAGCCTCCCGTAAGTTTACTCTTTGCATTTCTGCTGTGAAGATCCTTGAACCTGTTTTTCTTATAACTTCTTCTTTTCATACTGTTTTCTGTTGACTTTGCTTCATCAAGCTTCTAAAGCTGTGATATTTTCCAAGCTGTTTTTCCTCCTTCCTAAGATAACATCCTTCCTCAGTGACCAATACATGAAAATAGCTTGTTTTCCTCAGTACGTCTTTCTTCAGTGAAGGAAAATTCAGTTTGCTCAGGACTCATAGGCCTGTGACAATTTCATTCAAAGCTCTTTAACGGTATGTTGGCCTCTGTTGGTTTATCCAACATGTTGCTAATAAATGACTCTTGCTTGAGTACAATGTGGGTATGTATTTTGAACCTCAAAATTTTGAGTTCACCTGGATGATATCATATGAGTAATATAAATAATCCCCAAGTATATTTCAGCATGAGTGCCCCAAAACACTTCCTTGAGTGGCCCCTGGGGAGCACTGGGACTATTAGAGATAAGTATACGAGACCACCAAACCACCCTAAACTAAATTAGGATTACAGTTCATCAGATGTTCTTCACTTTGATGATTGCCCTGCATCCACAAAAACATGATTTATAAGTATTAAGGCACATCAAACTATGACAAGTCGGGCACAAAATGTATTTTGTGTCCATAATGTCTGGTTAGTTTCTTCAATAATGAGTCTTTAAATAAACTGGTTGGGAAGCATCAGCGACCCTGGGAAGGTCTGCTGTGGCTGTCCTCTGCAAGGAAAATGGAAGGAGAAACCTTGTTAAGAAAACTATGAAAGAAAGTTTGCCTATGAAAAGTAGTTACCTGACATTAAGTAGAAATATGATGTTGTTTTTCAATGGTAGTTAAATAAGAGTGGGAGGAAGAAAATGGATGCCAAGAAGCAAAGGTGTGAATTATCCTCGTCATTTGCCCATGACTTCCTGATTCACTTTCCACACCTCCCTGTGAAATGCATTTCCCTGAGCTCTTGACAAGTGGCTTCTGCAAGCAGTCTGTGGGAGCTGTACTCGGGTGGCACAACTCCTCCCTTTGTACTTCCAGCTTTTTGGGCATTAACACTGTCCAAATGCTGCTGATACCCAAGCTGTTTCACTGTTTTCTCTTTAGCTTTTCAGCCCTTCTAAGTCCTTCACAGGTAGAACCCATAGTAAATTTCTTCTGTTGTACCACCCAGCACAGTTTTTATTCTATTTACTAGATCTTAACTAATACAATGAACTGTTGACTAACAAATCAATTGGGGTTTTCTTTTTCCAATTTTTTGAAACAAACAATAAGAAACTGATTTGTAAATATATTTATTTTCAAATATTTCATGTCACTCTCTCAGTTTCTGTGATGAATACCAAACAATTTTACTAATGCTGATCCCAAACTGCTGCTCTTTTAAAAGGACCTTTTTCACTTTCCTTATAGAAACCACATTGTAAAAACTCAAAAACAATAAACCTTTAAATATTGTTAAGTCAGTAGAGCATTTTTGGATTATTAATTGTATTTTATAACTCTCCTTACATTAATTTTTATCAAAATCGTAGCCCAGTAGTTCTTGTTTATTCAGTTTATTGGAGGTGTTCACATTATAAAATCAATCAACCTTATCAGATTTACTTTCTATTGCATAAAGCCCGACTTCAGATTTCAAATTAAATACACACAACATAAGCACACACACACATATATATATACACACACATAAGAACCATACATTTTTTAATGAAACATCAGCAGGGTATGACCTAATTACATTTCCCACACAATGTTTACAAAGTTCATTGTTAATTTAATACCCTGGAATTAATTGCATTTACGTTTTTAGTGACTGTTCAGATAAGAATTCAATTTTTTATTGACTAGTATTTGTTTATGCATATAATGAAAGTTTAAAGCATAGAGAAAACAATTAAGTCCATTCTTTTACTGACGAATCACTGTAGTACCCTTTCAGATAAAACCATGTCATCTTGAATAGATATGTCCAGTTTTTTAAAAAACTTCTTCTGTTTGTATTATTTGCAAGTCTTTGATAACATAACCTCACCAGTAAAGTCATTTTGATGGTTGCAATTGTAGGCACAAATTATCAAACAAGATTCGTCAGAAACATCTATAGATCTATTAACATAGGAGACATATCTTTTATCTGCTGCAATTGTTGCCCCAATTAATAAGTGACTCTGCAATTAATAATTAATAATAATATGCCATAATTAATAATAATGTGACCCTGCAAGGTCATATTTTTCATGACATACAATAATGTCATGACATCAATATTTAAGATTATCCTTTTTTTGTATCACAATTCCCAATTTCTGAGTCAATATATTTCTTTCATAACAACAAACTAGGAAACAATATTTTTACATGTGCTTGAGTTACTTTTCCCAAAAGCAATTTTTCAAATGATGCATATACACTGTTTTGAAGGGGAAAATAATTAAATTTCTAGTAACCATAGGCATTGACTTAAGTATAGTTTGTTCCTGTCAAAGTAATAAACAAGGGTGTTTTACCAGTTGTTCCTGGTACTATTAGTCTATGATTTTTGACAACATGTAGAATAGTTCAGAAGGCACTAATTAAATGTGGGACCAAAAGAGTCTCACATTCATCATAAAAAAAAGCCAATCTGTGTAAAACAACAAGATAAATAAGCCTATTAAAAACTGGTATTTACAATGGAAATAACAGATCCTAAAATAGAAAATTGCAGTCTCAGAATCACAATATATCTGGTTAATCACTTCTTTATAAATTTATTTAGTGATTGGAGAATTTATTCTAGTAATAATAAAATTCTTAGATATAGATTTGTTTTGGTGTTAATTTTTAGCATTCTTGATGTTTTTTGAAACATTTATAAAAATGTTAAGCAAATTTGTTTCCCTTGATTGCTATCTTGGAATAATGTTCAAACCCCTTTAAAAGGGTATATTATTGGGGCTATAGCTTGGTTACTCTGAATAAACATCAATTAAGAGCAACAATTTTTCTCTCTCCCAACTCACAATTTCAGACTAAGGAGTCCAGCACTGCCTTGGCAGGTCCATAGAATGGAGACCCAGACGACCTCTATCACGTCTACCAGCTGTAGCTCTAGAGGGAAACGAGGAAAGGGGGAAAGGGGGAAAGGGGGAAAGGGGCCCCTTCCCAGAGCAAATTTCCCTATGAACCCCATAAAACCAAAGTAAGGCAAGGGGAAGGGGTAGGGAGGAACTGTTTTTACTGCTCACAGCTTGCTTGAATTTGCTGGCTGGCTCTGTCCATTCCTCATGGCGTGCACACTCCCCAAGACCTTTCTCCTGGATCCCTGCTAGTAAAGCCCACTCCATGCTCCATTTTCCTGAAGTCATGGTGGGCTCTCTACTTCCCCACCAGTCCCTTCTGAGAGGAACTCCATGGGGCGGTCCTTGGTGACTGGCAGACGCCAGAACAATTACCTACTAGGAACGGAAGGAAGGAGGGAGTGGTGGTTTTCTCTCCACCCCTTGCCGGGGAGGCTGCAAGGCTGCAGCGGTAAATACCTATTGATAGGTAAATGTACTAAGGCCAGGTGGGAGATTCTGGAAATTCTGCCATTTACCCCACACCTGTCTTCCCTAGAGTATTGCTCATATAAGTTGAAAGATGCTGCCATCTAGAAATATTACAATGACAAATGAAAAGTACTAGGGCTAATGGGAGACAGCTATCAGCCTCGGACACATTCCACCCTTTGGCCAACCTTCAAGGTGCTACTACTGAAGTTGTCACCACTCTCACAGTGCATATGTCTTCTACCATATAAGCCCTTTCTACAGATCAAATCTCCGCTTTCTCCACAAGCCAGTTAATTCAAATCTACGATTAGGACTTTGAACGTTACACAGAAATTTCTATGTGGTCCAGATGTGGCTCAAACAATAACAACCATGCCAAGATCCCCCTCTAGCTGAAAGCAATTGTGAAAATCTATCAAATATTAGAGGCACTCCAGGTTTGTAGATACTAAAGTGAGTAAAACTTGTTTATAGAAAATTTACCAGTAGTTTTTCCACAGCAAAATAAGTGTTAGTTTCTAACCCTCACTATCTATGACCTTATAGCTCTTTGGGGTTATATTCCATTCAGTATTACAACTATGAACCACAATCTGTATTACTTAGTTCTGGCTGCTGTGTTTGGGACTCCAGTGTGTGGGTAAAATAAAAGAGAACTCCTAGTTGTCTGTAATGTGCTAGTTTATGGTTAAGCATTAGAAAGTTGAATGGAAGCCCTACTTTGTTGGACTCTTAGATCATCTCTATTCTGCTTCTCTAACATTAATTGTTGCCTGTGTCCTCACTGTATAAGAGACCTATGACCAATACATATTCTGCAACACAGTCTAGAAAGAAGAGGAAAGTGTTAATAAAGGCTTATCCTTTTACTTTAGAATCATGATGCAAAAGTTGCAATATTCCCTCCATTCACATTGCATTATCCAGCAGTTAATGATTTGGCTACACCCAGATACAAGCTATGCATAGCGACAAGGGACTTAGGAAATAGTGTTAATAATTGGGCAGCTTTGATCCCATCCAAAAATTACTTTATTATTGCAAAAGAATGAATGGATTTGGAGAGTTAGGGATGGAAGGCAGCAAGTAGTTTTTAGAACAAAAGTAAAGTTTTCTTTCCAAAATCCCAAAGTTCATAAAATTTTTTTAAATTGTCACTACATAGATATATTAAAATATAAAATCATGGGTCAATTCCTATGCTATTAGCTTTTAATTAACTGCAAGTAGAAGAATACACATGCATATATTAAAATAAGTAAAACTATATAGTCAGCTATATTTTAATTTAATTTTAATGTGATGGATGATATTATTTGTACATTATCACTTATGTTTGTGATACTGGTAAAATTATGTAGGCTCAGGTGTAACTACATATTTCGTTTGTTTCTGTATGTGATAAAGTAGGAATAATGCAGAAAATGTCTGTGTGTATAAATATGCTGTATTAAATGTTAGTGAAGTCAAAGCTTATTTGCTACTTAGGTAAAATAAGAAATCACTTCTAATCAAAATACATTTTAAATAATCAATTCTCAAATCCTATTTTGATGATATATTATTTCACAATTTTGTAAAGCTCTCTATTTTACTTCAGAATGAATTAGCATTTCATTCTAATTGAAATTTGTATTAAGTGTATATCTAGTTTAACTATTGCTGGAAGATAAAATCAATTTTTTCACCTTATTTATCATATTCCAGTTTCTTATAATGCACTATTATGAATTGGTACAATAAGAAACTGTAACATCTCTTGTTCCAAAATTAACAGGGTGCTAGATTATATAGTATAGCTTCTTTTGAGGTTAGCTTGCTACATTCATATATCATGTAAAGATTCAGTTCTTCCACTAATTTTTTACCTTTTGAAACAGAAAACAATCATCATGCTTAAATTAGATTTGGCTTTCTGCTGATCCAAAGCAAATGTAAAGACAAATAAAAGCATGTGTGCTAATATTTTGTGGCATATGAATTATAATTTTATAATATTAAAAGCAATGACAATTGTATGATCTTGATGATGGCCCAGGCAAGAGGGGATTCAGTGATGGTGGGCCCTGACACATATGACTATTTCTCATATAATATCCTCACATTTGCCTTATTTACAAAAAAACTATTGCAAGAAGTTATTTTTCCCTGGATGATTACACTGCCAATACCATGTATAACACATTAGTATACATGGTAAGATAGTAGATTTAGGTCACATATATGAAACACCATTATTTGGTTTTATACTTAAACATACTGAATCAAACTTACCATCTTAATATTTAAAAAAAACATCTTTTGTATTTTCAAATACAGCACAAGTTAAAAATTATAATGATAACAATGCTTAAAAGGACCTATGTTTGTATTAGTCCTGTTAAACTAGTTATATTAACAAATGCCTTCATTTTCAGCGACTTCACACAAGAGTTTCATTTCTCCTTCACACATCATGATCTAGAGCCCTGTACAGAAGCTTCTGATGAATATTCACCAATTTCTTGGGTACTTAGAGGCAATTGCATTAACAGCTGGTGCATGCTTCAGGCATGTGTGCTGAACATTCAGCTCCAAACCTGCTTCTTCAGCTCCTCCAATTACATTGTATGTGTGAATTCCTCTGTATTAAATTTCTTCTTAATTAAAATATTTGGTATGACTTCTGTTTCCTGAAATGAAATATGTAGCTGACCTTTGAGGGTTAAAGTCATTTCATCATTGCACAATAAAAGCATAGGGAATATCTTTAAATTCTAAGTATTGGCTGCTTTACTTGGACTAGTGATCTATTTAACACAATATTAATATACCTAAAGAGAGATCAAATAGTCAAATGAAGAAATAATCAAAACAGGAACATAGAAAATAATAGGTTTCATAAAACAAAACTATGGAATGCATGTTGCAAACATTTTTTAGAAGATGTAGATTTGACAGGTGAGTTGGCATTTTCAACGAAGGCACATAAATAACATCAGGCAATCCCAAAGCCTAAATAACCTATTGCTCAGGACTTTCTGCACCTCTTCTCTCTGATTCCATGTTTACTACATAAGCAATTGCAAATGATGCTGGTCAGATGCCTTGGGACTGGGACACACAACCTGGATAAGAGACTCAAGCATTCCTGTTATTAGAAGAGACATTGAATATTCTAGAAATTTATAATTTGGGGTGTATATATGACTCTCATATGTTATAAGTTAGTATTAGTCTTATCAGCTCAGTAGCAAATGTCTGACCTCTTGGGAATACAGTTAAGAAGTACTGGTGTGGGGGCCATTTTGTAACATTTTTATCAGTTCACACAACTTGGTGTTTCTGAGCAAGCTTGCACAACACAACAGTTCTTTTTCAAACACTAAATGTGTATATCCAAATATCATAGAATGAGTAAATACACTAAAATTACTCATTTCATGAATATTGTATTGGAGTACTATTACTCTTTCAAGGTTCATGTGTTAGGAAGCAGGGGCGCAGAGCCAAAAATCTTTATATGAAAGTCAGAAGAAAGACCAATCAAGCTTGCATTTTATTCTATTTGTATTTGCATTAGTTTTCTATCATTGTATTTATTTATTAATAATGACCACAAATGGGTGAAGTCAAAATGGCAAATTTTTATCTCAGTTTCCTTGGGCCAACAGTCTGGTAATAAGTTAGTTGGAGCCTCTGCTGAGCCTCAGGAGGCCAAAGTGAACACATCAGCAATGCTGCTGTTCACATGTGGGGTCCAGGATTCCCTTGCAAGCTCACTGATCTCCTCTGCCAGAGCACATTCCTGTCCCTGGTTATTCTGCAACTACTCTCAGCTACTAGAAGCTATCCTTCCCCATCAGCAGTTAAGAGCCTGGCTATTTGCTTTCTTTTAAGCCTGCAGGGCATTTTTCTTACATCTTCCTCTGACATTAGCTGAAGAAAATCCTCTATTTTGATTATCAGCTCACCAAGAATAATATCACTTTTGCCATATAGCACAACGTAATTGCAAAACTGAAAGCTCATTACATCCACAGGTTCTGCCTATGCAAGGGAAATACAGGAGGCAGAAATCTTGGGGGTTGTCTTAGGATCCTGTCTACCACAGTTTTATGCCAATGTTCTTAAATGTTTTTTCTTCCTCCTCTAAATGTAGGCTCAAATATACGTTTTCTTTTTCTGAAGTTTAAATATGTAGATTTTTCAGTAAATAAGACAATTAAGCTTACCGTGTATTTAGTAACTTCATTGTTTCTTTGACTGTAAGTTAGAAAAATTGCCACACTATCGTCAACTTTGAATTTCTTGTGAGGTTAGCATTTCTGAATTTGTTTAAATTAGATTAAATCAATTATAATATAACTGTTTGTATTAATTCAGCTTTTGTTTTTCATCCTTTTATTGTCCAAGATGTGCTGTAAGCAAAAATTTCTTAGGTTTTCATGGAAGGAAAGTCTGAGTTAGAAGTATATTATAATGCTTTCCTTTTCTTTTGTTTTTAGAAAAGACAGAAATCAGGTCATAAATGAAGATTTTAAGGTTATTCTCTGGATATCCAAGTCATGTACTTAAATTTTCTATGTAAAATTTACTGCCTTAAAGTATATTTCCACTTCATCTCTAACTCTTTCTATAATAGTGTGAGAAAGTTTTTGTTACTAATATTGTTGTTCTTTCATTTTATTTCTTCTCTCTTAACTTCTGAAAGTTAACAGGGAGGCAGATAACAAAGTTTACCACACACTTACAAAGCAACGGGGAAACACCTCCTTTACAGTAACTCAGTAGCATCTTGAGGGGGGCAGGGGCATGGCAGGGAAGCAACTTCTAGCAACTGAGGAAATGGACTCTAATAGGGTCAAGGCTGGCCCAGGAAGGGAATTTTTCAGTCTGTAAACTAGATGAGTTGCTCTAATAGGATATTACTTTATCTTGAAATATATAGGTCTGAGAGTTATCATTAAAGTTTGAACTTAAATACATTATAGTATTAAAAGCTTGTGCTTTCTTTTTCAAAATAGGCAGCTCTGATATATAAAAGTATGCTATGTTCTGGTGTCATATTATATAGAGGATTGCTTATCACAGCAGTTGTAAAGGCGATGGTGTAATAAGAAGTAGAACAAATTATTCTTGAGATTTCAAAGTGTATGCACAAACACTAGTAACTTAATGAAAAGAAGAGAACTTCTGTGTAATTTTTAATGAACTTCCAGTATAAGAAAATATTCTCCAAACTAAACAAAGCAGAAAGCAAATTAAGAAACAGAGCAAAAGCCTTCCCAAAATAAAAGTTGTTTTAAATTGCATCATTACTTGAGTTGCTTTTTTGTATTATAATCACTATGCAATAATACAATTTTTATATGATCAGTTACAATACTAGATATTTCATATCTAGATGAAGGTCTTAACTTCACATGTTTATACTTAATGAAGTTTGGTTGTTAATACCATTGTTTGTAAAAGCCTGGGAACTTTGTGGTTAAACACTTAAACATCCTATTCATAGTCAACAAATATTAAAATGTTCCATGTTAATATATAACTTTGGCATGTATGCATATCAATCCAGAAAAATATAAAGCATGCTGAAATTATATAACAGATATCCCACTAAGCATTTTAGATTTTGAAAAAGAATATACTGATTTTCAAAAGTTAAAAAACTTTATAAATGCTTTTAAATTGTTTTATCATCTATAGTGGTTATGTGTTTTTTGTTGTTGCTTATTTTAAATTTAATTTAAAATTGTAATGAGATACCTATATTAGTTAAGGTATATTCTTAATATTCTACATGTTATATGACTACATGTATGCATAATAGCAATAAAATTCAATAAACTGTTCCACTGGACTTAGATATCCTAAGATTTGTCTCTAAAAGGTTATTATGATTCCTGAAATAGAGAATATAGCAAAAATTTTTTGTGAAAAGGAATTGACATTCATGTTTTAGGCAATAACATTTTCTTTAAATACATTACTAAATCCTGATGGCTTGATTAGATTATTGCTATAATATAAACCTTGCATGCCCTTTAAAAAATTGCTCTTTTAATTTTATTGAACTTTTATCATTATTAATATTATTTGCATTATTAATAGAATTAATACTTTAATATTATTATAAAGTAAAAGCACTTTACTTAAGCCCTTTACTCTTTAAACTTTCATAAGAAGAACACCATGAAGGTATGAAAAGTTATCAAAAAGTTCTTAAGTGTAAATTAGGGAATCCTTAATGGTCATTTGCAAATTCATTCTAAGTAATTATTTTAATAATTTAATTAGCTTCAGTAAAGGTAAATTGGTACTGTTTAGCACTTTGCACATTGCAGGAGATTTTAAAGTGAGGCATGGAGATTTATTTTCACCATTTTGGGCGGGCTGAGAGCAATGATGTGGAAATGATATTCTTGGTCTAACCTGAAGCTGCTGTAAACAGTAGTTATGTAGCAACTTCTCAGGGTTTTCTTCGGTGTGGATGTAATTCAGAGCTTGTAGCATGAATGTTTATTATATATACACAAAAGCAACAAAATTGGGGGGAAAAAAGACCATTTATTGAGATCCACAGAAACTTAAAAAAATAATCCCAACCACTTCTGCATTGCCTGACATACTTCTTGAAATACAGGAAATGACATTATTTGAAATTTTAGAAAAATGAACAAACATACTTCTACCATAAGCTGTCACAAATTTGCTCTTAGGCTGCCTTAAGTCTCCCATTTGATGACTGTTATGCAAATAAATATTTGCAATCCTTGGAAGTGTGACTCAGTTTACAAAACAAAGTTTTAAATATCAATTTAATCACTGTTCTAGAAAACATCTTGAATGCATACATATCCAGAAGGCATCTTGAATGCATATATATCACTATATATGAGGAAGCACAGTCAAACTCCTACAAGTTGAAATGCTTTTCAAGTCAGCTTAAGCTGTTCCTAAAGAAAAAGATAAAAGGATATCCTGACATCAGAATATCCTTTACTTGAATTAATGTATTCTTCAGACATTGAAACTCTACCCTGGAAAGATAAGCATGCACTTGTCCTTAGACACCATTAGTTGGCTATAGACACTCAGTCAAGAGAGAGGTTTTAGTAACCTACTGATCTCTGATGATTTCTGTAAGTTTAAATCAATTGTCTCAATTGTTCACATGTGTATAGGTGAGAAGATTTATAAAAATTAGATTGACTCAGAGAGGACAGCTATACAAGAGCTTATTTTAAAACTTAAATGCCTGCGTATGTAGTGAGCACCAAGTAGTTTCAGGACTGGGGAAATATCAGAGAAGTTGAGAAACTATTGCTTGCCATAGCTAATAAAACCCATAAATACTCTTAACTGATTATAATAAATTGGTTTGGGAAAGTTTCAAATGGTAGGTAATCTGTCCAGATTGAGGAATTTACCTTCTTCAAATGAATTATGTCTTAAATAATTTACTTTGCTTTGACAAAATTATAACTATTTTTGCTTAAACTTTACATCTCTCTGAAATGAAACAGTAAATGGGTAAATGTAATCCATCTTAGAGCTTGCCTTACCTTTCAAAAATAGTAATTGATCATCCATAGACTATTAATATTGCATTCCTTATTAATGTTTGGTACAAAACTAGGACTGTGTCTCAGTCAACTTCTGAGATTGAGATTCCAGATATGTTATGACTTTCTGGTAATTAATGGACAGGTATTGACCAACTAGATCTAAATAAAAGGTCACTAAAGTAAACAGAAAACATAATTAACAACTGCAAAATATATAGCTTCAAGTGATCTTGAAGATAAAATAGCATTTGGATTGTAACCACAGGTAAGTCAATATTTCCCATTTTATCTATGATTCTGATGTTCTGAAAAAATTTATGCTCTTTTCCATTGGTTTTCTTTACTGAAAGTATAACAGTGTTATAAGAACTAGTACAGGGTGTGAATAGTCATTTCCCTTTTTAGTTCATCAGGTAATGATGTTAGTACATTTTTAGCTTTTTGTTTTATAGAGCATTGCAAAGCTTGATTGGTGTTTGAATGGATCTATATGAATTTGAAAGGTTTAGCTTCAATAATTTTATAAAGATCAGTAAAATATTCAGCTTATAATGAATCTGCATGTCTGGGATATTTTTAAATTGGGTTTTACTTAAACAAAAAGATACCAGTAAATTGATACTTAAATTATTTTCTTCTGATTATGATTAAGGGAGTCCTCAGGGATTTCAGGGATACCATTTAATCTGGCAATTCCATCTTCCCAGGTGATCTCTATTTTAAAATAGCAGTTGTTCTATCACAAAGAAGGAAAACATTTCCCTTGGGTAAAAGTTGGCAGGTAAAAGTTACATAATTCACAATTTCTTCCTTTAACATTTTCAAAGATGTCTTCTTTCAAACCTGTGGGTAAAATGGGAAATCAGATACTTCTTTCTGGTGCTTAAATATTGGGATGTGAACATTTAATTGTTTTATCTGACAGCCACCAGTTTGTTCTGCTTTTGTTATGAGGCTCTTGCAAATGCTCAGAAGAGGTTGTAGATCTAACAATGGTCAATTTATCATTCCCATTTTTCTTGCAAGCTTAAATTCTCTATTCCTTGTTTAAGGATTTCACAAAATGTAAGAAAGAGCTATGGTCATGTCTGCATTAGGGTCTACTATGTTCTGTGTAAAAGTGGTTAAGATCCTCTTGGAAGTCTGACAACATTATCTGGCTATTTTCATAGGAGTGACTTTGTGGGAAGCCCTCAGTTGGTTTGCAAGCTTTTTGGGGGGCTTCCAGGGTATAATCTGAAACTAGCCCCCATACTTCATCAGAGAAACTAAAGAAAGAAGTAGACCACTACAGATTGGTAGTTGGCAGGTTTAATAAGCAAGGGAATTTATATATAAGGCTTTACTTGAATGGCTACAAGATGAATATATCTCTGCATCTCCTTACCAAATATTAAAAGTTTATATGAAAGATTTAACTGGATTCATTTATGAATACTGTCTTAATGGTCTCAAAACCACATCAGTATCTCAAGACTGTATCTCTGGAGAAGCTGGGAGTGAGGAAGACAGGCAGAATCCACATTCCAAGGATAGGGGAGAAGGTGAGGATTCTCCAGTTACCTAGGTCCAGCACACAGGTCAGCTGGAGATCACATCTTGATGACCTTCCTAACACCCTCTATATGTTGTCCAACTCCAAGTTCTTCAGCTTTTCTAAACACCTCTGGTTCCCCATGATATTTGGAGTCACTTACATTATCATCAGATTTCCTTTCTCTTCCTTCCTTTTTTTTTCTATCTGAAGAGTCTGTAAACATATAAATAAATAACATAGATCTAAAATCCTTGGATTTATTACAAATGCTTCTGTGATTTTCTGATTCACTTCTAAGATTTGGAAAAATTTTCTGAATGGCTCCAGATCAAACCAAGATCAAGGCTTACAATCTATTCTAAAAGAGTTACTGTACTCTGAAAGACATCTAACTGTAAAAAGCAATTGAGCTTTGGAGGACTGTGGACAAACAGATGAGACAGGTAGTGGATCAGGAGAAGTTTGAAAGGCAATGGATTTGCATAGGTAAATGTGAATAGAAGAGCACATAAAGGTAACTGTTTTCAGAATGTGGTTTGTGAGAACTATCAGTCTTCTTGGTAGGTCAAATACAGACATTTAAGGCCCATGTCAGTTATCTCTTTGTATATTTTCCTTGGCAAACTTAACAGACTGTAAGAAAGAAAGACAGAAGCTGAGTAGTGTTGCAGTACCAAGAATGAGATTCCACCAAGAATGAGAGTTTTTAAATCAAATAGTAAAAGGATGTTTATAAAAAAGGATCATTTTTGCAAGTATGTGAAGTAAATTTAGCATTTGGGAGCTCCGCAAAAATAAATCATGTCTCAGACCCAAAAGAAGACTTATTCACTGTTGAAGTCAAGAAGACACCTGTTTGAGAAGTTTAAGAAGAGACTAAGAAGTTGAAAGAATTAATAGTGTTAAAATGTCCATACTTCTCAAAGTAGTTTAGTGATTAAATGCAAATCCTTATCAAAATTCCAATGACATTTTTCACAGAAATTAAAAAAAAGTCTTAAAATTCATATGAAACCACAAAAGACCACTGATAGCTAAAATAAACTTGTGCAAGAAGAACAAATGTGGAGGCATCACAATTCTTGAATTCTGAATATATTTAAAAGCTATAGTAATCAAAACAATATGGTATCGGCATTAGAAACAGACATACAGTCAAATAGAACAGATTAGGCTGCTGAGAAATAAATCCACACATCTCTGGTCAACTAATATTTGACAAAGTTTCCAAGAACACACAATGGGGAAAGGATAGTCTCCAGTAAATGCTGTTGGGAAAACCGGATATCCACAACCAGAATAATTAATTTGGACTCTATTCTAACACCATATATTAAAATAAATTCAAAAAATGACTTAAACACAAGACTTGAAACTGTAAAATTACTAGAATAAAACATAAAGGAAAAGCTTCTTAGCACTGGTCTGGGCAATTACTTTTTGGATATGAATCCAATAGTACAGGCAACAAAAGCAAAAATAGACAAGCTGGATTGCATAAAACTGAAAAGTTTCTGCACAGCAAAGGAAATAACAGTGAAGAGACAACCTGTGGAATGAGAGAAAATACTTGCAAACCATACATTTGATAAGGATTTAATATTCAAAATACATAAGGAATATAAACCACTCAATAGCAAAAAATAAAAATGGGCAAACCACCTAAACAAACATTTCTAAAGAAGACATACAAATGCCCCACAGGCATAATAAAGATGCTCAACATCAATAGCCACCAGGGAAATGCAAATCAAAACCACAGTGAGGCACTACACCTCTTTAGGATGGACATTAGCAAAAAATAAGATAAAACAAGTGTTGATGAACATGTGGTGAAAAAGGAATTCTTGTACACTGTAGATGGGAATGTAAACTGGTATAGGCATTATGTAAAACAGTATGAAGTTCCCTCAAAAAATTAGAAATAGAACTCATATGATCCAGCAATTTTACTTCTGGGTATATATCCAGAGAAAATGAAATCAGGATCTTGAAGTGATAGCCTTACTTCCCTGTTCATTGTTCCATTATTTACAATAATCAAGATATGGAAACAAGTGTCTGCCAGAGGATAAATGGATAAAGAAATTGCAATATTATACACACACAGACACACACAATGGAATATATAATGGAATATTATTCAGTCTTTAAAAAGAATGAAATCCTGCCATTAGTGTCAAGATGGATGAACCTGGAGCACATTATACTAAGTGAAATAGGCCAGACACAGAAAAACAAGCATTGCATGATTCACTTAAATGTGGAATCTAAAAAAGCTGAACTCATAGAAGCACAGTGTAAGAGAGAGTCATTAGGGGCAGTGAGGTGGAGGAAATGGGGAAATGTTGGCCAAAGGTTACAAAGTTTCAGGCTTTTAGAATCAATAAGCTCTGGAAACTTAATATACAGCATGGTGATTATGGTTAATAATACTGTATTGTGTACTTGAAATTTGCTAAGAGTACATCTTGAGTGTTCTCAGTATTAAGCACAAAACAGAACACATACACAAACATGTGGTTAATATGTGAAATGATGGATATTTAATTAGCGTGGCTATGGCAGTCATTTTACAATATGTAAGTATATCAAAACATCACATTGTTTCACAAATAAATACACAGTTTTTATTTATCAATATGCCTCAATAAAGCTGGAGGAAAAAGAATATCCTAAGTCAATGTTTTCATTATCAAGAGTCTTGACCATGGTGAAGGAGTTTTCACATGAGCTAACAATTGTCAACTCCCCAAAAGACCACCATAGAACATTTTTTCGATCAAGTAAAATTTTTAAGCCAAAAAAAAAAAGAACATTATTATGCAAATTAAAAATAATTATTCTGAGGTACATGCAATAAAATGCACAAATCTTAGTTTACAGCTTGATGAATTTTGACATGTGTATATATTCATGTATCCATTGCCCAGATTAAGGTGACAAACATTCTTACTATTTATTTCCCTTCACCTATTTCATCAATAACCCCATTTCCCTTTAATCCTTAGCTGAGGTCTGGACTGCTCATCCAGAACTGCAGGTGCACAGGTAAGACTTTCTAAAGCACAATACTGTAGCTGCTGTTGGGCCAAGAAATGAACATACACACCAGGTGTCATGCGGTATCAGATATGTTTAAGTTCCAGCTCAGACAGAGATAGGGAACCTCACTGAGGACTTCAGCTTATTCAGTTGAAGCTTCAGGAAATGTTTACTTTAAGAGGACAAAACATGTCCAAGAAAAAGGGCCATCACCAGTATTAAGTGCAAAAAAAGAAATTAATCTGTCTCCTCTAATAAAGTATAATAAAACCAGGCTTGACAAGACTGAGAGGATCCACTAATAATTTAACTCCTCTACAGAACAAAATTCAGCATCCTTCAAAGTAGAGGTCAGCAAATTCATTCTTTAAAGGGAGAGACAGTAAATATTTCAGGACCATATGGTGTTTATTGTAACTCTTCACTTCTGCCATTGTAGTATGAAAGTAGTCATAAATAGCTTTATAATACATAAACATAAACATTCAATATAAGTGAATTAAACAATTAAACTAAAGGGAAATATTTTCAGCATTGCTTAAAATACTCACAAGTAGTAAGCATCAGAAGGTTTAGGGTGGCCTTATTAGATGCAGAAGACTTCAAGACAGATATAAAAAACACATTTTAGAATGAGAAAAGTGTTGCCAGGTGGCTGCATCTGGGGAGGTCTTTCACTACACACTAGGTGAATCCTCAGCCCTAACGGGGAAGGGTTCTTGACTCTTGACAAGGGAAAGAATTCTCCATCAGGTCAAACAAGTGCCAGCAAGAAAGGAATTCATCAAAGCAAGAGTAGAAGCTAATGTCAACAGCTCTGCAGGCAGTAGAGAGCAAGGAAGAATGGAGGGAGAAAACAGAAATTTGTTGAATTTCTGCTCGGTGGCCCAGGGAAAATCGCTTGCCAACTCCTAAAGCCAGGGTCACCTAGCTTCCAGAGTCCATCTGATCTGCACAACTTGGGAATTATATCCCTTCCATATCACGATTTGTGGGAGCCACACCACAGGGCATCGGATGGAGTGAGTTTATGTTCTGAGAACTTGCACTTTCTCACTGGTCTGAAATTAAACAGGAAGAGAGAAAACGGTTCTGTTAAGACTAGAAAGCTGAATGAAATAGCAAAGTGACACAGACATTTACCCCCAGAGGTGGAGGTCGGAAAGTTCTTGTCTATCATGAAAAGAGTTCAGAAACAATTGAATTCAGCTTATGCAACAAGAAAGTTTATTTGATATAAGACAGTGCACACTCAGGTGTGAGTGCAGGTGACCTCAGAGAGGAGGCATGCTTACGGATTTAGGGTTTGGGGTTTTATTGGGCCTTACAGGTAAAGTTGGCATAAAGCATGATGTGTACAGGTGTTTAACAATTCCTTTGATGTTTTGTTTTAAGAACAGGCTATTTAGGTGATGTGTTCATCTGAAGCTCAGCATTCTTTGCCCACATAGGGCCATTTACACTCTGTAGGTCTATCTCTCCTCCTGGCAACAAACTTAATCAATTAAGGGGCTGAAAGAAGAGGAAGAACAGCATATAGATTAAGTTAAAGAATAAACTGGGCCTTTTTCAAAGGCTAAGTAGATTTTACAATAGCCTGACCCTTGTCCCATTTCCCTGATCTGTCTCAAAAGGATAAATAGCTGAAGACATAAAGTCATAAATATTTATATACCTTGTAAAGGTATATAATCACTTTGGGATTCATAAAGCACAAACTAATTTTTAAAAAAAGGAAATAGAAATCAGATTTGGAGATTCTCACTTTTCTCTCCAAAAATACTTCCCCATTTTTCACTTTACAGGGAAAAATCCTGGAATAAGTTATGAATATTTTGTTTCTACTTGTTCCTCCCCACCATTTCTTTACTGAACCTATTTATTCAGGCTTCTATCCCTGTCATTCCACCCAAACTATGCTTTTCAACAGCATCATAGGCCTCCATACAGCTTAATCAAAGTGTGATTTCTTTGCCTACATTTTCTTGCCAATCAACCATGCTAACTCTACATTATTTTCTTCTTAAAGTATTGCCTTCTTTTGGCCTCCAGGTTACCTAAATCTATCCTACAACCTCACTGGCTGTGTCTTCTCAGTCCCATTTGTTAGATTTCTAAGTAAGAGTCCCAGGAATTAGTCTTTAGCTGTCTCTTTATCCGTGCGTTTGGCTGGATAATCCCATTCAGTTTCAAGTCAGTCAGTACCATCAATCCATCCAATACCATGGAGTCAGATCTCAACATCACTTTCATACTCACACATCTAACTTCCTGCTTGACTCCATTTAAATGACAAATACCTGCCTAATGTTGAACTCAGCCTCCCTCCCAAAAATAAAACCAGGAACGTTGCTACTTCTCTATTGCTTCAACTTCCACAATTTATATTTGCTTAGGCCTAAACATTCATGTTATCATTGATCCCTTCATTCTAACACCTTTCACATCCAATGCATTAATACGTCTAGTTTGAAATGTATTCTGAATTAAACCAGTTTTCAGTCACTTTATTGCTTATCCTTGACCATGACACCATCAACTTCATTTCTTTTCTATAGTAGTTTTCTAATGTGGTCCCTGCTTTCCTTCTTGTCTCAACGCCTGTTCAGTCTGTTCTCCAAGCTTCATGGGCCTTACATCTCTGTGATATGATCCACGCTCTCCCCTCAGAGTCTTTGCTGCTGCTTTTTTCTCAGCCCAGAGTGCTGGGCCCCAGTCACTGACCTGAGTTTTCCCTGCCACCTTGTAAGAAATACTGCAGCTCCTCACTCTGTGTTATCCCCTTATCCCTTCTTCTCATTTTTTGCACTTTTTATCACCTGATATATATCTTTTTAGGTTATTTCCTATCTTTCCCCATCTGACCAAAGGCATGAAAAGTGGCTTGGATATGTGTAATGTATTTGCAGAATTCTATTTTTAAAAAGCCTAATATAATTGTTTGCATGTATATACAATGAGATGTCTGGGCAACAAAAGTAGGAGTTGACAGAATCCGGGCCTGAGTATTGCCTTTTGAATAGGCCCACCCACTATTCAGAGAGACCTAGGTGTCATCTTCCCTAGGCTACGAGCACTCTCCAAGGGCACGTCAGCAAGCCACAGGCCACCTTTCCCCTGACCCTCCCCCTCAAAGAACCTGCCAAAGCCCTAGCCATGAAAAGCCTCTTGGCCTATTAGACACCCCTTTCCTTTGTTCTGCTGGCCAGGACAGAGGGGGCCCTCTCAGGCTCAGCAATAAACCTGCTTGGACTGTGGAGTTCACATCCTCTTTTTTTTCTTTCAGGAGTAAGACTTTCTGTAGTACATATGATACAATATCGTGCAACTTTTGAACTTTGAAAACCTGAAAAGTTTAACCTATGAAAAAAAAATAAGCACATAAAATTAAAATGTAAAAATTATAAACCTGAGTAAAATACTAAAGTGGTTGGCATGTTCTTGCTATTTAGTTGTAGCTTAAAGAAGTGACTTCAGTAGAGACAATATATGGCTGTTTATCTTAGGTTAGGATGGAAGAGAAGACCACACCTCTTTCTGTATATTTTCAAAAAACATATTTTTTATTATAAAGTTATATATATAATTTTTGGCTTAGTTTTTTTTGTTGTTTTACTTATTGTTTTTTATTTTGGTATCATTAATGTACAATTACTTGAACAACATTATGGTTACTAGACTCCCCCTATTATCAAGTCCCCCACACATACTCCATTACAGTCACTGTCCATCAGTGTAGTAAGATGCTCTAGAATCATTACTTATCTTCTCTGTATATACTTCCTTCCCTGTGCCCCCCCACATACTACATTATGTAAGCTAATCATAATACCTCTTTTTCCCCCTTATCCCTCCCTTCCCACCCACCCTCCCCAGTCCCTTTCTCTTTGGTAACTGTTAGTCCATTCTTGGGTTCTGTGATTCTGCTGCTGTTTTGTTCCTTCAGTTTTTGCTTTGTCCTTATGCTCCCCAGGTGGGTGAAATCATTTGGTACTTGTCTTTCTCCACCTGGCTTATTTCACTGAGCATAATACCCTCTAGCTCCATCCATGTTGTTGCAAATGGTAGGATTTGTTTTTTTCTTATGGCTAAATAATACTTCATTCTGTATATGTACCACATCTTCTGTATCCATTCATCTACTGATGGACACTTAGGTTGCTTCCATTTCTTGGCTATTGTAAATAGTGCCGTGATAAACATAGGGGTGCATATGTCTTTTTCAAACTGGGCGGCTGCATTCTTAGGGCAAATTCCTAGGAGTGGAATTCGTGGATCAAATGGGTTGACACCCAAATTATATAAAGAGCTCATGGAACTTGACAAAAAGCAAACAAGCCAATTAAAAAATGGGCAGAGGAGCTGAACAGACACTTCTCTAAAGAAGAAATTCATATGGCCAATAGGCACATGAAAAGATGCTCCACATTGCTAATCATCAGAGAAATGCAAATTAAAACCACAATGAGATATCACCTCACACCAGTTAGGATGGCCACCTTGCAAAAGACAAACAACAACAAATGTTGGCGAGGCTGTGGAGAAAGGGGAACCCTCCTACACTGCTGGTGTGAATGTAAACTAGTTCAACCATTGTGGAAAGCAGTATGAAAGTTCCTCAAAAAACTCAAATTAGAAATACCATTTGGTTTAGTTCTTTTTATTGATGGATAGTTGATGATACATTTTAAATTGCACTATCTTTTACTGAGTCTCTTATCAGTTATTGTCAGTATTGATGTAAAAGCATTATGATATTTGGTAAAGAACAGTTGTAGTAGGTAGTCTGATAAATCTGTAGAGATAAAATAAGAATCAGCTTCTAAAGAGAAGTGAATATTAATGGGATTTCCATAAATTATATAATCTAGTGATCATTAACATGTATTGTTACTGAACAATGTCCATGACCAATGTAAGCACTAGAATCCGTTTCTCCTATGAATGATTTACACTATGAATAATTTAATTATTCCTTATTATTAACTAATAGACGATTTATTGTTAAGTCAGAACATAAGCACATTTCCAAACACTGAATGTAGAATAAACAAAAAATTCATGCATCATAGTTTAAGTTATAGGTTCTGAATTCAGAAACCTCGTTTTGAATTCAGACTATATCATTTACTAAAAAAGTGTATTTCCCATTTTCCATTTGGTAAAAAAAAAAAATGTTGCTATATTTTCTTCATACAGTGGGCATGAGATTCACTTTTGATAACATGAAAAACACATTAAAAAATGTAGCATTATTTACACTTAGTTCTTAAACAATACCATTATTCATAAAAATTAAAATAAATCTTAATACACCTATAACCAAGACTTTCTTTGGTACAAAGAGGATGAATTAGTTCTATAAAATATTTAAATATAAGAAAAGTCTCATATTTTGCTAATCTTGATTTAATTTCTAAATTTGTTAGTTAAATATAGAAGAATTTTAATATACTTAGAAGGGAAAAATGTAGATATATTTGATGTTAAACCATTTTCAAAAAATATAAAAATGTTATATTTTTATAAATATATACTACTAGAAATGCAAAAGGAAAGTTCTTTTTTTGTGGACAATTGGCTATTGGTAGTCAAAATATGAGCTGGCATTCACATATAATAGGTAATTAAAACACTTCATAAGTCCATTGTACATAATTGTATTGCATTACTATATTAAGATTTTTTAAATATTTCTAGTAGAATATGGTTTTGATTGATTTAATCCTCACAGTATTGTGGGTTTGTAAGTCTAGTTGGAACTAGTCTTTGGCCTGCTTATATAGCAGCAGATGTACTATTTGCATAAATAGTATGTTATATGTGGGCTTGTATTTTTGGCTGCATCTGGATTTATGACACCAAATCATTTTTTGCACAGATGGAAGAAAACCTGACAATGTAAAAAGAGGAGTTAATCAATTTCTCTTTAAAAAAAAAATGTTACAATTAGTCTGATTTAAATTTGTCTATATGTAAGTCTGATCTTTGGGGATCATATACAACACAGTAATTTTCAGTTACTTTATGGTCTCATTGTAATTGAACTTAAGGTTAGCAATTGAACTTAAGGCAGATGCAGGTAAATGGCAGGAAGCATTAGTCATATTACAAAACAAACGTATTTATTTTAATTTTGGAGGTCTAAGAGTCATATACAACACCAAATTGAAAACAAAATAAATGGTTTATATTTCTAGAAAAATATATTCTTTGCTTACACAAAATACTAAATTGTTAAATAAATGATCAATGTAGATATTCAGATGTACATTATACTAAATTATACAATATACCACTATATTGTTTGAAATCTTCTGTTTCAAAATTTTTCTTCATTTTGCATATTTAAAATACTTAACAACTACATATTTGATTTTCCTGTGGTTTTACATAGAACTGACAAGAAATAGACACTGTTTTAAAGAAAGTAAGTTTAAGTCAGTATAAATTACATAATACTTTATAACTAACAAAATATTTCATCCTCATAGTATGATTGTTTTTGTCATAGGAAAATGGGAAAAATTTTGGAAAAGTATAGTTTCAATAGACTGAATAATGGATCTTGCTTTTTCCATTGTATGTATTTATATTGTGCATATAAATATATATGCATTATATATATAACATAAATGTACTTGTGTGTATATAATAAATACACAAGTTATAATTAACTCTCCTTCAAAGAGTTTAGAACCTATTGGCAGAGATGTAATATATGTATGCGTGTGGTGGTGGAGAAGACATGGTGACTGGATTGGGATACACTTCTGAGAAACAAAATAAGAGAATGTGGTCCAGTTACACAGGAAACCACAAATAAGGGCACAGGAGAGATAACATAGTCAATAAAAGAAAATTTTCAAGCAGCCATTTTGCTGCTGTTAGTAGAGCAGTGAGGGGAAACAGCTAAGACTGAGATATCAACAGTTTTTGGGTATCAAAGGAAAGACCTCAGGTTTTATCTTGTGAATCTATAATTATTTTGGTGAAGATAATAAATAGTAAGACTTGCTTCTTCACAAATTATTCAGGTATCTAGGTGAGTAATGAATTTCATGAGTTACGGCTAGAAGCAGGGATGCCACCTGGAGAATGTTGCCATTTATTAGGATAGATGCTATGGAGTTTTGAACAAACAAAGTAGTAATAGAGGTAGAGAAATGGGATAATGTGAGAAGTGGTTATGAAAGTAAATTAAAATTTTTTGTACCTCGTCTCTTCTAAAAATATTAAAGTATCAATCTCTAATTTTATTTGACATTTCAAAATGCATAATATGATCAAAACAAGTAAAATTAGTGGTAATTTTGAAAGAGAGCTAAAAAGATCTACTCAGTTATAGAAAAGAAGATAGAGAAATAGAGATATACATTCACACCCACACACAAAGTGCACTGAAAATTAATTTTTAAAATTTATATTTACATTTTATGATGTCTGGGGCACTTTAAATTTATTCCAAATTTTAAGTAACTGGCTAGGAAGAGAACGGATTGACCTGCTTTTCAATCAACCAGAAATGTCATGAGGTTTTTAATCTTTTCTGAGAAACAAAGTTCTAGTTACAGATGGAAAACTCTGGGAGTTCAGGGTCTGTTAAAAAACATCTGAAGTTATTTCAACTACATGAAACTTATACTATGATTGTTTTATTATCTTCATGACCATTGAAAACATGTTTTTCTACATATATATGTCTATACACCGTTAAAAATATGGAATTCTGAGGGATAAAAAAGTCCCTTTGGAACAACGTAATCGAAAGAGGGTGCTCATCTATTGTCATTACATGGCAGGAAATCACAGCAGACACAGTATCTATGACTAATGAAGGAGACCTAAATACTAACTTCAAAACTACAAAGGATCTGAGATGTTATCTCAGCTTGCCCAGGTTCCCTACTCCCCTTTTTCCCAAGGAACAACACAGTAAAAGCCAAATATTCACCAATGAGTTACACCAAAGGAGAAGATCCCCAAAATTATGATATCGACAGAGCATATAAGGGTGACTAGGACATGTGTCCAATCTCCCCTCCAAAGTGAAAGATGCCTCATAAAGCAAACATTCTGTGATGGACCAAGGGAAAACATTGCTAGGTTTATTACCCTGGAATGTAAGCAAATGTTTCCAGGGAAGGGAAGGACAGGATTTTGCATTTCCAAATCAGTCTGTGGGTAATCATCTTGAAGATATCTTAGTGACACTATCTCACTTTCCAAAGCTACCTGTTATCCAAACATTCTTTCAGTGCCCTTTGCACAGAAAGACCAGGCCATACAGGAGCATCAGAAAACAAGAATTGTTAGTGAAGAGCTAATACTCATCCTCCTTAAAGTTTACCAAAAAGTAGAAGAGGAGAGAATACTCCCAAACTCATTCTACAAGGCCAGCATCACTCTAATACCAAGACCAGGCAAAGACACCACAAAAAAAGAAAATTACAGACCAATATCCCTGATGAACATAGATGCAAAAATACTCAACAAAATACTAGCAAACCAAATTCAAAAATACATCAAAAAGATCATCCATGACACTCAAGTAGGATTTATTACAGGGATACAAGGATGATACAGCATTTGAAAATCCATCAACATCATCCATCACATTAACAAAAAGAAGGACGAAAACCACACGACCATCTCTATAGATGCTGAAAAAGCATTTGACAAAATTCAACATCCATTCATAATAAAAACTCTCAACAAAATGAGTACAGAGGACAAATAACTCAACACAATAAGGGCCATATATGATAAACCCACAGCCAGCATCATACTTACCAGTGAGAAGCTGAAAGCTTTTCCATTAAGATTGGGAACAAGACAAGAATGCCCACTCTCCCCACTTTTATTCAACAAAGTTCTGGAGGTCTTAGCCACGTCAATCAGACAGCACAAAGAAATAAAAGGAATCCAGATTGGTAAGGAAGAAGTTAAACTGTCCCTGTTTGCAGATGACATGATATTGTACATAAAAAACCCTAAAGAATTCACTCCAAAACTACTAGATTTAATATCTGAATTAAGCAAAGTTGCAGGATACAAAATAAATACACAGAAATCTTGCATTCTTATACACTAACAATGAACTAGCAGAAAGAGAAATTAGGAAAACAATTCCATTCAAAATTGCATCAAAAAGAATAAAATACCTAGGAATAAACCTAACCAAGGAAGTAAAAGACCTATACTCTGAAAACTACAAGACACTCATGAGAGAAAATAAATAAGTTACCAGTAAATGGAAACACATTCCATGCTCATGGCTAGGAAGAATTAATATTGTCAAAATGGCCATCCTCCCTAAAGCAATCTACAGATTCAATGCTATCCCTATCAAAATACCAATAGCATTCTTCAATGAACTAGAGTAAATAGTTCTAAAATTCATACTGAACAACAAAAGACCCTAAATAGCCAAAGCAATCCTGAGAAGGAAGAATAAAGCAGGGGTATTATGCTCCCTGACTTCAAACTCTACTACAAAGCCACAGTAATCAAGACAATTTGGTACTGGCACAAGAACAGACCCACAGACCAGTGGAACAGACTAGAGAGCCCAGATATAAACCCAAGCATATATAGTCAATTGATATACAATAAAGGAACCACGGACATACAGTGGGGAAATGACAGCCTCTTCAACAACTGGTGTTGGCAAAACTGGACATCTACATGCAAGAGAATGAAACTGGATTATTATCTAACCCCATACACAAAAGTAAACTCAAAATGGATCAAAGATCTGAATGTAAGTGATGAAGCCATAAAACTCTTAGAAGAAAACATAGACAATAATCTCTTGAATATAAAAATGAGTAACTTTTTCCTGAACACATCTCCTTGGGCAAGGGAAACAAAGTCAAAAATGAACAAATGGGACCACATCATGCTAAAAAGCTTCTGTACAGCAAAGGACACCATCAGTAGAACAAAAAGGCATGCTACAGAATGGGAGGATGTATTTGTAAATGACATATGTAACAAGGGGTTAACATACAAAATATATAAAGAATTCACATGCCTCAACACCCAAAAAGCAAATAACCCTATAAAAAAATGGGCAGAGGATATGAACAGATAGTTCTCCAAAGAAGATATTCAGATGGCCAACAGGCAAATGAAAAAATGTTCCATATCACTAATTATCAGGGAAATGCAAATAAAAACCATAACGAGATATCACCTCACACCAGTTAGGATGACTAACATAGAAAAGAATAGGAACAACAAATCCTGGTGAGGATGTATAGAAAGGGGAACCCTCCTACACTGCTGGTGGAATGTAAAATAGTTCAACCATTTTGGAAAGTAGTATGGAGGTTCCCAAAAAAACTCAAAATAGAAAAAGCATTTGACCCAGGAATTCTACTTCTAGGAATTTTCCCTAAGAATGTACTACCCAAGTTTCAAAAAGACATATGTACCCCTATGTTTATCACAGCTCTGTTTATAATAGCCAAGAAATGGAAGCAACCTAAGTCAAAAAGACATATGTACCCCTATGTTTATCACAGCTCTGTTTATAATAGCCAAGAAATGGAAGCAACCTAAGTGTCCAGCAGTAGATGAATGGATAAAGAAGATGTGGTACATATACACAATGGAATATTATTCAGCCATAAGAAGAAAACAAATCCTACCATTTGCAACAACATGGATGGAGCTAGAGGGTATTATGCTCAGTGAAATAAGCAAGGCAGAGAAAGACAAGTACCAAATGATCACCCACCTGGGGAGCATAAGAACAAAGCAAAAACTGAAGGAACAAAACAGCAGCAGACTCACAAAACCCAAGAATGGGCTAACAGTTGCCAAAGGGAAAGGGACTGAGGGGAATGGGTAGGAAGGGAGGAAGCAGGGGAATAAGGAGCATTACCATTAGCACACATAATGTAGGAGGGGCATGGGGAAGGTAGTATAGCAAAGAGAAGACAAGTAGTGACTCTATAGCACCTTAATATCCTGATGGACAGTGACTGTAATGAGGTATGTAGTGGGGACTTGATAATGGGGGAATCTAGTAACCATAATGTTGCTCATGTAATGGTATATTAATGATACCACAAAAAGAAAGGATAAGCCATCAAATAGTGCTCCTTTTGAAGCTTACATATTATTAAAACTCAAGTTACCATAGCAATTATTTAAAACACACACCAACCAAATATTTTTGGAGGAGGACTATGTTATCACTGACAGTGTTTATAATTACAGGCACAATTCTATACTTCCAGACCTTGCAGGTGAACTTTTGGATAGTTTTTATTATTGTTAGTAAATCCCCTCCAAACAAATGCTGCCTCATCACCTGCTCTGGAGCTGACTTCTCCCATCAACCAATCTTTGGCAGCCCATGGTTTGCCTAACAGGGTTAAAATGGTAATTATAAGCCCATAAAGTAGAGGGGTGCAGGAGAAAAAATAAAAGAAATCAAGAATTGTCTCCTAATACAAACAGAATCTAATTTTTTTATTTAGCTAATAATTATGATGCATTCTAAATACAAGGAAAAATTATATTATAATGAACACTCCTAAGTCCATTCCTTTGTATCATTTAATTTCAATATTGCCATATTTTACTTATATTTTTTATTCACTGTGGTAAACAGAATAATAGCCATCTGAAAAATATCCATGTTTTAATTTGTGACACCTGTGAATATGTTTGGTACCTTAAGTGGCTTTGCAAATATGATTAAGTTAAAGACCTTGAAATGGTGAGATTGTCCTACATAATCTTAATGGGCCCAACATAAAAACAGCCCTTATTAGACAGAAGGGTCAGATTTAGAGAGAGATGCTACACTTCTGGCTTGAAGATCAAGGAAGAGTACATGATCCAAGGGATTCTGGCAGCTTCTAGAAGCTAAAAAAGGTAAGGGAACAGACTCTACTTTTGAGCCTCCAGGAGTGAAGCCCTGCTGGCACCTTGATTTTAGCCCAGTGATACTCATTTATCATTTCTGACTTCTATTCTGGAATCCCCTGACCATTTAATTTTTTATTAAGTTTTATTCTTTCTGCTATAAAACTGTATGGGTTTTTTAAATTACTTAATGTCTTTAATTCACTATTTGCATGAAGCAGAAAAACATTGTTGTCCTCCAAAAGTCTCTATGTTTCACTTTTTCACCTCTCCCCAATGCTAACCCCAGGCTGATGCTACACTGATGTTTACCATCTCTATGTTTGCCTTTTTGTGACCATATATGTGATTCATCTCAGTGTCATACAATTGGATCATACATACTAGTATGTAGTTTTCCAGACTAGCTTCTTCCACTTACCAATGCAAAGAAAAAGAAAATACAAGAACATTTGAAGGTTAATCATCAATGTGTGTATGGTCAGCATTAGTAGTTCCATTTGTGTTGACATAAATATGTCATACTTAAGTAGTTAGTTTTTCTAAATAGTTTTCTAAATTGGAATAGTGGAAGATGAATAAAATATAAAACCTAAGCGATAAAATGCTTGAACATTTTTCTTAGTAAAGGTTGATCTTATCTAAATAAGAACTTAAAATGTGATGCAATTCATGTTAGCATGAGCTGATTTTAAGTTCTATTTGAATGCCATCTAAACCATCTGCGAGAAATTCCTTCAGGGAAAATAAAGAACGCTCTGCATCATGATTCTATTTGCTACCATTAGCAGACATTGTAGACTTGTTAGTCACATCTGTTCTTCAGCATTATCTGGCCATATGTTCATGCAGATGAAACATTAATACTCATTGATTGCATGATCCCAGGAATCTCTATAATCCTTGTCACAAATAAAATATTCACCAGTGATATATTCTTTCAAATGCTATACTTTCTATACTGATTAAATTTTTTCCCCTGATTTATCCAAATCCTTACTTTCCCATCTCCATTATTTCTCTTTCTACCATTTTTGTCCTCTGAAGATCCATTCTAGGGTGACCAAAAAAAAATTTCACTCATCCCCATGTTCATCAGAATCCACCCCAAATTTTTTGTCTTAGCAGGAATTTTCCTCTTTCCCAAGAACATCCATTTATTGCAGTCTTTATCTTCTCACAAATACCCATCACCTTTATTCATATTCCCATATCATTTGTATATAACATAAAAACTTTCATCCTCAACTATCTTTTTCCAAACTCCTAGTCACATAGTCACTTTGTATTCTACTGAGTTCTTGGTTCCCATCTTAACGTCTGTCTCCCTTTCTCACATTCTTTCCTTCTCTTTTCCTCGCTCTAAATATGCACACATGATAAAAATTTGTTGTTTTCATATTATAAATAATGCATTTAAAATTCAATATTGTTTCTCCAGGAGGGCACATTTTTAATAGTAAAAAGGTATACATAACAGTCTATGCTTACAATAAAATAAATGGATAATAGCAAGTGTCTTTGTTAGAGTCTGACATTGTTCCCTGAATTTTCGTGACTACACTTTCTTTAGCACATAAGTGTAGTGACTCAAAGTGGAAATCTTGACAGGCTAATTCAAGAATATTCATTCAATTACAAATCACCTAAGAGTGACTATATTTTTCCAGGTAGTTTCTGAGGATGTAAGCATAGAAAGACACTTTGAATAGATTTACTCCAATGGAAAAGAAGACATTTAAATAAAGAATTAAAATACAGTATAAGTATTGCTGTACTGAATATATGGAAGTGGTGTGAGTAATCAGGGAAGTAGTTACTGATTCACCATGTACCCAGAGGGGAACTTGTAAAGACCTATGATGTAGCTGTATTTTCACTCCCTGAAGACAACCAGAAATATACCTGTAGAAATAATAATAATAGTATATTATAGCAATAGAGATCACACCCCATGGGGACTGTGTGGCATCTCAACAAGAAGGAGTATGAAGGGGATCATTATAAGATTTGATCTTGTGTTAGGTGACTTGGGGGAAAGAATGGCTACCCTTTATTGCATACTTTGAATTGTCAAACACTAAGCTAAATTGTTTTCCTTTTACTCCTTTCTTAAGTTATCTGTCATGTTTCTTTTTAATATTTTTTCATTCTTGTCTTTTTCATTGGTGTTTATTCATTCTTTCATTAAATATTTATTGAATGGCTGTAAGTAATGTCTTCATGAATCTATGCAAATATAGCATTGAGGGATATGTATTATTTATTTATTTATTTACTTACTTATTTTACATTTTGAACCTCTTCACTGATTTCTCCCAGTTTTTTAAACATAGATTTATTGAAGCTATGGTGCATGTGGTTCAGGTGTAGCTATCTTTCCTGTGACACAGAAGAGAGTTCTTCCTTAAGGGGTCTTTCAGATGACATACCTCTGTGTCTAACCTAACAGGAAAATTAGTTGGAAATTATAAAATTTATTTTCTTTCATTTACTTATTATTTTGGGGGGATAGTACTGTATTTCATAATGAAAAGAAACTTGCTAATATGCCCACATTAATAGTTGCTATATAATAATTCCCTGATTTAGTTTACATATGCCAATAATTTACTTGCAATATTTAAATGCACTGTAAGAACTTTTTTATCCACTTCCCATGGCTTGCACTTTCTCATTTTCCTTCTGGAAATGGGTGTAACTCATCCAGTTAACATCAGATAATCTTCCAAATTTTGGGACTGGAATGTGGACATATTTTAAGGAAGGCAATAGTTCAGCATTAGTTACTTCCCTGTTCAAGACGCACTAAATGTCTTTAGTGTGGAGAAGTGAAAAGAGCTTATAGACAAATACCCACTCATTTTCCCATCTTGCTGTAATTGGGGAAGTACACAGCTATCCCTATCTTGCAAATTTTCTTGGTTAATCCCACTTATATCAATGTTTAAGAAACACCAGAGTATGAGTAATCGAATAATTGTAATGAACCTTATCAGAATTCACCCAAATCTCTGGAAGTAAATTTAGAGCACAGTCTCCACACACACCCCCGTTTGAAGCTGCACATGTGGCCTCATCTGCCAGTTTATCTGGTTGAGGCTGGAGGATTTGCCTGTTTGCATCCCTCAGTTCAGCCCCATCAGAGGTTCAGCCCCCCAATATAAACATGTACTCTTTCAACTATCTACGTCTGCCCCAGAATCTTGAACAAAGATTTCACTAATTGGCCACAGATTTATATTTTTTTCCTCATTCTGATAAGATTAATTATCTTTACATACATGATATATGGGTCTTCTCAGACATGTTAAAAGTCTAATATTGTTTGCTGCATAGCAAACCTGTGTACTTAAAGCTTGTGTTTTTGAGCTACCATATTTCTTTAAAAAAAAATTACATATTCCTCTGAAAAAGTCCCAAGAAAAATAGACCTTTACACAAAATTTCATATAAATTCAAAGGTTCAGGCATGGAAGCTTAAGCTCACTTATAAAACTCTCAGTGAACCATGGACCCCAGATTATGACTGTGTCTTGTTCTACTTCCCGTGGTACTATTAATAATAGATTTTCTACACTTTCTTGGTGTTGTTTCACCAAGAATTTGGCATTTGAATCTCAAGCACTATCCATTGTGCCATATATTGATCTTGGGAAATGGCCAGTTCTACACAAAAATGTGCTTGAAGGCAGAATCTGGAAAACTCTCATATAGAAGGCAGCAACTCTCCCCATCTGACCTTGCTTTTCCTTGTACAATTTCTGTGATAGGCACTGCTGGTGCACACTCCGCATTAAAAAAAAATTGATTGTTAGTTTAAAATTTTGCTGAATTTTTAAGTCCTACCAGTCCGTTAACTGGGTTTTGTATCACAGCTGGAAAAGCTGAACAGTGGTGTTTTATTTCAGGATTGTCATCTACCAACTTCAATATCCAAAGGGAAAAATGATTTCTTATAATGCCACATGTCTGTGAAAGTTGTTATTAAAACAAATTTCTAGGTTGCCACACTTCATAGGAATTTATTTTTAACATGTTTAATTTAGTGAACTTACAGGTCTGGTTCTCTGAAGAGCACATGAAGCTCTGAAGAGGCCATCCTTCCACAAATTACAATCCCTTAGCTTCAGCATTGTTTCTCTGATGATTTGTTTGCTCATTTGGTACTTTTTAGTACTATGGCAATATTTATCATGTCTCTGATGTGCCTGATCCTGTTTTTTTTACGGTAAGATTGCAATACTCTTGTGTTTCCGATTTAGAAGAAATGAATGAGGGAGGTAGGGCAGAAAGGAGGGAGGGATGGAAGAAGGAAGGAAAGGAAAGAGATGGGAAGAAACATAACAGTAAAAAGTGATCCTGGTTTAGGACTCTAGGACTAGAAGAATGATTTAATTTAGCCCATGGCTGTGTGCTCTACTGTAGGTTACAAATCCTGAGGATACTTCCTGAAATATATATAACACATCTGAAGTCCTGACAAACGCTGTTCAAAACACACACACACACACACATATATATATATATATATATATATGCACACACACACTGAATATACATATATACATACATACATATATGATAGTATCCTGCTTAAGAAGCTCCATTCAATAGCCAAGCAACAACACAGACATATCCTTTCATAGGATATTAACATGGGATCCAGTTCCCTAAGCCTCACACCTTCCCACACACACAGCCTGTCTTTCCTCCTGTTGCTCCAAATTCTCCTTCTTCACCCTCAGTCCCCTTAGCATCTTCCTTCTTTTCTCTCTCCCAGCTCTCTATTGACTTAGGCCATTTGCAGATTTTATGTGGTAAAAAAAAAAAAATCTAGGGATTAATTTAGGAAGGACATATCCTTAAGGATTGGAGGAGGGGATATTTCTACACAACTATGCCCATTGCATTATTCATACTATCTCATTACAGAGTAATGGTTACAAGTACAATCTTTTATTTCAAATATGGCCCAAATTGAGACCTTGTTGGGTCATTTCTTATGTATGGGAGACATAACATATGCTTTTTCAACTCTAAATATTTAAAATATTGTACTTAGCTCATAGAGTTGATGTGAAGGTTAAATGATGTAATGCATATAACTTCTGAATTATAACATAGAGTAAGAATGCAATAAAAAACAACTGATATAATAATTAAATCCACAATAACAGTTATTTAGGAACCCTTACAATGCTCTTTGAGGTAAAAACTAGTATTGGAAGATGAAGAAATGAAACAATTATGAAATTAAAACTGCATTTTTTAATTCTATTCTCACAAGAACCCTAGAGTGCTGACCAGATTCCTGGTTTTGACAAAGCAAGAGAGGAACTGAAAGTCTGTATAGTTTGCTGATGTGTACACAGCTAGTATGCAGCAATACGGTGCCTAAAATCCAGGTCTCCCAATGGTAGCCCGAGGGACTTTGTACTGCTTAATGCAATATTGCAAATCCTAGTACAACACAGGGACAAGCAATGTATATGGAGATTTTGTCATGAGAAATTGGTTGTAGTCCTGGGTTCAGTTTTATATATGGATTTTTTTTTTTAGTAAATCTACACAGAATCCTTTTTGATCTGATTAAAATTTTTGTCTTATTTAACAGGGTTTTTGCATGTTAAGTGGACTCTGCTTTTCATCTGACCCTAATGAAAATTTGATTTATGTATCAAGGTAGACAAAATTGGGAGTGAGGACATATATGACCTTTTCTGTTCCATGCTTTGCAAAAATTATCAGTTGATATTTTCCAGTGTGTTTATATACTGGAAGTATATAAGTATATAAGTATTTCCTATAACTTGTTTCAATCAGATAAGAGTGATAACATGCTTTGATAATGTACTTTTAAAAGTATACAAGCAGTGCTTTATTTTATCATTTCCATCACCTTTGTATCTCATAAGCTAAACATTATATTTACTTATATTTTATTCCTCATACTTAACGTATTTTACTTCCTTTCCCTATCCATGTCCATATTAGAATTAGTTTCAAGCCTTTGAGTGAAGGAGTTAAATGATGCACTTACCGGCTCAGAGCTTGCATTAAGGGAAAACAAAATTCTCTTCTACATTTTTCTCTCATAACAAGTTCAGCTTGAATTGCTAAATTCCCATTACTTTTTAAGTCTTTTTAAGAAACTACTTACATATCAATATTTTCTTAAAGATTAAAATCCTTCCTTAAATTCAGTTTTACTTTAGTAAAATTAAAATTTTTAATGTTAATTTTTTTCCCCAGTGCATACAGGGCTTTCCATTATATCTTACATGGATTGGTCTTGTGCAAATCACTGTGCCTACTCCTTTTGCACTATTTCTTCTAAACTAGAGCTATCTTGTTCTGTGTGGATATATGAGTACTTATGGTGAATGTTGAATCAGAAACATATTATTTAACCATAATGACTGGCTAAAATTAGGAATAAGTATTATACAGCAGAAGGAAAAATGGAGAAATGTTTAGATACTTGGGATAGTCTTAATTATAAAATATGTATCTGTCAAGTATACTAGCAGGTATGTTAACATAAAGACATTCAAAATGTTCCCTTTAAGAATATATTATATGTCATGAATGTTGTTTACATGCTAGTTTTGGATGCTACGTACCTAGTGATAAACTCAAAGTAACTACATGTAATATCAATTTTGATAGATGATTATCTGTGTCATTTTCTGAAAATCTTTGTGTCAATCATATTTTGGATCCCTGAATATATTATAGTCAAATTATTTTTTTCAAATAATCAAAAATTGTGTAAAGTTCAAAAATCACAACATTTTTATAATAGCAAGTAGAACAGACCAATTACAGTATCATTTCTTGAAAGAGAGAATATTGACTATATTTATGGTAAGTTCATGTTCAGTATTTTAACAGTCAAGCTATTTTTGTTTTTTATGACACAGCAGAATGATTAGGAAAATAGGAAATAAAGAGCAAACTTACTTTGTAAATGCATTTGTATTAAAAAAAACTGCTCATTTGTTTTAGATGTATGTAAATAAAATAAGATTAATACAGAATTTGTTGACTCCTTTACCTTTAAAAGATAGTACTTTACATTTAAATATAAATTTCACATTTAATAAACATAATTATAATTAAATTTTGAGAGGTTTATGCATTATAAGATTGAAAAAATAATTATTTGAATGTAACAGTTTTGGATACAACACAAGTTTCTTCACTGTATAGAAATAGATGAACTAGTTAATTATTCTAATCTTAGTACTTTACAAAACAGTATTTCATTTTTTAATAACTTAAGAAATTGCATAGACCTTTTGAATTCCATAAATTTATGGCAGATTGCGTAATATATATGAACCAACTATTTCCTAAGAACAGGTAACATTTCTTTACTTGATTAAAATAATTTCCTGAAAGAGAAAAAATTAACTTAAAATTCATACATAGGCATTTCATAGTATTTAGTTTATTGCTCTCCACCACAAGTAGGTAGTCTGAGTAATTAAAGAAGTGATAATAATATATAACAGGAAGAAATCTGGACAGAAAGAGGATCTACATCCTATTAAGGCATTGCTAGTTATTTACTATGTGAACTGAGATTTTGCATTTGCCTAATAGTACTTTATTCTTTTGTGAACTATCTTTTTATTTGTTTGTCATATTTCTACATGCTGGAGTTACATCTTTTCTACTGGTTATTAATAATATTAAAGACTTCCTGGCATTCAGTATATTTTTCATTACTTGAAAATAATTTCTATGGTCTGTAGAGCCTATTCCAATTGTAAATGCATATGAAACTGCAAAGCACATACTTCTTAGTTTTTATTTTAAATTTTAAATTCATCTTTAATTTTATAGTTTTCTAAATATAATTATATTATGTTGATAGCTAAATGAATTTGCATATTTTAAGAAGGATGAGGTTGATTTACGACAACTTAGGCCACTAAGGCAGGTCCATGATACAGAAAAAGATTGGTATTTTGTACATTATCTGTGTATTTCCAACGCAAAAGGATGCAGTGTTTTTAGACTACAATGACCGTGAATGTTTTTATCTGGTGGAAGGTAAATGTTTTCTCATAAGTAACAGTATAAACTTTAGAATAAAAATGCAAAGTTATTGAAAAACTTTGTCGGATACAGTACTGATATTGAGCTCTGAGAAAATCTTACAATGTGCATAAACAGATATTATGAGCATAGATGACAATTGTATCATAAAGATAAATGAAATGGGATATGCACACAGGCATGCAGGAACACAAAAGTGATCTTATTCTCTAAGAAAAAAAGAACAAATGTAGTTTGGGTAAGTCAAAGAGCTAGGTTGCTGCATTCTCCAAAATGGTGCAATATTGGGTACAGAATTCTCTGGTCTTCCAGCCTAACACAAAGACCAAGGGTTGCTGCCCCATTGGTGCCCTCCTTGTGACCCCTTCCCTACCCATGCTACAGACTCAGACAACTTCTTCAGTAGTCTGGGGAAGGAGAAATTTCTAATTAGACTGCCTGCATAACAGAGGGGAAGTTATTTTCAATCATCCACTTAGATTTCCATCATTTTGCATAATTATACTTGGTCAGTATAGTCTACAAGTGATCACTATAGCCTTATGTTACAGGTTCACAATTTATACTCTACAACTCAAATATATTTAAATGAAACTTCCCTTAAGTATCTATGAGAGAACTTGGTAGTTACCAGGGGCTGGGGGGATGAGGGAGAAGGGGAGATGTTGGTCACAGAGTACAAATGTCCAGATGAATAAGTATTAGAGATCTAATATATAGTGTAGTGATTATAGTCAACAATACCAAATTATATACTTGAAAGTTGTTAAGGTAGTTGACCCTAAATGTTCTCACCACACAACAGAAATGGTAATTATGTGACATGATGCAGGTGTTGACTGACTCTATGGTGGTAGTTATTTTGCAATATATAAGTGTATCAAACCAACACATTGCGAACCTTAAATTTACAGAATGTTTTGTGTCAATTATACCTCAATTAACCTGGAAAAAATCACCAAAATAAATAAAATAAATAAATAAATGTGTATATGTGTGACTAATAATAACACTACTGAAATAATATTTGAGACACCAATTATTCCAAGCAAAATAAACAAACAAAAAACCTAATAAAAATTTACCACTAATAGTTTCTATTTTTTCTGCTTTTAGATGTAGTCATTTCCAGAAAATGCCCACATCCTTCACTTTTACTTGGCTTGAATTTGTACGGACACTGGAGAAGTTTTCAAACCTTTGTGTTATGCCTCCTATTACCAGGTTCTTACCAGCCTCCGTGCCAACAGTGCTTATCCCAGCTGGCCGCTGGCGACATGGAAGAACCCAAAGTTGACTTCCGTGGCCCTGCCGTGTACTTGAATCAAGAAGACCTCTTACTCTGTGCCCTGTTCATTTCAAATTCAAGCTTCTTCCTGCATGCCAGCCTCCTAACCACTTCTCCGTCTGCCTCTGCCACCCATGGAAATATCCTGGGGTCTTTTGACTCCACTTGTCATCGTGGGCTTAGAGATGGTGCCTCAGCAGAACGCATACATCATGTGCTCTCCAATCTGGATCTATTGACATGCACCCACCTCCCACCAGACAAGGATCAGGTGCCCGTATAATTGGGTTTTATACCCATATTTTGTTTAATATATAATTATAAAATTACCATTTTTATGTATCTGCCAGATTTTTTCTGAATGATTGGCATGTATTATTTTAAAATCTTTAAAATATCCTTATGAAGTTGATAATTATACTATTTTATAGATGAACGAGAAACAAGTAAAATTAGTAAATTTCTGAACACTAAATAGTGGAAACCTTTCTACAGGACAAATTTAGCAAATATAATTAGGTAAGAAACTGTGCTAGTGGAAGTCAGTAAGTAATAGTGAACAATTTGGAAGAAATATTATTTTGCAAGAGTTAAGAGTCTACCTTTCAGATTCCACATTAAATGAAAACAAAAGCTGTCTTTCTCTGACATTTCACTTACCATAATGAACAAATTACCAAACAAACAAAACAGAAATAGATTCATAAATGTGGAGAACAAATGTGGTTGCCCCTGGAGAGGGAGTGGGGAAAGGTAAAATAGGTGAGGGAGGTAAAAGTATAAACTTTCAATTATAAAATAAGTAAGTCACAGTGATGAAAAGTACAACACAGGGAATATAGTCAACAATATTGTAATATCTTTGGTGACAGTTAACTATACTTCTTGTGGTGAGCATTTCATAATGTATATAATTCTTGAATCACTATGCTGTACACCTGAAACCAATATAATATTGTCAATCAACTGTACTTAAATATAAAAATTACATTTCAAAAAAAAGAGTTAAGAGTCTAGTTGGGGCATTAGACAGTGAGACAGGCAATTACAATAGACAGTGATTAAAGGGAAACTGCATAGTTTTTCAGAATTATATAAGAGGAAAGAAAAGCTGCTAACACTTTCTGGTGAAAAGTGACATCTATGCTAAGAGCTGAATGGTAGGAGGGGTAGATAAATCAACGTGGGATGGGTTTTAAAAAAAGAGTTTGCAGCAGAGAGAATAACTGTGCAACATACATCATAGGCAATGAGACTATGAAATGCCCTGAAAACAGAATAAACTTAGCCTGACTGGAAAAAAAAAGATAATCGATTAAACAAGATAGTAAGTAGAAGGAGAAAGGCATACATCTGAATGCAGAACTGGTGGATAATGAGATACATTTTTTAAATATAATGACCAATGTAATTATATATATATTTTTTAAATTGTAGTAAAATACACAACAAAGTCTGGTTGTGGAAGCTGATTGTAAGAAAAGAATGACAAATAATCTTGGCGTGGAAAAGTAAGTAGATGTTTGAAAGGAAAATGGATGGAAGTTTTTTTCTAGAAGGTGGAAAACATTGCCAACAAGGCTTAATTATGAATGGATATTAGAATTTGGGATAATAGTGAGAAATTCTCCATAGAATATTATGGGAGAAATTAAGGTCAGGGTTTAAAAAATAGTGTCAATTATTTTTATTGAAGTATACTTGATATACAATATTATATTGTTTTCAAGTTGACAACAGTGGTTCAACCATTACACACATTATCAAATCCTTACCCCTGCTAGTGCAGTCACTGTCAACATGGAAAGAGGTTACAGAACCATTGGCTGTATTATTTAGAGTCAAATTTTCAATGGGCATAATAAGTCCAATCTTCAGGAAGATGATTGTTTTGTCTCTGAAAAGTAATAGAGTGGCATCTTTCAGACTTTCGTATTATGTAGTTATGCACAATTTTAATTATATATAATGTACAAATACAAATAGTTATATAAATATATATATATATATATACACTTTTTATTTGTAAGATCAATGCCCTACTTTTATTTCTTAGAATCTGATTTTTAAAATGCCAGTGTTAGATAAGTTCACTGTATCTCAACACTTCTATTTCTGTATTTGTGTGTATGTGTGTGTGTGTGTGTGTGTGTGTGTGTGTGTGTGTGACTTCAATTCTTTCTTACTTTCTCTAAATTTCTCTCTTCTAAGGTTACTGACAGAAGTGATGGACTGATGTAGATCATCATCAATAACACCCTCACTGACAGAACATGTCAGGCCTCCATTGTAGGTAGTAAAGACTGATATAAAGTGCCATGCATGTGATTTTATCACAGATACTAAATCTAATTAGTCATACAACTTTCACTAAGATTATCCTTTGAAAAAATGCCTGCTAGATACTTGCAGCAATTCTTTATCTTAAAAAACAAACAAACAAACAAAAATAAAGCAAAGCAAAAAAAAATCTAAATCCTAAAAGGCACAGGATTTTCTCTACAAAAGAAATACAAGATGATACGTAGCATCTAGGCTCTGATTCAGTGGCTTACATCTCTGCCATTGGTCCTTTTCCCCACTGCTCTTCTACTGTTCACCGTGATGTGATGTCAAGGTATGAGTTATGCATGGATGCTGGTTTTGGCTATAACTTTTTTTGTGTGTATGTATTAAATAAAACAAAATGAGCATTCTTTTTCTCATAGTTACACACACACACACACACACACACACACACGCACACACACACTCATCCCAGACAGAAGAGAGATCTATATTGCTTGTTATCTCTGCTCTTATGTTTGGAAACAAAAGAATGAGCCATGAAAATAATTTACATACTGTTATGAATACCATTCTATCCACCATCATATAATAATTTTATTTCCCTTCAACTTTGCATTAACTAAAGCAAGTACATTGTTTTGAAAATATTCCTAGGAAGTGTATATTGCTTAACAGTGTCCGTGAGAGAGGTTTTCTCCTCAGCAAATCCAAATATACTTTCAAGTAATTTCTTTCATTTTCACACATGGCTTTATTGTACACAGTTCCACTGATATTTTCATGATTCCTCTTGTGCTGTTTTTCTTTCCCACCTGAGTTGCTGGTCCTGTGTATTCTTGCTTCCTATTTACGCATAGGCTTCCTCGGGTCTTTCACCAGGCCGATTTTATAGAGCCTACAATGCCTCTTTACTTTTTTACCACAAACAACTTGATTGTTAATTCCATGATATAACACTCTTCTATGAAGCATACTCATTTCCAGCGAGGATACTTCAGTTATAGACCATTACTTAGCAAATTATACTCACTTTATTCTTATGCATTCTCATAAAGTTTTCAACTTGCAATTACATTGCCAAATAAAAGAGTGCAAACTGAACAAGTGCATACTTAATACATATGCACTGCTTCTTTCTGGAAGCTTTTCTAAAGCTTGTATTTGGTTGTTCTCTTACTGTTATTCCTCCTACCAGTTAAATCACTCTCAGTCACACTGAGACTCAGAGTAGAATAATATCTCAGTCAGGTAGTGAGTGACTAAATTTGTTATGGTTAGCTATAAAATCCCAAAGTGCATGACTCTGTCATCCACTGCCCTCATCAAAATTAAAAGTTAAAATTTTACTTTTCACTTTTTGTTACCTCAATAGACAAATAGTCCTTTCCTCATCAGTGTGATAAGATGTTGCACTAGAGAAAATATTGCAGGTAAAATAAAAAATTATAAACCCAAATCTTCATTATATTATTTACCAGATACTAGCATTATTTTCAAAATTATGTAATTTTGGAAAATGCATTTACCTCCCCTAAATTTCTTTCACATTCCAAGTTTCTCTAAGTACGTTCATGACTGAAATAGGAAGAATAATACATATTTAAAAATTCTGTGTGATGATACCTGAAAGTAGAGTATTTCAGTTTGCCTAAGCAAATTCAAATCCAAAAGTTATTTTGGATTCATTAACAGAGCTAAATATTAAGTACCAGAAGTATGTTGAACTCTAGGAACTCAAGGTTCTAGTGTTAACTCTCGACAACTCCACTGTTCAAATTCAAAATCTCAAGATGCTGTGTAAACACAGCTGATTTATATTTTGTTTGGTCTATATGCAGCTTGAGTCTAGAATTGAATTTTTAAATCTCTGGGCCAGAAACACAGTACAAGTAATTTAGAATTGCCTAGGAAGTTTGTTAAAATTACAGATGCTGGACCTCATTGTCAATGATTATGATTCGATAGGACTAGACTGGGACCAAGACATCTGTATTTGTAACAAGTTCCCCCACACAATTATGAAGCACAGTTTGAGAGCTAACACTCTATGTGAATCTCATCATCCCTCTAAGCCTCTATTCCTAATCCTCATTTAAAAAAGATAGTACAATATATAAAAAAAAGATCACTGCATTTAAAAAAATTTCTTAGGAATATACAAAAATGATCTAATACCCCCCAAAAAAGCTTAAAATGTAAGAATAAGAAACTATTAATTTTTTCATTATTGTATAATTACATTTTTTTGGTTAAGCTCTAATATAGAAAGTTCTGACTAAAAAGGAAAAACTTTAAAAATATTTCAGTTAACTGAAAAATTTATTTTGGTTCAGTGTTCATTCAAATCTGAACTATTTTTGGAAGCCTTGTTTGTTCTTGGAAACAAGATATTTCGAAGTTGTTGTCTTAATAACTAATGTATTACACCACAATGAGTGGAGTCAGGAATTATTCAGCACCCAACCATCATTGGAGATAGTTAATATGAACAGATGGATTTTTCATTCCCTGCAATAATAAACCTCACATTTACAAGAGCAGTAGCAATGCAGCCCTTGTGGAACTGGGGGCATATGTAGCAATAAGAGGGCCATTTGTTTTCAGCCATATGTAATGCCAAAGTGAGGGTGCATAAAAGCTTTCTGATAATTGAAAATATTTGACAAGCAATCAATAAAATGTACTATGGGAAAAATTGCATGCAATACAAAAGAAATAACATGATGTGTACAAAAAATAATTTCATCTTTTATGCAAACTTTTATTTTCATTGTTCACATTTATGAAGTTGTAAAGTAGTCTACCTTAAATTTGCACTAAGATTTAAATAGAGAATAAAATCAAATTCATTAGAGAATCAGAGGACCAAGGTCCAATTATATGTCTATCTGATCCTTCACATATCTCATTCTAGAATGTTCTAGATTAAGTGCAAAAGTACTGACATTGACTCTCTGCTATAAGCATAGGATTTGAATAAAATGTTTCTTGACCATAAAGACAGATTTCAGATACTAAATTTGGTATAAGAACAAAATTATGGGTTATGCATAAGTTTGTTTCTATACTGTGCACATTATGAATTCAAGCATAATTCTACCCACCATAGAGTGAAAGGATGATCACACACAAATGTGTGCCCTGGGTGCAGCTTATTCTCCATCAGGCAGTTTTACAAATAGATGTAGAAGGTTACACAATGAATGGGAATTTAGGAACGTGAATCAGATAAAGCATGAGCTCCAAATGTCTGAGAATTTATAGTTAAGTTTTTATTCTTGGTCCCTCTTGAAAGGATCAGAAAAGTGGTACCACACCAAAATGCAGTTCTAACTTGCAAGCAATTCTTCTTCCTTGTTGTTATTGATAGAGATTTGGTTTTGATAATATCATCTTTGTTTCTATTTTTTCATTCCCTTCTTTTCTCTCTCTTCTGCCTTACTTTGTGTTGTTTATTTTTTTAATTATTCCTATATTGTTTGTAGCTTATTAGCTATACCACTTTGTATTGTCAGTGGTTGGTTCAGGGCTTATGTGTACAACTCTAAGTTTTCACAGTCTGACTTCAAGTGACACTACACCCCTCTACATCTAGTACACCAATAGAACAAAGTATTTATTTTTTCTACTGACTTTTGCATGATTGTGTTGTCATATATTCACCTGTACATATGTTACAAACTCCATGTTGCATTGTTATTGTTTGTTTAAAATGTTAATTATATTGCAAAGACATTTAAGCAATAAGAAAAATATATCTATCCATATATTTACCACTTCTGGTGTTTTTCATTCTTTTGTGTTGAGCCGTATTTCCATCCAGGATCATTAACTTTTGCCTGAAGGACTTTTATTATTGCTGTTGTTATTTAACCTTTTTTGTTGAGCAGATCTGTTGGAGATTGTTTTTCTGTTGAAAAGTCTTTATTCCAGTTTCATTTTTGGAAGATATTTTTTTCTGTTACAGAATTCTAGATCTCAGTTGTATTCTTTCAGTATTTAAAAATGTTGCTCTGCTGTTTCACATTTTCATTATTTCCCATGAAAAATCTGCTACAATTTTTATGTTACTTCCTCTGAATGTAGTATCCTTTTTCTCTGTATATGTTTAAGAGTTATCTTTAACGCTTGTTATAAACAACGTGATCATGATGTGATTACATGTTATTTTCTTCATGTGTATTGTGATTGTGTTCATTGCACTTTCCAAATTTCTGGGCTTGTATGTTTTGTTCACACTGGAAAATTGTTAGATGTTATTTCTTCAAATATTTTTCTGACCCCTTTTCTCCTTCTGGAACCCCAATCATACATTTATTAGGCTGCATAAAGTCATCCCATGATTCTTGATTCTGTACTCATTAATTTGTCTTCAATTTAAGTCTATCTGTGTTTCACTATGGTTATGTTTAGTGCTATGTTATCAAGTTATTTCTTTATTCTTTCTTTTGCAGTGTGTTTTCTTCCATTAATCTCATCCAGTATATTTTCATCATAGGGATAGATGTTGTAGTTTTCACCTCTATAAGTCTGACTTGAAAATATCTGTGTTTATTTAATTTTTGGAACATATCGAATAGTACTATAATAACTTTATTGTCCTTTACACTAATTCCAACATTTGTGCTATTTCGGGTCAATTTTAATTGACTGATTCCTTCCTCGTGAATTATATTTTTCTGTTCATTTGTATATCCAGTAATTTTTATTGCATCCTAGACATCATGAAACTTACCTGGTTGGAAACTGTTTATTTTTGGATCCCTATGAATATTTTTAAAGTTCTTTAAATTACACAAACTATTTGGATTTCTTGCTTCTTACTTTTCATATTTCCTTTTCAAGATTAGAACCTTGCTCTGCTAAGTGCTAATTATTCCCCGCTACTTAAGCATGAACCTTCTGAGTACTCTACTCATTATTCCACTAATAAAAGTTTCCAAGTCAGACTGATGGCTATAGGTAGTTCCTCAGCAGCCTGCTATTTGTCTTTTGAGCACACGGTGCTACATACAGTGGTGATGTGCCTTACAAAATGGAAAAGCTCAATCAAATAAGAATGCAAAGCACTGTTTAGTTCAGAATCATTGTTACATAAATGATCATAACAACATGATTAAATACGTAATACTCCTCCAATGCCAGCTAAATAATAAAACCCAGCAAAGATTTTTAAACATTTTCCCTCCCACATTAGACTTCTGCTTGGGATGTTTATAAAGTTGAAATGTCTTTTCTATGACAAAAAGATAACTTTTTAAAAATGAAGACAGCAAGTGTGCTGTGATTCTGATTCTCTCCAATACTTTAACTGTTTTATTTCCCCTAAAATACATTTCCAAGAGATGTTTTGAATTTCAAAAACCCTCAATATTAGCTTTTCAATCACTTAATAACAGCAATTTCAAGTGGCAAAGTTTCTCTGTTACATCTTTTATTTTTTAGTCGATTGAAGTGCATATGATCTTTTAGCTAATTTTTTTTAAATCGTAACTTTCTTACCCATCAAAATTAAAACTCCTATCTTTTTAAAAGTAGTAAGTTTTAGAAATCATTTTGATCACTGAGGAACATTGTAAAGCAAGTGTAAGTAGGTAACTGATAATTCGTGAAATACACTTTTGTTCAAGCACTCCCTATAGTTCAATATAAAACTTATTTCTTCATTTCTTAGATGCTATTGTTAGTTGTTAACAGATTTCTTATTTTTCTTCTTAAATTATATGTTTGTTGCTATTGTTTAGTCAGAATTATAAAAAATTACAGCATGATTTTCATTGTTTTAAACCCTTTGCATAATGCTTAAAAACATTTAGAAAAGTCTTTCTAAAGGTTTCAAGCTCTAAAATAATTTTTCATGTTTCATTTCTTATTTATGGTACTCCTACAGTGACGTGTCCCCAGTAAACTGTCAACTGAAATTTTGTTTTTCATACTGATGTGGATTTTGAAGATAGTTATACAAAATAATCTGCAGTTCGAATTTAACTAGAAATGCCAGTCTTTAGGAAGTAAAAAAGGTTTTGTTAAGTGGTCCATTTTCAAAGGACACCATTTGCAAATAATTTTTTGCATGTGCAAAACACTTCTTTCCAGTAAGTAACACTATCACTCTTATTCACCAGTGTCTTTCTAGCTCTTAGGTTAAGGAATCATGTTGGGTGATTAAGGCAGAGTTATTATACTCCAAGGAAATGTCTCAACAACCAATCTGAAGTGAAATAATCTAAAAAGAAAAAAAAATATGTGAAATATAAATACCTGACTTTCATTATGGCACAAACTGTCTAGCTATTTGTTAAACTCATGTCCCTTTTCTTAGGGGAACTGGTTGTACCTTCCCTGCAGTTTCTTCAGTTCCATGTAAGCATATGGGTAAGTTATAGGCAATGAAATGCAGGTGGAAGTGATGGGCTACCCTTTGAATCATCGCCTATAAAAACATCTTGTGTAAGCCTTTACCTATCTCTTCACTTATTTTCCAGGTGGATATAGATTCTCAGGCTGTAATGAAAACCAAAGGTTCAATATGTAAGAGGTTCCATACACATGCATCCCTGCAGGTTGATCTTTCTGTGAAGCAAAAAATAAACTTCTATTTTACTAAGTATTCAGACAGATAGGATTGCACACAATGAATGTTTCAAGTTCTCCCCAGGTTGCCTGGAAAGTATAGATATAGGAACTGAGGCTTCCAGCCCATTAACACTAGTTGCTCTGAACTGTATTTGCTAAGGGAGGGATTAGAAAAATCCTAGCTTTTTCTCAGAAACTGATTCCCAGCATCTCTGTAAGCAACTGAGCTAAGGAAACAATTTATTCTGTACTGACAGGGCCACTCCCAAGCTCACCCCACCCAAATGCGAGAGCTGAGGATGATATCCGTCACCGGGAACAAACCCTCCAGTGTATTCATCTGAGCCGAGGTCCAAGCGTGCCTTTCTGCGGGAAGGCTAGAGAAAGGCAGATACATTGACATGCTGACCCTTCTGCCCAAGAATATCAACTAGCAGAAATGATGCTGTTGAGTTTAGACAAAGCATTTCCTGACACTGTGCCCCTTTGGTTTCAGTCTTTTTCTTTATAACAGCATTAGCTTTGGGAACACATATGATGGAAAGACATAATTTTTCTCCCTTCATCATTCAGCAGAATAGTTTGAGTATGCTTAATTTATTGCCTATGCTAAAATTATGTCTTTCTTTTTGTTACCCATTTCTTATATTTATAAATAGTTTACATGACATAGCATTTCCATGTCTTTGACTTATTAATTTTAGGAAGAGAAAAATTTTTACTTGAATATATCGAACATTCTAAAGATAAAATTGTACCATTGTTCCAAATGCATATGAAGCAAATGAATATATTTACAGTCATATGCATACTACTTGCATACAACATTTATTATCTCTAAAATATTAATAAGCTGTAAGATAGATCATTTAAATATGGAAAAAAAAGAAATAAGGACTATATGAAGGGCAAGAATTAGTTTCTGACTAAATAAGAATGAAAGCACATTAAATAAATTATGTAGATTAAAATTATTTTGGCATACACTGTCAGAAATGACCACACAACAAAAAACAATCATTCATTCCTTTCAATTCTCTTACAGTATTTTCAAAAAATCAAGTTAGCCAGTTTCAAGTCACTTACACAATTTAAAGGCATTTTTTTTTTTCTGAATCATGGGGCTACAGCAAGGCTAGAAAAGCTAAAGCCATTCTCATTTTCCCAAATTAGTTAGACCAGTTTCCCAAACTGGAATTCCTCTTTCTTATTGAAAATGATGCAGACATCTCAATAATGCCTAAAACCCCAGGCGCAAGGCTGGAGCATGGATCCTTCAGTGTCAAGTCACATTCCCAGCCTTCTCGCTTGGCTTCCACCCTGACCCCAAGGGCCAGCTTCTCTCCTACATTGCACTGCTTTTAATTTTCACCTTTACCTTTCATGAAACCCATGGGAAATTGTTCCTCTTCTCAAAATCATAATGATTTAGCTTTTGTGTGTGTGTGTGTGTGTGTGTGTGCTGCATGTGCATGTGCATGTTTCTCTCTTCTAAATGGACAAAGGAAATACTAAACGTGAAAGATCATCAGAAATCTGAAAATTTGAGAACTCAAAGGAAAACTGTGAGGCTATTCCTGTAGTTTGTGTCCCATGAGAACATGAGTAAGGGTTAAAATAACTCATCCATGGTGTGTAGAGTTCTCCTGTAAGAATACATGCTCATTTCTTAAATATCTCATTTAAATGCTCATTCTCTAATTGGAAACACTTTAAAAAGGCAGAAAGTAACTAAGCCAGAAAATAAGCTATATATTCACAAATTTCTTATTATGTCAGAGAATGTGGTATTAAAATTTCTAAGGCCAAAGCACATGTTTAACAAAAACTACTGTAAATCAAATTTTTCTTCTTTTATCTTATGTAACCTCAAAGTGAATGACCCAGAATAAAAAATTTTGTGTGCCTATTCATCATAGATAATTTTTTTCTCTCCTGTGCTTGCTGAGCACTGAGAAATATCTTTATAACCCATCTTTTAAAAAAATATCAGAGATTCCAGATAGGCCATTTTTTGAAGTGGAAAACATTTTACAAACTCATCAAAAGGAAAGACTACCAAGAAGTATTTATTCATCACAATACAAATTTTAAGCATTAAGTATTTTTCTTCACATTTCTGTATCTGCCTATTGATTCCTTACAGCAAGTCTAACTTACTTTTGAAGTAAAGACTACAAAAAATATTGTCATGATAATGTTTATTTACATTGAAGAGTGTCACTATGTAGTTCTGTGTAGTTCTGTAATGGCTGTAGCAAATGAGGATAAACTTCAAGCTCAGCATATGTTAGTTTTCCATTGCTACTATAACGAATTACCACAAACTCAACACTTTGAAAACATACAAATGCATTGTGTCCCACTTCTGCAGAGAGAGAATTCTGGCAAGGCATGCTGGTTCCTCCACTCTGGATCTCACGAGGCTGTCACCAAGGTATCCTTGGCAGGGGCTCTTTTCTGCAGGCCCTGGGAGAGTCTGTTTCTGGTTTCTTCAGGTTGCAGGCAAATTTCAGTTCCTTGTGACTATAGAGCTGAGGCTCCTGCTCCCTTGCTGTCTGCCAGCCTCTTTCAGCTGTTTAGGCCAGCTGCCTTCCTTGTCACCTTGCCCTTCCATCTTCAAACCAGCAACAGTGAGAGCATGACTTCTAGTCCAACTTCTCATGCTCTGCCACCAGCTGAAGAAAGTTCTTGGCGTTTAGGGGCTCCTGTGATAACACTGAAGTGTCTTTGACAACTCAAGACACTCTTCAATTTTAAGGTACTTAACCCTAATTGCACGTTCCTTTTGCCTTTTAATATAACATTCACACACTGCAGTTTGCATGGAGAACCTGGAGGGACTATGCCACCTACTACAGAATGTTAAAATGAATGTTTAGAAATATTTCAGGAATTGTTTTTATAGCCTCAGTGAACAATCTTTAGTAATGATACTTTCTCATAATTTTACAGTAAAAAATTGTTATGTAGAAGTGTTTCAAATTTTGCAAAGAAGGTTTTTAAAATAGCATATATACCATATTAATTATAATACTTTATAATCTCTTACAAGGCCAAATATATATATTTTTCTGTTTGCTAAGGATTTATATTTATTCTCTAATGTTATTTTTCTTTTCCTAGAACTATATTTTACTATATAGAGTATATGATCACTCTTGAAGAAAGAATACTCTGTCAGACATTAATGGGTTGACTTTCCGGGACAATATTGCTTTAGCTCACTCTTTCTCCTACCTTAGGGAAATACCACATGAGGCAATCTAGCTTCTTACTGGCATCTCATTTTACTCTATTTCACTAAAAATTCTCATTTTAGTGAATTTAACTGTTTTCATAACCTACTACTAAATACATACGTTTTTTTTTAAATCTTCCTTCAGAGACTCTGGCTTAAGATACACGTATTTACTGCTCTTTACTGAGGTAAGGATTTCATAGTACTTTTCACAGGCATAAGATATGGAAAACAGACCTTACCTCTCAAAATTGGGGGTCTCTGCTCTCTACCGTTCTGAGTTAATCTTCCAAATCACTACTCTTTCCTACTGAAGTCACATGAGCGGAAGTTCCTCACCCTCTTCTGCTATTTAGACAAACACCAAAGGTTCTCAGTTCCCTTAAGGTACAATAGGTGTTAACATAATGAGCTGTTTCATCATTGGGTACAATGAACTGCCATCTTCTTTATTCTTCACGCAGCTGAATTTGAACTGCCAGCAGCCCCAAACGAGCATTTCAAATTAACCCAGTGTCCCTGAGGGTCTCTTGCCTTAAGTTCACTCCAGGGGCCCAATTTTCATGTTAGCCAGAAACCTAGACTCTTTAACCTAATTAGGAAGCGAATTTACTATTAATCAAACTAGATGACTCAGAATCAAGAGGAAGATTTAACGTGGCTTAGAAAATGGGAAAGAAGCAAGGGAAATAATTTACTATAATTGATGCCACTATGCGCCTCAGCCTCTAGGTGGGGCCACAGATGCCAGTCCTCAAGGAACCTTGTCTGACAGGCTTCCTGGAATCCCTCTAGAGTCACTGTCGTCCCAGGCACAACACAGTTCAGATCCTGTGCTTTAAAAGACTTTGTGATGTTTCTTTTATTTGAAACAGCTGGTTTCTCGATGTATACTTGCGTTGTCTTGCATAATTCCTCTGATGTGTCATCCTTTGCCTGTCCCTTTTTTATTATAATCCTCTCTTCCTTCCCTTCTTTAGGACATTGGTTTTAGGCTAGTCAGTGTATCTTCAAGATGAAAACAATGTTAAATGAACTAATAAGCATGGAAATGGGGCAGAGAAGTGTGTGTGGGGGGGAGAAGGTGACTTTCCTTTGGGGCATTTTCAACTACTCCCTATGAACTCTACCTCAGTGTTTTTAGGATTCCACACTTTCCAACGACACCTCAGATTTCTATGTTTATATCATTTCATAATTTAGCATTTTAAATATTTCTCTTCTTGCCTACCTGTAATCATCAAGGAAAAACCCAAATTTTCTTCCAACTTGTCACAGCCAGTGTGCGGATTGTTTCCTGTTATTCCAGCATCCCTCTCACCTTTTCTACATTTTCCTTCACTCACCCTGGAAAAGTGTGTGGATCGTACATGCCAGAGCAACCTACAGCTGGTGTTCAGTTAAGATGCTGTTAAAGAGCAACACCCACATGAGGTTGGAAGGCAGAACAGAAAAAGCCCCCTTTTCCTCCTCCAATGGGGGCAGATAGATGCACACATGGCTGATGGCAGGCAGCAGATGGGAGGCTCTCAGTGGCTGCGGGCCTTCACCACCAGCTGTGGTGCTGCGGGCAGCTGAGATCATTAGCAGCATTTTCCTGTGATGGTTGCATGCAAGAGACTGGGCGTCATTAACAATGTCATCCTCAAATATGATCATAATATGAATAATAAAATCAATACATATCTCTTACTCAACTTGACAATAGGCTAGCTAGTTTTCTTCTCACAGATTGAACATAATTTACTTAGATTTTGACAGATTATTAAACAAAATAATTTAACTACGTCAATATATATTCTTAATCTAAACACTAAACATTAGCTAATGTGTAATACAAGGTAAAACATTTTTTAAAGAATATATAGAGTTCTGGTACATTCTTTATTATCAACTTAAAATTTTCCTTTGGCAATCACTAAATGGGTAAAATGTTAGATTTCCAGTGTTAGTTGAAATTCAAATAATGTTAATGTGAATGAAGGTTGCCAGCAATTTAAAATCAATAGAGAATAAGCTCCCCCAAATCTATTGTTTGGAGAGTATATTTTTCAGTATGGTTCAGTTAATATTTGTGATAATGTATTTGCTACTATCAGTTTATAAATGATATGAGGAAGCACAATTGGTAATTTACCTCAAGTCTATGAATATTTTAGTTAAAATTTAGAAGGGGTAAGTAAACTGCCAGTGAAATTGAATACAAATTATAATAGTCATATTACTGGCTAGAATAGAATGACATGGATTTCATTCAAAATCCATGTAATAGGTGATTTCTTTAAAGAAAAAGAGTCTCAAACTTTTGGCTGCTATTTCATGGTGCTATCATATTAAAAAACAGAGAGAGAGAGAGAGAGACCTATCAACTTTTGCTCTTCTTTTATGGTTTTCTATCAAAGAGACATAATGTGGTCACTAAAATTTGTAAATATTTTTGATCCTGGAGTCAGTAATGTTTATAATTGATAAACTTCTTTTCCAAGGATGAACTAAAATAATGTAAAACTAAGTACAAAAATATGAACTCAGAGTGATTACACAGCAACTTAAAATTCCCTTCTTATATAGAAAAACAGGTACAGCAGTTAATTACAGCTGCCCTGTATTATTACACATTTGCTAGTCGAGTTCCATTCCCGCAGGAAGCTCTAAAGTCACTGAGGCTGATCTTGGATTATGCCAGTGAATTGAAATCTAGTATTACTCCATGGGTTAGATTTTCAAACTTAGAGTTGCATTTTCACTTAGGAACACTTTGAAAACATTAAAAAGGTTTGAGGCAAGACTGAAGGAGTATTTTAAACTTTGATGAACATAATTCATAGTAATGTTAAGAACATTCTAATTTTAATTTACCATCACTTGTAAATAGTATCAATAGTTGCTAATTTTGACTTCATGGACATGTATTAAAATCAAGCATACTACACACAAAAATGCAGCATGCTAGTAAGGCCTATCTTAACAAGCCCTTCCATGGTTTCCATAGGCTTTCTCTTTATAGTCTTGGTATTTGGTAGTTTCTTCAAAAAGTTTGATCAAATAAAGGAGGAAATGAAAAAGAATCCCCCAATTATCTAATCCATTTCAGTGAATTTGTGTTGCAATGGACTTCAAATCCATGCAGATAGATCCAAATTTATCCCTTAGATTTCTCTTGTGTATGAATGTATTTATTCCATATGTGGGTAAAATTGCAGTATTTCCAGAAACTCCTGCCTGGCTTTAGTGAATCCCTGTATCAATAGGTGTTTCCAAGGGGTGGAGAGAAGTAGTGCATCTCTATATCAATAGATCAATAGGTAATTACAAGGGTCAGCAAGGTATCAGGGAAGTTGGGTGGGATTTTTTACTCTGCTGCGGCAGCTGGGTTGAAAGAGACCTGGGACAATGGTTGTAAGCAATAAGCGGGTTTCTTCAACTTTATTTCTCCCTTTGGCTGCTTTCGGTTTCAAAGGTATTTTGCCCTGGAATTTTCCCCCGAGTTACACCATGTATGAAACTTAATTCTCCTATTATGATAGACAAAGTTCCTCTTATTTCTTCAGTTATTTCCTACCAATTTGTGCCCCAATAACACACAACACTGCAGATCCTTCTTTCCAAAGCCCAGTTTTGATCAGACTCTCCATGACTTCACGTCACTAATTAAATGATGCATTCTTTTTTTTTAATTCAAGCCCTTTATAGAGAGTGAGACAACATATCTTTTTTGCTTTGTCTGCTTTTCTCTTCCTCTGCCCTATTGTCCAGTCAAATGGGACTAAATACATCTCCCCCAAACCATACCGTAGGCTTTGTTTTTTTTGTGTCTATGCATTTAACTCAGACTTCTGGGATTTGACTATCCAGTCATCTCAAGCAATCAAAATCTGTCCTGATAATTTTTCAACACTTACACTCCTTAAAGTTTACAAGACATGTGCCAATCCCTCCTGTAGCACTTCATTCACTTTAACATTTTGTGGTGCTTTCACTGCATTTTGTTCTATAGATGTTATCATTATTGTATTGCCATATTTTTTGGCCTACAGAAGATATCAGAATACCTTGTATAAAGTAGTATTTAATTGTTTGCAAAATTTAATGCATTTAAGAGAATTATCCTTTTAGTTGTGAATTATGATAATTATTCTTATTTTACATCTAGTCATGAAAAAGAGAATAAATATGTCTTAGTTACCTGCAAATTCAAGAAAAATAATTTGTTTCCATGGCACAGATCCAATTGTCTCACATTTATAAGGCAATTGTAACTTGAGGCTTCCTAAGTGAAACAACATCTTCAGAACAAAAGAGAGATAGGTATTACACTAAAATCATAATTACAGATGTGTCACCCCTAGTTTGCTCATTTTTTTGTTTAAATGAATCTAAGATGCTTTAAATCACTTAGATGCAAAAACTGCATCTGTCATACCTCTCTCCTTATTCCTTCCATGCAGTCAGATATCACCTTCCACTTGTGTTACTTCTGTAATCAATTATGGAATCTTTGTGTTGGAGCTTCTGTTTAAATGCACATAATGCCTTTGGGAAAATATAGAAAAAAGGCCCTTACATGGAAAGAATTAGAAAAAAAGGCTGCTTTGGGATGGAAAAATTAGAAAATGACATCTTTTCTTCAATAAATGCTGTCTGAAAGCAGGTCTCCTTACTCCGTACCTGGAGGATCAGCTGAATTTCAGCCTTTATTTGCCCTCAGACAGGTACCTTGCATAGGCCACAACCTGGACAATTATACATGGCAGTCCTGCTTAACAGTGGCCCCCCTATCATTCCTGTTGTTATTCTTTAAGCTTCCTGCTGTAATATAGTAATTACCATTGCAGTAGCTTTCTCCCCAACCTCTGAGTTACCACTCTAACACACAGGTTGTTCCCTATCTTAATTGCAAGACTTTATGGTTAGAGTTCTTAGGTATCTTTAACAGGTCCATATTAGCTTCTGTTCATCACTCCTTTTGTTTTATTCCTGTCTGTGTTCCTTTTTCCCATATTTTACTGCATGTCTTTTTTAATTCCATCATTTTTTTTTTTAGCACATGCACTATTCTTAAAACTATTTTTAGTTTTTGAACATATATACTGAAAATATTTTTTAAACCCAAGTCTATTCATCACATGTCTACTTGTTATTAGCAGCTCTGAGATAGTTTGGGAGCCTGTGGCTTGTTTATGTATGACTTTCAAATTCTCTCCATTGAGAGCTCAGTGGTCCATGTATGATAGATTTCTTGCTGATTTTCAAGCTGAGAGGACTTGTTTTTCTCTCCTCAAATTAATTCCTAGATCTCTGCTGTCTAATATAGTAGCTACTAGAATCATGTGACATTTAAATTAATTTAAATTCATTGAATTAAATTGAATTAAAATGTAGTTCTTCAGTCACTTTTGCCTTAATTCAGGTATTTAGGACATCACAAATATAGAGCATTTCCATGTTTGCAAAAGTTATGCTGGATACTGCTGCTGCAGTACAAAACTTACAAAGTCTACATATGTTTTCAACTACATTTCTTATCACAATTATTAGGAAGTGTTTACGGTTATCCATGTCAGTGCTGCACCACGTGTGGTTCATGAGCTGTCTGGTGAACCAATCTGCAAACAACAGTTTGTTGTTTTCTGTAGAGTCAGTTCACTATTTTGTCACCACTTCCCAGGAGAAAGAAAATACAAATTCCTCTGATCTGATATAAATATAACTTCAGATAAGAGCAAATAATCTCTTTGTCAAAAATTTAGCAGTTATAAAAGCTATGAGTTGATTTGTGTCTGAAGAGAAAGGAAGACAGGGATATAGATGTCTTTCAAAAGCTTTGTTTTTTATGTAACCAAAGAAAATTATTTTCTTACTTCTATATAAATGTGCTAAGTTATCTCAAATAGATAAACCAGGAGATAACCATATATCAGTTCAGCACAGCAGATGCAACCTATGACAAATTATTTTGATTATAAGATTTGATTAAGTTTACAGCTAACTTCAGTATAGCTGCTAATCATTACAGAGGACTCTAACATAAATTATCTCATTTTAGTGTCACATATACATATATACAGTTGTAATTTTACCTTTGTATGCATGTGGAAAGTGAGGTTCATATTGAAAGGGCAAGCTCCTGAATTCTACCTCAGCCAATCAGGACCCGGGGTCTACCTCAGCCAATCAGGACCCAGGGTCTACCTCAGCCCATCGAGACCTGGATCCTATTTCAGCCAATCAGAGCTTACTCTCTCTTTCCCCTCCAGTCACCAAGAAGTACAACCACCACCCCTGGACCCAGCCAACTGACCAAAGCCATGACTCATCACCCCCCCAACCCCCGACTACCCCCAGGCGCAGATAATTAGTCAGAGCCACGACCATCACCCCCCTCAAACCACCCTGGAAACCCACAAAACCTTTGTTCTGGGGAAAATGCACTCTCTCTGGCACCTGACCACTGTGTTGGCACAGGTGTGAGATTGAGCTCGGGCTAGCTGGAATAAAGGCTCTTTGCTTTTGCATCCATGTTGGCTCCTTGGTAGTCTCCTTGGGATTTGCGACTTCAGGCACAACATTTGGGGGCTCTTCTGGGATCCCGGAGACCCCCAGGACTCCCAACCTGGGGGGCCTAGTGCCGGCTGGTGAGTGCACTCAGTTATATGTCTGTCTTTGTCTACCTGTGTCTCACTCTGTCTTTGTCTATCTGTGTCTCACTGTTTTTGTTCACAAACAAGCCTGTACAAGCCTGTAGGAGCTCCAATCTGTATCTGGGTTGGCATTGACTTAGGTGGACGCATTGGCGAGTCGCCAACCAGGAGTCTTGGGAGACATCCCTTGCCCCCATCTGGAGGATGAGGTCCTCATCTGTGAGGAAAGTCAGCTGCCGCTGCAGTCCAACAGACCCTCAACTTACTTTCAGTTTTGCCTCCCTGGCCGCAGCAGATTCTTCTCTGTAGGCGCCTGTTTGTTGGCTATTGTGTTTATCTTAGTCTTGTTGTTGACGGAAGAAATGGGACAGATGCAGATGACTCCTTTATCTCTCATGACAGACCATTTTTCAGATGTTAGGGAGAGAGCTCGCAATTTGAGCACGGACATCAAGAAGGGAAAATTTCGTGTTTTCTGAACCTCTGAGTGGCCATCTTTTAATGTTGGATGGCCACCGGAGGGAACTTTTAATCTAACCACTCTCTTACAGGTGAAAGGTGTTATCATTAGGAAAGGAGCCCAGGGCTGTCCTGGCCAAATTCCCTACATCTTAGTCTGGCAGGACTTAATTGAAAACCCTCCCTCATGGCTTAAACCTTTCCTTCCATCCAGGGCAGACCCCACACCCAAAGTCATAGCCCTACAAGGTCCGGTCCCAAAGTCTCAGAGAGACTCAGGACCTAAAGAAACCAAACCATCCCTTTACCCAGTTCTGCAGGACACCAGCTCAGAGGAGTTGATCTTCCCACCACCCTATCAGCCTCTCCCAATTGCCCTGCCAGCAGAGCCAGTGGAACCAGGTGGAGGGGAACCAGTTCCAGAAGAACCGGTTCCTGTTCCTGTCCCTGAAGAAGGAGCACCTGCGCACGGACCTGCAGCAGGGACGTAGGGCCGGTTCCATCAGGTGGCCCTCAGTCAAGGGCCTGCTGATTCAACTGTCCTCCCCCTGTGCACTGCAGGGCCCCCTGATGAAACAGGAGAACAGCCAATGCACTATTGGCTGTTCTCCACTAGCAACCTCTATAACTGGAGAACTCAGAATGCTAAATTCTCAGAAAACCCCAAAGATCTTATTAACCTCTTAGATACTGTTCTTTTTACCCATTAGCCCACTTGGGATGATTGCCAATAGCTCTTACAGGTCCTTTTTACCACTGAGGAGAGAGAAAGGATCCAGGTGGAAGCCCAGAAGTCAGTTCTGGGAGACAACAGACAACCCACCCAGAACCTGGAGCTCATAAATGCTGCTTTTCCCCCCTCTCTCATTCAAACTGGGACTTCAATTCAGCAGAAGGTAAGGAGAGACCCTGGGTCTATCGCCAGACTCTGTTGGCAGGTCTCAGGGTGGCTGCACGAAAGCCCACTAATTTGGCTAAGGTATATAATGTTCAACAAGGCAGGGACGAAAGCCCAGCAGCATTTTAGAGAGAATCATGGAGGCTTTTAGACAGTACACCCCCATGGATCCTGAAGCTCCAGAGAACAGAGCTGCTATAGTTATGGCTTTCGTTAACCAAGCCGCTCCAGACATAAAGAGAAAATTACAAAGAGTAGAGAGATTAGGAGAAGAGAACTTGCAGGACGTGGTAGTGGTGGCAGAAAGAGTTTTTAATAATCGAGAGAGCCCGGAAGAACTACAGACGAGAATAAACGACTGCCAAACTCGAAACTTGGCTAAAATACTGCTGGCTATGACTGCAGATAGCCCTCAGGAGCGACAGAGACACCTTAAGAAACTGGCCACTGGACAAGGTAAGGAAGACCTCACCCGAGGGAGCCGCCCCAAGTTAAATAAGAACCAGTGTGCATATTGCAAAGAAGAAGGCCACTGGGTCAAAGACTGTCCTAACAAAAGTCCCAAAAAGGCCCCCATTACTATCCTGGGTACTGAAGACATTGATGACTAGGGGTGACGGGGTTTGGCACCCCTCCCCGAGCCCAGGGTAACCCTAAAAGTGGAGGGGAAACCTATAGAATTCCTTGTGGACACCGGAGCACAGCACTCCGTGCTATTAAAACCCCAGGGAAAATGGGCAGATAAAACCTCATGGGTACAGGGAGCTACTGGGATGAAACAATATTTATGGACTACCCGAAGAACAGTGGACCTTGGCATGGGCTGGGTATCCCACTCGTTCATGGTCATCCCAGAATGCCCCTACCCCTTATTAGGCCAAGACTTGCTCATCAAGGTGGGGGCACAGATCAGCTTCCACCCAGAAGGGATAAAAATTCTAGACAAAGAAGGACATCCAATACAGGTGCTCACTATAAGCCCTGAAGATGAGTACCGCCTGCACCAGGCACCCTTATCACCAATGCTTGACTTAGAATTTTGGCTATAGACATTTCCCCAAGTTTGGGCCGAGACATGGGGAGTGGGATTAGCTCAACATAGGCAGGAAATATTTATAGAACTGAAATCAGGCACGGATCCAGTCAGGGTCTGGCAATACCTGATGCCACTCGAGGCAAAAGCTGGAATCACCCCACACATTAGAAGATTACTCGAGTTGGGCATACTGAGATCTTGCCAGTCAGTGTGGAATATCCCCCTATTACCAGTCCAAAAACCAAATTCAACTGACTATTGACCAGTCCAAAACTTGCGTGAGGTAAACAAGCAGGTGACAGATGTACACCCAATGGTCCCAAATCCATACCCCCTCCTCAGCTCATTGCCTCCTACCCGAACCTGATATACAGTCCTAAATTTAAAAGATGCCTTTTTCAGCTTGCCCCTAGCACCTAGGAGCCAGGACATCTTTGCCTTTGAGTGGACGGAGCCGGAAAAAGGAATCAGCAGCCAGCTCACCTGGACCAGGCCCCCCCAAGGGTTCAAGAACTCACCCACCATTTTCGATGAGACCCTACATGAAGATCTAAGTGAGTTCCGATCTAAACACCCAGAATTAACTCTTTTACAGTATGTAGATGATATCCTGGTAGCCACTGAAGACCAGGAGACATGCCTGCAAGGCACCAAGGACCTGCTTTCTACACTAGGAGCCTTGGGTTACCAAGCCTCGGCTAAAAAGGCCCAAATCTGCAAGATGGAGGTAAGCTACTTAGGCTATAAATTAAAAGGGGGACAGAGATGGCTCAAGGAAGCAAGAAAAGAGACTGTCTTAAGAATACCGGAGGGGCAGAAGATGGCAGCGTGAGTAGAGCAGCAGAAATCTCCTCCCAAAACAACATATATCTATGAAAATATAACAAAGACAACCCTTCCTAGAATAAAGACCAGAGGACACAGGACAATATCCAGACCACATCCGCACCTGAGAGAACCCAGCGCCTCGCGAAGGGGGTAAGATACAAGCCCCGGCCCCGCGGGAGCCAAGCGACCTCCCCCCAGCTCCCGGCGGTAGAAGAGCAGGCAGAGCGGGAGGGAGACGGAGCCCAGGACTGCCGAGCACCCAGCCCCAGCCATCCGGGCCAGAGTGCAGGGTGCTCGATACTAGGAAAACAGGGCAGCAAGAACAGTGAGCAGGCACTGGAGGCTGGGCGACAGAGGACATAAGAAAAGCGCGCGACCATTTTTTTTTTGCTTTTTTGCTGTTTTGTTTTGGCGAGCGCTTTTTGGAAGTCTTAAAGGGATAGGGACCCCAATACTAGGGAAACAGGGCAGAAAGACCGGTGAGCAGAGGCCTGAGGCTGGCACCGCAGAATAAAGAAAAACAAACGACCACCTTTTTTTTTTTTTTTTTTAATTAAAAACTTTTTTTTTTTTTTTTTTAATTAAAAAAATTTTTTTTTGCTTTTTTTTTTTGGTGGGCGTTTTGTTTTGGCGGGTGCTTCTTGGAAGTCTTAAAGGGGCAGGGCAGGTCACTTAATCCAGAGGTAGGGAATCCGGGATCTCTGGGCACCCTAACCCCTGGGCTGCAGGGAGCAGGGAGGCCCCTTACGGAGATAAATAGCCTCCCAGCCGCTCCTGCTCCAACGCGACTCCACCATTTTGGAGCAGCTGCCCGAGCCAGGCCACGCCAACAGCAACAGCGGAGATTAACTCCATAGCAGCCGGGCAGGAAGCAGAAACCCTGTCTGCGCGCAGCTGCACAGCACAAGCCACTAGAGGCCGCTGTTCTCCCAGGAGAGGAGGGCCACAAACCAACAAGAAAGGAAGTCCTTCCAGCCGTCACTCGTCCCACTTCTGCAGACTATTCCTATCACCATGAAAAGGCAAAGCTACAGGCAGACAAAGATCACAGAGACAACACCAGAGAAGGAGACAGACCTAACCAGTCTCCCTGAAAAAGAATTCAAAATAAGAATCATAAACATGCTGACAGAGATGCAGAGAAATACGCAAGAGAAATGGGATGAAGTCCGGAAGGAGATCACAGATGCCAGAAAGGAGATCGCAGAAATGAAACAAACTCTGGAAGGGTTTATAAGCAGAATGGATAGAATGCAAGAGGCCATTGATGGAACTGAAATCAGAGAACAGGAACGCATAGAAGCTGACATAGAGAGAGACAAAAGGATCTCCAGGAATGAAACAATATTAAGAGAACTGTGTGACCAATCCAAAAGGAACAATATCCGTATTATAGGGGTCCCAGAAGAAGAAGAGAGAGGAAAAGAGATGGAAAGTATCTTAGAAGAAATAATTGCTGAAAACTTCCCCACACTGGGGGAGGAAGTAATCGAACAGACCACGGAAATACACAGAACCCCCAACAGAAAGGATCCAAGAAGGGCAACACCAAGACACATAATAATTAAAATGGCAAAGATCAAGGACAAGGAAAGAGAGTTAAAGGCAGCTAGAGAGAAAAAGGTCACCTATAAAGGAAAACCCATCAGGCTAACGTCAGATTTCTCAACAGAAACCCTACAGGCCAGAAGAGAATGGCATGATATATTTAATACAATGAAACAGAAGGGCCTTGAACCAAGGATACTGTATCCAGCACGACTATCATTCAAATATGACGGTGGGATTAAACAATTCCCAGACAAACAAAAGCTGAGGGAATTTGCTTTCCACAAACCACCTCTACAGAACATCTTACAGGGACTGCTCTAGATGGGAGCACTCCTAGAAAGAGCACAGCACAAAACACCCAACATATGAAGAATCGAGGAGGAGGAACAAGAAGGGAGAGAAGAAAAGAATCTCCAGATAGTGCATATAACAGCTCAATAAGCAAGCTAAGTTAGGCTGTAAGATACTAAAGAGGCTAACCTTGAACCTTTGGTAACCACGAATTTAAAGCCTGCAATGGCAATAAGAACATATCTTTCAATAGTCACCCTAAATGTTAATGGGTTGAATGCACCAATCAAAAGACACAGAGTAACAGAATGGATAAAAAAGCAAGACCCATCTATATGCTGCTTACAAGAAACTCACCTCAAACCCAAAGACATGTACAGACTAAAAGTCAAGGGATGGTAAAACATATTTCAAGCAAACAACAGTGAGAAGAAAGAAGGGGTTGCAGTACTAATATCAGACAAAATAGACTTCAAAACAAAGAAAGTAACAAGAGATAAAGAAGGACACTACATTATGATAAAGGGCTCAGTCAAACAAGAGGATATAACCATTCTAAATATATATGCATCCAACACAGGAGCACCAGCATATGAGAAACAAATACTAACAGAACTAAAGGGGGAAATAGACTGCAATGCATTCATTCTAGGAGACTTCAACACACCACTCACCCCAAAGGATAGATCCACTGGGCAGAAAATAAGTAAGGACACAGAAGCACTGAACAATACAGTAGAGCAGATGGACCTAATAGACATCTATAGAACTCTACATCCAAAAGCAGCGGGATATACATTCTTCTCAAGTGCACATGGAACATTCTCCAGAATAGACCACATACTAGGCCACAAAAAGAGCCTCAGAAAATTCCAAAAGATTGAAATCCTACCAACCAACTTTTCAGACCACAAAGGCATAAAACTAGAAATAAACTGTACAAAGAAAGCAAAGAGGCTCACAAACACATGGAGGCTTAACAACACGCTCCTAAATAATCAATGGATCAATGACCAAATCAAAATGGAGATCCAGCAATATATGGAAACAAATGACAACAACAACACTAAGCCCCAACTTCTGTGGGACACAGCAAAAGCAGTCTTAAGAGGAAAGTATATAGCAATCCAAGCATATTTAAAAAAGGAAGAGCAATCCCAAATAAATGGTCTAAAGTCACAATTATCAAAATTGGAAAAAGAAGAACAAATGAGGCCTAAGGTCAGCAGAAGGAGGGACATAATATAGATCAGAGAAGAAATAAATAAAATTGAGAAGAATAAAACAATAGCAAAAATCAATGAAACCAAGAGCTGGTTCTTCGAGAAAATAAACAAAATAGATAAGCCTCTAGCCAGACTTATTAAGAAGAAAAGAGAGTCAACACAAAACAACAGTATCAGAAACGAGAATGGAAAAATCACGACGGACCCCACGGAAATGCAAAGAATTATTGGAGAATACTATGAAAACCTATATGCTAACAAGCTGGGAAACCTAGGAGAAATGGACAACTTCCTAGAAAAATATAACCTTCCAAGATTGACCCAGGAAGAAACAGAAAATCTAAACAGACCAATTACCAGCAACGAAATTGAAGCAGTAATCAAAAAACTACCAAAGAACAAAACCCCCGGGCCAGATGGATTTACCTCAGAATTTTATCAGACATACAGGGAAGACATAATACCCATTCTCCTTCAAGTTTTCCAAAAAATAGAGGAGGAGGGGATACTCCCAAACTCATTCTATGAAGCTAACATCACCCTAATACCAAAACCAGGCAAAGACACCACCAAAAAAGAAAACTACAGACCAATATCCCTGATGAACGTAGATGCAAAAATACTCAACAAAATATTAGCAAACCGAATTCAAAAATACATCAAAAGGATCATACACCATGACCAAGTGGGATTCATCCCAGGGATGCAAGGATGGTACAACATTCGAAAGTCCATCAACATCATCCACCACATCAACAAAAAGAAAGACAAAAACCACATGATCATCTCCATAGATGCTGAAAAAGCATTTGACAAAGTTCAACATCCATTCATGTTAAAAACTCTCAGCAAAATGGGAATAGAGGGCAAGTACCTCAACATAATAAAGGCCATCTATGATAAACCCACAGCCAACATTATATTAAACAGCAAGAAGCTGAAAGCATTTCCTCTGAGATTGGGAACTAGACAGGGATGCCCACTCTCTCCACTGTTATTTAACATAGTGCTGGAGGTCCTAGCCACGGCAATCAGACAAAATAAAGAAATACAAGGAATCCAGATTGGTAAAGAAGAAGTTAAACTGTCACTATTTGCAGATGACATGATACTGTACATAAAAAACCCTAGAGACTCCACCCCAAAACTACTAGAACTGATATCGGAATACAGCAAAGTTGCAGGATACAAAATCAACACACAGAAATCTGTGGATTTCCTACATACTAACAATGAACCAACAGAAAGAGAAATCAGGAAAACAACTCCATTCACAATTGCATCAAAAAAAATAAAATACCTAGGAATAAACCTAACCAAAGAAGTGAAAGACTTATACTCTGAAAACTACAAGTCACTCTTAAGAGAAATTAAAGGGGACACTAACAGATGGAAACTCATCCCATTCTCGTGGCTAGGAAGAATTAATATCGTTAAAATGGCCATCCTGCCCAAAGCAATATACAGATTTGATGCAATCCCTATGAAACTACCAGCAACATTCTTCAATGAACTGGAACAAATAATTAAAAAATTCATATGGAAACACCAAAGACCCCGAATAGCCAAAGCAATCCTGAGAAAGAAGAATAAAGTAGGGGGGATCTCACTCCCCAACTTCAAGCTCTACTATAAAGCCATAGTAATCAAGACAATTTGGTACTGGCACAAGAGCAGAGCCACAGACCAATGGAACAGACTAGACAATCCAGACATTAACCCAGACATATATGGTCAATTAATATTTGATAAAGGAGCCATGGACATACAATGGCGAAATGACAGTCTCTTCAACAGGTGGTGCTGGCAAAACTGGAAAGCTACATGTAGGAGAATGAAACTGGACCATTTTCTAACCCCATATACAAAAGTAAACTCAAAATGGATCAAAGACCTGAATGTAAGCCATGAAACCATTAAACTCTTGGAAGAAAACATAGGCGAAAACCTCTTAGACATAAACATGAGTGACCTCTTCTTGAACATATCTCCCCGGGCAAGGAAAACAACAGCAAAAATGAGTAAGTGGGACTATATTAAGCTGAAAAGCTTCTGTACAGCAAAAGACACCATCAATAGAACAAGAAGGATCCCTACAGTATGGGAGAATATATTTGAAAATGACACATCCGATAAAGGCTTGGCATCCAAAATATATAAAGAGCTCACACGCCTCAATAAAGAAAAAACAAATAACCCAATTAAAAAATGGGCAGAGGAACTGAACAGACAGTTCTCCAAAAAAGAAATACAGATGGCCAACAGACACATGAAAAGATGCTCCACATCGCTAATTATCAGATAAATGTAAATTAAAACTACAATGAGGTATCACCTCACACCAGTAAGGATGGCTGCCATACAAAAGACAAACAACAACAAATGTTGGCGAGGCTGTGGAGAAAGGGGAACCCTCCTACACTGCTGGTGGGAATGTAAACTAGTTCAACCATTGTGGAAAGCAGTATGGAGGTATATCAAAATGCTCAAAACAGACTTACCATTTGACCCAGGAATTGCACTCCTAGGAATTTACCCTGAGAATGCAGCAATCAAGTTTGAGAAAGACAGATGCACCCCTATGTTTATCGCAGCACTATTTACAATAGCCAAGAATTGGAAGCAACCTAAATGTCCATCAATAGATGAATGGATAAAGAAGATGTGGTACATATACACAATGGAATACTACTCAGCCATAAGAAGAGGGCAAATCCTACCATTTGCAGCAACATGGATGGAGCTGGAGGGTATTATGCTCAGTGAAATAAGCCAAGCAGAGAAAGAGAAATACCAAATGATTTCACTTATCTGTGGAATGTAAGAACAAAGGAAAAACTGAAGGAACATAACAGCAGCAGAATCACAGAACTCAAGAATGGACTAACAGGTACCAAAGGGAAAGGGACTGGGGAGGATGGGTGGGTAGGGAGGGATAAGGGGGGGAGAAGTAGGGGGGTATTAAGATTAACATACATGGGGGGGTAGGAGAAAAGGGAGGGCTGTACAACACAGAGAAGACAAGTAGTGATTCTACAACATTTTGCTATGCTGATGGACAGTGACTGTAAAGGGGTTTATAGGGGAGACCTGGTATAGGGGAGAGCCTAGTAAACATAATATTCGTCATGTAAGTGTAGATTAGTGATACCAAAAACAAAGCAAAAAAAAAAAAAAGGGCAGTTCCTGTGTGGTAACCTCCAACGAGTTCTACACAAGGGTATAAAGGGCATATAAAAGTGTAGGGAAAGGGTCTGTTTGTTTTTATACAGAGGATCAAAGCCTTATTGGGCTACCCTGAAAATGAACTAAGATACGATATGAAAAAGAACTTCCAACATCTGCACTCTCTGGAAGACTCATGCCAGAAGATGATCATCAAAAAACCCCAACAAAGATCCACGCACTGCTACGGCTGTAGATGCAGTCATCCCACCAGTTCCTGGACTTGCCATGGGAATGAAGGAGATATCTAAGCTGGCCTGTGCATACAGTAAAACAACAAATTTGACTGGATCTATACTGTTGGAACTCAACCAAGAATTTGGAGAAGTGCAAATTGTAGCGCTCCAAAGTCTTACAACTACAGACTATTTACTGTTAAAAGAACATATGGCATGTGAACAGTCCCCAGGAATGGGTTGTTTTAATTTGTCTGATTTCTCTCAGACTGTTCAAGTTCAGTTGGACAATATCCACCATATCATAGATAAGTTTTCACAAATGCCTAAGGTGCCTTAATGGTTTTCTTGGTTTCACTGGAGATGGCTGGTAATTACAGATATGCTTTGGTTATGTAACTATACTCCTATTATGTTAATGTGTGTGTGCAATTTAAGTAGTAGCTTAAAACCTATATATGCTGAAGTTACTCTACAAGAAGATATGTCAAAGAAATAATCAATCTTCCCATGTTTTCTTCCGTCTGCTACTTCTATAGCTTTTCTTCTTCCTTCCTAATTACAACCCTTAAATAGAATTCATGCCTCATATCAAATTTACCGAGTATCATAACTCCTCCAAGTGGTAAAGATACCTCAAGACAAATGCTGGGCATAGAAGCCACAGGGCATAAATATGCAAAGAAGTAAAAAGCTAACCTTTTCAAACAATAAGGCTTCCCTCTCACTTACCAACTTCACATTTCCCTGTATGGCCCCGGAAGATGACTGGTTAGCCAGAGACGGGTAAGATTCCTCAAGGGAGGAACAACCTAAGACAGGCACAGTCGCAGGGGGGCCATCAGGTCAGAAATTGGGGATCAACAGAGGTGAGGCTTAGAACCTCACCCCCCCTGTTCTGAGAGAAATCTTCTGCATACGTGGATGTTTTATTGCCCTTGTCTAGCTTGGATTAACACATAGTCTACAGGCACACACCTGATCATCTACATTTGCTCTCTTACAACACTAAACTATGTTTTCTACCTTTATCTTGTATCTACCTACCACTTCAGCATTTTATTAAAAATAATAATAATAAAGAGAGAAATGTGGTATCCACATATAAATCAAGTATAAAAACCAAATGAGTATTCAGATTTGAACTGACTGTTTAGAGTTCATAATGCATGAGCAAAACCGAAAGTTTCTGTGATGACTCCCCTTGTACTGTTCACTATGTAACTTATTCATTATGTAAGAATTTGTTCTACATCTAAGAACTTGTTTGTTATGCCTCAGAAGATTGGAGACTGACGAAAATTAGGCTTGGGGTGGATTAATGATTGTGCATTGAGCATTGACTCCCCTATACAGAATTTTATTGTCGTTAACAACCATTTGATTAATAAATATGAGAGATGCCCTCACAAAAAAAAAAAAAAAAAAAAAAAAAAAAGGACAGACTTCCAATGGTAAAATAAATAAGTAACCGGGATGTAATGTATAGCATAAGGAATATAGTCAAGATATTGTAACAGCTTGGTAGGGTGATAGCTGGAACCTAGAATTATGTATATAAATGTTCTACCACTGTGTTGTACACTTGAAACTAAAAAAAATAAATAAATAAATAAAATCAGGTGATTGTAACGTACAAAAAAAAAAAAAAAAAAAAAGAATACCATGCCCACAAAATGTCCACCAAATGCGTGAATTCCTAGGGTCTGCAGGATTCTGCAGATAGTGGATCCCAGGTTTTGCAGAAATAGCTAGACCCTTTTATGAAGCCACCAAAGAAAAACAGGAGTTAACATGGACAGAGACTATAGAAAACTCATTCACTAGACTGAAGCAGGCCTTACTCTCTGCACCTGCACTGGGGCTTCCTGCTTTAACTAAACCTTCCTATCTATACGTAGATGAAAGTAAAGGAGTAGCTAAAGGAGTGCTGACACAGTACATTGGCCCTTGGAAAAGGCCCATAGCTTATTTCTCCAAGCGGCTAGACACTATCGCCGCTGGATGGCCCCCCTGTCTGCGAATCATTGCCACGGTGGCTACCATGGTCAAAGACACAGACAAATTAACACTAGGACAAGAATTAAGTGTCACTACCCCACACGCAATTGAAGGGGTGCTCAACCAGCCACCAGACAGATGGATAAGTAATGCCCGACTAACGCATTACCAAGGACTGCTTTTAAATCCTGCTAGAATTCTGTTCCAGACACTGGCCTCGCTGAATCCAGCCACCCTCCTCCCTGACCCGGACTGGGAGGCACCACTCCATGACTGTGGAGAAATCCTGGCTCATGTTCATGGAGTCAGAACTGACCTGCGAAATCAGCCACTGACAGAAACAGATGCCACATGGTACACCAATGGAAGCAGCTTCATGCAAGACGGAGTAAGGTATGCAGGGGCAGCTGTGACAACCGAGACAGAAACTGTCTGGGCTGAGCCGCTGGCTCCAGGGACTTCAGCCCAGCGGGCAGAGCTGATCGCACTGACTAGAGCATTGACTATGGCCAAAGGCAAACGCCTTAATGTCTATATGGACAGTAGGTATGCATTTGCCACTGCCCACATACATGGAGCCATATAGAGAGAGAGGGGGCTATTAACTGCAGAGGGAAAAACCATCAAAAATAAAGAAGAAATTCTTGGCCTCCTATGGGCCCTTTGGCTGCCCAAAGCACTGGCAATAATTCATTGCCTGGGCCATCAAAAATCTGACACCCTGGTGGCCAAAGGAAATAAATTGGCAGACCAACGTGCCAAACAGGCAGCCCTTTCTGTGGACCATGCCCTAGTGACCACATTGCCAGACCCAGGGGCCCCCAACCTTCCAGACACCCTCTCCTACACTGATGGAGACACAAAATTGATCAAGCAGCTGCCCATGACCAACTACATAGATGGGTGGTGGAGAGCTGCCGACTGCATCATTCTACCAGAAGAATTAGGACAACGCGTCCTGACCAAAATGCATCGGGTCACACACATGGGGACAAGAAAAATGGATGACTTAGTGCAACATGTTCACATCACTATCAAAGACTCTCAATCAGAAATTAGACACATCGTAGTGAGCTGCAAGGCTTGCCAACTGACAAATGCGACCGCCCAGGCACCCAACCCTGGTGCCAGACTCTGAGGAGACAGACCAGGCACCTATTGGGAAGTGGACTTCACGGAAGTAAAGCCCGGAAAATACGGGTACAGGTATTTGCTAGTGCTTGTAGACACTTTTTCAGGTTGGATCGAGGCATTTCCCTCCAAGCATGAGACAGCACAGACCGTGACCAAGAAACTGTTAGAAGACATCCTGCCAAGGTATGGTTTTCCTGCCAAGATAAGCTCAGACAATGGACCAGGATTTGCTTCCAAGGTAACACAGGGAGTAGCACAGGCTCTTGGGGCAGATTGGAAATTACATTGTGCATATAGGCCCCAAAGTTTGGGACAGGTAAAAAGAATGAACAGAACTGTAAAAGAGACCTTGACTAAATTAGCCCTAGAGGCTGGCCGAGACTGGGTAACTCTCCTTCCCTTTGCCATTTATCAGGTGTGTAACTCCCCATATAAGATGGGACTTACTCCCTTTGAAATCATGTATGGCATTCCTCCACCTATTATTCCCACTCTCAAACCCAATGTACTTGCTGAATTTGATGATCACCAACTCCTTTTTTCCCTTCAAGTATTGCAACGGACCCATGAGCAGGTCTGGCCTAAGCTGAAAGCTCTTTATGAGACCAGACCCCCTCCAGAAACGCATCGCTATCATCCAGGTGACTGGGTGTCCATCCAGAGACACCAACACCAGACACTCCAACCCCACTGGAAGGGACCCTACATCCTGATCCTGACCACTCCCACTGCTCTCAAGGTCGACGGAATTATTCCTTGGGTCCACTACACCCACGTCCGACCAGCTGACCCATACACTGTTCTCAAGGACTTTGTTCCAAAATGGAAAAGTCAGCTGGACAAAGACAATCATCTAAAGCTAAGACTGCACCATTCACATTTACCTCACTAATGTTGCTTAAACTATGCCTTCCTCATGCCAAACCAAGCAACCCTAACCCCCATCAACCCTATAGGCAGACACGGATCCTGACAGATGGACAAACTGGTAAAACCCTCAATGAAACAGCACACACTGCCCCACTAAACACATGGTGGCCAGATTTATATTTTGACCTCAGGGAGCTTTTCAGACTCATGTGAGTGAGGGAACACAATTACCATGTCCTACAAAAACGGGCATTTATTCACACTGCTCAAGGATGAGCACAAGGGTTCTGGGCCTGCCCTGGCAGTCTAAGAAATAACTGGAAGACCTGTGGTGGCCTAGAGAGTGTTTACTGCAAAAGCTGGAGTTGTGTGACCTCTAATGATGGGCCCCAGAAGTGGGCAGTTGGGAATCCAGATTTAGTTAAATTCACTCTCAGAGGACAACAGGGTACCCCAAGTGCGTGTGCAATTTAACCAAGAACGGGCTAAAAATGAAAAGCCCTGGATATCCGGGACAACTTGGGGTTTTCAGCTTGATATGGGCCAGTTTGCCTGGGTCAGCCCTTACCCAATTGGACTCTTAACCATTAAACTAGTTAGTTATCCATAAGTCTCAGACCAAAACAGCTCCTATGGGCCCAAATCAGGTATTAGCTCCTCCCGCCTCTACTAAAAACAGATAATAAGAGCACCTTGAAAGAAGTGACAGAACCCCAGATTAATACCTCTGTAACCCGCCCCCGGCCCCTGCAGTGCAGGCCGGTGAAGACCCCTATGGAAACTGATGTATGCTATGTATGAGACCCTTAACGTTACCAGCCCTAACCTCACAGCCTCATGCTGGCTATGTTATGATATAAAGCCTCCATTTTATGAAGCCATAGGCCTGAATGCCACTTATAATGTATCTACTGGTGAAAATCCCTCTCAGTGTTCATGGGCTGACCATAAAATAGGCTTAACACTACAACATGTAAGCGGTAAAGGAACCTGCCTGGGAAAAGTGCCACAGAGTAAACAAAGTTTATGCACTCCCATCAATGCCACCTCTAGTTGGAATAACATAAAGTGGCTGACCCCAGGAAATAATGGATGGTGGAAATGTTCCAAGACTGGCCTCACCCCATGCCTCTCAACCTCCATCTTTAACGCCTTTAAAGGATTCTGTATCTTAGTGACTGTGATACCCCGCATCCTCTACCACCCCGAAGAAAGCATGTATTCTCACTGGAGTAAAGGCACAGACCAAAGAAATAAGAGAGAGCCTATCACTGCCCTAACCATTGCCACCCTATTCACTTTAGGAGTAGCTGGGGCTGGAACCGGCATAGCTCCCTAGCCACTCAGCATGCAGGAATGACATCCGTTAGAGTGGCCATAGATGAAGATATAGAGAGAATAGAGAACTCCATTAGTCATTTAGAGAAATCTCTCACCTCCCTATCCGAGGTCGTACTCCAAAATAGAAGAGGGCTTGATTTATTGTTCCTCCAACAAGGAGGATTATGTGCTGTGCTAGGAGAAGTGTGCTGTTTTTATGCTGATCATTCAGGAGTAGTAAAAGAATCTAAGGCCAAAGTCTGGGAAGGTTTAGCTAAATGCAAGAAAGGGAACAACAACAGGGATGGTTTGAATCTCTATTTGACACTTGCCCTTGGTTATCAACCTTAGTCTCCACCTTAACGGGCCCTCTGGTAATACTGGTACTCCTGCTTACCTTTGGACCATGTATCCTTAATAGATTGATGACTTTTGTCAAAAATAGAATTAATACAGTCCAGCTAATGGTGCTGAGACAACAGTATCAGCCTTTATCTCCGTACACGTGTGAAATCTCATTAGACCCATGATTGGGTCCCTTTTTTAAGATCCAAAGAAAACGGGGAATGAAAGGGAAAGCTCCTGGATTCTACCTCAGCCAATCAGGACCCGGGGTCTACCTCAGCCAATCAGGAACCAGGTTCTACCTCAGCCAATCGAGACCTGGATCCTATTTCAGCCAATTGGAGCTTAGTCTCTCTCTCTCCCCTCCAGTCAGCAAGAAGTAAACCCACCACCCCTGGACCCTGCCAACTGACCAAAGAAACAACTCATCATCCCCCCAACTACCCCCAGGCCCAGACAATCATCCAGGGCCACGACCATCAACCCCCAAACCGCCCTGGAAACCCATAAAACCTTTGTTCTGGGAAAACGTGCTCTCTCTGGCACCTGACCACTGCATTGGCATGGGTCTGAGATTGAGCTCGGACTAGCTGGAATAAAGGCTCTTTCCTTTTGCATCCGTGTTGGCTTCTTGGTGATCTCCTTGGGATTCATAACTTTGGGCAAAACAGTATTTCTTAGGTAAGTGCATGAGCATCATATATGTAATATGAGGGCTACCATATTGAGTTCTTTATAAACTTAAATTGTTTTCTACATTTTAATGATATCCATTTCTTTAAATAGCTTTTATCAATTTATTGACAAATCATTCTTTTTTTTTCTTTTTTTTGAGAGGGCATCTCTCATATTTATTGATCAGATGGTTGTTAACAATAAAATTCTGTATAGGGGACTCAATGCTCAATGCACAATCATTAATCCACCCCAAGCCTAATTCTCATCAGTCTCCAATCTTCTGAAGCATAACAAACAAGTTTTTACATGGTGAACAAGTTCTTACATAGTGAATAAGTTCTTACATGGTAAAAAGTACAAGGGCAGTCATCACAAAAAATTTCAGTTTTGATTACGCATTATGTACTATAAACAATCAGGACAAATATAAATATTCATTTGATTTTTATACTTGATTTATATGTGGATCCCACATTTCTCCCTTTATTATTATTATTATTATTTTTAATAAAATGCTGAAGTGGTAGGTAGATGCAAGATAAAGGTAGAAAACACACTTTAGTGTTGTAAGAGAGCAAATGTAGATGATCAGGTGTGTGCCTGTAGACTATGTATTAATCCAAAATAGACAAGGGTAATAAAACATCCATGGATGCAGATTTCTCTCAAAACATGGGAGGTGAGGTTCTAAGAATCACCTCTGTTGATCTCCAATTTCTCACCTGATGGCCCCCCTGCGACTGTGCCTGTCTTAGGTTGTTCCTCCCTTGAGGAATCTTACCCGTCTCTGGCTAACCAGTCATCTTCCGGGACCATACAGGGAAATGTAAAGTTGGTAAGTGAGAGAGAAACCATATTGTTTGAAAAGGTTAGCTTTTTACTTCTTTGCATATTTATGCCCTGTCGCTTCTATGCCCAGCATTTTTCTTGAGGTATCTTTACCACTTGGGGGAATTATGATACTCTGTAAATTCGATATGAGGCACGAATTCTATTTAAGGGTTGTAATTAGTAAGGAAGAAGAAAAGCTATAGAAGTAGCAGATGGAAGAAAACAAGGGAAGATTGATTATTTCTTTGACATATCTTCTTGTAGAGTAACTTCAGCATGTGTAGGTTTTAAGCTACTACTTAAATTGCGCACACACATTAACATAATAGGAGTATAGTTACATAACCAAAGCATACCTGTAATTACCAGCCATCTCCAGTGAAACCAAGAAAACTAGTTAGGCACCTTAGGCATTTGTGAAAACTTATCTATGATATGGTGGATATTGTCCAACTGAACTTGAACTGTCTGAGAGAAATCAGACAAATTAAAACAACCCATTCCTGGGTACTGTTCACATCCCATATGTTCTTTTAACAGTAGATAGTCTGTAGTTGTAAGATTTTGGAGTGCTACAACTTGCACTTCTCCTAATTCTTGGTTGAGTTCCAACAATATAGATCCAGTCAAACTTGTTGTTTTACTGTATGCACAGGCCAGCTTAGATATCTCCTTCTTCTTTCCCATGGCAAGTCCAGGAACCGGTGGGATGAACGCAGGTACAGCTGTAGCAGTGCCTGGATCTTTGTTGAAGTTTTTTGATGATCATCTTCTGCTATGAGTCTTCCAGAGAGTGCTGATATTGGAAGTTCTTCTTCATATCGTATCTTAGTTCATTTTCAGGGTTGCCAAATTAGGCTTTGATCCTCTGTATAAACACAAACAGACCCTTTGCCCACACTTTGATATGCCATTTATACCATCGTGTAGAACTCACTGGAGGTCACCACACAAGAACTGCTTTTAAATGTACCTCCATAGCTGATCATCTGACACCCTTTAAGTGATCAAAATTAAGGATATTTAAAGCCTGCTTTAATCGTTGATTTACAGTTAGTTTTATCCTATCAGGAAGTAATCCCCCTTTTCTTTCTTTCTTTTTTTGTTATCTTTATCCTACACTTACATGAAGAATATTATGCTTACTGGGCTCTCCCCTATACCAGGTCTCCCCTATAAACACCTTTACAGTCACTGTCCATCAGCATAGCAAAATGTAGAAACACGACTTGTATTTATGTTGTACAGCCCTCCCTTTTCTCCCCACCCTATGCATGCTAATCTTAATACCCCCTTTATTCTCCCCACCCACTTATCCCTCCCTACACACCCATCCTCCCCAGTCTCTTTCCCTTTGGTACCTGTTAGTACATTCTTGGGTTCTGTGATTCCACAGCTGTTTTGTTCCTTCAGTTTTTCCTTTGTTCTTATACTCCACATATGAGTGAAATCATTTGGTATTTGTCTTTCTCTGCTTGGCTTATTTCACTGAGCATAATATCCTCCAGCTCCATCCATGTTGCTGCAAATGGTAGGATTTGCCCTCTTCTTATGGCTGAGTAGTATTCCATTGGGTATATGTACCACATCTTCTTTATCCATTCATCTATCAATGGACATTTAGGTTTCTTCCAATTATTGGCTATTGTAAATAGTGCTGTTATAAACAAAGGGGTGCATCTGTCTTTCTCAAACTTGATTGCTGTGTTCTTAGGGTAAATTCCTAGGAGTGGAATTCTTCGGTCAAATGGTAAGTCTGTTTTGAGCATCTTGATGAACCTCCATACTGCTTTCCACAGTGGTTGAACTAATTTAAATTCCCACCAGCAGTGTAGGAGGGTTCCCCTTTCACCATAGCCTCGCCAGTATTTGTTGTTGTTTGTCTTTTGGATGGCAGCCATCCTTACTGGTGTGAGGTGATACCCCCATTGTAGTTTTAATTTGCATTTCTCTGATAATTAGTGATGTGGAGCATCTTTTCAAGTGTCTGTTGGCCATCTGTAATTTTTTTTTGGAGAACTGTTTGTTCAGTTCCTCTGCCCATTTTTTAATAAGATTATTTGTTTTTTCTTTATTGAGGCGTGTGAGCTCTTTATATATTTTGGATGCCAAGCCTTTATCGGATGTGTCATTTTCAAATATATTCTCCCATACTGTAGGGTTCCTTTTTGTTCTATTGATGGTGTCTTTTGCTGTAAAGAAGCTTTTCAGCTTAATATAGTCCCACTTGTTCATTTTTGCTGTTGTTTTCCTTGCCTGGGGAGATATGTTCAAGAAGAGGTCACTCATGTTTACATCTAAGAGGTTTTTGCCTTTCTTGTATTCCTCGAGTTTAATGGCTTCATGACTTACATTCAGGTCTTTGATCCATTTTGAATTTACTTTTGTATATGGGGTTAGACAGTGGTCCAGTTTCATTCTCCTACATGTAGCTGTCCAGTTTTGCTAGCACCATCTGTTGAAGAGGCTGTCATTTTGCCATTGTATGTCCATGGCTCCTTTATCAAATATTAATTGACCATATATGTTTGGGTTAATGTCTGGAGTCTCTGGTCTGTTCCACTTGTCTGTGGCTCTGTTCTTGTGCCAGTACCAAATTGTCTTGATTACTATGGCTTTATAGTAGAGCTTGATGTTGGGGAATGAGATCCACCCTACATTATTCTTCTTTCTCAGGATTGCTTTGGCTATTCGGGGTCTTTGGTGTTTCCATATGAGTTTTTGAACTATTTGTTCCACTTCGTTGAAGAATGTTGCTGGTAATTTGATAGGGATTGCATGAAATCTGTATATTGCTTTGGGCAGGATGGCCATTTTGACGATACTAATTCTTCCTAGCCACGAGCATGGGATGAGTTTCCATGTGTTAGTGTCCCCTTTAATTTCTCTTAAGAGTGACTTGTAGTTTTCAGAGTATAGGTCATTCACTTCTTTGGTTAGATTTATTCCTAGGTATTTTATTCTTTTTGATGCAATTGTGAATGGAATTGTTTTCCTTATTTCTCTTTCTATTGGTTCATTGTTAGTGTATAGGAAAGCTACAGATTTCTTTGTGTTAATTTTGTATCCTGCCACTTTGCTGTATTCCGATATCAGTTCTAGTAGTTTTGGGGTGGAGTCTTTAGGGCTTTTTATGTACACTATCATGTCATCTGCAAATAGTGACAGTTTAACTTCTTCTTTACCAATCTGGATTCCTTGTATTTCTTTGTTTTGTCTGATTGCTGTGGCTAGGACCTCCAGTACTATGTTAAATAGCAGTGGGAAGACTTGGCATCCCTGTCTAATTCCTGATCTCAGAGGAAAAGCTTTCAGCTTCTCACTGTTCAGTATAATGTTGGCTGTGGGTGTATGATGTATGGCCTTTATTATGTTGTAGTACTTGCCCTCTATTCCCATTTTACTGAGTGTTTTTTATCATGAATGGATGTTGAATTTTGTGAAATGCTTTTTCAGCATGTATGGAGATGATCATCTGGTTTTTGTCTTTCTTTTTGTTGATGTGGTGGATGATGTGGATGGATTCTAAAATGTTGTACCATCCTTGCATCCTTAGGTTGAATCCCACTTGGTCATGGTGTATGATCCTTTTGATATACTTTTGAATTCGGTTTGCTAATATTTTATTAAGTATTTTTGCATCTACATTCATCAGGGATATTGGTCCGTAAGTTTCTTTTTTGATGGGGTCTTTGCCTGGTTTTGATATTAGGGTGATGTTGGCTTCATAGAATGAGTTTGGGAGTATTCCCTCCTCTTCTATTTTTTGGAAAACTTTAAGGAGAATGGGTATTATGTCTTCTCTGTGTGTCTGATAAAATTCCGAGGTAAATCCGTCTGGCCCAGGGGTTTTGTTCTTTGGTATTTTTTTTATTACTGTTTCAAATTCTTTGCTCATAATTGGTTTGTTTAACTTTTGTGTTTATTACTTGGTCAGTCTTGGAAAGTTGTATTTTTCTAAGAAGTTGTCCATTTCTTCTAGGTTTTCCAGTTTGTTGGCATATATGTTTTCATACTAGTCTTCAATAATTCTTTGTATTTCTGTGGAGTCTGTCGTGATTTTTCCATTCTCATTTCTGATTCTGTTGATTTGTGTTGATTCTCCTTTTCTCTTAATGAGTTTGGCTAGAGGGTTATATATTTTGTTTATTTTCTCAAAGAATCAGCTCTTGGTTTCATTGATTTTTGCTATTGTTTTATTCTTCTCAATTTTGTTTATTTCTTCTCTGATCTTTATTATGTCCCTCCTTCTGCTGACTTTAGGCCGCATCTGTTCTTTTTTTTCCAGTTTCGGTAATTGTGTTGTTAGACCATTCATTTGGGATTGTTCTTCCTTTTTTAAATATGCTTGGATTGCAATATACTTTCCTCTTAAGACTGCTTTTGCTGTGTCCCACAGAAGTTGGGCCTTTGTGTTGTTGTTGTCATTTGTTTCCATATATACCTTGATCTCTATTTTAATTTGCTCGTTGATCCATTGATTATTTAGGAGCATGTTGTTAAGCCTCCATGTTTTTGTGAGCCTTTTCGTGTTCTTTGTAGAATTTATTTCTAGTTTTATACCTTTGTGATCTGAAAAATTGCTTGGTAGAATTTCAGTATTTTGGATTTTGCTGAGGCTCTTTTTGTTGGCTAATATGTGGTCTATTCTGGAGAGTGTTCCATGTGCACATGAGAAGTATGTATATCCTGTTGCTTTTGGATGTAGAGTTCTATAGATGTCTATTAGGTCCATCTGCTGTACTGTGTTGTTCAGTGTTTCCGTGTCCTTACTTATTTTCTGCCCAGTGGATCCATCCTTTGCGGTGAGTTGTGTGTTGAAGACTCCTAAAATGAATGCATTGCAGTCTATTCCCCCTTTAGTTCTGTTAGTATTTGTTTCACATATGCTGGTGCTCCTGTGTTGGGTGCATATATATTTAGAATGGTTATATCCTCTTGTTGGACTGAGCCCTTTATCATTATGTAGTGCCCTTCTTTATCTCTTGTTACTTTCTTTGTTTTGAAGTCTATTTTGTCTGATATTAGTACTGCAAACCCTGATTTCTTCTCGCTTTTGTTTGCCTGAAATATGTTTTTCCGTCCCCTGACTTTTAGAGTGTACATGTCTTTGGGTTTGAGGTGAGTTTCTTGTAAGCAGCATATAGATGGGTCTTGCTTTTTTATCCATTCTATTACTCTGTGTCTTTTGATTGGTGCATTAAGTCCATTTACATTTAGGGTGACTAATGAAAGATATGTTCTTATCACCATTGCAGTCTTTAAATTCATGGTTACCAAAAGTTCAAGGTTAGCCTCTTTAGTATCTTACTGCCTAACTTAGCTCACTTATTGAGCTTTTATATACACTGTCTGGAGATTCTTTTCTTCTCTCCCTTCTTATTCCTCCTCCTCCATTCTTCATATGTTTGGTGTTTTTTTCTGTGCTCTTTTTAGGAGTGCTCCCATCTAGAGCATTCCCTGTAAGATGCCCTGTAGAAGTGGTTTGTGGGAAGCAAATTCCCTCAGCTTTTGTTTGTCTGGGAATTGTTTAATCCCACCATCATATTTAAATGATAGTCGTGCTGGATACAGTATCCTTGGTTCAAGGCCCTTCTGTTTCATTGCATTAAATATATCATTCAATTCTCTTCTGGCCTGTAGGGTTTCTGTCTAGAAATCTGATGTTAGCCTGATGGGTTTTCCTTTATAGGTGACCTTTTTCTCTCTAACTACCTTTAAAACTCTTTCCTTGTCCTTGATCTTTGCCATTTTAATTATTATGTGTCTTGTTGTTGTCCTCCTTGGATCCTTTATTTTGGTGGGTTCTGTGTATTTCCGTGGTCTGTTCGATTATTTCCTCCCCCAGTTTGGGAAAGTTTTCAGCAATTATTTCTTCAAAGATACTTTCCATCCCTTTTCCTCTCTATTCTTCTTCTGGTACTCCTATAATATGGATATTGTTCCTTTTGGATTGGTCACACAGTTCTCTTAATATTGTTTCATTCCAGGAGATCCTTTTATCTCTCTCTATGTCAGCTTCTATGTGTTCTTGTTCTCTGGTTTCTATTCCATCAATGGCCTCTTGCATCTTATCCATTCTGCTTATAAATCCTTCCAGAGTTTGTTTCATTTCTCTAATCTCCTTCCTGGCATCTGTGATCTCCCTCCAGACTTCATCCCATTTCTCTTGCATATTTCTCTGCATCTCTCTCGGCATGTTTATGATTTTTATTTTGAATTCTTTGTCAGGAAGACTGGTTAAGTCAGTTTCCTTCTCTGGTGTCTCTGTGATCTTGGTTTGCCTGTAATTTGTCTTTTCATGGTGATAGGAATAGTTTGCAGAGCTGGGACGAGTGACGGCTGGAAGAACTTCCCTTCTTGTTGGTTTGTGGCCCTCTTCTCCTGGGAGAACAGCAACCTCTAGTGGCTTGTGCTGGGTATCTGTGCGCAGACAGGGCTTCTGTTTCCTGCCCGGCTGCTATGGAGTTTATCTCCACTGTTGCTGTGGGCGTGGCCTGGCTTGGGCCCTGCTCCAATATGGTGGAGTCACATTGAAGGGGGAGCGGCCGGGAGGCTATTTATCTCTGTAAGGGGCCTCCGTGCTCCCTGCAGCCCAGGGGATTAGAGTGCCCAGAGATACCTGGATTCCCTACCTCTGGACTAAGTGTCCCACCCTGCCCCTTTAAGATTTCCAAAAGGCACCCACCAAAAACAACGACCACACACACACACACACACACACACACAATAAAAATGGCCAGTAGTTTTTCTTTATTCTCTGGCACCAGCCTCAGGCACCCGCTCACCAGTCTTGCTGCCCTGTTTCCCTAGTATTGGGGTCCCTTTCCCTTTAAAACTTCCAAAAAGCACTTGCTGAAACAAAACAACAACAACAAAAAATGGCCACTCGCTTTTCTTTTGTTCTCCGGCACCAGCCTCCAATACCCGCCCGCTGGTCTTGCTGCCCTGTTTCCCTAGTATTGGGGTCCCTGTCCCTTTAAGACTTCCAAAAAGCACTCACCACAACAAAACAACAACAACAACAACAAAAAATATGGCCGCTCTCTTTTCTTTTGTCCTCCAGTGCTGGCCTCCGGTACCTGCTCACCATTCTTGGTGCCCTGTTTCCCTAGTATCCAGGACCCCATGCATGCACTGTGTCTGCGCTCTGGATGGCTAGGGCTGGGTGTTCAGCAGTCCTTGGCTCCCTCTCCCTCGCCGCTCCAACTCCTCTCCTCCCGCAGGGAGCTGGGGGGAGGGGCACTCGGGTCCCTCTGGGCCAGGTCTTGTATCTTACCCCCTTCATGAGGCGCTGGGTTCTCGCAGGTGTGGATGTGGTCTGGCTGTTGTCCTGTGTCCTCTGGTCTCTATTCTAGGAAGAGTTGTCTTTGTCATATTTTCATAGACATATGTGGTTTTGAGAGGAAATTTCCGCTGCTCTACTCACGCCGCCATCTTGGCTCCATCCACAAATCATTCTTGATGTAAGAAAATTACATATATTGAAATATTTTTCTTATATTTTACATGATATTTGCAAAATGAGGAGGAAAATTTTTGGTCAATATGTCATTACCATTAAAGCTAAGATAGTCAAATAATGTTTCATTATAGAACTTTACATAAATTTATGTAGAAATCATTCATTCATTCAACAAACAACTGGACAATTATTGTCTTCCAAATACTAATCTAGGGTTTGGAAATAAAAAAAGGAGAATGACCCCAATAAGGTTTTATTAATAGAGGAAAGAGCATTTACCTAGATAGATGCAATCAATGCTGTAGTATGATTAATATCTTGCTATACACAGAAGACATTTATGCTGAACAGCAAGTAATTTAATAATCATGTAGAAAGGCTTTCTTGAAGGATCAATTAAGGATCTCAGGCTTAAACATTGAATTTAAGGGAGATAGTATAGCATATACTACAGCAAAGTCAAGAAGTCTTTGAAATGGTCATAACTGCAATTTTATTAGTAAAAAATTGAAAGTACTAATTAAATTATCTAAAGTTAGTAGCTTAAAGCATTTTGATTGACAGAGGGTAAAAGAACTAGAGAAATACATCAGCCATGAACTTACCTGCATGGAAACTAAGGAAAAGCTTCCATTAGCACAAAACCATTGGAGAATTTCATGTAAGAGAACGATGTGATAATATTATTGTTTTAGATGTTATTCTAGGGCTGAGCTTAGAAAAGTTTTGAAAAATTAAGTTGGACAAGAATCACTGGGATTAGGTCTCTGGGTTTTAGAAACTACTTCTTTTATCTAGGAAGTATCACAGGTACTAGTAAAGAAAATACATCTTACTTAAAACTTACTTAGGGTGTTTCTTTGGAAGTTTTCAGAGTGGTGTGATTCATTTTTGGATTTTGGTTTCTGGTTTATGGACTTGGATATTCATGTCAACATATTTTCAGCCACAAGTAGCAGGGAACTCTACTCAAGGTGGCTTAAGCAATGAGAAAATTGTTATCACATATCCCAAGGGATGACAATTTGCTAATTCAGTCTCAGTAAGGCCATCAAATGCTCTGGTTCTTTCCATTTTGTTTTCTCTACATTCCTTAGTCAGCTTTATCTTCAGGCTAGCTGCCTTCATGGTCACAGCATCTTACAACATTTCTTGACACCACATTCATAAAAGAGAAGGGGAAGAAAGTTTGGCAAGTCTCCTTGAGACCATAGAAATCCTTTCTATACTTCTTCCAACCGATTTTTTTCCTGCCTTACAAATAAGAATGTTTTATTTGCTTAAAAAAGAAATGGCTGTCTGTCACTGGGAATCTGTCCCATGAGGGACAATCCTCTTTGTCATTTATTGACGAGGTGTCTAACAACATTATCCCATTGATCAATGATGTTCTTTCATTTTTTAAATCACTTTTCCCCTGTTTCATCCTAGACCTTTTGTATTGTTCTGTTCAAATGCACTATATTCCACTCCTGCAATGTGTAATTTGCCATTGGACAAATTACCCTTACCCAAATTATCCAAATTATCATATCCAATATATTTTTCTTTTAGACACTATAGCATTCATCTCTAAAAGCCTAATTTGTCTTTTTTAATAGTCTCCTTGTCTTTATGTATGAATAATATGTAAACATATTGAACATATGAATAATAATAAAAACAATTTTAACAAAGAAGAATTTTAATACCCTTATCTGCTAATTCCAACATCAGTCTCAGTTGTGTTGGTTTTATTGAGTGATTATACTCCTCACTGTGGTTGATGTTATTCTGATTCTTTGCATTCTAGAAAAACTTTGGTTGAATGGTTAGACATTATGCAGTTTACATTGCTGGGTATTGGCGATTTTTGTTTCTGTAAATGTCCTTCTGCTTTGTTCTGGTAGGCAGTTGAGTACTTGAAAGCAGTTTGATCTTTTGAACTTTGCATTTCTTTTTGTTACGTTGGCTTGGAGCAATGTTCAGGCTAGGGCTAACTATTCTCCATTACTGAGGTAAGACCTTCCTGAGTGCTCTGTCCAATGCCCCATGGACTATAAACTTTTCTCATCTAGTTTGGAATGGGAAAACAGTCACTGTTACCAGGAATCCATTCAGCTGGTGATTCCCAGACTTCATGTAGTTTCCCCACAGGCATGCACTGATAAACGCTCTCCTAGATACTCAAGGCGGGGCTGCAGATATCTCCGTGTAGCACTCTTCTTTCAGCTACCTTGTCCTACAAACTCTAGCCGCCTTAGTTTTCCTGGACTTTCAGATCCATCTCCTCATTAGGGAGTTCCAAGTGCTCCACATCAATTCCTCTCCCTTGCACCAGAGCCTGGAAACTCTCTCCAGGCAGTAAGGGCAATTATATGGTGAATCTCCTTTGTTTCCTCTCTCTCAATAACCAGTGTCCTTCATTGCCTAATATCTGCTGTTTTGAAGAGAGTTGATTTCTAGTTTTTGTTTCTGTTTTTTCTTTTGTTGCTGCTTCAGGCAGGGAAGAAAGCAGGTGAATTCATTCCATGTACTTACTTCATTACCAGAAGCAGAAACCTCCATATTCCACCTTTGCTATTTCCCATAGCTTATGATTTTTGATGTCTCTGTGAGAGTTTTCTGACCACAATTTCCACCTCTCTACTTGTAGTTTACATATTCATTTCTAGAATTTTTATTTTTTTCATTTTTGTGCTTTCCATTTATCTGGGAATTTGTAATCTCACCTTTTATTTGCTCAAATATATTATGAATGTGTATTTAAAACATCTGGTATGATCCCTCCATTATGTGAGGCCCTGGCTTTAGTGTGTCTATGATACCAGTACAGATGCTACTGTTCTCCCCGGGATTGTGTCTTGAGGGCAATGAAGAATGAAGCTGACAGACACGTATATGGAGCAACCAGCAAAGCTTTTAATGAGTGAAAAAGTGAAAGGAAATAGGCTTCTACTAATCAGGAGGGGTTCCAAGAAAGGATACCTACCATTAGGGCTACAGTGCCTAGGGGTTTATCAGTACAAAAAGGAGGATCCACAGTCCGTGCAGTTGGCTAGAAGTTGTTGCTGGGGCCGAGATGGGATTGGAAAACTCTCTTGCTTCTCAGGCTGAATTTTCCAGATGTCCAGAATGTGGCTCTTGGTTTCCTGTGAAGCCTTGACCCTGGTTCCCTCCTGAATGCACCTTATGGGGCCTTGAGCTCTATCTGCCTGAGTCCCGCTAACCCTGCCTCACCTTGAATTCTGATTATGGTGACTACTCTTGTTGAGTGCTTGTTCAGGTTGGCTAAATGGTATACAGTGACTATGGAAATTTATAAATAAAATTTGTGGCTTAGGATGATGTTAGCATTAGATTTGTATCTGGCAGATCTTTGGTGTACTACTGATCTCAGACCATGTAATAACATTTCAGGGATCTAAATTTTTTTAATGTTGAGCTTCAGACCCTGCCAGGATCAATTTCACTCAATTTTATGCTTCTATCTAGATATATAATACCTTTCTGGGTATCAATTAAAAGCCTGGGACTTCTAATAGGAAACCCCCTTTGGAAGCCCTAAACTAAAAATTTAGTTTTTTTAGACCAGTACTTCTCTATCAAGTGTTAATTTGTCTCTGGAAGGTATTTGGCATTTCCTGGGGACAGTTTGACTTTCACAACTTGATAAAGGAATGAGGTTGCTACTAGCATCTAGTGCATGGAGACCAGGGATGCTACTAAACATTCTAAATTGCACAGGACAGCATCCTAACAAGGAATTATGCAGTGCAAGATTTTAGTATTGCTAAGATTAAGAAACCCTTCCTAGCCCCAGGAGACTGTAAGAAGTTCCATTCAGCTTCACAGTTTCTCTGTTTCTTCTTTTTGAATTAGCAGAAGAATATAGGGGGAAAGTGGCCCCAAATACCATGTTCCCACCTCTGATTTTCCTGATTCTTTTGGTTCTTGCCCGTAATTCTTTCCTGCTTTGTTAAGTCTCCAAAGCTGCCTTCAACCTGATGATTTTTTTTCTTGTATATGTATATATATATAGTTAAATTGATCTCAATGGGAGAACAGATACTACACAAGGGATTTAAGCTCTGTAGACCCTCAATATTTATAATATTATTTTCATGCATACTTTAAAATGTGCCCATTTCCTGTACTCATATGAGTTTTACTGTAAAATATTGAAATAATTATTAAAATTTTGCTTTTGAAACAATGATACCATATGTAAACCACAATTTCTATGAAATAATATAAATTATATAAATCCCAAATGTTCTATTTTGTAGACATTTTAACACCTTTTTTTTTCATTCTTGCTCTTTTATTTTCACTTCGCTATTTGGAGCAAAATTATTCTTCTGACTTCAAACATTTTATCCCCAAGGTTAAAAAATGGTACCAAAAAAACCTTAAACTTCCACAGAGAGCTGTTACTTATGTGACTACATTAACTACCACATTTTAAGTTTATCACAAAAAAAAACTCTGAGGGAAAAACTCTTCCAGGGCATATACCAATCACTCATAAATGAAGTGATTTTGTTGCTGTGTTTTACAAGACTTATAAATAACTTTCATCTAGTTATCTCAGAGCTGCGTGTATTATAGCTGACATATAATTGACAGGGGTAATTCTCCTCTCTTTAAAACACTAATTGCAACAAACTTCTTCCAATAAGCTCATGAATACAAAATATATCGGGTCAGTCAATGACACTGTGCAATGTACATGTTAAAGTCTGACCAGTTCCATTTGATGAAGTGATTATCAAAAGGCCAAATTTAGAGAAAGGAGTGCTTACATGTTGGGTTATCTAAATTATATTTATTTATATTTATATAACTCAGAAGCATCTTACAATTTTCTTCTTTCAACTTAAAAAGAAAATATTTTCTCTTTTGTTATGATAATCAGTTTCCAAGGTTAGACAAGATACTATAGTTACATTAATTTGCTTTATTTTCTTCCAAGTTTCCAAGATACTAGGTAATTATGTTGCAAGCACAATTATTAAGTTTCAATATTTAAATTTCTCCTTCTTTTTCTTACATACGTTCATGTTTTTTCCATCATAGTTATTCTCCACTGCTAAACATACAATAAATTTTATCACTGACCTAATTAAACCCTAGAAACATAAGACAATGAATCAATAAAACCAGCAGAAACCTGGAAGACTGACCTTTCATGTAAGTATTACAATTGAAACTCATTTTGTACAAGTACTGCATTAGTTTCCCTTTAAAGTTTGTGTCATATCCACCTGGAACCATATAAGAAGCAGGAAATTTGGACACAGAGGCACAGACACACAGAGGTATCACCATGTGACAGTGGGGGGAATGGTGCCAAGCCAAGAAATACCAAGGACTGCCAGCAGTCACCAGAAGCTAGAAAAATCAATGAAAGCTCCCCTAGAGCCTTTAGAGAGAGCATGGCCCCAACATCTTGATTTAGAGCTTCTAGCCTCCAGAATTGTGAGAGAAAACACTTGTGTTGTCTTAAACCACCTAGTCTGTGTAATTTATTGGGACAGCCCTAGGAAACTAGCACAGCACACATTCAGTATCATAAAATATTCAGAATATTATAAAATGTTGCCATTTCATATTTTAATTGTATTTTTAAACATATTATAGCCAACAAAACTTCAAAAAATTTCTCATTCTATTCTATGAACATTTTTCTGCAAATTTATACCTATACATTTTTTAAATATATTTTTTGGGTTCTGAAACTCAAAGCATCTTTATAATAATTTGTGGCTTCACCACAGAAAGGCATTTTAGTTTATGGCAGAATAAACTAGTTTTTCCTTGTTAAATAATTTATTTACTTTACAGTCAATTCAGAATAATACACCATATGTCAAATAAGATGTGTATTTGTAAGCCTTCAAAAAGAAAAAAAAAGCAGCAACTCCTTATTTTATCAGAAACTATATGTAAACTATACCACAAGTAACCTACCCTAGCTTATGTTATGCCAGTTCTAATCTTGCCATTCAATTCAAATGAAACTCCTATAGGATTTCCCAGAGGAATAGATCCCTTTGATGGCAAATTGAATGTATTATTATAATTGTTAATTTGCAGTGACTTATAAATATATTTTTCTAATTAAATATTTATAAATTTAAAATCATGAATATTTGATTAAAGGGAAATGGTTTGAGACCTTACTGAAATATGCATGCAAACAAAATTTGAAATTATGAGCCATTTGAAGTCTTAGGCAAATGACATTTGATTCCAAAGTGTGAGCACTCATGATATTTATAGTATAAATTACTATGCTACTTGACTAAATGTCTTCATATTATATGAACAAACATGTCATATAAAATCAGACAATAATAAATAACTTGATAAAATTGTTGTCTTTATTTGAGAAAATTGATTTTTTTAAATCCAGCAGACACCTTTAGATAAACATTGTAAAGAATGACTAAGTCTCCATAGTTTAACTTCTGAATTAAATATATTTTAGCTACTAACAGTCTTACATAACCAAGTTGCTCCAAAGTATTCAATAGGGTGTATAAATTTCAGATTGCCTAACATAGAGGCCAAAATAAACAATCATTCACATAACCTGATTAGCTCTCAATAAACACCCAAGATGGTTATGGAGTTAGCTGAAAAATATAAGGTGCATTTAATTTTTTATGAGTTGTTAAACACTTGCAAGACTAAAGGAATGAACCTTTCCAAGAAAGATAATCAAATCTATTTCTGAGGTCATGTTGCTTTGATTTATTCATTGATCCTGATATGTTTTTTTTTTTGGAAACTGTCAACATGACTGTGAGATCAATGTCAAGGAAATATTTTGTTTACTATTTAACCTCTATTTGCCCTAGAACTGTGGATTTTTAATACATCCACTGTTACTATTAACTCTATGTATCTAATGGCACATTAAATGGGAAAGAAAAACAATTGTGTGTTGGTGTTGAGCATTCTCATCAAGGAGCTGCTTGGTTTATTGAGTTATGGAGCTCCAAAGTAAAGCAAATTTTGATTTATTTGTTTTCATTGATTGGTGAAAAGTATTAATAAATACTATTAAAACTGTTTATATTTATAAAATGTCTTACAGATTATATAGAGCACTTTAAATCACAAATCATTGAATTTCCTAACAATGGACCAAACAGCAAAACTTAAAAAGATTTATAAGATTTACTATACCCTTTCCAAACACAGGGTCAAGTAGTAAATTCCCCATGGTAAGACACTCATTCTAACAGTGAGTTTTTAAACTAGAACTCTTGAAAGAACAATAAACTGCATTATAAATACATACATATGCATACACACACACACACACACATTAACCAGTCAGAGAAAGAACACATGGCCTTATTAAAAATTTCAAGTTCCATTCATGTTTAGTTCTGTTCTTTATCACCACCAAAATCCCTACAAGTTGACATTTAATGAGTACTAATTTTGTACTAGGTATTTTTATATTACCTCTTCTCTTTAACAAGTAAATATTATGATTTCTACTTTATAGGTGAGTTGTTCAGAGAGACTATGGAATTTGTCTCAAGTCAAAGGAAGAGTAAAGAGAAGATGTGCGATTTGAGGAAGCCTAAGCCCAAGCCCCACATTCTTACTGCCACGTCAGACTGCCTCTGCTTCCTTTAACATGTTTAGTCTATTTTAAATACAAGTTTACTCAGCTGATACAAGATAACAATGGGCAGAATCATGTAGCTTATACAATCAGATAATCAAGTGGGAGAGACTTTTGCTCTCCATACCCAAAGTCAGAAGTCAAAGGGACAAAAGGAAATTTTTCCCCCTCTTTTTCAAACCTAGCTATGCTTAAAAACATGAATAACTAGTTAAGTTATTTAGTGAAGTATATATCAAAGCTAATTTTGTGTCTTTGGAGAATATTTTTTTTCATTTTGAATGTTAAAAATTATGACAATTTATCCATAATCAGAAACACATCATAAATATACATCGACAACATATATCAACATAATATGAATTACCAAGAGAAAACAGTAACTTTGGATGTGGGGAACGTATAAGATACCACATTAACCAAGGTGGACAAAAGGATATCGTAATTATTGTTTTAATGTTTCTTTTTCCACAAATTCTATCAGCTGTGTAATTCCTGGGTCAGTTTTGATTTTCTACTCATTACAGTTTCTATTTTCTTCCTTCTTTGAATACCTGATAATTTCTGTTTGGGTACCAGATATTGTGAATTTTACCTTGGTGGGTACTGAGTGGTTTTATATTACTTTGTTCTTCAGCTTTGTTCTGGAACATGATTAAGCTTTTTGGCAATAATTTTACCTTTTCAATCTTGCTCTTAAACTTTGGTAGGCAGGACTAAAGCTGTGTTTAATCTAGGATTAATTTTTTTCCCACATTTTCAGCTAGATTCTGCTTGATACTGTAACCAATACCCCCTAATTATAAAGGCATTTACTTTGGTTGTTAAGAACAGACATTATTCCATATCCTCCTTAAGTACCAGATGCTGTTACCTGTTATCTTTTGAAGTGGTTCTTTCCCTGACACCAGGCAGTGTCTTTATTTCATGCTCTGATCAGTAATCAACTGAATATAGAAGGGAACACTTTCTGAATGTATATGAACTACTTTCTCTGGATCCATCTCTTTTCCCTAGTACTCTGTCCTGCAGATTCTGCCCACCATGGCTTCACAAGACTTCTCCCTCTGTCTGTATGTCTCCTCCTTCTACTATGGCCTGGAAGGGGGTCATCTCCTTGTTCCCCATCCCTTATCTGTCATTTCTTGATACCCAATGCCTTTAGTGTTATTGTTTCAGATATTTTGTTTGATTTTTGTTTTTGTTTTTTGGCAACTGTATTATTACTCCACCTTGACCAGAAGTGGCAGATCTCACATTGTCTTGTAGTATTTAAAACGTGTATGTCTCCTTTATATTATCATACTTATTTTTATATTTATGGGATTGACCACTCAGTAAGAAAAAAGTTTGTTTTTCTTATATTGCTACAAGAAATACATCATGTTCTTTAATACTTATGACATTTGTGTGCATCTCTACATATAGTATCACTTAGTTCAAAGTAATTTTTTTATTTCGGAATCATTGATATACACTCTTATGAAGGTTTCACAAGAAAAACAGTGTGGTTATTACATTCACCCTTATTATCGAGTCCCCCCCGTACCCCACTGCAGTCAGTGTCAATCAGTGTAGTGAGATGCCACACAGTCACTACTTGCCATTGCTGTGCTACACTGTCTTCCCTGTGACCCCAAGCACACCATGTGCACCAATCATGGTACCCCACAATCCCTTTCTCCCTCCTTCTGCACCTGCCCTTCCCCACCCCTCCCCTTTGGTAACCACCAGTCCCTTCTTGGAGTCTGTGAGGCTGATGCTATTTTGTTCCTTCAGTTTTGTTTCATTGTCATACTTCACAAATGAGGGAAATCATTTGGTATTTGTCTTTCTTTGCCTGACTTATTTCACTGAGCATAATGTCCTCCAGCTCCATCCCTGTTTATATGGCTGGGTGGGTTGAGGAATATCTGCAGTTTTGCTCCCACTTCACATTTGGAAAACTTTATTTTATATTTTAATTTTGAGTTTTGTTTTCCTTTCATTTAATTTCATTTTCAATTTGTAACCCCGCTGGTAAGTTTTGACATATAGTCAAGACCTAAGCGATATTACTTTGAAATCACACTTATGTATCTCTCCAAGTTTGATTTATTCCATGAAATTTGACAATTTCTACTAAAACTGATACAAGCAAATTAACTCAGTTAAAAATCTAATAAATAGATATAATCAATCCATAATTCAATTCATCACAGGAACAACCTCACAAAACTTAATACTCAGCCTGTGAGCTAAATTGATTTTGAGTTATATAATCTCCATCCCAGTGTCAGAGACATTGAAAGGATGTATATTTGAAGTGAAGAGATATGGTATTACTCCTAAATTATAAATTAACAAACTGGGATCTCAAGACTGAATGTGTCCCTTGTTCAGTCACATAGTAATAAATCGATGAAAAAAGTTTTAAATACAGTTCATGCTTTCAATTCAGAGTTCTTCCACCACACCATACTGCTGGTTTTTAAGATTTATAAAATTGTTTAAAATGATAAAATATCTTAATTTATTATTTAATTAGTACCAAATTCATTCTTTATATTTCAAATATCATGAGATTTGATAAATTCATTCTGAATTAAATTATTAAGATAAATAATTTGGATTGTTGAATTTGTTTTGCATCAGTAACTTAAGAGATTCCTTATGCCATATCTAATAAAATAATTATGGCAATAATTTTTTCAATATTTTCATTACTGTATATAGCATATTTTTATTTTAAAACATAAAAATTCAACAGAAAGATACATGCTTTATAAAATATGAATCAGCTATTTAATCTATGCTTACCTGAAATCTATTCTAAATGTCTTCCAACATTAAAAATAAAGTTATCTTAAGGAGACTGAGTTATAGTAAATCATGAGATTAGACAGGTACATTCACAGAAGTAAAAGTGCCAAAAATTTAAGAATAATGGAAGTAGACCATAGCTACTTTTCATGAGTTTATGTGAGCTTACTCTCCTATCTGCAAATGGTCTTTACAGAATTGAGAATTTCTACGTTCACTTGAAATGGCATAGATTGACAATAATATATATATATATATATATATATAAAGAATATCTGTTTTTTGATATTGATTAATATGATTTTTCATCTTACTCTATATTACTTGTTTTTCAGAAGGTTCTCTAATTACACTTCAGTGAAATTACAGAATCTGAAAAAGTCACATATTCACTTAACAAGGCATTGTTTTCTATTGCCATAATATATTTTCAGCTTTAAATAAATAAAAACAAGTAAGTAGAATTAGAGATTTTTCAATGCCATTCAATTTATTTTCTTATGGGTAGTTTATTTCCTGACAGATACCATGAGGAAATGCCAGTAAACCACAGGAAATGAAAAACATTTGGAGATAAATTTGAAAGAAACAGAAAATACAATCTGCTATTATTTTATTAAATATTATGTATAATTTTGGCAAGTTAGCACAATATAACAAGCTGATACACACATTCATGATTTTCTTATTTTTTCCTGTACTGACCATACTGCTTTTTCTCCCAGGTGAGGTTTCAGTGATTTGGGCAAAAGCCAACCCTTTTATGTAACATGTTGATTTCCATCCCAACTGAACTAGCTACTGAGAAGGAGGAAAAGATTAAGAGAATGAGGAATAAATAACAAAAATGTAAACAATTTTTGTCAATTCAATATGGGAGAATACTTTAGTACATTTTTAAGTTGCTGGCACCATTCCTGTAGTAGATAGTTCTTAAAATAGTACACTAAACTTGTCCCTACTCTGAAGAATCCTTACCTCTCTTTGATCTATTCATTCCTCTCTCTTAGCTAGTCAGTTCTCACAATACCAGATGTATAGTCGGATAACATGTCTAAATCCCCCCATACCACCTTCAACCTTGTCCATGGCTAATAGCATCAGAGATGGATCTTGCTGAAACTAGAACAAAGATATATTGACTCACTCTCAAAAACTAAGAGTTGGGATATGAAGAAGCTGGTTTCAGTTATGTATGAAATCCAGTCATATAAGTTATGTTGGCTCAAGTACTAAGGTTGCCATACTGGGGTCCCAACCCTGGGGCCATACTGGACAAAAAGCATGAAAAGGAAGCCTATTAGCAGCAACAAAAAATGAATAAACAGTTGTTCACTTGAGATTAGGAAGAAGATTATTTGGCCCTAGTGTGTAAGAGAAAATAATAAATAGATGCATTAATTTTTCTGAAGGTTGACACTTTCTGTTTCTAATAAGGTCTTGCTAAGTTTCCTGCCCCTAAGTTCCATGCTATCTGCCAGTTTATTTTAAGTATTTAGCTTAGGCTCATCTGCATATATTTCTGTTTCTTTCACATAAATGATTTCTGCTATAGAAACTAACATTAAATGCCTTAATTTCTATTTAGAAACATAATCTATTCTGACATTCTCTTTTCCTGTAATGTAAGTTTAAGTGTTTTAAGCCTGCTTAATAGTGAAAATCCATTGCTTAACCTTGAAAATGATGACAGTGAATAATAATCTCAAAGAAAGAAAGAATATCTTGTTTCTTCTCTTGCAGCTACAGAAGTGCAAACAAAATTCAAAATCATCAAGTTAGAGCAGATAAGGTATTGAGAACATTCCCCAAATACGTTTTATTTCTTATTAAATTTGGAAGCTTGTGTAAATGCACAATCCTGTTCTCTTTTTTGTTATTGTAAAATTATTCTTAGAAGTATTATTTAAAGTAAGAAATCTTTTAAGATGCTTAGATTTCAGAGATCAAAAATGTACTCTGTTGCTAAACAATTTACAACTTCTAACTATCTAATTCTATAATTGTATTTGTTACTTGATGTAATAAAATTACAAATGATTCCTACTAAGGCAAGCATGGATACTTGTAGAATTTCTTGGTGAAACAACAAAAGAAAGAAAACTGACACATCTTTATTCTTTCTTCATGCTTAACTGAAATGATAAGCCACAGACTGGGAGAAAATATTTGCATATCACGTGTCTCATAAAAAACTTAAATCCAGAATATGTTCTTTAGAAAGAACTCTAAAAATTCAAACTCTTAATGAAAGATATTGTGAGTCATACTATCCAACTAAAAAAAATTAGGAGGGTGGAGCCAACATGGCAGCATGAGTAGGACAGTGGGAATCTCCTCCCAAAAACATATATACTTTTGAAAATACAACAAACACAACTAGCCCTAAAAGAGAGACCAGAAGACGCAGGACAGTGGCCAGACTGCAGCTACACCAGCGAGAACCCAGTGACTGGTGAAAGGGGTAAGATACAAGCCCTGGCACTGCGGGACCCGAGCGCCCCTCCCCCCAGCTCCCGGCGGGAGAAGAGCAGGCAGAGCGGGAGGGAGACGGAGCACAGGACTGCCGAACACCCAGCCCCAGCCATCCGGGACAGAGCGCAGACACAGTACGTGCCCAGGGGGCCCTGGATACTGGGGGAACAGGGAGTAAGACCTCTGAGCGGGTGCCGAAGCTGATGCCCCTGTGACAAAGAAAAGCGGGGGCTTTTTGAAAGTCTTAAAGGGACAGGGACTTAACAGCTTGACGGAAACAACCCAGGTCACAGTACAGCAGCTGGAAATTACAGGGAAAACCGGGTGCACTAACCCCCTGGGCAACAGCTCTGAGACCACTCACGGAGGCAAACAGTCAAGCAGCCCCCCCATCCATCACCCCACCGGGCGCTGCAAAAGCAGAGAAGCAGCCTGAGACAAATTCCGCCCACAGAAAGGGAAACTTCTCCCTTCCGGCCAGGCAAGACACAAAGACCCACTCTACACGCAATTACCCAACACAAGCCACTAGGGGTCGCAGTTGTCCCAGTAAAGAAAGGCCAGTAGCAAGTGAAAATTTTGGCCCTCCCAGCTGACAGTCAATAGCACCTGTCAACATGAAAAGACAAAAAAATATGATCCAGACAAGACTAACCAGGACAGCTTCGGCATCTGCTACATCTTCCCCTGAGAAGGAATCTGGGGAGATAGATTTAGCCAGTCTACCTGAAAAAGAATTCAAAACAAAAGTCATAACCTTGCTGATGGACTTGCAGAGAAATATGCAAGAACTAAGGAAGGAGAATACAGAAATAAAACAAGCTCTGGAAGGACTTCAAAACAGAATGGACGAGATGCAAGAGACCATTAATGGACTAGAAAACAGAGAACAGGAACACAGAGAAGCTGATGCAGACAGAGATAAAAGGATCTCCAGGAATGAAAGAATTTTAAGAGAGCTGAGTGACCAATCGAAAAGGAACAATATAAGAATTATAGGTATTCTAGAAGAAGTAGAGAGAGAAAAGGGGATAGAAAATGTCTTTGAAGAAATAATTGCTGAAAATTTCCCCAAACTAGGGGAAGATATGTCCTCTCAGACCACAGAGGTACACAGAACTCCCATGACAAGGGATCCAAGGAGGGCAACACCAAGACACATAATAATTAAAATGGCAAAGATCAAAGACAAGGACAAAGTATTAAAGGCAGCCAGAGAGAAAAAAAAGGTTACCTACAAAGGAAAACCCATCAGGCTATCATCAGACTTCTCAACAGAAACCCTACAGGCCAGAAGAGAATGGCATGATATACTTAATGCAATGAAACAGAAGGGCCTCGAACCAAGACTACTGTATCCAGCACGAATATCATTTAAATATGAAGGAGGGATTAAACAATTCCCAGACAAGCAAAAGTTGAGGGAATTTGCCTCCCACAAACCACCTCTACAGGGCATCCTACAGGGACTGCTCTAGATGGGAGCACTCCTAAAAAGAGCACACAACAAAACACCAAACATATGAAGAAGGGAGGAGGAGGAATAAGAAGGGAGAGAAATAAAGAATCATCAGACTGTGTTTATAATAGCTCAACAAGCGAGTTAAGTTAGACAGTAAGATAGTAAAGAAGCTAACCCTAAACCTTTGGTAACCACAAACTTAAAGCCTGCAATGGCAATAAATTCATACCTTTCAATAATCACCCTAAATGTAAATGGACTGAATGCACCAATCAAAAGACACAGAGTAATAGAATGGATAAAGAAGCAAGATCCATCCATATGCTGCTTACAAGAGACACACCTCAAACCCAAAGACATTCACAGAGTTAAAGTCCAGGGATGGAAAAAGATATTTCAAGCAAACAACAGAGAGAAGAAAGCAGGTGTTGCAATTCTGGTATCAGACAAAACAGACTTCAAAATAAAGAAAGTAACAAAAGACAAAGAAGGACATTACATAATGATAAAGGGCTCAGTTCATCAAGAGGCTATAACCATTATAAATATATATGCACCCAATACAGGAGCACCAACATACCTGAAAAAAATATTAATAGAACTAAAGGAGGAAATAGAATGCAATGCATTCATTCTAGGAGACTTCAACACACCACTCACTCCAAAGGACAGATCCACCAGACAGAAAATAAGTAAGGACACAGAGGCACTGAACAACACACTAGAACAGATGGACCTAATAGACATCTACAGAACTGTACATCCAAAAGCAACAGGATACACATTCTTCTCAAGTGCACATGGAACATTCTCCAGAATAGACCACATACTAGGACACAAAAAGAGTCTCAGTAAATTCCAAAAGATTGAAACCCTACCAACCAACTTTTCAGACCACAAAGGCATGAAACTAGAAATAAACTGTTCAAAGAAAGCAAAAAGGCTCACAAACACATGGAGGCTAAACAACATGCTCCTAAATAATCAATGGATCAATGACAAAATCAAAATGGAGATCCAGCAATATATGGAAACAAATGACAACAACAACACTAAGCCCCAACTTCTGTGGGATGCAGCAAAAGCAATCTTAAGAGGAAAGTATATAGCAATCCAAGCATATTTAAAAAAGGAAGAGCAATCCCAAATGAACGGTCTAATGTCACAACTATCGAAATTGGAAAAAGAAGAAGAAATGAGGCCTAAGGTCAGCAGAAGGAGGGACATAATAAAGATCAGAGAAGAAATAAATAAAATTGAGAAGAATAAAACAATAGCAAATATCAATGAAACCAAGAGCTGGTTCTTTGAGAGAATAAACAAAATAGATAAGCCTCTAGCCAGACTTATTAAGAGGAAAAGAGAGTCAACACAAATCAACAGTATCAGAAACGAGAAAGGAAAAATCACGACGGACCCCGCAGAAATACAAAGAATTATTAGAGTCTACTATGAAAACCTATATGCTAACAAGCTGGGAAACCTAGGAGAAATGGACAACTTCCTAGAAAAATACAACCTTCCAAGACTGACCCAAAAAGAAACAGAAAATCTAAACAGACGAATTACCAGCAACGAAATTGAAGCGGTAATAAAAAAACTACCAAAGAACAAAACCCCCGGGCTAGATGGATTTACCTCGGAATTTTATCAGACATACAGGGAAGACATAATGCCCATTCTCCTTAAAGTTTTCCAAGAAATAGAAGAGGAGGGGATACTCCCAAACTCATTCTATGAAGCTAACATCACCCTAATACCAAAACCAGGCAAAGACACCACCAAAAAAGAAAACTACAGACCAATATCCCTGATGAACGTAGACGCAAAAATACTCAACAAAATTTTAGCAAACCGAATTCAAAAATACATCAAAACCATCGTACACCATGACCAAGTGGGATTCATCCCAGGGATGCAAGGATGGCACAACATTCGAAAGTCCATCAATATCATCCACCACATCAACAAAAAGAAAGACAAAAACCACATGATCATCTCCATAGATGCTGAAAAAGCATTTGACAAAGTTCAACATCCATTCATGATAAAAACTCTCAGCAAAATGGGAATAGAGGGCAAGTACCTCGACATAATAAAGGCCATCTATGATAAACCCACAGCCAACATTATATTGAATAGCGAGAAGCTGAAAGCTTTTCCGCTGAGATCGGGAACTAGAAAGGGATGCCCACTCTCCCCACTGTTATTTAACATAGTACTGGAGGTCCTAGCCATGGCAATCAGACAAAACAAAAAAATACAAGGAATCCAGATTGGCAAAGAAGAAGTCACACTGTCACTATTTGCAGATGACATGATACTGTACATAAAAAACCCTAAAGACTCCACCCCAGAACTACTAGAACTGATATCGGAATACAGCAAAGCTGCAGGATACAAAATCAACACACAGAAATCTGTGGCTTTCCTATATACCAACAATGAACCAACAGAAAGAGAAATCAGGAAAACAACTCCATTCACAATTGCATCAAAAAAAATAAAATACCTATAAATAAACCTAACCAAAGAAGTGAAAGACTTATATTCTGAAAACTACAAGTCACTCTTAAAAGAAATTAAAGGGGACACTAACAGATGGAAACGCATCCCATGCTCATGGCTAGGAAGAATTAATATCGTCAAAATGGCCATCCTGCCCAAAGCAATATACAGATTTGGTTCAATCCCTATGAAACTACCAGCAACATTCTTCAATGAACTGGAACAAATAATTCAAAAATTCATATGGAAACACCAAAGACCCCGAATAGCCAAAGCAATCCTGAGAAAGAAGAATAAAGTAGGGGGGATCTCACTCCCCAACTTCAAGCTCTATTATAAAGCCATAGTAATGAAGACAATTTGGTACTGGCACAAGAACAGAGCCACAGACCAATGGAACAGAGTAGAGAATCCAGACATTAACCCAGACATATAGGGTCAATTAATATTTGATAAAGGAGCCATGGACATACAATGGCAAAATGACAGTCTCTTCAACAGATGGTGCTGGCAAAACTGGACAGCTACATGTAGGAGAATGAAACTGGACCATTGTCTAACACCATATACAAAAGTAAACTCAAAATGGATCAAAGACCTGAATGTAAGTCACGAAACCATTAAACTCTTGGAAGAAAACATAGGCACAAATCTCTTAACATAAACATGAGTGACCTCTTCTTGAACATATCTCCCCAGGCAAGGAAAACAACAGCAAAAATGAACAAGTGGGACTATATTAAGCTGAAAAGCTTCTGTACAGCAAAAGACACCATCAATAGAACAAAAAGGAACCCTACATTATGGGAGAATATATTTGAAAATGACACATCCGATAAAGGCTTGACGTCCAGAATATATAAAGAGCTCAAACGCCTCAACAAACAAAAAACAAATAACCCAATTAAAAAATGGGCAAAGTAACTGAACAGATGGTTCTCCAAAAAAGAAATACAGATGGCCAACAGACACATGAAAAGATGCTCCACATCGCTAATTATCAGAGAAATGCAAATTAAAACTACAATGAGGTATCACCTCACACCAGTAAGGATGGCTGCCATCCAAAAGACAAACAACAACAAACGTTGGTGAGGTTGTGGAGAAAGGGGAACCCTCCTACACTGCTGGTGGGAATGTAAACTTGTTCAACCATTGTGGAAAGCAGTATGGAGGTACATCAAAGTGCTCAAAACAGACATACCATTTGACCCAGGAATTGCACTCCTAGGAATTTACCCAAAGAATGCAGCAATCAAGTATGAGAAAGACCAATGTACCCCTATGTTTATCGCAGCACTATTTACAATAGCCAAGAATTGGAAGCAACCTAAATGTCCATCGATAGATGAATGGATAAAGAAGATGTGGTACATATACACAATGGAATACTACTCAGCCATAAGAAAAGGGCAAATCCAACCATTTGCAGCAACATTGATGGAGCTGGAGGGTATTATGCTCAGTGAAACAAGCCAAGCAGAGAAAGGGAAATAACAAATGATTTCACTCATCTGTGGAATATAAGAACAAAGGAAAAACTGAAGGAACAAAACAGCAGCAGAATCACAGAACTCAAGAATGGACTAACAGGTACCAAAGGGAAAGGGACTGGGGAGGATGGGTGGGTAGGGAGGACTAAGGGGGGGCAGAAAAATAGGGGTATTAAGATTAGCATCCATAGCGGTGTGGGAGAAAGGGGAGGGCTGTACAACACAGAGAAGACAAGTAGTGATTCTACAACAGTTTGCTACGCTGATGGACAGTGACTGTAAAGGAGTATGTAGGGGGGACCTGGTATAGGGGAGAGCCTAGTAAACAAAGTATTTGTCATGTAAGTGTAGAATAATGATTAAAAAAAAAAAAAAGCAGTTCCTATGTGGTGACCTCTAATGAGTTCTACACAATGATATAAAGGGCATATAAAAGTGTAGGCAAAGGGACTGTTTGTGTTTATACAGAGGATCAAAGCCTAATTTGGCTACCCCGAAAATGAACTAATATACGATATGAAAAAGAACTTCCAACATCAGCACTCTCGGGAAGACTCATGACAGAAGATGATCAGCAAAAAAAAAAAAACTCCAACAAAGATCCATGCACTGTCACAGGTGTAGATGCACTCATCCCACCAGTTCCTGGACTTGCCATGGGAATGATGAAGGAGATATCTAAGCTGGCCTGTGCATACAGTAAAACAACAAATTTGACTGGATCTATACTGTTGGAGCTTAACCAAGAATTAGGAGAAGTGCAAATTGTAGCACTCCAAAATCTTACAACCACAGACTATTTATTGTTAAAAGAACATATGGGATATGAACAGTCCCCAGGAATGGGTTGTTCTAGTTTATCTGAATTCTCTCAGACTGTTTAAGTTCAGTCGGACAATATCCACCATATCATAGATAAGTTTTCACAAATGCCTAAGGTGCCTAACTGGTTTTCTTGGTTTCACTGGAGATGGCTGGTAATTACAGGTATGCTTTGGTTAGGTAACTATATTCCTATTATGTTAATGTGTGTGCACAATTTAATTAGTAGTTTAAAACCTATCCATGCTGAAGTTACTCTACAAGAAGATATGTCAAAGAAATAATCAATCTTCCCAGGTTTTCTTCTGCCTGCTACTTCTATAGCTTTTCTTCTTCCTACCTAATCACAACCTTTAGATAGAACTCGTGCCACATGTCAAATTTACCGAGTATCATAATTCTTCCAAGTGGTAAAGACACCTCAAGACAAATGCTGGGCATAGAAGCCACAGGGCATAAATATGCAAAGAAGTAGAAAGCTAACCTTTTCAAACAATAAGGCTTCTCTCTCACTTACCAACTTCACATTTCCCTGTATGGCCCCGGAAGATGACTGGTTAGCCAGAGACGGGTAAGATTCCTCAAGGGAGGAACAACCTAAGACAGGCACAGTCGCAGGGGGCCATCTGGTGAGAAAATGGGGAGCAGCAGAGGTGAGGCTTAGAACCTCCCCCCTCATGTTCTGAGAGAAATCTTCTGCATACATGGATGTTTATTGCCCTCGTCTAGCTTGGATTAACACATAGTCTACAGGCACACACCTGATCATCTACATTTGCTCTCTTACAACACTAAACTCTGTTTTCTACCTTTATCTCGTATCTACCTACCACTTCAGCATTTTATTAAAAATAATAATAATAGAGAAATGTGGTATCCACATATAAATCAAGTTTAAAAATCAAATGAATATTCATATTTGAACTGACTGTGTATAGTTCATAATGCATGAACAAAACCGAAAGCTTCTGTGATGACTGCCATTGCACTGTTCACCATGTAACTTATTCACTATGTAAGAATTTGTACTCCATGTAAGAATTTGTTCGTTATGCATCAGAAGATTGGAGACTGACGAAAATTAGGCTTGGGGTGGATTAATGATTGTGCATTGAGTATTGACCCCCCTATACAGAAATTTATTGTGGTTAACAACTATTTGATCAATAAATATGAGAGATGCCCTCACAAAAAAAATATATATATATATATATATAAACACACTTCCAATTGTAAAATAAATAAGTAACCGGTATGTAATGTATAGCATAAGGAATATAGTCAAAATATTGTAACAACTTGGTATGGTGATAGCTGGTACCTAGAATTATCATGTATATAAATGTTGAATCACTGTGTTGTACACCTGAAACTAATGTAATGTAATACTGTTGTCAATTACCCTTCAATAAAAAAAAAAAAATTAGGACACTTTTCCAAAGACACTCTAGATAACCAACAAACCCATGAAAACATGTTCAACATCATTAATCACTGGCCAAATGCAAGCACTAATCACATAGCAACTTTATTTGTAATATCCTTCAACATATGAATGGACAAACAGATTGTAAGGTTTCCATACAATAAATACTACAGAGTAGGAATAAATTAACTATCGATTCATACCACAACATAATGAATCTCAAAATAATTATTCTGAGAGAAAAAAATGAGGCCAAAATAAAGGATAGATACTCTGCTTTCTTTTCTCTGAAATTCAAAATCATGCAAAGTGTTCCACTTGACAAAGCAAATTAGTAGCTGCCTGGGGAGTAAGTGGAGGTTAGGAGGGAGGCATCCACAAAGGGCATGAAGAAACTTTGGGGAATTATGGATAAGCTCAATGTCTTGATTGTGGTGATTTAAGTTAAACAAATTTATACATATTCTCCAACTTTCCAAATTGTACACTTTAATATGTGCTTTAAATATTGTATTCTTATGCAACAAACCAACACAAATAAACAGAAAATTACCTCTGTCCAGAAGATAAAGGAAAGCTCACCTCTTCAGGAAGGTGAGTATGTTTTTACTTTCACAACATATTCCAGAGCCATGAGTAAAAAGCAGTGAGAATTCACTTTTCATTAACGCAGAGTTCTCATTACAAATGAGGGTGATTAAAGTCACACTCACTTTTTCACCAGAAATTCTCCCATTAGTGAATGTTGCAGGATTTTTTGTAAATGCTGAAAGGACTTAAATAAGGATGGTAAAATTTTTATTTTTTAAGACTTTGATGGAACATAAATAATGCCACTGGATAGGTGTAAAATAGTCATAAAAAGGCTGATTCTTAGTGTAAAAGAAAGTCACTCTCTAAAACATTACTGTGTAAAAAATACAACTGAAAATAAGCTGCGCCAGTTCTTGCTTGGCTGCATTTGGATTCTGTAATAGTCACTGGCAGTGTGCTCTGCAGTGAAACATCATTGCCCTGGTCTCCACTATCTTGGAGAGAGAAAGGTTACATGAAACCTGCATTTTGTATCCAAAGAGAGGTCTAAAAGCTTTGTAATGCAGTGTCACACAATTTTCATGGTGTCTTTAAATTTAACTGATGCCAGTGAAAGCTGTCAGCTGTCAGTAAAGTGCCAGCTTCTCCTCACAGCTGGCTTTCTTTTTATGAAACATGAAGAATGTGTGCTCTGGCAACGCTTTATTCACTCCACTTTCATATTCCATTTCAAGGAAAAAAAGCCCTTTCACTACCCATGATAAATAACAAAGATTTTCAGCTGGAGAGAATAAGATTTGCTCTGCAAAATTCATTATGGTCTCAAGGAGGTACTACTGACGCCAGGGAAGATAATCCTCAAATACAAATGGTTAAACAATTTAACTGGTTTAAATATAATGTTACTCTATGATGACGTAGGCTAGATCTATTAAACAAAGGGAAACCAACCCTAATTGCTGACAATTAACATGGAATAACTTTTATTACATGTAAATCTCAAGTATTTGTAAATCTCAAAATAATTGACATGGCACAGTCCAAAACTGGTTAAAAAAAAAACAATAATAATTATTAATATTCATTTTGTGATCCTTGAGAGAAAGTTCTTGTTTGTCAAACAGAAAGTTGTTCATTCTTGTACTTAATCCATGCTCTTTTGGAACTTCTTCAGTAATTGTCAAGATGTATATAATTATATATAGAAGAGGGATAAGAAAAGAACAAACATTCCAGTCTTCCTATAATAGAATATATCCGTTAAAAAAATTTCTGTTGTGTGCTCTGTATATGTCAATTATTTTTCTTACACCAAATTTTGAAATGTTAAATAATGTGCCAAATGAAAAATATAAAACATTTATGATTTTTAGTACTTCTTAACAAAATAATTCACAATATAAAGGATGTATGAGAAATTAAATAAGGTTTTACACACACCTTTTTACACTCACCCATTGTACTACAAAATTGTGTCATATTTGACATTGATAATACAAAAATGCATCTATCACATATATTATCTAAACTGGCCTCTTTCTGCCCATCTGCCTTCGTCAATATATCCTTGACCCTCATATCTACATCTCTATATCCAACCTCTTTTCTGAACTAAAGACTTACAGTTCTTTCCGATAACCCCTAACTGAATGAAATAGGTGTATTAGTTTGTGATGGTTGTTGTAGCAGATTACCACAAATTTACCAATTCAAAACCACACAAATTTATTACATTGTATTTCTGTAGATTGGAACTCCATCACAGGTTTTCCTGGGACTAAAATCAGCGTTTCGGTGAGGCAGCATTCCCTTCTGGAGGCAGTATGAAGGGACCTATTTCCTTGCCTTTTCAAGCTCCTAGAAGCCACCTGCTTTCCTTGACTATGGGCCCCTTCCTCCATTTTCAAAGTCAACATCATCAAGCTGAGTCCTTCTCCCTGTGCTTTCTCTCCACTCCTCTCTCTTCCACTTTTAAAGAACCTTAAGATTACACTGGGCCCATCCAGATAATATCCCTGTTTCCAAGGTCATATGCAATATCCTTGTTTCTAAGCAACCTCAGTTTCATTTGCAATCTGAATTCCCCTCTGCTATGTCAAGTAATATATTCATAAATTCCAGGGGTTAGGATGCAGATGTCTGTGGGGGACTCATTATGCTGCTACCATAATGAGCTATTTTAAGACACACAAAATTCTCTCCACCTCTCTTAATAGATTGGTTCCTCCCCTATCCTTTCCCATGTAACTGGTTACTACTCTGAAGCCAATACTTCAGAATAACCCCCTGGTTCATCTCAATCCCTCTCCTTTGTATCCAATGGACCTGCAAGCCCTATCTATAGGTTCAAACACCGAAATAAGTTCCAATATCTCCATTTCCACTATCTGTCCATGCCAGTCCACACCTGGATTATCTTCACCAAGAGGATCATTGTAACTTCCAAATAATCTGCATTATTTTTCCATATAGCATCCAGGGTAATGCTTTAGCCATAATCCTATTTCTATTACTCATCTGCTTGAAATATTTCACAGGCTTCCCATTACATTTAGAAAAAACATTCAAGCTTCATATTTTGCACACACACCCCACCCCACCCCATGTCAAAATTTGTTCTATGCTTACTTCCTCCTCTCTTACTGTTTACCAAACATAATTTTGCCAACTTTCTGCTCCTTATTTATATTAAATTCTGTGATGTAACTCCTGTGCTAACTACCGGAGTTAAGGCAGATTTCTCAGATTGGCTTCATTGCCATAGACTCCCTTCATTTCATATACCAGCTGCAAATTCTGGGGTTCACCAGTGACCTGCACAATTTACTAGGTGGCTGCAAATCCCGTGGTTCCCACTGACCTCTGAGATTTGGTAATTTGCTATAATGATTCACAGAACTCAGGAAAGCACTATAATTATGAATGCAATTTTATTACAAAGGATAAAAATCAAGAGAAGACAAATGAAAAGTCAAATACAGTGAGGGTGGAAGGGCTCCAAAACTGGAACTTGCTGTGCTCAGGCTGCCTCAGTCCCCCGGCAGCATGGGTGTCTATCGCCAACTAGGACGCTCATCCAAGCCGTGTTGGTTGGAGAGTTTATTGGCTGCTGGAGTCCAGCTCCAGCGGGGGTTGTGAAGCCGAAAAGTATGAGACGGAGTCAGCGCGTGGAGAGACAGGACACAGAGTCAGATGGAGGTGGTCTCTCGACAAAGTGCCGATGATGGCTTTATTTATACCATTTTGCACAAGGATTTGATTATTTTTTATTATTCTGATGATTCATTAGTATAGGCAGTTGGTTAATAAGTATAGGCAAGCTTTTTTCTTTTTTCTCCTTTCTAATCTATTCATGGTTGGTCAAGCGTTAGACAGGTGATTGTTTTTCTGTTCCTTGACCGAAACTTTTCCTAGCAACATGGACTCTATTGTGTTTTACATTTCTATGCAACGCAGTTTCTAAGTAGTGCATGTGACCATAGGAGCATGCAGTACGTAGCAGCGACTATGGAGTCTTATCAGCTCAGGGTGAAATACAGGTCACCTAGTGCCACAGTTAGCTAGAATTCTTTCCCATAAAAATATTCTTAGAGGCTTTAATAAATTTATAATCAATCTAAAATCATAAACTCATATCTTCACTTTATACCCTTTTATAGGGCACAGTAGGCAGCAAACTAAATTTCCCCTTCTTATATACATTTCTCTTTCTTCTGTGTGGATACCAAAATCTCCCTGACATATGCTACACAGGTCTCCATGACTCCCACTACTGCAGGGACTAAACAAGTTCTTACATGGTGAACAATGCAAGGGCATTCGTATAATATAAACTGTTTCTGTTTTAACTATAAACAATCACGTCAAATATAATGTATGAATATTCATTTAATTTTTATACTTTATATGTGAATCTAATAAAATGTTAATGTAGTAGGTAAATGTAAGATATAGATAGAAAGCATGATTTAGAACTGTAAGAAGGCAGGTGTAGATGATAGGTTTGTGCCTACAGACCAGGTCTTAATCCAAGCTGAACAAGGGCAACAAAACATCCACAGGTATAGAAGATTTCTCTCAAAACTGGGGGGGGGGGTGAGGTTCTAAGCCTCATCTCTCTTGGCCCCCTTTTTCTCACCTGATGGCCCCCCTGCGACTGTGCCTGTCTTAGGTTGTTCCTCCCTTGAGAAATCTTACCCGTCTCTGGCTAACCAGCCATCTTCTGGGGCCATACAGGGACTTGTAAAGCTGGCAAGTGAGAGAGAAGTAATGTTCTTTGAAAATGTTAGTTTTTTACTTCTTTGCAGATTTATGCTCCATGGCTTCTATGCCCAGCACTTGTTTTGAGGTACCTTTATTTCCTGGAAAATTATGGTACTTGGTAATTTTACGTATGAGGCACAAATTCTAGTAAAGTGCTGTAATTAGGAAAGAAGAAAAACAAACTATAGAAGTAGTAGAAGGAAGAAAACATGAAATGAATAATTAAGTGTCAACAGGGTTATTCTATTCAATATTTTCTCATCACTCTATTTCTATAAAACTTTCCATCACTAGTTTCACTAGCATTGTAAACAAGGGGGGCATTCTCAGTGGAAATGGGGTGGTCAATGTTTGACTAACTAACAGCAGGTTTCGGTACTTTATGCCAAGATCGACAATTGGCCCCTGCGTGTTCTGTTCTTCAGGACCACTGTCCTGAAAAGCTTTTGGGAAGTTTATGTTCTCATTCTTTCCACACTGCTCAGCAAAGGTTAGCTTAGCTCTTGGCAATAATGCAAGCAAAAACAAAGCCAATAGTATAATGGAAAATAACAAAATCAAGGTGGGTAATAGAGGGAGCCAGCTGTGAAGGCCCCTGCCTTATGGGGTCTTCTTCCAGCCTGAGCTTCGCTACACAGCTTGAGTAGCATGGCTCCCAGCAATTGGCGTTTCATTACATGGGCATGCTTGATTGACTGACCCGGTGATTAAGCTCAACACCCAATCCTCCTGCCCTCCCAGGAAATCTGACATCTGAGCAAAGTCTCAATCCTCTAATTACATGGTTGGTTTTTCTGGAGTGCTTAGCCGCAACCTGAGTCATCTCATTAGCATAACTCAGGAACTCACCGTGAATGACAAACACATTCCTAACTTGAGAAATTTTAAGGATTTAGAGACTCCCTTGAGAGAATGAAAGACAAAGACCAGTCCTATGGTTGATTATACAAGATCCCTCCCACCTGAGATGTTATGATCTTGCCTCTCCACTACCCGGAATATTATCCTCCCTATTGTCTGGGTCCTTTGCATATCACTGAACAGCCTATGAAAAGCTGCCTGCAGCGCAGACTGTCATTCTTGTTCACATTTCTCTATTTTCCTAACTGCCCTTACCACTTTCTGAAATCATATTATATGTCGGCTTGTTTAACTACTGGCTCCACAATAGAATGTAAACACCATGAGGGAAAGGACCTCCTCTTTCCTGTTCACGACTGAATTCCCAGGTGTGGTGCCTCAAAAAGCTTCTGTCACATTGTAGATATTCATTTGTTTAATGAATAAATATCTGTCTGACAGAGATGACATATTTTCAGAACATTTAATATTCTAGCTAATGATACTCATTTCCCTAGAACTTGTAATCTATAACACCTACTCAATTTTGAACTGTCTACTCTTATTTGTTACTCCAAAATCATTTTCAGTCTGATAGGCTTGTATCCTTACTGTTGGCTTTTGGAAGCTACAGAGGACATTTGACACTGTGTCCCACACATTGTTCTACAAACAACAGTACTTACTATTAAGTGGATCTTGCTCACTGAAATGCCAATTACCAAAATGAACTTTGATCTAAAATATGTTTTATGTTTTTAAAAGGCATTTAAAAGAAAGGACTTTTTAATGATTGAAATGTGGAATTCCCCAAATAAAATGTAGCTAGTGGCATTAGTTTTATCTTCCTTGACAAAACTTTATCTGTTTTATTTCTACACGTTCTTTATCTTCAAAATTTTCTGTAAGGAGCTTGTGTTACTTTTTCAAGGTTGTAGCAGGGCTCATAACACAATAGAAAAGCCCTAAACTCTGGAATTAAATATAAATGATGGAAGCAGGCGTTTAAGCTCCTCGTTTTCCTATGGTCAAGTTGAGTGAGGACTCCCAGCAATCTGATTTGAGTAATAAATGTTATTTGATTGTATTTCTACTCATGGGATGGAAAGAAAATTGAAAAGTACTAGTTATTTATTTTCCCAGTCTCTCTTTTGGCAAAAGGATGATTCTGATCTTGTTACCAGGACAACATAAATTGCCACAACAATCTCGCTACAACTTTCTTTCCACTCACAATTATCCAAACTATAATCACAGTATCTTCCTACCATAAGCCAGTTCCTATTTCATAAATATGCTGGTATTCTCTCGTGACTTTTTATCTTTCTATACCATCTTTGTGATTAGATTATATCCATTCATTTGCTGTAATATTATCTCCTTTTTCACTGAACTTGAAGTTCTGTAGCTCCTTCCTCACTCACTAAGATCTCCTTTTTCCTTTCTCTCTACTCTCAGAGCACTCTGTTTAGAGTCAGCTATCAACCATATTGTGTTTATCTGCAGATTATGAAGACCCATCACATGGGGAGAAAGCTACAGCCAGCAGGCCAAATTCAGTTAGCCACCTGTTTTCAGAAATAAAGTTTTATTTGGAACACAGTTTGCTTATATATTGTCTAAGGCTGCTTTTACACTGCAGAGGTAGAGTTGTGTAGCTGAGACAGAGACTTTTCAGCATATAAAGCCTAAAACACTTACCATCCAGTCCTACAGAAAAATATTTCCAACTCTTGATCCATTGCTTTTGTCTGAATGGTACTTCTTTCTCTTTTTTATTTTTCTGAAAATCACTCTCAGCTTCTTTTTGAATAATGCTCTTTTTCAATTCCCAAAGGAGTACATTAACCTGTACCACAATGGGCAAGTGGCTCATGATATTATTCTCTCCTGTAGCCACAATGATGAGTCCAATGGATGGGGGCATCACCTAAGGTAGGTTACCAGAGTCTGTACCTGGAATAGTTAGCACTGGAGAGAGTGGTGAAGTAACCCTTTCCTCTCTAGTTTTGGAGATACATATATACTATATATGAATTTGGTATATAAAATACTACCTACTGTCATGTCAAAAATGTTAACAAACTTTTAAGTTTCTTAAAAAAAAAGACCATAACTTACATCTCAGGATTTCCAGAACCTGAGAGAAAACCTACAAAAAGTAAGCTTACTGCTTGCTTATCTTGCTTTATTTTTCTTATATACTTCCTATTTCTCTTTTTCCATTTTTTATACAGTATTGCTTTATACACTCATAAAGAGACTTGAGTGAACTTTATAACATATATGTGAAAGGGGTTAGTTAAAATGGAAAAATTTTAAATTTATATATAAAGGAGCTAAAGCAATAACATCTAGTAAAATTATCATTATAATGTGATTGTGTAAACATTTCTCTGTGCATTCCTTGTCAAACACAATAAAACAACCATACAAATACCATAGACTGCCCCATGTATTCATTACTTTATTAAGGGATGTTTAATAATCCCTTAACAGAATGAAATATTTTAGTGGGCTGAATTTAACTTAAATTTTCTCTGGGAAACCTCAATCTCTTAGAGAATTTCATTCAAAGTTGTGTCTGTTTAAAAGCAGAAAGTCTATGTAATTCATGCACCCAGGGGCCTGGGCTTCCTTTTGCTCTTCTTGAAGTGAAGGACACCCCCTCTGACACGTTCGGTCCAAGGAGATTCCCACCACATGAGTCTCCTAAGGTAGCGGGTAGAAGCAGTGTTTCCCACGAGGCTGGATCTGTACTCGGGTGGAAACCTGACCAAAGTCTCAAATCCTTTCTAGAACCCCAATCACAGAGCATTGAGCCAAATAAACATTCATCATTGATCATCCTCAAGTTATCTTTAAAGTATTTTTTTTTACTCTGTCAAGGAAGTCCTTACTAAACCATCATCTGAGTTTCACACTTGAAGAAATATGAAAGAATATACTTTTAATCTGAAAAGTGAGGGAAGTATAGTTGAGCTGGAGGAATTAAAATTCAAGACAGTATGTCATAAAATATAGAAGAGGGACAACATTGTCAAAGATGTTGTGGAGGTGGAACTTGAGGTGTGACCTACAGAAAAAGGAGTGAGTTCATTCATGTGTAAGAAATCACAGGTAAGAAAATGCAAAAAGATTAGCATGATTATAGAACATTAATGTGGCTTAAAAGTCAACCTGACTGGAGTTGTAAATGAACTAGTGAATCAATAGATTAAACAACTCTTGGTAATAAGAACAATCTAAAAACAAGAGTAATTAATAACCTATCATTTATTCATTACTCTCTTATTTTGGGTATCACATAAACAGTCCCTGAGACAAGACTTCAGATGTTTATTTAGAAGAGAAATACTGGTAGGGCAGTGGGGTAAGTGAAACAGGAAAAATAAGATTGCTTATAAAAGGTGTTATCAAGTCAGTACTTGCTATGAGTGACTGGGGCTTAATTCTGCTAGGAAATCTCTGGGAGCTGGCATGGGATACAATACTCAGAATGACCCCAAGTAGAGGTGAGAAACATTGAGGTTTTCATACACCTACTCCAGTATGGCCCTGAATATGGCTTCTCACAAGAGTCCTAATTCCTCAACACTTCTGGCCTGCTGTGTGGATGGACAAAACGCACAGGAGTGCATGGCAACATGCTGAAATGGTAGGTAAGAGGGACACGCACAGGGTGGACAGCACCTTCTGCAACCCAAGCACTATGCTAAGTATATCACACCTTATTTTATACTCACAGTTAATATTTACATTCCTACTTCATAGGTGAGAAAGCTGGAACTATCAGTGAGTTTAAATAAAATTCTTCTCCCAAACTTAACAATTGGCAAAGCTATTTACTTGAATTCTCTGATTCCAAACCACTTTTTTCATTAAACCAGTGTGGTATACTCTCCTGGAACAATAGATCTTTACCTCTTTTGTATTCACTTGTATTTATTTTTAGATGAACTTCATTTAGTAAATATTATTTGGGTATGCATGGCAATAACTCTAACTATAAATTTCCAGTGTCATTTGTTTTAAATTTCTCCATTGGATGATCCAATCTACTTCTAAACCTCTACTCAGACATTCAGTTCTGCTATAAGGCTTGTTTTGCAAATTTTATTTCAGTGTGATGGTTATATTGAGAAAGAATTTGAACATAATGCAACTTTGTACTCAGGTGCAATTTCATCTACAGATAAATTTTTGGTGAATGCAGGAAACTACATCCAGCTGAACAAAGCCATGTGGGAACACACAAACTTGGTGGTGCACATGCACACACACACACACACACACACACACACACCTCAGACATTTACCTGCTACTTTAATTTCCTATGTTCAAGCCTTTCCCATCAGTACTACAACTTCCCCTCCAATTACAGATAACCCTCCTTCGAACACTCCACAAAAATCCACAAGCTGCAGCTCACAGTTCTTTCAATGCGCACTTCCACAAGCAAACCTCAAATGCTTTTAAGATGAAGAGTAGTGTTTATTGTGACATTTTTGTAGTTCTTAACAAGTTGGTATATGTATAACTATGCTGTTTTTATTAGTTTCCTATCCATTTTATAAATGGGCCCCTGAAGAAATTTTTGAGTTTTGTGCCGCTAAGCATTTTCCCCACAAGCCCTGTGATTTTTTTGTGTGTGTCTTTGCAGTGTGGTTATTTTTAGGAATGTGTATGTCACATGAAATGGAACTGACTGTATTTCTCAATACATTTTCTATATTCAATACTTCTCATATGACTCACTTCCTATATTTCACATTTTAGCTAATGGCATCACAAAGCAAAAAAATCTTAGAGTTATAATTGAGGTGTACATATTTGCATATCAATGCTTATAGAGAAATGATTCTAAAATTTGGCTCTACATCTTGATAGTTAGTAATTCTCTATCAGCACAGTATTTATGTATGTTTTTCTGGAGGAAAGATTCCTGATTGTTCTGACTGAGCTATCATCTGACTTCAGTATTCAGTCTAATTTTCTAGTAGTTTTCTCCAAATGTTTTGGATCATACAGCTATACCATTCCTTTTTTTTCCATGAAATATGCACACCTCATAATATATGATTTCCATTTGTTTCCCAATGTGAAAATATCACTATATTGCAAAGCATAATGTAAATTAATTGAAAGAAGTAAAATTAAATGAAATATGAATCATATGAATTTCATTTCATTTTATCCAGTGTCAACATCATGGTAATTATGCCGCTTAATTTTATCTGAAAATTCTTGCTTAATTCAGTATGATACAATGATTCTAATATCTGAGTCTAAATTCATTTTACATCATCACTAGGTTTTAATGACTGACTATTGTAGATGACAAAGATATCAAAATATATTGATCTAAATGGAGTAAGTGCTTCATTGGTTTCATTGTCTAATTTAAGATGTTTGCTTTTAACTCTTCACCAACTATGCAAAGTTTAATTTGGAAACTTTGCAATTAAGCTCATAAGTTACTATCTCCCCTTAATGTTAATCAATTATTCCTTAAGAACTAATCAAAACCTGTTGCATTTTAATAATTTTAGTAAATGAGTTTAAACTCCATTGAAATTCTTCATACAAAAATATTTTAAAGAAATGACACCATTCCTTTACTAAGTTTTCTAGTTCCCTATTATAATACTTTTTTTGTGTGTAGGCAACACATTTATAATATTTTTGGTATCAAAATCAGTACATGATTGATAGACAAATGCAAATAAAAGAAAAAATACAAATTTATTTAGGTAAAAGAGACAGGAATAACAACTCAGGAATATAATGATGGCCACCAGGTAAGAGCACCATGGTTTAAGGGGCAAATGACCCCAATTACACCTCCTTTGCAAGAGGACAACATATTTGGTCTTTCTTGAAGTTTAACTTAATTTTTTTTCTCATATTCCTCCTGCCCCCACTGCTCTAGAGACTTCGACCTCGCCCCTTACATATGCATCAGTACAAATGACTAGAAACAACATCAAAACATCCCTAAGTGTTTCCTTCATGTTTACTTAAAAGTGGGTGAATTAAGGCTACTTTCCTGCCAGTCCTCAAGCAGGCTGAAACTGCACACCTCACTGAGGTCTCTTAGCTGATGGACACTCTTTCAATCATGTGTTTTCAAAATGCTCTGCAAAATTCCCCTGAAAACTAGTTACTTTTAGCTTATAGGTAAAATATGTGCATTCATACTTGCAAAACTATCTGCTTTGTGGTATATTTTTTACTTTCCCTTTCATCCCGGAAAAGTCAACCAATTTGGAGCACATGCCTTTTTGTAAAAATGACACTTGTATTTAGGCTTGTCCAATATTTTGACTGCCCTGTGATGATGGCCTTCAGCACTTTGTGCATTTCACTGCATTAACTAGATTATGAATAATTCATTGAAAAAATTTCAGAGTGCTCTAGCACTCACTCTGTGAAGATACACCATCACCTTTCTTGTTTCAAATTAAAGTAACCACTTCATCAATGGTTATCCCTATATATTTTTTACCCAAGTATTGATGTTTTGTTAAAGAACCTTTAACTGTATTCTTGTCCAGTATTTCTTTCCTCTAATAGATCATTAAAAAGCAATCCTTAGAATATTTTACTATTGGAAATGAATCCAGAAAATATCATGAACTGAGATAATCTAGCAGTAACTGCACATACTGCAACTAGAGAACACACCTTTCATAAGGTAACTTACCCTAACACTTAACTCTTCATATTCTCTGCAAGGTTTCCTATATATGGAATGGCATTAGCTGATAAAGAAACTACTTACATTTATAATTAATTGCTTTTTGTATTCAACAAATTAATATAGTGAGAAGAGCAAGTGTTTTCATAATGGTAAATCTTTGTCTTTCTTCCCTAATGAGTAAGAAATCTAAAAAAAATTATTCACAATCTTGATCATTATATTTAGTGAAATTTTCTAAGGTGTTTGAGTGCAGCAGAGAGTGAAACTGAAAGAGAACTTGGGGATGTTTCTTTCTGTTTTCAACGTTCTAGGCACTTGGTTTTAAATTTCTTAATAATCCTACTCATTTGACACTATCTTCAGCTACTACTCTGAGTTACTAAGTCATTGTTATACTATCCTCTTTTGTTGGGCTCCGCTTCTTTTTGAAGAATCATTGCCCAATAGAAGGCCTATATCAAGTCATTCACAGTACAGCTCACAAAGAAGAGCTGCTGGCCTGCACACTTTAAGGTGGTCCCATGATTCACCTTCCTGGCATTCGCAACCTGGAGAACGAGTGCCTTACGTCTAGTCAGTAGAATGCAGCAAAGGTGATGTGATGCGTGTGGTTACATGAGTAGTACTCTTACCCACCTAGGTACCTGGAGTCCCACATAGGTATTAGGCAGAAAGACAGAAATGAGTGGATGAAAAGGAGAAAGGGCCCCCTAAAGATGACTCAAGGAGTTGATCAAATAGAACCAGAAACCCAGAAATGACTCAGAGAGTTAATCAGATGAAGCCACAGGGTCCAAGAGTGACTCAGGAAATGTCCAGGGTCCCCCCAGATAAGAAATACCGGAGGCACAGGCACAGCACAACCCCTGTCCCCATTTCACCAATCAGAACAAGCCTAGAGAGCCGACAGCTGTCAATCAAGGACCTCTCTGACCTGCCAAAATCACATAAAAGAAGCCTCAGAATGAGCATCCAGGCCTGTCTTATCTTAGGCAGGCCCACTCTGTTAGCTCTACGCAGAGTGTATTAAAACTTACTTTGCTTTCTTAACTTTGGTCTCTCATCACTGCATCTGACTTCCCTGTGACACCCAGCCGAGTCCTTTCCTTCCTAACAGGTACCTGGAATGGCACAGGCTGGAAGAACCAGCATTAGACTCAAGGTACAGCTTGGACAAGGCTTTATTGGCGCTTACGCTAGAACAGGAGGAAGATAGCACAAAGGGGAAAATCCTCTGTCTGGGTCTCGGAGGAGGGCATGGGGGAGAGTTTTAAGGAAGTTGCATGGGAAAAGTGATGTCTAAACACTGTAGAGGTGGACCATTTTAGTAATTTGACAGTGCAGGAGTCGTTTGCGGAACACGCTTTCTCCAACAGCGCATGTCCCACTATCTGCTAACTCTCGGCCCCTGGGCCTGCTTTTTAGCATTAGAATAAGGAAAGAGTCGGTGAGATGTCAGCGCGGGAGTCCTTTCTGACACACAGTAGGTGTCTGTAGCAGCAGAATTCTTTCTCTAAGTAATACCCTGCCTCCACCTCCTTGTGAGATGGCTCAACCTTTCTTGTGGAAATAGGGAGTGCTGTTTTCTCGGTTAGTGTGAGGGTCCCGAGTTCAGCACTTGAGTCTATTTTTTCTTATAAGAACGGCCAGGCGCTGCTTTAATCCTCTCAGTACTTCTTGCTCAGTCTTTCTTTCTCTTTCTCTGTCTTTACCTCACTGGTTGTGAGAGACTGAGCTGCCATTAATTAACCTTAACAAATGCAGGGAACTGGATGCTGCCAATACTGTGTGGGCCGGGAGAGTATTCTGTCCTAGTCCGACCTCCACACAGACTCTATCCCCGAGCAGCACTTGATTGCAGCTTGGTGAGACACTGAACAGAGGATCCTGCTGAGCTATGCCCAGACATCTGGCCCACAGAAAGTCAGATAATAAATTTGTGCTTTCAGCCAGTAAGTTTGTCGTAAAAATGCATAAGCAAGTAACTAAGGCAGCATCTTTGTGTTTCTCCATCTGTGGTTTTCTCTTTTGCATGGTACTCATTTCTAGAGCAGTTGGGCCAATGTAGTTACACTACAAGTCATAAAAGTCATGATAATGTTATGGGTGGAGTTTGTTCTCCTCCGTTCTTACTGTGCTGAAACAAAGAATTGAAAGGCAGAGACACAATAGCAGAAGTAGAAAGTGTTATATAAATACACTCCAAGGGAAAAACAGGCCAGAGTCAAGGTAGACAAAGGCCCTGAACTTTTAGGAGAGGGTCTATTTATCATGACCTAGCTGGGGAGGTGCCTCTTTGATGGACAGGCTGAGGTCATTTGATTGACAGCTGTAGTTATACACACATTCCTCTTCCTGTGCATCTTTTCCCAAAATGCACACAGAAAAGCGTATGGTGGGGAGTGCAAAACTGCAATTTTATTTTAATGGAATTATGATGAGGTGTGGTTTGGGTGGTTCTTAATTTTGTTCCATTGCTCCTGCACTGGGATATGGTTGGGCCTGGTGTCCGTAGGCAGGGAAGTAAACTCCCTGCAAAGCCTTAGTTGTCCTCTTACTGGGAAGTTTTTCCTTGAACCTCATTTTCCCTTTTCTGGCTGCTCATGTCTATCTTTCTACTTAACAATAACACCTATTTCAAAACTAAACACATTCATTTCTTTGATCCTCTTTATAGTATGAGGGTCCCTGTCCAGTACCTCACTCAAAATCATCTGAAAGTATTTTTCTTCCAGGTGTGTAAAAAATACACCCTTTTCAGGTTACAATATCGCAAATGACTGTGAAAGACCCTAGAGGATAAGAAATGTGCACTCTGATTCCTCAACTCTCTCTCACTACTTCTCTGATTAAACCCGAAGTGTTAAACTAAACCACAACCACAGGCTTGCCCTCCCTAAAGTCTGTCCTGGTTTTATACAACATAAAATTCCCCATATTTCCAAGAATGTGAACCTAATGATAAAATGCCAAAGGAAACTATATTACAGCTGGACAAACAGAAGAGATGGGAAACCAGTCAAAATGGTAAGTGACCCTGGTTTTAAGTTATTGAGGCATAATTTTTCAAACTTTATGAAAATTTAGGAATATGTGAATAAATAGCTAATCCTCCTCCACAGTGTCTTAGAAAGCCCATGCAAATGAGCTTCTCTGACCTTCTGTTTTTACTTTCATTAACTTTGTGGTATGTCTCTCCTTGCATGCCCCTCCACTATTGAAATCACTATTCTGTAGTACTGTCAGAGTTATTTATTTTAAAACTAAAATAACAAAAAAGAAAATTTTCTTCAATACATAATATAAACTTTTCAATACCCAAATGCTAGTCTAGATTACTTAAGAAAACACACAAAACCCTTTATCATCTGATCTCAGCTGTTATCTCCAATCTGATCTTTGTTAAGTCTTCTCCATCTTAGGAAGTGTTCCTATAATGAAGTCACTTAAAACTTCTTGTCTTATATATATATTCATTACACTGTGCTTCAGTGAAGACTCTTCTTTCTGTCTGAAACTGCCTCTCTATTCTCTCCCTCATCCCAAATGAAGATCCATATCCAATGTCAAATCACTTCTAACTCCTATTCTTATTCTTTTGACCATGGCACTTACTGCATTATACTATAATTGCTAATGTACTAGTGTATATTACTCTCAAAAAGTGTAGGCTTTTTAAAAAAGTTTTTTATTTGATATCATTAATACTTGAACAGCATTGTGGTTACTAGACTCTCCCCATTATCAAGTCCCCCCTACATGCCCCATTACAGTCACTGTCCATCAACATAGTAAGATGCTATAGAATCACTACTTGTATTCTCCATATATGCTGCCTTTCCCGTGTCACCCCCCCTACATTATGTGTGCTAATCATAATGCCCCATTTTCCCCCTTCTCCCTCCCTTCCCACCCAACCTCCACAGTCCCTTTCCCCTTGGTAACTGTTAGTCCATTCTTGGGTTCTGTGAGTCTGATGCTGTTTTGTTCCTTCAAAAAAAAAGTGTGGGCTTTTTGAATGAAGGAATTATATCTTACTGTTCTGTGATAAGCCACAATGCCTAGTTCAATGTTGTTCCCTAATACAATGCTAAGTAAGTTTTTTTCTTTAATTTTTTTCTCATTTCTCTTTTTCTCTTAGAAGACATACATTTTTCCTTTATCCCAGCTTATACAGGTAGGTCAGATTCAGACAAGAAAAATATATGGGCTGTGTGTTGTGTGTGTGTGTGTGTGTGTGTGTGTGTGTGTGTGTGTTTTAAATAATATTTGGCATTCTTGGAACTATTTAAGATATTTAATCTTTCACTATATTGGGAAATTTACTTTCAGTACTTACTTTTTTCTATTGTCTCTCTATCAGCACTAGCAAAACTAGCATACACATGGTAATGTAATTTTTATGTTCATTTTATTACTGTGAAGACCTTTGTGTGTGAATGTGTATATATGTGTGTGTATAAATAATTTCCTAAACAGTTATATAATTATATACTACTTACAGGCAGCTAAACAAAAATACAGGTGGAAATAGAAAAAGCATATGTAATTAAAACTCAAAATTAAAAATAACTGTACAATCTTATTTCTATATATAAAATATTAATATCAAGTTTTAAAGTTGTGTTGATTCAATAAGCCAGAGGCTAAGCCCCAAAAATCTTCATTATTAATTTTATAACTTGTGATTCTGATATTGGTGGCCTATGAGCTACCCCTGGGAAACAAAAGCAAATAACAACAAAAACCATGGTGTATGAGTTTGATGCTTTTAGATTCTACATGAGTGAGGTCATACAGGATTTATCTTTCTATGTCTTACTTATTTCACCTAGCAAATGCCCTCAAGGTCAACACAAATGGCAGGATTTCCTTCTTTTATAGCTAAAAAATATTCCAGTGTGTGTGTGTGTGTGTGTGTGTGTGTGTGTGTGTATTTATGGCATTTGCTTAATCCATTAATCCATTGATGAACATTCAGGTTGTTTCCATGGCTGGGATATTGTGGATAATGCTGCAGTGGACACAGGAATGATACCTTAAAGATAATGATTTTGTCTTCTTTAGAAATATATCCAGAAGTTGATATAAGAGTGGAAATTTATTTTCTCACTATAATAACAACAAAATGAAATTATGAGAGGTAAAGGATGTGTTAACTCACCTTAATGTGGTTAGCATTTTACAATAAATATATGTATCAAATCATATTGTACACCTTAAATTTATACAATGTTGTGTGTCAATTGCACCTCAATAAGTGTAGGACAAAAAGGGAAAAAGAAGCCTTGTGTACAGTAAGAATACATTAATCTAAAGGGAGCTTGATTATCCTTTAAAGCTTTGAGTAGTGATGCATTTTGGCAGTACCCATCTGAGCAATCTCTAGGATACAGGTAATCTTGACCAAAGATTCAGTGTATACCAATCTAATTGCCCAGGTCATCCCACTGTAGACAATGAAACTATAATTTATAAAAGATTTAAAATGAAAAAATCTTTGTTTTATTATAACCATGCTGATTGTTCCTTCAAAACTATTATCTCCTTCATGTAGCTAGACACATGGCCTTTCAGAATACAGTTTTTATTTTCTAGTAACCTGGCAAATAGAAACAATCACGTGACTAATTTCTGGCCAATGGAATGCAAATTAAATGTGTGTGTACCTTTCAGAAAAATATCAGTAAAGGTAAGAAGCATACCCATTCCTTCTTTGTCTTCCTTCTTGCTGGTTGGAATGTGGATGTGATAGTGGGACCTGAAACAGCAATTCCAAGCCAGGAACATATTGGTAAAGTGGGGACACTACAGCACAGCAACTAGGTAAAGAAGCCTGCGTCCTGAAACAGTGGGTGCTTTTTCAGCCCTGGAGCTCCTGCATCACTTAACATGAAAGAGAAATCACTTTTTATTTTGTTTAAACCAATGCTGGTGTGGGCTTCCTGTCACTTTTGGCTGATACAGTTCAGCAAGAAAATTTATAATTTTAATTTGTTTTCCAGGTAAATCTGCATAAAGGGAGATGATATTCCAATCTTATAGATGCACATGCATATTATGTTTTGTAGTGTAAATTATTAACATATCTTAAGAACCACATGAAGTATACTAACCAACATTTGTAATGTCACCTTCAATTATCAGGAAGATGAGATTCGGGTTGATCTTATGAGATATGTTAAGTTTAGTAACTAACATAGATTCACTCTATGTGTCCATTGTTTTCAAAGCTGCTAGGTTGAGAGCTAGACCAGAATGGAAAATTCAATAAAGAATGTCATCTGGTGAATCTTCTTGGGTGACACTTGGAAAATGTTTCCCTGAATATATTTCTAAACTATGTAGCTTTCCAATTTGAAATACTATCACTCCCTATAAAAGTACACTAGTGGATGAAACATAGGAATGAAATCAAGCATGTCAGTGAATTTTGAATCCTGGTGAACTGGTAATAGTTAAGTAGGTAAGGAAAAAGCTGTGCTTCTAGAAACTTAGTTCTCAAGACACCATGGTTAATATTGATAGAATGCTGACATAGCTACGATTGTTTGCCTAGTAGAGTGACAACTACCGAAGTACTGTCTTTTGACCCAGACAGTCCTGCATAGTAATTTCAACTGGAAAGGAAATATTGCAAATTTAAATAATATTTTGATGGTTTTCTGCCAACCTATAGCTTCAGATATATGTCCCAAATATTTATTCTTAAAGTTCAGGGAAATATATGCTGTAAACAATATGAAATATGGCTGTTTGATCTGTACTCAGCATTTTGGACATACCTAGGTAAATACAGTAAACCACTGTTATAAATGTTATTTAAATCCCTTTACCCTTTTTTTAAATTAAAATCCTTAGTAATCTGTATCACAGTGGGCAAATCAAAGCCTCTTTGCCCCAACACTGTGGAAAAGGTACATTCTGAGGTCAATGAATGATATAGCAGCTTAAGTTCCACAACCCTTTCAAAGTAATATATATATAGATAGATAGATAGACAGATAATACATTTCTAGGCATCTCTCTTAAATATTTAAATCAATGCCCCAAATGTCTTTTAAAAACCATTAGTACACAGATAATATACTAGTACACAGATAATGAACTACTGTAACTTAATAGAAGATTTCATCTTAATCTAAAAATGTTCAGATAAAACATAAATAAATGAATTAGGCAAAAACATAAAATCTGAATAAGCTAGTCTATGCTGTGATAACAAATAACTTCCAAATTACAGAGGCTTACCACAGGAAATGTATACCACACTCATTCAAAACATACATCCAGGGAACATTCCAGGGCAGTTGTTCATATGTGGAGTTAGTTGGCCATGCAGCAGCGACCTGATGGCAACATCTTGTCACACTATGTTTTCCCACAACCACCAAAGCAGAGAATGAATGGGCTGGAGGGTGGAGCACCAGCCATTAAACAAATCCACCTATAAAGGCACACATTTCATTAACCACTTTAGAGATAACCTCAAGAAGTTAGGGCATGCAAATAGCTGTGTGCCTGGAGGGAGAAAAACTAAAAATACTGGTAAATTGTACTAATGTCCACAGAACATGACACTGATAATAAAGACAGAGAGAGAAATTATTTTGTTTATATGATTAGCAGGAAGGGAAAGCAGAGAGGATCATTTTTTATGATATAGGGAGAAGCATGTGAATGATATTATGAACAGTCCTACTGACATTATTGGATTAAAAAAATAGTTCTACAGAGAGAATCAATAGATGTATCCCATTGCTCTCTTTTCCCTTCTTTAATCTAAAATGGTGATTCTTTGAGTGTTTATGTTAGAAATTCTCTGCATGTTAAAACAATGTCAGAGCTAATGTAGTCAGGCAGAAAAGAATGTGAACAAACATTAGAAGGACAAATATAAAAAATGAATTTCCATAGATGCCAGAAGTGGGGTTGGTCAATCTAATAGCTCACATGTATGAAGACTTACTATGTGCCAGACCACTTTAATCATTTTGGATGTACTTTTAAATTTGTAACACTTTTACATGTATGTTATCATATCTACTTTACAAATGAGGCTATTGGTAAAATAACTTGCCCACAGCCCTGTGCCTGATAGGTGGTGGAGACCAGCTATAGGCCCCTGGCCTGCCACTCTTTTTGGCAGCAGTTTTCCCATCTGCCACTTACCTTACAGACTCATAATCACCAGTCAAAAATCTAGTTAGTACTGATTCTGTCAATATTTTCACACTCCTTCTCTATAATTTATGAGCTAAGAATTTTCCTTTATTCATTATAACATATTTTCACTTTATGTTAAATAAAATGTTTTTTACATATGTTGACTTATTTGGTTTCAAACTCTATATGGCAGATATCTCCACATTATATGAAAACATTTAATGCTCAAAGAAGTTAAGTAATTCACATTTAATTCATACATATATTCATACAAGTAGTTCACATAAGTTCATACCCTCCATGCATTATAAAGACCCAAGATTAAATCCAGTACTCGGTCTGAGGTTCAAGGTAAATAATCTTGTCATGCAACCACTGCCACCACACAATGAAAAAACAAGACACAAATCTAAAAATAAAATCAGTTTGGGAAAAAGTAATATACAGAATAGTTGTGATTTAATGAAGGAATTATTGATAGATTGTGTTCAACCATATGCTTCAATGTAATCGTACTTTTAGTAATAAAACATTTTCACACTTTTAGTTGCATTTTACTTCAATAGCTTTCAAAGTAAGTGGATAAGTGAAGTGTGGTGGCTCAGTGGTCCTGTGAATTCCTGTAGCTGCTGTGGGTGAAGGACAAACCTCACAACAGCAGCAAGTGTGCGCCCAGCTGTGCTGCTGACTCCTCAGGATGCATCTTCCTTACTCTTTTGTAGACCGTCTTTCAACAGTCCTAAATCCAAATGGGGATAAGTCTGATGTGGAGGTGAATGGAAATCTGTCCTTGGAAGACCAAGGAACTGGGTTGTTTATGGAACCAGCCAACAATATCTTGGTCGTATTACCTGGTGGAACAGTTATTTTGCTTTCCCTCTAGACAACCTCAAAATAAAGCTTAACATTTTGAGGAACTGCTTTGGTCTCCTGTAGTTTTTTCCAAATATGTATGAACATTAAAATTAATATAGATGTGAATTTCCCTAAATTAAAAAAAGAATAGAGACTTAGAGGACATTATTAGTCCATGCATTTTACATTAGGAATATGATCATTAAAGCCCATAGAGATGTCATGACATTCCCCAGATAATTCATGACATAGTGAAGAACCATCATACAAACTATAAATAGGTATAAAATTGGGATGTAGTGTTATTTTCCATAATTATATAGAAAAATTTCTTTTTAGTCAAAAATCTAAAGTGAATTGATTGAATATATCTGGTTAGACTTTAAACCTACAATTTGAAATTTTTTTAAATCCTATTTTCTTATTTTATTATATAAAGTAATTTATGTTTGGGAAACCTGTTAATCTCTGATTCCAAGTCTTCCAAACTCCTGAGATGAAGCTCGGACATGGGACCTTTAGAGTTTCCCTGAGCAGTGTTTGTGCTCCCGCTTCCCGGAGGGTCCGAGTAGCTGTAATCCCGTTCAGCGTTCAACACCGTCTAAAACCGCCAGGGTTTCTCTTTTCTCTTGGGTATGAGAATATTTCTTTACTTCTGACAGAAATTCCCTCACTACTTCTTGCCACTTCAGGCCTTTGAGAAAGAAAGGGGCAGCCCTGAGGGCCGACAGCTGGCCCCTAGTCTGGCACTGACTGCCGCGCTATGATGTCCCCTTCCCCACGGGGTAAGCCCACAGTCCGCCCCTGGACAACGGCGCTCTGTGAGTGTGTGGGAGCAGAACAGAAACAAGAGCACTCTGGAACCATGACAGAGCAAGAAGCGCTGTGTAAAGCACAAAAATGCCCAACCTCTCTTTTTCGCTATCCTTAGTAAATGATGCTTCTTTACCGGTTACCTCAGTCCCTCTCTGTGTCACCTGTGTCCTAGGTGAAAATCATAAAGAAATTCCATCATAAAATTACCCCACCTTCTGACACTACCCAATTCAGAGGAAACCCTTGCTTATTTGACACTTACCTCACCGAGCACAAACCCAAACACTACAGCGTGCTTCATGCCTCCCCAGACACCCGTTCACTGAGCTGGCTCGTGGTGTCTCAGGGACGTGATCACCCTGGTTCAACTCTAAGCTACAGGTGGGCTCCTGTACTTTCATTAACTAACCATGATCCTGTAGATCATTAATTAACATGCTCATTAATTAATACCTGAGATTTTTCTCTCACGTTCGACTCTTTCTTTTGCAACGGATATTTATTATTAGAAACAGTCAAACTCAATACCAAGATAACTAAAACACACACAGATGATTTATCTATGTAGTGACATCTATTGATATAGCTTATAATATATTCTTATCCTTCGTTTTATATTTGAAAGAACTGTGTGCTTTCATCCCTGATATTCTCGTTTTTTTTCTAATTGTCTTTGTTAATCTTCCAGGGTTTATTAACTTTATTACTCTTTTTTGAAGAAACAAATTTTGTCTTTGCTATATCATTATGTATGACTGTTTTTATTTCATCCATATTTGATTGTATCTTCAGTATGACTTCTACTGCGTTTTAATTTTCCATTCTATTATTTTTTTCTCTCACTTTTTTCTGATGGAATCTTAGATCCTTGCTTTTAAATCCTTTGTCTCCTGGGGTAGGCTAAATTATGATCTAAAATAAATCCAAGTTCTACTTCCTGGACCTCATGAATATGTTAGCTTACATGGAAAAAAGGATTCTGTGGATGTGACGAAATTAATGGCTTTAAAATGGTAAGAGCATCCTAGATGATCCAGGTGGGTCCAGTGATGTAATCACAAGCATCCTCGTCAGAGGGAGGTCTTGGGGAGATCATACTGCGGAGGTGGAAGGCAACATGAAGACCTAAGCAAGATGTTATGTTTTTAGCTTTAAAGGTAGAAGAATAGCCAGGAGCCAAGGGATGTATGTATTATGTTTCTAGTAACTAGAAAAAGCGAGAAAATGAATTCTTCCTTAAAGCCCCCAGAGAGAGTGCAGCCCGGCCAACGACGTGATTTCTGCCCAGTGAAACTGATGGCGAATTTCTGACCTCCAGAACTGTAAGCGAGGAAGCACGTGGTGTTTACTTCACCAAGTTGTGGTGATTTGTTACAGTCACCATACTAAACTAACCCACTCATCTCATATAAGCCTATAGAGTGCTGAATTTCCCTCTATAGAATGGTTTAGTTGTAGACACAAGTTTTCAATTATTGCGTTTCATTTAGTCAAATAATTAATTTATTTTGTTTGTTTTGTTTTACTTGATTGCTGTCTTATTTAAAATTGTGCGCTTTAATTTTGAAACACAGATTTTCTAGACAGCTTTTAGACACTGATTTCTATTTAATACTGCTGTGGTCAGTAAACATTCTATATCATTTCAGCTCTGTATCTCAGCATGGTCTGAAATTTGTTGAGATTTATTTAAGGCTCATAAAATGGTTTCATTTGGTGAAAGTTCTTTGTATTCTTGAACTCTGTGTTTGGTAGCTGTAATGTTCTGTAAATGCCAATTAAGTCAAGTTGGTTGACAGTGTTTTTCAAATATTCTGTACCCTTAGATTATTTTTACTTCTGTCAATTGTTATGAGTGTTTGTGGATAAAATGAGGGCTCCTGTGGCCAAGATTCTCACCTGGCCCTGGTAGGCTAGCTCACTGCACACCTGTGGGCAATACATGACTGTTGACTCTACATAAAGAGCTTTGCCCAGTGTTCTGGGCATGACATAGTGGCACGGTTGCAAGGCTGCAGGAGTGCAGAGCAGAGGCTGGAGTGGTGGCAGTGCCAAGGACAGAGGCCCAAAGGACAGCTGTGTGGGACGACTGTGCAGGCAGAGAGGCCCAGAGGATGGCTGTGTGGGAAGGCTGTGCAGGCAGAGGCCCAGAGGATGGCTGTGCAGACAGAGGGGCCCAGAGTAGGAGACTGGCTTGCTGCATGCAGACTTGCTCTGAGTGAACGGGATCTTAGTGACTGACCTGCCACCTGGAAATAAAGTTAGGTATAACCCTTTCACCCCAAGAACATTTTGCTGTCAATTTCTTCAGTCACATTGAATCCATAGAGAACTTGCCTTGGGCTGAAACCCACTGGCAAGATAGTGTTAAAATAACTTACAGTTTTAGGTTTATGTCTCCCTTAATTTTACTTTATTTTGAAACTATATTAATGCCTAAATATTTAGTTTTTAAAAATCTTCTTAAGCATTTGAACATTTTTTAAAATTCTAGAATGACCCTTTTTGTTTCTGGTGGTTCTCATGGTTTTTCAGTATACTTTTGAAATATGAAGAGACGCAAAAATTTCCTTACAACTACAGTTTGCATGACATGCCTTTTGTTCTCGATCTTAAGTGCCCTAAATATGCCTTTTATTTATTTCATCTCTATTTCATAATAAACTTAAAATACAGAATTAATTCATTAATAAAAAATATATCTAGGTATGTTCTCACATTTTCGTAACTAATTGGCATTTCTCTACAATATGGAATTTTAATTCTAGAGTCTGCTGACTGAAACAGACATTCAAAATGCTACATAGAGAACTTAAAAATATTAAAATAATTTGCATATGATTTATGGCATACCTACATAGAAATTTGATTAAAGAGATCAAATACTTTTTAAGTAACTTTTAAAGAAATTTGAAAATACTGATCAGGTAATGTTTCTAAACAAAATAAATGTAAGACCATTATTATTCTTGTGTACTACTGTGGTAGCATAAATGTGATTCTACCATCATCTTGAGAATTGCCTGGAATTCATATAATTTGTTATATTAAATAAAGGGGAGAAGGCAGCTTAATTCCTTAAAACAAATATAGTCTGTTTTCCAACAGTTCATAGCTTCTGTGGTGAAGAATTTACAGGGCCTCATGAAGGTTACGAGGACCCAGATGTGGGTTGATTTAATATAGGCAGGAACAGACGTAAGGAAATTAGATGGGAAGTCAAATAGGATCTTACTAGAGCTATGGCAACAGCTGAAACCAGAACAGCAGTTCCAGCCATTAAGACAAAAGAGGGAGAGGTCAGAGACAGAGGGATGAGTCCAGCCTGTGTGTTTGCAAGAATTCCTGCTGGAAAGTGAGCCAACCTCACTTGAGCCCACACAGGAAGGTGATTGGGGAACACAGTTTGACTGAGTGGAAGGTCAGGGTATCTTCCCTAAGGGAACAGGGGGGGACCAGAGGCCACATGTTGAAATAGCTATCCATTGGTCCCCAGTGAACATATAACATGTCCTGGCTCTGGTGGACACTGGGGCTGAATGTTGACTGATTCATGGTAACACTGAGTGGTTCCCCGGGACCCCCACTATCACAGATGGATATGGGGGTAAGGCTACCAGAGTGAAAAAAGCCTAAATCCCTTTGGGAATAGGGCATCTACCCCCAAAAGAGTATACCGTGTATATATCTCCTATCCCTGCGTATATTTTGGGGATTGATATCCTGCAGAGTCTCTGGTTGCAGACCACTGCAGGTGAGTTCAGATTGAGAGTATGTGTGATGAAGGCAGTTCTGAGGGGACATGCTAGGCACCTGCTCATAGTTTTGCCTGTGCCTCGGCGGGTGACTAATACCAAACAATACAAACTTCCTGGAGGGTACAAAGAGATTGGAGAAACTCTCCAGGAGCTGGAAAAGGTGGGTATTATAAAGCCCACCCATAGTCCTTTCAGTTCCCTAGTGGGGCCAATAAGAAAACCAGATGGCTCCTGGCGTATGACTGTGGATTGCGGAGAACTGAGTAAGGTCATACCCCATACACAACTGCAAGTACAAAACAAGGAAGAATCACTGAAGCCGAGGTTCATCTACCAGAATAACATCTTGCTGCCAGCACCAACTGCTCTGAACCCTGGAGACTCCATTGAGTGGATGTAGCCTTGGACCTTTTGACACATGGACCAACGATGGCTGGTTCTCCTGGCACCTTGGGGACAAGGCCTGGAAGCTGGCCTCCTGTGTATTCCTGGAATAGCAGCAGAGTGGCCACCAAAGATCACAGTAGTATATCCTGAATGGCCAGAAGGTAGGAGCATCTTACTGGGGAGTTTTGTTTTATCATTATGGCCAGTGCATGTACCTCTAGTAGCACTATATATAAACCCTTCAGTAACCCCCATGGGGAAAGGAGTAAAAGTATGGCATACTAGACCTGGAAGGGACCCCCTTCCTGCTATAGTCCTATCACAGGACCACTCTCTTGCATGCATCCTACCTGATGGACAAGATTTGCCTATGTTGGTGGCATTAAAACATGTGTCTTATCACCCCTACAGTCTTTGAGGATTGGGAACTTCCTCTGGCTTGAGGATTATTATAATTTTTGTTATTAGGAACCTCTTCTGGCTTGAGGATTATTATAATTTTTGTTACTATCTCTAAGTTGTTGTTAACCTCTGTTGCTATTGTAGAATCTGGTTACAGTGGTCCAGCTTTCTCACACAGGGACCATTGAGGAAGATTGAAAGTGTGTAGATTGTAAGGCAAGAATCCTGGAGGGGTGGAGTATGGGGAAGTTGAGGTTCCTATGGCCAGGATCCTCACTGAACTTAAACCACCTGATGATGTAACTGGCCTGTTGCTAGGCCACCACTTCCACACTTTTAGGCAATAAGCCATTATTGTGCTATATAGAGAGCTTGGCCCAGTGCTCTGAGCAGAGGCAGAGACGCTATTGCTCCACCTATCACCAGGAGAACAAGCCACATAATTAACCCTTTCACCCCAAGGAACAATCTGCTGTCAATTTCCTTGGTCACATTGAATCCATAGAGAACTTGCCCAGAGCTGAAACCCATTGGCAAGAAATCTTCCTAAACAATTAGTGCAACTAACAAATATATGAATGATACAATAATTCAGAAATAGTGTTGATTTGAATATTTTCCCCTGGCACATTAGAGCTTTTTACTACAAAGAACAAGCAGCTGAACGCAGTATTCCTTCACAAAGCTGAAGGCAACAGTCCCCTGAAATGATTCTGTGCGGCATAAGAATATTCCCCAGACCTGCTTGGGTCCGTTTAGCTTCGTATTCTTCTCTGAGTGCTTATTTCACAGTTCCTTTTGTGCCAAAGAAACATGCTACTATTCCCCCTGCCTCTTCTGGAGATGTTTCTCTGCTCTTGTTTTTCTCGCTCAGCAGCTCCAATTCTGCTGCACATCTCTGTCTATCAAACTATCTTCACATTCCATTTTCTACAATGACTTCTGCATTTATTAGGATATTCTTCATTTACTAGGAATTTTAATGCATTAATATGTTGACTGATTTTTGTTAGTGTTCTGGTTACAAGATTTCATGGGTTTCAGGGGCCCCCTTGATCTACTTCCATGAAAACCTTTTTCAAATGTTCTTACATAATATTAGAGCAGAAACTCATGTCCTCCTATGATTATAATGGGTCTGATTTAAAAATTAAGGCCATTTGACCTTATGACATAATCACAAATACATCATTTTGCATTTTGTTTCTAAATATTTTATTTCATCTTGAGACAATGTACTTTTATATACATTGATCTCCAACCTGATTTTTCATCAACAAATAATGAAACTGAAAATATATGGAATTTATTTAAAGCCACCTAAATCTACTGACCTGAAGCCTTTTAATTTAATCATACCACTAAGGTGAAGAGGAATTTAGGAACTTTAAGTTTAAAAGCTCTGGAAATTTTATCACTTGTGTTTGTTTTTTATAATTGTTGTTGATAGTTGTCATCTTGTAATCACCAAAGAATTCTATTATAAATTGTGCATTTTAAGATAATAAATTTCTAGTTCATTCTAGAGAAATCTGTGAAAAGATAGTTGAAAAGACAATACCTAACATTGTAGCCAGGTCAATAGAATCTTTAAATTCCTTAAAATCCTTATGATTCTTTAAAAATAAAATGAAATGATGATAAGGTAAAAGTAGAATTCATAAGTAATGAAAGAAAAGAGAAAGGATAAGGTAATAGCTTTCCAGCAAAGCTTTTAAAATGAATAAAACAAAACAAAGCAGAGAAAATACTGCACCATAGAAAATGATTTGCCATTTCAAGTTCACAATAGATTTTGTTCCCCTACTTTTTCAGTAATACATTTATTTCATGCCCAATTTAGAGCAAAGTCAACAACAGAATCACTTATAAATGTAATATGAAATTACTTTTTATCTTTTGAGCTACAGCAGTCTGACACTAGGTAAACCTAAAGGATCCTAATGTAATGTGGAGATAAAAATGTGAGCAGGTCTTTTTCTAGTTCCCTACTGAAGAAAATATTACTTATCAGCACATATAGCTGCAGTCTATTCAGCAAGTAAAAATCCATTTTAGTTGATTTAATTCAAAATATTTAGGTTGGACATACTCCCTTTAGTGTTTCTCACTAAATTCTCTTTAATAGAGCTATGGAACAACTCAAGTAAGCTGGCAAAACCAAGCAAGTCATCTGTCTTATTGGTATATTTCACAAAAGTCAGTTTTTGAAGGGGAAAAAAAACACCTATCAACTAATCAATAAACTAGCCATTCAAATATACAACACATGTGTGGTTTTTAAGGTAACTTAAGAAATTTTTCCTTAAGCCTCACAAGAGCTAACTCTAAAAATGAGCATGTGATATCTTGTTTTAACATGAAACCTAGGTTTAAATTAACAGTAACGCACATAAGACTTTTTAATGGCTGAGAAACACAAAGCCTCTGGGGAGGCCTCTTGGTCTCCTTCAGCTAGGCTAAGAAGTCTCCTCAGTCCCAGCTCTCTATACTAAACTGCCCTTTTTATTATTTTTCTTCAACTATGTTGGAATTGTTGGTTTGCTTTTAACCAAATTAACTTATGATTATTTGAGGCTGCAGGTTTCAGAACAGAAATAAGTCTTAGGAATGGAATAAACCAGATTTAAACTATTGTGACTGTACATTTTGTTTAGAATGTGTATTTTTAATGAGTCTTAACAGAAAGTCTATTTCAATGTTATTAGTTACAACATACAGGTTTTCAAAATATTGGTCTTATTATACAGATACAAAATATTTCCTACCTTTATGTACTGAAGTTATATAGCTGTGTCTTATCTATGGCCAACTGTAGGCTGAAGTTGTTCTTGAAGAACATGGAAATTTCACTTACATGAATGTGATGCATTTGGGGGTTGAGCAGGTATTGTACTGGGCCTCACTAGATCTTTCTCAAAGGTCATCCTTATTAAATAAGAAAACTTGGAACTCTTTCCAATCTTTTTTTTATCCCATAAGGATGATCAAAGTAATGAACTCTGGTATCATAAGAAGCAAAGACTATAATACAGCAACAATGAGCATCAATCTCCTGTTCATCCTCACCACCCACTGACTTACTCCCCAACAGAAAACACCTGTGGCCATTTCTTGGTTCAAAATACTTACTTAAAATACAGATAGTGTTTTTGTATACAAATATAAAAATATACAAAAAATTTGCATATATATATATATACATGGCTAAATTTTACCCTACTTTCCAACTTTCTTTAATATCATCAGTTCAAACACATTAATAGTGTGGGTTTCCTTATAGGCTCTCCCTTCATCCCCAAATAACGTAGTTAAAACCCTATTTTTATATGAACCACAGACTGCATTTCTCTCATTTTTGATATCCCACCCCACCATCATTTCCATACCTTTCAGCTTCCCGACCCTTGTATCTGTAGTTATAATCCTATTTTATAATTATATAAATAAGTTAATAATGGTTGTAAAATATTCCTTGATTGTTCTCTAAGTTGGTTGTTAAAATTGAAAATCAGTGATTACCTATATCCAGTGATATTTAAATATGATTTACGTCAGAGAAAATTGCTGGTAGGGTTACTGATCAGTGTCAAAATCTCTGCCATTCACTGGAGAACGTTTCCAGGATGAATTTCAAGTTACCTATCAATTGTCTATCAAAATCCCATTTTCTCAACTTAAAGCCTTGTACATCAAAGCTTGGATTTTACTTGAAAGGTGAAAAAAGTCATTGCAGAAAATTCAGCAGGGGGAGATGGGATTAAAGATGGCAGCATGAGAGGAGAGACAGAGGCTTCCTCCTAAAATTGGATACAATTAGAAAATTATATTGGTGCAACTAATCCTGAGAGAGCAACAGGAAAGAGGACAGCATCAGACTGCACACAACTGGAGAAAAGAGCAGACCTCAGCAAACGGGGTAACATACCAGAGCTGTGGCTCCACGGGACCCAAGCCCCTCCCCCACCCCAGCTAAGTGGCGGGAGAAAGAGAAACGGAGCAGGGAAGGAGTGGAAGGCTTGGGACTGCTGAATACCTAGCTTCAGAGATCTGCTCTGGGAGCACAAACCTACATTTCATGGTGCTTTCATGAGACTCGCATGACTACTGGGTTGGAAAGTTAATACAGGCAGAGTTCCTGGGGAGACTGGGATTCCAGCTGCTTGTGGAAAGCAGGGATCCATATCTGGCTGCTCTGGGACAAAAACTTATACCTGTGTAACCAGCCCACTGGCTCAGGCAGTGGAGACAGGCACAGCAGCTGGGAGGTGGGGAACAGCTCTTACCTACGCCCAGGCACCAGTACCGCTGCCCTGCGACCACCGACACTGCTTAAGGGGCTCAGCAGCTCCAGAATAGAGCTTCCGGACACTAGAGAGCACCATATACAAACATGAAATGCCAAAGGAACTTTATCCAGAGTAAAATTGTTAATACAACTCCCGAGAAAGATTTAAATGATATGGACCTCGTGACTCTTCCTGAAAGGGAGTTCAAAATAAAAATCACCAACATCCTAATGGAGGTACGGAAAGACATCCAAGAACTCAGGAATGAATTCAGGTCAGAGATCCAATCATTAAAGAACATGGTAGAGGGTATTAAAAGCAGGTTGAATATGGTGGAGGAGATAATAAATGAAATAGAAACTAGAGAAGAGGAATACAAAGCAGCTGAGGCACAGAGAGAAAAAAGGATCTCTAAAAATGAAGGAATACACAGAGAACTGTGTGACCAATCCAAGCAGAACAATATTTGCATTATAGGGATACAAGAAGAAGAAAAGAGAGAGAGAAAGGGATAGAAAGTATCTTTGAGGAGGTAGTTGCTGAAAACTTCCCCAATCGGGGGAAGGACATAGTCTGTCAGGCCATGGAGATCCAGAGATCCCCCAACACAAGGGACCCAAGGAAGACAACAGCAAGACACATAGTCATTAAAATGGGAAAGATCAAGGATAAGGACAGACTGTTAAAAGTAGCCAGAGGCAGAATTAAGATCACATAAAAAGGAAAGTCCATCAGACTAACATCAGACTTCTCAGCAGAAACCTTCCAGGCAAGAAGGGAGTGGCATGATATATTAAATGCCATGAAGCAGAAGGGCCTGGAACCAAGATTACTTTATCCAGCAAGATTATCATTTAAATTTGAAGGATGGATTAAACAATTTTTAGATAAGCAAAGCTGAGAGAGTTTACCTCCAACAAACCATCTCTGCAGTCTATTTTGGAGGGACTGCTATAGATGGAAGTGTTCCTAGGGTTGGATAGCTGCCACCACACGTAGTAAAATCACAGTAGGGAGGGTGGAGCAGCTGATTGCGAGGCAAACGCAAAATTAAATTAACTATCCAAAAAGTCAATCAAGGGATAAACAAAAAGTAGAGAATTTGATACCTAATATATAAAGAATGAAGGAGGAAGAAAAAGGAGGAGAAATAGAAAAGAACCTTTAGATTGTGATTGTAACAGCATACTAAGTGAGTTAAGTTAGACTCTTAGATAGTAAGGAAAGTAACCTGGAACCTTTGGTAACCACGAATCTAAAGCCTGAAATGGCAATAAGTACATACCTATCGATAATCACCCTAAACGTTAAAGGACTGAATGCACCAATCAAAGACATAGAGTCACTGAATGGATAAAAAAAACAAGACCCATCTATGTGCTGCTTACAAGAGACTCACCTCAAACCCAAAGACAAAAGTCAAGGGATGGAAAAAGATATTTCATGCAAACAATAGGGAGAAAAAAGCAGGTGTTGCAGTACTAGTATCAGACAAAATAGACTTCAAAACAAAGAAAGTAACAAGAGATAAAGAAGGACGTTACATAATGATAAAGGGCTCAGTCCAACAAGAGGATACAACCATTATAAATATATTTGCACCCAACACAGGAGCACCAGCTTATGTGAAACAAATACTAACAGAACTAAAGGAGGAAATAGACTGCAATGCATTCATTTTAGGAGACTTCAACACACCATTCACTCCAAAGGACAGATCCACCAGACAGAAAATAAGTAAGGATACGGAAGCACTGAACAACACACTAGAACAGATGGACCTAATAGACATCTATAGAACTCTACACCCAAAAGCAACAGGATACACATTCTTCTCAAGTGCACATGGAACATTCTCCAGAATAGACCACATACTAGGCCACAAAAAGAGCCTCAGGAAATTCCAAAAGATTGAAATCCTACCAAACAACTTTTCAGCCCACAAAGGTATAAAACTAGAAATAAATTGTCCCAAGAAAGCAAAAAGGCTCACAAACACATGGAGGCTTACCAACACGCTTCTAAATAGTCAATGGATCAATGATCGAATTAAAATGGAGATCCAGCAATATATGGAAATAAATGACAACAACAACACAAAGACCCAAGTTCAGTGGGACGCAGCTTAAGCAGTCTTAAGAGGAAAGTATATAGCAATCAGGACATATTTAAAGAAGGAAGAACAAATCCAAATGAATAGTCTACATTCACAGTTATAAAATTGGAAAAAGAAGAACAAATGAGGGCTAAAGTCAGCAGAAAGAGGGACATAATAAAGATCTGAGAAGAAATAAAATTGAGAAGCATAAAACAATAGAAAAAAATCAATGAAACCAAGAACTGGTTCTTTGAGAAAATAAACAAAATAGATAAGCCTCTAGCCAGACTTATTAAGAGAAAAAGAGAATCAACACACATCAACAGAATCAGAAATGAGAAAGGAAACATCATGACAGACCCAACAGAATTACAAAGAATTATTAGAGACTACTATGAAAACCTATATGCTAAGAAGCTGGAAAACCTAGAAGAAATGGACAACTTCCTAGAAAAATACAACCTCCCAAAACTGACCAAGGAAGAAACACAAAATCTAAACAAACCAATTACCAGCAAAGAAATTGAAGCAGTAATCAAAAAGCTACCCAAGAAAAAAAAAACCGGGCCAGATGGATTTACGTCGGAAATTTATCAGACATACAGAGAAGATATAATACCCATTCTCTTTAAAGTTTTCCAAAAAATAGAAGAGGAGGGAATACTCCCAAACTCATTCTATGAAGCCGACATCACACTAATACCAAAACCAGGCAAAGACCCCACCCAAAAAGAAAATTACAGACCAATATCCCTGATGAATGTAGATGCAAAAATACTCAACAAAATATTAGCAAACCAAATTCAAAAATACATCAAAAGGATCATACACCATGACCAAGTGGGATTCATCCAAGGGATGCAAGGATGGTACAACATTCGAAAGTCCATCAACATCATCCACCACATCAAGAAAAAGAAAGACAAAAACCACATGATCATCTCCATAGATGCTGAAAAAGCATTTGACAAAGTTCAACATCCATTCATGATAAACACTCTCAACAAAATGGGTATAGAGGGTAAGTAACTCAACATAATAAAGGCCACATATGATAAACCCACAGCCAACATCATACTGAACAGCAAGAAGCTGAAAGCTTTTCCTCTGAGATTGGGAACAAGACAGGGATGCCCACTCTCCCCAGTGTTATTTAACATAGTACTGGAGGTCCTAGCCATGGCAATTAGACAAAACAAAGAAATAGGAGGATTCCAGACTGGTAAAGAAGTTAAACTGTCACTATTTGCAGATGACATGATATTGTACATAAAAAACCCTAAAGACTCCACTCAAAAACTACTAGAACTGATATCAGAATACAGTAAAGCTGCAGGATACAAAATTAACACACAGAAATCTGTGGCTTTCCTATACACTAACAATGAGCCAATAGAAAGAGAAATCAGGAAAACAATTCATTCACAATTGCATCAAAAAGAATAAAATACCTAGGAATAAACCTAACCAAAGAAGTGAAAGACCTATACCCTGAAAACTATAAGACACTCTTAAGAGAAATTAAAGAGGACACTAACAAATGGAAACTCATCCCATGCTCTTGGCTAGGAAGAATTAATGTTGTCAAAATGGCCATCCTGCCCAAAGCAATATACAGATTTGATGCAATCCCTATCAAACTACCAACAACATTCTTCAACAAACTGAAAAACAGTTAAAAAATTCATATGGAAACATCAAAGACCCCGAATAGCCAAAGCAATCCTGAGAAAGAAGAAGAAAATGGCGGGGATCTCACTCCCCAACTTCAAGCTCTACTACAAAGCCATAGTAATCAAGACAATTTGGTACTGGCACAAGAACAGAGCCACAGACCAGTGGAACAGATAAGAGACTCCAGACATTAACCCAAACATATATATAGTAAATTAATACTTGATAAAGGAGCCATGGACATACAATGGGGAAATGACAGTTTCTTCAACAGATGGTGCTGGCAAAACTGGACAACTACATGTAAGAGAATGAAACTGGATCACTGTCTAAACCCATACACAAAAGTAAATTAAAAATGGATCAAAGACCTGAATGTAAGTCATGAAACCATAAAACTCTTAGAAAAAAACATAGGCAAAAATCTCTTGGACATAAACATTAGTGACTCCTTCATGAATATATCTCCACAGGCAAGGAAAACAAAAGCAATAATGAACAAGTGGGACTATATCAAGCTGAAAAGCTTCTGTACAGCAAAGGACACCATCAATAGAACATAAAGGTACCCTACAATATGGGAGAATATATTCGTAAATGACAGATCTGATAAAGGCTTGACATCCAAAATATATAAAGAGCTCATGCACCCCAACAAACAAAAAGCAAATAATCCATTTAAAAAATGGGCAGAGGAGCTGAACAGACAGTTCTCCAAAGAAGAAATTCAGATGGCCAACAGACACATGAAAAGATGCTCCACATCACTAGTTATCAGAGAAATACAAATTAAAACCACAATGAGATACCACTTCTCACCCATAAGGATGGCTACCATCCAAAGGACAAACAACAACAAATGTTGGCAAGGCTGTGGAGAAAGGGGAACCCTCCCACACTGCTGGTGGGAATGTAAATTAGTTCATCCATTGTGGAAAGCAATATGGAGGTTCCTCAAAATGCTCAAAATAGACTTACCATTTGACCCAGGAATTCCACTTCTAGGAATTTACCCTAAAAATGCAGCACTCCAGTTTGAAAAAGACAGATGCACCCCTATGTTTATTGCAGCACTATTTACAGTAGCCAAGAAATGGAAGCAACCTAAGTGTCCATCAGTAGATGAATGGATAAAGAAGATGTGGTACACATACACAATGGAATATTATTCAGCCATAAGAAGAAAACAATCCTACCATTTACAACAACATGGATGGAGCTAGAGGGTATTATGCTCAGTGAAATAAGCCAAGCGGAGAAAGACAAATACCAAATGATTTCCCTCATCTGTGTAGTATAAGAACAAAAGAAAAACTGAAGGAACAAAACAGCAGCAGAATCACAGAACCCAAGAATGGACTAACAGTTACCAAAGGGAAAGAGACTGGTGAGAATGGGAGGGTAGGAAGGGATAAGGGGGGGAGAAGAAGAAAGGGGGTATTATGCTTAGCATGTATAATGTGGGGGCTGGGGGAAAGGGGAGGGCTTCGCAACATAGAGAAGACAAGTAGTGATTCTACAACATCTTACTATGTTGACGGACAGTGACTGTAATGGGGTTTGTGGGGGTACTTAAGGTAGGGGAGAGCCTAGTAAACATAATGTTCTTCATGTAATTGTAGATTAATGATAACAAAATAAAATAAAATAAAATAAAAATCCCATTTTTCCTAGATTTCAATCTGTCTCTAAACTATATTCATTTCCTTATTTCCTTGAGACCTTCCTCATTGATCTTTCTGTCTGGTCCATCAGACTCAAGCCTACTCACAGAGGCCTTCCTGTGCAGGGCAGGAGGACACCACTCCCTCTTCTGTGACCTGTGCACTGTTTTCAGTATGCTGTGAGTCCTCTGCCTTACTAATTAATTCATTATATTGGAGTAGAGTTGTAGAATGTTGCAACTACCAAGAAAACCTAAATGTGGTATTTCTCACTTTTTTGTATAAAGGCAGGTAATATAAGCACATGGACAAAAAGGTGACATTTCTGAAATAAAAATGGTTCAGAAGGTAACAAAGTGAACATTTTAGTACAGTGAACAAAATGCCTTTAATAAGTGCAAGTGTAGCCTTTTAATTTTACTACGCTATTATTAAAAGTAATAATGCTAGTCTTACCAACTGCTTGCATTAATAAACTGCATGTTCGAGGCAGTGAACTTAACTACGCATTTTCTATGCATCATTTCTGTTTACTTCAGGCTTTTCTAGTGGGCACATGAAGAGAAACTGTCAGTGAAGACAGAACCGTACTCTATAAATGACAGACTGTAAGTTATCAGCACACTTTTCTCCATAGTATCTCAAGTCCTCTTATAAGGATGATTAATCATACTTAACATATTAGTTAGGCAAGACAACTGTAAAATTTCAGGACATATCAAAATAGAGGTTTATCATGCATTCACCTCTTTCATGGAAAGGTCAATTTGGTGTGTGTGGTGTATTCATGGATGTGTATTCATGGAAAGGCCAATTTGGTGTGTGTGGTGGAGGGATATTTAAGGACCATAACGTCTTTTGGTTTATACTTCTGCCATTCTTTATGGCCCCATAGGCCAAAGCAAAGATGGGGAGACATATCTGCTTCCTAAAAACCTTGACCTGAAAGAGCTACACATCACTTTTACAAAAATATCATCGCAGAGATTAGTCACATGGCCACAAGGAACAGCAAGAGTAGTGGGAAATGTAGATTAGCTCCATGCTCAGAAAGAGGTCGGTGGTGAGCAGTTTGGCTGTCACAGAGATCTCCTGAGGGTTCCCATGTAAAAAGGAATGTGTTTAATAGCTGAGGGAGTTAAAGATGTGCTTCTTTAAGCTGTAGATACTCATGTCTTTCTTTTTGTTGTCTGTATTATTTTGCTCTTATAAAACAAAGTCTTATTTTACGTTCTGAGTATGCAGGTTTATTTTCCACAACATGTTACATGATTTTCAGTTCATAAATTTTAAAAATACCATAGTGAAAAGTCTATTTGGTATTCTCATCAGGTGTGCTCTGTACAAGAACTGCATTTTTTCAATAACATCCTTATTACAGAAACAGTTTTTCTTAATCACAGAGTTTTTTTCCGTAACACGCTTTATAAGAAATTACTAACATAAAGTATACCTTTCTAAATGTATTTGTATGGTAATAGATGCAGTCCAGGTATACAGTTCTATAATTGTCTTAAATTAAAAGTTACATAGTACATTACTTAAAAGAATGACAATGTTTTCAGACAATTCTCAAAAATAAACAACTTTTCAATACATGCAGAGTAGAAGTAAGGTTCAGCATGTATTCTCAGAAAAAGATCTGGGATATGTTTATTCTCAGTTGCCAAATAATAGGAGAGCTTCTAGTTTTAGTCAGCCTTTGGTGTTGCTTGATACTCCATTAATAGGTGGACAATGACTTTCTGGGAAAAAATTATTACCCACATCTGTAGGGAGTCTGATGATATATATTACTTCTCAATTTACTGCACTGCTCTCAGAGAAAGGGCTGTATAATTAAGGCTTTTACAAACCTTGGCACAGTCTCTGGCCAAGAACTATTTTCCATTCTGTTGTAATGTAAAAATGCTGAATCTGTATGGTGTAACATTAATGTATTTTAAAATGTCAGTCCTTTTATCTTCAATCTGAATATGTCTGTGATGAAATGTACCCTGATATCAGGCTTTAGTTCATTATAAAACAATGCTTTGTATACAATCCACCTGAGTAGATCTGACTTCAGGGTTCCCATGGATTATGAGTGACTTTTGTGGCTCAGCTGAGGGGAAAAAAGAGCTAGGCCTTCAAGTTTCTGTTAGGCATCCAAATAAATAAATATGGGAAAATGTACTCATTATCAGGGAGACATAGAATAGCTAGTACCAAAAAAGAAAAAACAAAAAACATAAAAGTAAGTGTTGGCAAGGATGTGGAAAAAAGGGTGCCCATAAATAGATGACTAAATTAAGAAGGTGTAGTCTGTATACACCATGGAATATATTCAGCCATAAAAAAGAATGAAATCTTGCCATTTGTGACAACATGTGTGGACCTATAGGGTATTACACTGAGTGAAAGAAAAGAAAGCTACATGCCATATGATTTCACTATGTAGAATTTCAAAAACAAACAAAAGAACAAACAACCCAGAAACGGACTCACAAGTACAGAGTCTGTATGGTGGTTGGTATAAGGGAGGAGAGTGGGGAGATAAACAACATAAGTGAAGGGGATAAAGAGGTACGAACTACCAATTATAAATAAATTGGTCATGGAGATCAAAGGGCAACATAAGGAATAAGAAAAAATCAGCAGTGAGAATTGAAGTGTATACATGTTCTAGCAAAAACAAGGCTAAAAAAAGCCATAACTGTATACAAATAAAAAGTATGGCTGAACAGAAACTTTGGAAAACTGAAAATGTAAATTTAGCAGGAGAAGAATGAAACAAACAGATAAAAAAAAGTCCAGATAAAAGCAGAAATATATGCAATAGAACAAGGACCCTAAACCTGCAATCCTGGGTATACACAGCAGTGAATGCTGAACCTCTAACCAGGGCTCCATTATACACTTGGAACAAGCCATGAATTTGAACCTCCATTCTAACTAGACTGGAACTTCCATAATTACCAGAGGTGCAGCCCATCCAGGTCACTGCTAGAGAGTCTTCTAAATGCCATCCTGTGCTCTAATCCATCTAGGTACTGTCTTGACTAATCTAGGAAATGCTGTAGCCAATTAAACCACCAGACTTTATATTCCTGGTATCTGTGTTGATTATCAGTGATGGGGTCTTCTCTGGCTGTATATCCCCTCTCACACTTTCATCCACTTCAGCCCATAACTTCTTTCATGTCACTCAAACCCACTCTCACTGTCATCCAAAGCTCACTGCACACTCTGGAACCTTCGGTCCTTAGAAAACAAACTTGCTCTAGTAGTTATTTTTGTGCTAAAATAGCACTGCTCTTTGGTCTTTCTTTAGAGGTGGTGACTGTTATTTTTAACTACTTGAAATGAGCAGAAAAGATTGTTTTTTGGTAGAATTGGGGTATAAGATTATTATAATGGCCTTGCTTGTAAGTCTAATCTCTAATTGATTTAAATTGTTAATGGGGAGAAATTTGGCTTTATTAGAATTTAAATATTCCTTGAGAAAGATAGTGTGTATGCATGTTCCTAGTTAAACCTGGAATAACTTATGTATTATTTGTATAAAACCAGGATCCACCTATTTAAGAAATGTTGTTTAGGCATTTATGATGTGCCAAGGTTCTTTAAAGGATTGCTGTGATTGCTTTAGACAGGAATAACTGATGAAACATACAATTAATTAGTTGGTCAAATCAATGTACAGACATAGGTAACACTTCTAATTAGGTTGCTTAACTATTTAATTTGTATGCACACAGTTGTGACAGTCATTTGATTGCTTCGAGAATGTATAGATATTTTCTCTGTAGTTAACTGAGAAGGTGCTAAAGCATAGATTTGAATTCATTTTATTTAGGCATTGACTATTGGATCTTTAGTATAAACAAATATATTAAGATTACCTGTTTTTTACAATGTAATTGTTAATTCTAATCAGATACCAATTTTGATCTGATTTCCACATTGTTCAAATTGATGATATAAAGCAAGGGCAAATATTTTATGTAAAGGGCTGAGTAGTAAACACTTTCAGCTTCAGAGGCCATAGAGTTTCTGTAGCAACTGTTCAAGTCAGCTATATTTAGCGGTAAGTCAGTCATAGACAGTGTGGGTAAAATTGCAATATTTCCAGAATCTCTCACCTGGCTTTAGTGTAACTCCATGTCCATAGGTGTTTCCAAGGACTGGAGAGAGGTACTCCCATCTCCATATCAGTAGGTAATTACAAGGGCCAGTGAGGGACCAGAGAGGTAGGGTGGAGTTTCTACTCTGCTGCAGCAGCCAGGTTGAGAGAGATGCAGGACAACTGCTTGTAAGCAATAAACGGGTTTCTTAAACTTAATTTCTCCCTTTGACTGATTTCAGTTTCAAAGGTATTCCCCTGCAGTTACACCTAGCATAGTTGGCAGGATCTCTGAACTCGATATCTGTCTACATGGGTGCGACCCTTGGGTGGGCTACCCCTAGAGATGGTGGGGAGATGCCCAGGATGCCCCCTGTGGATGGTGGGGAGGCCCCAGTGGCTGTAGTGGTAGAGGGTGCAGCTTCACCTGGCAGTCCCCTATCTGTGGGGCTTCCAATTAGGAGCCCCTAGTGGGGAATTGGTTTAGGGTAAAGTACCTCCTAAAGGGGTGGAGCCTTCGCAAGACCTGGGGAAGTGTGGAGACACTAGAAACTGCAGAATTAGGCCTTCGTGAGATAAACGACTGTTTGGAGGCCCTGAATGGCAGCGTAACAGCTGGCATTAGAGGGTCTCTTTTTCTCAAGATAGTGGAAATTGTTATTGAGGAGAGAGAGAGACTTTGGCAAGAGAGAGACACACTTCAACACAGCTTGGAGGAGCCGGGGAAAGTGGATGAGGAGGCAGGACCAACAGCCAATCTGCTGCTGAGGCCACCACCTGAGGCACCAGCCTCTCCTGTATGAAAAGCCTACCCGACTGTAATTAAAAAAATAAAAATGAGCTCCTCAGGGGGAGGAACCACCCCCTCCCTAGGTCGTGGAGCACTCCATGCTCCACCCCTATACTCAGGATGAGCTGGTGGACGTGAGGGTCTGGCACAGGCAAAAGCCATTGGAATTTCTGCCTACATGGCTTTTATGTCTCTGGGATATGGGGATGGAAAACATTGTTATGTCAGGTTCTGAAATGAGTGCACTGGCTTCCTTTATGACTCACCTTTCCCTCTGGCAGTGGTTGCAAAGAGCCCATCATGCCTCAGGGAATCAGACACTCCTGGATTGGCTGACAGATGTCATCAGGGCAGTTTGGCCTAACCAGGGTGGTTCACCATACTTACCCACTAGCTGGAAAACATATGCAGAGCTCCAACAGGTGTTGCAGGAATTGGGCATGAAAAATATCATCTATAATATGGACCTCCAGGGCCCCGATGAGGAGTTGTTCACAGAAGGAATGAGAAATCTGGTGCTGCATACAGCTCCCACATCTCTCTTTGGCTCCCTAGTGACAACTCTTGTCCCCCCACATAGGGCAACCCATAAGTGAGGCTACTTGTACTTTAGCAGATCTGGGAGAAGTTGAAACAATAAGAACATGAAATAAAGTATGAGCTACGAATGAAAGGAGAAGTGAAAAAGGCCCAGTGAAGGTCTCAAGGACCCAAATGTGGGTTGATTTGATAAAGGCCAGGGTACTGAAAGAAAACTTGATGGGCAGCCCAATTGAATCTTCTTAGAACTGTGGCACTAATTAAAGCTAGAACAGCAATTCCAGCTGCTGAGTTCCAGGACACAGAAACTGGAGTCAAGGCCTCATGTCTGACCTGTGTCCCTGCAAAACTTCCTAGGGGACAGTACTTAGGATTTGCCTAGGCCTTCACCCATACATGAGGATGACTGGGCATCACAGTTCAACAGATGGGATGGGGACCCTTGGGGGATGTGATGGGGACTGGAGGCCACCTGTAGAATTAGCAATTCATTGGTCCCCTGTGAATGTACAATGTGTCCTGGTGTTGGTGGACACAGGAGCTGAGTGTTCTCTGATTTATGGAAAACCCTGAGCGTTTTCCCGGGACCCCTGCTGTAATAGATGGCAATGGGGGTAAGGCAATTAGAGTGAAGGAAGCCCAAATCCCACTGGGGATAGGTCGTTTACCCCAAAGGAGGATACTGTGTACATTTCTCCTATCCGTGAATATATTTTGGGGGTAGATATCCTGCAGGGCCTGTGGTTACAGACCATTGCAGGTGAGTTCAGACTGAGGGTATTTGTGGTAAAGGCAGTTCTGAGGAGACATGCTAAGCACCCACCTATAGCTCTGCCTATACCTCGGCAGGTGACAAATACCAAGCAGTATAAATTCCTGGGTGTGCACAAGGAAATGGAGAAACACTACATAAGTTGGAGAAGGTGGGCATCAGAAAGTCCACTCATAGTCCTTTTAATTCCCCAATGTAGCCAGTGAGAAAGCCAGATGGCTCCTGGAGTATGACCATAGACTACAGGGAATTTAATAAAGTCACACCCCCTTTGTATGCTGCCGTTCCCTCTAAAGAAGACATTCTGGACACACTCATCCATGAATTGGGAACGTATCATTATGTAGTAGACCTTGCTAATGCTTTTTTCTCTATTAACATAGCACAGAAAAGGCAGGAACAGTTTGCCTTCATATGGGGAGGCTGGCAGTGGACATTCACTGTCCTTCCACAGAGATACCTCCACAGTCCCACACCATCTGTCATGGACTTGTAGCCCAGGACTTGGCCACATGGAAGAAGCCACAAATGGTGTGGCTTGTATCACTATATTGATGATATCATGCTCACATCTGATTCTATTTCAGATTTAGAAGGAGCAGTTCCTAAACTGCTGCAACATCTACAGGAGAAAGGATGGGCTGTGAACAGCACCAAGGTTCAGGGACCTGGTTTGTCTGTAAAATTCTTGGGGGTTGTCTGGTTGGGTAAAATAAAATTTATTCCTGAAGCACATAGACAAGATCCAGGCTTTCTCTACCCCTACCACTATGACAGTATTACAAGAATTTTGGGGACTTTTGAGCTACTGGAGAATATTTATTACCCACTTGGCACAAATTCTCAAGCCCTTTTACCAGTTGGTATGAAAAGGTATCAGGTGGGACTAGGATGAGACATGTACAGCTCCTTTTACTGCTGCTAAGCAAGCAATAAAGGCCATGCAGGCCTTGATTGTAATGGACTCATCAAGGCTCTCTGAGCTAGATGTTTATGTAACCAAAGATGGTTATGGATGGGGTTTTTGGCAGCTGCTTGAATGGACATGCCAACCTATTGGATTCTGGTCACAACTATGGAAAGGAGAAGAGGTCTGATACACTTTGATAGAGAAGCAACTGGCTGCTGTGTACCAGGACTTGCTGGCTATGGAGCCCATCACCGGAACAGCTCTGACCAAGGTAATAATCACCTATCCCATCGCAGGGTTGGTGAGAGACTGGACCCAAAGGCCACGGAGTGGCGTGGCACAGACACCTACATTGGCCAAATGGGGCACGTATTTACAGCAGCACAGTGCCCTCTCTACTAGCCCCTTAAGTGGAAAACTCCAATGCTTATTGTGGCCAGTGACCTATACCAGTAGAAAGCAGGAAGAACTTGCTTTTGAGCTATTGGTAGCCATTGTTCTTATCAGGAGGGAAAAGGCCCTATACCCGAAGATGCTTGGTACACAGATGGCTCTAGTCACAGGCAGCCCTGAAGTGGAGGGCTGTGGCTTTCCATCCTAAGACTGAGACAATGTGGATAGAGGATGGAGAGGGGAAGAGCAGCCAATGGGCTGAGTTGCAGGAAATATGGCTTGTGATCACCTAGGAGCCTTCCCCTATAGTCATCTGTACTGACAGCTGGGCCGTCTATTGGGGCTTGACCTGTGGCTACTGATATGGTACCATACCAACTGGATGGTTGGTCACTGGCCCCTTTGGGGGCAAGAGTTGTGGAAAGACCTATGGGCCTCTTGTCAGACTAAGATAGTTACCGTATATCATGTGACTGGCCATTTGCCTTTGGCATTCCTGGGGAATGATGGAGCAGACACATTGGCCTGGGTGCGTTGACTGCAAGGAAAGCCTGCCTCTGATGTAGCCCAAAAGTTACATCAGCATTTGTTGCACGCAGGATAAAAGACAATGTGGGCTGTAGCCCGTTGGTGGGGCTTGCCATTGACCTTTGAAGAAGTCAGTAAGCCTGAAAGGAATGCCTTTGTGCTCTAAGAGGGACTTACACTGAGTTCCACAGCAACATGGGACAATAGTAAGGGATCCAATACCCCTTGTCACGTGGCAAATAGACTATACTGGGCCTCTGCCTATATCAGAAGGATATAGGTATGCCATGACTTGTATGGACATGACTAATGAACTACTGGTTGCTTTTCCTTCATGTCATGCTGATCAGCAAACCACCAAGAGGGGCCTAGAGTCTCTCTTTGCAGCCTGTGGTCGGCTGCAGGTGATTGAGAGCAATCAAGGCACGCACTTTACTGGACATGCATTACAAGAACGCAGCAATTAGGAGTAAAGTGGAAGTTTCCTGTGCCATATAACCCTACCGAGGCAGGCATACTAGAAATGTATGACACTTTGTTGAAATCTGGCCTGAAGTCAGACACCAATAGTCTATGGAATGATCAGTTTGCTTGTGGACAGTGCTATGATGTTTGAGTGAGAAGCCCTGGGAAAGAGCGTTGAGCCCTGTGGATATGCTCACACACCTTGCTGCCTCTCCTATACAATGTACATACAAACCAAAGAAGAGCTATTGAAACCAGGATATGACTGACAGAGCAACATCTTGCTGCCAGCCCTTATTGCATTAAACCCTGGAGACACTATTGAGTGAATGTGGCCCTGGACATTTCGACACATGGAACAGCGATGGCTGGCTCTTCTGGCACCTTGGGGAAGAGGTTTAGCCTTATGTGTGTTCTGGAGTAACAGCAGAGTGGGCCCAAAGATCACAGTAGTGTACCCAAAATGTCTAGGAGGTAAGAGATTCCTATGGGGAAATTTTGTTTTATCTTTATGGCCAGTACATGGACCTCCTTTAACTCTATATACTGACCCATCTGTAACTCTCACAGGAAAGGGGGTGAAAGTCTGGTATGCAAGACCAGGACAAGATCCCATTCCTGCTACTGTCCTATCACAGGACCTCTCTTGCATGCATCCTACCTAATAGACAAAATTTGCCTATGCTGGTATCATTAAAACATGTATCTTATTGCCCTTAAGGTTACTTTCTTCTACAGTCCCTGTGGCCTGGACGCACCCCTGGCTGCAGATGCCATGTCATGATGGCTCTCAACTCCCTTCCTGTTCAGATACTGACTGCCTTTGGAAGGGGTGAGCTATGGACTTAATCTGCATGGGACTTTGAACCTAGCTGAAACCTCTGGCTTGAGGGTTATCATTTTATTATTATCTGGTTATTGTGTTCCAGTTTTCTTGCACAGGGGTCATTGTAGAATATGGGGAATGAGGAGATTGTGAGGTGAGATTTCTGGAGAGATGGCCTGTGGGATTTTTCCCCTGGAGTTACAGACAGTATTTAGTAAATGAGCATGGCTGTGCTCCAGTTAAACTTAACTTGCAACAACTGGAGTCAACTGGCCTGTAGTTTGTTGATGCCTAGTATAGAAAATAGTATTAAAAATAGCATAAATGAGAAGGTAATTCAGTGTCTAGGATATTGCCTTTTTCATATAATGTTCTAAGCTTTGTTTTGAATGAATTCAGAGATAAATGTGTCTTTATCTTAAATAAATATAAATCATTGAACATTACTTTACAAATAAAATACTGAATTATGTTTTAAAAAGAAAATTTGCTTGAGAGGTCAAGATCAAAATTGAAAAATATCAGAAAACAAAATAATGCCAAAAACACAGTTATGTTGCCTGTGTACCAGGTAGGTTACCTAAATACAAGCAGCATCCCTATGTTCAGGACCATATAACTATCACTGCTGTAAACTGAGTAATTATGAACAGAATGATTTCATTTTCTATGTGAATTTTGGGGAAGTATGCAAAGTAAGAGAGCCATGAAGTATAATTTTGATTACAGAAGTTCTAAAGCAACTCTGATTGGGTTTCCTTGATTCATAGAAAGTGGTCTTCTAGGTCTCAGAAACAAAATGGGGTGCATTCCCTAAACACTTCCAGCTCTTCTTCTCACCACTAGTCTCACTAACTGATACAGAAAATGAAATTGTTTTCTTTAAATTCTACAAAATCTCTAGACTGTTAAGTTGTTGGGCATATTTTTCTGTACAAAAGACAGGATGTGCACCTGTCGCAACACCTGAGGCCATGTGTATAGGCAGTGAGTGAGTAATATGAATACCAATATGAAAGCATACAAGCCTGAAAAAAATCCAGGATTTTTTTAGAAACTGAAGTATTCTTAAGGGTCTAAAAAGCTTCTGGTCTCTTATAAAAGAATATTGATATTCATTAATTTACCCAACCTATGGAGGAAACATTTAAAAACCATTTATCAGTCTGTTCTGAATACCTTTATTCAACAAACATATTCACCTGTCTGCAGGAATTTAGCGAGACAGAAGACTTGAAATAAATGTATGGAAACATCAAAAATGAGTAAGAAAAGGGATATAATTAAAAGTCAAGAATCTCTGAGATATAAAAAATCGATTTTTAATGATATTTTGAAGGTACAATGGATATGACTCATATCTTTGAATTCTCTTCATTCCATTGATGCCAGGGTTCTGGTTTACAGAGCTTCGCAAACACTCAAGGTAGGAGAGCAAGATAGAGGCTTTTATTTAGAGATAAACTGAGAGGACAGAACTCCTGGCTCATGCCAGGAGGGGACAAGAGAGTCCGTGGTGGTGCGTTGTCTAGGGGATTTATAGGCAGTTGAGGATATTCAGAAATGGGGGTAAAGGGTTAGGAGTGCAGACCTGTAGAATGCTCATTTTTGATGAGTAGAAGAAATCTGTTGCTCTGATTTTTCTCAGGATAGCAGCCTTCCTCTGGTAGCATATTAATAAAGACTGCCTGTCCTGCCCCCAAGGTGGGCTTGGCTGTTGCCTGCTTGATAGAGTGTGTTAAAAATCTTACTTATTAACATTTTTATAGCTGGGCTTGCTTACTAAATTAATCTTTTGCCTAGGTTGCAGATTACTTGATTAGGATTAGAGAAGGAAACACAGCATATAGGGACAGTTAAAAATAAGCTGGGCCTTTTAGCAGGCTAAGGTAAACTTTGCAGTATCATGATCTAATTGATACAGTGAAGTCACGGGTTATGTTGAGATACTCTTCTTTATCTGTGGAACACTCAAACATTCCAGGCCAAGTTGCTTCTTTTGAGTTTTAACTGATTTCACTGAAGAATGTCTATATTACTAGTCTGGTAACTTTACCTTAGAGAATTAGTGTGGCCCTGACTTTGCATCATGCTGAACACCGAGTTTCAATAGGGACTTCTTTGCACATTGTTACATTGTTCTGTCTGTAATTATCTTGCATTACCTTTTTTTCGGGAGGCCCTCACCCTACTCTTCCTAAAACCACAGTCCCAGTCTCACCATTTTCACAGTAATAAATTCAAAGCAAATGTTTACTGTATGTCAAAATAAGTAAATTAAGTAGAAAAGTAAGTTAAACTCATTACTTGACATTAAGCATTTAGAGTAAATTCTCACTAATATTTGGTGTTATTTAAGTGTGCAAAAACACCTTCTCATATGAATTCTATACTGAAAACAAGTTTGCAATACTACACATTAAAGATTATAAAAATGGCTTCAAAGTCATCTGATAAACTTTTACACCCTATTTTCTCCTACATTCCAGGTTTCTGATTATGACAACTGCTCTGAAAATATATATTAAATGTTGGCCTTACCTTACATTTATATTTGAAGTAAAACTTGTAAATTTAAAAAGTTTTTAGCATGTAGGTGAGCTACATTGATAGTTTGAAAATAAGTTTTTGTAGATAACAAAACTTAATATTGTCAAGAGTCCGTACTTTATGACCAAATTACTTTGTGGACCTTATATCTTATAGTTATTTTCTTCTGTAATGAATGTAATTAATGCATAGATGAAACAGAATCTTTTCAAGTTTATGAAAATGCAGTTTTTTGTTTGTTAATCACTGAGCCAAATCTAGGTGTGGTCAGACAGATGAATAGAGATTTGAAAGATGCCATGCCATTTTCCTGTACCAATATATTGTCTCCCATATTTCTCCTCCTACAGGGCCTGTAACTCTCACCCACAGTTATTTCTTAATATTAAACTACAAATGTGGTACACAGTTTCATTGAAAGGCTACTGTTAAATCTAGAAAGCAAGGAATTAATTATAGAGATGCTTTTAAATTCAGGACTTAAAATGGATGCCATTTCTCAGTTAAAGGAATACCATTTGAAAGACAGCAAACTTGAGTTTGAAGCAGTGAGTAGAACAATTGTTAGGAGAGTAACAACAGTTATTTCAGGAATAAATAGACCTTGGTAGAAGAAATGAAAGACAACCTCCATGGTAACTTCTTCCAGCCAGACTGGAAATTTAGAAACAACAGAGAATTTCAAGTGTATGCAATAAGGACAAGGATGGGAGTGTAAAGGAAATGGTGGGCAGTGCCGTGAAAGTGAAAAAGATCATAACAACAGACATCAGCTTTGCACTTTCGGCTTCCATTTTATTTCCTCTGCAAAAGTCAAAACAGGAACTTTTTGTCTTACAGTATCCAAATTAGAGATCTGATTAATGAGGACGAAGGGAGTTGGCACCATTGTGAGCAACTCTCTCCGTTACTAAGGAATAAAGTGTTACTAATGTTTCTCTCCCATTTGAAAGTTAATTCTTACCAGAATAACGGGCAGCTTTTCTGAATTTGTTTTTATTCTAATATTTAAATTCCTTCCTTATACCTTGCTTGAAATTGTTGCCTTTATTTTGACTTTGATTACACTTCATTGTATTCTTTTATGGTAAATATTAAAGGTATTTAATATTTTATTCATTCCTTAGCCCCCCAAAATATATACACACTTAACCTTTTTTAGCAACTACTTAGCAAGAAACACTGAGGAATCCTCACCATAAATTATGTGTTCATAATCTAAAAGCCCCTGGTAATGTGTGTAAATCATCATTTCTCCCTCCAGACTGAGCGCTCCTTGCGAGCAGAGTATGAGCCAGCATATATGACAATAGGGGGGAGGTATAAGAACCCTGTGAATAGATACGGAATTAGTAACTACCAGGGAAAGTGACTACATAGTTCCCTATTTAATATTTAATTACACGTGCAAATCCCTTGAACTGATGTATACTTAGTTTGATTGAATACCATTAAGGGTCATTCAGATGGCTGTCAACAATTCCCCCAGTCCATTTCCACTGAGATACTTTGTAATAGATATGCACATATTTGCCTTTGGGTTTTTTTCTCCTTCTGGAAGATAGCATTTATATAATCAGTTTTTATAAAAAGGAACTCATTTTCTTTTTCCTGAGCCAGATTTTTCCAATCCTAAAATTTTCTCAGTGCTAAACCTGAGCATTTTTATATATTGCCTGGATTCGTGCTCTGGTGTGCATGCATTTTAAAAGCACTTAATGAATCAACCAGTTGTTAAACACTATCTGTTAAAATTTCACATATTTTTAAATGGAGTAGTAAATCGACCATATGCAGACTAAATTAAGATAGGAGAACCAAGACTGAACATAATGGATTTGCCAAAATGTGAAAGAAATCAGTGATTCAGCATTTTTGATTAATAGTGTACTCAATTTCTGTAACACTGCTGGCTTTGATAAGAGCATCGGTGTTCCTTAATATTACTGAGGTAGTGTAGCTCTCCACAAGTTATCATACACATGGTGACTGGTATTCGTCGCAAGATTCAGTATCTTAAAGACATACATTTATTGTACGAAGTACTTTGACAGGCTGAAGAATTCAAATATTACTTTCTTTTCTCTCTCCATTAAGTATTCAAGTATTCAACTCTGAGTCTGTTCAGATAAAATATATATTTTTAATATTTATAAATTATATTCTCTTAATAATCAGACCTACAAAAGTTTTACAATACTAGAATGAAACCTGTTGATCAGATCTTAGTTTAATAAGGACTTAACTATATTAATGATAAATTATACACACAATTTCTTCAATATAATGACAGCGACTATTTCTGTTTCACAAGGTGATAAGAGAGGTGATCCATTTAAATATGACTGAAGATTGGTGTGACTATGGAAAACAATGTACGAAACTGTAAATCTGGGCAGAATTCTGATCCGTGGTTGTCCTAAGCTATATTAAAACAATAAAGAAATCAATTACGTCAAATACAATGAAAATAAGTTGTAGAAGTTTTCAAAATGGACCAATGAGATTACTGAGTATCTTCAATGGAAACAAGCAATTGTCTAGTTCACCACCCACATCATCACACTTTTGTTGTGTTTCTGAAATTTGTCATGTCGTGGAAATACAACTAACAAAGTGAAAGATATTATCTTATGTGCCTCTGTATCACCAGTGTTAAAAAGACATTTATATTTGAGTACTACTGTATATGGCACCTCAGATATAGTCAATAGTGTGTAAACTGATCAGGTACTTCATAATTTTTATGTACTCCAAGCTTAAGATGAATAATACAGATTTAAGTCAATGAGACATAATAATAAAATTTATAGCCAGCTATTGTAAATTGTGATGGAAAACCACTCCACTAAATTGTAGTACTAAAGAATGAAGGACATCTTTTATAAATGAAAAGAATTACAGATTTAATTAAAATGTTAAATTATTAAAACAAAGGTTATAATCATAAAATGTAATTAAAAGAAGTTCAGTACCTTGTACCCTAATGCGTTCTTTCTTTTTCAAAATGTATATTGCTTATTTTCCATTTAAAGGATAAATGGATATTTTATTTGACTGGATGAATGAAGATGATAAGAATTGTTAAGCTATAGACTTTAGGGAATGGATTTTTAAAATATTTATTTTCTTTCTGCAATTTATGCTCTTTAAATCTTTGGACTGGTAAATTTTTGTATAATGTTACGTGCTAACAGTGATGGGCTTTGATATACTAAAACATTCTTTACATTATGTAAGCATTTTTTTATTATTAGACTGTAAGGTATTGTAAGCTTATTAAACTTATAATTATGTACATAACTGTAGATGGTTATCCATGTTACATATTAAATGATGCAAAATGTCATGCATTATTATAAAAAATGAGGGTGTACATAGAACATACATCTAAGCCCTTGTTGAGATAAGTGTAGGTGCCCTGTTTTAACTTGGAGATGAGGGAGGGAGCAATAAGGCTTCGGGGAAAGAACATTCCCTGGAAGAACAAGAATCCCTTAGCTGTGTGATGTTGAAAATAAATGACCATGTTTTAGTGAGGCTATGTTGTCTACATCTGCCAAAAAATAGGTGGAAAGCCCTATGATCCATTGTATGTATGAATCTTAATATTCTGGGAATTTTTATAGGTGGACAGGAAACCCTAGAAATTGTAGATTATCTTTTATTTTCTGCCTTTGTGTCCTGGAATTAGGTCTCAAAAATTCTAATTTCCTGTCCTTTGTTTCTGTAGCTCATGCAAAAGAATTAAGCCAGTATTTGAGGTAGCTGCACACAGTGGGAACATGTAATAACATTTAAGATTTGAGAGTACAAAATACTTTATAATAATAAGAATGTAGAATAATTTTCAGCATAAAGGATAACATAATAATGATGAACAAGACTATTAATGTGGTTTCAAAATTGTGGAGAAATCTTTCAACAATGTTTATCTTTAACACTGATTTTCAAATACTATATAAAATATATACCTTAATAAATTAGAATTTTAATCATTGCAATGATGTGACAACCTTAATAACCTTCCTATGTTTTATACTATGTAATTCCTGAACTGCCAGTTCCTTCCTCAAAGCAATTCTATCCATATACCTAAATATCAAAGAAATACAAAAATATTCTTGGAAAGTTTTTTATGCTGCTGTTAAGAGAAATAATGAATAACTCACTCTTCCATTAACTAAGCAAAAAAGTATAGGTGAATCTCTAGCCCCAGAATTACTTCATGTCATTTTGGTTGACAGCCAGAAGTACAAAGAAATATATAATATGTTGTACATAATTCATCTGTATACATGAAGTTTTATCCACTAATGGATATATTCTGGTCTGTAAAACCCAAACCATGGGTGATTATATTTAATGTTGTTAACAATTGAATTTATTATGGAAATAACTCTTAGGGTGAGAAACATGGCATTTGGTGCATATAATATGATTATTTTTAAGTTCACCTGCTGTGTTTTTTGTTGGTTTTTGGCACTAAACTTCCTAGGTTGATGGAAAGGAGATCTTTAAAATGTAAACTGTCAGTTTAACAGTTTTAAAAGCGATACTCAACATGGTCTATTTCCTAGTAAATCATTATAAAGAAGCTCATAATTGTGTTGCATGTGTCCCAGAAACACAATTCTGGTCAAAATGTATGTGATGCTGACATGCTGACAGTATATACCTATTCTATCACTAAATGGATTTTCCTTTTTTTTTCAGTAAGGAATCTCATGACTTTCTGTTTAGAAGAACAACTGAATCATCTGATGAAGAAATTGCAATGTAGGTTCAAATGCTCTTTGAAATTCAGGATTCTCAATGGATTTCACACTATCACTGCATTGTTTTTACTTTTCTACTTTTCACTATAATTCAGTGTGTTTAAATTAGTTGATACCTTTCATGTTGGTCATATTCAGAATTGAAAGACAAGCAAAACAAATACATTGATTTTTGGTAGAGCAAAGAAAACATTTAATTAAAACTATGCAATCCTTGAAAAGCTGCTTTTACAAAGTTATTACCATTTGTATTCCATTCTACAAAAAAAACCTATTTTAGACAATATTGGTTTCCAGCTGACTGCAAAAAGTTACAAATTTATATTGTACAGACACATAGGTGAAAAAAATGTTTAAATTAGAAAGCATTGATACAGACATCAGAGATTTAGGATAATACAAAAATTATTCAGTAGAAAAATTGTTTTTCATATGATAAAGCAATGAAAATACAAAGAATCTTTACATATTTTGATTATGAATGTAAAAACTGAAATCTGGTGTTGGTTATGTAAGAAAAGTAAGTCTTCAAACCAAAGCAATCATCCTACATGTAGAAACCTGTGGTTTTGTGATGGTTGTCCTTGACTGATAGATAGCCATTCAGCTTAATAAATTAAGCAGCTATAACTGAAAAATGGTTGCATTCCAAATTTCCATTTATAATTAAATTGTTTGCATCATGCCTATACTTTCTCATAGAAACCTTAGGCTGTTATCCCCAAAAAGTGTCTAACACACATAATGTAACTGAAAAGAAAATTTTAGAATATTATATTACTGATGAACATGTATCCTGAGAACCACCATTTGTTACATAGTGTTTTAGTTCAGCTTAAAATAATCGCAACTTGATTTTGACTCTATAATTGCTTGAGCTAGGGAGACTTCAGTAAATGACTTCTAATGGTGAAATAGGTTTATCATCCGGCTGAGACCCACATTAATGAGTTATTTTTTCAGCAAGTTGACCTGGTTTGTATGACAATAAGGTTTTTTACTTTTTCTTTTTTTGTCTGTTTTGAAGGAAAACACCATCCAGGCCACACTTGAAAGACATGTGCTCATGTCAGCAGACCCAGTCTTCAAGTCAGCCTAGTCTTGGTGCCAGAAGTGAGCTGAAAAAGCCTCCAGATAATGCCCACAGCTCTCAAGCCAACTCTAGCTTCTCATTCTTATCTGAGCATCCAGACTTCACTGAGAAAAAAAAAAGCTATCCCCGTAATTCATTCTTTCTCCACATCTCTGGAATGCAGAACTGGTGAGTACAATAAAGTATTTGTTTTAAAGTACTAAATTTTGGGCAATCATAACTGGTACATGAGTTTGCCATTCACAAAGATCTTATTTCTCACTTAATGCAAGTAAAATATTTTTCTAACTCTAGATCATGAAGTATTTTAATTTTATCAGTTTATCGAGACTATAAGGCTAATTTCATATAAAACTTTAATGTAAAAATATATACCAATGTATTATATAAAAACAGATTAGTGCTACCTTTGTCTACACAAACAACAAAATTAATACTTTAATGTGCCTCAGGGAATAAAAGAGAAGCAAAGAAACTTACCCCAAAACTACTAGCTCAGAGTCATTTTTCTATTAGAATCCAAGTTCACATAGTCCATTTGAATCCTTAGACAAATCAAACTAATTGGACTAACTGGGGTTTAAGAAATAGCTACATGTCATGTACCTTCTTTTTTTTTAATTGGTTTAACTTTTTAAATAAATTTTGTGTTGTTTTCATGAAAAGTTTAATCAGTTTGAATGTCCTGAATTTTTATATTTGTTTATTGATCAGATAAGCTACTAATATCATGTATTACTTAAGAATGATATATAATACATTTATTTACATTAAATTACACTGGAAGATGTTTATATTAGCAATAAGTACATACTACAGTATTTCTGCTTGCATATAATTTCTAAGGTCCATCTTTGACTAAGTCTTCATTGCTTCTGAGCCTATTATAATTTTAAAATTTTATGTTGACTTATTTCTTAAATACCTTTCTGTCATAATTACACAATAGATGATTTATCATTTAATTATATTAATTTGAATTTACCATGTTTTTTTATTGAGGTGTAATTGATATATAACTACATAACTTCAGGAGTATGATATAATGATTCCATGTGTATATATTATAAACTATATTTTATTACAATAAGTATAGTAATGTCCACCACCATACATAGTTACAAATTTTTTCTTGTAATGAGAACTTTTAAGATCTACTCTCTTAGCAACTTTTAAATACAGTATTATTATTAACTGTAGTCAATATGCTGTACATTATATGATATTTATTTTATAACTGGAAGTTTGTACCTTTTGGCCCCCCTTCACCTTTTCTCTCATTCCCACTCACTCTCCCTAGCAACCACCAATCCCTACTCTGTATCTATGATCTTGTTTTTTTTTGTTTGTCTGTTTTAGATTCTACATGTAAGTGAAATCATGCTATCATATACATATGATTTATACATATCATATACATATATTAATCATACAATTAGTCTTTCTCTGACTTATTTCACCTAGCATAATGTTCTCTAGGTTCATTCACATTTTTGCATATGGCAAGATTTCCTTCTTTTCTAAGTCTGAATAATATTCCATTGTATATGTTTATCCACTCATCCATCAGTGGGCACTTAGATTGTTTTAATATCTTAGCTATTGTAAATAATGCTGCATTGAATATGGGGGTGCAGACATCTTTTCAAATTAAGTGTTTTTCTTCAAATAAATGCTCAGAAATGGAATTGCTGTATCATAGGGTAGTTCTATTTTTATTTTTTTTAGGAGCCTCCATATTGTTTTCCAGAGTGGCTATACCTATTTACATTCCACCAATAGTGTGCAAGGGTTCCCATTTCTCCACATCTTATGCAACACTTGTTATTTCTTGTCTTTTTAATAATAACCATTCTGACAGCTGTTAGTTGATATCTCATTGTGGCTTTGATTTGCATTTCCCTGATGATTAGTGATGCTGAACATCTTTTCATGTACCTGTTGGTCATCTATATGTCTTCTTTGGAAAATGGCTATTCAGATTTAATGCACACTTTTTAAATCAGGTTGTTTGTATTTTTGCTATTAAGTTGTATGAGATTTTTTAATATATTTTGGATATTAGCTCCTTATCAGATATGATTTGCAATTATTTTTGGCCATTTCATAGGTTATTTTCCTTTTGATGATGATTTCCTTTGCTGTACAAAAGCTTCGTAGTCCCACTTGTTTATTTGTGCTTTTGTTTCCCTTGCCGGGGAGACAGATCAAAAACAAAATATTGCTAAGACTGATGCCAAGAATTTACTGCCTATGTTTTCTTCCACAAGTTTTATGGTTTCAGGTCTTACATTTAAGCCTTAAATCCATTTAGCATTAGTTCTGTGTATGGTATGACAGTAGTCCAGTTTCATTCTTTTGTATGTGTCTGTCCAGTTTTCCCAGCTCTATTTACTGAAGAGCCTGTCCTTTCCCTATTGGCACCTTTGTCATAAAGCAATTAACCATTTATGGGTGGATTTGTTTCTCGGCCCTCTAGTCTGTTCCATTGATTTATATGTCCGTTTTTATGGCAATACCATATAGTTTTAAAATACAGTTTGAAATCAGGGAGTGTGATATCTCCAGCTGTGTTCTTCTTTCTCAAGATTGTAAATTTATGTTTTTAACTGACAATAATCTGAGCTGAAGTATTTGCTTCTCTCCTTAGGTGATTCAGAAATTTCCTATTTTGAGAACGGCCAATTGATAAAATGACACTTTCCACATTCCTTTTCCCATATCGAAACTAATATTAAAATGTGGGCTTGTAGGGCCATATCATGATTCTAGTTCCCACATACTCCCATTCATGATTCATCATGTCACTAATTGTAATTTCCTTATAAAATATCAGGCTTCAATTGTCTTTTTGACATAATTTTTCAATGAGCTTTTGATATAAATTTTTTCACAAATATGTGAATCTTAAAAATTGGTTAGGTGACTTTGACCCATGTGACTCTATTTCCAATTATCAGATTAAAAATCAACCACAAAAGCCAGCTTATTATATAGGGTAACCCTTCATGTATTTGAAAACAGAACACAGGTCTCCACAGTTTTTCAAGTTTGACACACCTGGTCTCCACAATAGTTTCCCATATGGTATGGATTAAAATTCCTTTCATATAGCAAACATAAGAATCAATGCATTTAATAAATCTTTATTATAATACAGTATTTTACCAAATCACTCAATAAAACTTCGTTTGCATGCAATATTATGAGCTTATAATTCAAATTTTATGAATCCTTCAGCAGTGTCCATTTTTATGGCAACAAAGTCCACCCACTTTGTTGAATGTTTTTAGATTGATTTGCAGATATTAAACCAAACTTATATCCCTGGAATACATCCCACTTACGTGTGGCAAATGTACTTTTAATGTATTTTTGAAGTTGGTTTGCTAATATTTTATTTAGGCTTTTATATCTATGTTCATCAGGAATGTTGGTCTGTAAATTTTTTTTTTATAGTATCTTTGTTTTTGGTATCAGGGTATTGCTGGCTTTTTATAATGAATTTGGAAATGTTCCTTCCTCTTCTATTTTGTGGAATAGTTTAAAGATAAGTATTATCTCTTCTTTTAATGTTTGGTAGAATCTACCCACAAACCCATCTGGTTTTGGACTTTGGTGTTGAGAATTTTTTGATTACCCACTCAATTTCTTTACTAGTAATTGGTCTGTTGAGGTTTTTTTTCATTTCTTTCTGGTTCAGTTTTGGAAGATTGTAAGTTTCTAAGAATTAATCCATTTCTTCTAGGTTGTCCAGTTTGTTGGCATATAATTTTTTATACCAATTTCTTGTAAGCCTTTGTATTTCTGTTCTGTCAAATTTCTCCTTTTCCACCTGATATTATTTATTTGAGTACTCTTTGTTTCCTGATGAGTCTAGCTAAAGATCTATCAATTTTGTTTATCCTTTTAAAGAACCAGTTCTTATTATCATTGATCTTTTCTTTCTTTTTCAGTCTCCATTTATTTCTGCTCTGATCTTTATTATTTCTTTCCTTCTAAGTTTGGGCTTTGTTTGTTCTTCTTTTTCTAGTTCCTTTAGGTTTAAATTAGATTGCTTGAGCTTTTTTATGTTTTTTAAAATAGATCTGTATTACTATAAACTTCCTCCTTAAACTGCTTTTGTTGTATCATAAAGATTTTGAACTGTTACGTTTCTATTTTCATTTGTCTCCAAGTATTTTTTATTTCCTCTTTAATTTCATGTTGTATATCGTTAATACAATCTTCTTATAGTTATCTTTATGTTTCTGTCTTTTAACTTTTATACTAGATCCAAAAATTCTTTTCCGATCACCATTTCAGGAATATAGTATTCTGTACTATTTCTTAAAATGCTAGTCTAACTGTGAAACTTTTTCAGTTCCTTATGGGAAAATTTGTATCACTCCTTTATTTTTGAAGGACAGTTTGGTGGATATTACAATTATGTTTGGCATCTTTTTCTTTCAGCCCTTTCAGTATATCATCCTGTTCCCTTTTAGTCTCTAAGGTTTCTGCTGAAAAATCTGCTGCTGTTATGGTGGTCTCCTTATCTGTGACAAATTGCTTTTCTAGTTCTGCTTTCAAAATTCTGTCTTTGATTTCATAGTTTGAGGATAATTTGTTTGTATGAATATATTATTTGGTTACTTTTCAGCTGTTTGGATACGTATGTCTATTTCCATCCCCAGAGTTGGGAAGTTTTTAGCCATTATTTGTTTGAATAAGTTTTCTCATTTTTTTCTTTCTTCTTCTGGAAATGATATAACGCATACATTGTTTCACTTAAAGGAATCCCATAAGTCCCCTAAAATTTCTTCACTCTCTTTTTTATGCTTTTTTTTTTTATTCCTCTGAATAATTTCTTTTGACTTGTTTTTGAGTTCATTCATCTTTTCTAATGCTGTTGAAACCTTCTAGTGATTTTTACAGTTAAAATATTCTATTTTTCAGCTCAATGATTTCTGTTTAGCACTTTTTTTATATTTTCTATCTGTTGAAATTCTCAGTTTGTTCATACATTGTTCTGTTGAGTTCAGGAGCATCTTTATGAGAGTTATTTTTAATTCTTTATCAGGAAAATTAAATCTGTTCCATTAGAGTCAATTTCTAAAATTTATCTTATTCCTTGTTTGGAACATCTTTGCCTGAGTCTTTATTTTCCTTTACTCTCTGTGTTACATGTGTTGATGTCTCTGTATTAGGTAACGTAAGCACCATTTCCAGTCTTCACAGACTGGCTTTTTACATATGATATCTGACTGGAGATTCCAGGGGGTCTTTACAAGCTCTCATGAGAAGTAGACAGCTGATATGCTTGTCTGCGTGTTCTGTACTGAGCTGGGACAGGGGTTCCTATGGAATCTTCCAGCTGTGTTTGTTCACAGGCAGCTAGATGTAATGGACTTGTCAGAGCTTCAAAACTGGCAAGAGAGATGCCAACTCTTTGGGCATCTCCAGAAAGGTTTGGATTCTGATACACAGACCAGTTCTTTCCCTCTCCAGGGTGGAAGCTGTCAGCTGTCATTTTCTGCCTGCTCTCTCTGTACTGAACAAGGAGTGGGAGCAATAGTATCTGCCAGCCCCAGCCACCACATCCATTCTTCTCTAGGGAACTATATTATGTTGGAACCGTCAGAGTTCCAAGCCTGGCAACAGAAGCCATACTCTGAGGAGCCCTTTTGGAAAAATTTGGGTGCTAAATGCATGAACCAAACCTTTCTCTCCCTGCATTATGCTGAGCATAGGGAGTATCTTCCTGATCTTATGGCTCTGCACCAGGCACAGTCTCAAGCCAGAACAGGTCCTGAATCTCCCTAGTTTGGTGGGTCTGGTTTTGCTTTCTCCTGGGGGTATAAGAGTTCAGTTGTTTCTGATTTCCCACAAAGGGAATTTGTCCATGAATTGTTCCCAAATTTTTATGTTTATGGAGCAAGGAAAGTCCAGGGCTTCCTACTAGGCCATCTTGCTCATGTCATTCCTTTGCCTTCTTTGACCACTGTTGGATATGGGAGCCAAAACTTTTTGTTTAAATATGGGTTCATAAATAGGTTCTAGCTGAATTTTACCAATAATATATCACTTATCATTTTCAGTTTCAGTTTCAGTTTAATTTATTCAAAAAATGAAATCGACCTAATAATCAATGTAATATATAGTACTTCATGAATTTTAAAAGATTTTCCAGTCTTTTATTCTGTCCACACATAAAAGCATAACTATTCTCAAAATATTTGATTTATTCTGTCATGGTTTTTTTTCCCAAGGGAATGAAAAGCATTAGTTAGTGAAATGAATAGAGTAAGTAGAGGGTAAGAGTCTTGTATATATCATAATGTAAATATTAACTAAATGTGTCAGATATTACTGGATGCTTTAAAGACATTAATTATATTATTAATATAAACTGGTGAAGTGACTCAGGACCCAAATTAAGATAAACAACAAACAAGTATAAACCCTGATATACAGAATGATTAATCAAATATCTAAAGTTAACAAGCTACTAAATGATACAACCAACATTCAAACTCAGAACTATCCATTCTTTCCATATGCATGTTGCCTCCCCATAAAATAAAAACTACCTTAACATGAAATATTCTGTAATTTCAACTAAGATATTAGAGTTAGTATCTCTTTTCTGGGTTAATAGAAAAATTTTAATTAAAAGTTCTTATATCTTACCTACTGTACACTAAAAGTTTCAAAACTGTATTTTTCAACAGTACTTTCTTACTGTTTAATGAATCATATGTAAGGCAGTTAAATGTTCCATAAAGCCAGAAAATCAGATATTTGGTACATACATTGGCCACTTTTATAATCTTCCTATTTCCATTGAAATACATTCAGATGAAGTATAATACACTTTGTTTAAGAAATGTAATCCAATAAAATTTTAACACATGCTTTTTTAGTAATTGTGGTACCATATACATTTGCTAGTTTTAACTGCAGACTAAAACTGAATTGATAGCAGTTACCATTGAAAATGGTAGTTACCAAAGCAGTTACTAAGGAAAATGACCAAGAAGAAAATCAGTAAAAGAGAAAAATTAGAAATTTTAATCATGGCAAATGCATTTTTGTTAAAGGAAGGTAAAACACTGCATTATAAACTCTTTTTATGTTTACTCTTGTAAGCTTTTTAAAGAACACCAAAGGTCATACACAATTGTAGGGTAGACTCATATCATTTTCTTAGTATACATTATTTCAACAGCTTCAAAAAAATGCACATTTCCTTAATGCATTATTTTCTTGTACTTGTCCTTCCATCTGTTACTTTTCTAATTTTTTTTCTTTATGTTCTGCTAAAACTTCTGTACTATCTTTCATTTGATAAGGGACATGATGTTGTTTAGGACAATTTATGCTGTTATTTCCTTTAAAGTTTTATTTTGAGTCTACTATATGTGGCTTTTAATTTGTATTTTGACCTAGTTTTTTTATTTATGTTTTGTCTTAGTTGATTTCAAATCTCTAATAATCAGACAAAAGAAGGTCATCTAACCACTTAAAAAAATCCTGCACTAATCCCTACCAGCAACATTAAGACTTTCACAAATGGTGCATATAATTTTAACATCTCAGTTTTAGGGGGAGTAAAAAACAAGTGGTAGCATTGGCAAATATGTAAGTTAAATGAACATTTTAAATGTATATATTTGAAAATTTTATAGACTATCACAAAGACTTTATATCCATAATAAATTTTATGTTAATACAGCAAACATAATATCACTTTGGTATAACCATATTTAACATATTTCCTTACAGTTGCATGGTGAGATGAATACTAAGTTCTATAAGGTGTGAGTTTGAATTTTGCAAACCACAAGGTGCACATGATAAAATGAAGTTCTTATTAAGGACACGTAAATGACCACTCACCCAACAGCCATATTTCAACATAGCTTCATTTTTTGAAACTGAGCTTATGTGGAAAAAAATGAATAATAATAATATAATAAAATAATTAAATAACTTGAAATAACTGATGAAAAATGAAGCACTGTATGATGATTATGATACAGCATATTGAATGCAGCCTTTTACATGCATAGAATCTATACTACTTAAAATATAAATACAGCTTTTCACATAAGTTTTGTTCATATCTGTGATCTCTATTACCCATTTTGTAATTTAATGATATAATGACTATCAATGAAATGAAAAATAAACCAAATTTTTAGATTATTAAGTGGATAAAAAATAAAAGAAGTAGTATATTAGTTACCATAAAATGCAGTACTACATAGAAAAATCAAAGAGAAATTACTTTCAGTTTATACCCAAGTAATTGTTCTTTGGATATCAGGAATGCAGTTCACTTGCTAATAAGAATTTTACATCATGATTATTCCTATATTAGAGATATTTAAATTTGTTCAAGTTTATAAATTCCAAATATAATAACAATACAATGCTAAATTTAATTCATGAGTTATGAAGAATTATACTAATAGCATTCTATGGTAACTCTATTTAGAGTATCTATTTTCATTTTAGTATGTATTTAAATGGTTTCAGTATTCATTGCCGATTGTATAATTTATACATTTTATGAAGACAGGTATTTATGATATTTATCTCCCATTCTTCTTATTGCATATTTGGGCCTAGTCCAGTGTCCAGCAAAAAGAGAAAATTACTATATATTTTTGAATGATTCAAGTAACATTTCTTGAATGGTTAGAAAATATCTCCCACATTGGAGAAATAACGCATGGCTGCGATCACTTCTGAATGTTTTGTATATATGCAGAGCTTTCTGTTGCTTGAGATAAAGGACAACTGGCCCATATCAACCCATTACTTTTCATTAAGTAAAAAACAATCATCTTAGCCCATTATTTATTTAGTTAGTTTTTTTGTACCATATTATACCATGGCTTTTTTGATATCTAGAGTTATCTGTAAGTTTGAAGCAAGACTGATTTTGTAATCAGAGCATATAATCTATTTATCATGTCTAATTGGTTTTATTTTTTCACTACTTGAAAGTCAATAATTTAGGTTCTGTTGAGGTATGATCATTTTGATAAATTCTTCCTCTTTTATTTTACATGAATTTATGATGTAGGGATTCAGGACTTTCTTCAGTTCAAAAGTTTCTTCTCATATATTTTAACATCTCTTTTATTCACTTTTCTTTGAAATGGATTATGTATAGCTAATTATCTGAAAGTTGACTTTTTATTCTTTTTATCACCTCCTAATTCATCTTTTTATCTATAGTGCAAAGGCAGAAAGACAGGGAATAAGTGCTAATAAACTTTGTGTATTTCTTCTTTCATTGCTGTTGTACCTGAAGACAGTGCTATATATATATATATATTGCCCAGCATTATGGTTGCTTATAATGGGAGGAAAGTAACCAACACTGCTTTATCTACAATGGCTAGAAGCACAAATTCAATAGAATTTTTTAATTCATTGGAATAAAAATTAGAAAAATTTGCTGACTACATAAATAAAATATTAATTATACAAAAATTAAATATTTGGATATTGACAGATACCACCAGGAAGCAAGCTGTATTAAGGAATTTTTAAAAATTTGAGTATAAGTGGTTCGCATCAGTAATATACAAAGAATTCTATAATATACAAAATATTATCTATAATATATAAACAACTTATCAATAACATACAAAAATACATGATAACAAATGACCAAGCCACAAAATTAAATGGATAGTTCAATAACTATTATGCTCAAATTCCCTTTAAATATATGAACAGGTATTAATAATCTAAAAAGTCAGGAAAAACAGAATAGTAATAATAACTTTATTAAATTGGACTTAAAAAATAAAATATCTCATCTTGATGGGAATACTTGGGTTAGATGTGAACTCATAGTGGTTTCATAAATTCACATTTCTTTAAATTTGAAAAATGCACATACCCCATAATCTAATAATTTTTCTTCTGGAAATATGTACTATTAGAATAAGAAATAGTATATATAAATAAGTGGAAAGCTTACAATAGCATTAAATAGAATAAAGCAGGGTTCTTGAGATTCAAGATGGCAGCGAGAGAGGTGAGACAGAGAACTCCTCCTAAAACCACCAATAATATGAAAATATAGTTAATTAATACAACTAACCCTAAAACAGCAACAGGAAAGAAGGCAGAACTAGACTGTATACAGACAACAGGAACAGAGCAGACCTCACGAAACAGGATAACATACCAAAGCCTTGATCTGGCAGGATCCAAGCCCTTTCCCTACCCTAGCTCAACTGCAAGAGGAAGAGAAACAGAGCTGGGAGTGGGTGGAAGCCTGGGACTGCTGAACACCTAGTCCTAGAGATCTGCTTTGCAAGCAGAAACCTACACTGTGTGATGCTCTGGAGGTTAGGGAGCTGGGACAGGCAGAGTGCCTGAGAGACTGACATCCCAGCTGTTTGTGGAGGATGGGATCGACTTCTGGCGGCTCTGTGACAGAGGAAAAGCAGGCAGTCTAAGAGACTTCCTAGCAGCAAAAGGGCTGCTGAAAGGGAGGAGTATGATGGAGGTTGCTGCGCAGGAGAAGGGAGAGTTGGACAAGGTTGTCTGAGCACGCTCTGCCCACTAGGTTGGGAACTTTGAGCAGCTTCAGGCGGTCCATCCCACTGGCTGGCTGCTCAGCTCTGAGGCCCCGCACTGTGACACACAGCCTGCTGAGCCTTTCTCCGGGCTTGACAGCACCGGCTCCCAAACAAGCAGTCACTGCACTGGCATCAGGCCAGACAGAGGGAGGCCCTGTCTACAACAGCTAGAGACACTGAGCACAGAGGCTTACACCTGTGTGCTTGGCCCACTGGCTCTGACACTGGAGACAGGCACCACAGACAGGAATCAGGAAACAGATCTTTCCTCCCCCCAGGCACCAGCTCCACTCCCCTACAACCCCCAGCCTCACTCTAGGGGCTTAGCAGCCCAGAGACTGAAGATTCTGGGCACTAGTGGGCACCACACAGAAATATGAAATGTCAAAAGAACATGGTTCAGACCAAAATCTCACAAACCCCAGAAAAAGGGACAAATGAAACTGAAATCACCAAACTTCCTGAAAGAGAGTTCAAAATAAAAATCATGAACATGCTTATGGAGGTACAGAAAAATATTCAAGAACTCAGGAATGAATCTAAGATGGAGATTCAATCATTAAGAAATTCCATGTCTGAAAGAAAACATACAATGGAGGGATTAAAGCATATTAGATATAGTAGAAGAGATGGTAAATGGAATATAAATTAGAGAAGAGGAATACAAAGAAGCTGAGGCAAAGAGAGAAAAAAGAATCTCTAAGAATGAAAGAATATTGAGAGAACAGTATGACCAATCCAAAGGGAACAATATTCACATTATAGGGGTATGAGAAAAAGAAGAGAGAGAAAAAGGGATAGAAAGTGTCATTGAGGAGGTAATTGCTGAAAACTTCCCCAATCTGGGGAAGGAGATGGTCTCTCAAGCCATGGAGGTGCACAGATCTCCCAACACAAGGGACCCAAGGAAGACAACATCAAGACATATAATAATTAAAATGGCAAACATCAAGGATAAAGACAGACTTTTAAAAGGAGCTAGAGGAAGGAAAAAGATCACATACAAAGGAAAACCTTTCAGACTATCATCAGATTTCTCAACAGAAGCCTTACAGGCCAGATGGGAGTGGCATAACATTTAATGAAATGAAGCAGAGGGCCTTGAACCAAGAATACTCTACCCAGCAAGGTTATCATTTAAATTTGAAGGAGGGATTAAACCATTTTCAGATAAGCAAAGGCTGAGAGAATTTACCTCCCACAAACCACCTCTATAGTGCATTTTGGAGGGACTCCTACAGATGGCAGTATTCCTAAGGCCAAGTAGATGTCACCCAAGGGATAGACAAAGAGTACAGAATATAATTCATAACATACAAAGAATGGAGGAAGAAGAAAAAGAAAAAGAAGGAAAGAAAAAAAAGAACTTTCAGGTTGTGTTTGTAATAGCATACAAAGTGAGTTAAATTAGATTCTTATATAGTAAGGGAATTACCCTTGAACCTTTGGTAACCACGAATCTAAAGCCTGCAATGGCAGTAAGTACATACCTATTGATAATCACCCTAAGTGTAAGTGGTATGAATGCACCAATCAAAAGACATGGAGTCGCTGAATGCATAAAAAACAAGACCCGTCAATATACTGCCTACAAGACATTCACTTCAAACCCAGAGAAATACACAGACAGAAAGTAAAGGGATGGAAAAAGATATTTCATTCAACTAATAGTGAGAAAAAAGCAGGAATTGCAGTACCTGTGTCAGACAAAATAGACTTCAAAACAAAGAAATCACAAGAGACAAAGAAGGACATTACATAATGATAAAAGTGTCAGTTCAAGAAAGGGATATAACTATTATAAATAGCTATGCATCCAATAAAGGATCATCTACATATGTCAAATATACACTAACAGAATGAGAGGGGTAAATACAATGCAATGCATTCATTTTAGTAACCTTCAACACACGACACACTCCAAGGACAGATCAACCAGACAGAAAATAAGTAAATAGACAGAGGCACTGAACAATGCATTGGAACAGATGGACCTAAAAGACACCTATAGAACTTTATACCCAAAAGCAACAGGATACACATTCTTCTCAAGTGCCCATGGTATATTTTCAAGAATAGATCATATACTAGGCCACAAAAAGAACCTCGGTCAATTCAAAAAGATTGAAATTGTGCTAACCAGCTTCTCAGAGCACAGAGGTATGAAACTAAAAATAAATTACATAAAGGTAATTAAAACACCCACAAACACATGGAGGCTTCATAACATGCTCCTAAACAAATCAATGGACCAATACCCAAATAAAAACAGAGATCAAGCAATGTATGGAGATAATAACAACAATATTCAACACCACAAAATCTGTGGAATGCAGCAAAGGCCGTGTTAGGAGGAAAATATATTGCAATATGGGCCTACCTCAGGAAAGAAGAACAATCCCAAATGAACAGTCTAGAAAAGGAAGAACAAATGAGGCCCAAAGTCAGTAGAAGGAGGGACATATTAAAGATTAGAGTGGAAATAAATAAAATTGAGAAGAATAAAACAATAGATTCAATGAAATCAGGATTTGGTTCTTTGAGACAATAAACAAAATAGATAAACCCCTAGCCAGACTTACCAAGAGAAAAAGAGAGTCTACACATATAAACAGAATCAAAAATGAGAAAGGAGAGGGGGCGGAAGATGGCGGCGTGAGTAGAGCAGCGGAAATCTCCTCCAAAAACCACATATATCTATGAAAATATAACAAAGACAACCCTTCCCAGAATAAAGACCAGAGGACACAGGACAATATCCAGACCACATCTGCACCTGAGAGAACCCAGCGCCTCAGGAAAGGGGGTAAGATACAAGCCCGGGCCCGGCAGGAGCCGAGCGCCCATCTTCCAGCTCCCAGCGGGAGAAGAATAGGCAGGGCGGGAGGGAGATGGAGCACAGGAGCGCCGAACACCCAGCCCCAGCCATCCGGGCCAGAGTGCAGACACAGTACGTGCCCAGGGGGCCTTGGATGCCAGGGAAACAGGGCAGCAAGAACAGTGAGCAGGCACCGGAGGCCGAGTGCTGGAGGACATAAGAAAAGCATGCGACCATTATTTTTTTACTTTTTATTTTTATTTTTGCTGTATTGTTTTGGCGAGCGCTTTTTGGAAGTCTTAAAGGGATAGGGCCCCCAATACTAGGGAAACAGGGCAGCAAGAACAGTGAGCGGGCACCGGTGGCCTGGCACCGGAGGACACCAGAAAAACGTGCGACCATTTTTTTGTTGTTGTTTTGTTCTGGCGAGCGCTTTTTGGAACTCTTAAAGGGATAGGGACCCCAATACTAGGGAAACAGGGCAGCAAGACCGGTGAGCAGATGCCTGAGGATGGCGCCAGAGAATAAAGAAAAACGAGCAGCCACATTTTTTTTTAAATTTAATTATTTTTGTGTGTGTGTGGTCGTTGTTTTGTTTTGGTGGGTGCTTTTTGGAAGTCTCAAAGGGGCAGGGCGGGACACTTAATCCAGAGGTAGGGAATCCGGGGATCTATGGGCACTCTAACCGCTGGGCTGCTGGGAGCAGGAAGGTCCCTTATGGAGATAAATAGCCTCCAGGCCGCTCTCCCTCCAACGCGACTCCACCACTTTGGAGCAGACGCCCGAACCAGGCCACACCCACAGCAAAAGCGGAGATAAACTCCATACCAGCCTGGCAGGAAGGAGAAACCCTGTCTGTGTGCAGCTGCCCAGCACAAGCCACTAGAGGTCGCTGTTCTCCCAGGAGAGGAGGGCCACAAACCAACAAGAAGGGAAGTTCTTCCAGCCATCACTCATCCCAGCTCTGCAAATTATTCTTATCACCATGAAAAGGCAAAGCTACAGGCAGACAAAGATCTCAGAGACAACACCAGAGAAGGAGACAGACCTAGCCAGTATTCCTGAAAAAGAATTCAAAATAAGAATCATAAACATGCTGATAGAGATGCAGAGAAATACGCAAGAGAAATGGGATGAAGTCTGGAGGGAGATCACAGATGCCAGAAAGGAGATCACAGAAATGAAACAAACTGTGGAAGGGTTTATAAGCAGAATGGATAGGATGCAAGAGGCCATTGATGGAATTGAAACCAGAGAACAGGAACGTATAGAAGCTCACATAGAGAGAGATAAAAGGATCTCCAGGAATGAAACAATGTTAAGAGAACTGTGTGACCAATCCAAAAGGAACAATATCCATATTATAGGGGTTCCAGAAAAAGAAGAGAGAGGAAAAAAGATGGAAAGTATCTAAGAAGAAATAATTGCTGAAAACTTCCCCAAACTGGGGGAAGAAATAATCATACAGACCACGGAAATACACAGAACCCCCAACAGAAAGGATCCGAGGAGGACAACACCAAGACACATAATAATTAAAATGGCAAAGATCAAGGACAAAGAAAGAGTTTTAAAGGCAGCTAGAGAGAAAAAGGTCACCTATAAAGGAAAACCCATCAGGATAACATCAGACTTCTCGACAGAAACAGTACAGGACAGAAGAGAATGGCATGATATATTTAATACAACGAAACAGAAGGGCCTTGAACCAAGAATACTGTATCCAGCACGACTATCATTCAAATATGATGGTGGGATTAAACAATTCCCAGACAAACAAAGCTGAGGGAATTGGCTTCCCACGAACCAACCCCACAGAACATCTTACAGGGACTGCTCTAGATGGGAGCACTCCTAGAAAGAGCACAGCACAAAACACCCAACATATGAAGAATCGAGGAGGAGGAATAAGAAGGGAGAGAAGAAAAGAATCTCCAGACAGTGTATATAACAGCTCAATAAGAGAGCTAAGATAGGCAGTAAGATACTAAAGAGGCTAACCTTGAACCTTTGGTAACCACAAATTTAAAGCCTACAATGGCAATAAGTACATATCTTTCAATAGTCACCCTAAAAGTTAATGGGCTGAATGCACCAATCAAAAGACATAGAGTAATAGAACGGATAAAAAAAGCAAGATCCATCTATATGCTGCTTACAAGAAACTCACCTCAAACCCAAAGACAGGTACAGACTAAAAGTCAAGGGATGGAAAAAGATATTTCAAGCAAATAACAGCGAGAAGAAAGCAGGGGTTGCAGTACTAATATCAGACAAAATAGACTTCAAAACAAAGAAAGTAACAAGAGATAAAGAAGGACACTACATAATAATAAAGGGCTCAGTCCAACAAGAGGATATAACCATTCTAAATATATATGCACCCAACACAGGAGCCCCAGAATATGAGAAACAAATACTAACAGAACTAAAGGGGGAAATAGACTGCAATGCATTCATTCTAGGAAAATTCAACACACCACTCACCCCAAAGGATAGATCCACTGGGCAGAAAATAAGTAAGGACACAGAAGCACTGAACAACACAGTAGAGCAGATGGACCTAATGGACATCTATAGAACTCTACATCCGAAAGCAACAGGATATACATTCTTCTCAAGTGCACATGGAACATTCTCCAGAATAGACCATATACTAGGCCACAAAAAGAGCCTCAGAAAATTCCAAAAGATTGAAATTCTACCAACCAACTTTTCAGACCACAAATGCATAAAACTAGAAATAAACTGTACAAAGAAAGCAAAGAGGCTCACAAACACATGGAGGCTAAACAAAACGCTCCTAAATAATCAATGGATCAATGACCAAATTAAAATGGAGATCCAGCAATATATGGAAACAAATGACAACAACAACACTAAGCCACAACTTCTGTGGGACGCAGCAAAAGCAGTCTTAAGAGGAAAGTATATAGCAATCCAAGCATATTTTAAAAAGGAAGAACAATCCCAAATGAATGATCTAATGTCACAATTATCGAAATTGGAAAAAGAAGAACAAATGAGGCCTAAGGTCAGCAGAAGGAGGGACATAATAAAGATCAGAGAAGAAATAAATAAAATTGAGAAGAATAAAACAATAGCAAAAATCAATGAAACCAAGAGCTGGTTCTTCGAGAAAATAAACAAAATAGATAAGCCTCTAGCCAGACTTATTAAGAAGAAAAGAGAGTCAACACAAATCAACAGTACCAGAAACGAGAAAGGAAAAATCTCGACGGACCCCACAGTAATACAAAGAATTATTAGAGAATACTATGAAAACCTATATGCTAACAAGCTGGGAAACCTAGGAGAAATGGACAACTTCCTAGAAAAATATGACCTTCCACGATTGACCCAGAAAGAAATAGAAAATCTAAACAGACCAATTACCAGCAACGAAATTGAAGCGGTAATCAAAAAACTACCAAAGAACAAAACCCCCGGGCCAGATGGATTTACCTCAGAATTTTATCAGACACACAGGGAAGACATAATAATCATTCCTCTTAGAGTTTTCCAAAAAATAGAGGAGGAGGGGATACTCCCAAACTCATTCTATGAAGCTAACATCACCCTAATACAAAAACCAGGCAAAGACCCCACCAAAAAAGAAAACTACAAACAAATGTCCCTGATGAACGTAGATGCAAAAATACTCAACAAAATATTAGCAAACCAAATTCAAAAATACATCAAAAGGATCATACACCATGACCAAGTGGGATTCATCCAAGGGATGCAAGGATGGTACAACATTCGAAAGTCCATCAACATCATCCACCACATCAAGAAAAAGAAAGACAAAAACCACATGATCATCTCCATAGATGCTGAAAAAGCATTTGACAAAGTTCAACATCCATTCATGATAAAAATTCTCAGCAAAATGGGAATAGAGGGCAAGTACCTCAACATAATAAAGGCCATCTATGATAAACCCACAGCCAACATTATACTGAACAGCGAGAAGCTGAAAGCATTTCTTCTGAGATCGGGAACTAGACAGGGATGCCCACTCTCTCCACTGTTATTTAACATAGTACTGGAGGTCCTAGCCATGGCAATCAGACAAAACAAAGAAATACAAGGAATCCAGATTGACAAAGAAGAAGTTAAATTGTCACTATTTGCAGATGACATGACACGGTACATAAAAAACCGTAAAGACTCCACCCTAGAACTACTAAAACTGATATCAGAATACAACAAAGTTTCAGGATACAAAATCAACACACAGAAATCTGTGGCTTTCCTATACACTAACAATGAACCAACAGAAAGAGAAATCAGGAAAACAACTCCATTCACAATTGCATCAAAAAAAATAAAATACCTAGGAATAAACCTAACCAAAGAAGTGAAAGACTCATACTTTGAAAACTACAAGTCACTCTTAAGAGAAATTAAAAGGGACACTAACAGATGGAAACTCATCCCATGCTAGTGGCTAGGAAGAATTAATATCGTCAAAATGGCCATCCTGCCCAAAGCAATATACAGATTTGATGCAATCCCTATGAAACTACCAGCAACATTCTTCAATGAACTGGAACAAATAATTCTAAAATTCATATGGAAACACCAAAGACCCCGAATAGCCAAAGCAATCCTGAGAAAGAAGAATAAAGTAGGGGGGATCTCACTCCCCAACTTCAAGCTCTACTATAAAGCCATAGGAATCAAGACAGTTTGGTACTGGCACAAGAGCAGAGCCACAGACCAATGGAACAGACTAGAGAATCCAGACATTAACCCAGACACATATGGTCAATTAATATTTGATAAAGGAGCCATGGACATACAATGGCGAAATGACAGTCTCTTCAACAGATGGTGCTGGCAAAACTGGACAGCTACATGTAGGAGAATGAAACTGGACCATTGTCTAACCCCATATACAAAAGTAAACTCAAAATGGATCACCGACCTGAATGTAAGTCATGAAACCATTAAACTCTTGGAAGAAAACATAGGCAAAAACCTCTTAGACATAAACATGAGTGATGTCTTCTTGAACACATCTCCCCGGGCAAGGAAAACTACAGCAAAAATGAATAAGTGGGACTATATTAAGCTGAAAAGCTTCTGTACAGCAAAAGACACCATCAATAGAACAAAAAGGATCCCTACAGTATGGGAGAATATATTTGAAAATGACACATCCGATAAACGCTTGACGTCCAGAATATATAAAGAGCTCACATGCCTCAACAAACAGAAAACAAATAACCCAATTAAAAAATGGGCAGAGGAACTGAACAGACAGTTTTTCAAAAAAGAAATACATATGGCCAACAGACACTTGAAAAGATGCTCCACATCGCTAATTATCAGAGAAATGCAAATTAAAACTACAATGAGGTATCACCTCACACCAGTAAGGATGGATGCCATCCAAAAGACAGAGAACAACAAATGTTGGTGAGGCTGTGGAGAAAGGGGAACCCTCCTACACTGCTGGTGGGAATGTAAGTTAGTTCAACCATTGTGGAAAGCAGTATGGAGGTACATCAAAATGCTCAAAACAGACCTACAATTTGACCCAGGAATTGCACTCCTAGGAATTTACCCTAAGAATGCAGCAATCAAGTATGAGAAAGATCAGTGCACCCCTAAGTTTATCGCAGCACTATTTACAATAGCCAAGAATTGGAAGCAACCTAAATGTCCATCGATAGATGAATGGATAAAGAAGATGTGGTACATATACACAATGGAATACTACTCAAACATAAGAAAAGGGCAAATCCAATCATTTGCAGCAACATGGATGGAGCTGGAGGGTATTATGCTCAGTGAAACAAGCCAAGCGGAGAAAGAGAAATACCAAATGATTTCACTTATCTGTGGAATATAAGAACAAAGGAAAAACTGAAGGAAGAAAACAGCACCAGAATCACAGAACTCAAGAATGGACTAACAGGTACCAAAGGGAAAGGGACTGGGGAGGATGGGTGGGTAGGGAGGGATAAGGGGGGTAGAAGTGGGTGGGTATTAAGATTAGCATGCATAGGGGGTAGGAGAAAAGGGAGGGCTGTACAACTCAGGGAAGGCAAGTTCTCAACATTTTGCTATGCTGATGGACAGTGACTGTAAAGGTGTTTATAGGGGGGACCTGGTATAGTGGAGAGCCTAGTAAACATAATATTCGTCATGTAAGTGTAGATTAGTGAAACCAAAGAAAAAAAAAAGGGCAGTTCCTGTGTGGTAACCTCCAGTGAGTTCTACACAAGAGTATAAAGGGCATATAAAGTGTAGGCAAAGGGTCTGTTTGTGTTTATACAGAGGATCAAAGCCTGATTGGGCTACCCCGAAAATGTACCAAGATACGATATGAGAAAGAACTTCCAACATCAGCACTCTCTGGAAGACTCATGCCAGAAGATGATCATCAAAAAACCCCAACAAAGATCCACACACTGCTACAGCTGTAGATGCACTCATCCCACCAGTTCCTCTACTTGCCATGGGTATGAGGAAGGAGATATCTAAGCTGGCCTGTGCATACAGTAAAACAACAAATTTGACTGGATCTATACTGTTGGAAATCAATCAAGAATTAGGAGAAGTGCAAATTGTAGCGCTCCAAAATCTGACAACTACAGACTATTTACTGTTAAAAGAACATAAGGGATGTGAACATTCCCCAGGAATGGGTTGTTTTAATTTGTCTGATTTCTCTCGACAGTTCAAGTTCAGTTGGACAATATCCACCATATCATAGATAAGTTTTCACAAATGCCTAAGGTGCCTAACTGGTTTTCTTGGTTTCACTGGAGATGGCTGGTAATTACAGGTATGCTTTGGTTATGTAACTATACTCCTATTATGTTAATGTGTGTGCGCAATTTAAGTAGTAGCTTAAAACCTATACATGCTGAAGTTACTCTACAAGAAGATATGTCAAAGAAATAATCAATCTTCCCATGTTTTCTTCCGCCTGATACTTCTATAGCTTTTCTTCTTCCTTCCTAATTACAACCCTTAAATAGAATTTTTGCCTCATATCAAATTGACCGAGTATCATAATTCTTCCAAGTGGTAAAGATACCTCAAGACAAATGCTGGGCATAGTAGCTACAGGGCATAAATATGCAAAGAAGTAAAAACCTAACCATTTCAAACAATAAGGCTTCTCTCTCACTTACCAACTTTACATTTCCCTGTATGGCCCCAGAAGATGACTGATTAGCCAGAGACGGGTAAGATTCCTCAAGGGAGGAACAACCTAAGACAGGCACAGTCGCAGGGGGACCATCAGGTGAGAAATTGGGGATCAACAGAGGTGAGGCTTAGAACCTCACCCCCCCATTCTGAGAGAAATCTTCTGCATACGTGAATGTTTTATTGCCCTTGTCTAGCTTGGATTAACACATAGTCTACAGGCACACACTTGATCATCTACATTTGCTCTCTTACAATACTAAACTATGTTTTCTACCTTTATCTTGTATCTACCTACCACTTCAGCATTTTATTAAAAATAATAATAATAAAGAGAGAAATGTGGTATCCACATATAAATCAAGTATAAAAATCAAATGAGTATTCATATTTGAACTGACTTTTTATAGTTCATAATGCATGAGCAAAACTGAAGGTTTCTTTTATGGCTGCCCTTGTACTGTTCACCATATAAAAACTTATTCACTATGTAAGAATTTGTTCTCCATGTAAGATCTTGTTTGTTATTCCTCAGAAGATTGGAGACTGATGAAAATTAGGCTTGGGGTGGATTAATGATTGTGCATTGAGCATTGACTCCCCTATACAGAATTTTATTTTTGTTAACAACCATTTGATCAATAAATATGAGAGATGCCCTCCAAAAAAAAAAAAAAAAAAAGTTTAAACTTCCAATGGTAAAATAATAAGTAACCGGGATGTAATGAATATAGTCAAGATATTGTAACAGCTTTGTATGGTAATAGCTGGTACCCAGAATTGTCATGTATATAAATGTTGAATCACTATGTTGTACACCTGAAACTAATGTAATGTAATACCGTGTGTCAACTACCCTTCAATAAAAAAAAATTATCTAAAAAAAAAAAATGAGAAAGGAAAAATCACTATGGACACCATAGAAATACAAAGAATTATGATAGAATACTATGAAAAATTATATGCTAGCAAACTGGATAACCTAGAAGAAATGGACAACTTTACAGAAAAATACAAACTTCCAAGGCTGACCAAGGAAGAAATGGAAAAACTGAATAGACCAATTAACAGCAAAGAAATTTAATTGTTAATCAAAAAACTACCTAAGAACAAACATTTGGTGAAGACCTAATATCCATCCTCCATAAAGTTTTCCAAAAAGTAGAACAGAAGGGAACACTCCCGAACTCATTCTACGAGGCCAACATCATTCTAATACCAAAACCAGGCAAAGACACCACAACAAAAGAAAATTACAGACCAATATCCCTGATGAACATAGATGCTAAAATACCCAACAAAATATTAGTAAACTGAATACAAAAATACATAAAAACGATCATCTATCATGATCAAGTGGGATTGATCCCAGGGATGCAAGGATGGTACAACATTCAAAATCCATCAACATCATCCACTGCATCAAGAAAAAGAAGGACAGAACCACATGATCATCTTCATAGATGCTGAAAAAGCATTTGAAAAAATTGAACATCCATTCATGATAAAAAGTTTCAACAAAATGTGTATAGAGGTCAAGTACCTCAACATAATAAAGGCCATATACGACAAACCCACAGCCAACATTATACTTAATAGCAAGATGTTGAAAGCATTTCCTTTAAGATCAGGAACAAGACAAGGATGCCCACTCTCCCCACTCATGAGATAAATTAAAGAAGAAACTAATAAATGGAAACACATCCCATGCTCATGGATAGGAAGACTTATTATTGTCAAAATGGCCATCCTACCTAAAGCAATATACAGATTCAATTCAATCCCTATCAAAATACCAACAACATTCTTCAATGAACTAGAGAAAATACTTCTAAAATTCATATGCAACCACAAAAGACCCCAAATAGCCAAAGCAATCCTGAGAAGGAAGAATAAAGCAGGGGGAATTATGCTTCCTGACTTCAAGCTCTACTACAAAGCCACAGTTATCAAGACAATTTGGTACTGGCACAAGAACAGACCCAATAGATCAATGGAACAGAATAGAGAGCCCAGATATAAACCCAAAGATATATGGTCAATTTATATATGATAAAGGAACCATGGGTATACAATGGGGAAATGACAGCCTCTTCAACAGCTGGTGTTGGCAAAACTGGACAGCTACATGTAAGAGAATGAAACTAGATTATTGTCCAACCCCATATACAAAAGTAAATTCAAAATGGATCAAAGATCTGAGTGTAAGTCATGAAACCATAAATCTCTTAGAAAAACACATAGGCAAAAATCTCTTGGACATAAATATGAGCAACTTCTTCATGATCATATCTCCCTGGGCAAGGGAAACAAAAGCTAAAATGAACAAGTGGGATAAATCAAACTTAAAAGCTACTGTACAGCAAAGGACACCATCAGTAGAACAAAAAGGCATCCTACAGTATGGGAGAATATATTCATAAATGATGTATCTGATAAGGGGTTGACATCCAAATTATATAAAGAGCTCATGCACCTCAACAAACAAAAAGCAAATAAGCCAATTAAAAAATGGGCAGAGGAACTGAACAGACATTTCTCCAAAGAAGAAATTCAGATGGCCAACAGACACATGAAAAGATGCTCCACATCACTAATCATCAAAGAAATGCAAATTAAAACCACCATGAGGCATCACCTCAGAGCAGTTAGGATGGCCACCATCCAAAAGACAAACAACAACAAATGTTGGTGAGGATGTGAAGAAAGGGGATCCCTCCTACACTGCTGGTGGGAATGTAAACTAGTTCAACCATTGTGGAAAGCAGTGTGGAGGTTCCTCAAAAAAATAAAAATAGAAATACCATTTGACCCAGGAATTCCACACCTAGGAATTTACCCTAAGAATGCAGCAGCCCAGTTTAAAAAAGACATATGCACCCCTATGTTTATCACAGCACTATTTACAATAGCCAAGAAATGGAAACAACCTAAGTGTCCATCAGTAGATAACTGGATAAAGAATATGTGGTACACATACACAATGTTATATTATTCAGCCATAAGAAGAAAACAAATCCTATCATTTGTAACAACATGGATGGAGCTAGAGGCTATTATGCTCAGTGAAATAAGCCAGGCGGAGAAAGACAAGTACCAAATGATTTCACTCATATGTGGAGTATAAGAACAAAGGAAAACTGAAGGAACAAAACAGCATCAGACTCACAGAACCCAAGAATGGACTAAGAGTTGCCAAAGGGAAAGGGACTGGGGAGGATGGGTGGAAAGGGAGGGATAAGGGGGGGAAACGATCTCTACAATTAGCACTTACAATGTTCAGGGATATGGGGAAGGCAGTATAACACAGAGAAGACAAGTAGTGATTCTATAGCATCTTACTACACTGATGGACAGTGACTGTAATGGGGTACGTGGTGGGGACTTGATAATAGGGGAAGTCTAGTAACCATAATATTGTTCATGTAATTGTACATTAATGATAGCAAAATAGAAAATAAAAATAAAAAGAATAAAAGTGGCACAAACTTAACCAAAGGGGCAAAATACTTGTCTAAAATCCACAAAATGTTATCGAAAGAAACTAAAGAACACAAATGAAAAGACATACAGTGTTCATGGAATGGTCAGTGTAAGATGTCAGTATTGCCTAATACAGGTTCAATGTAAGTTGTTTTTGCTAAATTAGAAAATTATATGCTAAAATTCATGTGGAATCTCAAGGGATCCTGAATAGCTAAAAGAATCTTGAAAAATAATTTTAAAAGTTGGAGGACTCAGTTTTCCTTATTTCAAAACTTACTCCAAAGCCATCATAATTAAAACAAAGTGACACTGTATACACATAGAAAGATATATAAGTAAATGGAATTGATTAAAGAGCCCATATTAGAGAGCTTCCCATATGCTGTCAAATGACTTTCTTCCAGTGTGTAAATACCATTTTATGGGGAGAAGGACAGTCTTTACAACATATGATGGTAGGAAAATTAGATATCCATATACTAAAAAATGCATTGGACCATAAACAAAAATTAACTCAAGATGGATCAAATACTTAAGTATAAGAGCAAAAACAATGCAACCCTTAAAAGAAAGCATGGAATCAGTTTCATGACATTGGATTTGGCAGTGATTTCTTGGAAATGACTATAATTGCATAGACAACAAAAGAAAAAATAAACTGCACTTAATCAAAATTTAAAACTATTATGCACTGAAAGACCTATCAACAGTCTAAGAGGGGAATTCATGAAATGAAAAAAATATCTCAAACCATATATCTGGTAAGGAATGTATAAAGAAGTACATCTCAAAAATGAAGAACAACCCAGTTTAAATAATGTGCAAAAGACTTGACATATCAACAATGAAGTTATACAGGTGGCCAATAAGCATACAATAAGATGGTCAATATCATTAATCATTAGGGAAATGGAAATTAGAACTAAAATTAAAACAATATACTCCTTAGGATGGTTATTACTTAAAAAAAATAAAACACAGAAAAATAACAAGTATTAGCAAAGATGTGGAGAAATTGTACACAGCTGGTGAGAACATGAAATGGTTCAGCCATTGTGGAAAACCGTATGGCAATCCCTCAAAAAGTTAAACATAGAGTCACAGCATAATCCATAATTTCAATTTATGAATATGTACCAAAAGAATTGAAAAAAGGGACTCCAACAGAAATTTCTACACCCATGTTCATAACAGTATTATTCACAATAGCCAAAAGGTAGAAGCATGAGTGAATGCTGAATCTCAAACTCTGAGTGAATGAGTGAATAAACAAAATGTGTGTGTGTGAGTATATACACACATACACACTATATATGGTGTGTATGTGTGTATATATATATTCGCTATATATATATATATATACACACACACACACTGCATATACACATGAAATGGAATATTACCTTAAAATTATTATACACATTAAAACATGGATGAACTTTAAAGACTTGCTAACTGAAATATCAATCACAAAAGAACAAATATATTATTACACTTATATGAAGTGCCTAGAATATTCAAATTCATAGAAACAGAAAGTACAATGGTAGTTGCCAGGAACAGGGGATGGGAGGTTAAGTAATGGGGAGCTAGTTTTTAACGGGTAAATAGTTCCAGTTGGAGAAGATGAAATGGTTCTGAGGATGGATGTTGGTGATAGTTGCACAACCATCTGAATGTGCTCAATGCCACTAAAATGTGCACTTAAAAATGGTTTAAATGGTAAGTTTTATGTATATCTATCCAGAATTTTTAAAAAGTAAGATATCAAAAATATATGAAATGTCAATTTTAAGAAAAAATAGATGTAAATATTGTAATACCAGGAAGCTTTTGCTATGGACTGAATTGTGTCCCCCTCAAATTCATATGTAGAAGTCCTCACCAAAGTAACTATATATGGAAATACAGTTTTTAGGAAGTACTTAAATGAGGTCATAAAGGTGGGGTCTTAATTTGATAGATTCGGTATCCTTATAAAAAGAGGAAGATTCTGAAAGGTCTCTTTCTATGCATGTACCTAAAAAAATCCATAGAGGTACATTGTGAGAAGGCAGTCAAATGTAAGCCAGGAAGAGAGCGCTCATCAGAAACTAACCATGCTGGATCTTGATCTGGGACTTCTAGCCTCTAGGAGTGTGAGAAATAAATTTCTGTTGTTTAAGCCTCCGAGTCTATGGCACTTTGTTATGACAACCTGAGGATACTAAAATAGATGCTAACTTCTGATATCTGATAGAGCTGAGAGCACAAAGATGTGGTATAGAGTGAAGAATTCGGACCATAGTGAAAACAAAACTGGTAATGCGATGAGTGTGCCAACAGAAGAAAGACTGATTAATTTTTGCACATTCCTATTGTGCTTCTATTTAGATCCTTTCCTAATCTTTCCCTCTGCTCTTTTCTGTATTGCAGGTGGTTCAAGCCTCAACTACATATCTACTAGTGAAATGCGAATAATGTAGCTTAGTTAATACTATACGAATGTTAATTTTCTAGTCTTGATGCTATGATTATATAAGATATTAATATTAGGTGAAACTGGTGAAGTGTATATAACTACTCTCTACAGTCTGCAACATTTCCCTAAGTCTAAAATCAACTAGGTTTTTATTTAAAGTTTAAAAATAACAGGTAAACAGTGTTTTTCCCTTTTCTCCTATGTCATTTGAATACCTTCAGCTCACCCTTTTCTCTTCTAAATTCCACAAATCCTAAGATGAAATACTATTTTTAATTTCTGTAACATCTTACAATGTTGATAGCATTAAAATTACAGCACTGCTATAAGATAGAGGTTCATATTTGATAGATGACAAAATTTTACCTCATGTAGACTTTTATCAAGGTAACTAATTGGTAGTAGCTAGTGTTAGGTATTTAGTGCTATATAATATTTCCTAAAATACATATTTTTGAATTTTAAGCAAATATTTTAACTAGCTATCATTTTTTAAAGAATGTATTTATGGAGAACAAGCTCAAACAAATGGGATACAAAGCAGATGGGGTAAAATGTTAACAATAGATTAATGTGAAAGAAGGATATTCCATTACTATTTTTTGCAACATTTGTTTAGTTTGAAACTATTTCCAAATACACTAAATTCTTTTTTAAGTTTTTAACAAAAGGGATTTTTTCTTATTTAAACATTTTAAAACACATTTTTAAATGATACAGTATTGAAACGAGTTTTTCAACACCATCTCAAAATTTTCTCTGAAATAAAATTCAAAGTGCAAAGTGCAAATCAATTCATGAGAGCTGTCACTCTGCTTTAACTTGGCCAAATGTTTTACAAATCATAATACAGAATATTTTATAATTTAAAATGTCTCATTCTACTGTACAGTTCATTCATGAATATTTAAGATTGACTCTCCAGGGGTGCAGCCAAGATGGCGGCATGAGTATGACAGTGGGAATCTCCTACCAAAAACATATCTTTTTTGAAAATACAACAAACACAACTATCCCTAAAAGAAAGACCAGAAGAGACAGGACAACAGCCAGACTACATCCACACCTGCAAGAACCCAGCGCCTGGTGAAAGGGGTAAGATACAAGCTGCAGCCCGGCGGGACCCAAGGCCCTCAACCCACCTGCCAGCAGGAGGAGAGGAGTTGGAGCGGGGAGGGAGAGGGAGCACAGGACTGCTAAACACCCAGCCCCAGCCATCCGGATCAGAGCGCAGACACACAGTGCATGCATGGGGTGCTGGAAACTAGGGAAGCAGGACAGTAAGAACTCTGAGCAGGTCCTGAAGCTGGAGCCTCTGTGACAAAGAAAAGCGAGTGCTTTTTGAAAGTCTTAAAGGGACAGGGACCCCACAGATGGACGGAAGCATCCCGGGTTAAGTCCAGCAGCTGGAAATTCCAGGGAACTCCGGGACCACTAAGCCCCTGGACAACAGCTCTGAGACTCCTTATGGAGGTAAACAGACAAACAGCCCCCTGCCCATTACCCCTCCAGGGCCCCAACACAGCAGAGAGGCAGCCTGAGGCTGGCCATGCCCACAGCAAGGGAGCTTCCTCCATACCGGCCGGGCAAGATACAGAGACCCAGTCTACACGCAACTGCCCAATAGAAGCCACTAGGGGCCGCAGTTGTCCCAGTAAAGAAAGGCCAGGGGCAATTAGAAAAACTCTTGGCTCTCCCAGATGACAGACACATCAATAGCATACCACTACACCTATCAACATGAAAAGGCAAAAAACTGTGATCCAGACAAGACTAACCAAGACAGCTTCAGCATCTGCTACATCTTCCCCTGAGAAGGAACCTGGGAAGATAGATTTAACAAGTCTTCCTGAAAAAGAATTCAAAACAAAAGTCACAACCATGCTGATGGACTTGCAGAGAAATATGCAAGAACTAAGGACGGAGAATACAGAAATAAAACAATCTCTGGAAGGACTTCAAAGCAGAATGGATGAGATGCAAGAAACCAGTAATGGACTAGAAAACAGAGAACAGGAACGCAGAGAAACTGATGCAGAGAGAGATAAAAGGATGTCCAAGAAAGGAAGAATATTAAGAGAACTGTGTGAACAATCGAAACGGAACAATATCCGCATTATAGGGGTACCAGAAGAAGAAGAGAGGAAAAAAAGGGATAGAAAGTGTCTTTGAAGAAATAATTGCTGAAAACTTCCCCAAACTAGGGGAGGAAATGGCCTCTCAGACCACAGAGGTACACAGAACTCCCATGACAAGGGATCCAAGGGAGGCAACACCAAGATACATAATAATTAAAATAGCAAAGAACAAAGACAAGGACAAAGTATTAAAGGCAGCCAAAGAGAAAAAAAAAGGTCACCTACAAAGGAAAACCCATCAGGCTATCATCAGACGTCTCAACAGAAACCTTACAGGCCAGAAGAGAATGGCATGATATACTTAATGCAATGAAACAGAAGGGCCTTGAACCAAGAATACTGTACTCAGCACGATTATCATTTAAATATGAAGGAGGGATTAAACAATTCCCAGACAAGCAAAAGTTGAGTGAATTTGCCTCTCACAAACCACCTCTACAGGGCATCTTACAGGGACTGCTCTAGATGGGAGCACTCCTAAAAAGAGCACAGAACAAAACACCCAACTTATGAAGAAGGGAGGGGAAGGAATAAGAAGGGAGAGAAATAAAGAATCATCAGACCGTGTTTATAATAGCTCAACAAGCGAGTTAAGTTAGACAGTAAGATAGTAAAGAAGCTAACCTTGAACCTTTGGTAACCACAAACTTAAAGCCTGCAATGGCAATAAGTACATACCTTTAAATAATCACTCTAAATGTAAATGGACTGACTGCACCAATCAAAAGACACAGAGTCATAGAATGGATAAAAAAGCAAGACCCATCCATATGCTGCTTACAAGAGACTCACCTCAAACCCAAAATATACACAGAGTTAAAGTCAAGGGATGGAAAAAGATATTTCATGCAAACAACAGAGAGAAGAAAGCAGGTGTTGCAATTCTGGTATCAGACAAAACAGACTTCAAAATAAAGAAAGTAACAAAAGACAAAGAAGGACATTACATAATGATAAAGGGCTCAGTCCAACAAGAGGCTATAACCATTATAAATATATATGCACCCAATACAAGAACACCAACATATGTGAAATAAACTACTAACAGAATTAAAGGAGGAAATAGAATGCAATGCATTCATTCTGGGAGACTTCAAAACACCACTCACTCCAAAGGACAGATCCACCAAACAGAAAATAGGTAAGGACACAGAGGCACTGAACAACACATTAGAACACATGGACCTAATAGACATCTACTGAACCCTACATCCAAAAGCAACAGGATACACATTCTTCTCAAGTGCACATGGAACATTCCCCAGAATAGACCACATACTAGGCCACAAAAAGAGCCTCAGTAAATTCCAAAGGATTGAAATCCTAACAACCAACTTTTCAGACCACAAAGGCTTAAAACTAGAAATAAATTGTACAAAGAAAGCAAAAAGGCTCACAAACACAGGGAGGCTTAACAACATGCTCCTAAATAATCAATGGATCAATGACCAAATTAAAATGGAGATCCAGCAATATATGGAAACAAATGACAACAACAACACAAAGCCCCAACTACTGTGGAATACAGCAAAAGCAGTCTTAAGAGGAAAGTATATAGCAATCCAGGCATATTTAAAGAAGGAAGAACAATCCCAAATGAATGGTCTAATGTTACAATTATCGAAATTGGATAAAGAAGAACAAATGAGGCCTAAGGTCAGCAGAAGGAGGGACATAATAAAGATCAGAGAAGAAATAAATAAAATTGAGAAGAATAAAACAATAGCAAAAATCAATGAAACCAAGAGCTGGTTCTTCGAGAAAATAAACAAAATAGATGAGCCTTCAGCAAGACTTATTAAGAGGAAAAGAGAATCAACACACATCAACAGAATCAGAAACAAGAAAGGAAAAATCATGACAGACCCCACAGAAATACAAAGAATTATTAGAGACTATACTTTGAAAACCTATATGCTAACAAGCTGGGAAATCCAGGAGAAATGGACAACTTCGTAGACAAATACAACCTTCCAAGGCTGATCCAGAAAGAAACAGAAAATCTAAACAGACCAATTACCAGCAATGAAATTGAAGCAGTAATCAAAAAGCTACCAAAGAACAAAACCCCGGGCCAGATGGATTTACCTCGGAATTTTATCAGACATACAGGGAAGACATAATACCTATTCCCCTTAAAGTTTTCCAAAAAATAGAAGAAAAGGGAATACTCCCAAACTCATTCTATGAAGCCAACATCAGCCTAATACCAAAACCAGGCAAAGACTCCAACAAAAAAGAAAACTGCAGACAAATATCCCTGATGAACGTAGATGCAAAAATACTCAACAAAATATTAGCAAACCAAATTCAAAAATACATCAAAAGGATCATACACCATGACCAAGTGGGATTCATCCCAGGGATGCAAGGATGGTACAACATTCGAAAATCCATCAACATCATCCACCACATCAAGAAAAAGAAAGACACAAACCACATGATCATCTCCATAGATGCTGAAAAGACATTTGACAAAATTCAACATCCATTCATGATAAAAACTCTCAACAAAATGAGAATAGAGGGCAAGTACCTCAACATAATAAAGGCCACATATGATAAACCCACAGCCAACATCATACTGAAAAACGAGAAGCTGAACGATTTTCCTCTGCAATCTGGAACAAGACAGGGATGCCCACTCTCCCCACTGTTATTCAACATAGTACTGGAGGTCCTAGCCATGGCAATTAGACAAAACAAAGAAATACAAGGAATCCAGATTGGTAAAGAAAAAGTTGAACTGTCACTATTTGCAGATGACATGATATTGTACATAAAAACCCTAAAGACTCCACCCTGAAACTACAAGAGCTAATATCGGAATTAAGTAAAGTTGCCGGATACAAAATTAACACACAGAAAGCTGTGGCTTTCCTATACACTAACAATAAACTAACAGAAAGAGAAATTAGGAAGACAATTCCATTCACAATTGCATCAAAAAGCATAAAATACCTAGGAATAAACCTAACAAAGTAAGTGAAAGACCTATACCCTGAAAACTATAAGACACTCTTAAGAGAAATTAAAGAGGTCACTAACAAATGGAAACTCATCCCATGCTCCTGGCTAGGAAGAATTAGTATCGTCAAAACGGCCATCCTGTCCAAAGCAATATACAGATTCGATGCAATCCCTATCAAATTACCAACAGCATTCTTCAATGAACTGGAACAAATAGTTCAAAAATTCATATGGAAACACCAAAGACCCTGAATAGCTAAAGCAATCCTGAGAAGGAAGAATAAAGTGGGGGGGATCTCACTCCCCAACTTCAGGCTCTACTACAAAGCCACAGTAATCAAGACAATTTGGTACTGGCACAAGAACAGAGCCACAGAGCAATGGAACAGAATAGACACTCCAAACATTAACTCAAACATACATGGTCAACTAATATTCGATAAAGGGGCCATGGACTTACAATGGGGAAATGACAGTCTCTTCAACAGATGGTGCTGGCAAAACTGGCCAGCTACATGTATGAGAATGAAACTCGATCACTGTCTAACCCCATACACAAAAGTAAATTCAAAATGGATCAAAGACCTGAATGTAAGTCATGAAACCATAAAACTCTTAGAAAAATACATAGGCAAAAATCTCTTGGACATAAACATTAGTGACTTCTTCATGAATATATCTCCACAGGCAAGGAAAACAAAAGCAAAAATGAACAAGTGGGACTATATCAAGCTGAAAAGCTCTGTACAGCAAAGGACACCATCAATAGAACAAAAAGGTATCCTACAGTATGGGAGAATATATTCATAAATGACAGATCTAAGAAACGGTTGACATCCAAAATATATAAAGAGCTCACACACCTCAACAAACAAAGCAAATAATCCAATTAAAAAATGGGCAGAGGAGCTGAATAGACAGTTCTCTAAAGAAGAAATTCAGATGGCCAACAGACACATAAAAAGATGCTCCACATTGTTTGTCATCAGAGAAATGCAAATTAAAACCACAATGAGTTATCGTCTCACACCAGTAAGGATGGCTACCATCCAAAAGACAAACAACAACAAATGTTGGCAAGGTTGTGGAGAAAGGGGAACCCTCCTACACTGGGGTTGGGAATGTAAATTAATTCAACCATTGTGGAAAGCAGTATGGAGGTTCCTCAGAATGCTCAAAATAGAAATACCATTTGACCCAGGAATTCCACTTCTATGAATTTACCCCAAGAATGCAGCACTCCAGTTTGAAAAAGACAGATGCACCCCTATGTTTATCGCTGCACTATTTACAATAGCCAAGATATGGAAGCAACCTAAATGTCCATCAGTAGATGAATGGATAAAGAAGATGTGGTACATATACACAATGGAATATTACTCAGCTATTAGAAAAAAAAAGATCCTACCATTTGCAACAACATGGATTGAGCTAGAGGGTATTATGCTCAGTGAAATAAGCAGCCAGGCGGAGAAAGACAAGTACCAAATGATTTCACTCATATGTGGAGTATAAGAACAAAAGAAAACTGAAGGAAAAAAACAGCATCAGACTCACAGAACCCAAGAATGGACTAACAGTTACCAAAGGGAAAGGGACTGGGGAGGACGGGTGGGAAGGGAGGGATAAGGGCGGGAAAAAAGAAAGGGGGCATTACGATTAACATGTATAGTGTGGGGGTGGGTAAAGGGAGGGCTGTGCAACACAGAGAAGAGAAGTGGTGATTTTACAACATCATACTATATTGATGGACAGTGACTGTGAACGGGTATGTGGGGGGGACTTGGTGAAGGGGGGAGCCTAATAAACATAATGTCCTTCATGTAATTGTAGATTAATGATACCAATATAAAACTAAAAAAAAAAAAAAAAGAGATTGACTCTCCAATTTTTAAAATGTCAGGTAATATTTCTGAACTCTGAAATATTTTTAAAATATGACATCCCATAATGTATTTAAATGAATCATAAAAATGTGTTAATGACACTTAAAAGGTTTCAGAAGTAGTCAATAAGTATACTGTTGGGATTCTCCATGTTTTAACAATCTAAAAGTCTGAAACAATAAGATAAAATTAAATGTTATATATTTATTACAAAATATTACAAATAAAAAGATCCCTAAAATAATTATTCTTCAAATTTTTGTTTGAAATGTATTATATATATAAACATTTTCATTTAGTATCTCAGACATACATACATGTACGTATGTTCATTAATGATAATGACTAAAGATAATCCAAAAGAATTAGAAAAAGTTACAAACCAGACACATGGTTTTATTTTTCCCTGTGAACATTTTTCAGCTATATAACATATAGCACCAAGGGTAAAGACAGTTAAGATACAAGGTTTAAGCATCCAGTGAAGCACTTCTAGGATTCTTTGTTAACTGTCATGAAAAATGATTTGTAGTTCTATAATTCCAATTTTTAAAAATCAAGAAAATTGAAATGAAATATGCACAAAACTGTATCATTAACGAAATTTTGCAGTACCACAAATTGTATGTGTAATTGTAATAGATCACCTGACAGGAGTTTTTAGATTAACCTGAGTGATGAACTGGACTGCAATATTTACTCTGAGGATAGATGTTTTCTTTATCACATAATTAACTAATTAAAATGAAGTAAATACTTAATTGGCTGCCTTGCAAAGGTAGTGCTCCTAAGGGTAAAATGTATTATCATGAGTCAACAGGATGAAACTCTTTTCATTAATTAACCCTTAACTCCTTGCTGTATATTTATTTCATATTTATTGCATTTAAATTCCTCACTATTAATCTTGTGTCTCAATCTACAAAACTATAAAATTTATATTATGTTGACCTGTAATTCTTTTTCATTCTGGAAATGCAGTCATTAAAAAGAACAGAACATTTTTAAGCTTCTAATTAATCTAACAAATAAATTTACATCTCTCCATTCCCATTGCATACTTGGGTAAATCAAATCTTCACTCTCTCTATCAGAGATACTCCTACTTCCAGTCAGTCCTCACTGATAATACCACAGTGATCTTTATAAAACACAAATTCAACTATGTCTTTTTTTTTAATAAGAATAATTAAAAACTTTCCATGGTTGGAAAAAGTCCTCAGCATGACAATTATAATCTGTCCCATACCTAACTCGCACCATGATTTCCTTTCTCTGAGCACCTGTATCTCCTAACCATACTGAACACTTTACCACATGCAGATGACTTTATCATGGTTTTTAGTTTATTCATTTTAGGTTTATTATTTGTTTTCTTGTTTCCACAGGAATTACCTCCAGCCACATCATCCACCTACCCACCCAAAGCAAAAAAATGAAAACAGCTTTTAAAGCCATAGAGAGTGGAATCCAAATTTTCATTTTGCTTTTTTAAACTACATAATTTTGATAATTACTCAATATCCCTAATAACCATTTCCTATCTAAAATGTATTTTGTAATATCACTCTCAAAAGTTTATGAATACAAAATGAAATAAGGCATAGACTTTAGTTTCTGATAATATCCCATTTTTATCTCCATCCTTGACTTAACTGCCTACTTTATATATTCAGGTAGATATATTAATAGACATCTCAACTACAGCAAGTATATAGATAAACTGCAGAGTTTAGTTGTTCTCACAAACCATCCAATTTCTCAAGCCAAAATATATTCTCAACCTTACACCACTCACATCTCCACCCAATAGCTATTTCTTTGGGTTCTAACTCACATATCTTTCAAATATATCTACATCTTTTCATACTGTTATTTCCTCAGTCTATGCTAAGTCATTTACTCAATATGTTCCAAACAAGTTCACTTGCTTCCATGTTTCCACCCCAACAAAATTCTCTAACCATCTACTAGAAGTTCTATTGGAAAATTAGATCATCTCATTTCCCACTCTCTGGCTTCCCATCCCACTAAATATTTCCAAATCTTTCCCTTCACTACACTGAGTTTTAGAACTTGGCCTTGTCCCTTCTTTTGAACACACATCATATATTTCTCCCTTCCTAATCATGTAGCAGCCAGGCTAGCTCTTTATTTAAAAAAAAAAAAAAGATTTACCAGGCTCTTTCCCACCTCAAGGTGTCATCATCATATACAAGTTAGTTCAACTAATAACTCCTGCCTATATAGTTCACTTCTGAAATCCAACGACCCAGCACAGTGTCTGACAAATTGTACATACTCAAATTATTTCTGCTCTGGATTATGCATTATTTATGATTGAACTCAAATGGCTACTCTTTCATAATTCCCCTTAATATATCTCTCCATTCTCCTGTATTGATCTTGGCATTCCTTAATTGAGCATGCAACTCATTATTAGCTTCTAAACATTACTTAAATATAAAATATATGACTTTACGACCCTAATTTCCTATTACTGGCATACTCAAAAGCAGTAATAATTCAATATTTGTATATATTGTGAAATGAAGACCCCAATAAGTCTAGTTAACATACACCACCATTTAGAGTTGCAATTTTTTTCTTGTAAGATCTTTTAACTGTAGTCACCATAATGTACATTATATCCCAATGACTTATTTATAACTGAAAATTGGTCCTTAACCCTTTTCTCCCACCTCCCAAAATCCAGCTCTGATAAACATCAATCTGTTATCTATATCATTAAGTTCATTTTTTAATTATTACACATATAAGTGAGATATACAGTATTTGTCTTTCTCTGTCTTACTTCACTTAACATAGTGACCAGAGTTCATCCATGTTTTCAAAAATTGAAAGAGTTCCTTTTTATGGCTAAATAATATTCCATTGCATATATCACCACATTTTCTTCATTCATTCATCCATCCACGGACACTTAGGTTGCTTCCATGACTCAGGTTTTGTAAATACTGCAGCAGTGGATATGGGCTGGCAGATGTCTTTTGAGTTAATGTCTTTGTTACCTATGAATATAGTAAATCTAGTTTTCCTTTTTTGAGGATCTCCCATATTGTTTTCCATAGTGGCTGCAGCAGTTTACATTCCTACCAACAATGAGCAAGGTTCCCTTTTCTCTGCATCCTCACCAACACTAGTTATTTCTTGCCTATTTGATAATAGCATTCTAACAAGTGAAGTGGTATCTCATTGAGGTTTTCATTTGCATTTCCCTTATGATTAGTAATGTTAACCACCATTTTATGTACCTGTTGGCCATATTTTGTTTTAGAAAAATGTCCATTTTGAACCTCTGCTCCTTTTTAAATCGTATTTTCTTTCTGCTTTTGAGAAGTTTTCTGTATATATTTTAGATGTAAACTCTTTAACAGATATTTAACTTGCATAAAGTTACCTTTTTCATTTCTGCTTATGATGGTCTTTGCTATACAGAAGCTTTTTAGTTTGATGTAGTCCCACTTGTTTATTTTTTGCTTTTGTTGCCTTTGCTTTCAATGTCAAATCCAAACAATCGTCAATAAGACTGATGTCAAGGAGTTTACCATCTATGTTATCTTCTAGGGCTTTTATGGATTCAAGTCTAACGCCCTACCTCTTTACTGTATCTAAAACCTTTGTGATTGTCCAAGCAGCTTACTTTATTTTTATTGGCTCCTAGTATTTAAGGGTGCCAAGAATTGTCATTATCCCAAAAGAGAGGATCTCAGTCAAGACCTAGACTCAGGGTGTTTAGAAGCTAGATCCTCAGACAGTAACCTTTAAAATATGTAAATATACCTCTTTCACAGGAAGATTGGGGAATGGGCATTTTTTCCATTCCTTCTGAGCTGAGACCTGGAGAAAAAGTCAGTTAAGGAACATTGCTTTCATTGCTACCATCTTCTTGAACTCATGAACACAAGCTCTGCTGGCTACTAGGGACAGGTAATTAAGAGACATACCTGAGTGGCAGCCACAAAAACTAGGGCATCAGACATAAACACCAGACATGATTAAAAACTACCCTCCAGGACATACTGGTGCCCTAGAGCATGGCAGAGTGGGTGTGTGAAGATAGCACCTGCCCTGTGAGGTCTCTATAGAACATAAAAATCAACCCTTAGGTATATATTTGATGAGAAGCCTGGCCCTCAGGCCTAAGTTATAAAAATAAACTAATTGTAGTCTCTTTCAGAGAGAAAGACTTATTCCTCAGTCTGCTGCCTTTCTGCTGTGTCATGGTATGTTAGCCAGTTGAGAATTCTTTGTCCGTTTGTTACAATCCTAGGGGATCCACAGCCATAAGCCCCAGTAGCTGCCAGAGCAGGGCAATATAAAGCTGTCGCCCACGTGGCAGCCACAAAATATGGGGGATCTAGAAAAGTACACAAGCTTCTGGGAGGTACCAGCAAGCTGGAGCAAGGCCGAGGGAGAGCAGAAAGATAGCATCCACCAGCCTCCATTTTGGAGAGTTTTTCAGTAGGATCTCCAGATGTGTATGAAATTTAGTGGCTGTCCCTAAGGCTGATGCTTCAGGATAAGCAAAATAAGCCTCTTTCACAGAAAATCTAGACTCATTTCAGTCAGTTGCATCTGTGCTGGCCTCTGGAGTGGGTGAGTTCATACACGCAAGTTCTTTAAGATCTGCTTCTCAGTTAGTCTTGTGGTTCTCATGGATATAAACCCCATTGGCCTTAAAGCTGCAGATATTGGAGACTTGTCTGTCAGATACAGATCTTAAAACCTGAGGGGCTAGATGTGGTTTTTACACCTTCACTTCTCAGGGAGGAGCTTGGGATTGTTGAGTTCCCACCCCATTGTAGGTCACCTTGATGGGGATGTGGTTTATGGCAAGATTGTAGCTCAGCCTCTCCTACCTTCCTTGTGGCTTTTCTCTTTTTCCAATGCAGAGGAATCACTGAACTAGGTTTTGCATTTTTTTCCAGAGGAAATTGTTCCATATGTATCTGCAGATCTCCATGGAAAGAGGTAAGTCTCAGATCCTCCTATATCACCCTCATTTACTAGAACATGGATTGTCTTTAAATAGTAAAAATATTCTAAAAATAGTAAGTGATAAATTTTAAATTATTTAAATTACTTTAGACTAAAATCTTTGCTTTACTTATTCCCAGAAAGTATAAACAGAATACAGAATACAGGAATAGCTTGTTACATTGTTTTTCACTTTATTGTGCTTTGTAGATAATTTTTTTTTCATAGATTGAAGGTTTGCAGCAGCCCTGCATCAAGCAAGTCTATGAGCACCATTTATCCAAAAGCATTGTCTTATTTCCTGTCTCTTTGTCACATTCTGGTAATTCTTAGAATTTTTTTCAAACTTTTTCCTTATTACTGTATTTGGTGATCTGTGATCAATGATTGTGGTTCTGATAGCTCAGATGATGGTTAGCATTTTTAATCAATAAAGCATTTTTAAATAAGGTATGTACATTTTTTTAGACATAATGCTATTGGATTCTTAACAGATTATGGTATAGTATAAATATTACTCTTACATGCACTGGGAAGCCAAAAATTCATTTAACTTGCTTTATTGCAATATTTGCTTTCTTGTGGTGGTCTGGAGCTGAGCACACAATATCTCTGGGGTCTGACTGTACTGTGCAAATATACCAGTGGTACACCTTAGGCTAGAAGTCAAGGTGCTGTGAGATAGTGCCTTAAAGAATTTTAGTACTCCATTTAGTTGGAGAGTTAAAAGTCACAATTTTAATATTTCTTGAGGACTTTTTGTTTAGATAAAATAACCTATGAGGTATTCTCTTAATTCTTTCTAAGGTCTTAATGAAGGATCTTATAGCCATACCCTTTATCTGAACTTTACCCTTTACCCTGAGACCATGCTTACTATCAGCACCCTGGATTTCATCTTTTGCCAGAAGCTGTTTCTCTCTTAGAGATTCTCATTTTCTGGAGAGGCAGGCTGTGAAGGAGAAATGGTTTTATTTTAGGACCAAGGAAGCCCTGGATTCTTTAAGCTTCCTTTAAATTCCTCCTGAAAATGGAGCATATTCTTCTCTCTCTCTTTCTCTTCTTTTTTAAGATTATCTTGCTTCTCTGTAACAGGCAATGAAAAGAAGCCAGTTGTCACATTCAGTCTTCTGCCTGAAATTACCTTAGCCACAGCTACAAATCTGTTAAGTTCACTTTCTGCATTACTGCCGGTTGTTCTTCCAGGACACATCCTGACTCCATTAACTCTTTGCTCATTGTTTTTCAGGACTTCACTGTCTCTGAGTTCTTCCAGATTTTCCACTACCTGTTCACAAATTCAAAACTTGCAAATTTAAGGTGTTTTAGAGCACTATAATAAAGCAAGCCAATGAATTTTTGGGTTTCCAGTACATATTAAAGTTATGTTTTCAACTATAGCATCAGCAGTCTGCTTCTAGATACCAAACAGTGTTCCCATTATCTGTTGCCATTATATCTCATGATTCTATGGGTTGGCTGGGTCTCGGTGGAGCAGTTCCTTTACTGGTTGTTCTTGGAGTCTCTCACACACAGTAACACAGTGGCTGGGACTGTAGCTGCTGCCGAATATCTGGCACCTTACTGCTGCTTTTTCTGGACTCTATAGTGTTTTATTGTCCAGGGCCTCTGCCTATGGCTTCTTACCTCACTGGAAAGAAACCTGGACTTTATACAAGGTGGTTCTGGACTATAAGAGAGAGCATTCTTTGATAAAGTGTTATTAGAAGAAACTTTTGAAATAACCAATATTAAGATAACACTAAATCTGTGGAGTAGGATAGAGTATTTAATGTACTTTAGATATAAATCAGCAATAAATATAGCATGAACATTTTTACCTATTTTAGTTTTTCTTATTTGACAAATGTTCAAAGAACAAAATACTAGACTGTTCAACTTCCAATCTAAGCTGCATAGTAGAAACATGGAAGAAATTACACATATTATTGATATTTTGATTTCTATTTGAAATGATTTCAGTCTTTCATTGTTTTAAAAATATACTTCCAAAATATATATTAAATTATAAAATCAAACTTTAAATGATCTATTTTATAGATATATTATATATTATTTATATATAATCTCATATCTAATGTCTACATATAATATATTATGAATTAATACTTAGATTTATTAGTGTTTAAAAACATATGCATTTTGTTTTCATTGATTATATTGTGATTATTATGTAAATGACTAAAGCAAGAGACAACAGGCAGGATAAAATAAATATCAAATAGGCAAATGAAAACAATGGGTAACATACAGTTTTTGTGCATTTTTGAAAAGATTTTTATATTTTTAGAGAAGTTTAAGGTTTACAAAGAATTGAAAGGGGCAAAGATTTTCCATAAACTCCCTATACCACACATTCGTAGCCTCTACAATTATAAACATCAATCACCAAAATGGTACTTTTTTTTTTTTAACCAAGGATGAACCTATGTTGACATTTCATGATCACCCAAAGTCTACAGTTTACTTTAGGTTTCATTCTTGGTGTTGTATATCCTGTAAGTTTTGACAAACGCATAAGGGTGTATATCCATCCTTATAATATCAGAGTATTTTCATTACACTAAACATCTTCTGTGCTCCAGCTATTCATCTTCCCCCCAGCAACTGCTAATCTTTCTGTTGCTAGTTTTCTACCTTTTCCACAGTGTCATATAGTTGGAATTGTACAGTGTATAGCCTTTTCAGATTGGTCTCTTTCACTTAGTAGGTTACAACTGATTCCTCCCTGTATTTTTGTAGTTCGATGGCTTATTTCTTTTTAATGTTGAATAATATTCCATTATCTAGACATAGCATCTTTTTTTAATCCATTTAGCTACTGAAAGATATCTTGGTTGCTTTCCAGTTTTAGGAATTATGAACAAAGCTGATATAAATGTCTTTGTGCAGGTTTTTGAGTGGACATGTTTTCAACTCCTTTGGGTAAATACCAAGGAGTATGATTGCTGGATCATTCTGTAAGAGTATGTTTAAGCTTGTAAAGTTTCTAAACTATCTTCCAGAGTGACTGTACCATTCTGCATTTCCACAAGCAGTGAATGAGAGTTCATATTGTTCCACATTCTTACCAATATTTTGTTTTGTCAGTGTTCTACATTTTTGCCATTCCAATTGATGTCTAGTGGTATTTTGTTGTTGTTTTAATTTGCATTTCTATGGCAACATATAGAAATTTTGGAAGTAACAATTTTGCAAAATTGCTACCAAAAATTTAACTTGAGAAGTTCAATCTACAATACCAAACACCTGAATGATGATAGTTCTGAAAATTTAGATTACAACTTCAACATTACCAATTTTCTAAGTTTTATAGCCTTAAGGACTTGGCACAAGGTGAGGCATGATTCTGATTCTAAATATTTATATAGTTGAGTAAAAATACATGATATGAAAAAGCATCCTTTAATGTAGGTATGTGAAGCATGATGGATTGTACTTGGCTGATATTATCTATTAGTTGAATGTTAACTCCTCTCTTCAATAATATGTGAGACAGATACATCTTTCTAGCAAGTCCAGAGCATATGATTCAGAGATTCTCTATTTTACTAATATTATTTTCTTAACTGTATTGTTTTACCAAGTGTTGGTTTTCCACCCTTTAATCAAACCATCAATTTAATGGTCAGCATATTATGCAAAACAATTAACCAAAAAGAAGATTTTGATTAAAAATCTTGATATTTTCCTGATAGTGAATCTAGCTCAGCAGAACAAACCTGGGTAAATCTATATTCCTTAAAGAGTTAAGAATTCTCACTTACAAAGCTCCTACACATTCATCATGTTACTTATTTTTACAACTCATCTGTGAATTAACTAATGCAGGCATTCTAACCTCACAGTTTAAAATGAAGAGCTTAATCTCTGAAACATTAAGTGACATAGTGAGACTAGAAGAATAAATAAAATATTTTTCATAATTATCAAGAGATATAAATGTCTAGAAGTGTTATGTGTTTGGGCAACTAGGAATATTTTTCAAGTTCTACTGAAATATAATTTGACATTGTTTATGTTGAAGTGTACAGCAAAATGAACTGAGACATATTGTGAAATGATTACCACAAGTTTAGTTAACGTCCATCATCTTATACAGATTAAAAAAAATTTTTTTTCTCTGTGATGAGAACCCTTAGGATTTACTCTTTGTAACTTTCATACATACTATACAGCACTGTTAACTATATAGTCATCATGTTATACATTACATCTCTGGTACTGAATTATCTTGTAACTAACTGGAAGTTTGTACCTTTTGACCACTTTTGTCCAATTTCCCCACCACCCACCTCTTTTCTCTAGTAACCGTAAACATTTTTTTTATAAGATTTGGTTTTTCCTTATTTCTCTGTCTTTTTTATATTCCACAAAAGTGAGATCATACAGTATTTGTCTTACTCTGTCAGACTTATTTCACTTCACATAATGCCTTCAAGGTCCATCCATGCTGTCTCAAATAACAGGATTTCCTTATTTTTAAATAAATATACATTGTGTGTATATGCATGTGTGTATACACACACAAATATATATGTATACACACACACACCACATCTTTATCCATTCATCCATCAATAGACACTTAGGTTGTTGTCTCATATCTTGCTTGTTGTAAATAATGCTACTGTAGTGACCATGGGGTGCAGATATCTTTTCAAGTTAGTAGCTTTTTAAGTGCTATTACTGGATCATATGGTCATTTTATTTTTAATTTTTTTGAGGAAACTTCATGGTGTTTCCCATGATGGCTGTAACAATTAATACTCTCACAAACAGTCCACAAAGGGTTCCTTTTTCTCTGCTTCCTCACCAGCATTTGTTATCTCTTGTCATTTTGGTGATAACCATTCTAACATGGCATAAGGTGAGGTCTCATTGAAGTTGCATTTCCCTAGTTATTAGTCATGTTGAGCACCTTTTCATTTACTTGTTGGCCATTTGCATATCATCTTTGGAAAATTGTCTATTTGTGTCCTTTGCCCATTTTCAATTGGATTTTTTGTTGTTATCAAGTTGTATGAGTTCTTTATGCATCTTGGTTAACCCGTTATCAAATATATGGATTGCAAATAGTTTTTCCCATCCTATAGGTTGTCATATCATTTTGTTAATCATTTATTTGCTGTACAAAGGCTTTTAGTATGATGCAATCTGATTTATTTATTTTTCTTACTTATGCTTTAGATGTAGTATTTAAAAACATTGTCAAGATGCATGTCAGGAAGCATTTTTCTATGTTTTCTTTTAGAAGTTTCACAGTTTCAGGTCTTACATTTAAGTATTTAATCCAATTTGATTTAATTTATGTAAGTGGTGTAAGTTAGAGTTCTAGTTTCATTCTTTTACATGTGAGTATCCAATTTTCCCAGCACCATTTATTGAACAGACTGTCTCTTCTCCATTGATTCTTGGTTACCTTGTCAAATATTAGTTCACAGTATGTGTATGTGTTTCTTTCTGGGCACTTGATTATGGCCCATTGGTTGATGGGTCTTTTTCTCTTCCAGTATATACTGCCTTGAGGGCTGTAGCTTTATAAGATAGCTTGAAATCAAGTATGATGTCTCTTACCTTGTTCTTTCTTGGGATTGCTTCGGCTTTTGGGAGTCTTGCAGTTCCATATAAATTCTAGCATATTTTTTCTATTGTAAAAAAATGTCATTGAAATTTTGGTAGAGATTTCATTGACTACCTAGGTGGCTTTGGGTAGTATGGACATTTTAATTCTTCCAGTATGAACTGAGTTACCTATTTACTTATGTCATCTTCAGTTTCTTTCATCACTGTCTTGTAGTTTTTAGAAATATTGCCTTGTTAAATTCATTCTTATTTATTGTTCTTGATGTTACTTTAAATGGGAATATTTTCTGTATTTTTTGGATAATCTGTTAGTGTACAGAAATGCTAATGATTTTATATGTTAATTTTCCATCCTGCATCTTTACTGAATTTTATTGAATAGATCTAATAGTTTTTTGGTCAAGGCTTTAGGATTTTCTCTGTATAAAATCATATCTATAAATAGAGACTAATTTTACTTCTGTCTTTCCAAATCTGATACCTTTTTATTTATTTTACTTGTATGGTTGCTCTGTCTGGGTCAGCTAGTAATATGGTGAATAGGTGTGGTGAGAGTGGACACCCTTGTCTTGTTCCTGATCTTAGAGGAAATGCTTTTAACTTTTCTCCATAGAAAATGATGTTAGCTGTGTACTTGTCATATATGGCCTTTGCTGTTTGAGGTACATGCCTTCTCTACCCACTTTTTAAGTCATGTTCAAGAATGGATATTTTGTTAAGTGCTTTTTTTGTATCTTTTGAGATGACTGTATGATTTTTTTCTTTCATTCTATTAATGTGATGTATGACAACATTGAGTTGTCAGTATGTGTTGAACCATTTTTTGAATACCAGGGATAAATCCGATCATGGTGAAAGATCTTTTTGCTGTGCTGAATTTGGTTTTTGATAATTTTTGCAGCTATATTCATCAAGGATATTGGCCTCTAGTTTTCTTTTCTGACAATATAATTTTCCGACTTTGGTGTCAGAGTAATGCTGGCCTCATTAAATGAGTTTGGGAATGTTCTCTCCTCTGACTCTTTGGAAAAATTTGATAAGATTAGTGTAAAGTCTTTAAACATTTGTTAGAATTAACCAGTGAAGCCTTCTGTTCTTGGGCTATTCTAAATTGGGAGAATTCTGATTACTGATTCAATCTCTTTACTAGTAATTGGTCTCTTCAGATTTTCTTCTGCTTGATTCGGGGTTCGAAGGTTTTGTTTCTAAGAAATTTTCCATTTCTTCCAGGTTGTCTGGTTTGCTTATGTATAGTTGTTCACAGTAGCCTCTCACAATCCTTTCTATTTATGTGGCATCAGTTATAATGTCTCCTTTTTAATTTGTAGTTTTGTTGATTTAGATCCTCTCTTTTTTCCTTGGTTAGTCTAGCTAAAGGTTTGTCCATTTAATGTATATTTTCAAGGAACCATCTCTTAGTATAGTTAATTTTTTTACATTGTTTTTCTCTTCTCTATGTCATTTATTTCTGCCCTAATTTTCATTATGTCCTTCCTTCTGTTAACTTGGGCTTCATTCATCTTTCTCTGGTTCTTTTATGTATAGAATTAGGCTGTTTATCTGAGATCTTTCTTGTTTCCTATGTAGTTGTTTGTGGCTATGCACTACCCTCTTAGAACTGCTTTTCTGCACCCAATAACTTTTGGTATGTGTGGTTTGTTTAATGTGCTTTTTTCCCCTTTAATTGCTTCTTTGACCCATTATTTCCCCAGGAAAATGTCTAGTTTCCTTGTATTTGTGAATTTTCTAGTTTTCCTCCAGTTATTGATGTCTGCCTACAATGTTATGAAATTTGAAAAAGATACTTAGTATAATTTCAATCTTCTTGAATTTGCTACCCTAGAAAATTTTCCATTTGTACTTGACAAGAATGTGTATTCTGTTGTTAGAATGTCTGTACAAATTTGTTAGGTCTGCTTGGTGTATAGTTTTGTTCAAATCTGCTACTTCCTTATGGATTTTATGTATGTTATTCATTGCCAAGAGTCAGATATTAAAATCTCCAACTCTTACTGTGTTGCTCTTTTTTCTCATAGCTCCATTTATTTTTGCTTTATATAAATATAGGTGTTCCAATGCTGGGTGGATATATATTTATAATTGTTTTATCTTGCTACTGGTTGACCCCTTTGCCATTATATGTTGATTTTGTCTGTCTTTATTTTCAAATTTACTTTAAAGCCTATTTTGTCTGATATGTATTTAGAGCTACCTCTGATTTTTTTGGTTGCTGTTTGCTGGAAATACTTTTTCTGTCCCTTCACTTGAATTTATGCATATCTTAAAGGCTAAAGTGTGTCTCTTGTGGGCAGCATATTGCTGTATTTGAGTTTTTGTTTTCTTTTATAAATTCAGCTATTCTATATGTTTAGTTTGGAGAATTTATCCATTTATATCTAAAGTGATCATTGATAGGTAAGAAGTTACTGTTGTCATTTTTATAATTGTTTTCTGGCTGTTTGTAGTCTATTGCTCCTTGTTTCTTACTTAGCCTGCTTTCTATGTTTTTTAGGTCTTTTTGTATTGATATGCACTTCTTCTTTACTATTTTTCTTGTGGTAATAACTACAGTTTTTTTCCTTGTGGTTACCATAAGGCTTACATAAAATATCTCAAAATTATAACACCTTATATTAAACTGATAACTTCAATAAGATTGCTAAAATTTACACTTTTACTTCTCCCCCCTCACATTTTAGGTTCCTGATGTTACAGTTTACATATAACTTTGACTATATATTTACCATTACTAGTAAGTTTTATGCTATCTTTTCATGTTTTTATGGCGTTAATTAATGTCCTTTTACTTCCAAGGAATTCCCTTTTTAGAATTTTTTGTGCAGTAAGTCTAGTAGTGAACTCCCTCAGCTTTTGTTTGTTTAGGAAATTCTTCATTGCTCTTTCATTTTTGAAGGACAGCTTTGCTCAGTATAGAATTCTTGGTTGATAGAGGTTTTTTCTGTCTTTCAATATTTGAATGTATCATCCCATTCTTTTCTTGTCTGAAACATTACAGAGGTTTCCTTGTATGTAACTTTTCTGGTTTCTTGCTGCTTTCAATATTTTTGTCTTTGACTTTTGACAATTTAATTATATTGTGTCTTTATGTAGCTTTATTTGGGCTCAAACTGTTTTGAGTTCTCTGATTTGCAAGGATCTGAATGTCCATTTCTCTCCCCAGTTCTAGGAATTTTTTAGCCAATATAACTTTAAATATATTCCCTGTCCCTTTCTCCTTTCCTTCTGGAATTCCCACAATTAGGATATTTTTTTCTTTTGACAATGTGCCTTTGGTCCTGTAAGCTTTTCACTCTTTTTCATTTTTTTCTTTCTATGCCACTGACTTGATAATTTCACATGCCCTGTGTTCTTGATCACTAACTCTTTTCTCCTGCACATATGAGTCTGATCTTGAAGCCCTCTATTAGATTCTTCAGCTCAGTCACTGCATGTTTTAGTTATAGGATTTCTGGGGTTATTTTTATGGTTTCTATTTCTTTAACTTATTTTGTTAATCAGTAACATTCCTAATATCATTTATTTGTATGTGTGTTCTACTTCACTAAACTTCTTTATAAGGATTGTTCTGAATTATTTGACAGTTCATATATTTTCATTTCTTTTGGTCCATTTTTAGAGCTTTGTTTCTTTTGGTGGTATCATGTTTACCTGATTTTCTGTGATTCTTGATTCCTTCCATTGGTATATGAAAATTTGAGTAAGCATTCTTCTCTTTCAGACATTATATGTTCACTTTATCAATTGCAGTTCTTCACCACCAGTTCACTTTCTGTTTCTGGACACATCTGCTGGGATCATCCTTGGGTAGGTGGGGCTTGCTACTTGCTATCAGGATCAATTTTTTTGGATGAGGCCACTGCCTGGGCTCTGTAGTCAGGGTGTGTTTATGTGGGTGCTACAGGCAAAGAACAGTTGGATACGACTTCTTCCTTGGTTCCCTGTCCAAGAAAGGCTTTAGGATGGCCTCTGTCATTACCTGGGTTCTTTGGTCAAACTTACTAGAAGGTTGGGACTGAGTATTATGCTCAGCAGTAGGTGGGGCTATGAATTAGCTTCTCTGATTTGGTGACAGCAGGATGGGTATAGATCCTGCATGGCTCATTGCTTGGTGACCTGAATAAGCCAGGGCTGTACACTGAATTCCCTGGCCAGATGAGGCAATCTATTATGCTGTACAGATGAGAAAGGCCACCAGCTGTGCTTTCTTTCAATTGCCACTGTGAGCAGGGCTTTTGGATGGGCCACTGCAACTTCCCCTTTGCTCTGTTTAAGCAGATCAAGCAGTCTGAAACCTGTAATTTGGAACAGGTAGGCTCTGAATTAGCTCTTATTCCTGATCATTGTGGGAGACCAAACTCCAAGCCTGGCAAGGCTCTTTGTGGTCTTGACTCAAGTAACCCATATCCAAGTTTCCTAGCTGAACAGGACCACTGGTTTTTCTCTGCAATCTATCATCTCTGCCCAGCAGAATCTATGTTTGAGCATTGCTTGGCTTTTCAGTTTTGCATGTGTTCTGGCTAGTGTTTCTTGTTTGGCAGGGCTGGGAGCTATAGTTACCAATGCCTGGGGCTATGAATTAGCTCTCTTGCCTAGTTGGAGCAGGAATACCCTCCACATCTGGCACGGTCCATTGAGTTCTGGACTCAAGTCAACCCACTCCCCAGGTTCCAGCACCAAATGGTGCCACTGGCTCTGTTCTACAGGTTATCAATTCTGTCTGCTATACTCCGCTGGAGCACTGCTGGGCTATGCAGCTTCCAAGTGTTGTTGATAGCCTTTCTGGTCAGATGGGTCTTGGAACTATACTCACTGTGGGCCAGGCTGTGTCTTAAATTCCCTGCCTGGGCAGGAGCAAAACAGACCTCAGGTGCTGAAAGGCTTTTTGTTTGAGGACCCAATCCAGGCAGACCAGTACCTTACTGAGTTCTTTGGTCAGATTTCACCACTGACTCAGCTCTGCAGGTGAGCAAAGCCACTGGTTGGGTGCTGTAAGTTAGAAAAATCATGTGCCAAGGTTAAAGTGCTGGTTGTTTCAAGCATCTCCCCACTTTTCCATCACAGTCTGATTCCCAGTGAGCAAGTCCTAAAGACTCCTCTGCAAGCTTCATGGGTGAGACAGGAAGGCTCTCATGAAGAGACCTCCAATGCTGGGGGAGTTCGATGTCCCCCCTGTGCTTTCTTTTCCCCTGGGGAGCAATTGAAAGCTCAGAGGAGACCTCTTTGCAGGGTACTGCACTGGCCCGGGGAAAGAGGAATTCAGCATATAGCCACTCCTTATACACTTCAGAAGCACGATCTTGGTGTATCTGGTGCCAGGGTGTTTCAGCCTCACTCCTATATTCTAAGATTCTCTCAGTGGTATCACAACCATGAAGAGTTGTAAGTTGTTTTCTGGTTTGGGGGAGTAAAGTCAGGATTGACCTATGATGCCATCTTGGTGACATCACTTTAAATGCCAGGAATTTTTTTAAAAGACTAAATTAGAAATGAAGGATTTAGAAGTCATTCTGGAGAAACAAATGACTAGGCCAATGAAATAAAAACAGCCTTTCTTAAAAACATCTTTTAAGATTTTATTTAGGCTCTGGATCTCTTTATTATCCAAGTAAATTTAGGGTGAATCTTACCTGAATTGTTTTCAACCATACAACAAAATACATCTAGATAATATATGGTGGAAAAGAGCAAGGTATTTGGGAATTTCAGAAAAAAAGAGACAGAAAAATATCTTAATGACAGCTTTAATTAGTATCTGAAAGATACCTAGATAAATTTATATGCTTTCGAACTTTAGTTCTTAATTTCTGCCTTGAAGTTGTGACATTGTCTTTGGGTATAAATCTCCAATATACAGATAACATGGTCAATCTTATTTTGATTTTTGTCTTTGTCTGCTTAAGGGTGGGTGTTGCACAGAAAATGGTGTAACCAAAAATAAAAAGTAAATATGTGTTATTAGGTTTAGGTTTACAGCAACATTATAATAGCTTCGAGAGAACTTTGAAAATCAAAATAAAAATAATTCTAAAAGATACTAAGATATAAAATATCTGAAATAAAGATTATTTGCAAAGGATGCTAAAGTACAAACATGCTTATGGAAAAGAGGAGTTTAATGTTCCTCTCAGGTAGACTAAATTTTAGACAGGCTTCATGCTGCCTCTAGGTCTATGGCTTCCCTCTCAACCAGACCCTTATAGAAGCCTGATGTCATAACCACAGAGTTCCCTCTCCTCTCTTTTTATGGAACATTGTATTTTAAAAAGCTTTCAGTTATAAATTCTTTCTCTGACTCTTTGATATGTAAATATGGTCATAAGCCTTTTACCAGTTTACTTACCCAGGAATACCCAGGACTTGAGGGCCATCTCCTTGAAACGTAATCATCAGGGAAGGTAGTGTCCCTATCTCCTTGTTTCTGTAGGAGGATAGGATCCTAACTTTGGGGGCATCTCAATACACACTCCAAAACTACCTCTTGTCACAAAGATATGAGAAGTTTATTTTTCTATGGATAAAGCCAATTAGCTAACCAACTGAATTTAGAATGAATTACATATTACAAATGGTGTTGTCAAGTCCTTTTACTTGAGGAGTAGTTATTGTTGATCTTGAAAAACATATGCAATGGTTTGTGTATATTTGGTTATATAAAAGGATGAGATTTCTGTATTTTCAATCTCTTAGTGGCTTGCCTGTGATGCATATCACATTCTGATTTAAAGCTTGTTTGATTTAAAAAAATGTTCTTTCTATTCTATATTTGTGGATATTTTTTCTGGGCTGGACGGAGATTTTGTGGGTTTTTTTTGTTATGTTTGTGATGACAGGGTCCAGAAGACTGAAAGTTCCTGATTGAGCAGATCAGCTGAAGGCCTGTGACCACACAATGGTCAGATAAGAGATGCTAAATTCTAAAAAGTCTCTCTAGTTCTCCATTTATTTGGAATGCTAGCTGGATGAGCCAGCCTCTCTAAATTAGAGATGTTACTATTGAATCATCATGAGTAATAGGGACTCAAAAATTCGATCAGGATCACTACATGGTTAAAATATATAGGAAGCCAGGAGTGTTGCCTGCAGGTTTTTCTATTAAAGAGCTAATATCTCTATTTCATATTTGGAATGGTTAAATAAAAATCCAGTTGCCTGAGGATGGCTCCTTTGATTTAGATAAATTAATGTATTTGCTGGGGCTCTTAGGAATTATCTCAAGCAATAGAATTACAGGCTGTATGGGATGAAAAACAATATAAGAAAAAAATTTCCTTTAGTTATTTGGAGAATCAGAAGAAAAGAATAATAAAAATGGAAGAGGAACTCTCAGGAATGGAGAAGACTGAAGTGATGGCCTTTTAAAAGGGTGGCTTGGTTCTCTTCATTCACAGGCTTCCTTATAAAGAAGGATGAGGACACAACTTCCTTAGCTTGTAATGAATTACTTGCCCTATTTGAAGACATAAGTTTGTGTATCACGTGGCCTGGTCCTGAATCTACTTCATATCTTAGTGCAGATTCCACTTCCACATGTAGCTAGGAAAGGAGACATGCATAAAAAACCTCTTTAGGAAGCAATGGAGAGCTTGCATAGGAACTATGCACCTATATGAAGGCACAGGATGGACAGCAGCTGCAGTAGCCACTTGGGAAAAGGCAAATAAGGTATTAAACTGATAAATATTAAGAGGAGTAAAATGTTTAAAAATGCCACAAAATTTACACTTTTCTTATCTTAATATGAGGAAAACTAGCACTTCCGTTTGGATTGCCAGCAGAGCTGATGCCATTGAGAAGATATCCAGGACTTCTGGGTAACACAAATGCTGTTCCCACAGCTATAATTACTCATTTAAAGCCTTTTTTCCTTACACACCAGAAGTTTGTATAAATATTCTATAGCATGTTTTAGTTTACAGCACCATGCACGGAAACATGCACTGGCTACTGTGTAGAATTCTGCAGCCAGCACCTGCACGGGATTCTGAAACCAGCACTTTGCTCCTTTGACATAGCAAACACATTGGGTTCCAAGTGATCATATCAGGACACTTGACATAAATGGGTATGGTAGCTAAGGGAAACCAACTTTCCACCCCCCACCCCTAACTATGGAAGACCTGGGGGAATTAGAGACATAGCAAGAGTTTGCTAACAGCTTTACTTGAAGCCTTCTCACAACAGTGTAATCCTCCTAAAAATCTACTGAGTTTGGTAAAAATATATTAATACCACCTAGATGTAAAGAGTCTAACCCTAGGGGTTAAATACTTTACTGCTTATCTAAGAGGTAGGAAAAATAATAACATTTTTGCTTTTCAATTCCTTCTTGCATGGAGAACAAAAACTAAACAGTATCTTCATTATTATCCAGTTACAATGTCAACATTTTGAGAGTGAGAATATGTTTTACTAGTTATTTATACAATGTGTGAACATACATTTAGTAAACTGCTTTTGAAGAGTGAGCTTCAATTCAGAGTCTATTTTACAATGTCAAATAAATACATGATATTTATAAAGCTCTTGGTTCTTCTAAGCAATATTGTATTTCATATTCTAATTCTTTAATAAATCCATATAACATGTTTCCAACTGTGTGTAGTATAAACATCTAATCTTTTAAAATAAACATACCATCTGGCTGTTTATGGTCATTCTTCAGGTATGTATGCTCTATATTTGGTTCATAAATTTTCTTTATTTAAAAATAAGTGACATTAACTACCATTTATTATTTGGTAAAAATAAATCAGGTAAAATTTAAAAGACCAAGTAAATTCTTAACACAAGATTATTCTCTGACAAAACCATGTTTCAAATAATACAACCTAAGTGATTTCACTTGTAAAGATAATTGATGCTATTTTCTTGAACTCCCTATTTGTTTTATTTTTTCATTTGTTTTTTCCAGTTATTGAGGTATGACTAATAAAAATTTTATATATATATATATATATATAAGGTATAAAACATGATAATTTCATACATGTATACAGCATGAAATGATTACCACAGTGAAGCTAATACATTCCTCACCTCACAGTTACCATTCTGTGTGTGTGGTGAGAAGAGAACACTTAAGATCTACTTTCTTAGCCAGCTTCAAGTATACAATGCAGTATTACTAACAACAGTCACCATACTGTACACTAGATACCAAGAACTTGTTCATTTTACAACTGAAAGTTTTCACACCTTGGCCAACATCTCCCCATTCTACCCATACCCCAGCCCCTCCCAGGCAATCTACTCTCTGCTTCTGTGAGTTCATCTTTTTTAGATTCCATATTAAATTATATATATAGCATTTGTTTCATCTGGCTTATTTCACTTAGCATAATGTCCTCCAGGTTCATCTATGTTGTCATAAATGGCAGGATTTCCATTGTTTTTCTGGCTCAATAATATCCCCACTTCTTTTTTTATCCATTCATCCATTGATGGATACTTAGGTTAAATCCATATTTGCCTATTATAAATAATGCTGAAAGTACACATATCTCTTTGAGATACTAACTTCATTTCATTTGGATATATACCTAGAAGTAGAATTGCTGGGAAATCTTATAGTTGTATTTTTAATTTTTTGAGGAATCTCCATACTATTTTCCATAAAGGCTGTACGAATTTACATTCCCATCAACAGTGTGCATGGTTCTCTTTATCCACATGCTCAGCAACACTTGTTCTCTTCTGTCTTTTTGAAAACAGCCATCCTAACAGGTGTGAGGTCATAGTCCATGTGGCTTTGATTTGCATTTTCTGATGATTAATGATGCAGAACACCTTTTTGTATACCTGTTATTTTATATGGTTTTTAGGAAAATGACTATGCATGTCTGTCTGAGTCTGTTCAGCCTTCTATAAAAAAGTAACACATCTGTGTAGTTTATAAACAAAATAAACTTATTTTTCATTCTTCTGGAAGCTGAGATGTCTAAAACCAAGGTACCAGCAAGGTTGTGTTCGGTGACAGGCTTCTTTCTGGTTCATAGCCAGAGACTTCTTACAGTTTCCTTACATGGTAGAGGTGGGGCAGGATTTCTGTGGAGTCTCTTTCTAAAAAACTAATCCCGTTCATGAAGGCTCACCCTATGACCTAAGCACCACCCAATGGCCCCACCTCCTAAGAGCATTATCTTTGGGGATTAGGATTTCAACATACGAATTTTAGGGGACACAGACATTCAGACTATAGGAAGGTCATCTGCCCATTTTTAATCAGACTATTTGTGGGGTTTTTGCTATTGGCTTACATAAGTTTCTTATATTTTTTGGATATTACCACCATATCAGATGTAAGGTTTACAAATATTTCTCCCATTTTCTAGGTTGCCTTTTTGTTTTGTTGATTGTTTTCTGTGCAGAGATTTTTAGGTTGATGCTTTACCAACTTGCCTGTTGTGGCTTTTGTTGCCTGCACTTTGCTGTCATGAAGGACAGCTTGGCTTCATGTAGTATTCTTTTTTGCAGTATTTTTCTTGCAGCGCTTTGAATATTTTATCCCACTCCCTCCTGGCCTGCAATGTTTTGTAGAGAAATCCACTTACAGCCTTTCAGGGATTCCCTTGTACATGGCAGGTTCTTATTCTGTCACTGCTTCCAAACTGTTTTTGTCTTTGACTTTTGACAATTAGGTGCTAATGTGTTTGGGATGATCTTTGTTGTTCTTGCTTGGGTTTTTTTGAGTGTCATGAATCTGGGTAGCCATATTCCTCCTAAGATTTGGGAAATTTTTAACCATTCTTTCTTTAAATAAGCTTTCAGCCCCTTTCTCTCTCTCTCTCTCTCCTTTTGGGACTTCCATCATGTGTATGTTCATTGAACTGATATTATCCTATAGATTTTATGCTTTCATTCAATTGATGGTTATCCCACAGGTGTTATATCCCACGCATCCTATGCTTTCTTCACTCTTCTCATTTTTCTTTATAACTGGCTAATTTTAAATGACCTGTATTTGAATTTGCTGATTCTTTTTCTCCATGGTCAAGTTGACCATTGAAGCTTTCCAGTTTTGAATTCTGTCACTGTATTCTTTAATTCCATTATTTGTACTTTGTTCTTTTTTTATGGCTTCTATTTCATTATTAAATTTCCCTTTTGTTCATGCCCTGTTTTCCTGATTTCATTTAGTTGTTTGTCTGTGTTGTCATGCATCTTAATGATGACTCTTTTGAGTTCTTCTTAAAGATGATTATTTTGAATCTTGTTAGTTTATTCTTAGATCTCCATTTCTTTGGGGTCAGTTACCAGAACATCATCATTAGTTTCTTTTGGTGGTGTCATGTTTTCCTGATTTTTATGATCCATGTAGCCCTGTGTTATTGTCTGTAAATCTGAAGCAGCAAACAGTTCCTCCAGTCTTTAAACACTGATTTTGTAATGTAAAGACTCTTCTGTCAGTTTTTCATGCTGCAGAGATTGCCTCTGGGATGGAAGTCAAGTGGAGTTGGAGCTGGTTACATGGCTGCCTCTGGGTTGCAGTTGACTGGCCTGTTATCAGAGGCTTAGCAAGTGTGGATGTTGTCTGGTTCCTGGATAGATGGGGCTGCCTCCAGGACCTTGTTCAGTTGGGCTTATGCTGGAACAAAGGTTTGCTTCAGGGTGCACAGTTGAGTCTGTATACAATGAAACTGTTATTAGGATGATGGCTCCCTCTCCAATCCTTGAAAGGATCCCCACTGTGTCACCTGGACAGATCCTGGCTGGACAGGACAACTCCTAGAGCACACTGGGAGGGACTAAAATAAGGCCGCTGTGGGAGGCTATCAACAGTAGACCTCCTGCTCTGATATTCTGTAGTTGTTACTCCAACCTCATTATTTCTTTACTATGATGAACTGTCAGAGTTCAGTCAAGACTTTATTAAATTTTACTCTCATTAAATTTACATGGCTACTATGTCAGATTGATAAAATGCTATCTATGTAAACATTTTTACTCAGTTTTCCTTTTTGCTTGTGAAAATCTAGTATCTGATTGAAGATTTGGGGATTTAAGTGGTACATGTACATAAGAAGCAGAAATTGAATGTGTATTCATAACAACTCCTCATCACTGGAAAGTAGATGAATTTCAAAGCAATTCAAGCTCTAATTTTTTTCTACACTATACAGCTATCAAATATCTCCATAAAAACATGATCACATAAAGCAGTATACACTATGATGCACAGTGAAGATACTAGGTAAAAAGACTATGACTACATTGATATCAATTACAGTTCTCTTAAGCTTTCAATTTAAAAATCATGTATGTGATTTCAGGGAAAATTTTAGAAATTATATAACTGTGTCAAAGTATATTTTAGGTAAGGTTAAGAAATTCGATTATGCTGTAATCAGAGGCAGCATTTTATTTTTTTACAAGAACATGTTTTAGAATGCTAAATTACATTATTAAAACTCATGCTTCATGTATCACTGGCTTTTGTGCCTTCAAGTCATACACCTACTTTGAACAAATGTCTTCACTATGTGAAGGGGAGATAATCATTTTGCATGACTGTTTTGGAAATTGTATTGTGTGCTGTAGTTTCACACATCATCATTAATAAATGAAAGGCAGTTTTACTGATTTTGGTGGTCATTTCTGTGTTAACTTTAATAATTTTAGAGATATTTAATTTTAGATTACTGTATTTGCTAGTAATCATGTTAAGTCTAAAACAAATTTAAAGCATGTAAGTTACAATGCAGTTATTTGACTATAGAACAAACCACAAGGAAATTATCCACCATGCTAGCTTTTGAGTAGATATTGTCCAATAGAAAATATACACAATGTATTTGTTATTTAAAGATGATTTATATAACCATATTCTTTGCAAAACAATTTTTGGAGATAATAGATATAGGTATTGATATATTAATTTAAATTTCTATTAAACTTTGTTGTTTTAGAGGTAATTACAATATATTAGGGTTTTTTTCAGATAATGCATATGAAGAAACAATATGTAATATATTGAGTGTCCTATCCCCCTATAGATATGTGTGTGATACAAATTACTGTTCAATGAGTTACATTGGTTTTCTTCCAGTTCTTATTTTATACTCAGTTTAAATTAGATTAAGTATTTTTATTTATTAAGATACCAACTTTCTACTATGTAAAAATGGAGGGCATAACTTTTATTTCATTAGTTAAAAATGAAAGCTGTTATTTTTTCTAGGTTATAGGAAGTCACAGTCATTACTGTAAATGCTAGAATTCTCAGGATCAGTTCTGGGCCACCTTGACTACCTCTATCCTTTCAAATTCTGTATCTCTTCCTGGCCCAATGGAAGAATATATTGTACAATATCACTTAAAGTAGATTTGGGGTTTGTAATTTCAATGGATGAATATTTCCTGGGCTTTTCCTTTGAGATCTCGAGTTTACTCTTTCCTACTTGTGTCGCTGAAAGAAAAGGACCATTATAAAAAAGCCACATGACAGAAGGAAGCCAGAGTTCACCTGGAGGGGATCTACAATGGGAACTGATGTGACATAAACACTGTATTGTAAGAAGCAACTAAATGAGTTGTGCTGTTTATTGCAGTACCTGTGAGTGTTACTCTGTTTTAAAAAGTCAGATTTTACATGACTCAAAAATTCCATGTAAGACTGTTCTTGCATATCACTAGTTATTTTATATCCAAAGGTATTTTCTCAAAAATATTCCGTATTTGATCCTATTAAGATTAATAACATGCTACATGGAAATGACTGTTTTCTAATCTGCACTTTATTTTTATATCATTCTACTGCAGAGAATGCAGTAATTTTTCCTGAATTATCTTACAATTGATAGGAAATGCAGACTGCACTGTTACAGATGGGAGCGTCATGTCTTGCTTCACTGGATTCCTATTCTCATCGCACATGGCTGCTCTTAGTACATGAAGTAAATGCACAGCGTTATGATTACAAAACGAGTCGTCATATAACCATGAAAATAGTACTGCTTTATAATTGGAATGCCTTTTTTCTACCCTGGAAATTATTCTGAGTAAGTTAGAATTTATTGAGTAGGCATTTTATACTTTTTCACTGAACTTACAAACCTGTTAACTGTGCTGAAGAAAATAACAAAGCAAGCTAGAAAACACACAGATTTAAGCACTTTTGTAAGTAGCTTACGTCTGAGTGATAATTTTCCAAAAGCCATGAAAGTATAGAAATTTTAGATCATTTGAGCTAAATGACTCTAAAAGTAAAAACCAAAGCAGGAAGAGGAAGAAGGGATTAGTGAAACCAAATAGGACCCCCAGACCCTGCTCTTGGTCTATGGATGACCTTTACTGTGACACTCAGGGTTTCTATCCCCTAAGGAAAGTAAGATGAAAGAATTTCGTGCCACATTGAAAAGTAATTCCTGCTAGCTTTAACTAGATTCATTAAAATCAAGAAGTAATTTTGAAAAGTATTTAGTTAATGAATGATTATAGCAACAGTAGTTATGATGGATGCATCTAACTACCCATTTTCTTATGTATTAAGCTTTAAAATACACCAGTTTGCACAGTACAAATAGAGAAAACATAGATAATTTAACAAATTTCTTGGAAAAGATGTCTTTTTTAAACTTACAGTTCTCTTTCTGTACATGGACTTATATTAATCATTGTCATGTCTCTGTATGACCTCCGGATCAGAATTGTTTTTCTAAGATGGGTACATAAACACAGACACAAATGCCACTGCCAATACCATTCAGCCTTACCATTTTCAGTACCAGTGCCCTTGGGCTTTCAGTGATCTTTAATTTGCTTGTGCAACACAAAACTCTTTCACCAATTCATGTCCTGACAAGAATATTGGTCTTTGAAATTTTGCTCCTTCATCAAATTCTTATTGTCTTCAAATCAAACTCCTGGCAGTGCAACAAGAGGATTCACATGATATTTATTAAGGTTTATTTATTGTATGGGTGTATATAATATGTTAGTGTTCTTAGATGAACAAGCTAGAGCTTACAAAAATACATAGGGGGTCTAGTAGGCATGGTGTCTTCAAACAGTGGGACAAAGCAATAAGGGGGAGATTTTAGATGAAGTTCCTCCACAAAACATCATATAGAGCATTTAACACACATACACATACACAGATACACACCCTGCACAAAATAAAAGAGAAACAGGATCTTCTAAATAAATGAGAAAATTATAATCTCTCTAGGGTAGGAATCATTATCTGTATTTACATTTTGATAGGACTATCTTGCTAAGTATAACTAGATGATTTCAGGGCATCAAGAGAAATATTCAGGGAAAGGGCCAGAGCTTATGGGAATACATATATCTTCTTGCCACACACTGGTTATTTATTAATAATATTATACTACAGCAAACAACCCTTTTTCTATTGCTGCTCTTACTTATTATTTCCATCTGTCAAACTGGGATCTCTGGGGTTTGCTGGAGAAAATTACTCTGAGGAGAATGTTGCTTATAAACCTCAAGTTAAATGTTACATGCTTGAATAGAAGCTCCTTAATCACATTATATTTTATTTATTCAAAGCATAATATTATTAAATGCCTTAATTTAAATATTAGTTTATTGAAAAATATCCAATTTAGTCTGAAAATAACACATATAGTTATCTTTAATTCATTGTATATCTTGCCTGTGAAATTCATCTCTACTTAGGAATGTAGACACTGAAGAATTTGTTGTTTCTGACTGCCAGAATAACATTTTAAAACTTTTGTACTTGACATTACAAACTTGCCTAGTCTGAAGAACAAATTTTAGTTAATTAAAATTATCTCATTAACCTTGAAGAGACATTTGTGAACATGTTAATAAAAAACATCAACTGTTGTCTGTTATGGGAGTAACATGTCTTAATTTGCATATATTCTAGGATAAATGTAAGAGGATTTATAACATTGCATGCCAATTGTTAGTTTGACAAATTTGTCATAATTATCCTACTACCTGATCACTTGATCTTCACCACAGGTCTCAGACACTATAACTGCTGAGGTAAAAAAGCATTTGGCCTTTATAGCCAAACTGAAAATAGATTTAAAGTTAAAGTTTCTTGTTTATATATGATATTTTATGATATTCACATGTCATACAAATACATACTTGTATATGTGTTTATATTTTAATAACTTTATATCAGTGTCTTGAATCTTGGATAATAAATGTATAATACATACTTGTATGGGACCCAAAAGTCAAAGTATTTATTGTGCTCAGCCTGTATTAGAATTATACAAAGGGCAGTAAATTGTTTGTCTATAGTATATTCACTAAGAAAGATACTATTAACTTTGAAACCTACCTCTTGTAAGTTACAAGTCAGTTTCTTTTAAAGTCCATCTCTTATTGTAAAGTTTTTTGTCCTCAAATGATGTGTTTTTATAATTACTTTTATTTCTCATTGCCTCACTTCACATTTATAGCTGTAACTTCTAAATAGGAAGGTAATTTTCATAAGTAAGGTTAGACATTTTTGGAGTGGTCCCAGTGGCTGTGTTTGTACTTGAACTTTCTCACCTGACTTCAGTTATTTAGAGCCAAGTTAGACTAGTCAGTCTCTCTCTCTCCAAGTAATTAGAAATTAAGAATAAATGACTCTATTGCCTCAGACTGAATGTTGGAAAATGGTTCACTTTGGGGTGGCCATATGCAAACAAATCTGACAGAGAAATTTCAGAAAGAGAAATCTGAAGTTTCCTGTTTCTAGTGCATGATGAAAGAAGTTTGTAAAGTGTCACTGTGTCAACAAGTGATAAACTGAGCAGACTGAAAATCAACAATTCTTCATCTTTCAGACAAGTAAGATCACAGGACAAATCACTGTCCCGAAAATTGGAGAGAACAACAGGCGAATACAGAGAATTACAAATCATCAGAGCAGCAGTCTGCAGGAACAGGAAGCACTGTCCAGGTAGGGAAACCTAACTGTAATTAAGAAATTTCTGGAGGCTGTGTGTGGACGATTCTGATTGTTAAAAATTCTAGAAGGACCTCCTCACCAGGAGAGTTCTTATTCTTTTGTGATTTTTTATCTCATGTTTGTCTACAAGGTTATAACAATGAATCTCAGAGAAAAGTCCCCTATGTTACTAGCAGGGGGAGGGGCAAAGAAACCATTTTGAAATACAACAGAGCATTCTTATTCACAGTCTACCCTCAGGAGAAATTATTTAAGCAAAGCATAACTTGCTGGGGTTTTATCGGAGCCAGATGACTTAGAAGGGAAATACACGATTCAACCAGGTTCTAGCCTTCCAAGAGGAGGAAGGGACGTACCCACGTCCAACCCACTTTAGCCATCCTCACCTAAGGGCGGGTTGGGGAACAGAGATGCATGTGTGAAGCTCACAGTTCAGGCAGAGGCTCACAAAAAGACAAAAATTGAAGGAATTTACTGCCAATATCCTACCCTGCAACAAATGTGCTGTTTTTATGGCTGTATAGTTGATATACAATATTATATTGGTCTCAAGTATATAACATAGTAATTCAACAATAATATACATTATGAAATTCTCATCATGATTAGTTATCATCTGTCACCAAAGTTATTACAATATTATTGACTATATTTCCTATGATGCTTTCCATTCCATGATCTATTTATTTTATAATTGCAAGTTTCTACCTCTTTATCCCCTTCACTCATTTCTTCCACCTTCTAATCTCCTTTCACAACAGTAACCACCAGTTTGTTCTTTGTATTTGAGCCTATTTGTTTTGTTTTTTAGATACAACATGTAAGTGAAATCATATATTTGTCTTTGTCTAACTTATTTATTTTAGAATTTATACCCTCTAGATCCAATGTTATCACAAATGGCAGGATTCCATTCTTTTTTATGGTAATATTCCATTGTACATATGTACCATGTCTTTGTTCAATCATTTTAATGCATACGTATGGGTTGCTTCCATATCTTGGTTACTGTAAATAATAGTGTAATGAACACAGGTGTATGTATATCTTTTCTAAATGAGTTTTGTTTCTTTGGTTAAATACCCAGAAATGGAAGTAGTGGTTGTATGACATTTCTACTTATAATACTTTAAATATTATTTTTAACAGTGCTTTCCATACTGTTTTCAATAGTGAAGGCACCAATTTACATTCCTACCAACAGTGCATAGGAGTTCCATTTTTTCCACATCCTTGTCAACACTTGTTATTTCTTGTCTTTTTGATACTAGTCATTATAACTGGTGTAAGGTAATAGCTCATTGTAGTTTTGATTTGCATTTCGATGATTAATGATGTTAAGCACCTTTTCATATGTCTGTTGGCTATCTGTTTTCTTTGGAAAAATGTGTATTCAGGTCCTCTGCCTATTTTTTAATCAGTTTTTTTGGGGGTGTTGATTTGTATAAGTTCATTATATATTTTGGATCTTAACTCCTTATCAAATATATCTTGTGCAAATATCTTCTCCCATTCAGTAGGTTGCCTTTCATTTTGTTGATGGTTTCCTTTGCTGTGCAGAACCATTTTAGTTTGGTCTAGTCCCACTTGTATACTTTGCTTCTGTTTCCCTTACTTGGAGACATATCTAGAAAAAAATTGCTAGTGCTGATGTATAAGAGTTTACTGCCTATATTTTCTTTCAGGGGTTCATGGTTTCAGGGATTATATTAAGCTCTTTAATACATTTAAGTTTATTTTTGTGTGTGGTACAAGAAAGTGGTACGGTTTCATTATTTGCATGGAGCTGTCCAGTTTTCCAATGCCATTTATTGATGATACTTTTTCCCATTGTATATTCTTGCCTACTTTGTCACATATTAATTGACCATATATGTGCGAGTTTATTTCTTGGCTTTTTCTTCTGTTCCATTGATTTATGTGTTTGCTTTTGTGCCAATACCATACTGTTCTGATTACTATATTTTTAGTATAGTTTGAAATGAGGGAGTGTGACACCCTCCAGCTTTGTTCTTTCTCAAGATAGCTTTAGATATTGAAGGTGTTTTCAGGTTCCACAGATGTTTAGAATTATTTGTTCTATTTCTGTGAAAAATGCCATTGGTATTTTGATAGAGATTGCATTGAATCTCTAAATTGCTTTGGGTAATATGGCCATTTCAACAATATTAATTCTTCTAATACATGCGCACAGAATAGCTTTTCATTTATTTGTGTCAACTTCAAATTTTTTCATCAATGTCTTACAGTTTCAGAGTATAGTATTTCATCTCATGTATATTTATTTCTATATATTTTATCATTTTTGATGGTTATAAATAGGATTCTTTTCTTAATTTCTCTTTCTGCTAGGTCACCATTAGTATATAGAAGTGCAACAAATTCCTGTGTTGATTTTGTATCCTGCAACCTAACTGAATTCATTTATTAGTTCTGATAGTTTTAGAATAGAGTTGTTAGGGTTTTCTGTGTATAGTAACATGTCATCAGCAAATAGTGACAGGTGTTTTTTTTGTAGATAATTATTTTTTATTGAAGGGTAATTGACACACAGTACTACATTAGATTCAGGTGTACAACACAGTGATTCAACATTTATATACATGATAATTCTAGCTACAAGCTATCACCATACAAAGTTGTTACAATATTTTGACTATATTCCTTATGCTATACATTACATCCCAGTTACTTATTTATTTTACAATTAGAAGTGTGTACTTCTTTTTTCTTCTTTTTTTTGAGAGGGCATCTCTCATATTTACTGACCAAATGATTGTTAACAACAATAAAATTCTGTATAGGGGAGTCAATGCTCAATGCACTATCATTAATCCACCCCAAGACTAATTTTCGTCAGTCTCCAATCTTCTGAAGCATAACAAAATAAGTTCTTACATGGAGAACAAATTCTTACATAGTGAATAAGTTACATGGTGAACAGTACAAGGGCAGTCATCACAGAAGCTTTCGGTTTTGCTCATGCATTATGAACTATAAACAATCAGTTCAAATATAAATATTCATTTGATTTTTATACTTGATTTATATGTGGATACCACATTTCTCTCTTTATTATTATTATTTTTAATAAAATGCTGAAGTGCTAGGTAGATACAAGATAAAGGTAGGAAAGATAGTTTAGTGTTGTAAGAGAGCAAATGTAGATGATCAGGTGTGTGCCTGAAGACTATGTGTTAATCCAAGCTAGACAAGGGCAAAAAAACATCCACATATGCAGAAGATTTCTCTCAGAATGGGGGGGTGAGGTTCTAAGCCTCACCTCTGTTGATCCCCAATTTCTCACCTGATGAACCCGTGCGACTGTGCCTGTCTTAGGTTGTTCCTCCCTTGAGGAATAGCACCCGTCTCTGGCTAAACAGTCATATTCCGGGGCCATACAGGGAAATGTAAAGTTGGTAAGTGAGAGAGAAGTCTTATTGTTTGAAAAGGTTAGCTTTTTATTTCTTTGCATATTTATGCCCTGTGGCTTCTATGCCCAGAATTTGTCTTGAGGTATCTTTACCACTTGGAAGAATTATGATACTTGGTTAATTCGATATGAGGCACGAATTCTATTTAAGGGTTGTAATTAGGAAGGAAGAAGAAAAGCTATAGAAGTAGCAGGCGGAAGAAAACTTGGGTAGATTGATTGTTTCTTTGACATATCTTCTTGTAGAGTAACTTCAGCATGTATAGGTTTTAAACTACTAATTAAATTATGCACACACATTAACATAATAGGAGTACAGTTACATAACCAAAGCAGACCTATAATTACCAGCCATCTCCAGTGAAACCAAGAAAACCAGTTAGGCACCTTAGGCATTTGTGAAGACTTATCTATGATATAGTGGATATTGTCCAACTGAGCTTGAACAGTCTGAGAGAAATCAGACATATTAAAACAACCCATTCCTGGGGACTGTTCACATCCCATATGTTCTTTTAACAGTAGATAGTCTGTAGTTGTAAGATTTTCGAGCGCTACAATTTGAACTTCTCCTAATTCTTGGTTGAGTTCCAACAGTATAGATCCAGTCAAATTTGTTGTTTTACTGTATGCACAGGCCAGCTTAGATATCTCCTTCCTCATTCCCATGGAAGTCCAGGAACTGGTGGGATGAGTGCATCTACAGCTGTAGCACCGCGTGGATTTTTGTTGGGGTATTTTGATAATCATCTTCTGGTATGAGTCTTCCAGAGAGTGCTGATGTTGGAAGTTCTTTTTCATATCATATCTTAGCAAATTTTCGGGTTAGCCAAATTAGGCTTTGACCCTCTGTATAAACACAAAAAGACCCTTTGCCTACACTATTATATAACCTTTGTACCATTGTGTAGAACTCATTGGAGGTCACAACACAGGAACTGCTTTTTTTTTTTGTCATTAATCTACACTTACATGACGAATATTATGTGTACTAGGCTCTCCCCTATACCAGGCCACCACTATAAACCCCTTTACAGTCACTGTCCATCAGCATAGCAAAATGTTGTAGAATCACTACTTGCCTTCTCTGTGTTGTACAGCCCTCCCCTTTCTCCCACCCCCCCATGCTTGCTACTCTTAATACCCCCTTTCTTCTCCCCCCCCTTATCCCTCCCTACCCACCCATCCTCCCCAGTCCCTTTCCCTTTGGTACCTGTTAGTCCATTCTTGAGTTCTGTGATTCTGCTGCTGTTTTGTTCCTTCAGTTTTTCTTTTGTTCTTATACTCCACAGATGAGTGAAATCATTTGGTATTTCTCTTTCTCCGCTTGGCTTATTTCACTGAGCATAATACCCTCCAGCTCCATCCATGTTGATGTAAATGGTAGGATTTGCCCTCTCCTCATGGCTGAGTAGTATTCCATTGTGTATATGTACCACCTCTTCTTTATCCATTCATCTACCGATGGACATTTAGGTTGCTTCCAATTCTTGGCTATTGTAAATAGTGCTGCAATTAACATAGGGGTGCATCTGTTTTTCTCAAACTTGATTGCTGCGTCCTTAGGGTAAATTCCTAGGAGTGGAATATCTGGGTCAAATGGTAAGTCTGTTTTGAGCATTTTGATGAACCTCCATACTGCTTTCCAAAATGGTTGAACTAGTTTCCATTCCCACCAGCAGTGTAGGAGGGTTCCCCTTTCTCCACAGCCTGGCCAACATTTGTTGTTGTTTGTCTTTTGGATGGCAGCCATCCTTACTGGTGTGAGGTGGCACCTCATTGTAGTTTTAATATGCATTTCTCTGATAATCAGCGATGTGGAGCATCTTTTCATGTGTCTGTTGGCCATCCGAATTTCTTTTTTGGAGAACTGTCTGTTCAGTTCCTCTGCCCATTTTTTAATTGGGTTATTTGTTTTTTGTTTGTTGAGGCGTGTGAGCTCTTTATATATTTTGGATGCCAAGCCTTTATCGGCTCTGTCATTTTCAAATATATTCTCCCATACTGTAGGGTTCCTTTTTGTTCTATTGATGGTGTCTTTTGCTGCACAGAAGCTTTTCAGCTTAATATAGTCCCACTTGTTCATTTTTGCTGTTGTTTTCCTTGCCCGGGGAGATATGTTCAAGAAGAGGTCACTCATGTTTATGTCTAAGAGGTTTGTGCCTATGTTTTCTTCCAAGAGTTTAATGGTCTCATGACTTCCATTCAGCTCTTTGATCCATTTTGAGTTTACTTTTGTTTATGGGGTTAGACAATGGTCCAGTTTCATTCTCCTACATGTAGCTGTCCAGTTTTGCCAGCACCAACTGTTGAAAAGACTGTCATTTTGCCATTGTATGTCAATGGCTCCTTTATCAAGTGTTAATTGACCCTATATGTCTGGGTTAATGTCTGGATTCTCTAGTCTGTTCCATTGGTCTGTGGCTCTGTTCTTGTGCCAGTACCAAATTGTCTTGATTACTATGGCTTTATAGTAGAGCTTGAAGTTGGGGTGTGAGATCCCCCCTACTTTATTCTTCTTTCTCAGGATTGCTTTGGCTATTCGGGGTCTTTGGTGTTTCCATATGAATTTTTGAATTATTTGTTCCAGTTCATTGAAGAATGTTGCTGGTAGTTGCACAGGAATTGCATCAAATCTGTATATTGCTTTGGGCAGGAAGGCCATTTTGATGATATTAATTTTTCCTAGCCACGAGCATGGGATGAGTTTCCATCTGTTAGTGTCCCCTTATTTTCTCTTAAGAGTTACTTGTAGTTTTCAAAGTATAAGTCTTTCACTTCTTTGGTTAGGTTTACTCCTAGGTATTTTATTTTTTTTGATGCAATTGTGAATGGAGTTGTTTTCCTGATTTCTCTTTCTGTTGGTTAATTGTTATTGTATAGGAAAGCCACAGATTTCTGTGTGTTGATACTGTATCCTGCAAATTTGCTGTATTCCAATATCAGTTCTAGTAGTTTTGGGGTGGAGTCTTTAGGGTTTTTTATGTACAGTATCATGTCATCTGCAAATAGTGACAGTTTAACTTCTTCTTTGTCAATCTGGATTCTTTGTATTTTTTTGTTTTGTCTGATTGCCGTGGCTAGGACTTCCAGTACTATGTTAAATAACAGTGGGGAGAGTGGGCATCCCTGTCTAGTTCCCGATCTCAGAGGAAAAGCTTTCAGCTTCTCGCTGTTCAATATAATGTGGGCTGTGGGTTTATCATAAATGGCCTTTATTTTGTTGAGGTGCTTGCCCTCTATTTCCATTTTGCTGAGAGTTTTTATCATGAATGGATGTTGAACTTTGTCAAATGCTTTTTCAGCATCTATGGAGATGATTATGTGGTTTTTGCTTTCTTTTTGTTGATATCGTGGATGATGTTAATGGACATCTGAATGTTGTAACCCCCTTGCATCCCTGGGCTGAATCCCACTTGGTCATGGTGTATGATCCTTTTGATGGATTTTTGAATTCGGTTTGCTAATATTTTGTTGAGTATTTTTGCATCTACATTCATCAGGGATATTGGTCTGTAGTTTTCTTTTTTGGTGGGGTCTTTGCCTGGTTTTGGTATTAGGGTGATGTTAGCTTCATAGAATGAGTTTGGGAGTATCCCCTCCTCTTTTATTTTTTGGAAAACTTTAAGGAGAATGGGTATTATGTCTTCCCTGTATGTCTGATAAAATTCCGAGGTGAATCCATCTGGCCCAGTGGTTTTGTTCTTTGGTAGTTTTTTGATTACCGCTTCAATTTCGTTGCTGGTAATTGGTCTGTTTAGATTTTATGTTTCTTTCTGGGTCAGTCTTGGAAGGTTGCATTTTTCTAGGAAGTTGTCCATTTCTCCTAGGTTTCCCAGCTTGTTAGCATATAGGTTTTCATAGTAGTCTTTATTAATTCTCTGTATTTCTGTAGGGTCCGTCATGATTTTTCCTTTCTCATTTCTGATACTGTTGATTTGTGTTGACTCTCTTTTACTCTTAATAAGTATGGCTAGAGGCTTATCTATTTTGTTTATTTTCTCAAAGAACCAGCTCTTGGTTTCATTGATTTTTGCTGTTGTTTTATTCTTCTCAATTTTATTTATATCTTCTCTGATCTTTATTATGTCCCTCCTTCTGCTGACCTTAGGCCTCATTTGTTCTTCTTTTTCCAATTTTGATAATTGTTACATTAGACCATTCATTTGGGATTGTTCTTCCTTTTTTAAATATGCCTGGATTGCTATATACTTTCCTCTTAAGACTGCTTTTGCTGTGTCCCACAGTAGTTGGGGCTTTGTGTTGTTGTTTCTGTTTGTTTCCATATATTGCTGGATCTCCATTTTCATTTGGTCATTGATCCATTGATTATTTAGGAGCATGTTGTTAAGCCTCCTTGTGTTTGTGAGCCTTTTTGCTTTCTTTGTACAGTTTATTTCTCGTTTTATGCCTTTGTGGTCTGAAAAGTTGGTTGGTAGGATTTCAATCTTTTGGAATTTACTGAGTCTCTTTTTGTGGCCTGGTATGTGGTCTATTCTGGAGAATGTTCCATGTGCACTTGAGAAGAATGTGTATCCTGTTGCTTTTGGATGTAGAGTTCTGTAGATGTTTATTAGGTCCATCTGTTCTAGTGTGTTGTTCAGTGCCTCTGTGTCTCTACTTATTTTCTGTCTGGTGGATCTGTCCTTTGGAGTGAGTGGTGTATTGAAATCTCCTAGAATGAACGCATTGCATTCTATTTCCTCCTTTGGTTCTGTTAATATTTGTTTCAGGTATGTTGGTGCTCCTGTATTGGGTGCATATATATTTATAATGGTTATATCCTCTTGTTGGACTGAGCCCTTTATCATTATGTAATGTCCTTCTTTGTCTTTTGTTACTTTCTTTATTTTGAAGTCTGTTTTGTCTGATACCTGAATTGCAACACCTGCTTTCTTCTCTCTGTTGTTTGCATGAAATATCTTTTTCCATCCCTTGACTTTAAGTCTGTGCATGTCTTTGGGTTTGAGGTGAGTTTCTTGTAAGCAGCATATGGATGGTTCTTGCTTTTTTATCCATTCTATTACTCTGTGTCTTTTGATTGGTGCATTCGGTCCATTTACATTTAGGGTGATTATTGAAATGTATGAACTTACTGCCTTTGCAGGCTTTAAGTTTTGGTTACCAAAGGTTCAGGGTTAGCTTCTTTACTATCTTACTGTCTAACTTAACTCACCTGTTGAGTTATTTTAAACGCGGTCTGATGATTCTTTATTTCTCTCCCTTCTTATTCCTCCTCCTGCCTTCTTCATAAGTTGGGTGTTTTGTTCTGTGCTCTTTTTAGGAGTGCTCCCATCTAGAGCAGTCCCTGTAGGATGCCCTGTAGAGGTGGTTTGTGGGAGGCAAATTCCCTCAACTATTGCTTGTCTGGAAATTGTTTAATCCCTCCTTCATATTTAAATGATATTCATGCTGGATACAGTAGTCTTGGTTCGAGGCCCTTCTGTTTCATTGCATAAGTATGTCATGCCATTCTCTTCTGGCTTTAGGGTTTCTGTTAAGAAGTCTCATGATAGCCTGATGGGTTTTCCTTTTAGGTAACCTTTTTTTTCTCTCTGGCTGCCTTTACTACTTTGTCCTTGTCTTTGATCTTTGCCATTTTAATTATTATGTGTCGTGGTGTTGCCCTTCTTGGATCCCTTGTCATGGCAGTTCTGTGTACCTCTGTGGTCTGAGAGGCCATTTCTTCTCCTAGTTTGGGGAAGTTTTTGGCAATTATTTCTTCAAAGACACTTTCTATCCCTTTTTCTCTCTCTTCTTCTTCTGGTACCCCTATAATGCGGATATTGTTCCATTTTAATTGGTCACTCAGCTCTCTTAGAATTCTTTCATTGTTGGAGATCCTTTTATCTCTCTCTGCATCAGCTTCTCTGCGTTCCTGTTCTCTGTTTTCTAGTCCATGGATGGTCTCTTGCATCTCGTCCATTCTGTTTTGAAGTCCTTCCAGAGCTTGTTTTATTTCTGTATTCTCCTTCCTTTGTTCTTGCATATTTCTCTGCAAGTCCATCAGCATGGTTTCGACTTTTGTTTTGAATTCTTTTTCGGGAAGACTTGTTAGACCTATCTCCCCAGGTTTCTTCTCAGGGTAAGATGTAGCAGATGCCGAAGCTGTCTGGGTTAGTCTTGTCTGGATCATTTTTTTTTGCCTTTTCATGTTTACAGGTGCTATTGACTGTCAACTGGGAGGGCCAAACTTTTCACTTGCTACTGGCCTTTCTTTACTGGGACAACTGCGACCCCTAGTGGCTTGTGTTGGGTAATTGCGTGTAGATTGGGTCTTTGTGTCTTGCCCGGCCGGAGTGGAGGAAGCTCCCTTTCTGAGGGCGTGACCAGCCTTTGGCTGCTTCTCTGCTTTCGCAGCACCCAGAGGGGTAATGGGCAAGGGGGCTGTTTGGCTGTTTACCTCTGTGAAGGGTCTCAGAGCTGTTGCCCAGGGGGTTAGTGCACCCAGTTTTCCCTGTAATTTCCAGCCACTTGGCTGTGATGTGTTGTTTCCGTCTAGCTGTTAAGTCCCTGTCCCTTTAAGACTTTCAAAATGCACTCGCTTTTCTTTGTCACAGTTGCATCAGCTTCGGAACCCGCTCCGAGGTCTTGCTGCCCTGTTTCCCTAGTTTCCAGCCCTCCACGCATGCACTGTCTGTGCTCTGGTGCGGGTGGCTGGGGCTGGGTGTTTAGCAGTCCTGGGCTCCCTCTCCCTCCCGCCTGGAGCTGGGGGGAAGTGTGCTCGGGTCTCGCTGGGCTGGGTGTTGTATCTTATCCCTTTCACCAGGCGCTGGGCTCTCGCACGTTTGGATGTAGTCTGGCTGTTGTCCTGTGTCTCCTGGTCTCTCTTTTAGGATTAGTTGTATTTGTGGCATTTTCAAAAATATATATGTTTTCAGGAGGAGATTCCCTCTGTCCTACTCACGCCGCCATGTTGGCTCCACCCAAATAGTGACAGTTTTCTTGTTTTCTTCCAATTTCCATTACATTTCTTTTTCTTGTCTACTTGCTGTGGCTAAGACTTCCAGTAATATGCTGAATAAAAGTGGTGAAAGTAGGCATCCTGTCTTGTTCCTAATCTTACAGGAAAAGCCTTCAGTGCTTTACCATTTACCATTAGGTATAATGTTACCTGTGGGTTTGTCATATATGGCCTTTACTATGTTGAGATATGTTTCCTCTATCCCACTTTGTTGAGAGTTCTTATCATGGACAAATATTGAATTTTGTCAAATGCTTTTCTGCAGCTAATGAGATGATCATAGATTTTTATTCTTTCTTTTGTTAATGCAGTACATCACATTGATTGATTTGTATATTTTGAACCATCCTTGCACCCCTGGAATATATCCCATGTCATGGTGAATGATCCTTTGAATGCAATTTTTTTTTTTACAATTTTTCTATTAAGGTATCACTGATATACACTCTTATGAAGGTTTCACATGAAAAACAATGTGGTTACTACATTCACCCATATTATCAAGTCTCCCCCATACCCCATTGTAGTCACTGTTCATCAGTATAGTAAGATATCATAGAGTCACTACTTGTCTTCTCTGTGCTACACTGTCTTCTTCATGATCTCCCACACACCATATGTACTAATCATAATACCCCTCAATCCCCTTCTCTCTCCCTCCCCAACCACCCTCCCTCACCCCTTCCTTTTGGTAACCAGTAGTCCCTTCTTGGAGTCTGTGAACCTGTTGTTGTTTTGTTCCTTCAGTTTTGCTTCATTGTTATATTCTACAAATGAGGGAAATCATTTGGTATTTGTTGTTCTTGACTGGCTAATTTCACTGAGCATAATACCCTCTAGCTCCATCCATATTGTTGCAAATGGTAGGATTTGTTTCTTTCTTATGGCTGAATAGTATTCCATTGTGTATACGTACCACCTCTTCTTTATCCATTCACCTACTGATGGAAACTTAGGTTGCTTCCATATCTTGGCTATTGTAAACAGTGCTGCAATAAACATAGGGGTGCATATGTCTTTTTGAATCTGAGAAGTTGTATTCTATATATTTTTTCTCTTTTTGATTAGTGTAACTAAAGATTTACCAATTTGTTTATTCAAAGAACCAGTATTTAGTTTCATTGATCCTTTCTAGTGCTTTTGTCTCTATTTTCATTCTGATCTTTATTATTTCCCTCTTCCTACTAACTTTGGGCTACATATATTCCTCTTTTTCTACTTCTTTCAGGTGTAAGCTAAGATTGTTTGAAATTTTTCTTGAGGTAGGCCTGTATCATTATAAACCTACCCATTAGAACTGTTTTTGCTTGGTCCCAAAAACTTTGAACTGTTGTCTTCCTATTTTCATTATTCTGCAGATATTTGTTGATTTCATCTTTGATTTATTTGTTAACCCAAAGGTTTTTTAGTTCCCACGTTTGTTTTTTCCAGTTTTTTCTTGTAATTTATTTCTGGTTTCATACCATTGTGGTTGGAAAAGATGTTTGATATAATTTTAACCTTCTTAAATTTATTGAGACTTGATTTGTGGACTGACATGAGATTTGTCCTGGAGAATGTTCCATGTGCACTTGTAAAGAATGTATATTTTTCTTGTTTTGGATAGAATATTTTAAATAAATCTTTTAAGTTCATCAGGTCCAATGTGTCATTCAATGCCACTGTTTCTTTATTGATTTTCTGGCTGGTTGATCAGCCTATTGAGGCAAATTGGGTTTTAATGTCTGCTACTATCATTGTATCACAGTCAATTTCTCCCTTTATACCTGTTAATATTTTCTTTACATATTTAGATATTCTTGTGTTGGGTGTATAAGTATTTGCAATTGCTATATCTTCTTACTGGATCAAACCCTTTATGATTATGTATACTCTTGACTTTTGTTACACTCTGTTTTAAAGTCTACTTTTCTGATATAAGTATTGCTACTTCTGCTTTTTTTTTCTTTCACTTCCATTAGCATGGAATTCTTTTCCCATCCCTTCACATCCCATCCCTTAGTCTGTGTCTTTATGTCTGAAGTGTCTCTTCTCAGCAACATATAGATGTGTTTTAATTTTTATGCAGTTAATCACTGTATGTCTTTCAATTGGAGCATTTAGGCATTTACATTTACAGTAACTACTGATAGGTATATATTTATTGCCATTTTGTTATATTGTTTCTGGTTGTTTTTGTAGTCCTCTGATCATATCTTCATTTCTCACTCTCTTTCCTTGAATTTGATGACTTTCCTTTTTGTTGTGCTTGGATTACTGTCTTTGTGTACCTATTATATGTTTTTGCTTTCTGGTTACCATGTTTGATATGCAACATTCTCTTTATATATAGCAGTCTATATTATGTTGATGGTTGCTGAAGTCAAACACATTCTAAAAGCACTACTTTTTTATATTTCCCCCTCCACATCTTGTATATCATGCCACTTTTCTTTTATTCCTTTAATATTCTTTTTAGATAGAATTGATTTTACTACTTTTGTCTTTTAAACTTCATACCAGCTTTTAAATGATGGCTCTACTACCTTTATTAAAGATTTCCTTTGCCAGTGAAAATTTTTCCTATCACAATTGTCTCCAGTTATCGACTTTCCTTTTGCTCTTAAAAGAGTCCTTTAAACATTTTTTGCAGTCTAGTTTCAGAGCATGAACTCCTTCAATCTGTGTTTATCTGGGAGGCTCTTTATCTTTCCTTCAATTCTGAATGATAACCTTGCTGGGTATTCTTGGCTATAGGTATTTCCTTTTCAGCATTTTGAATATATCATGTCATTCCCTTCTGGCCTGTAGAGTTTCTTTTGAAAAATCAGCTGATAGCCTTATGGGATTTTTTTTTAGGTGACTCAGTGCTTTTCTCTCACTGCTTTAAATAGTCTGTCTTTGTCTTTAATCTTTGCCATTTTAATTTTATTAGTTTTTTGGAGGACCTCTTTTGGTTCACACTATTTGGTTAATCTCTGTGACCCCTGGTCCTGGATGTGTGTTTCCTTCCCCAGGTTAAGGAAATTTATAGCTATTATTTTTCAATTAAGTTTGCCACCCCTTTTCTCTCTCTTTTATTTCTAGGAATGTTAGCATGTTTGATACTGTCTCAAGGTCCCTTAACCTATCTTCTTTTTAAAAAACTTTTTTAAATGTTTTGTTTCTGTTTTGCTGTGCAGCTTGAGTGTTTTCCATTACCCTGACTTGCAGGTCATTGATCCATTTTCCACATCCTCTAATCAGTTGCTGCTTTCTAGTGTATTTTCATTTCATTTGGTGTATTCTTCAACTCTAGTTAGACCTTTTTCATATTTTCTATCTCTTTATTGAAGTCTTCTCAGAGAACATCCACTCTTCTCTCAAGTCTGGTGTCTATAACCATTTCTCTGAACTCTTTATAAGGTAGATTGCTGAACTCCATTTCATCTAGTTCTTCATCTGAAGTTTTCTCTTATTCTTATTCTTTCAGTTTAACATATTCTTCTGTCTCCTCATTTTGTTTGACTTTTGTTTATTCCTATGGCTGGTGGCTTTGGATGGCCAGCCGGAGGCAAGGTGGATGCAGGCTGGAGTACCCTGGCAGGAATGCAGGATGTTGGGTAGGCCTGTGCTGTGTGGGTATGCTGCTGTGGGATATCTGTAGCTGGGGTGGACTAAGGATCTGGGGCTCACTGAGGTGGGTATCATACCCTGTTCCCAACTATGCAATCAGTGTGGCAGGAGATATAAACAAAACAATGGCACTCATCAGCACCTCTAATCCCAAAGAAAGTTACAGCAGTCCCCACCACCATCTGCAGGTGCTCTAGTTTAACAAGTTAGATTCTTTTACTTACAGTCTAATTGCCCTTTATACTGAAGAGCAATTTTTTCTGCCCAGGGCAGGCAAATCTGTGTGTAGTTGACTCAGCAATATCCCTCTCTACTGCAGGTTACCCCAGTGGAGGTAGGTTTCTGTCTCTTTCACAATTTTTTACATGGTCTCTCTTTCCTTTGCTGTGCAGAAGCTCTTTCCTATACCCTCAGTTCTTTTTCAGGAGGAATTGCTTATATGTAGGTGGAGATTCAGTGTGCACATGTGAGGAGGTGAGTTCAGTCTTTCTATGTTGCCATCTTGGACATCACCCCACAACAAATGTTTGAAAAAGTTCTTTTGAATGAAAGAAAATAAATCAGACACACAGATCTTCATTAAAAAAAAAAGGAAGGTAAAATACAAAAATTAGTTTAAAATAATAGAAACAATGTATTCACTTTTGTATGTTATATATATATACATATATCTATGTATATACTTATAACAAAAAAAAATTTTATTACTCTTGTCGTTCACGACTTATATATAAGGCATTTATACTACTTGTGGAGTGGTATAGTTTTATTTGAAAGTGGAACTGGATTAATTTTAAATGTATAGTCCAAACTCTAGGACAGCTACTTAAAAGAGTAAAAAAAGGTTTAACTGATAAGCTAAGAAAATGGAATTATATAAAATGTTCAATTAGAAACACAGAAGTCAAAAAAGAATGGAAAACAAAAATAGAAACAAGGACACAAAACCGTGACAAATATGATAAAAATATCAATCATCAATTTGCTTCTTTGAAAATATTTTTTTAAAATCAGTAAACCTCTATCCAGACTCATTAAGAAAAAGGAGACAGCACAAATTAAAAAAATAAAAAGTGAAAGAAGAAAAGTTACAACTGACACCACAGAAATATAAAAATTCATAAGAGACCACTATGAACAAATTTACACCCACAAGTGGGAAAACCTAGAATAAATGGACTCTCAGAAACACACTGCCTTCTGAGACCAAACCATGAGTAGAATAAAATCTGATTAGACCCAATACAAGTAATGAAATTGATTTAGTAATTTTAAAACTCTCACTAAACAAATTCCAGGTCCAGTCAACATCATAGGTGAGTTCTACCAAACATTTAAAGGAGAGTTAGTAGCTATCCTCAAATTATTCCAGAACAATAATGAAACCAGCATTATCCCCATATCAAAACCAAAGATCCTTCCTACATAAAAGAAAATTACAGACCAATTATCTCTGATGAACATGATACAAAAATTGTCAACAAAATATTATCAAACTGAATTTTAAAAATACATTTAAAGGATCATACACCACAACCAAGTGGGATTTATTCCACAGATGCAAAGATAGTTCAGTTTCTACAAGTCAAAGTGATATATCAAATTAATAACAAAAAACACCAAAAATATATGATCTCCATAATGTAGAAAATGTATTTGATAAAATTCAACTTTCATTTGTCATAAAAACTGTCAAAAATAGATATAAGAGACTTATACATCAAGATAACAAAGGCCATGTATGACAAATACACAGCTAACATCCTACTTAATGGTGAAAAGATTAAATATTTTCCTCTAAGATAGGAACAAGACAAGGATAACCCTCTCTCCACTTTTATTCAACATAGTATTAGAATTCTGAGCCACAGCAATTAGGCAACAGTGAGAAATGAAAACCATCCACACTGAAATGGAAGAAGTAAAACTATCATTATTTTCAGATAACACTGTACTATTTACAGAAAATCCTAGACTCCAGCAAAAATATTAGCACTAGCACATGAATTCAGTAAAGTATCAGGGTATAACATTAACAAACAAGCAGTAATTGGTTGTGTTTCCATATACACTAATAAGCTTTCAGAAAGAGAAATTTACAATCTAAATTACAATTATATAAAAAAGAATAAAATACCTAGGAACATTACAACAACCAAGGCATGTAAAAAACCTCTACTCTGAAAACTATAAGACTTGATTAAAGAAATTGAAGACAACACAAATAAATGGTAAGATACACCATGCTCATGGATTGGATGAATTGATATGTCATAATGTCTAAATTGCCCAAAGCAATCTACAGTTTTAATGCAATTCACATCAAAATACCAATGGCACTTTTCACAGAGCTAAAACAAAAAATCCTAAAATTTGTATGGATTAAAGTCCCTGATTAGCCAAAGGGATCATGAGAAAGAAGAAAAAAGCTAGAGATATTATGATCCCTGACTTCAAGCTGTAGTATATATATATAGTAATCAAACAGTATGGTACTGGCCCAGGAACAGAGCCATACATCAGTGGAATAGAATAAAGAGCCTGGATACAATCCAATCCATGCACATATGGTCTTTTAATCTATGACAAAAGAGCAAGAATATTCAGTGGGGAAAAGACAGTCTCACCTACAAATGGTACTGGGAAAACTGGCCAGCTGTACACATATACACCATATACAAAAATAAATTCAAATGGATTTAAGATTTGAATGTAATTAATAAAGCCATAAAATTCCTAGATGAAATCATAGTTGGTAATCTCTTTGACATGGGTCTTTGCAATAAGTTTTTGAAATAGTCTCCTTAGGCAAGGGCAAGAAAAGGTAAAATAAATAAATGGGACTACATCAAACTAAAAATGTTTTCCATCAATAAAACAAAAAGGCAACCTACTGCATGGTAGAAGATATTTTTTCAAATCATATACCTAGTAGTGTGTTAATATCCAAAATTTATAAATAACTTAATATCAAAAAAAACCTTATTTTAAGAAATTAGCAGAGGACTTGAATAGATATTTTTCCAAAGAAGATATTATAGATGGTCATCAGACACATGAAAAGATGCTCAACATCATTAATCATCAGGGAAATGCCAGTCAAAACTACACTGAGATATTACTCACACCTATAAGAATATCTATTATCAAGAATAAAAATGTTAATGAGGCTGTGGAAGAAAGGGACCTTCATACACTGTTGGTGGGAATGTGAACTGCTGCAGCTACTATGGGAAACAGTGTGGAGATTCCTAAATAAAAAATAGTACTACCATATGATTCAGCAATTCCATTTCTGGGTACTTATCTGAAGAAAATATTAATACCAATGTGTGTGTGTGTGTGTGTGTGTGTGTGTGAGTATATATATGCATATATATTTTGTTATATGCAACAACATGGATGGATCTAGAGGGTTATTATGCTAAATGAATGCTCAGAGAAAGACAAATACTATATGATTTCAGTTATATATGGATTCTAAAAAACAAAATATATGAACAAAATTTAACATTCATAGATATAGGAAACAATTGTTGGTTACCAGGTTTGGGAGGGGTTGAAAGCAGGCAAAATAGGCAAATATGATTAAGAGTTAAGAACTTCCAATTATAAAATAGTCATGGGATGTAATATACAATACAGGAAACTTAGTCAATAATACCATAATTTTGTATTGTGACAGACCATAACTAGCCTTATCATTGAGATCCCTTTTGTAATGTAAAAAAATGTTGAGTCACATCAGTAATACAGAAAAAGCTTTTGAGAAAATTCAACATCCATCCATGATAAAAATGCTAAGTAAATTAGCAATGGAAGGGAAATTGGATAGCTTGGTCTACAGCTAAAACCATACTTAATGGCGACAAGCACAAAAGCACAGAGCTTTCACTAGAATCAGGTTCAAGGCAAGGATATCCCCTCTCACCACTGCTTCTCAACATTGTGCTGGAAGTTCTAGTTAATGAAATCAGACAAGAAGAATAAAAAGGTAAATAGACTGAGAAGGAATAAATTAAATTGTCTTTTTTCATAGATCATATGATCATCCATATGGAAAATCTGAAACAAAAGACTCCTGAAGCTAAGAAGTGATTACAGCAAGGTTTGCAATGTTAATATACAAAAGTCAATCACTTTCCTATATACCAACAATGAGCAAGCGGGTATGAAATTTAAAAATACATTACTATTTATTTTAGCATCCCCCAAAATGAAAGACTTGGGTATAAATGTAACAAAATAAGTACAAGAGATATATAAAGAATGAAAAAACTCTGATGAATGAAATCAAAGTTGTATATGTTGAGAGAGATTCCATATTCACATTTAGGGAGACTCAATATTGTCAAGAAGTCCTTCTTTCAAACGTGATCTATATTTTCAATGGAATACCAATAAAAATACTAGCAGGTTATCTTGTGAATGTCAACAAACTGAAAAAGCAAAAGACCCAGAATAACCAACACAATATTAATGAGTAAAATTGGAGGACTGACATTATCTGACTTTAAGATATACTGGAAAGCTACAGTAATCAAGGCAGTGTGGTATTGTTGAAACGATAGACATAAAGATCAATGGAACACAATAGTGAACACAGATATAGAATCACAGAATTTTTTATTCTGAGGATTTTCATAGATTTGAAATGATCATTAATAAATGAGGACAATTTCCTGTGATCAATGGCCATTCATATATACATATTCATGAAGCATCTGTTCAAAAAGTAGAGATGACAACAAAATCAGGAACTTTCTGAAATGCCAGAGAACAGATGTCATCATCTATTTGGTTTTGGAAAAAAGAGCTATCTGAAAAGGAAAAATTATGGAAAATTATTTCAACAGTCTTTTCTCTTTCCTACTTGAAAGCTTAGGGCTATCAATTTTAGTGACAGCCTAATTTCTATGTTGCAGTGTGTATGAGTAAATAAATGGTTCCTAAAAAGTTTCTTTTACATGTAATGATATTGCAGGCTAGCACAAGATTTATTGACTAGCTCCTTCAGTGCATATTATAAAATTAATAAAAATAATAAAACAAATTGAAATTGTATAACTAAATAACAATGTACAGAAAAATTGTATAAAGACAATCTGTTGCTGGATTGTCCTAGTGTTTAATTATTTGTGAAGAGTAAAATGGAAAAGAAAAATTTGAGTTTAAAACTACATTTACAATGATTTATTGATACCCAAGGATTCCAAATGTAAATGATTACAAGCTGTAGCATTCAAAAGATACCCAGGTTTTCTTGTTTTTATTTTTGTGCTGCTCTTTATAGTTGTAAGATATAAACTTTGCTTCTGAGCAAATATTTTTTCCAAATTTGGTCATATTTTTAAAATTTATTGATGTATAGTTGATATACAATCCTATATTGGTTTCAAGTATACAATATAGTGATTCAACAATTATATACATTATTAAATCCTCACTCCAACCAGTGTAGTTACCATCTGTCAACACAGATACTACAGAACTATTGACTATATACTCTATGCTGTACTTTCATTTCCATTAACTAATTTATATTATGATTGAGATTTTGTGCCTCTTTATCCCCTTCATCTATTTCATTCACCCAGCCCAAACCCTCCCCCATGGTAACCATCAGTCACTTCCCAGTTGTCTATGAGTATACTGCCATTTTCTTCATTTTGTTTTGCTCTTCAATTCCACATATAAGTGAAATCATATGGTATTTGCCTTTCTCTGTGTGGCTTACTTCACTTAGCATAATATCCTCTAAGTCCATACATGTCACAAATGGCAGGATTTCTTTCCTTTTTATGGCTGAAGAATATTTAATTATAGATATGTACCACATTTTTACCATTTATCTACTGATGGACACTTGGGTTGTTTCTACATATTGGCTATTTCAAATAATGCAACAATAAATATAGCGGTGCATTTATCTTTTCAAATCAGAGATTTTGTTTTCTTCAGGTAAACTAGAAGTGGAATTACTGGGTCACATGGTATTTCTATTTTTAGTTTTTTGAGGAACCTCCCTACTGCTTTCCACAGTAGCTGCACCAACTTGCAATCCCATCCACAGTGTGGGAGGGTTCCCTTTTATCCACATCCTCACCAACACTTGTTATTCCTTATGTTTTGGATAGTGGCGACGCTGGGTGTAAGGTGATATCTCATTGTGGTTTTGATTTGCATATTCCCGATGATTAGCAATGTGGAGCATATTTTCATGTGTCTGTTGGCCATATGTATTTCCTCTTTAGAAAAACATATATTCAGGTTCTCTGTCCATTTTTTATTTGTTTTTTGGTGTTCACTTATATGAGTTTTTTATATATTTTGGATGTTAACCCCTTATCAGGTAAATCATTTATGAATATATTCTCCCATACCATCTTTTGCTTTTTTGTTCTGTTGATGGCATCCTTTACTGTACAGAAGCTTTTTAGTTTGATGTAGTCCCACTTGTTCAATTTTGATTTTATTTTCCTTGCCCAGGGAGACATGTCCAGAAAAAAATTGCTCATGCTTATGTTCAAGAGATTTTTGCCTGTGTTTTCTTCTAAGATTTTTATGGTTTTATGTCTTACATTCAGGTCTTTGATCCATTTTGAGTTTACTTTTCTGTTTGGAACTGGACAGTAATCCAGTTTCACTCTCTTGCATGTAGCTGTACAGTATTCCCAACACCAGTTGTTGAAGAGACAGTCTTTTCCACATTGTATATTCATGGCTTCTTTACCATATATTAAATGACCATATATGCATGGTTTTATATCTGGGCTCTCTATTCTGTGCCATTGATCTATAGGTTGGTTCTTGCACCAGTACCATACTGTTTTGACTACTGTAGCTTTGTAGTATTGCTTGGAGTCAGGGAACATATACTTCTAGCTTTGTTCTTTCTCAAGATTGCTTTCAGTATTTGGGGTCTTTTGTGGTTCCATTGGAATGTAAGAATTTTTTGCTGTAGTTCATTGAAAAATACCATTGGCATTTTGATAGGGATTGCATTGAATCTATAAACTGCCTTGGGCAGGATGGTCATTTTGACAATATTAATTTTTCCTATTCATGAACATGGGATTGATTTCCATTTACTTGTGTCTTCTTTACTTTCTTTCAAGTGTCTTAAGTTTTCAGAGTACAGGTCTTTCACCTCCTTGGTTAGGTTTATTTCTAGGTATTTTGGTCCTTTTTATTCAGTGTTTAATTATTTTCCTGATTTCTCCTTCTGCTAGTTCATTGTTAGTATATAGGAATGCAATAGGTTTCTGTATATTGATTTTGTACCTTGCAACTTTGCTGAATCCACTTATTAGTTTTAATAGTTTTTTTTTGCTGGAGTCTTTAGGGTTTTCTGTATATAGTATCATGTCATCTGCACAATTAAATAATTAACATCAGGAGAGGCAGGTCCAAGATGACAGCTTAGAAAAAGCCTGAGCCCACCTCCTTCTATGTACACACCAAATCTGTACTTACACACAGAGCAATTCATCCCAAGGAAGAAAAGAGGCCTAAATGAACACCCTCTGCTTAACAAAAGATAAAGAGAACACAAAAATAATGACAGAAATGGAGACATTATAACAGAAGGAGCCTCACCCCCATTGTAGCCCTGCAGTAGTGAAATACATTGCTGAGCTACTGGAACACAAACTCACCTTCCCTGGGGCACAGGAAAAAGCCATGAAATCAGAGAGTTTAAATATGACAGCCAACTAGCAGGGGAATGGCTGGAACTCAGTCCAGTACCAGAGGAGCTGGTGAGCACCATGGTTTGCATTCACCCCAGGATACTGATAGTGTGGAGGAAAGCAGGGTAAGCACTATTGCTTACATTCCTCCCAGACACTCCTAGCATAACTGGGACTTTTACATGCCCCCCACACAGGGAATGTAGGGCAGATGGGAACAGGGTGAGGAAACCATTTATACCTCATGTTGCTAGGGGTGACGTGAACAGGGTGAGAGCCATTGTTTATGTTCCCCACACACACAGACTGTGAAGAACAGGGTCAGAGTAAGCACATCAGCTCCAGACACGATAGAGGCAGCATCCCAGACCTCACCATATCCAAACTGGATTTCTGCCAGTCAGTAGTCCCACCAAGGTGTTTCTAGCATGACAGTCATGCATGATCACCCTCCCATACACTTTCTGCTCTGGCCACCCTGACTTTATGGCCCCAGACAAGTGCCAGCATGGGAGACTCCCAGACTTCATCCACCCACTCCCAGCTACCCCATTAGCCTGTATCCAGCTGGTGCCCACCTGAGAGACTATCAGTGACTCTTTGCCTCCCATCACCCCACCAAAGAGGGTCTAGCCCTTCACCCATCTGGGAGCAACTCAGACTATAAGCCTCTGATGGTACCCTATCAGCACTGTCCCATCTAGAAACCACACAGGAGGCTTTCAGCTCACGCCCTGGGAGCCCCAGCACGAGCACCAGGACATGCCAATCTCACACTCACTCGGCCTCCAGGTGGTCAAAAACACCTTCATAGTCTACCCAGGGACCCTGCAATCCTTTAAGACTGGGAGGAATAGCCTTTTTTACTGATTCATAGAATCAAACACAGAAAGTCAAACAATATGCTCCAAACTACAGAAGAAGACAGAACTTCAGAAAAAAACTAAGTGAAATAGAATTAATCTACCTGATTAAGAGTTCAAAGCAACGGTGGTAAAGATGCTCACCAGACTTGAGAGAAGAATGAATAAGCTCAGGAAGGACTTCAATGAATAGATAGTAAATCTGAAAATGAACCAATCATTGATGAAGAATATAATAAATGAAATAAAAATACACTAGAAGGAATCAAAAGTAGACTATAGGATGCAGAAGAACAGATCAGCCACTTAGACTATAGAATAATGGAAAGCACTCAAACTGAATAGATGAAAAAACAAAAAGAAATGAGGATAGATATAGGGAGCTTTGGGACATCAAATATTCCAGTATTTACATTATAGGAGTCTCAGCAATTCCACTTCTGAGAATTTACCCAAGGAAAACAAATCACTAATTCAAAAAGATATTATATGCTGCCATGTTTAGAACAGCACTATTTATAGTAGCCAAAATACGGAAACAACCTGTCTGTTGATAGAAGAATGGATAAAAATATGTGGTACATATATATATATATAATGGAATATTACTTAGCCAAAGTAAATTAATCTTGCCATTTGTAACGAAATGGGTGGACCTTGAGGGTATTATGCTAAATAAAATAAGTCAGAGAAAGACAAGTACTGTGTGATTTCATTTATATGTGGAATCTAAAAAACATAAGAAAACTAAAATAGAATCATGAAATCAGAGAACCAACTGGTGCTTATCATGGAGGAAGGAGGAATGGGTGAAAAAGATGAAGAGGAAAAAATCAGAATGCTTTGTATCTTGATTAGGGTGTTAGCAACATGGCATAAGTGATAGTTATTGCAGTGGAAATGAAAACACCACAATAAGTTATTACAGAATAGCCCAACTGTACTGCATAAATACATTGTACATATGTACAAAAATGTATAGTTCTGAAAGTAATGAAAAAAAGTAATAAAACTCTATACAGCATGAGAGTTCCATGTTTCTAAATTCTATTAAAATTTTGAGTTAATGTTTAAAAAATATCTATATTTGGAGGATTATAATGTGATAAGTGAAGTCCTTGACACATACTCCGTATGAATTGATGGGGAAGACATGGGAAGAGACTCTGCAAAACTTCTATGAAAGATATTCCACTGCGATTTTATAAGTCCCTGTAGTGTGGGAGCTCGGTTTTTCTGCTCCTTACAGGACCTGGGTTTGTCTGTATCTAGAATAGTACTCTACATAGTGGGAGGTCTATAAATAAGTATGTGATAAATTAAGAATCAGTTAAGAAGCCCATTCTTGTTCAAAGGTAATTTAAACAATTCTCTGTCCACCAAAACATACACTGTCAGCTATTACATTAAATGGTTTATATTAAATAAAACTCTTTAGAAATTTACTTAATTCTTAAAATTCAACTATGCAGAAAAATCAGTGCTTTGTAGTTCATGCAAGATATATTCTAGTTCCTCAAACAACTTGCAACTTATGAGGAAATAGTATGCAAGCTACCAAGGACAATTTAAGTGAAATGCCTTAAATTCTATACTATACCAAGAGCAGTATAAAAACCTTTGATATTAAAAGAAATGAAAAGGTTTAGTCTATTAAAAATAAAGGCTTCAAGAATTAAACATGTGCAATGTTGTCTCCTGACAGATGAGTGAAGAAAATCAAATAATATAGGACAAGACAACAGAAAAATTATAAGGTGTTCTCAAGGAACAGTATTTAACAAATATGGTTTTATAAATTTGAGAGTGACTATGATTGAGCAACCTTACTTGTGGGCAAGTGTGAGTGATTTATTTGAAGAGGCTGAAGTAAGTGGTGGGAAATCAGTGAGCAAGCAATTACTTGCTAGAGGCAGTGAGACAAGAGATAAAGAACATCTTATCTACATTAGTGGCTTTACTAATGATTATTTGCAGTAATATAAAAATTAGGTCATCCCAATGTTTAAATTTGTAAATAATTGATAAAGGAAAAGATGCTATTACAGACTTGGAAGTTTTGAAACTGTATGTGAGGTATCATTTTTAACAGAACTACCTAGGAGAAAGTGCAAAATATATTTTGGTAGTGGCTGTTGGATTTAATTCTGGTTATGTTGAGTATGAAGTACTTAGACATGAATTTGACACTAGGACATTTTAGACACCCTGGATTTCAAATAGACCTTTACTGGAAATGTAAAGTAATATTCAGATATGGAGGATAGAACACGATAGTATCATAGGATCAGGCTTCTATAATTTTAAATATTCTACATTAAACATTATATTATGTACCTTTAAAGCAGTGCAGCCATATTTTAAGTGATTCTAGGATGTGCCAGTCATACGGAGGAGCAGAAGCTTTGTTCGTGACTATTTGGTTTTTATAATTAATTTGATTTGAAGTGTAGTTTGCTCATGGAATCATTGGAGAAGCATTATATTATTAAAAGCCAGAGGGCAGCACAATTCACATGCCCAACAGGCACAAAAGCATTTCCTAGTGGAAACACTTTAAAAATGACTTTGTTTTCCCTCAGTAATTATCAATTCAAATAATCTTGCTTACTTTTTTTTCTTATTTTACATGTGACATGTACATATCTGAAATTCTGTCTGGAAAATTTGGCATACCATTGATCTTTTTGCCAGGTGAACTTTTATTAGACGTATTGTTAATTTCTAAATTTAGGAAATAGATACATATTGCTTGGAAAATAGCAGTTCCTAGATATGCTTCTTAAAAAATAAAATTGGTTATTTTCCTTTATCATTATTGTTTCACTCAATTTATCTTATTCCAACTTACTATTGTTTGGTATCTCAGTAGAGCCATATTCTCAAACTTCATTTTTATTGTGTATTTCTTTAAATACACAGTATTTGCTATCCATGAGCAAAAAACATGTTCCAATTATGTCATCCAATGAATACTAAGATTAGCTTTCTTAAAGAATGTGCTAATTTGGCTGAAACATAGGAATGTCTCATCCCTGACAAACTATGTGATGTTGACAAAAAACACATTTTCTTGGAACATTATCTAAGGTGTTATAGAGATAATCTAAGCAACTTTATACAATGCTTCAGAAAGGAAAAAAAATAATTTAAAAAATACTACTCAGCAATAAAATGAATAAACTTGTTTTATACTACAACTATGATGAATATCAAAAACTAAAGTGAGCGAAAGAAATCAGATAAAGAAGAATACATACTGCATGAATTCATTTATGTAAAACTTAAGAAAATGCAAATTAAATCTATGGTGATAGAAAGCACATCAGTGGTTGCCTGGGAAGGAGAGTTCTGGAAAGGGAGAGAGAGATTTGAAGGGGCATTGGCACTGTTGTGGTGCTAAATATATACACTCTCCTGACTGATTGTGGTGATGGTTTCATGGGTATATCCACATGCCAAAATGTGTCCAATTGTACACTTTAAATATGTGCATACTTATTATATGTCTATTATAACTTGGAAAAGTTACTAAAATAATAAATTGAAAAGAACCATTATCAAATGTTTATTGAAACCTAAACTATAAATATTGAAGAATCAAAAGAGGAAAAAGAAGCTAAAAGAGAAAGGATAAACTGGGATTTATTGCAAGTTTTATATGTCAAGCATTTTTCTAGCACTCTATAAGTGTTATCTATTTTAATGCTTGTAACAGAATAGTTACACAAAATGGAACTTATTGTCATAAGTGAGAGTTGAGGTTCAACGTTAAGTGTCTGAAAAGGAATGACTTATTTATGTCTATATGTTTTTAAAAACCATTGTATTTTTATTTGATTTTGTAGATTAATATTTGATTATTTTAAAACTATAATTTCTATTTAATATGCAAATATCTAACATAGATTGATAATATGTCAAATGATATATCAAAGTAAATATTCCTTTTATTTAAGAAACATTTTATAGAAATTTATGTAAAAAACTAGCAAAGCTAAAGTTCTTTGAAAAGACAGACATAATTAGTCAAGCCCTAACTAGTCTGATCAAGGAAAAAAAGAACATAAATTGACAATATAAGAAATGGAAGGTGAGAAAGTGTATCACCATACATCTTATATTATTAAAAGGAGATTGAGAGAATAAGAGGAAAAAGTTTATCAACTTAGGTGATATAGGCCAATTAGAAAAATAACTTACAAAACAGGCATAATATAAAACAGATCTTCTGAATACCCCTACCTACAGCTGTTAAATCAGTTCATGATTAACTTTCCTGTAAAGTAAATTCTAACCCAGATTGTATCATTGGGGAATTCTTTGAAATACATAAAAAACAAAAATTACACAACTTGCACAAATTTCATCAGAAAGTTGAAGTAGGAACACTTCTCAGTGTAAGGGCTGCATTATCATAATTCTAAAACCTGACAGAGACATTAAAAATAAGATAATAGCCTATTATACTTAAGAATATAGAAAAATTTCTACGTGAGTAGTAAAAAAATTAACCTATCAATATATAATAAATAATATATGAATAGTAGTTGTAGTTTATCCCTAGAATTGCATAGTTATTTAAAGCACTTGAAATATTATTCACTTAAATTTATCAAAAAAGAAGGAAAACATATGATTCTTCTAGTATATATAGAAAAAGCATTTGAAAAATTTCAAAGATATGGAAAAACTATCTTAAACCATCACTATTTTACACCAGACACAAAAATCAACTCAAAATGAATTAAAGATCATTTGAATGCAACATCTGAAACAATGAAACTCCGAGAAGAAAACACAGGGATTAAGCTCCTTGTTATCAGTCTTGGTGATGATTTTGTTAGACTTGAAACCAAAGCAAGGGCAACAAAAAGATAAACAAGAGGGACCACTACTAAAAAGTTCCTGTAGCACAAAGGAAGTAATAAATAATAATCACTTGCTTTTAAAATAAGTCAGGAAAAGAAGAAAAAAGTAACAATGAACAGATGAGATTAAAAGGGGAAAAGGGGAGTTTATTATTAGACTTATACCCAACCATTTCAGTAATACACTAAATGTAAATGAACTAAGCACACTACTTAAAATGCAGAAATAGTTAATAATATAAAAATAACTAGCGGCTCTCGGCCACACTTCTTGGACGCACGGCTTGGCAGGCTGGCCCTGGTGGCCGCGGGTGCAGAGCAGAGAGTGCAAGCTATGACGTCAACCTACAGGCACGCCACACTGGATTGGAGGACCTGGTGGACTAGCTGTCCGAGGGCGACGTGTACCCAAATGGCCTGCAGGTGAACTTCCGCAGCCCCAGGAATGGCCAACGGTACTGGTCCACATGGACCCAGGTGGAGAAGCGGCTGGTGGTACTGGTGGCACTTTTGGCAGCAGGACTGGTGGCCTGCTTGGCAGCGCTGGGCATCCGCCCCCAGGAGAACAAGCCAGGTAATAAACCCTTTCACCCCAAAGAAACCTTCTACTGTCACTTCTTTGGTCACACTGAATCCATAGTGAACTTGCCGGGGCTGAAACCCATTAGCAAGACAATTGGAGACATAGGCAGGATTCATTGGTGACCAAGGAAAAAGAACAGGCTGCCCTCATGGAAGGAGTGTTTCAGCAGGCTGCACCTATGGATGGGGAGACATTCGAGTGTCACCTGTGGACATGTGGTACTGTGAGGGGGTGGAGGACTGGCGTCTATCCCAAGAGCAAGCTGACTGAAAGCGCATCACTATGAAGTGCTGTGGCCTGAGAGGAAGCAGGACGAGAAGGAGCAGCGGCCTGAGAAGGAGCGACACACAGTGGCAGGGCTGCAAGACTGCAGGAGAGCAGAGCAGAGGCTGGAGTGGTGGCAGCACCGAGGACAGAGGCCCAGAGGACGGCTGTGCCGGCAGAGAGGCCCAGAAGCAGAGACTACCTTGCTGCATTGCATGCAGACTCACTCCGAATGAATGGAATTTTAGTGATTGACCTGCTGCTGTGGAAATAAAGTTGGGTATAATCCTTTCACCCCAAGAACATTTTACTGTTATTTTCTTTGGTCACACAGAATCCATAGCAAACTTGCCTGGGGCTGAAACCCATTGGTAAGACATTAAACTTGGGTTAAAAAGTCAATTTGAAAATTTTAAAAATATTTTAAATTTTATGGTAATCAAAATGTGACTTTAAATGTTATATGAAGGTGACGCTGAGTTTAGATTTTTGCAAATAACAAAAAATGAAAAATAGTTAAGCATTTTTCTCAACAGTACAGACACACAAAAGTAAATTAAACCCAGAGAATTAGAAGAAATCCTAATTCTTCTAATTCTAATCCTTCTAATTCTTACAAGGTAAAAGAAAATAAAGATGTAGGAGAAAATAAAACAATAGGATCAACAAGGTCAAAGCCTGGTTCTCAGAAAAGGCTGATGAATCTGATAAATGCCAGTCTAGCAGAGAGCGTTCATATAATCAATACCAGGAATAAAAGATGTGACATCACAACAAATTATACAAGATATAAAAAGGTCAGTACAAAAACAATAGTATGATCAATATTTTCCCAATAAATTAAAAAATTTAGAAGAAATTTTAGAAAGTAAAAAGAACACTTCAATTTGCCTATGAATAAAAATTATAAATTTCCATAACATAGAGTATAAACTTTTTATGCATAGATGAGATGATCATTTACAGAAAATTAAAAAGAAGCTACAAAGAACTCGTAATGAATAAACAAATTCAGCCAAGTTCCTGAATAAAAAGCTAACATCAAAAGTAATTATATAATTTATGTCAGGAAGAAACAGAAAAGGAAATAAAAATAATAAGAGATAACATATTTTGTAGCATCAAAAATTTTAATGCCAAGGAATAAATCTAACAATGGCTGTATAGGATCTCTACACAGAAAGTTTAAATTACTGAGAAAATTCAAAGATAACCTAAATAACCAGAAGGATGCTCTAAAGTTGAGACCACTGAAAAAGTAACGGCAAAGAGGAAAAATTCAAGTATAAGTCCTGGCACACATAAATGTTTAGAGGCCATGGAGATGGGAAATCAAGTTGGACTGGAGGAGAGCCTGAAAGAAAGAACATCAGTGTAAATGTGGTGTTATATAACCCAACCAAAGTATTTTAAGGGCAAGAACTTGATCACCAGGCTTAAAGGAGGCAGACAGATCCAGTGCCATAAATACTGTGCATTCGACATTGGTAACCTTGCTAAGAGCCATTAAATATTCAAGAAAGAATGAGAGAAGAGAAATTCCAGACAGAGCATAAACATAGCCCTTCCAAGAAAGGGTTTTAGCACCTGAGTTTAACACTGTCAGGGTCCCCTCTTTCTCTTTCTCCCCTCTCATCTGTTTCCCACACACACTCCCACCTTCTTTGCTGGGCAGAAAGTTCTGGTAGAGAGGCAAGAAAATGATAACATAGAAGAGAAAACTGGAAATTGCTAGAGCACTGTTCTAAATTGGGTGAGAAATAACTTTGATAAACACCTACATTGAAACAGTAGTCATTAACTCACTAACATTATTATATATTCACCTGCTGATAGATCTCAAAGGGTATGAATGCTAAGTCTTTATAAATTTATTTTTAAAATATTTTGTGTATATAATAGCATTATCTTTAACTGCATAAAATACAGCAGTATTATTGGGCTTTGCCTTTCTGTTTTATACTTAAGGTTAGATTTACTTCATTCCCTTATGAATTAAACATTTAATATCATTTCAATGTTAGTATAAACTCCATTTTCTATCAGGCCATTCTAATTTCTTGATTTCATTTTTATTGCTCTTTTCCTTGACTTTGTTTCTTATCTGTACCTTATAACCCATCTAAAACACTACCTAAATCCTTAAATACTATTTACTTGTATTCATTTTAAAATGTTATTTTTATTTCTGTATTACATTTTAAAACCTAAAAAGGAATGAATTTAACATTTTTCATCCTGTGGATTTATTAGAAAGCAGGAAGTATTTAGAATCATTCTTACCAATTTTTAATCCTCTCTTACTTCTATAATAAATTTGAACTTTCCCACATCTCTTAATACTTCTGGGTATCTTGGGCCTGAATCTAGTAATTTTTTTGAATACCTATATGCATCTCAACATTCCTATTACATGGACTTTTTAAACCAGTTTTCTATATTTTAATAATTTCATCACTAGGTTTGATAAATCTTTTTGTATAAAATAAATACAAATTAATATAGAAATTCATTGAGAAAGTACATATTGGATTATTTTCTCTGACGAGGCTTTTGTAATAATCCTGGCTCATTGTTTCAATATTGGATCTTCTTTTTAGTTTAGTAGCACTTCAACCTCTAAAAGTAACCATAACATCAATTCTGTTGTTTGAAATTAATCACATGAATGGCCTACAAGACTATACTATTTGACTTGAAATGCTGTTCAGAGACCAAAATGTTCTTCCAATCTGCAATAGTTTGTGAGAGTTTGAGGACACAGACTCAATACATTAACTCTGCTAGACAGTGTAAACTACAGTGAACCAAAAGAAGCTTTTTCTCCTTATTCTTTTAGAGGAAAAAAAATAGAAGCAATAGACTCAAGTAAAAAGACAAGAAAACCTGCACTGTATGCTTTTTTCTTGACTTTCTCTGAAGAGTTAACATATTACTTTTGATGTTGCATTAATATGATCATAGAAATGTCCTTTTTAACCTGGAATTTCAAAATGGACACCATCTACCACATTAAAGATAAAATCTCTGTATTTTATCTCATTACCAAAGAGCAAAATTTGTTAACTGAAAGACCATCTACATTTATCACTTAATCCTGAGAAAATCAAATCCAGCATTTGTTTTTTGGTAAGTTATTATTCCTTATTGTATATTATGGAAATGAGTATAGAAAGACTATTGGTTCCCTAAGAAATGCCTGCTTTGAGCTTCCGTGGCTCAAGTTGAAAGGTCTGAGATGAGATAGGTGCTAGAAATCACTAATCTTTAATCAAACAAAGCAATATATGCATAAAAATATCATGATCTGGGGTGAATAAGCTTCAAAGAAATAATAAAAGGAATAAAAAACACAAGGATAAAAAAAGAAGTATAATATTCTCATTTGGGAATCTTTATATATACATGAATAAAGCATAAGGCTTATTTTTAAAATCCTTAGCTATTGGACACATTTGTGACATAATAGCAAAGAAAATTCATGTTTTACTGTAAAGTATATAATACAATTAAAAAGTTATATTTTACCAGCAGTATATGAAGTTGTATTTGATAGTCATTGTGCCAAATGATATCAACAAACATTTTATACATTAAATTATTTCATTTTAGTTTTTTTCCAAAATAAGAGTGCTTAAGTAGGTACTCAAAATGCCAGATTATTTCATAAAATTACAATAATGACTATTTGTTCCAATGCTTAGTACTTTATAATTACATTTTATTGTGCCATTTGCTTCCACAAAGTACCACTTGTTATTCAAGATAATTTGGAAAAAGACTGTAAGATGAATTTAAATAATACTAGCTAAAACCTCCAAATTTGTGAGTTTTAAGTGAATTAATACAATTTTCTTTGCAGGTTGTTTTGGAATGTGTTTTAATTCAAATATATTTGATTCATATAGAAATGATGCCACAAGCTTCATTAAAGTGAAAAGTAGCTGTGTCTGAGGAAGACTGCCTGAGGAAAGAATGAAAGTGTACATCATGGGATCCAGCAGTCTAGAAGAAATAATCATTTGCATATCATTTAAAAATGTTTCGTCTAGTTTCACAACCAACTATGTCAGCTATTTTGATTAAGTCTCTGAGACAAAATAGAGAATATTTGATGCAAATATTTTAAAACTTGAATCAGCAACCTTTCATTGTATGTTTACAACTCTTTCTTTCACACGCACACACACAGGCACATACTAAAGTCAAGGATTATATATTTTTTACTTATCCCAACCCTCAAAAGTGTTATCCAGCATATAGAGCAGAAACCTCAATTTGTTGAGCAAATAACTGAATATTAGAAATTAAAAACCAAAGCCTTTAGAGTCTACATGGAAGGTAGTTTGGTGTTTACTTTCAATTTTGTTTTGATGTGAATTCTGTTTAATATCATGAAATAAGCTTTAGTAGGACCCATTTTATGGGTGATGAACTATCTGAAAAGCATTTAAGTGACCAGTAACTCATAGCATTTTGCCTTCAGTTAAAATTGCATCTTTTGATTGTGAGAGATTGTGATTTTAATTGAAATTAACAGCACCTTTAGGATATAGAATTAAATATACAAGGTGATCCTAGGGTCACAGGTAATACTGAGGTAAATTCAGTTTTCTATGGCTCTCACAGATTCTAGCTTTCAATTTTATGGTTAGGTTTTAGCTTTTTCAGTGACTAATATACCTGGAAGAACCCATCTCTTCTGATTAGGCTAATCTGTCCACAGATAATTGCTCTGATTAGATATTCAAGTAGAAATGATTCCAGATCTGTTCTTCAGCCCATTTTCTCTCAGATCTATTCCTTGACTCTATCAGCTGTATTTTTCAGGATCCTTTGACTTCTGACTTCTAGCTGAGTTCAGCCAGTGAAAGTCACTGTCAGAAAGTTGGAGGATGGGAGAAAGGGAGAAGCCAGTGCATTTCTGACATTTATGATCTCTTGGGAGGAATAGTTGTTCCTGAAATTTAAATGTTAGTGGGAGTCTGGTGTTTAGTCTAGCTCAGATTGAATAGCCCAGAATCCCATGTGGAGACCTTTTTCTCTGTGGCCTGAAAGCAACACACCTTCTCTTTATCTCTTTAGCCTAGTGGTGGCATCAGCTTTCAGTGTTGTAGCTCAGCGAGGTTTGTTTATTCCTTTCATTATTCCTGTGTTCCTGGCAGATGGACTTTGATAGAGGGGGAGTAACTATACAAGACCCAGAAAGAAAAAGGGAATTAAATGATAGTTTGACTAGATCAAAATAAAGATTCTGTATAGTAAAGGACTCCAATCATGTAATTAAGATAAATTTGATACACTACAAGAAAATATTCAAAATATTTATAACCAGCACATTTTACTGTCTCAAATATGAAAAAAACTCCTGATATGCATACAAAAATCAGGAAATCCTACTATAAAATGGGCAGTTTAACAGGCTTCTGAGAAGATGGCAGAAAAGGGGGTCACTGTGATAGCCTCCACCCACATACACATCAAGGCAGCACCTACATAGAATGCAACTCTCTCTGAAAATAACCTGAAGACTTGGCAGAACAGATCTTCCACAGCAAATGACAGAGAAACCTACATCAAGAAGAAAAGAAGGGACAAAGTTGATGAAGATCCATCCAATCTCTTCCTCCACCCCAATCCATAACTGGGAGTGAGGGAGTATGGGGGGGAGGTGAGGGAAAAAAATACTGAAGTTGGAACATCTTCCCCTAGGAATCTACCCTGGGAAGACAAGCTCCCATAACATTCGGCATTAAAATAAGCAGAGCTTACTGCCAGAAGAGCTGGAAGGTTATGTGATGCCGAGTTTCTACTCTTGGAGAGCAGCATACTATATTGATCAGTCTGAGACCCAGCACAGAAGTAGTAGTTTAAAAAGTGGCTGGGTTATATGCAAAGGAGATTTATTGATTAAATTTGGGTTTTTGTCAGAAGGGAGGGGATCTGTGGCAGATTTTTCCGCAAGAGGAGGGGCTGGAAGGTGCCATTTTATTTGCACTACCTCAGCCTACTTGGCCAGATGTTTGTAGAAGTCAGTTCTGATGCCTTCTCTCTACCATGCCAGCACTGCTTGCTCAGGCCTAGACAATGCCTGAGGACTCACCCTACCCAACTCACTTGCCCCAGAATGCACTCCTCCAAAGTGACTATCATCCAGGGAAGGGGAGTGGCTAGCCCTACTCATCCTTACACTTGCAGTAGTCACTTCAGCCATTGCTGACAGAGGCTAAGGATGACCACACCTACCAGCACACTGGCAGGGGTGCAGCAGACTTTTTAGCCAGCTGTACTGAGAATGAGCCTTGCAAACTAGTGCACCCTCAGCAATCATCCAAGCCATGCTGCCAGCCAGGCAGAGGGCTAGACTTATCTACAAGCCCACTCATGACAGTTTCAGCTCAGCCACAACAGGAGAGTGCAAATAGTCCATACAGGGGATGCCTCTGGCGTGCCTGGTTCTGGTGACCAAGATTCATTGTGCTCTGGGCACTACAGGATATGCCTCCTATGTAAGACCACTCTGCTTTCAAGATCAACAGATATATCTGACCTACCTAATACATAGAAGCAAACAGAAAGCCATACAAAATGAAGAGGCAGAGGAATATGTCCCAAATAAAATAATAATAAAATGCTGGAAAAGTTGCTAAAGAAAATGAAGATAAGCAATGTATCTGGTAAAAAGTGCAAAGTAATGGTCATAAAGATACTCACTAGACTGGACATAGGAGTGGGTGAGCTCAAGGACACTTTAATAAAGAAATAAAAACAACAAATCAGAGCTTAAGAACACAATAATTGAAATGCAGAATAGAGGGAATCAACAGCATATTAGAAGATGCAGATGAACAGATCAGCAAACTGGAAGACAGGCTAGTGGGAAGCAACCAAGCTGAACAGAAAAAGAAAAAAATAATTTAAAAAAATGAGAAGGTATTAAGAGATCTCTGCAACAACTTCAAAAAAAGACAACATTCACATAATGGGAGCCCCAAAAGAGGAGAGAGAGAATGGGGCAGAAAACTTAAAAAAATAACAGGTAAAAATTTCCTTAAACTAAGGAAGGAAACAGGTATCCAGGTCCACAAAGTACAGAAAGCCTAAAACAACATGAACACAAGAAAGTCCACACTAAGACACATAATAATTAAAATGGCAAAGATTATGGATAAAGAAAGAATCTTAAAAGCATCAAGAGAAAGTAACTAGTTATATACAAGGGAAACCCCATAAGGCTATCAGCTGATTCTTCAGCAGAAACTGCAGGCCAGAAGGGAGTGCATGGTATATTCAAAGTGCTGAAAGGAAAAACCTTACAACTAAGAATACAGTACCCAGGAAAGTTATTCAGAATTGAAGGGAGACAAAGACTTTCTCAAGTAAACTAAGGTTTAAAGGAGTTCACCACCACTAAACATGCCTTACAAGAAATATTCAAGGGGCATCTTTAAGTGGAAGAAGAAAAGGCTGTAACTGAAAGGAAGAAAATTAGGAAAGGAAAATAAAATTCACTGGTAAAACCAAACATATGGTAAAGGTATAAGATCAATCATATAAAGCTAGTATGAAGTTCAAAAGACAAAATTAGTAAGTCAATTATATGAACAAAAATTAGTCAAAAGATACACAAAACAAAAAGTTTATAAATTATGACATCATATACATGAAATGTGGGGAAGGTATAATAAAAACGTAGTACTTTTAAAATGTTTTTGACCTTAAGCTATCATCAATCTAATACAAACTGCTATAGATAGAATGTTTTATATGAAACTCATGATAACCACAAACCAAAAACTTATAATAGGTACACAAAAAATAAAGAGAAAGGAATCCAACTATAGCACTAAAAAAAATCATCAAATCACAAGGGAAGAGAGCAAGAGAAAAAAGGAACAGAGAACTACAGAAACAGCTAGAAAACCACTAACAAAATTGCAATAAGAATATGCCTTTTCAACAATTACTTTAAATGTAACTGAAATAAATGCTCCATCAAAACACATAGGTAATCTGAAAGGAAAAAACAAAAAAAACAAAAAAACATGACCTATCTCTACACTGTCTATAAGACACTAATTTCAGACCTAAAGACACATACAGACTAAAAGTGAAGGGAAAGTAAAAGAGATTACATGCAAATGGGAGCAAAAAAAGAAGAAAAAACAAGTAGCAAGTCATGTCAGACAAAACAGATTCAAAACAAAGAATGTAATGAGAGACAAAGAAAAGCATTACATAATAATAAAGAGATCAATCCAACAAGAGGTTATAAAAATGGTAGATATCTAGCATCCAACTTAGAGAAAACCTAAATATATAAAGTAAATATTAACCAACAGGAAGGGGAAAATTTATAATAATAATAATAATAATAATAATAAATAATCAAGGACTTTAACACCCCATTTATATAAATGGAAAAATCATCCAGACAGAAATCAATAAGGAAACATGGCTTTGAAAGACACATTAGATCAGATGGACTTAACAGGTTTATACAGATTATTCTACCCCAAACCAGAAGACTACACAGTCTTTTCAAGTGCACATGGAACATCATCCATGATAGATGCATGTTAGGCCACAAAACAAGTCTCAATAATTTGATATTTAAAAACATATCAAGCATCTTTTCTGACCACAATGGTATGAAATCAGAAATTGATTATAAGAAAAATACTGTAGAGGAGGATTAAAGATGGCAATGTGAGAGGTGAGACAGAGGCTTCCATGAAAACCAGATATAATACAAAAATATAATTAATGCAAACTAACCCTGAGATAGCAATAGGAAAGAGGACTGCGACAGACTGCATACACCTGGAGAAAAGGGGAGGCCTCACGGAACAGGGTAACATACCAAAGCTGTGTCCCAGTGGGATCCAAGCCCTTCCCCCACCCCAGTCCACTGGTGGTAGGAAGAGAAACTGAGCAGGGAGGGAGTTGAAGCCTGGGACTGCTGAATACTTAGCTCTGGAGATCTGCTCTGGGAGCACAAACATACATTTCATGGTGTTTTCATCATACTTGGGATTGGAAAGCTGGGACAGGCAGAGTTCCTGGGAGACTGGGATGTCCACTGCTTGTGGAAAGCAGGGATCCATATCTGGCTGCTTTGGGACAAAAGCTTACACCTGTATGCTCGGCCCACTGGTTCAGTCAGTGGAGGCAGGCATAGAAGCTGGGAAGCAGGAAACAGCTCTTTCCTCCCCTCAGGCACCAAAACCAATCCCTTGCAACCCCTGACATTGCTTCAGGGCATAAACAGCTTCAGAGAGTAGAGCTTCTAGACACTAAAAAGCACCATATACAAATATGAAATGCCAAAGGAAACTGGTCCAGAGAAAAATTATTAATACAACTCCCAAGAAAGATTTAAATGACATGGACCCCATGACTCTTCCTGAAAGGGAGTTCAAAATAAAAATCATTAATGTGCTAATGGAGATACTGAAAGATATCTAAGAACTCAGAAATGAATTCCGGTCAGAGGTCCAATCATTGAAGAGCGCAATGGAAGGTATTAAAAGCAGATTGGATATGGTGGAGAAGATGATAAATGAAATAGAAACCAGAGAAGAGGAATACAAAGAAGCTGAGACACTGAGAGAAAAAGGATCTCTAAGAATGAAAGAATATTGACAGAACTGTGTGACCAATCCAAACAGAACAACATTCGCATTTTAGGGATACCAGAAGAGGAAGAGAGAGAGAAAGGGACAGAAAGTGTCTTTGAGGAGGTAATTGCTGAAAACTTCCCCAATCTGGGGAAGGACATAGTCTCTCAGGCCATGGAGATCCACAGATCTCCCAACACAAGGGACCCAAGGAAGACAACACCAAGACACATAGTAATTGAAGTAGCAAAGATCCAGAATAAAGACAGACCATTAAAAGCACCCCTAGAGAGAAATAAGATCACATACAAAGGAAAGCCAATCAGGCTAACATCAGACTTCTCAGCAGAAAACTTCAGGCCAGAAGTGAGTGGCATGATGTATTTAATGCAATAGAAGAGCCTGGAACCAAGATTACTTTATCCAGAAATATTATCACTTAAATTTGAAGGAGGGATTAAAAAATTTCCAGATAAGCAAAAGATGAGAGAATTTACCTCCCACAAACCATATCTACAGTCTATTTTGGAGGGACTGCTATAGATGGAAGTGATCCTAAGGTTTAATAGCTGTCACAAGAGGAATTAAAATCACAGTAAAGAAAGTAGAACAGCTAACTATGAAGCAAATGCAAAATTAAATTAACTATCCCCAAAGTCACTCAAGGGATGGACAAACAGTAGAATATGATACCTAATATATAAAGACTGGAGGAGGGAGAAAAAGGAGGAGAAAAATAAAAGAACCTTTAGTTTGTGTTTGTAATAGCATATTAAGTGAGTTAAGTTAGATTCTTAGATAGAAAGGAAGTTAACCTTGAACCTTTGGTAATCATGAAACTAAAGTCTGCAATGGTAATAAGTACAAACCTTTCGATAATAACCCTAAAAGTAAATGGACTGAATGCACCAATGAAAAGACAGAGAGTCACTGAAAGCATAAAAAGATAAGATCCATCTATATGCTGCCTACAAGAGACTCACTTTAAACCCAAAGACATACACAGACTAAAAGTGAAGGGATGGAAAAAGATATTTCATGCAAACAACAGAGAGAAGAAAGCAGGTGTTGCAATTCTGGTATCAGACAAAATAGACTTCAAAATAAAGAAAGTAACAAAAGACAAAGAAGGACATTACATAAAGATAAAGGGCTCAGTCCAACAAGAGGATATAACCATTATAAATATATATGCACCCAATACAGGAGCACCAACATATGTGAAAAAAAATACTAACAGAATTAAAGGAGGAAATAGAATGCAATGCATTTATTCTGGGAGACTTCAACACACCACTCACTCCAAAGGACAGATCCACCAAACAGAAAATAGGTAAGGACACAGAGGCACTGAACAACACACTAGAACAGATGGACCTAATAGACATCTATAGAACTCTACACCCAAAAGCAACAGGATACACATTCTTCTCAAGTGCACATGGAACATTCTCTAGAATAGACCACATACTAGGCCACAAAAAGAGCCTCAGTAAGTTAAAAAAGACTGAAATTGTACCAACCAGTTGCTCAGACCACAAAGGTATGAAACTAGAAATAAATTATGAAAAGAAAATAAAAAATCCCACAAACATATGGAGGCTTCACAACATGCTCCTAAATAACCAATGGATCAATGAACAAATAAAAACAGAGATCAAGCAATATATGGAGACAAATGACAACAATAATTCAACACCACAAAATCAGTGGGACTCAGCCAAGGCCACGCTAAGAGGAAGGTATATTGCAATACAGGCCTACCTCAGGAAAGAACAACAATCCCATATAAGCAGTCTAAACTCACAATTAATGAAACTAGAAACAGAAGAACAAATGAGGCTCAAAGTCAGTAGAAGGAGGGACATAATAAAGATTAGAGGAGAAATAAATAAAATTGAGAAGAATAAAACAACAGAATCAATGAAAGGAAGAGCTGGTTCTTTGAGAAAATTAACAAAATAGATAAACCCCTAGCCAGAATTATCAAGATAAAAAGAGAGTCTACACACATAAACAGAATCAGAAATGAGAAAGGAAAAATCACTACAGACACCACAGAAATACAAAGAATTATTAGAGAATACTATGAAAAATTATATGCTAACAAACTGGATAACCTAGAAGAAATGGACAACTTTCTAGAAAAATGCAACCTTTCAAGGCTGACCAAGGAAGACACAGAAAACCTGAACAGACCAATTGCCAGCAAGGAAATCCATCTGGTAATCAAAAAACTACCTATGAACCAAATCCTTGAACTAGATGGCTTCACCGCAGAATTTTATTAAACATTTAGTGAAGACCTAATACCCATCCTCCTTAAAGTTTTCCAAAGAATAGAAGAAGAGGAAATACTTTTAAACTCATGCTACGAGGCCAGCATCACTCTAATAGCAAACCAGGCAAAAACACCACAAAAAAAGAAAATTACAGACCAATATCCCTGATGAACATAGATGCAAAAATACTCAACAAAATATTAGCAAACCGAATTCAAAAATACATCAAAAAGATCAAACATCATGATCAAGTAGGATTTATTCCAGGGATGCAAGGATGGTGCAACATCCTAAAATCCATCAACATCATTCACCACATCAACAAAAAGAAGGACAAAAACCACATGATCATCTCCATAGATGCTGAAAAAGCATTCGACAAAAATCAACATCCATTCAGGATAAAAACTCTCAGCAAAATAGTCATAGAGGGCTAGTACCTCAACATAATAAAGGCCATATATGACAAACCCACAGTCAACATCATACTTAACAGCAAGAAGCTGAAAATTTTTCCTTTAAGTTTGGGAACAAGACAAAGATGCCCACTTTCCCCACTTTATTCAACATAGTACTGGAGGTCCTAGCCATGGCATTCAGAGAACACAAAGAAATAAAAGGCATCCAGATTAGTAAAGAAGAAGTTAAACTATCCTTGTTTGCAGATGACATGATATTGTACATAAAAAATCCTAAAGAATCTGCTCTGAACCTACTAGATCTAATATTTGAATTCAGCAAAGATGCAGAATACAAAATTAATACACAGAAATCTCTGGCATTCCTATACACTAACAATGAACTAACAGAGAGAGAAATCAGGAAAACAATTCCATTCACAATTGCATTAAAAAAATAAAATACTTAGGAATAAACCTAACCAAAGAAGTGAAAGACCTATACCCTGAAAACTACAAGAGACTCATAAGAGAAATTAAAGAAGACACCAATAAATGGAAACACATCCCATACTCATGGATAAGAAGAATTAATATTGTCAAAATGGCTAACCTGCCTAAAGCAATCTACAGATTCAATGCAATTTCTACAAAATACCAACAGCATTCTTCAATTAACTAGAGAAAATCATCCTAAAATTCATATGGAACCACAAAAGACCTCAAATACCCAAAGCAATCCTGAGAAGGAAGAATAAAGCTGGGGAATTATGGTCCCCAACTTCAAGCTCTACTACAAAGCCAGAGTAATCGAGACAATTTGGTACTGGCACAAGAACAGACCCATAGATCAATGGAACAGACTAGAGAGACCTGATATAAACCAAACCATATATGGTCAAATAATATATGATAAAGGAGCAATGGATATACAATGGGGAAATGACAACCACTTCAACAGCTGGTGTTGGCAAAACTGGACAGCTACATGCAAGAGAATGATACTGGATAATTGTTTAACCCCAAATGCAAAAGTAAACACGAAATGGATCGAAGACTTGAATGTAAGTCATGAAACCATAAAACTCTTAGAAGACAACATAGTCAAACCTCTCCTGAATATAAGCATGAGCAACTTCTTCCTGAATGCATCTCCTCAAGAAAGGGAAACAAAAGCAAAAATTAATTCATGGGACTACATCAAACTAAAAGGTTTCTGTACAGTAAAGGATACCATCAACAGAACAAAAAGGCATCCTACAGCATGGGTGAATATATTTCTAAATGACATATCTGACAAGGGTTAACATCCAAAATATATAAAGAACTTTCACACCTCAACACCCAAAACGCAAATACCCCGATTAACAAATGGGCAGAGGATATGAAGAGACAGTTCTCCAAAGAAGACATTCAGATGGCCAACAGACACATGAAAAGATGCTCATCATCACTAATCATCAGGGAAATGCAAATTAAAACCACAATGAGATATCACCTCACACCAGTAAGGATGGCTACCATCCAAAAGACAAACAGCAACAGATGTTGGCAAGGTTGTGGAGAAAGGGGAACCCTCCTACACTGCTGGTCGGAATGTAAATTAGTTCAACCATTGTGGAAAGCAATACAGAGGTTCCTCAAAAAACTAAAAATAGAAATATCATTTAACCCAGGAATCCCACTCCTTGGAATTTAACCAAAGAAAACAAGATCTCAGATTCAAAAAGACATATGCACCCCTATATTTATCGCAGCACTTTTTACAATAGCCAAGATATGGAAGCAACTTTAGTGTCCATCTGTAGAAGAATGGATAAAGAAGATGTGGTACATATACACAATGGAATACTATTCAGCCAAAAGAAAGAAATAAATTCTACTATTTGCAATAACATGGATGGAGCTGAAAGACATTATGCTCAGTGAAATAAGCCAGGCAGAGAAAGACAAATGCCAAATGATTTCCCTCATTTGTGGAGTATAAAAATGAAGCAAAACTGAAGGAATAAAATAGCAGCAGACTCGGATACTCCAAAGATGAACTAGTGGTTACCAAAGGGGAGAGGTGGGGGAAGGTGGGTGTGGAGGGAGGGAGAAGGGGATTGAGGGATATTATGTTTAGTACACATGGTGTGGGGGATCACGGGGAGAATAGTATAGCACAGAGAAGGCACATAGTGGATCTCTGGCATCTTACTACACTGATGGTTAGTGACTGCGTTGGGGTATGGGTAGGGACTTGATAATATGGGTGAATGTAGTAAACACATTGCTTTTTCATGTGAAACCTTCAAAAGACTGTATATCAATCATACCTTAATATAAATAAATAAATCAATGAATAAATAATAAATAATGAATGAATAAATGAATATATATATAAATAAAAAGAAAAATTCTGTAAAAATACAAACAATAAAAGAGATTAAAGATGGCAGCATGAGAGGAGAGACAGAGGCTTCCTCCTAAAACTGGATACAATTAGAAAGTGTAATTGGAGCAACTAATCCCAGGAGAGCAACAGGAAAGAGGACGGCATCAGACTGCACACACCTGGAGAAAAGAGCAGACCTCACAAAATGGGGTAACGTTCCAGAGCTGTGGCTCCCCGGGACCCGAGCTCTTCCCCCACCCCAGCTCACCGGCAGGAGAAAGAGAAACAGAGCAGGGAGGGAGTGGAAGGCTTGGGACTGCTGAATACCTAGCTCCGGAGATCTGCGCTGGGAGCACAAACCTACATTTCATGGAGCTTTCATGAGACTCGTATGACTACCGGGTTGGAAAGTTAATACAGGCTGAATTCCTGGGAAGACTGGGATTCCGGCTGCTCGTGGAAAGCAGGGATCCATATCCTGCTGCTCAGGGACAAAAACATACCTGTGTGACTGGCCCACTGGCTAAGGAAGTGGAGACAGGCACAGGAGACAGGAGGCAGGGAATAGCTCTTTCCTCCCCCCAGGTACCAGTACTGTGCCCCTGTGACACCCGACATTGCTTCAGGGGCTGAGTAGCTCCAGAATTCTGGACATAGAGTAACTGAATGGATAAAAAACAAGACCCATCTATATGCTGCTTACAAGAGACTCACCTCAAACCCAAAGACATGTACAGACTGAAAGTCAAGGGATGGAAAAATATATTTCATGCAAACAATAGGGAGAAAAAAGCAGGTGTTGCAGTACTAGTATCAGACAAAATAGACTTCAACACAAAGAAAGTAAATAGAGGTAAAGAGGAATATTACATACTGATAAAGGGCTCAGTTCAACAAGAGGATATAACCGTTATAAACACATATGCACCCAACACAGGAGCACCAGCATATGTGAAACAAATACTAATGAACTAAAGGAGGAAATAGACTGCAATGCATTCATTTTAGGAGACTTCAACACACCATTCACAGCAAAAGGCAGATCTACCGGACAGAAAATAAGTAAGGACACAGAGGCACTGAATGACATACTAGAACAGATGGACCTAATAGACATCTATAGAACTCTACACCCAAAAGCAACAGGATACACATTCTTCTCAAGGGCACATGGAACATTCTTCAGAATAGACCACATACTAGGCCACAAAAAGAGCCTCCGTAAATTCCAAAAGGTTGAAACCTTACCAACCAATTTTTCAGACCACAAAGGTATTAAACTAGAAATAAATTATACAATGAAAGCAAAAAGGCTCACAAACACATGGAGGCTTAAAAACACACTCATAAATAGTCAATGGATCAATGACCAAATTAAAATGGAGATCCAGCAATATATGGAAATAAATGACAACAACAACACAAAGCCCCAGCTTCTGTGGGACGCAGCAAAAGCTGTCTTAAGAGGAAAGTATATAGCAATCCAGGCATATGTGAGGAAGGAAAAACAATCCCAAATGAATAGTCTAACGTCACAGCTATCAAAATTGGAAAATGAAGAACAAATGAGGCCCAAAGTCAGCAGAAGGAGGGACATAAAAAAGATCAGAGAAGAAATAAACAAAATTGAGCAGAATAAAACAAAAGAAAAAGTCAATGAAACCAAGAGCTGGTTCCTTGAGAAAATAAACAAAATAGATAAGCCTCTAGCCAGACTTATTAATAGAAAAAGAGAATCAACACACATTAACAGAATCAGAAACAAGAAAGGAAACATTATGACAGACCCAACAGAAATACAAAGAATTATTAGAGACTACTATGAAAACCTATATGCTAAGAAGCTGGAAAACCTAGAAGAAATGGACAACTTCCTAGAAAAATACAACCTTCCAAGACTGACCAAGGAAGAAACACAAAATCTAAGCAAACCAATTACCAGCAAAGAAATTAAAGTGCTAATCAAAAAACTACCCAAGAACAAAACCCCCAGGCCAGATGGATTTACCTCGGAATTTTATCAGACATAAAGAGAAGATCTAATACCCATTCTCCTTAAAGTTTTCCAAGAAATTGAAGAGGAGGGAATACTCCCAAACTCATTCTATGAAGCCAACATCACCCTAATACCAAAACCAGGCAAAGACCCCACCAAAAAAGAAAATTACAGACCAATATCCCTGATTGATGTAGATGCAAAAATACTCAATAAAATATTAGCAAAACAAATTTAAAAATATATCAAAAGGACCATACACCACAACCAAGTGGGATTCATCCCAGGGATACAAGGATGGTACAACATTCGAAAATCCATCAACATCATCCACCACATCTACAAAAAGATAGAAAAAAACGACAGATCATCTCCATAGATGCTGAAAAAGCATTTGACAAAATTCAACATCCATTCATGATAAAAACTCTGAGCAAAATGGGTATAGAGGGCATGTACCTCCACATAATAAAGGCCATATATGATAAACCCACAGCCAACATCATACTGAGCAGAGAGAAGCTGAAAGCTTTTCCTCTGAGATCGGGAACAAGACAGGGATGCCCACTCTCCCCACTGTTATTTAACATAGTACTGGAGGTCCTAACCATGGCAATTAGACAAAACAAAGAAATACAGGGAATCCAGATTGATAAAGAAGAAGTTAAACTGTCACTATTTGCACATGACATGATATTGTACATAAAAATCTCTAAAGAGTCCAGTCCAAAACTACAAGAACTGTTATCGGAAAAAGAAAATTTTCAGGATACAAAATTAACACACGGAAATCTGTGGCTTTCCTATACACTAACAATGAACCAGTAGAAAGAGAAATCAGGAAAAAAATTCAATTCCCAATTGCATAAAAAAGAATAAAATACCTAGGAATAAACCTAACCAAAGAAGTGAAAGATCTATACCCTGAGAACTATAACACACTCTTAAGAGAAATTAAGAGGACACTAACAAATGGAAACTCATACCATGCTCTTGGCTAGGAAGAATTAATATCGTCAAAATGGCCATCCTGCCCAAAGCAATATACAGATTTGATGCAATCCCTACCAAATTACCAATAACATTCTTCAACGAACTGGAACAAATAGTTCAAAAATTCATATGGAAACACCAAAGACCCTGAATACCCAAAGCAATCCTGAGAAAGAACAATAAAGTGGGGGGATCTCACTCCCCAACTTCAAGCTCTACTACAAAGCCACAGTAATGAAGACAATTTGGTACTGGCATAAGAACAGAGCCAAAGACCAGTGGAACAGATTGGAGACTCCAGACATTAACCCAAACATATATGGTCAATTAGTATTCGATGACGGAGCCAAGGACATACAATGGGGAAATAACAGTCTCTTCAACAGATGGTGCTGGCAAAACTGGACAGCTACATGTAAGGGAATGAAACTGGATCACTGTCTAACCCCATACACTAAAGTAAATTCAAAATGGATCAAAGACCTGAATGTAAGTCATGATACCATAAAACTCTTAGAAAAAAAACATAGGCAACAATCTCTTGGACATAAACATTAGCGACTTCTTCATCAACATATCTCCCTGAGCAAGGAAAACAAGAGCAAAAATGAACAAGTGGGACTATATCAAGTTGAAAAGCTTCTGTACAGCAAAGGACACCATCAATAGAACAAAAAGGTACCCTACAGTATGGGAGAATATATTTGTAAATGACAGATCCAATAAAGGCTTGACGTCCAAAATATATAAAGAGCTCGCACACCTCAACAAACAAAAAGCAAATAATCCAATTAAAAAATGGGCAGAGGTGCTGAACAGACAGTTCTCCAAAGAAGAAATTCAGATTAAAAGACACATTAAAAGATGCTCCACATCGCTAGTTATCAGAGAAATGCAAATTAAAACCACAGTAAGATATCACCTCACACCAGTAAGGATGGCTACCATCCAAAAGACAAACAACAACAAATGTTGGCGAGGTTGTGGAGAAAGGGGAACCCTCCTACACTGCTGGTGGGAATGTAAATTAGTTCAACCATTGTGGAAAGCAATATGGAGGTTCCTCAAAATGCTCAAAATAGAAATACCATTTGACCCAGGAATTTCACTTCTATGAATTTACCCTAAGAATGCAGCACTCAAGTTTGAAAAAGACAGATGCACCCCTATGTTTATTGCAGCACTATTTACAGTAGCCAAGAAATGGAAGCAACCTAAGTGTCCATCAGTAGATGAATGGATAAAGAAGATGTGGTACATATGCACAATGGAATACTATTCAGCCATCAGAAGAAAACAAATCCTACAATTTGCAATAACATGGATGGAGCTAGAGGGTATTCTCAGTGAAATAAGCCAAGCAGAGAAAGACAAATACCAAATGATTTCACTCATTTGTGGAGTATAAGAACAAAATTAAAACTGAAGGAACAAAACAGCAGCAGAATCACAGAACCCAAGAATGGACTAACAGTTACCAAAGGGAAAGAGACGGTGGAGTATGGGAGGGTAGGGAGGGATAAGGGTGGGGAAGAAGAAAGGGGTTATTATAGTTAGCATGTATAATGTTGGTAATGGGGGAAAGGGGAGGGCTGTGCAACGCAGAGAAGACAGGTAGTGATTCTACAACATCTTACTGTGCTGATGGACAGTGACTGTAATGGGGTTTGTGGGTGGGGACTTGGGTAGGGGAGAGCCTAATAAATATAATTTTCTTCATGTAATTGAGAATTAATGATAACAAAATTTAAAAAATACAAGCAAGTGAAAGCTAAGCATGATAAAAACAACCAATGAATCAATGAAGAAATCTAAGAGGAATTTTTAAAAAAGAGACAAATGAAAACATGGAGAATGGTTAAAAATCTTAGGATGTAGCAAAAGCAGTTATAAGAAGTGTAGAGATTCGTACTCCTACCTAAAGTAAAAAGAAAAATCTAAAATAAACAATCTAACCTTACAACTAAAGGAACGAGTAAAGGAACAAAAAAAACTAAATTTAGTAGAAAGAAGGAAATAATAAAGATTAGAGCAAAAGTACATGAAATAGAGACTACAACAATGCAAAAGACTTATGAGACTAAGGGCTGGTTCTTTGAGAAGATAAACAAAATTGATAAAGTTTTAGGTACACTTATTAAGAGAAGACACAAATAAATAAAATCAGAAATGGAAGAGAAGTTACAACTGAAAATATAAAGGAAATTAAGAGAATTCCTGAAAAATTATATGACAATAAATTGGACAACCTTGAAGAAATGGATAAATTTCTAGAAACTTATAATCTTCAAGACTGAATCAGGAAAAAATAGAAAATCTGACATATTGTTAGTAATGAAATTGAAACATAATTAGAATGCTCCGACTAAACAAAATACAAGGACTAGATAGTTCCACAGTTGAATGCTACCAAATATTTAAAGAAATGCTTCTATGCATTCTACAAGGCCAGCATTACCAAGATACTAAAATCAGTCAAAGACAATACAGGAAAAGAAAATCACAGACCAATATCCCTGATGAACATAGATGCAAAAATCCTCAACAAATGTTAGCAAACCAAATTCAAAATATATTATAAGGAACATTCACTATAACCAAGTGGGATTCCAGGGAGTCAGAATGGTTCAAAATACACAAATCAATCAATGTGATACACCACATTAACAAAAGGAAGGATAAAAACTATATGATCCTCTCAATGGATGTAGAAAAAGGATTTGATAAAATTCAACATCTATGCATGATAAAAACTTTCAACAAAGTAGGACTAGAAGGAACTTACCTCACATAATAAAGGCTACGTAAGACAAACCCATGACTAACAACATATTCAATGGTGAAAAGCTGAAAGATTTTTCTCTAAGATCAGGAACAAGAAAAGGATGACCCCTCTTACCACTTTTATTCAACATAGTAGAAAATGTCTTAGTTATAACAATCAGACAAGAAAAAGCAATAAAAGTCATCCATATTGGTAAAGAAGTAAACTGTCCTTATTTTTGGATGACATGATACTATATATAGAAAACCCTAAAGACTCTCTCCAAAAATATTAGAACTAATGAATTCACTGATGTTGCAGGATATAAAATCAATATACAGAAATCTGTTTTGTTTCTTTATACTAAAAATGAACTAGCAGAAAGAGAAATTAAGAAAGAATCCCATTTATAATTGTATCTAAAAGAATAAAATACTTAGGAATAAATTTAACAAGGAGGTAAAAGACCTATACTCAGAAAACTATAACACACCGATGAATGAAAAACTATATAAATAAATATACTGTGCTCATGGGTTGAAAAAATTAACACTGTTAAAATGTCCATACTGCCCAAAGCAATCTACAGATTCAATGCAATTCCTGTCAAAATACCAATGGCATATTTTACAGAACTAGAAAAATTAATACTGAAATGTATGTGGAATCACAAAAAAGACCTCAAATAGCCAAAGCAATCTTCAGAAAGAAGAAAAAGGTGGAGGTATCACAATTCCTGATATCAAACTATACTACAAAGGTATAATAACCAAAACAATATGGTACTGGTATAAAATTATACACATAGATCAATGGGACAGAATAAAGAGCCCAGATAAATTCATGCTTAAACGGTCAATTAATTTATGACAAAGGAAGCAAGACTGTACAATGGGCAAAAGACAGTCTCTAAAATAAATGGTATTGGGAAAAGTGGACAGCTACTTGTAAAAGATGAAAAGGACCACTTTCTTACATCAAACACAAAAATAAAGTTGAAGTGAATTAAAGACCTAAATGTAAGAGCTGAAACCGTAAAATTCCTACAAGAAAACATAGGTTGTAAACTCTTGGACATCAGCTTTAACAATTTTTTTCAGGATACATTTCATTTTCCCAGGCAAGGGAAACAAAAGTAGAAATAAACAAGTAGACATACATCGAACTAAAAAGCTTTTGTATAGCAAACAAATCCATCAACAACAAAAAAAGCAACCTAATATATGGAGAAATAGATTCACAAATAATGTATCTGATAAGGGCTTGATATTCAAAATTTACAGATAACTCAGACAACTCAACACCATAAAGGAACAAATAATCCAACTAAAAAATGGACAGAGGACTTGAGTAGACATTTTTCTAAAGAATATACACAGATGCCAAACAGGTATCTGAAAAGATGCTTAACATCACTAATCTTCAGGGAAATGCAAATCAGACCACAATGCAATATCAGCTCAAAATAGAATGTCTAGTATCAAAAAGATAAGAAATAAAAAGTGTTGGAAAGAATGTGGAGAAAAAGGAACCTTCATGTAATCCATGTAATCATAGAGGGAATGAAAAGTAGTGCAGCCACTGTGGAAAACAGTATGGAAGTTCCTCAAAAAATTTAAAACAGAAATACCTTATGATCCAGTAATTCCACTTTAGGACCTTTACCCAAAGAAAACAAAAACACTAGTTCAAAAAGATATATGCATCCCTATGCTTATTTCAGTATTATTTATGATAGCTAAGATATGGAAGAAAACTAAGTGTCCATCAACAGATGAATGGATAAAGAAATGGTATATATACAATAAAATATTACTGAGCCACAAAAAAGAATGAAATCTTGCCATTTGTGACAATACGGATGGACCTACAGGATATTTTGCTAAATGAAATAAGTCAGACAGAGAAAGACAAATACCATATGATATCATTTATATATGGAATCTAAAAACAAAACAAATGAACATGGCATGGGGAACATACTCAATATTATTGTAATATCTTTCTATGTTGACAGATGGTAACTACACTTGAAGTAAGCATTTTGTAATTTATATGAGTCAAATCACTTTTATACACATGGAACTATTATAATATCAATTATACTTGATTTAAAAATGTGCAGTTAAATGAATAAATAATTCCAAAATTGAGAAAAAAAGATGTCAAAAATGAAAATGAATAGATACTCGGGTCAAAAAGTAATCTGGGTCACACAAATTAAAGCAATAATGAGATTTTACTTTATACCTGTTAGATTTACAAAAAATAAAATTTTCCTAATCCTTTCCACATATTTCAGAAAGTGGTCTATATAACAGTGTTACACATTCTTGTCATAACCACCTCAAGGAAAATTTTCATCTTGATATTCTGCAGGAGGAAGAGGAAGATATACACAAATTCTTTGTTTTAGGAACACACAGGGTGTCACCAGAACTGAGTTTCAGAGGGAATAGCCTATCTTCAGAAGGAGAAATGATGGTATCTACATCATAAATATACAATGAACCAGAGATGCTTCTGCTGGCACCGCTGTTCACTGGAAATCCAGCTGATGTTAAGGATCATATCCCCTAGGACCACCAGCTAGCATGCAGAACTAAGGCTGACTGATGCTCCTCGAGCCCCATCTCTTTGGGCATGCTCCACTCCTAGTCTTTACTAGGCAGTTCCAGACAACTCTCTGGGAGCCCCATCTTTTACTGGGTTCTAATTCCAAGTTTGAGCTCTTCTCAGGGTATCCGATGTCACCCTGGATGCCATGGCTCTGTGTAACATCTTTTCTGCATTTTGTGGATACTGCCTTCTGTGCAGTAAGAGAACACACTCACCGGGTGTGGTGTGGTCAATACTTCCTCTTTAGAGTTTCATAAATATTAAGCTTCTAAAATATGTCTTATGCAATGAAGTATCTCTCATGCTTTATATTTGTTGGGTCTGAAACCATAAAATGTAAGTAAAATAACAAAATATTACAATAATACCTAATATATTTTCTTTTGCCATTGTTGACTTTGTAACAAAATGTACTTTATATCTCAGTGGCAGGTGGATGTGTGTCAGAAATCAGGAAGCCTCTGCTATGCACCCAGCCAGATTTTAGACATGATATCCTAACTGATGCATTAGAAAATTTCCAGGGTTCCTTTCTGAAGTACTATTTCTCTCCTCTTCCCTTTGCTGTTCCTAAGTGTGAAAAGATGTTTGCTGGTTACAATTAAAAGTCAGAGCACTAGTTCAGGCAGCTCTGGACAACAGAGGAGACAGCAAGGTATAAAGTCAGTTGGAGAAAGAGAACAAAGGGCATCTGTCATTTGTAGTAAAAGCACATGGCCTGTGGGTAGAACGCTGGAAAGATACACTTTGTTGATCAACAAATTGTTTAATTCTATTTGAATGTCCATGTCTCGGTTGAAAGCTGTTTGAGCCAGGGCTCTCCGCTGGCTGCCACAGGCCACACCACATCCATTGTATCTGGCCTCTGAGGGCAGCTGTGGCTGAGAGCTTGACAGTACAGAATGTTTTTCCTTCTATAAAATATTTATTTTAATAGATTTATGTGAATGTCAAATGAAGTACCACATATATTATTAATATATTATTGTAGAGTGAAAGTTAAAATTTGTTTCAGTCAGGGTTGAAGCAAGGAGCAGAACCATATTATACATACACACATACACGCACACACATGCACACATATGACTTACTACAAGGCACTTGCTTACACAGCAGTGGGGGCTGGCTGCGCCACCGTAGAGTCCACAGGGGAGCCGAGAAGGGATGATCCAGGGGGAAGGGAGAATGGCTGCAGACCCAGATGCTGCTTCAAGTCTCTGCAGTGCAGGAAGGGTCTAGTCCCTCTCTACAGGACATGCCCCTCCCTGAACAAGTCAGGCCCACTTGAAAGAACCTGCTTTTTGATTAAGTCAGGATGAACATATTTGGAACTTTAATTACATCTGTAAAATCTCTTCACAGAACTACATCAGTGTGCAACTGAGTAACAGGAACAAAGTATATGTATGCTACACAATGGCTGTTGCCTCCTTCCACCCTCTAACTTACAGGACAGCAGATCTCTTGTAGCCGTAGCCCACTCTACCTGGAAAACATACTCGAAAAAGAATCTGGGGCTGTGTTAGTCTAGTCAAGTTGATACATTACAAAACCAACACAAAAATACACTTGTTTTATGTTATATTTGTATATGTTGTTCTTTTATTTCATATTTAGCCCTGGCCAAACACTGCTATCCATAATCCTGCTTGGAGTTTGTAATTATATAAGTAGTATGTGACTTCTGACATAATGAATAGATGCAGTTCATGATGTGACAGAAAATAATTGAACATTTCATTTAATTGTGTGCTATCAAGCTTATAATAAATACCAGGTAGTTTACTAGTACAGTAGTTAAGGAAATTTAAAACCATTGCCATTTTTCTTAAAGAGCTCAAGGTCCACAGAGAGACATTTTTTATATTAAAAAACTGCATTAAGTATGTCATAAACAGACCTAAAAAATATTATTAGAAGACAGAGAAAAGGCACCTAACCAAGTATGCAGGCGATAGAAATGATTTAAATAATGAGTGATGCTTCAACTTAACCTTACATGTTCTTAGTCACTGAGAAACCATAAAATAGGGGAAAACTGTTTACAGGCAAAAGGAATAATTACACATGAAGATAATTTTCAAAACTTCAGAGGCATTGAAGTATAGGAAAAAATGAATAGAAAAGCAAAGGGTAAAAATGTGACTTTATGAAATATGAGAGTAGAACATATTTAAGGAGGGGGTATTAAATATAAATTGTTATAAGGCAGCAGATAGTACAAAAGCTTTTAAGCCAGAAAGTAGTACGCTTATTTCTTAACTTTTCAAATAAATCATAGTGTGGCAGTGGTGGAACAAATGAGGTTCAGAAAGTCCTTTAGCCTCAGTATAGATTGACATTAGGTATATGTGGAATTGTACTCAGTTTCATTGATAGCAGGTATCAGGCCACTTTTTATACAGAACACGGTGAAGGGTTAACTCATCAGGTCTAAAGTGTTCAGACCCTGCACATTCAAAAAAAAACCAAAAAACAAAAACCTGGCATTGGCAGTCTCTTAGAAAACAACTTCTAATCTCTTGGACTGTCCCACCTAATAATATCTTTGTACACCTGGAGCCCTGGGCCATGCCAGACAGTGCATGCTAACAATGTGATTTATGGTCGAGGCCTTGGGCCACATATCAGTTTGTCCTTAGGAGGGAGGGACCACACACTAACTCTAGCTACATTTGTGCTCTGTATTTATGTGATGGACCCCAATAAAATCCTCATACTCAAAGGTTGGGTGCACTTCCCTAATTGGAAATACTTCATTCATGCTGTCACTCACATTTTTCTTGGAAAATTAGGGCTATTTGTACAACATCTCGGATAGATAACAACTGGAAGCTTTTGCCTGATCTCTCGAGACTGTGCCACATGCCTTTGCTGATTTTAATATGTGTCCTTCCACTGTCTTAAATTGTAACCATGAGTGTAACATCTTTTCTAAAATCTGTGAGTCCTTCAAGTGAATCATCAAACCTGATGGTGGTCTTGATGATCTCTGATACACAGGATCAATAAGGAGAGGTTTTGTGTTTTTGGCTTATCTTTATAGAGAAAGCAGGTAAAAGATTATTCAGGACCCCTACCACCTGCCCTCCTCAGTTTTTCTTTCTGAACTGTTCCCTCTTATTAAAAATGAACATAAAATACCAAAATACGATCAGCCTAAAACTAATAACCATATTTAAACCTACAAAGAACTGATACCAAGTATGTCATATTTTGGATTTTCATTAAATAGTATGGATTGATTGTGAATACAAATAAAATGTTACCTAAAAATAATGCCACTTAATATGCTATAAATTTAACTGACATTAGAGCAAATGCATATTTTATTGAAGCACAATCTGTATTATTTTAGTGAATAATAGCAAAAGAAAATCCCCACTAAATTATAAAAGAACTGAGGTTGCATTTTCAAAAAGATTATTCATTCACATAAAGATTTATATATACAACTAATATTAAAATGTGGAAAGAACATCAGCCATAAATAATCACACATGGGCATTCATTAGCTGTTTTTCCTTTTTACAAAACATCTCAAATAATCCAAATAATCAAGTCACAATATCTGTGGTATTTTCTTCCTATTTTCTCCCTCCTGCCCATAAAATAATTTTCATTTAGTCTTTCATTTTAAAATTACATAAATTCATATGAGTTTAAAATCAAGTATTATTGAAAGGCTTCTACAGAAAATTATCTCCCTTACCCTATTTGCACTACTTGATGATTTTTACTGATCTTTGTCTAATGATCCTTAGATGCTCACTAAAATTTAATAATAAAGCATTTACAGATGGGTGGGCACTTGTGCTTACTGTTTGGAACTTGTCTAGTGAGAGACATCAATCTGTGGTGACATGTCAGTGGTCTTCATTTTGCATCAGGATATAATCAGGGGTCTAAAGACCATACGTCTCTTCTGTTGGTCTATTTAGGTCCTTCGGAGAGAAACTCTCTAAACCCCTACCAGGGGTATAACTGTGTTGCTCAGTGTTCTGTGAGTGCAGTGGAGACAGGGGATGAGAATTCACTCTTTTCAGTTTTGTACTTCCCTGGCCAAGCTCCCATATCCTTCTCTCCACAGTTAGGATGTCTAAATAGCAGGTGGATAATAATATGTCTACAGCACCGGAAATAACAAGAGCATCACCTATGCTAAGCCTTGGACTCATCCCAGTAGATATCACAGTATTTTGCAAGTAAAGAATTAGAGTATTCTCTCTCTGCTGCTCGGTAGCAGAGTGTGTTCATAGATGATCCTAATTTTGCAACTTGGGCCAAGTCATCACCTATCCCAAAGCCCCTTTAGAAATGCCTTGTTAAATGTCTTCACCATTAGTATGTTCTTCCTTTGGTACATATAAATTTAAAATTGGGCTTGGCACCAGGCAAAATTAAAGAAAAATCATATGAAGTAGGAAAGTTTATACAGTAGTATAATTATATCCTATTTCCTCATACCACTCACTCTCTGATTCCCCCCAAAATTCCAATATAATCTGTGCCTATTTACCTTCATATTCAGTTTCTTTACAGATTTCTTGAAGTTACTAACCCAAACCTTAAAATCTTTTCTATTCACTGATTTAAGTACCAAATATCTCAATTACTAATTCTAATGTTCAAAAGACCAGTGGTCTGGGAGGATAATAAACATGTTATGTACATGTGATATTAGTTTTCTTGATCATTTCTGTATAGCAGAGTATGGGCCATGATCTGAAGAAATATATCCAGGTAGACTGAGTAGTGAATTTTAAGAATTTTCATACCTTTAATTGGATTATTTGAAGTTGTATGTGTTATAGAACAATCAATGCCTAGAACAGAATAATCTCTGTTAGCATTCAGTTGTATTTCTGGGAATGATAAAAGTTCAAAGTAAACTGGTCACCTGCTCTGTATGGCCCTGTCGTTGGGGAATTTAACTGAAGGAGTTTTCAATGAATTCCTTTCCAAGTGACATTAGGTGTACTTTTCCACTTTTAAACATACCATCTATTTCATTGGGATCTGAGTAAGCATTTGCCTGAACATTCTAATTGTTTATGAGCTGACAACTGAGGGTTTTTGGTAGACTTCATGTAACACACTCTAAGTCTTTTTCAAAATTCTCACAGAGTTTGCCTTAAGTATCCCATATAGGAGAGGTTTTACTGTTCAAATATCTAGGGTCTATTTGTCTAACCATATAGCAAAGCCATTGGCTAAAACCCAAGAATGTTTGACTATCTATACTCTCCACAGAGAGTGGAAACCTATTCTTCCACTAATAAACAGTTCAATTTCTCTGATTGTTCAGGCTCGCCTTTGCCTTCTTACATCAAGACTATTATCATCTGCAGAGCATATTGATACTGATTTTTCTAGTAAAATCACTCATAAGTAAGCCAAGCAACCTGTATTGTCTTTGATAGTGAGAGTCATGGGCTTGGCCCACCCAGCAATGGGAGTGCGGACAGACTCAGAGCAACATGCATTCCCTGGGAATCAAGCCATCTGCTCACATAGGTGCTGACTTTCCCTGAACTCCCTCCTTCCCTGTACCTTCTGTTGATTACCCCATTTCTACTTTATGAGTGAATTATTCTGTACCATCCATTCCTATTGAATTTCCTGAGACCTCTGGCATTACCTAAAATGTGTTCAGTATAACTGAGCACAGAACTGAGGCCCTTCAGTTTGTAGCAGATCTCTGTCAATACTGTGAGATTATAAGGTAGGTATAACTGATATATTCATTTTTTTCAAATAATAGAGTAATTAAGTGACCTGTGCAAAATCATCCCATTAGAATGGCAGACCATGAGATCAAACCCAGGCCTCTCTGGCTTTGATACTAAGCCTATTAATCTGTACCATATATAATTAAATTTAACCAAATGTTCTATATTTCTGGCTATTATATATATATGTGTGTGTATATATATATATATATATATATATATATCTGTAGTTTATTTTTAATAGTATTTACCTAACTAAATATTTTACCGTCATTTATTTATTGAAAATGCAAAAGTGAATTTAAATCAAGACAGTACTGAATGATCATAACTCAGAATACCTAGAGCCCAAAATAATGAGGATTTCTGTACATGTCAGAGATAGTTAATGACAGTAATAATCTATTCAGTAGTGTATTAGATAAGGTAAAGACTAGAAATGTCTTTGGCTTCACATTATAGAAATTTGCTGTTCAATCACACAAATTCAAAAGTAGTTTTTCCTGATCGGTGGCAGGATGAGGAAATGGCAGTGAACTTGGCTGGAGACATTCGGGAGCAGAGGTAGCACAGCCTCTGACTTCTGTAACATACGCCTTTCAGAAGTCCATCACCAGCCAGACAGCAGAATCAAGAAGAGAGAGGTGGAAAAAGTCATATTCTCATCTTATATGCCTTGGGTGGGAATACAGGCATTTCTTAGGTTCACATTTTGTTGCCAGGAAATGTTGATCTGGGTCAGGCTGCTGGATTTGAGCAGTAACACTACACCATGAAAAGGAATCACAATTTGCTTTTGGATCTTTGC